>NC_064921.1:955084862-956334862 GCF_023897955.1 Schistocerca gregaria
CAGGTAAATAAGCCAAGATAGTCAGTCGCCAAACGCCAAACGACTACCATTGGGCTATCTGATGTCGACTCACGGCCAGACCCGAACTATCATACATTGTCAACCATGTGTCTACAACCTCCACTAGTACGTGCATTTCGTATATTCCCGTGCAGGGGAGACATGCAAGCACGTCCGAAGAAAATTAGCATCGTACACTACTGCCCATTAAAATTGCTGCACCACGAAAATGACGTGCTACAGGCGCGAAATTTAACCGACAGGAACTAGATGCTGTGATATGCTAATTATTAGCTTTTCAGAGCATTCACACAAGGTTGGCGCCGGTGGAGACACCTACAAAGTGCTGACATGAAGAAAGTCTCCAACCGATTTCTCATATACAAACAGCACTTGACCGGCGTTGCCTGGTGAAACGTTGTCGTGATGCCTCGTGTAAGGAGGAGAAATGCGTACCATCACGTTTCCGACTTTGACAAAGGTCGGATTGTAGCCTGTCGCGACTGCGCTTTATCGTATCGCGACATTGCTGCTTGCAATGGTCGATATCCAGTGACTGTTAGCAGAATATGGAATCGGTGGGTTCAGGAGGGTAATACGGAACACCGTGCTGGATCCCAACGGCCTCGTATCACTAGCAGTCGAGATGACAGGCATCGTATCCGCATGGCTGTAACGGATCGTGCTGCCACGTCTCGATCCCTGAGTCAACAGATGGACGTTTCCAGGACAACAACCATCTGCACGAACAGTTCGACGACATTTGCAGCAGCATGGACTGTCAGCTCGGAGACCATGGCTGCGGTTACCCTTGACGCTGCATCACAGACAGGAGCGCCTGCGATGGTGTACTCACCGACGAACCTGGGTGCACGAATAGCAAAACGTCATTTTTCGGATGAATCCAGGTTCCGTTTACAGCATCATGATGGTCGAATTCGAGTTTGGCGACATCGCGGTGAACGCACACTGGAAGCGTGCATTCGTCATAGCCATACTGGCGTATCACCTGGCGTAATGGTATGGGGTGCCATTGGTTACACGTCTCGGTCACCTCTTGTTCGCATTGACGGCACTTTGAACAGTGGACGTTACATTTCAGATGTGTTACGACCCGTGGCTCTACCCTTCATTCGATCCCTGCGAAACCCTACATTTCAGCAGGATAATGCACGACCGCATGTTGCACATCCTGTACGGGCCTTTCTGGATACAGAAAATGTTCGACTGCTGCCCTGGTCATCACATTCCCCAGATCTCTCACTAATTGAAAACGTTTGGTCAATGGTGGCCGAGCAACTGGCTCGTCACAATACGCCAGTCACTACGCTTGATGAACTGTGGTATCGTGTTGAAGCTGCATGGGCAGCTGTACCTATACACGCCATCCAAGCTCTGTTTGACGCAATGCCCAGGCGTATCAAGGCCGTTATTATGGCCAGAGGTGGTTGTTCTGGGTACTGATTTCTCAGGATGTATGCACCCAAATTGCGTGAAAATGTAATCAACATGTCAGTTCCAGTATATTTGTCCAATGAATACCCGTTTATCATCTGCAGTTCTTCTTGGAGAAGCAATTTTAATGGCCAGTAGTGTACATAATGGATGTACGACCGCAGACAGTAGACGTATGATTGACGACATATGGAAGTTTGGGTCTGTTCATAGTTGTGCTCTGATAGCGTAACTCTTAGGCGACCGCTCTCGATAAGGAGGAAATCTGGGTTCAAGTGCCGGTCCAGTATAAGTTCTCATTGTCATCATTCTATCACCAAGCTCTTGGTTGTCCATATTAGCAACTGTGAATACATTTCATATATTATGGTTCAATGTCCTCTCGCCAGCGGGGTAATTGTACAAACTCAGATTACGAAATACTGTGAAAGTAATTCGGCCGTGCCTTTTTCAAAAGAATCCTCCTAGCATATGCCTGAAGCCAGTTAAGGAAGTTATGGAAAATTCTGGAGCTGGATGACCGGACGAGGATTTGAACTGGCGTCGTCCCGATGCGAATCTTTTGTGCTAATCACTGCGCTATCTCATTCAGTAAAGGGGAGTGAGACGGTGACATTAGGCCACCGACCACTACGCTATGTGCCAGTGGCCTGAGTCTGACATCACGCAGCAAGGCAATGAGAATTGTTCTGATCTGTTTGTGATACCTGGATGCTTGAGCTCAGCTATTCCTGGGGTATCCTTCGCACTGGCAACGAATGTCGTTATGTCTCTTACAGAACTTCACACATCTTTACAGCTAAACTCTCAGAAGATTCCAACTAACGTGCAATACGACTTACTTATTTTCGATGTCAAATGTTACAAAAAACTTTGAATCTGCTGTACGTGTACCGCTGGTGGATGTTGTGATGATGGATAGATCTGTCATTTGTTCTATTAGGTGTCGGGTGTGTAGCCGCAAGAATTCTCCTTCTTCTTCTAATATTTCGGCTGTATAACGTTCAGCCATCTTCAGAGTGAGCCGCAAGACTGCCACTCCAGTGCTCGCTTCGGGCGGGGTCGCCATGGGTGGCCAATTTATTTAGGGAAGACTTCGAGGAGAAGAGGCTTGAATCTGCTGACTTAAAACCCACGGTATTCTGGAGGTATGTTGATGATACCTTTTTTAGTTTGGCCCCATGGTGAACATAACTTGCAACACTTCTTGTTGTTGGTGTGGTCTTCAGTCCCGAGACTGGTTTGATGCAGCTCTCCATGCTACTCTATCCTGTGCAAGCTGCTTCATCTCCCAGTACCTACTGCAACCTACATCCTTTTGAATCTGTTTAGTGTACTCATCCCTTGATCTCCCTCTACGATTTTTACACTTCACGCTGCCCTCCTATACTAAATTGGTGATCCCTTGATGTCTCAGAATATGCCCTACCAACCTATCCCTTCTTCTAATCAAGTTGTGCCACAAATTTCTCTTCTCTCCAATTCTATTCAATACCTCCTCATTTGACTTCTTAAGACATCTGAACTCCCTCCACGACCACAATAGAAATTGAAAAGGAGGGATGCCTGCCATTCTGGGATGTTCTGGTTTGGCGCAGAGAGGATCGCACTTTGGGATATGAAGTGTATCGGAAGTCGACGCACACGGATTTGTATTTACGTGCAAATAGCTGTCACCATCCTGCCCATAGATCCATAGAGCGCATATTACTTTTGACGAAAGCAGTCTGCAAGATGAACTTTCCCACTTACAAAAAGTGCTTGAAGACAATGTGTACTCCCTCCCCACAGAAAATACAGGAGGCACTGAAAATGAAACAGAAAGAGGCCACAAAAAAGGAGAAGAAGACGAAGAAACCTTTAAATATATGGCCTTCTTGCCATATGTGGGTAGCCTCTCACCAAAAAATAGACCGGATTCTCAGCAGACACAAAGTAAAAGTGATTTTTCGTCCTCCACCCAAGACAGTTGCACTCGTGGGCTCCGTCAAAGATGGTTTGCTGCTCCGAAAATCTGGAGTTTACAAAATTCCTTGGCCTTTCTTACATTGAACAAACAACTCGTACCGTTCAAGAAAAATGAACAGAACACCGGAGGTACACACGACTTTTACAACCTAACAAGTCGGCAGTGGCAAAGAACTGTATAGAAGCTGGTCACAGTGTGTTGTACGACAACGTCGAAATTTTGGCAACTACATCATCTTTTTGGGACTCGATAGTGAAGGAGGCAGTTCAGATTCGCTTGAGGACGAATTTAATGATAGTGGTTTCAACCTTGATAAATCGTGGAATCCGGCACTTGGTGTAATAAACTCACAAAGACGTTGTCACACAGCAGCTCCTAATGATATATCGGCATGCCAACACAGATCGACTGCGGAGTCATAGATGTAACTCGCGCATTGTGCACATCTCTGCCGCCGACCAACGTCTCTGGCGCATTTGCATCTGTGGCCGCATGCGCGGTACACGAGTATAAGGGGGAAGCGAGCACTGGAGCGGTAGTCTTGCGGCTCACTCTGAAGATGGGTGAACGTTATACAGCCGAAGTATTAGAAGAAGAAGGAGAATTCTTGCGACTGCACACCCGAAGCTTAATGGAACAGTCTTTGCGCCGCCAAAACCTGAAGATTCACAACAGATCTCTCATTTGCTTCTTTCCTGCATCCACTGTGAAAAATTAGCTGTCTCGTACAGCAAACCATTATGATCGCCATAGTTTCATCGACAGTGCACGGTATCTCCGAACAGTTTAACAATGCAGCTTAGTAAGCCGTGGCGTTGCGTTTCACTGAACTCTACTGACTGATGTGGGCACGCTTAACGGATACAGAAGGTCCAAAGAAGAGCAGGGCGTTTCGTCACAGGATGTTTAGTCCGCGCAAGAGCGTTCCAGAGATGCTCAACATACTCCAGTGGCAGACGCTGGAAGAGAGGCGTTGTGCATTGCGAAGATGTTTACTATTGAAATTAGATAGAGTACGTTGCGGCAGAAGTCATGTTACGTCCTCCGTGTATGTCTCGTGAAATGTCCACAAGGAGAAAATTCGAGAAACTAGAGCTGATTCTTGCCATACACCATTCGTGAATGGAACGGGGTAGGGGGGGGGGGGGGGGGGGGGGAAATCACATAGTGCTATCAGCAGTGGTCTCCGCTACATACCGTCAGATATCTTGTGGGGTGTCGATGTAGATGTAGATAACATGTATCAAACTGGTTATACCGAATGTTGTGGAACGAAGACAAAGTGCCGGACTTGTATTCTAGATGAAAAGCAGGGCAGGCTACAGTTTCAAGTTCCAGCAATATCCAGTCGTCATAAGGTATGTACACTCCTGGAAATTGAAATAAGAACACCGTGAATTCATTGTCCCAGGAAGGGGAAACTTTATTGACACATTCCTGGGGTCAGATACATCACATGATCACACTGACAGAACCACAGGCACATAGACACAGGCAACAGAGCATGCACAATGTCGGCACTAGTACAGTGTATATCCACCTTTCGCAGCAATGCAGGCTGCTATTCTCCCATGGAGACGATCGTAGAGATGCTGGACGTAATCCTGTGGAACGGCTTGCCATGCCATTTCCACCTGGCGCCTCAGTTTGACCAGCGTTCGTGCTAGACGTGCAGACCGCGTGAGACGACGCTTCATCCAGTCCCAAACATGCTCAATGGGGGACAGATCCGGAGATCTTGCTGGCCAGGGTAGTTGACTTACACCTTGTAGAGCACGTTGGGTGGCACGGGATACATGCGGACGTGCATTGTCCTGTTGGAACAGCAAGTTCCCTTGCCGGTCTACGAATGGTAGAACGATGGGTTCGATGACGGTTTGGATGTACCGTGCACTATTCAGTGTCCCCTCGACGATCACCAGAGGTGTACGGCCAGTGTAGGAGATCGCTCCCCACACCATGATGCCGGGTGTTGGCCCTGTGTGCCTCGGTCGTATGCAGTCCTGATTGTGGCGCTCACCTGCACGGCGCCAAACACGCATACGACCATCATTGGCACCAAGGCAGAAGCGACTCTCATCGCTGAAGACGACACGTCTCCATTCGTCCCTCCATTCACGCCTGTCGCTACACCACTGGAGGCGGGCTGTACGATGTTGGGGCGTGAGCGGAAGACGGCCTAACGGGATGCGGGACCGTAGCCCAGCTTCATGGAGACGGTTGTGAATGGTCCTCGCCGATACCCCAGGAGCAACAGTGTCCCTAATTTGCTGGGAAGTGGCGGTGCGGTCCCCTACGGCACTGCGTAGGATCCTACGGTCTTGGCGTGCATCCGTGCGTCGCTGCGGTCCGGTCCCAGGTCGACGGGCACGTGCACCTTCCGCCGACCACTGGCGACAACATCGATGTACTGTGGAGACCTCACGCCCCACGTGTTGAGCAATTCGGCGGTACGTCCACCCGGCCTCCCGCATGCCCACTATACGCCCTCGCTCAAAGTCCGTCAACTGCACATACGGTTTACGTCCACACTGTCGCGGCATGCTACCAGTGTTAAAGACTGCGATGGAGCTCCGTATGCCACGGCAAACTGGCTGACAATGACGGCGGCGGTGCACAAATGCTGCGCAGCTAGCGCCATTCGACGGCCAACACCGCGGTTCCTGGTGTGTCCGCTGTGCCGTGCGTGTGATCATTGCTTGTACAGTCCTCTCGCAGTGTCCGGAGCAAGGATGGTGGGTCTGACACACCGGTGTCAATGTGTTCTTTTTTCCATTTCCAGGAGTGTAGTTGAAATAACAACGATTACTGTTCCCTCGAAGACAAATGAAAGTTCAGGGGTACCGCGCTAATTATATTCTTACACCATGACAAGTGATATAGGTGTTAATGCCAATAGTGTTGAGACACAGTTGAAACTGTTAAAATTGAACGAAGTTTTAGGGCTCCGTGGAATCCCTATCAGATTCTATACAGAATACGCGGTTGACTTACTTTCACTTTTAACCGTACTCTAACGTAAATCTTGCGAACAGAAAACTGTTCTTATTAGATGGAAGACAGGACATGTCCCACCCGTTTACAACAAGAGTAGCAGAAGTGACCCGCAAAACTGCCGTCCAGTGTCTTCGACATCCATTCGTTGTACAGTCTTTGAATGTATTCTGTGCTCAAACGTAATAAGATGTTTCGAACAGAATGCCCTCGTCTATACCACCCAGTACTGATTCCATAAACATCGCTAATGTCAAACCCAACACGCGCTCTTCTCACATGGCGTACGGAAAGGCATGGACCAATGCAGCAGTCAGGTAGATGAAATATTTCTCGATTTCCGAAAAGCATTTGACTCAGTAACACATCCACAGTTACTATCGAGAGAACGATAATATGGGTATCAGGCGAAATTTGTCATAGGATTGAGGATTTGTTTGTAGGGAGGACGCAGCGTGTTATCTTGGGTGGAAAATCAATAACTTTCGGTTGGGCCCCAGAGGAGAACATTAATGAACTTACAGACAATATTTATAGCAACCTTAGACTTTACTCAGATGACGCGGTTATCCATAATAAAGTACTGTCTGAAAAAAATTGTACAAATATTCAGACGGATCGTGATAAAGCTTCATTGTGGTGCAAAGATTGACAACTTGTTTTACATGTTGAGAAATGTAAAATTTTGCACTTCAGAAAAAGAAAAACGTAGTACCATATGACTACACTATAAACCATCTCAACTAGAATCCATCAGCTCGTATAAGTATCTGAGTGTAACAGTTTATAGGGATATGAAATAGAAAGATCACATAGGTTCAGTCATAGGTAAGACATGTCGCGGACTTCAGTTTATTGGTGGATAACAGAGAAGTGCAATTAGCCTACGAAGGAAATTGCTAACAAGTCACTCGTCCGACACATTCTAGAATTTTACTTAAGTGTATGAGACCCATACCAAGAGGGAATGTTGAACGAATACAGAGAATGGCTGCACCAATGGTCATGGGTACGTCTGACCTATGGGACAAAGTCACGGAGATGTTAAAGAAACTGAACTGGCAGACACTTGAAGATAGACGCAACCTATCCCGAGAAAGCGTACTTAGAATATTTCAAGAACCAGTCTTCAAACATGAATCTACAACTTGTTACCTGTAGCTCCCGTAAGAATCATGAGGACAAGATAAGGTGATTACGGCACATGAACATTATTCCCGCGCTCCATACGTGAACGGAACGTGAAGAAGCCCTAATAACTGTTATGAAGGGAAGCACCCACTGCAGTGCACTTAACTGTAGTTTGCAGAGTACGGAAGTAGATGAAGATGCAGACATCAGTTCACACGGAACACCAGTTTAGGAGGACAAGTACTAGGAAAGAATCGTGTCATGGCCTTGTTCAAGGAACTATTCACCTGAAGCAACTACGTGAAGCCATTGAAATAAGAGTAACAGGGCGTTTCAACCTCATTCGTTTTGAAAAAGAGTCCTCTGCCTTGGCCAAGGGATCATCTCAGTCTGTATATTTAGGAGAGACCAAATTCGAAATCGAGTTCGGCCATCCAATTTTAAGTACCCCCTGCACCTTTCGACACGAAATTTGGAAAAGTTATTCAGTAAAGTAACTCTTTCCGTCACCTCAGACCACCTGAGCCTACTTACTGTATTTAATTATTTTCTAGCCTTCGGAATGTTAAACTGAAGCTCCACTTTCGCAGTAACTCTCTCTAAAGCCTAAAGAAATGCCATAACACCTTCTCCTAGCATTTGTACTGCGTTTGAAAGCAGCGAAAACGCAATTTCTCAGCATCGTCATTCATCCATATGCAGTCCATATAGCTACGCTCTGCTTAAGGGATGTGGTAAGTTTCGAAGAGCGCTGGTGGTCTAATTCCAAATCGATACTTCTCCTCAGTCCACGAGCACCACATGATTTGCTCAGTTCATAGAGCACCATCGTGAAAAAATGACGCGGTTCATATTCCAGCTTAGCACACACAGTCTAATCAAAGGTATCCGGACACATATAAGTAGACATGAATACGGGGTATGTCCACCCTTCATCTTTATGAAGGCTTGAACAGTGCGGGGGCATCTTAAGTGAGGCATCAGTATACCTGTGGAGAAACTGCAGCCCATTCTCCCTCAACAGCCGAAACCAGAGAAGGTAGTGATGGACGCTTGGTCTCGAGCTAACTGGACTTTCTAACTCATACCATAGGTATTCCATTGGGTTCATGTCGGAACTCCGGACA
Organism: Schistocerca gregaria; assembly: GCF_023897955.1. Classification (NCBI taxonomy): domain Eukaryota; kingdom Metazoa; phylum Arthropoda; class Insecta; order Orthoptera; family Acrididae; genus Schistocerca; species Schistocerca gregaria. The sequence goes on from NC_064921.1 coordinate 955,093,539, forward strand.
GGCCATTTCTGTAATGCTATTGCCCACAAACCACTGCCTCACCTAAGATGCTGTATGACAAGGTGCATAGACATGCTGATAAAATCATCGTCTCCAAAATGTACTCAGTACACATTACTGTAAAATTTGTTCATATCGTTACGCATGTAGCATTTTCTTAAGAGCAATAAGGGTCCACGCCCTAACCACGGAAGCCACTACCATACCGTAGCACCACATTCTCCGTACGCCGCTGTTGCACTGCACATGATGGCAGGTAATGTTCTCCAGGCATTCTCCAAACCCAGACCCTTCCATCGGATTGCCACAGGGAATGGTAGGGTCATCAATCCAAATCACTCGTTTCCAGTCATACCACATCCAGCGCCGTCGTTTTTTGCATCACCTCATGCATCCCTTAACATTGACTGCAGAAATTTGTTATTTACAAGGATGAACTGTGAATCTACTTTCAAAACCTTTTCTTAAGAATGTACTTTATTTACTAGCGATTGATCAAGAACATTAACACATTTAATCACAGTATGTGAGCGTGGAAGTAGTTGCCAATGGGTAACTGATGAGACAAATTATTTTTTTTTTTCAATAAATGGAAATTTTATTCCTAAAAGTCCTTTTTTTCTAAACAGATTTAAAATTATAATCAGAAAGCACCCTGTACATATCAAGTTACAATTTATTCAGAGGCAGAAATAACAATTTTTTTATAGTATGGGCTTTCGGGCTGAGAAACTTGCCGCTCCCTTTCAATACGGCCGTAGTCACGACCGCTCACAACAACCTCTGAAAGACTACACTGGTGCAAATCTGGAACACACCAGATTCCTTTAAACTAAAAATTTTAACAGCTCAGACAAACACATAAACTATGCACCCGGTAAGAGGGATGGAAATGTTACACAACACTGACACTAAAAATTACTTGCCACCGAAAGAGCAACTTGTTTTTAAAAGAACTCTTACTGTGGAAGGGCGGCAACTTTATATACTAAAATGACCATTTAAATAAAATCCATGAAATGCAACTTTATATACTAAAATGACCATTAAAATAAAATCCATGAAATGCAGTTTTACATAAAATGTATCAACATGCTCTACGTTACACATATACCACCTCTGAAGTTGATAGGCAAGATAAAATCATATTTCAGGAATTCGGTCTTTACATCTGAAGCAATAAATTCGTTAACACCGAATCCGACAAACATGACAGAGGCACGAAACTTCCTGACAGATTAAAACTGTGTGCCCGACCGAGACTCGAACTCGGGTCCCGAGTTCGAGTCTCGGTCGGGCACACAGTTTTAATCTGTCAGGAAGTTTCATATCAGCGCACACTCCGCTGCAGAGTGAAAATCTCATTCTGAATGACAGAGGCAGATTAATGTATGGCAGATCGACAGGGGGGATTACTGAACAACCCGAACTGCAGATTGCTCTAACCAGCCCCAACTCCACAAGAGAAAACGGACGACCCAATTCATAAATAACCACCTTACCGCCGGTGGGCAAACGGAGAAGAATGGTGGGACGACCCCAAAACAAAGCGGCTTGTGACCCCACCAAGAAAACAAGTAGAATTTAACAAGTAAATGAAAAAAAAACATATCTCCAATAACTTAACTTCTAATAAACTGCGATTTCTGGCGAAGAACTGGCGCAGCAACGCCAACGCTCTCCCGAACCGTCCGCTGCGAGCCGCTTCAACGGACGCAGGAAGGCGAACCGATCTCGCGTCTCACGGCGTCGCAGCTCGCCCCGGCCAGCTCGATGCCGTGGTTTCGCTCCTGTTACTCTCGTGTGAATCGCGAAGCCACTACCCCTTTCTATACGGCGCGGCGCATTGGACTCACGTGGGGACCTCACATGCGCCGACGCTCAAGCCGGACCGGTCATCTTGTGTCTCAATGCGCAACCGACCAACCGACCGATCCAACCGCCAATGACCGTTGCCCAAGCATCTCGAGCAGACTGGCGACCTAACGCGCATACTCAGACGCAGGAACAGAGACAGACCAGCAACTGGTGACGCGAGGCTGACCCAGCCTCACTCGGACTCGCCAACCGCCGAGCTCATAGCTCCCCTTAAATGCACGTGAGCAGGCAACGTTTTCCCCTCTCCCACCAGAGGGAGACACCAAAGCTGCGATTGCCACAGCGGCGCCACCGCCAGAAACGGAAGGCGACTGCTTTACACTGCGCGCTCTTCAGAACAGCAAATTTTGCCACGGCTCAAAGGAGCTGCTCAGTCATTGTATACAATTCCTTGTAACTTCGTACACACATGGTAAAGACATTGTATATAATTCCTTGTAACTTCGTACACACAGTCACTGTGCTAGTTGGAGAGCTGGTAGCACTTTGGAATACACGAGTGATTCATTTCGGCGACTGCATGCGACTTTTTACAATCACACTCCGCATTGCCGCCTCGTCCGTCAGCACATTTGCCTGCCTGGTCTTGGTTTAACTGCGGCCGTTCGTTTGCGTTTCCAGTCCACAGCCACATCACCAAAAGCCGACTTTGGCAGCTTTAGAAGGGCTGGAATGTCCGTGATGCATTTTCCGCTCAAGTGACACGCAGTAACTGGTCTACCTTTGAAGTCAATGAGGTCTCATGGTCGACCCATTCTACTGTTTCTGCTTCTCCGCTGACGTCACAATACTTCCTGCCTCCTAATATACTGGCACGTCCGTCTCCCGTGACATCTAGTGGTCAGTTTCACATTACATAGCACTGTCCACATACTTTTGATCAGATAGAGTACTCGGGTAATTTAGTCAACTACGAGAGGAACAGTCGTCGTCAGTTTAAGGGTCACAGAACGTCACACTGCATCCAGTATGTGAGTCATGACATTGCATGGCAGCTTTCATCCTGTTGATTAGTAGGCTATTTTCTTGGAATACATACATATTATTATTATTATTATTATTATTATTTCTTTCCTTTCTGAGACGTTATGTCTGGTTAAAAATGGAAAGTGATGCGGACCTTGTTCAAGAGTGACTTCCTTTTAACTGTTCGGTATATGCTACATTGCATTTAGTAACTTTCGGGTAATAGAACATGTATCAATAATTACAGATTTCTGTAGTTGTGTATATACGTTTGGATGTAACTGTATTGCGATGATATACTGGTGGATACTATCTGGTATGACTCCTGTAGTTGATAGTATAATTGGTATAATGTCAACTTTATCCTGATGCCACATGTCCTTGACTTCCTCAGCCAGTTGGATGTATTTTCCAATTTTTTTCTCCTGTTCTCTTCTGTATGTTTGTTGTATTGGGTATGGATATTTCGATTAGTTGTGTTAATTTCTTCTTTTTATTGGTGAGTATGATGTCAGGTTTGTTATGTGGTGTTGTTTTATCTGTTATAATGGTTCTGTTCCAGTATAATTTGTATTCATCATTCTGCACTACATTTTGTGGTGCATAATTGTATGTGGGAACGTGTTGTTTTATTAGTTTATGTTGTATGGCAAGTTGTTGATGTATTATTTTTGCTACATTGTCATGTCTTCTGGGGTATTCTGTATTTGCTAGTATTGCACATCCGCTTGTGATGTGGTCTACTGTTTCTATTTGTTGTTTGCAAAGTCTGCATTTATCTGTTGTGCTATTGGGATCTTTAATAATATGCTTGCTGTAATATCTGGTGTCTATTGTTTGATCCTGTATTGCAATCATGAATCCTTCCGTCTCACTGTATATATTCCCTTTTGTTAGCCATGTGTTGGATGCGTCTTGATCGATGTGTGGCTGTGTTAGATGATACGGGTGCTTGCCATGTAGTGTTTTCTTTTTCCAATTTACTTTCTTTGTATCTGTTGATGTTATGTGACCTAAAGGGTTGTAGAAGTGGTTATGAAATTGCAATGGTGTAGCCCATGTATTTATATGAGTGATTGCTTTGTGTATTTTGCTAGTTTCTGCTCGTTCTATAAGGAATTTTCTTAAATTGTCTACCTGTCCATAATGCAGGTTTTTTATGTCGATAAATCCCCTTCCTCCTTCCTTTCTGCTTAATGTGAATCTTTCTGTTGCTGAATGAATGTGATGTATTCTATATTTGTGGCATTGTGATCGTGTAAGTGTATTGAGTGCTTCTAGGTCTGTGTTACTCCATTATTATTATTATTATTATTATTATGAGGGTAACCCCAAAAGTAAGGTCTCCTATTTTTTTACAAGTACATAGACCTGTTTATTGCTGCAATGGTTTACATCAATTTACAGCTTGAACATTTAGCTATTTTTCGACATAATCACCATTTCTGTCGATGCATTTTTGTAGACGCTGTGGCAGTTTTTGTATGCCCATGTCATACCAGCTCGCCGCAATGCTGTTCAGAAAGTTATGAATTCTTTCACCTCGTCATCGGAGCTGTATCGCTTTCCTGCCAAATGTTCCTTTAATCTAGGGAATAGGTGATACTCACTGGGCGCCAAGTCAGGACTTTAGGTTGCGTGGGTGATTATGTTCCCACTTAAACTGTTGCAGGAGAGCAACGGTTTGCCGAGCGATGTGTGGGCGAGCATTGTCATGGAGAATGTGTACGCCCTTGCTCAACATTCCTCTTCTCCAGTTCTGAATTGCCCGTTTGAGTTTTTTCAGGGTCTCACAGTACCTTTCAGCGTTAATTGTGGTCCCAGCGATTCAGCTCCGACGACGAGGTGAAGGAAGAGGTTCATAACTTTCTGAACAGCATGGCGGCGAGCTGGTATGACATGGGCATACAAAAACTGCCACTGCGTCTACAAAAATGCATCGACAGGAATGGCAATTATGTCGAAAAATAGCTAAATGTTCAAGCTGTAAACTGATGTAAACCATTGTACAAATGAAAAGATCTATGTACTTATAAAAAAAAATAGGAGACCTTACTTTACCCTCGTATTTACTCGTTGGGGCCATTTAGGACCACGTTAACTCTTATTGCACTTAGCACTCAGCCTGGCTTTTTTCTGAGCTCAGATTTCCCTCATTCGTTGTGACGAGGCCTGCTTGCCATCTTCTGTCCAAAGTACAACCGTCTCTTCTTTTCGGCTGATCGTCTCGGGTTATTCCGTTTGTCACTATCTTCTTTCGGAAAACAACTCTGTCAAAAGCGTCTTCGGGTTTGATATGTAGTTTGTGGAGGTCTTCTTTGGTGTCTTTAAACCATGTCATCGTAGGTTTTGGTTTTGAATCAAAAAAGATAAATATGCTTTTGATTAACCTATTTCTTGCCTTTCATTTAACGTGATCATAAAATCGTGCCCGTCCTTTATGGATAGTGTCTGTAATTTTTTCGAAGACTTCCTTTTTGGATCTGTTTTGATCAATGTCATTCTTGTACTAGGATCCTAGGATTCTTCTAATAATTTTGCGGTCTTAATTTCGTCGAGAAGTGTTTTATCAACGTTTAGGCATAAGGTTTTCGCAGCATACAAAACTGCTGGCTTCAAAACTGTTTCGTAGTTACGTATCTTTGTATTCCAGGAAAGGCATTTCTTTTTGCAGATCGTGCTGGATATATACGCTAGATAAGTTTCTTTCGTATCGGGTGCCACAGCCATTATTTATTTATAGATAATGCCAATCCCAAAGAAAGCAGGTGTTGGCAGATGTGAAAATTACCGAACTACCAGTTTAATAAGTCACGGCTGCAAAATACTAACACGAATTCTTTACAGACAAATGGAAAAACTGGTAGAAGCCGACCGCGGGGAGAATCAGTTTGGATTCCGTAGAAATGTTTGAACACGTGAGGCAATACTGACCCTATGACTTATCATAGAAAATAGAGTAAGGAAAGGCAAACCTTCGTTTCTAGCATTTGTAGACTTAGAGAAAGCTTTTGACAATGTTGACTGGAATACTCTCTGTCAAATTCTGAAAGTGGCAGGGGTAAAATACAGGGTGCGAAAGGCTATTTACAATTTGTACAGAAATCAGATGGTAGTTATAAGAGTCGAGGGACATGAAAGGGAAGCAATGGTTGGGAAGGGAGTGAGACAGGGTTGTAGTCTCTCCCCGATGTTATTCAATCTGTATATTGAGCAAGCAGTAAAGGAAACAAAAGAAAAATTCGGAGCAGGAATTAAAATCCATGGAGGAGAAACAAAAACTTTGAAGTTCGCCGATTACATTGCAATTCTGTCAGAGACAGCAAAGGACCTGGAAGAGCAGCTGAACGGAATGGACAGTGTCTTGAAAGGAGGATATAAGATGAACATTAACAAAAGCAAAACGAGGATAATGGAATAAAGTCGAATTAAATCGCTTGATGCTTCGGGAATTAGATTGGGAAATGAGACACTTAAAGTAGTAAAGGAGTTTTGCTATTTAGGGAGCAAAATAAGTGATGATGGTCGAAGTAGAGAGGATATAAATTGTAGACTGGCAATGGCGAGGAAAGCGTTTCTGAATAAGAGAAATTTGTTAACATCAATTATAGATTTAAGTGTCAGGAAGTCGTTTTTGAAAGTATTTGTATGATGTGTAGCCATGTATGGAAGTAAACGTGGACGATAAGTAGTTTGGGCAAGACGAGAATAGAAGCTTTCGAAATGTGGTGTTACAGAAGAATACTGAAGATTAGATGGGCAGATCACAAAACTAATGAGGAGGTATTGAATAGAATTGGGGAGAAGAGGAGTTTGTGGCACAACTTGACTAGAAGAAGGAATCGGTTGGTAGGACATGTTCTGAGGTATCAAGGGATCACCAGGTTAGTATTGGAGGGCTGTTTGGAGGGTAAAAATCGTAGAGGGAGACCAAGAAATGAATACACTAAACAGATTCAGAAGTATGTAGGTTCCAGTAAGTACTAGGAGATGAAGAAGCTTGCACAGGATAGAGTGGCTTGGAGAGCTGCATCTAACCAGTCTTTGGACTGAAGACCACAACAACAACAATTTCATCTTCACCTTCGCTGTATTTTGATCTTAGTCATTTATTTCATATGATCAGTTGATTTAGGCGATGTGCCATTTCCAATTGCTTACTCATATCCTCGTAATTTTATAGTCACCCTGTGTGGGAGTGTAAAATGCATGCCTGTTAATTAAATGTATAGCTACTACTACTACGCCACCAGTAATAATTTTAGAAGTCAGATATACGTTGTGTACATCCAGGCTGCGTAAAATTACGAGGATGTGAGTAAGCAGCAGGAACTGGCTCATGGTTAAAATAAGCTGGTCCCGTGAAATAAATTACTGTGATTTGTAGGTAATCAAAGCTTAATTCTCGACAATGTGCACGCCTGTAAAAATCATCGATCGTTTCGGCGAGCCGCGCGGGTTAGCCGTGCGGTCTAGGTGCCTTGCTACGGATCTCGCGTCTCCCCCCCATCGGAGTTTCGAGTCCTCCCTCGGTCATGTGTGTGTGTGTGTGTGTGTTGTCCTTAGCGTAAGTTAGTTTAAGTTAGATTACGTAGTGTGTAAACCAAGGGAACGATGACCTCAGCAGTTTGGTCCCATAGGAACTTACCACAAATTTCCACAATTTCGTTTCGTCAGTAACGTTAAGTCAACGATCACTTTTCTGTTGTGATTGCGTGCTTCACCATCGAATCAAGCTGAGATGTATTCATTGTTATGGGATGCCAAGCTTTTTCACATCCATATTACTAAACCGCTATCCCGGAACCGCCTTTACTTGCAAAAAATGGTTCAAGTGGCTCTGAGTACTATGGGACTCAACTTCTGAGGTCATCAGTCCCCTAGATCTTAGAACTACTTAAACCTATCTAACGTAAGGACATCACACACATCCATGCCCGAGGAAGGATTCGAACCTGCGACCATAGCGGTCGCGCGTTCCAGGCTGTAGCGCCTAGAACCGCACGGCCACTTCGGCCGGCTTTTAGTTGCAGCTTGCTTCTGTCATGACTTCCAGAGGCAACAAAAATCCGGTTTTTTTAAAAATTATTCATATTCAACTCAGTAACAGATATAATCTTACGTTGCAGGTTTGACACAACAGGGAAGTATTACATTCAGAATCTGTTTTTTTGAGGCTGCGTAACTTTCGGTTCGCAAAATCTGGAACTAATTGATCCAGTATTTCAATGTGTAGACTTAGCGACTCGTAGCAGACTTTAAGCGTACATTCTAACCTTTCCATACTCAAAGTGAACTGTTGAATGTAAAATAATCACTTTAATTCTTTTAAGAATCGGCGGTTTACCGGTTGTTTCATAACATTTTCGATTACTCCTTCCACACCTCTTTCAGGTGCTCCAGAGGCAACTTGCTGGATATAACAAAAATGTTTTTGACCTTTCCTTTGAGATACTGCTTCCTTTTAACTGAGTTCCTTACAACTTCCTTGGGCTTGCGATACCAGCTCGATTTTACACAGAGTACGCGAAGGAACTTGGCCCTCTTCTTGCAGCGGTGTACCGTAGGTCTCTAGAAGAGCGTAGCGTTCCAAAGGATTGGAAAAGGGCACAGGTCTTGCCCGTTTTCAAGAAGGGACGTCGAACAGATGTGCAGAACTATAGACCTATATCTCTAACGTCGATCAGTTGTAGAATTTTGAAACACGTATTATGTTCGAGTATAATGACTTTTCTGGAGATTAAAAATCTACTCTGTAGGAATCAGCATGGGTTTCGAAAAAGACGGTCGTGTGGAACCCAGCTCGCGCTATTCGTCCACGAGACTCAGAGGGCCATAGACACGGGTTCACAGGTAGATGCCGTGTTCTTGACTTCCGCAAGGCGTTCGATACAGTTTCTCACAGTCGTTTAATGAACAAAGTAAGAGCATATAGATAACAGAACGCAGCATGTCATTCTCAATGGAGAGAAGTCTTCCGAAGTAAGAGTGATTTCAGGTATGCCGCAGGGGAGTTTCATAGGACCGTTGCTATTTACAATATACATAAATGACCTGGTGGATGACATCGGAAGTTCACTGAGGCTTTTTGCAGATGATGCTGTGGTGTATCGAGAGGTTGTAACAATGGAAAATTGTACTGAAATGCAGGAGGATGTGCAGCGCATTGACGCATGGTGCAGGGAATGGCAATTGAATCTCAATGTAGACAAGTGTAATGTGTTGCGAATACATAGAAAGATAGATCCCTTATCATTTAGCTACAAAATAGCAGGTCAGCAACTGGAAGCAGTTAATTCCATAAATTATTTGGTAGTACTCATTAGGAATGATTTAAAATGGAATGATCATATAAAGTTGATCGTCGGTAAAGCAGATACCAGACTGAGATTCATTGGAAGAATCCTAAGGAAATGCAATCAGAAAACAAAGGAAGTAGGTTACAGTACGCTTGTTCGCCCACTGCTTGAATACTGCTCAGCAGTGTGGGATCGAACCAGATAGGGTTAATAGAAGAAATAGAGAACATCCAACGGAGGGCAGCGCGCTTCGTTACAGGATCATTTAGTAATCGCGAAAGCGTTACGGAGATGATAGATAAACTCCAGTGGAAGACTCTGCAGGAGAGACGCTCAGTAGCTCGGTACCGGCTTTTGTTTAAGTTTCGAGAACGTACCTTCACCGAAGAGTCAAGCAGTATATTGCTCCCTCCTACGTATATGTCGCGGAAAGACCATGAGGATAAAATGAGAGAGATTAGAGCCCACACAGAAGCATATCGACAATCCTTCATTGCAAGAACAATACGAGACTGGAATAGAAGTGAGAACCAATAGAGGTACTCAGGGTACCCTCCGCCACACACCGTCAGGTGGCCTGCGGAGTATGGATGCAGATGTAGATGTAGAACTAAATGCAACTCGCGATAGAAAAGGATTGTCCACATCATCGAAGAGTGTTTAAGTCGTAATTGGTCTTAAAATTCGACAATTTTCTAGGACTCATTTCCCTATTCAGTGACTAATTATGTATCTTCTTCTTATTTTGGCCTTTATTTCATATCTTCACGGGGTCACCATGTTAATTTTAAGATCTGACAACGTTGGTGGTAGAGGGCGGCCGGACGCTTCGTGTCGTCATAGTTAACTACACTCCTGGAAATGGAAAAAAGAACACATTGACACCGGCAAGGGAACTTGCTGTTCCAACAGGACAATGCACGTCCGCATGTATCCCGTGCCACCCAACGTGCTCTAGAAGGTGTAAGTCAACTACCCTGGCCAGCAAGATCTCCGGATCTGTCCCCCATTGAGCATGTTTGGGACTGGATGAAGCGTCGTCTCACGCGGTCTGCACGTCCAGCACGAACGCTGGTCCATCTGAGGCGCCAGGTGGAAATGGCATGGCAAGCCGTTCCACAGGACTACATCCAGCATCTCTACGATCGTCTCCATGGGAGAATAGCAGCCTGCATTGCTGCGAAAGGTGGATATACACTGTACTAGTGCCGACATTGTGCATGCTCTGTTGCCTGTGTCTATGTGCCTGTGGTTCTGTCAGTGTGATCATGTGATGTATCTGACCCCAGGAATGTGTCAATAAAGTTTCCCCTTCCTGGGACAATGAATTCACGGTGTTCTTATTTCAATTTCCAGGAGTGTATATACCGCAGGACACAAATGTTCACACGATCATGGCAAACGCAGATCGAGTGTAGACTTTTCCGATCACATTTACTGCAGACTCTTGATGACGCAGCTTGTATATTATTAGAAAAAATGGTTGAAATGGCTCTGGGCACTATGGAACTTAACGTCTGAGGTCATCAGTCCCCTAGAACTACTTAAACCTAACTAACCTAAGGACATCACACACATCCATGCCCGACGCAGGATTCGAACCTGCGACCGTAGCGGTCGCGCGGTTCCAGACCAAAGCGCCTAGAACTGCTCGGCCCTACCGGCCAGCTATTATTAGAAGTAGGGCAGCACTAAGCTAATGTGAGGAGAGGTAGAGACAGGGGAACGGGGTCTCCGCAAGGTAATTAGCGCTTGCTGTGTTACTATAAATCTTCGCTGCCACTAGTTTTGAAATCGGGTACTAAATGCGGTTATCTGATCTCAATTCAGGACGGCTCAAGCGACGTGGTAGGTGGCGGTTAGAGCGGACAGCGGGAGGCAACCAGCAGCTCTCCGATGTGGCTCTCTGATGCAAAGTAGTGTCCAGGCCGCTGGTATGTGGCCTTGTCCTCCTAATTGACTCACGCTGCCCTGTGGGAGAGCTACAGCGTTTGCGGACAGACAGCCTGCTCGTTAACACAGTAACACCTGACCTGCACGTGGAGTTCTAGTGGCTACCACTTGTCGCCAACGAAATGCAGTGTATCCGCCACCATTTTGTTTGATGTATCTCAACTTGCGGCTCCTGGATCTGCTGCTACCTTAAGGCCTACAGTTTCTGCTACACCACTAAGACGGAGACGGTGTACAGATTTACAATGGACGGTGGTAATCACATAAAGTAGCCGTAACCTTGAACGAAGAAACAATCCGATATGCGGCTTGAGCAAAATAATGTCGTAATCCAGATCTGGGATTAATCTTACTAATGACAATTCAACACATTTTAGCTTTGTGCAAATCTCGGATGTCCGCCTTGGCCACGTCATGAGTTCTCCATTATATTTCGGCAAACAGACTCGTTGCAGTCTTCGGGTGATTCCTAATGACTGCTGATCTGCCCGTGTCGGCGCCCTGCATACGTTGGCCGTTACCCCCGCCAACACTTTGCTGCTGCGGCTTTCGGTGTAGCCGCTGCGGTTGATGGTGGCAGTGGTGTAGATAGTGGAGCACGGCTGCAACCTACTGCCTCCAGCATCCGCGATATCGTCATCCATTTCGGAGCTCACTGTTTGGGAACGCCTTGCTTTTTCTCTGCTCAGTACAGGGTTCCGTGCCTGAGTTAATTGCAGGCCGCTTTATTAACTACACTGTGCAGCAAAATTAAAGAATAACTTTTTCGAAACCTCTTAATTGTCTCCCATTACATCGCATAAGTTTGAAATTTATCTAAAAAGTGGCTGCAAACTTCGTCTGCAGTGGTCCAAAAGACGTCACCCTCGGAATCGCTGTCGCTTCAAACACCAGTTTGCACATGCGAAGAAAAGGCCACTTCTGAAAAATTCATGTGAGCTGTAAGGGAGGTTAATGCTGTTACGTTTTCATCAGATTTCACCATAATTCTGCGCAACGCAGCTGTGGACGATTCAGCCGACGCCAGGAAAGTGACATCTCCCCTCTTACCCACATTTCACTCCTTGTTTTGACACCTCTGCGATGGATATCAGAACTGCGACAACCAGAGTTGAAATCACGTGTTTTCCGTATGGGTGGCTGAGAGTAGTGGGATGAAGCCGTTTGTAGCGCAATTTTGATATCAAATTGATATGTAAATTAATTAAATTGATCAATTAATCACCCCCGCCCCCGACCACGCCAACCCCCGTCCCCAGATAACGTCACGTGTTTTCCCAGCTACACAAATGCCCCAGTCCCTTCCTCCCCTCCTCCCTTCCCCTCAACCTACCCTGTTTGTGGTAATTTCGAATTTTGGCCGAAATTTCTTTGTCCCAGGGCTGTGCTGAGAAATACGAGTCGTTCAGATGGCTCTGAGCACTATGTGACTTAAAATATGAGGTCATCAGTCCCCAAGATCTTAGAACTACTTAAACCTAACTAATTTAAGGACATCACACACATCCATGCCCGAGGCAGCGGTCACGTGGTTCCAGACTGAAGTGCCTAGAACCGCTCGGCACAGCGGCCGGCCAAAGCCAGTGGACATTCGCGAGATCCTCTCCTGGGTATGCAGAATCTGCAGTAGAAACAAGTTAATAGAGGAGCAGGAGCGTAAGATCTGTGCCCTTCAGGTGGAGTTACAACGCGCGCAGGAGGAACTAGATAGGTTGAGGAGGGTTAAGGGTGGTGGGGAATGGGAACTGGCAGTTGACAAGAAGGCAGCTTGGAAGAGGAGGTATTCAGACAGTTATACTTTGCGTATATGTGATAGATTTGACCAACTGTCAGAATTGAGTGGAGAAGAACCTCGTGTAGCTGTAGATGTAGGGAACATGCAGCAGTCCTCAGCAGTCAGGAGGCCTAGGTCAGTTACAAAGTCTAACAGAAAGAACAAGGCTCTGCTGCTAGGTAGTTCGCATGGTAAAGGTGTGGGCCAGCAGTTGCAGGAAGTGTGAAGCCTAGTGCAGGGTTGGCTCAAGTGACTGACAGCGTAGGGGAGGTATGTAGGAATTTTACGTAGGAGGATCAAATAGTGATAGTGGGTGGAGCAGGGAACAGTCTTGGTAGGAACAGAAACTGGTAGCACTAATGTGCATTTTGTGCAACTATTCAGCGTCATGATTGGCCTCATCTCAATCCGGCTATCAGGCGCATTAACATGGGGCTGGGGAGGGCCCTGATGGCACATATCGGTGGTGTCAGTTGGGTCTATCAGTAAACTGGCTTTCACAAGGCATGGCCTGCAGCTCAATAGGTATGGGAAGGGGAGGGTGGCAAAGCTTATAGGTGACAGTGTAGTGGGTTAGTGGGTGATGGTCGTGGGATCGCTCATGGAAAAATTCCTTTAGTATTTGGTGTTAGAACTGATAGGTATCAGCTGATAGATATACCTGCTTAGAGGAAGTCCCTCTAACTAAGGGCTCACCTTCAGAGGATGTAATGTTTCCAAGTAGAGAAAAAATTAGCATATTTCATCAAAATATAAGAGGTATTAGAGAAGAAGTTAGCGTACTGCTTATCCATGTTGACTCTGAAAGTAAAGGTATATCAGAGTACCACTTAAATATTCTGACAATTCAGGTGCCTCCCTTACCAGGATACAGATAAGCTCGCTGTTTTTCAAGGAATTCCTTGTGGTGTGGAGGAGTGCCTATGTACGTAAAAAAAAAGAAAAGAAAAAACAGTATTCCATTTGAGTCCATAAACGTATCACAGTACTGCACTGAACTGATATTTTAATGTTGTGCAGGGGCAGTTCAATTTAGCGAAACTAAACTTCTAATTGTTGTTGTTTGTAGGCCCCTTACTCTGACTTCAGAGCATTTCTGCTCAAGCTTCGTGATTCGCTTTGTAGGAAGTACCAGATATTAGTTATATGTGGTGACTTCAATATTAATTTTGTATATGATGGCGCAAGAAAAAGGATGGCGGCAGATCTCATAAATTCATATGATCTAATTCAGACAGTGTTTCTTCCAACTAGGGTGCAGGGGAACAGTAGCGCAGCCATAGACAATATTTTTACTCATTCTTCATTACTAGACAGGCATTCTGTTAGTAAAAGGGTGAATGGCCTTTCAGACCAAGATGCACAAATTTTAACACTAAAAGGCTTTAGTACTCAAACAAATGTCGCATTTAATTACAAACTATGTAGGTAAGTAGTTAAAACTTCCGGGCTGAGAGGCCGTGGTCGAACAGTAGAACTTCTTCTCCCTGACGTTTCGTTGCCAGCTGCGGACAACATCTTCCGAGGCGAGTCTACGACTAGCTACCAAGCCGCGGAGGTCCTGTATATATAGAGCGGGTAGAGGGCACCACCACTCGTCACGTGATGTCAACAGTAAAACTATCTCTGACTGGCGTCATTACTCTCGATCGAAGGTAATCGATTGTCACATCTTTGATGCAAGGTTGATCGCCATATTTTATCTAACTTCAAACCTTCTTCTTTCTTGTTAAAATTATTGTGGTGTTTAAAAATCTCTATCGCCTCTCTATACATACGTGCATGATAATGCGATGTCTTAGCTAGCACGCTTGTCTCGCTAAATTTTATCTCATGGTCTCCGTCTTCGAAAACATGTTCTGCTACAGCTGACTTATCCGTGTGTCCCAATCGGCAGTTCCTCTTGTGTTCAGTCAGGCGAGTATTGATACTTCTTTTAGTTGTTCCAATGTAAACTTTCCCACAACTACACGGAATTTTGTAAACACCCGGAGTAGCTAAAGGGTGTCTTGCATCCTTCGCCGATCTTAATCATTCACTAATCTTCTTAGTTGGTCTGTAGATTGTTTCAATTCTAAACTTGGCTAGCACTTTTCCGATACGGTCCGTAATATTATGGATGTCAGGAAGAAAAACTTTCCCTGCTGAAGGTTGTTGTTTTTGCATGTTTTCGGACATTTTCTTTCTAGGGTGGAGTGCACGATCTATCTCCTTATCAGTATATCCATTTTTCCGAAAAACTGTCCGCAAATGATGTAGTTCCTCTTGTAAATACGCTGGCTCACAAATTCTATTGGCCCTGTCCACCAGTGTTTTTATGACACCTCTCTTCTGCCTGGGATGATGATTTGAACTCTTATGAAGATAACGATCGGTATGCGTATCTTTTCTGTATACTTTGTGACCAAGAGTACCATCTGCTCGTTTAATTACTGAAACGTCCAGAAAATTAATCTGTCCATTACTCTCTGTTCTCTCAAAAGGAGGAAACTTTGCAATTACTCCAATGAGGGTTCCAACGGAAGATATTGTAGCTAATATAGAGGCGGGGATTCGGTTGTTACCATCACACACTGCGGATGAAGTTAGGATGGAGACAGCAAGGATATTACGTAAAGCTAAGCCACCTAGCAGTAATTTGTCCCAAGGAGAAAAGAAGGCATTACGGGAGATTAATGAGGACAGGAGTATTATTGTACTTTCCGCTGACAAGGGAAACGCTACAGTGTTGATGAAGAGTGAGGATTACCACAGGAAGATCGACGATGTTTTGGATCCTACCATTTACAGGAAGCTGAACAAAGATCCTACAACAAAAGTGTTGACAGCTACTAACCAACTAATAAAAAAGTCTTCTATTCCTGCAGCAGATAAAAAAGATCTTTGTAAAACGGAAGCATTCCCTCCTAGATTATATGGGTTACCTAAGGTACATAAACCAAATGTCCCTCTTAGGCCGATTTTGAGTGCTATAGGATCCCCTACTCAAGAGTTGGCTAGATATCTTGCCTCATTGCTACAACCGTTTATCGGAAAGACTGATCATCATATTAAGAACTCCATGCACTTCATCGAAAAACTGAAGGGGATTACTATAAGCCCCAGTGATATCCTTGTTAGCTTTGATGTTGTATCCTTGTTTACTATGGTTCCGGTGAACGAAACTCTGGCTTACATATCTGACATATTTCCTACTGGTATAGTAGCCTTGTTCCGGCACTGCCTATCTACGACTTATTTCCAGTATAATAATGAGTTCTATGAACAAATTGATGGAGTGGCTATGGGTAGCCCCCTAAGTCCAGTCGCTGCTAATATTTTTATGGAATTTTTTGAGCAACAGGCACTTCAGTCAGCCAGAAAAAGTCCTTTGAAGTGGTATCGGTATGTGGACGATACTTTTGTGATATGGAATCACGGAGAAGAGCAACTGAACGAATTTCTGAAGCATTTGAACAGCATTAATTCAAAAATTCAATTTACCATGGAGACAGAGAGTAGTGGACAGATTAATTTTCTGGACGTTTCAGTAATTAAACGAGCAGATGGTACTCTTGGTCACAAAGTATACAGAAAAGATACGCATACCGATCGTTATCTTCATAAGAGTTCAAATCATCATCCCAGGCAGAAGAGAGGTGTCATAAAAACACTGGTGGACAGGGCCAATAGAATTTGTGAGCCAGCGTATTTACAAGAGGAACTACATCATTTGCGGACAGTTTTTCGGAAAAATGGATATACTGATAAGGAGATAGATCGTGCACTCCACCCTAGAAAGAAAATGTCCGAAAACATGCAAAAACAACAACCTTCAGCAGGGAAAGTTTTTCTTCCTGACATCCATAATATTACGGACCGTATCGGAAAAGTGCTAGCCAAGTTTAGAATTGAAACAATCTACAGACCAACTAAGAAGATTAGTGAATGATTAAGATCGGCGAAGGATGCACGACACCCTTTAGCTACTCCGGGTGTTTACAAAATTCCGTGTAGTTGTGGGAAAGTTTACATTGGAACAACTAAAAGAAGTATCAATACTCGCCTGACTGAACACAAGAGGAACTGCCGATTGGGACACACGGATAAGTCAGCTGTAGCAGAACATGTTTTCGAAGACGGAGACCATGAGATAAAATTTAGCGAGACAAGCGTGCTAGCTAAGACATCGCATTATCATGCACGTATGTATAGAGAGGCGATAGAGATTTTTAAACACCACAATAATTTTAACAAGAAAGAAGAAGGTTTGAAGTTAGATAAAATATGGCGATCAACCTTGCATCAAAGATGTGACAATCGATTACCTTCGATCGAGAGTAATGACGCCAGTCAGAGATAGTTTTACTGTTGACATCACGTGACGAGTGGTGGTGCCCTCTACCCGCTCTATATATACAGGACCTCCGCGGCTTGGTAGCTAGTCGTAGACTCGCCTCGGAAGATGTTGTCCGCAGCTGGCAACGAAACGTCAGGGAGAAGAAGTTCTACTGTTCGACCACGGCCTCTCAGCCCGGAAGTTTTAACTACTGACGATGCCGGCCGTGAAAGCCTACACGCTATGATTCTATGTAGGTAAGTTAATCCAACAGGAATAGAGCGTTTTTTAAACCTTGTCAAGGGACAAGAGTGGCAGGATGTTTATAAAGCCAACAACATAGATGATAAATATAATGCTTTCCTTATCACATTTCTCATGCTCTTTGAGAGTTTCTTTCCATTAGAACGTTCTAAACGTGGTACTAGCAGTAATAGGAAGCCGAGTGGCTGACTAGTGGGATAAGGATATCATGTAGAACAAATTGAGAATTAAATCAACATGTTGGAAGAAGTCACAATAAAGCTACAGTAGCCCATTAGAAACAGTACTGTAAGGTGCTTAAAAATGTTATTAGGAAGGCAAAGGGTATGTGGTGTGCAAACAGAATAGCTAAATCACAGGATAACATTAAAACCATGAGGTCAGTTGCGAAGGAAGTGTCTGGTCAGCAGCACAAGGTCGACGATATAAAGTCAGTTCGCAGTAAAAATATTTCTGTTACTGATAAATCAGGTATATGTACAGAATTTAACAATGATTTTCTGAGCACTGCTGGCGAATTAAATACAAATTTATTTTCTACCAACTTTCTTGGCAAATGTCTTTCCGACATTGATGTCTGAAAAACTTCTCTGTGATGCGGAAAAGATGGAGATTGAGTCACTGAAGACTAAGGACTCTCATGGTTATGATGGAGTGCCTAGCTGAATATTAAAGTACCGTGCTGCGTATCTTAGCCCTTTATTTAGCCATATTTGTAATTTTTCCTTTTGGAATGGCCAGTTTCCTGAGCGATTAAGGAACTCAGTAGTAAAGCCACTTTATAAAAATGAAGAAAGAGGTAATGTAGATAATTTCAGACCTATTTCTATGCCCTCAATCTTTGCTAAAGTTATTGAAAACGCTGTGTATGTAAGGATAATCGATCATTTTATATCACGCGATCTGCTACCAAATGTACAGTTCGGCCTTAGAAGTCGTTTAATAACTGAAAATGCTACTTCTCTTTTCTCTGTGAGTTACCAGATGGGTTAAATAAAAGATTTCGAACGGTAGGCATATTTTTTGATTTAACTAAGGCACTTGATTGCGTTGATCACAAAATATTGCTCCAGAAGTTGGACCATTACGGAATACAGGGAGTAGCTCACAATTGGTGCACCTCTTACTTTAGCAACAGACAACAAAAGGTCATTATTCGCAATGTTGAGAATGTCTGTGATGTGGGGTCTGAGGGGTACAGTCTAGTGCACCAGGGATCATTTTCAATAAGCTACCACTCGAATTCAAAATCTTAGCAGTAATTCACGCGCTTTAAAATCGAAGCTGAAGAGTTTCCTCGTGGGTCACTCCTCCTATTCTGTCAAGGCGTTCCTTGAATAATCAAGCTGGTTCTCGTTGTATTTTTGAGTGCGTTTACATAAACTTATGGACTGACTTTGTTCGGGTTCATAAACATTTATTTTTATCCGTAGTTACTTTTACGTTGTAATTTTATGTTCTGACACGTTGCAAGACCTTGGATATTTGCTCCTCAATTTGGTCTGGTCCTACGGAACTTGACGTGTAAATAAGAAATAAGTAAATAAATACATACGCACATTCCTTGAGCACGTTAAAAATGTACCTTCAGAGACTTCAACACCAATGCAGCCTAGCGGTTGCTCTAGAGCCTGAGGGCTAGGTAACCCCTTAGACACCTTTAGGTGGGGTTTGTCTAACACGGCTCTAGAGCGGGCGTGAGTCTGAACTGGCATCGAAGCTTCTGACACATATATTTTCAATGTGCTCAAGAAAGATGCGTGGGTGGGACGAAGAATGTTGGCGAACTAAGTGGTCTTAAGGGACACACTATCATTTTACTCACGCATGTGCCAATACCGAACCCCCCCGTCCCCCCGTGATCACGCCACAAGAGCCAGTGGAAGGGGAGCGATGAAAGAGCACAAAAACGCTGTTCTTGTTCGGATTACGTTCAAATTTATTCGAATGGTTTTTAACGGTCCCTAGTGGTATATAGCACAGCAAAACTTGGTGCCACGCCACACTCAAGAGGGGTGAGGTCACGTTCAGTGGGACTGCAACCCCGCAATGTCCATAGAGTAATGTTAAAACATCGCCTGGTGGCAGCAGTAACGATATTTGTCAAAAACATCGTTCTGTTGCTGATAGCACTGCGAATTGTCATTCTCGACAGCGAAACATGTGGGAGTCTTTGACCCCAAGGAAAGAGGTGGTTTCATTTAAGCCCATGCTTTTGCACCATCAGAGTGGAGTGCTGTAGGCATCTTTGAGACAAATTTCAAACTATGCCGTTGTAATGGGAGATCATTACGGGGTTTCGAAAAAGTTATTCTTTAACTTTGTCGCTCGGTATAGATCGCCGTGGATCCTAATTTCAATGTTGTCCTCGACCACGCCATCCCCCAAGGTTCAATACTGCCAAAGTATCTTCATTTTGTTGTGTTCTCTAGATCGGCCGGTTATTACACTACAGTCAGCCAAGGCTGGTTTGGCGGTCCAATGCAGTTCAGTGTTGCGTCTTTGTTCACGACACCTCTCTTCGGCTGTGTGAACTGTTTCCCTACGCAGCATTGGCAGGGGGTTTGATAGCCCATGGTGTACGAAGTCTTAGATCATCCTTTACTGAATCTACTAGTGTCAAGGTCTTAGGGTGGGCAAAATACACATTTGACATTATGTCGCCCCCAAGGTTCTGTTCACTTTCCTTGAGGTAGTGTCGTCAAACGGGACGCACGCTAATGTTGTCTGGGTACAACCCACCTGACCGCACGCTTTAAATGCAAGCTGTAGTATCCATTCCTTCGGAATGTAGTCTCCCGGCGCTTCAGGTCAGTTGGAGGGCTGTCTTTAGCACGCTGTGAACAAGTCTGCGTAAGACGCCTTCGGACTGGCAGTTACTGGAGGTGTGTAGATACTGTCAGTGCGTGTAGAGTTTCTGTTCACGCTATGTCCCAACTAGCCATCTGGCTTCCGTATCACTAGGATGTTAAGAAACAGGAGGACACTAATCCCGTTCCACTTCCATGGTAAACTATGTCTGGGGGTGAATCGAGGTCAGGTAACCAAGAAATTAACCTAAGCCCTCCCGTCCATGTGGCCAAACGACGAACGTTTCAACCACTTAATAGCAGAAAGAGGTTCGTTTCAACTGGGCTTGTTCCACGCCCTTCTCCTCAAATCATCCGTGAACACCTACTGCCACCTCGTAATAATTTCCATCGAACAGGAACTAAGTTGATAAAATGATGTGACTACAAAGTCAAAGAGCGTTGCCAGACTGAATTTATTGTTTATCAGTTCCACGGATTCCGTTAGTTGTACCCTGGTACCCTATATCAAAACTCACCAACAGACCGCTACCATTTAGACGAAGTTCTCGTAGATGTTGCACTCCGGATGTAATGTTACCATTTACTCCACAGATGGACTCTGGAAAACAGTTAGGTGTTTGGCCATTCCGTATCTTTCTAACTACATGGACACAAAAAGTTACACCCTTTTAGAGGTTTCCAATTCACTCAAGATTCGTTGTTGTAACAGTGCATATGGATTACAGATGAATAGCACAAGCGGTTGTGTGGAATCAGATATCGACTGATACCAGAACACCCATATCAGTAAGTGGTGTAGCCTCCACTGGACGGAGCGATCGTACAGATCGTGAATGCTATCCTGGGATACGTTACGTCACGCCAGTTCGAGCTGTTGTCGTACTTCAGTAAGAATTGTTGGCGAAGATTCGCACGAATCACTTCTCCTCTTTTCATATCCCACACATGCTCGATTGGAGACAAGTTCGGTGATCGTGCTGGCCAGGAAAGTTGATGTACGTCTTGTTGTAGAGCACGATGAGTTTCACGGACAGTGTGTAGGCGACCATTATCCTGCTGGAACAAAACATTGGTTTCTTGTTGCAAGAACGGCGAAAGAAAAGGGTCTGACAACATTCTGCACGTACCGAGCGCTGGTTAGCTTCCCCTCCAGAAAGACAAGAGTTGTTGCTTATCGTATTCCAGACGGTAGAGGTAGGGTTGGGGCCGATGTGTCTTGGACGAATGCACTCTACGAGACAGCGTTCATCAGTGTCTGTTAGTGCATTATGGCCAGGGGACATCGGGTGGTACGTACTTTTCAATTCAATAAACTTTACCAACAGCCGTACACTTTAAGAGACTTTATACGTAGGTTGGAACTTAAATAGTGGCAACACTGGTCTGGGGACACTATGCAATGGAATCTACTATTATCGCTGATAGCACACGTTGTTGACATACCTACCTTACCTCCGAGCAAATGGACTCGCCCCTCCCACGCCACCGTCGTTCGCACAATCGAGGGAAACATAGTCACTTGTGAGCGAGCGGGCTCACGTAACGGTTCACTATGTTTTAGAAACAGGAACAACGGAGTTGGATCAAGACTGAATGTGCCAGAGGTCGTACAGCCCAACAGTATCATCAAGGCCTTCAAGTGGCGTGCGGGAAATTGGAATTGCCGTACAGAACAGTGGCACATTGAGTAAAAGCCTTCAACAAAAGTTGGCAAACTGTGGTAGACATGCATCGGGCAGGTACTCCTAGCGTCTCTGAAGAAGAAGTGCCTGCTGTAGGGCATACTATTGTGCTTCGCATCCTGAAGGAACGCCTGGGCTTGCGAAAAATTGCATCATGACTTGACGGAAATGCAGAAATGGATGCGTTACGATTCTGCTCAGACGCACTTGGAGCGCAATGAGCGCGAAGGAGAGGCTTTCTTACGCCGTGTCGTAACGCTGGATGAGACATCGTACAAGCCAAAGGTAAGCCAACGAATGGCGTCATTATGGGTCGCCGCGAAAGTCAGAAGTGCGTCAGAGTCCCAGTACGGTGAAAGTTATGGTGGTTCTCGTGTACAACTGTGATGGTGTTATCCTTGTTGTGGTTGGCAGGAGAGCCAACACCGTGTTACTAGGGGATCCCGAAAGACACGCGATTTAGCTCACGCAGGCTGGCGTGAGGTCTGGAACAGGACAAGGAGATTATAATTTAGAAACAACGGACGTAGCTGGTCGAATACTTAACTTTAATCCATTAATGACGAATGTCGCTCTTGACGGTACATAATTCACAATATCGTTAGTAACTGATAATGGCGCCTTGCTAGGTCGTAGCAAATGACGTAGCTGAAGGCTATGCTAAACTATCTTCTCGGCAATTGAGAACGTAAGTAGGCAGTGAACCATCGCTAGCAAAGTCGGCTGTACAACTGGGGCGAGTGCTAGGAAGTCTCTCTAGACCTGCCGTGTGGCGGCGCTCGGTCTGCAATCACTGATAGTGGCGACACGCGGGTCCGACGTATACTACCGGACCGCGGCCGATTTAAAGGCTACCACCTAGCAAGCGTGGTGTCTGGCGGTGACACCGCAATCCTAACGCATTACGTTTCTCCATGGCAGACCGTCAATGCACAGTATTACTGTTCGTTTTTGGAGCGTCACCTGCGACCAGCTTTGCGAAAGAAGCGGCGAAACTTTCTGCGCAACCCACCCGTCATTTTGCACGACAATGCGCGGGCGCATACAACGCAAGCTGTGGCTGCTCTGTTCGGCCGATGGGGCTGTACCATCCACCATATCCCCCGGACTTAAGTCCTTGCGACTTTGATTTGATTCCGAAGATAAAGGAACCACTTCGTGGCATTCGCTTGAGTACTGTTCCAGAGATTCGACAGGCTCCATTCGTACCATCAAATGAACAGGCTCTGCTAACGGTACACCATGCCTTCCACATGACTGTCAACGGGTTCTACACAACGCTTGTCACTACTCTGAAGGACCCGAACAGGTGCAAACATGTAACTCTTTTGTGTCGGTTGTTAATAAATAGTTGCCACTATTTAAGTTCCAACCCTCGTGTACACCTTGCCAGTTGCTGTCACGCTCTCGTATGAATCAGCTGCACAACGATTGGGAATTACGAGATCCAGTTTTATGGAACTGTACGATAAGCTCATTGTTTCGAAGAAAGCGTACGGGTCCTGATGATGGCAAAATGAATTGCCGAAACTGGTTGCTTTCCAAATAAAATAAAATATCGTAAAGCGTACGGCTGTTGGTCACCAGGTCTACGTCTTGCGTGCAAGTGAATATCACTTACGTTCTGGCACAATCTGCTGTCATCGCAGAAGATCACGGAGCGCCATTCCATCTTCCAAGTGATCCTCTGATGGCACCAGCCGAGCCGTGCACGGTCGATGCTGTGCCCATAGAACCACTGCTAAAAACCAGTTCGCAACAGTTCGTGTTAACACGTCTGGGCTCACAAGGCCTCTTATCTGTGCTGCGATAGCTGTACAGTCTACCACTGCTGCCCTTACAGTACGACGATCCTGGCGGGCGTCTGTGCTGCGTGGATGCCCAGAGCCTCGTCTACAGGTATGAGAATGTTCACGTGACCACCATCGTCGCGCAGTTGATGCAGCACGTCCAACTTTTGGGGCAACCCTCCGAAAGGAAAATCCCGCCGCTCAGAAGACCACAATTCTTTCAAACTCCCTCGGTTGGCTGTAGGAAACGCGAGTGCGTTTCCGTGGCATGGTTGCCTGCGTGGTTCACCATTTTGTACGGTATCGAGTCGTCTGGCTGTGAGCGTTCCCTGTTAAAGAGTAGGCGCGGACGGCGCCCTGGTAGCTATGCCACTACTCTACTTGATGGATGACGAAGTTGAAACTGTCATCACCAAGTCTGCTATCCCCAAGATGGCATATGCCGTCATCTGACCGAAATCGTCGTCGTCTTGCCAGGTGTACTAATTTTTTTTTCCGGCAGTGTACAAGCCACAATGGGATACGCGCTTTCAGGACCTCTGGCAGCCCATATGCTTTTGGAAGAACAGCAGCTTGTGGTCGAAGATTATGGACAATTTGTGCATCGAAGGTACTACGAAGAATTTTCACAGCGAACTGAATTTTCGAACAAATTTCAGGCTTGCAGCTGGTCGTGATTTAATTTGGTTGAGTAGCCGAAAACAGCACATTTTTAATCTCAAAAATGGCTCTGAGCACTATGGGACTTAACTTCTGAGGTCATCAGTGCCTAGAACTTAGAACTACTTAAATCTACCTAACCTAAGGACGTCACACACATCCATGCCCGAAGCAGGATTCGAACCTGCGACCGGAGCGGTTGCGCGGTTCCAGACTGTAGCGCCTAGAACTGCTCGGTCATCCCGGCCGGCTGTTTAATCTCCTTCAAGGTCTTATTTGGGTAGGTGAAGGAAAGCCTGTGGGAAAGGCCGCCCGACTATCCCAACCGGTTCTCTCTCTCTCTCTCTCTCTCTCTCTCTCTCTCTTTCTCTCTTCTTTACCTGACGACGTTCATGAGAGATACGCAAACACTGACGCGAAAAGCCAACTGGAAAAATATTTACGTTAAAGCTAATGCATATACAGTACCTGTGGGTGTAAGTTCACAAGGGTCATTCATATTAATACTGTTAGTCTTTACGCTGAGTTTGTGTACAGAGAATAGAACCTACTGTTGTTGTCATCTCACCATTACCTCTCCCAAAATTTTATACCCATCACAGTGCCGACGTCTCATTGTCTAGTACAGATTTGTTGATGGGATAGGTGAGGAGTAAGGAAGTATACAGGAGTGCTCGTATTTAAAAGCGTGCGCCTGGCGGTAGGGGAGGCAATAGTCCAGCCAAAGGGACAGAGCCTAAGCCCGGTTACTGTCTTTCAGGTAAACGAGAAGGCGCGAGAGACACTGAACAAGCGTTGGATTTCCTTTCCGCCAAAATACGTCACATCCGCATGCACGGGACAGAAGGGGTGTCATGGCGGGAACAATCACTGAAGTGAGACATATATACGAGAAAAATCTTGGACATTTAGTATCACACGATATACAGGGTGATCAAAAAGTCAGTATAAATTTGAAAACTTAATAAACCACGGAATAATGTAGATAGAGAGCTAAAAATTAACACACATGCTTGGGACGATGTGGGGTTCTATTAGAACAAAAAAAAGTTCACAAAATGTCCGACAGATGGCGTTGGACAGCAAAACTGCTACCGTGACGGGTGAGAGGTACGCCGATATGTTACAGAATCGCATCATCCCCAGCCTGGCTGATAAACACCTGCTGGAACGCACGATGTTTATGCAGGATGGCGCTCCACCCCATATTGCTAGACACGTGAAAGATCTTTTGCGCGCGCCGTTTGGTGATGATCGTGTGTTGAGCCGCCACTTTGGTCATGCTTGGCCTCCCAGGTCCCCAGACCCCAGTCCGTGCGATTATTGGCTTTGGGGTTACCTGAAGTCGCAAATGTATCGTGATCGACCGGCATCTCTAGGGATGCTGAAAGACAACATCCGGTACCAATGCCTCACCATAACTCTGGACATACTTTACAGTGCTGTTCACAATATTATTCCTCGACTACAGATATTCTTGAGGAATGATGGTGGACATATTGAGCATTTCCTGTGAAGAACATCATCTTTGCTTTATCTTACTTTGTTATGCTAATTATTGCTATTCTGATCAGATGAAGCGCCATCTGTCGGACATTTTCTTGAACTTTTGTATTTTTTGGTTCTAATAAAACCCCATGTCATTCCAAGCATGGGTGTCAATTTGTACCTCTCTATCTACATTATTCTGTGATTTATTCAGTTTCCAAATTTATACTGACTTTTTGATCACCCGGTAGTTCAATTAGAAAGCTAGCAAACGTAGAGTATCGATGTGACAAGTCTATCGCCGCTTAGAGTGTTGTTATACTCCAAAAGACTATTCAATATTAATAATTGCCACTTACACTGATTCCTTAACAAATTAATTGTATGAGAACCTGAAGTGCTACGAACTCAAAAGAGGTGGCAAAAGAAATAACTTGTTTGTATTACAATCTGTGACTGCCATGATATGATAATCTTAATAGTTTTAACGTTACAAGCAACAAATAATTTTGCACTTAATCAAATTAAGCCAGTATACGCAAGTCTCCACAGTATCATATATTATGAAGATAGTACAGTGTACGTACATCCATTACTTGTTTCCTATCTGATTCATTTTATATAAAACGCATCTTTGGCCATCAGCTGCTTTTACTTTACTACCTCAGTAATTTTAATATCTATATTAAATTTATTTAAATCGGTCACATGAGCGTGGAGCTTGTATTTTTATGCTGAAGGCACTAGATGAAAGATCGTCGAAAGATGGTTCAGAAAAGCTGGCCTCTTTATTTTTACGTTAATTTATAAACGAGTTTTCTTTATGCAAACCAATATTGCAAAATAATTTCAATACGTATTTTTAATGACATGGAAACGGGTAGACGTGTAACCGAGTCTGAAGGCGGCAAATAACCACATGAAACAAGGCTATACTTACATATGTATAGTTTTAATGTTTTATTTGCAATAGTTGAATGGTGGCCAAAGAAGTAACGAACAGGGAAGTGTGACGCCAGCCATGCTGTATAAGAGAGACTCCTCAGTGGCGCGGGGCTTTTTAGTGCGGCAGCCGTTGTTGTGTCTGTCGGAATAGGAAGCGCTGGAGGTAGATTTTGCGCCGCGTTTCGGTCGCGCCGCATGTGGAAAGACCTCAAATTTTTCCGCTATGTGTTAAAGGTTCAACTTAATTTATCATCCAGGGGTGATAGTTACTGCCAGACAGTGAAAATTTCATCTTTCTGTGGGAGCTAAAAAGTGAGCTGAAAGGTTACGTTTTGCAATGTATGTCGCAACGTACTGCAGTGGAGTGCAAGGCCTGTTTAAATTAATTTCTCGCGAATTGG
This sequence comes from Schistocerca gregaria, assembly GCF_023897955.1. NCBI lineage: Eukaryota > Metazoa > Arthropoda > Insecta > Orthoptera > Acrididae > Schistocerca > Schistocerca gregaria. Next base: position 955,120,770 of record NC_064921.1, read on the forward strand.
TCGCGCAAAACAGAAAGTAAGTAGATAAATGGACAGTTTTTTTACCGCTTGTCGATGACTACTGAATTGAGCAACGATCTATAATTTCCGATTTTCCTGCAGTTAAGGCGCTTCTGGACTTCGAAGCTGAGTGTTTGCTTGTGATGTTCGCTTGTCATGAGAGTTCTCTTTGTTCAGAAGTGTTGCCGGCTTTACTGAAGACGTATATGGAGCCAGCTGATGAAGTTTTGTTGTCAAAACTATTTTAATTTATCTCTTTTATTAAGAGGCCAGCATTTAGTAGTGAATTCAGGTTTATTGAATGAAATAAGCTTCATTAAATTTCAATTATATACACGTCTCGTTTTCAGTTACTTAAACCTTTCTATTTTGTGTAACTTCCCATGTCAGCTGGTCCCGGCGGAGGTTCGAGTCCTCCCTCGGGCATGGATGTGTGTGTGTTTGTCCTTAGGATAATTTAGGTTAAGTAGTGTGTAAGCTTAGGGACTGATGACCTTAGCAGTTAAGTCCCATAAGATTTCACGCACATCTGAAAACATAAACTTCCCATGTAAATGGTGCCGTATTTTTCAGTTATTATCAGTTGCTAGAAAACTCAGTAAAATCTAACAATTCTACAGCCGGGTTGGCCAAAGGGTGATATATACAGTGATTTCTAGGCCACTCCTTAGACCTGTTATCGAGTCAGAATTCTACTAGGTTGCACGTTTACCCAACCCTCTGTTATTTCGACCACTGTTTTTAACACTAACATTATCAGTCGAAAGAAAGAGTACAGCTGTCCTTCTGGCTCCTTTAATCGAATATGCCTTGTCAATTAAAGTGCTTCGTGTATCACCCATGATGTAGTCGTTTTGACTTGGAGCATGACATTAGTCCACTCTGACCAAACCCCGAAATTTTCACATACTGTATGATCAATTGCTTAGGTATGGTAAAAGTCTTACAACTAAATGTACGTTTACCACAACCAACAACAATTATATGCTGATTCACATTAGTTAATTTGCGCGATCTTGCTCCATTGTCGTTTCCTAAGTGACAAATGTTTCAGAAACTCGATCACAAACCCTAATAAATTGGTTTGAGTCGTTCCATTTCCTCAAAGGAGAAAGTGAGCGTCTAATGAAAAGCCACTGGAAAATAGTTAATTGTTAGTATACCATTATAAATCGACAGAGCATAATGAAATGAAGCCGTCAGTTCTGTGGACGTCACAGAAGTGTGACCAAAATAATAAAGCCATACTGAATGTAATTCACAAAATTTACGAAGGAATTACTGAAACTTGTATTGTGACAACAAAAAAGTTATCATATGATTCTCCACGGCATTCAGTTGATGAAAAAAATACTAAATGATACAAGAAAAGGAGATAGGATACATCTCCTACTGAGCTATAGAAACTACGTATTTAGTTATAAAAGCGAGTACTGAAAAAAAGGCACATTTACTGATAATTTTTCCTCATGTGCCGACAACAACCTTAATAAACGGGACTAACTTTATGAGCAATCGGCTGATTGTCGTTGTAGGGAACTATAAGCTACGGCACTTTGTATCGGCATTAGTATTAGCATTGCAGGATAAGGCCCAAGCCACCAAAAAGGTTCAAATAGCTCTGAGCAGTATGGGACTTAACATCTGAGGTCATCAGTCCCCTAGAACTTAGAACTACTTAAACCTAACTAACCTAACGACATCACACACATCCATGCCCGAGGCAGGATTCGAACCTGCGCACCAAAAAGGAAATAGCCATCATTTGTGGATTTATATTTTATCTTTACGTACCGATTAGGCCTAGTATAAGCTTGCAGTTAGCTAGTGATTCGAATTATTTTTAGGAGAATAGTTCTTGGAAATTATTTTGTCGTAAGACTTACACGCGTAAAAGTGATCAAATCACAGAGGTGGCATTTGCTAGCAGCATGGGTTTCCACAGTCGAAAAGGCAGAATTATAATGCTCATCTTGTCATCGTTTTACATTTTCCTCGGTATTCCCGAATCATCCATATTTCCGCTTCAGCTCGCGAACACAAGGTTTCCTCCGGAGCAACTGCTCCTACCCCGCATCTCCCCGCTGTTAAAGACTTGTGTGACTAAGCCAGCGTCAAGAATTCATTTGACATTAATGGCTGGAAGATCGCAAAAACTTCAGCAACAAAGCGGAAGGCTTTACGCTCTCTTGGACCGGGTAGGATGTGTCTGAGAGGAACTTCCCGCTGCAAGTGACCACACATTTACAGGAATTGGGCCCATCCGCATTTTGGCAAGACTTTTTCGAGTACGCTGCACAAATTTCGCTGGGAAGTCCTTAGACATCCTCCATACAATCGCAATCTCTCCCCCTGCGAATTCCGTAGCTTAGGAATCCCGAAGAAAAATATACGTGGCCTTGAATTAGCTTCGGACGAAGAAGTAAAAGTCTGAGTACTATCGTGTTTCCCCAGCAACCGCAAATATTTTTGCACAGAAGTACTGATTTTGTTGTCTCACACTGGAATTAACGTATTAACAGTTATAGCGATTTCTTTAGAAATAATAAACAGTTTACTTACTTTTTTAATCTGCCACTTTTTCAGCTGACTGCCCCTTATAACTGTGGTGACAGAAGTCATGGGATAGCGTTACGCACATAAACATATGGCGGTAGTATTACGTACACAAGGTATAAAAGGGTACTGCACAAACGGTCAACGATGATCTTGGCCTTGGTAAAGGTGGCATATACAGGGAGGTCCATTGATCGTGACCGGGCCAAGTATCTCACAAAATAAGCGTCACACGAAAAAACTACAAAGAACGAAACTCGTTTAGCTTGAAGGGGGAAACATGATGACGCTTTGGTTGCCCCGCTAGATGGCGCTGCCATAGGTCAAACGGATTCAACTGCGTTTTTTTAAATAGGAACCCCATTTTTATTACATATTCGTGTAGTAAAGAAGAAATATGAATGTTTTAGTTGGACCACTTTTTTCGCTTTGTTCAATTGGTTCAAGTGGCACTGAGTACTTGGGACTTAACATCTGAGGTCATCAGTCCCCTAGAACCTAGAACTACTTAAACCTAACTAACCTAAGGACATCATACACATCCATGCCCGAGGCAGGATTCGAAACTGCGACCGTAGTAGTCGCGCGGTTCGGGATTGAAGCGCCTAGAACCGCTCGGCCACCGCGGCCGGCTGTCCGCTTTGTGATAGATGGCGCTGTAATAGTCACGAACATATGGCTCACAAGTTTAGAGGAACAGTCGGTAACAGGTAGGTTTTTAAATTAAAATACAGAACCTAGGTACGTTTGGACATTTTATTTCGGTTGATCCAATGTGATACATGTACCTTTGTGAACTTATCATATCTGAGAACGCTTGCTGTTACACCGTGATTACCTGCAAATACCACAGTAATGCAATAAATGCTCAAAATGATGCCCGTCAACCTCAATGCATTTGGCAATACGTGTAACGACATTCCTCTCAACAGCGAGTAGTTCGCCTTCCGTATGTTCGCACATGCTTTTACAATGCGCTGACGCATGTTGTCCGGCGTTGTCGGTGGATCACGATAGTAAATATCCTTCAACTTTCCCCACAGAAAGAAATCCGGGGACGTCAGATCCGGTGAACGTGCAGGGCTCCAACTGCTTCGACGACCAGTCCACCTGCCATGAAATATGCTATTCAATACCGCTTCAACCGTACGCGAGCTATGTGCCAGACATCCATCATGTTGGAAGTACATCGCCATTCTGTCATGCAGTGAAACATCTTGTAGTAACATCGGTAAAACATGACGCAGGAAATCGGCATACATTGCACCATTTAGATTGCCATCGATAAAATGTGAGCCAATTATCCTTCCTCCCATAATGCCGCACCATACATTAACCCGCCAAGGTCGCTGATGTTCCACTTGTCGCAGCCATCGTGGATTTTGCGTTGCCCTGTAGTGTATATTATGCCGGTTTACATTACCGCTGTTGGTGAATGACGCTTGGTCGCTAAATAGAACGCGAGCAAAAAATCTGTCATCGTCCTGTAATTTCTCTTGTGCCCAGTGGCAGAACTGTACACGACGTTCAAAGTCGTCGCCATGCAATTCCTGGTGCAGAGAAATACAGTACGGGTGCAATCGATGCAGATCTAGCAACATTAAACCCCGACGGTTTTGAGATTCTCGATTCTCGCCTAATTTGTCTCCTACTGATGTGCGGATTAGCCGCGACAGTAGCTAAAACCCATACTTGGGCATCATTTGTTTCAGGTCGTGGTTGACATTTCACATGTGGCTGAACACTTCCTGTTTCCTTAAATAACGTAACTATCCTGCGAACGGTGCGGACACTTGAATGATTTCGCCCAGGATACCGAGCAGCATACACAGCACACGCCCGTTAGGCATTTTGATCATAATAGCCATACATCAACACGATATCGTCCTTTTCCGCAATTGGTAGACGGTCCATTTTAACACGGGTAATGTATCACGAAGCAAATACCGTCCGCACTGGCGGAATGTTACGTGGTACCACGTACTTATACGTTTGTGACTATTACAGCGCCATCTATCACAAAGCGAAAAAAGTGGTCCAACTAAAGCATTCATATTTCTTTACGTGCTACACGAATATGTAACAAAAAATGGGGGTTCCTACTTTCAAAAACCGCAGTTGATATCAGTTTGACCTATGGCAGCGCCATCTAGCGGGCCAACCATAGCACCATCTGGTTTCCCCCTTCAAGCAAGACAAGTTTCGTTCTTTGTAGTTTTTTCCTTTGACACTTATTTGGTGAGATACACTCCTGGAAATTGAAATAAGAACACCGTGAATTCATTGTCCCAGGAAGGGGAAACTTTATTGACACATTCCTGGGGTCACATACATCACATGATCACACCGACAGAACCGCAGGCACATAGACACAGGCAACAGAGCCTGCACAATGTCGGCACTACTACAGTGTATATCCACCTTTCGCAGCAATGCAGGCTGCTATTCTCCCATGGAGACGATCGTAGAGATGCTGGATGTAGTCCTGTGGAACGGCTTGCCATGCCATCTCCACCAGGCGCCTCAGTTGGACCAGCGTTCGTGCTGGACGTGCACACCGCGTGAGATGACGCTTCATCCAGTCCCAAACATGCTCAATGGGGGACAGATCCGGAGATCTTGCTGGCCAGGATAGTTGACTTACACCTTCTAGAGCACGTTGGGTGGCACGGGATACATGCGGACGTGCATTGTCCTGTTGGAACAGCAAGTTCCCCTGCCGGTCTAGGAATGGTAGAACGATGGGTTCGATGACGGTTTGGATGTACCGTGCACTATTCAGTGTCCCCTCGACGATCACCAGAGGTGTACGGCCATTGTAGGAGATCGCTCCCCACACCATCATGCCGGATGTTGGCCCTGTGTGCCTCGGTCCTATGCAGTCCTGATTGTGGCGCTCACCTGCACGGCGCCAAACACGCATACGACCATCATTGGCACCAAGGCAGAAGCGACTCTCATCGCTGAAGACGACACGTCTCCATTCGTCCGTCCATTCACGCCTGTCGCGACACCACTGGAGGTGGGCTGCACGATGTTGGGGCGTGAGCGGAAGACGGCCTAACGGTGTGCGGGACCGTAACCCAGCTTCATGGAGACGGTTGCGAATGGTCCTCGCCGATACCCCAGGAGCAACAGTGTCCCTAATTTGCTGGGAAGTGGCGGTGCGGTCCCCTACGGCACTGCGTAGGATCCTACGGTCTTGGCGTGCATCTGTGCGTCGCTGCGGTCCGGTCCCAGGTCGACGGGCACGTGCACCTTCCGACGACCACTGACGACAACATCGCTGTACTGTGGAGTCCTCACGTCCCACGTGTTAAGCAATTCGGCGGTACGTCCACCCGGCCTCCCGCATGCCCACTATACGCCCTCGCTCAAAGTCCGTCAACTGCACATACGGTTCACGTCCACGCTGTCGCGGCATGCTACCAGTATTAAAGACTGCGATGGAGCTCCGTATGCCACGGCAAACTGGCTGACACTGTGGGCGGCGGTGCACAAATGCTGCGCAGCTGGCGCCATTCGACGGCCAACACCGCGTTTCCTGGTGTGTCCGCTGTGCCGTGCGTGTGATCATTGCTTGTACAGCCCTCTCGCAGTGTCCGGAGCAAGTATGGTGGGTCTGACACACCGGTGTCAATGTGTTCTTTTTTCCATTTCCAGGAGTGTATTTTGTAAGGTCACGATCAATGGACGCTTCTGTATAAGATCCCATGCCAATGATGGAAATCGTATACTGGACAGACGTGCTGAACCGTGCAAGAACTTTTGTGTTGAACACCAGTGTCATATACGCCTGGAGCAATCTGATAAATCAGCGGTAGCGGAGCATTGTGTCGATAATGCCCATTGCATGTTTTCCAAGAAGACTGAAGTTTTATTCTCAACGTTATCTTTCCAGGACAGTGTTCTTAAGGAGGCCATACATATACGTAGGGCGGACAATCCTGTCAACAGGTATGGAGGTTTCCAGTTAAGCGCCGCCTGGAATCTACCAGTGGCAGCCAATAAACTGTAACGGTGAGAAACGAGAACTTCCGATTCAAGACCCGTCGCAGACTACTGCTAAAATTTAATTCAGCTCTTAACCAAAGGAGCGGCCGGCAGCACAGTCATTGCCCACGGCGCACGCGCGCAAGGAAGTTGCATATTCCGCGTAGGGGTCGGCTGTAGAGATGGGTCGTTCGCAAACTAACGGGTCGAAAGGAACGGTCCACTAAGATGCATGGAAGGAGCGAGGAACCGAGGAACGAATTCTAAGGAACGGTCTTTCAGTTCGGTCGCGGATTTCTACTTATAGTTCCCGGGAACGGGAAACGGTCGGTCTCATTCCCGCAACGGCACGTCGGCTGGTTTCGTTCCAGCCTCGATCCCGATCCATTCTGCCTCGGTCCCGGTCTCGCTCGGCCGGACTCGCCCTTCTTCGCGTGGCCACTCGTCGCAGATCCACTGCCGACTGCTCAGTTACTTCGGTATCGAGCCGTTCGTTTCGTTCACTGCGCACGCCCATTCTAGATCTGTTTCAAACCTTTTTTTTTGTACGCTGAACTTCTGGTTCTTTTTATATTCTATTCAGCGTCCACGACCGGTAATTAAAATGTATTTTATAATTCCGTAAATTACATAAAAATTACGTGGAATGTAATACATACATTTTTTCAGGCAGCAGAACGGCATATCAGCTTACTTCACTATTTCGATAAACAGCAGAAGAAATACTTGTAAAAAGGAAATTTTTTCTTGTTATTACACATGCGGAGGAAGTCGGCACTGCACACACGAGTGGCCATTATCCATCTTTTTTTGATCCATGGTAAAACAGCATGTTCATTGTTATTGAATGCAGACCGACTTGCAACCGAATCAAGTCCGCGCTCCATAATCGTGTGTCTGGTGTGACATTCTGTAAAGATAATATGATAACTTTTACAGTATTATTTCATGGGTACAGGGTAGCGCACGAAAAATCGGCCCCAAGTACTGGACTGCCCATTGTCGCCCAATAATTGTCATCTATTGTTTCGAAATTGTTGTTTGCATTAGCTTATTTGTTATTTCTTCACCGCCTAATTATTACAAGTTTATCTATTCTGCTCGTAGCGGTCAACAAATAGGGCGTAATTGGCGAACAGTCTGTACTCGGGGCCGTTTTTTCGTGCGCCCCCTTACACTGCGATCAGCCACATAACGCTATATTTGGCTTACTTAACAAGAGATTTTGCAGAATCACGAAAATTATAAGTGTGTGAGAATTCTGTTACGAATAAAAACTGTGAACTCCAGGGGGAAGGCAAGTGCCCCCTCTTGGCGCCTTCTATCTTCAGTCACCTGTGCTACTAATTTTCAATTCTTCATAGGAACCATATACGAAGCACAAATGAACGGTGAAAGAGTAAAAATGAACGGTTCCCAAAAATGAGCTATCATCAGTGGACTAGTTCCCAAGGATGAACGAGTTTGCCCATCTCTAGTCGGCTCCTCGCCATTTTGCGGTGCTTGCGCTGCCATCAGCCGCCCCGTCTACAACGACCATGGTCATTCAGGAAGGAAACTCGACTTCGATGACTCCCGCTGCGGACACGGCAAGTTCTGGAATGGCGCGAACGGACAACAACGGAAGGCTTCGGCCCTGGCCACGGCCAGAAAACGCGCGTCCTTCACGTCAACGATCGAGGTCTGGAATTCGCCACAGATCCACCGGAAGGACAGTCACACTGGGAACAACGCCACACTACTTATCAACATTCCACCGGCCGAAGACCATCGAGGACGGCGATCGAAGAAGACGGGACTAGCTGGCGCATGATATGGTCGTTTGACGCAGCAGAGTCACGCCGAGGCACCACCGTGATTACTCTTCTGATTCTGACCACGCACCAATAACAGCTACCGAACCTGATTCCGAACTCTCCCATGCGTCCGGCAACGACGAAGACGCAGGTTTTCAAAGTGTCCGAAACAAACGAACCGTATGTAAGAGGAAAAACTCGCAGGACATCACTGATATCACTACAAACCTCCAATCAATTCGCCTGCTTGCAAGTGGAGGGTGAATTGCTGAAATGACTCCTCAACCAAGAACGGAAGATGCACAACAACCTTCCACCAATACAACCACCTAAACTCCCACCGACGAAAATTCCTCCAATAACCATCCACCCTAAACAATAAACTCAAGAGACGTGAGGCTGTACCAGTCAAGCCATCTATAACGAGGAATCGATCAATTACAGCTTCGAAAAGATAGCGAACCAATGGACAGCGCTCCAGTTCTTCCAGAACGCAAAAGTTCCGTTCTACACTCACCAGCCCCCAAGTGAGAAGATGCTCAAGTTCGTCATTAAATATCTCACACATGATATTACAGAAAAGCAAATTGAGACTGACTTACACGCCACTGATTTTACGCAAGCTGTGGTGCACCATTACAGGAAGAGGGACACCAAGACGAATGCATTAGTAGCCCAACGAGTCTACTGTTTATCACTCCCTGCTGCCCCACGAGTGACTCCATTCACGACATACGTCATATCATGGACACAAAAGTGAAGATGGACACTTACAAACCTTAGGGGGGCCCTACACAGTGTAAATGCTGCCAGCACTATTTCCATACTGCAAATTACTGTTCACTCCCCGCCCGGTGCGCCAAATGTGGAGGCCCCCATCAGGCACAAGACTGCACGAAATCTCCAATTCAAAAACCAATTTACACAAATTACGTCGAAGAACACCCAGCCACTTGAAGAGGCTGCAGCGCGTTTCAACAAGGTCTGCACACCAACACGGGGGACTGATGGCCCTAGAAGTTTGGTCCCATCAGTCCCACAAACCAACCAACCAGTATGGCCCAAGGCCAAGCCGCGCGTTTACTGGAACCGCAAGCGGAAAAATAACTCGTCCACTGACTTTAAACAGTACGTAGGTCTTCCCAGCACTTGCAAACCGACAGGCTCTTTCACACTCCTCGAAAAACAGTCGATATGATAGCGAGGTCGACGACCGCCACTAACTCCTCTAGAACGGTCCTCCTTCGGTTACACAGAGCTTCTGAAGACCTTCTCAAGTATTTCTGACTTCCTCTCTAAGTTACAACAGAATATCTTTGCCATGGATACAACTTCGTTGAAGAATTTTAACAAAGCACTAAACATAATCTCCAAACTGATGGCCCTCTTTGACGGTGCCATCGGATTATTTGCACCTAGCTATGTCCAATAGACCCACCATGCTAAGGGACTTCCCACTCTGTATAATTAATTCCACAGGAGTTTTAAAGGGGAAGACTGAACTGGAAGACTTTATCCTTCGTTATCATGTGGACATTCTGTTTGTTACTGAAACACACCTCTGTAACAAAATTTTAAGTTGTGCAACATGGTTTGCTATAGGACAAAAAAAAATGGTTCAAATGGCTCTCACCACTATGGGACTTAACTGCTGTGTTCATCAGTCCCCTAGAACTTAGAACAACTTAAAACGAACTAACCTAAGGACATCACACACATCCATGCCCGAGGCAGGATTCGAACCTGCTATAGGACAGACCGTGCCAATGGCCGTGGGGGAGATACCGACATTTTTATCAAGAATTCCATCACTCATGCACCAATGAATCTCCAAGCACTGGGAACTCATGAATCCACGGCCTCCACCGATTCTACTGCCTATGGCAATATCGCACTTAACTCTGCGTGCCTCAGCGCTAACAGTCAATTCAAAAAATGTGTGTGAAATCTTATGGGACTTAACTACTAATGTCATCAGTCCCTAAACTTACACACTACTTAACGTAAATTATCCTAAGGACAAACACACACACCCATGCCCGAGGTAGGAGGACTCGAACCACCGCCGGGATCAGCCGCACAGTCCATGACTACAGCGCCTTACACCGCTCGGCTAATCCCGCGCGGCAACAGTCAATTCAGTGAAGAGGATTTCCTGGGGATATTTGACAGACTTGAGAAAATCTTCATCTGTTCAAATGGTTCAAATGGCTCTGAGCACTATGGGACTCAACTGCTGTGGTCATTAGTCCCCTAGAACTTAGAACTACTTAAACCTAACTAACCTAAGGACATCACACACATCCGTGCCCGAGGCAGGATTCGAACCTGCGACCGTAGCAGTCGCACGGTTCCGGACTGCGCGCCTAGAACCGCGAGACCACCGCGGCCGGCTCTTCATCTGTGGTGACCTCAACACAAAGCACTTTCCATGTCACTTCGACGCAAGAGTCCGAAGGGTAATGGATACTATGCTTTGGAAGAAAGACTTGATGCTATCACGTTTGCGCCTGAGGATCCAACGCACATTCCCTCGAACCCCTATCATAGACCGGATGTTGTGGACATGGCCATGCTTAAGAATCTGAGGCTGGATTTGCAGTTGCAGATGATCAACGACTTTAAATCCAACCACCAACCCGTCTTGGGTGTGTTCGCAGAGGCTTTGGACTCGATGCGACATGCATCACAAACGTTCACTAATTGATAACAGTTTGAGCAGTAGCTGCACAACCATGTCCGACCCACTACAGAAGTTTCATCTGCAGCCCGCATTGATGAAGCCGTTGAGAAACAGCATACAGACAGGTATCATTCACCACCATTTATCTTATACCTTATCAAGAGAACCTCTCTCCACTGACCCAATACTTAAAAACTCTCAAGGATAGGGGCAGGCGTCGCTGCCGGCGCCATTGAAACTCAGAAGATAGGAAGGAGATGAAACGCCTCTCGCGAGAACTTGGCCGGCGTGTCTCAGAACATCGAACACAGGTTTGTGAAGGCACAATGTCCATCTTCCTGCTCCAATCATGGAACGAGTGGAGTCTTTCCCACGCCATACGGAATTCACTGCCACTGAACCAATCACTCCAGGGTCCTGCAGGGCCGATGTACGACCCATTCGCCAAAGCAAAACATTTCGTTTAGAATTACGAAGCTCAGAACGATGTCGACACCCCAGAGTTTGATAGTGACGCGGATGGTATAAGGCAGAGAGCACACTTAATCAGGGAGACTGTCCAGAACGCAGAGCCACTTCTTAAGACCCCGGCGGAAATCCGACGAATAATACGCAAACATGGGGCTCACTCTGCTGCGGGACCAGATGGCATCACTCGTGACAATCTTAAGCACATCCCTCGGAAGCTACTTATTTTGCTCACACATATCTACAACATGTCGTTGAGATACTGAGACGTTACTACCATTACCTTTTCCGGTCGCAACTCTCCCACCTGTTGCATCTAGCAGTTAGGCCAACTAGATGCGTCCTGCCAAGCGAGTGCTTTTAATATTTGTGCATCGGAAACGTTGATATGACTTATCGTAGCCACTGCTACTGTACATTGATAGCAAAGCCCTACTGACAAACTGTCTCGATATAATTTTCTCTTTTTAATTACGTCAACGCAACGGAATTAAACGCATCTGACTAATAAATTTTAAATATGGCACTCTCTGTAAACATTTCCGATGGACTCTCACCACCTTGGCAAGACCACATTTCCATTATATAGCATTGCTTTTAATCAGAGCTTGGCTATTGTAGTAATAGAGAGCTTGTGGCAAAAATGTCTGAACAAAATGGCTACCTTCTAATAAAAGATGATGAGCCCTTCCACTACTACTACTACTACTACTACTCTCTCTCTCTCTCTCTCTCTCTCTCTCTCTCTCTCTCTCTCTATTTCACTCTCTCATAAACTCATTCAGTAATAACCTAGAGAATTTACTAGCGGTCACGCTATTGAAAGAAAATTCTTGCTTTTTGGCACAGTACTTGTAAATAAGTCGCCACATTCAAATTACAGAGGTTAAACATGTAAAATAAAACAGAACAACCGACTTTAGCCAGTACTTATCAAATTTTCCCAACAACAAAATTCAACCCAAATTAACAAGTCACTGACCTTCTCATTAAATTTCACACGTAACCTTTCCTACGGACCTACCACACACTCTGGAGGATTTATGCTCATCGCGCACTGCAATGTGACCCTCATTGTGTTGCTGGGCAGGTGGATAACTCACCTCTTTCTCTTTCAGAGTATCAAAATTTCTAACTTGCTTCAAACGAATGTAATCAATAGCGGTAATTTTGGTATCATGCTTACTTAATTATCTCACACATGGCTCCTCAACTGAAAGTTTGCACAAGCACGTCTGTTTTCCGTTGTCTCTTGGTCAGATTGAGACGAAGTTAGTACTCACCATGTGGAAGTGTTTGGTCCTAATTCAAATTCTACACACGCAATTCTTAAATATTCTCAGCTTAAATTTACACACTCAAGTATCTCAGCTTTAATTTACCACACGCAAGTATCTCAGCTTAAAATTACCACACATGGTTTTATAGTGACAGTTGGTCATTACCAAAGAATCCTAAGTTCCCCACGAGTTTCACCTGCCTACCTATACATGAATCTCCCACCAAAAAGTTTTGTTCTCATCCATATTCTGAAAAGGGAAATCATTATTTCTAGTTACTCGTAAATATTCCACGTGCATACCATCCCCATATTCTTTAGTTTTACGGAGCGCACTGGGAATAGGTGTTTCAACTCCAGGAACCAGAGACAGTGTCGTAACATGGCCGTTCACCAGCCATCCCACGATTCCTCAGAAGTGGGGGAGGATCCTGTTATCGCATTGGTCAGCCACATTCCAGGCCCTCTATTGCTGTGGAATACTTCCTTTGTCTGGTCCTGCTAAAGGTGACCAGAGGCCTGTTACAAAGATAATTACAGATTACAAAATTTTAAACATGGCTGAAGCAGCAACTGTTGAAAATCTTCTCGGCAAATAACAGCCAAACTGTTTGTAAGTAGGCTGTTTAAGTTTTTATGTTGGTAACGCCACGTAGCGCTCTGTATGAAGATCACTGACTGTGCTGTATGCAGTCTGAGGCTGGTCGGCATTGTTGAAATATTCTCTATTGTAGTGTTGGGCAGTTGGATGTGAACAGCGCGTAGCGTTGCGCAGTTGGAGGTGAGCCGCCAGCAGTGGCGGATGTGGGGAGAGAGATGACGGAGTTTTGAAAGCGGATGATCTGGACGTGTGTCCATCAGAGACAGTAAATTTGTAACACTGGATTCATGAACTTATATATACAGGAAGAGTCACCTAACATTACCGCTGGATATATTTCGTAAACCATATCAAATACTGACGAATCGATTCCACAGACCGAACTTGAGGAGAGGGGCTAGGGTAATTGGTCACTATTAAGGTAAATAAATTGTTTGTTCTAGTTAGCTTGATTGGCGCTCGCTGTATTGCAGTAGTTCCAGTAATGAACATTTTTGTGAGATAAGTGATTCATGAAAGGTATAGGTTATTGCTAGTCAGGGCCATTCTTTTGTGGGGATTATTGAAAGTCAGATTGCGTTGCGCTAAAAGTATTGTGTGTCAGCTTAATGATAATCAGAATACGTAAAGAGAGAAATGTCTGAGTATTTTCAGTTTTGCTCAGCTCTCTGAAAATCAAATAATGTAAGGGGTTTATCAGCAGTGTAATTCATAAATTTTTCTAGAGGGAGGTTTCAAGTTGCAGGATAAAGATTTATTGAAATCCTTGATTACAGTTTCGGTACATTTAAATATACCTTCATCAGAAGCAAAACACACACTCGACGTCGGTAGCTAAAATCAAAATATCACCTAAATCTGTACAACATAATTGAGAAGAGATGGTCGATAGCATACCATCAGTACTTAGCCTGTGAACTAGCGTGAAGAGAGTGTGGAAGCACTAGGGCAGGCAGTTTCACCGAGAGAGGGCACTTGTGGTATATACCATCTCTTCACAATTATGTTGTACAGATGGAGGTGATATTTTAATTTTAATTACTGACGACGCCTTTGGCACGATTTTTTTATGTATCTCCACTGCAGGGTATGATTTTAGTGCACTTTGGTTTCTTATGAAGGTATATTTAAATACATCGAAACCGTGGCCAAGGATTTCAAAAAATCTTTATCCTGCAACTGTTTGGCTGTTATCATTTACCGTGAATAATTACAGATTCTACATCCACTACTTATGGTCAGCAGACAACAAACCATTCACTCATTTCTCAAACATCCCAAAACTGGATATAGGGATCTATTAATAATTAAATATGCAAATTGCCCTTTTCTACATCAGTATCAGGTTTCAGTGTACTGAATTAAATTGTGTTACCATAAAACCACTGGTCTGACAAGAACAACGAAGTATGTTGTTGTAGTGTATTACGGGTATTACTGTACCCAATGAGGCAAATCTTTTCCGTGTACTGTACTCTTTCAATACTTCCTACAACCGTGCATGATTACTCAGCTGGTGCCTATTCCGAAGCGTAGAAAAGACCTAAGCCAGCCTTCCAACTATAAATCAATCAGTCTCTTCCCCACAATTAGATTCGAGCGCGCACGGAGGTTTTCCGGCAGTCGTTCTTCCCGCGAACCATACGCGACTGGAACAGGAAAGGGAGGTAAGGACAGTGGCACGTAAAGTGCCCTTCGCCACACACCGTTGAGTGGCTTGCGGAATATAAATGTAGGTGTAGATGTCCAAAATTCTTGAACGCTTGCTGCTCTACAGGATACGATCTGTAATCCTGGACCAGGATGTGCTAAGGCCGGATCAGTTGGCATTTCAACCTCGGCTTTCGGCGAAATTACAACTTCTACGCATCTCATAATACATCGCTTACAACAGTAGTAACATACTTAATTACACAGTCACCATTTTTTTGAATACAGAAAAGGGGTACGACCGCGTCTGGCGTGACAAAATGATCACTAAATTGTATGACCTCACTGACTAATGCATCAAGTCGATCATCAGCTTTCTCCAAACAGGAAGATAACGGTTAAAATAGGAGGACAACAATCCAGTCTCAAACACCTTTCGGAAGTCATTCCAGAGAGATCGGCGTTATCATCAGTTCTCTTTAACGACCTTCCAGTTGTGCCGCGGGTGGTTCTTGCCCAATTTGCTGATGATAGAGCTTTGTTGACGAGTAGCAGACGAATCACTGCAGTCATCAATCGTCTCCAGCGACAACTAACATTAACTGAACAATGGGTGGCGTAAAACCGTATTAAACTCAATACATAAAAGACAAAGGCCTTGATATTTACACAACGAGTTCTGATCTCCGTGATCGCGTGTTTCTGCACAATCGACCACTGAACTTGACGGACAGAGTTTAAAGCTTGGTAATGTTGTGGATAAGGAGCTGCTTTTTAACACACACGTACAAGAGAAACGACTCAAGCTGCTACACCGCCAGATCTGCCCTCTACTGGCCATCTTGAAACTACAGGACAGGACCAACCTTCGCCTTTATTCTGCATCAACCCTCCTGAACCTCCACCATGAACTTGACGTACCGCTTTTCAGGGAACAGATTCGAATCTCGATTGTGAAACCCCTCACCAAAGTTGAAGCATTACATCCGACATTTAGGCACCTTGAGTAGATCGGCTTTGTGGCACCTGCGCGGTGCCCCATGGTCAAGGTATCGCGAGCCTTCGTGGAAGATCTTCCATAAAGAAGCCAACCTGAAGCTGAGTGAAGAGAATACATATTAACTAAAAACAAAGAAATAGAAAGCTAAAATAAATAAACCAGGATCCACGACCTCAGTAGGGTCTACGACGCAGAGCCCAAGACCTTGTTTAAGACAAATAAAGTTGAAATTGAGCTATTTACCTTCACACCACAGACGTCCAGCGACATGGATGGTAGTGTTATGAACAACCCCCCCCCCCCCCCCCATACACGCACACACACACACACACACACAAAAGCGATTATCATGAGTTGCGTCTTTCGGCAGTGACAACAGCAGCTATCATCACCTGAAGTTCTCGAACAGATGTATCGACGAAATATTGTGGGATTTGCACAGTATGATCCGCTGACAAACCCGAGAAGTGTGTAACAGATCCGTCGGGAAAGCCTGAAAAGGCGTGTTCGTCACAGAGTTCATAAGACATCCAAGAATTTTTTTGGGCGCTCTAAAAACTGGAAGCGCACTTCGGCAGCATCCTTCAAGACTCGAGGTATTTTCGACTTCCGGGTTGACAGTGGGGGGGAGTCTACATCTGTCAGAAGCGTTTGATGCCAAAGAACAGTTCAGTTTTAATTTTGAGTTCGAGGGAAGCTAAGGATTTTGTGCGCAAGATCTTGAAATTAACAACCGTTTCTTCGGCATTGTAAATTTGGTCCTTAGTGTATACTGGCGTTTAATATTCAAATTCTGTTTTGAAAACATCAACCGCATCTGGGTCTGTAGATAACCTTTGTGCTCACGCGTTCAATTGACGAATGCCATATCTGATTTTAGACCTGTCCAATAACACAGAGCTTGAAAAAAAATCTTTCCTCACCAAACAACTCAACTAACAGTTCAGCTTTTTCTTGTCGTATCGTGCCAGTCAAAGGTGTTCTATTTTCCATTGTTGGGTGAACCACATATAAAGAGCTTCGCCTACTTTTTCAACGGCGAATATTGTCAGTGTGTTTATATGAGAAATTTAGATGTATTCTTCATCAGGTCTGAAATGAGACAAACTTTGTTCAAAATGGTTCAAATGGCTCTGAGCACTATGGGACTTAACATCTGAGGTCATCGGTGCCCTAGAACTTAGAACTACTTAAACTTAACCTAATCTAAGGACATCACACACTTCCATGCTCGGGGCAGGATTCGAACCTGCAACCGTAGGGGACGAGCGGATCCAGACTGAAGCGCCTAGAACCGCTCGGTCACTCCGGCCGGCACAAACTTAGTAATTAGCCGCAGTCATATTCAATAAACTTTCTTCGTCAACTTCTTTGATAGCAGCCAATTCAGCGAAAGTAGTCACAAAACGATTCCGCTCAGTCGCGATAAAACAAAAAGACACACACAGTGGAAATAAACAACCTCTTCAATGTGCTATTGTTGACAGTTCACAAATGAATCGGAGTCTGGGGACAAACTAAAGGATGGCCATTCACTTCTCCCCGTTTGCCACAGTCCAGCACACTCTCCTCCACAAATTATTTCCGTGCAGTACAGTATTATTTTTTGGATTTGCGGTTTTCGGAGACTTTTTGGATACCCTGTATTTCGGTCAAGGGAGGTCAGACGGTTTTATTATGATGATGATGAATGAGGAGAAAGTGCCAGAGTGCAGCCGTCTCATTTCTGAAAGGCCATCAAAAGTGGTTTTCTTGTTCGATGACTGGATGACCATCATTGCTCTGTGCTCATATTCTGTAACATACCACGGAATGGTACAGGTTCCAGCTCCTTTATGTCTCACACCTGCTACTCGAAAAGTTATGCGGCAGACTCTGCTCCAAGTGTAAGACAGAGTGATGTGATACCAAGTGATTATTCTGGAATCTCTTTGTACTTAGCGTGGTATGCAGCAGTATAAGAAAGTGACTATTCCGTTGTATGTTAACAATATGTGACAGACCTAAGCTTTGACTGTAACCAAAACGTGGGTACATCGCTTAAATTGTATGATACTGAAGATTAGAAAATAAATGGACATTTTAATGAATGTTAGAGCAACCAGTGTGGCAGATTATTGTCATTCAGAAAATGTGTTCTGGTTGTGAATCCCGTTGTAACTAAAATATGATAAATGAAATCCTTTCTCCAACAATTTTAGTCCTTTTTTTTAAGTTTTCTGTTATTTCCAGCAGCACTTCCTCTATACAGGGTGTTACAAAAAGTTACGGCCAAACTCTCAGGAAACATTCCTCACACACAAACAAAGAAGATATTTTATGTGGACATGTGTCCGGAAACGCTTACTTCCCAAGTTAGAGCTCATTTTATTACTTCTCTTCAAATCACATTAATCATGGAATGGAAACACACAGCAACAGAACGTACCAGCGTGACTTCAAACACTTTGTTACAGGAAATGTTCAAAATGTCCTCCGTTGGCGAGGATACATGCATCCACCCTCCGTCGCATCCTTGATGCGCTGATGCAGCCCTGGATAATGGCGTGTTGTATCACAGCCGTCCACAATACGAGCACGAAGAGTCTCTACATTTGGTACCGGGGTTGCGTAGACAGGAGCTTTCAAATGCCCCCATAAATGAAAGTCAAGAAGGTTGAGGTCAGGAGAGCGTGGAGGCCATGGAATTGGTCCGCCTCTACCAATCCATCGGTCACCGAATCTGTTGTTGAGAAGCGTACGAACACTTCGACTGAAATGTGCAGGAGCTCCATCGTGCATGAACCACATGTTGTGTCGTACTTGTAAAGGCACATGTTCTAGCAGCACAAATAGAGTATCCCCTATGAAATCATGATAACGTGCTCCATTGAGCGTAGGTGGAAGAACATGGGGCCCAATCAAGACATCACCAACAATGCCTGCCCAAACGTTCACCGAAAGTCTGTGTTGATGACTTGATTGCACAATTGCGTGCGGATTTTCGTCAGCCCACACATGTTGATTGTGAAAATTTATAATTTGATCACGTTGGAATGAAGCCTCATCCGTAAAGAGAACATTTGCACTGAAATGAGGATTGAAACATTGTTGGATGAACCATTCCAGAAGTGTGCCCGTGGAGGCCAATCATCTGCTGATAGTGCCCGCCCACGCTGTACATGGTACGGAAACAACTGGTTCTCCCGTAGCACTCTCCATACAGTGACGTGGTCAACGTTACCTTGTACAGCAGCAACTTCTCTGACGCTGACATTAGGGTTATCGTCAACCGCACGAAGAATTACCTCGTCCATTTCAGGTGTCCTCGTCGCTCTAGGTCTTCCCTAGTCGCGAGTCATAGGCTGGAATGTTCGGTGACCCCTAAGACGCCGATGAATTGCATCGAACGTCTTCCTGTCAGGACACCTTCGTTCTGGAAATCTGTCTCGATACATACGTATCGCGCCACCGCTATTGCCCCGTGCTAATCCATACATCAAATGGGCTCCTGCCAACTTCGCATTTGTAAACATTGCACTGACTGCAAAACCACGTTCGTGATGAACACTAACCTGTTGATGCCACGTACTGATGTGCTTGATGCTATTACTGTAGAGCAATGAGTCGCATGTCAACACAAGCACCGAAGTCAACATTACCTTCCTTCAATAGGGCCAACTGGCGGTGAATCGAGGAAATTTATTTGTGGGTGAGGAATGTTTCCTGAAAGTTTGGCCGTACCTTTTTGTAACACCCTGTATACAGAGTGAACAGTATGGAAGAAAGGCGGCATATTTGTGTTACTCCCCTTTTAATCCGATCATTTCTCTCTCGGTCTTGCATTGTTATTGTTTCCTCTTGCTTACTGTACAAGATAGGGATACTTATGCAGAACACAGCAATTTTAGAGGAAAAACATTTTTTTATCAAAACTTGTGGTAACTCCTTTTTCAAAGAATAAATAATTCATCATGAAGAAACAATAGTGGACCAAAACGAGGTGTAACTCTCTTCTCAAAGAATAAATTCTCCAAAAAATAAGTTGGTCAAGAAGAAATAATACTGGACTAAAAATAAATTGTGTCTGAATGCATAAACAACAATAGGAACTTAAATATCTAACAAACAACTAATTCTTAATGAAAAATAAGTTCTGCTTTTCTTATAGCTACATATAGTTATTCAAATAGAGTTAGCTCAATATATTAACCAAATATGAATGCACGAATTGGGCGCTCGTTTATTTAAACTGACGGCTTCAGTTTCTGTACAATTTTACGTTGGCCGTGTCAAATCACTCGTAAATTTCCTCGTCTGGCCGTATACTGTTTTTTTTCATTTTTTGGACATAGAGAACACTCGAATCTCGTTGCCATCGGTTTCGACAATCCTCCCAGGGTAATGACGGACATGATATTTCACTAAAACAAGTGAGAACCCTCACCATTGCCTTGGCAGGAGGCTGAGGGAGAAAGCACTTTGCCACTTTCAGCCTCCGAACTAGCATTAAAGAACGCCAAGCTGTCATCACTTTCGACACAGGTAATGCATGACACACAGTCATCAGAAACTGTAGAAGGAAATTCAAATGGACGTTTTCTGGGACGTTATTCTCTTTATTGACTTGTCAACCTAAGCCAGGTCGCCGTTCTTTATTAAACATGGCTTTTTCTTCCTGTTGGTCCTTTGAACTGCAAGTTATCTTTGATAGGACTGTCTGTTGGAATAGCACTAAACCTTCTTTTGGCCACGGTTGGATTGCTGTCATGGTCTTGCTTTGGGGAAAGGACGAATTTCTTCTGAGGTGATGTGTATTTGTTCAATTTTACAGAAATTCCTTCTTTTTAATTAACAATAATGGACGATTTCATCGGCATAGGTGTGCAGTGAGTATTCATAGTTATGGCAGCTGACCTTGTACCTGACGGAGCGAAGTCGCCCCACGGATATATCAAAAACAAAATGGAAACCACACAGTTAACCATAGTTAGCCACTCTTTCGAAAACTCCATTTGTAGTGAAACAATTCAGTCAACAGGTTCATCAGAAAAAGAAAATTTACGATGAAGAAATTTACTACCCAATCAGAAAAATGTCCAAGTGGACTGAAATTACGGTCGATGGTGGACTCATTATAGAGGGTTGCTGACTCAATTTTTCAGGATGTCGAATGGGAAGTTGTGGCACAGCAAATGGCCCAGAGATCACCAGCGTGTGTCTGTTTGTGTGTGTGTGTGTGTGTGTGTGTGTGTGTGTGTGTGTGTGTGTGTGTGTAGTGAGTGAAGTGTTATGAACAGTGTGTGTATAGTGCGTGCAGTGACTTATAGATATGAGTGAACAGTGTGGCATTACATTATTTAATAAGTTATTTTTAAAACAAGTGTTGTCTACCAGAAGTAAATCTAACGATTGTCTCTTACTAGAAATCTGTAAGTGTATGTGTATACGAATTAGCTTATCTTAAACTGCTCTAAACGTGTACAAACTTTGACATGTCATATATCATTGTAAAAAGAGATCTGCGGATGCAAAAAGGTACTACTATATTTAAGAAAAATAAAAGAGGCCCGCTGATGAGAGTAAAATTTCATTAAAACGTATATTGGCGCAAAGAGAAGATATATTTTTTTTATTTGAAAGTAAATACGGACACAAAATGTAAGCTTTTACTGAAAAATGACTATAGTTTCAATGTGCAAATTTATGCCATTTAAGATCATTCTTGAAGTCAGACTTCATAATGCTATAGATAGACAGTACATTACAAGAATAAAACAGTAATTTGACGTTTTACATTTTTAAATTGTAGAGTATTCCTCATTTTCTTCGTAAACCAAATGACAAGACACAAAAACTGGCACCAGTGTTTGTTTGTATGCTGACAGAGTGAGAGAGGAGAGGGAGGGAGAAGTGGATCGTTGTATCCGATGTTGGTACAACGACTTTGGAATCAGTTTCTGCTCTCTAAAGGAAATGCAGCAAACGATTTAGAAATTGTCGTCTACTTCCAAAGATTAGTAGCTGTAGTCACTTGTTCCAGTCACTGCCATCCACCCACCTCTCAGTAGGTCTTCCTAGTTCTCTCTTTCCAGTTCGCCGAGAGTTCGTCTTGTTTTTAAATTTATTTTTTATCATTTTATCAACATTTGTTCTGTCCTCTAGCATATTATTATTAACTGAGAAGATTACTAAATCTGATTTTATTGTTTCATTCGTAATTTTATCTTTTTTATTACAGTACCTTTCAGATCTCAATAGCTTGATTTCTGCTGACTATATACGTGACTCTTCTTTTTTTGTTACTGTCCAAGATTAGGAACCACATATAACCACATATAAGAGTAGTTACAGCCATAACTTCATAGAATTCCATTCGTGTTTTCTTTCTTCTTTTGCTCCCAAAATTTTTGCCGTTGTACCGCAGGTAGCTTGAAATTTATTAACTTCCTTCTCGATGTCTATGACATAGTTAAAGCTAATACCACATACTACTTGTTCTAATATTTTCCCATTATTATTATTTTCGGTCAAACTGGACTCCCTTTCAATGTTATTATCTTTGTCTTATCCCCAGATCTAGTTAAATTGTAGTATATTGCGTTTTTGCTCAATGTATACTCTGCTCCTTCTAAATTTCATTTTCTTTCATGTATAATTATATGCATATAAAAGAGTATTTAATGGTGTGTAGATACTATTTTAATTCTAACTGCATTTCATATTTCCATTTCATTATAGGGTCGTCAAATTATAAATTAAAGAGATGACACGACTGTCAAACTCTTTGGTGTATTAAAATTTTCATTCGACATTTTCGAAACTGTACTTATATGTCGTATTGACATATAGACTCTATATGGTATTCATAAGGTGTTCATGATAGCCTTCTATTTCTAATATTTTCCACAAAGGGGGAAATAAATGGTAAATGAGTTTTCTAACCAAATTCCCGACGTTTTTAAGTATTCGCGTTGCTATAAATACATTATCAAAATACGAATGTCCCTTACTGAACCCCGATCTGTGGTGAAACTAAGAAAATGCTTCATACAAAATGCATGTAGATTTGGCCATAGAATCGTAATCTGCAATAATAATGGGTGTTCCCACTGAAGATTTCAAAATTGCACCCTGCACTGGGTATCTCCTGAACTATGTATTGTATAATAATACAATTATGCAGGCAGTCCCAGTGGTACATGTGGCTCCTGGCTGCAGCACTTGTTGCGAATGAAGTTAATAGTAAAGAAGTATTAAATTAAAACTTCAAGCGCGGTGCGGCAGTTTTTCACGTATCTCAGTGTTTACGACGCCATATGTGTCGTCCAATGATATATTTATCTAGGTACATTCAACGACGTATGTGCATACTGTCTGCGAAATATATTGGGAATGGAGTTAGTAGACAAAAGTAATAAATTTAAACGTCATGCATGACACAGCAATTTTTCACTCATCCGTATTTGATGTCTTATCCCTTGAGCTATGTGTAGTACAATGACACATTTATCTAGGTACATTCAGCGACGTATGTGGATACTGTCTGTAATGTTTTGCTAATAGATTTAGTAGCAGCGAAGTAATAGATTTAAACGTCTTGCATGATGCGGCAGTTTTTCTCACACCTCTGTATTTAAGACGTCATATCGCCTGAGTATGTGTTATACAGTGATATAACTTTGCTGGTACATTCAGTTCTGTCGAGAACACTGTCTGCAAAGCATGTCACAATTAAAGGGAGTAGTGAATAAATAATAAATTAAAACGTTATGTCTTCATTTGGCAGCTGTACTGCTTGAACAGTGAAAACGTATTAAACGATAAACTTTTTTCGTTTCATCATTTTATGAGGTTGTCAGCGGGAAAATGTTTTATAAAGGTGTAATATTATGTGTAATTTTGTTTCAAGTAACTAAGTGAATGAATAAACCTCTACCGGTTTTAGGAATAGGGAGATCTGCCTCCATTTGGATCTGTTTTGTGTCGAGGTTGTCGCTCCTAGGGAAGTTGGCTTCGCTGTTCCTCTAGAACCCTCCCTGGCATATTTTGTTTCACACTCTTAAGAGAAACTGTTACGTCGGTTACTATACGCGGCAGTTTGGAAGGAGGTGCAGCTGGGTTGCGAATCCATGTACTGTCTCCTTTTGTTGAATTTTTTGATATCAAAACAACAGTTCTGATGACCGTTAGTTTCTCCCCTTTGCTTTATTTAAGTAGCGCGTTACACTACCATAAGGAAAAGCGATTAATGAAGTTTCACTTCCTGCTGTGCACTTTTCTCGGTGACCTTCGGGAGCCGATCAGTCTCTAACCTGAATGGGGCAGAAAATCACCTCGCCACTGTGCAAAGCTTCCGATACCGGTTTTCCTGCCTCCCTATATGGAAATAACTGCAGTGTCTTGCAAGCTGCGTTCATTGTCTCTTGACCACAGAGGCAGTAATTCATTCAGCCAGTTTCCATCCTCTTCTCCATTTATGTTTCGACAATCTCAATAATTACTTACAAGTTATTTGATTTTCGCCATGCTCTCAAATGGAAATCACTTATTTATGACGACTGTGTTGCAAATAAACGTTCTGAAAAATTAAGCGCAGCATACATTAGAAAGTGATATGTCATTCAAGAGCTCGTACCTCATGTGCATACTATAACTTACAAACCTGCGTTCACTGCAAGGTATAATTAAATCACCGTTATACATTACGCCAACCTATTGCACTGGCCGAGGTGATCAAAGGATGTCCATATGTATCACATACCCATTTATAATTACTGTGAGACTCCAGGCCTTCTTGGCGATTGCGGCTGACGATATTTTATCTTATCTCAGGCTGCCAGCTGAGTGTCATTGTCGTATTGAAGTAATATGTACGGAATTTCATAGTATAGCATTGTGCAAAAGACGAAAGTAACTCTCGAATATTGCGTCACTGTCGAGTAACATAGTTCGATGTAACTTGGACTATGCATAGAAAGAACTGCTGCAGTATAGAACAGAAGGTAACTGAAAGAAAAACATTATGAGATGTACAAAACTGACACTTTTTTTCAACGACAATAATAACACCGGAGAAACTGCGATTCGTGATGGTCCCGTCGGCGTTACAAAAGGCGGGACGTGGTTCTTAGTACGGCATCTCATCACCACGGACGGCAGTGCGTGCTCTGTAAAGCGCCCCCATGATGGCCAGAAGGTTCGTAAGGCATTCTTATGGTAGCGCTTTCAGTTCCTCCACCAGCGCGCTCTGTCAATTATTGGATGGTCGTTGAAGCATGTGGACGTGTGGCAATACGTCTCTCCAACGCATCCCACAGGCACCCGATGGGATTTAAGTCAGGGCAGCTGCGAGGCCAGTACATTCGCCAAATATCGTCTCATTCCTGGAGCTCCTCTACCTGTGCTGTTCGATGGGGTATGCCTTGTCATACATCAAAGTGGAGTTAGGGTCGAATGCACTCCACAAGAGGTGCACATGGGAGAGGAGCACAGTGCCACAGTGATAATGACACCCAAGTAAAATTATGCCTCCTCACACCAAAACACCTGGGCTACCCAAACGCTCAAGGTCGGCAGTGTTCCCGGGTGCGTAGGTGTTCTCACCTCTCTTCATATGAGAGTAAGTCCAGAATAACTACCGAGCCAGAATCTGTTCTCATACAAGCAGAGCACGAGACTCCATTCCTCCTTCGTGCAGTCCCTATGCTCTTGACACCATTGAAAATGATGCCGCAGATGTACGGGTGTACACAACGCACTTGTCGTCTGGCATATAGAGGACCCCCATACAATGGTCATGTCGGTATGGAACGTGAGTTTGCATGCCGCCGGGGGGTGTGGCCGTGCGGTTCTAGGCGCTTCAGTCTGGAACCACGTGACCGCTGACCGCTACGGTCGCAGGTTCGAATCCTGCCTCGGGCATGGATGTGTTTGATGTCCTTAGGTTAGTTAGGTTTAAGTAGTTTTAAGTTCTAGGGGACTGATGGCCACAGATGTTAAGTCCCATAGTGCTCAGAGCCATTTGAACCATTTGACATTTTGCATGCCGTGCTGTCATGCTAAATGCGGTTGTAATTGAACCCACTGTTTGATGTCGGTGCCTTCTTCCTTGTGGCACAATGTAGCGATCGTAGGCTGCTGTAGTTGACCATGACAGAAGGAGAGGGAGGGGGGGGGGGGGCTCTCCTTCGGTCAGCAGTATCCGTGGTTCGGAACGTTTCCTACGTACGTAAAATAATGCTGTGAGCAAAACGAAACTCCTGGGCTACACTCCTTCTTCCAGTTTCTCAATGTGAATCATCCAAATGTTGTCTCCGGGCCATGTTTTATTAAAGAAGTCCATCATAGTGGACCGCATCTGCTCACTGACACACGTTGTCTTTTGCTGTTCCTTCAACTTCCTCACCTGTCACTTTGCTCAGATTGACTTCAGTCACAGTGACGTGCAGCTTTCTGTGCTCGACTGGGAGACCCCCGACAACATGCACAGCTTTCATTCATTTCCAACCTTCCTTTTTATAGCTTCTCCTTAAATTTTGCTGACTGGTGTACTTCACATGAGATAGGAAACATTGCTTCGTCACCGTGCTACGCCACGGCTAATGCCTTGAAAATATTCTTACTTCAGTTGTTAGAAGACTGCTCATTCAGATGTTAATCTTCGTATGAGACATATATTTGCGCTCTTGTTCGTAAGTGTTGAGTGAAAGTAAGTGATATTCCGCATGCAAGACTCTGAGTAAACACCAAAACAGGTGGCGCACTAACACCTCAAATGTAATGTTTTCTCATCATTTTGTTTTAACACTCTCCTGTTCGCTGCAGCTCTGAATGTGCTTGCTTTCATACCAAACGTCCACTACTTTGAAAGGAACTTCGTAATAAGGCACTAAAGTTAACGCAGTGCTGTCCCTGGAGCCATTCTGTAGGCAATTCTAGACGTGTAGGGTGTCGCATTGTCCTGCTGGAATTGCCCAAGTCTGTAGGACTGCACAACAGACGTGAATTGATGCGGGTGATTAGACAGGATGGTTGCGTACGTGTCACTCATCAGAGTCGTATCTAGACGTATCAGGGGTCCCATATCACTCCAACTGTGCACGCCCCACACCATTACAGAGCTTCATCAGCTGCTGACATGCAGGGTCCATGGATTCATGACGCTGTCTCCATACCCGTACATGTCCATCTGCTTGATAAAACTTGAAATGAGACTCATCCAACCAGGCAACATGTTTCCAGTTATCAACAGTCCAATGTCACTTTTGATAGACCCAACCGAGGCATAAAGCATTGTCTTGCACAGCCATCAAGGGTATATGAGTGGGCCTTCAGCCCTGAGAGCTCGTATCAGTGATGTTTCGTAGAATGTTTCACATGGTGACACTTGTTGATGGCCCAGCGTTGAAATCTGCAGCAATTTGCGGAAGAGTTGCACTTCCGTCACATTGAATGATTCTCTTCAGTTGTCGTTGGTCACATTCTTGCAGGATTTTTTTCTGGCCGCAGCAGTCTTGGAGCTTAGATGTTTTACCGGGTTCTTGATATTCATGGTACAATCTTGAAATGGTCGTACAGGAAAATTCCCAGTTCATCGATACCTTGGACATTCTGTGTCCTATCGCTCGAGCGCCGACTATAACACTACAATCAGACTTACTTAAATCTTGATAACCTGCCATTCTAGCAGCAGTAACGGATCTAACAACTGTGCCAGACTCTTGCTGTCTTATATAGACGTTGCCGACTGCAGCACCGTATTCTGCCTGCTTACATATCTCTGTATTGTTCTTTGGTGCTTCAGTGTATTTATACTGCGAACAGTAATGGTTGTATATTGCGTCTTTGGTGTACATCTGCAATTTATACCGGACAAATTCTCTCTGTTAAGAATGATAAACATTGTTAGTATTTTTTCATCGAATTTTCTCCACAAGTCAAGAAACACTGCATCAACGTGGACGTTGGGTATCTGCCTTCTGGGTGTCTTAGATGGAGAGAAAGAGAGCTGAGTTTCACACGATCATTGTTTATAGAATCCACATTGATTCAGACTGACGTCAGTAATATAGGCTTGTAGTTATATGAGACCGTCCAAAGATCCTTCTGGTAAACAGAAACGACCTGCAACATTTTTAACGTCACTTGGAACACTTCGTTCTTCTGGTGACGTATGGTAAACTGCTGCTAGGGGAGAAATACACCCTCCATAGGTTCTACACACAAAGACTGTAAAACCCTAGAAGGTGGCGATGCTCCATACCAAACTAGTTAGCATCATGTTCAATGGATCAATTGCACAATAAATTAGAATATTCTGGAACCATTCATTTTGCGTTCACAATGCAAATTGATTTGTAAATATGTAACATGCTGAACATTTATCAGTGTGTGTGTGTGGGAGGGGGGGGGGGGGTGTTATGAGTTAGTAATTCCTATCCACCACTTGTTACATATTCAGTAACAGAAATTCTTGTACTGAACAGAAAGAGCTGTCGAGGAGTTACTTTTTCAGTTTAATTTCAAGTGTTACTTTTCTTTCTGATAGATATTTTATAACACTGGCTATGTGAGCAACAGTAGTTCAGCTGCAACACTGTGCACACCATTTTTGTGCTAATGATAACCTTAATGTGGAATAATGGATAACATTTTCCCTTCTGGAAACACTTGAGAGGGAAGCATAGTACTGTCGCAGGAAGCAGGTGGGATGAATGGTAAATACTGGGCACATTAAATCCAAAAACATAATTTAACACTCTTTATTAAAACATTCCTCCCCCCACGAACCATGGACCTTGCCGTTGGTGGGGAGGCTTGCGTGCCTCAGCGATACAGATAGCCGTGCCGTAGGTTCAACCACAACGGAGGGGTATCTGTTGAGAGGCCAGACCAACGTGTGGTTCCTGAAGAGGGGCAGCAGCCTTTTCAGTAGTTGCAGGGGCAACAGTCTGGATGATCGACTGATCTGGCCTTGTAACAATAACCAAAACGGCCTTGCTGTGCCGGTACTGCGAACGGCTGAAAGCAAGGGGAAACTACGGCCGTAATTTTTTCCGAGGGCATGCAGCTTTACTGTATGATTAAATGATGATGGCGTCCTCTTGGGTAAAATATTCCGGAAGTAAAATAGTCCCCCATTCGGATCTCCGGGCAGGGACTACTCAAGAGGATGTCGTTATCAGGAGAAAGAAAACTGGCATTCTACAGATAGGAGTGTGGAATGTCAGATCCCTTAATCGGGCAGGTAGGTTAGAAAATTTAAAAAGGGAAATGGATAGGTTAAAGTTAGATATAATGGGAATTAGTGAAGTTCGGTGGCAGGAGGAACAAGACTTCTGGTCAGGTGACTACAGGGTTATAAACACAAAATCAAATAGGGGTAATGCAGGAGTAGGTTTAATAATGAATAAGAAAATAGGAATGCGGGTAAGCTACTACAAACAGCATAGTGAACGCATTATTGTGGCCAAGATGGATACGAAGCCCACACCTACTACAGTAGTACAAGTTTATATGCCAACTAGCTCTGCACATGACGAGTAAATTGAAGAAATGTATGATCAAATAAAAGAAATTATTCAGATAGTGAAGGGAGATGAAAATTTAATAGTTATGGGTGACTGGAATTCGGTAGTAGGAAAAGGGAGAGAAGGAAACGTAGTAGGTGAATATGGACTGGGGCAAAGAAATGAATGAGGAAGCTCCCTGGTAGAATTTTGCACAGAGCACAACTTAATCATAGGTAACACTTGGTTCAAGAATCATAAGGCTGTATACATGGAAGAAGCCTGCAGATACTGACAGGTTTCAGATAGATTATATAACGGTAAGACAGAGATTTAGGAACCAGGTTTTAAATTGTAAGACATTTCCAGGGTCAGATGTGAACTCTGACCACAATCTATTGGTTATGACCTGTAGATTAAAACTGAAGAAACGGCAAAAAGGTGGAAATTTAAGGATACGGGACCTGGATAAACTGAAAGAACCAGAGGTTGTACAGAGTTTCAGGGAGAGCATAAGGGAGCAATTGACAAGAATGGGGGAAAGAAATACAGTAGAAGAAAAATGGGTAGCTTTGAGGGATGAAGTAGTGAAGGCAGCAGAGGATCAAGCAGGTAAAAAGACGAGGGCTAGTAGAAATCCTTGAGTAACAGAAGAAATATTGAATTTAATTGATGAAAGGAAAAAATATAAAAATGCAGTAAATGAAGCACGCAGAAAGGATTACAGACGTCTCAAAAATGAGATCGACAGGAAGTGCAAAATGGCTAAGCTGGAATGGCTAGAGGACAAATGTAAGGATGTAGAGGCTTATCTCACTAGGGGTAAGATAGATACTGCCTACAAGAAAATTAAAGAGACCTTTGGAGATAAGAGAACCACTTGTACGAACATCAAGAGCTCAGATGGAAACCCAGTTCTAAGCAAAGAAGGGAAAGCAGAAAGGTGGAAGGAGTATATAAAGGGTCTATACAAGGGCGATGTACTTGAGGACAATATTATGGAAATGGAAGAGGATGTAGATGAAGATGAAATGGGAGATACGATACTGCGTGTAGAGTTTGACACAGCACTGAAAGACCTGAGTCGAAACAAGGCCCCCGGAGTAGACAACATTCCATTGGAACTACTGACGGCCTTGGGAGAGCCAGTCCTGACAAAACTCTACCATCTGGTGAGCAAGATGTATGAGACAGGCGAAATACCCTCAGACTTCAAGAATAATATAATAATTCCAATCCGAAAGAAAGCAGGTGTTGACAGATGTGAAAATTACCGAACTATCAGTTTAATAAGTCACAGCTGCAAAATACTAACACGAATTCTTTACAGACGAATAGAAAAATTAGTGGAATCCGACCTCGGGGAAGATCAGTTTGGATTCTGTAGAAATGTTGGAACACGACTTATCTTAGAAGAAAGATAAAGGAAAGACAAACCTACGTTTCTAGCATTTGTAGACTTAGAGAAAGCTTTTGACAATGTTGACTGGAATACTCTCTTTCAAATTCTGAAGGTGGCAGGGGTAAAATACAGGGAGCGAAAGGCTATTTACAATTTGTACAGAAACCAGATGGCAGTTATAAGAGTCGAGGGACATGAAAGGGAAGCCGTGGTTGGGAAGGGAGTGAGACATGGTTGTAGCCTCTCCCCGATGTTATTCAATCCGTATATTGAGCAAGCAGTGAAGGAAACAAAAGAAAAGTTCGGAGTAGGTATTAAAATCTATGGAGAAGAAATAAAAACTTTGAGGTTCGCCGATGACATTGTAATTCTATCAGAGACAGCGAAGGACTTGGAAGAGCAGTTGAACGGAATGGATAGTGTCTTGAAAGGAGGATATAAAATGAACATCAACAAAAGCAAAACGAGGATAATGGAATGTAGTCGACTTAAGTCGGGAGATGGTGAGGGGATTAGATTAGGAAAGGAGAAACTTAAAGTAGTAAAGGAGTTTTGCTATTTGGGGAGCAAAATAACTGATGATGGTCGAAGTAGAGAGGATATAAAATGTAGACTGGCAATGGCAAGGAAAGCGTTTCTGAAGAAGAGAAATTTGTTAACATCGAATATAGATTTATGTATCAGGAAGTCGTTTCTGAAAGTATTTGTATGGAGTGTAGCCATGTATGGAAGTGAAACATGGACGATAAATAGTTTGGACAAGAAGAGAATAGAAGGTTTCGAAATGTGGTGCTATAGAAGAATGCTGAAGATTAGATGGGTAGATCACATTACTAATGAGGAAGTACTGAATAGGATTGGGGAGAAGAGAAGTTTGTGGCACAACTTGACCAGAAGAAGGGATCGGTTGGTAGGACATGTTCTGAGGCGTCAAGGTATCACCAATTTAGTATTGGAGGGCAGAGTGGAGGGTAAAAATCGTAGAGGGAGACCAAGAGATGACTAGACTACGCAGATTCAGAAGGATGTAGGTTGCAGTGGGTACTGGGAGATGAAGAGGCTTGCACAGGATAGAGTAACATGGAGAGGTGCATCAAACCAGTCTCAGGACTGAAAACCACAACAACAACATTAAAACATTAATTAAAGTACACTTAACCCAATACAATACAGGAATAATCAAGATGTAAAATTTAAAACAGTTGCTGTGTGGCCTGTACCAATATTGAAATCATGGAAACAATTATTATATGCTCATTAGGCAGAAAAAAATGGTTCAAATGGTTCTGAGCACTATGGGACTTAATGTCTCATGTCATCAGTCCCCTAGAACTTAGAACTACTTAACCCTTACTAACCTAAGGACATCACACACATCCATGCCCAAGGCAGGATTCGAACCCGCGACCGTAGTGGTTGCGCGGTTCTAGACTGTAGCGAGTAGAATCGCTCAGTCACTCCGGGCGGCTATTAGGCAGACGGTTAATTACTATGCTGAGATTCAAATTGTAGTAAACAATTTATCTACAAAATTTACGTTAAAATAACACCGTCTCAAGACTTACTGACCTTCAACAAGTTTGAAATATAGCACCATGACAATAAAATTCAGATGCAACTTAGTACAAAAAACAAGTCGACATAACACAGCCGCATCAATGATGGCACCACTTCATGGCCTGTATCGGAGGTATCACAGTAATAAAATAATTCGATGAAGTTCTAGACG
Source organism: Schistocerca gregaria (assembly GCF_023897955.1). Lineage (NCBI taxonomy): Eukaryota > Metazoa > Arthropoda > Insecta > Orthoptera > Acrididae > Schistocerca > Schistocerca gregaria. The sequence goes on from NC_064921.1 coordinate 955,153,417, forward strand.
AGTCTCCATTTCAGAACCAGAAGAAAGAAGCTTCAGGGTAAGTAACCATAGTTTAGAAAAATCCTGCATTTGCTTACATAATGTAAAACTAAACAGTACTAAGCTTTAATGTGATGCAAGTCACTTAAAGCAAACAATGCAATAGACAGGTAGCAGTACATAACAGTCATAATAACGGCCTAACTGCCCTTTATATAACGTGGTACTTGCCGGTTTTAATTTAGATGAAAGTAAGTGACCTAATATCATAAGTAATAACAGAATCTATTACAGCCATAAAGGAACAGATTATTGTTGATGATGCAGTCAGTAAGATTTCAGTAGATAACTGCGCCAACACAAGGTCAAGAAATTTGAGGCATTATTTACAATCCACAACCTTTGAAATGAAAGGTGCACAGTAGCATGCGAACATGTCAGGTGGAGGAAAACATGCCTCAGTAAAGCAGGTAATGGAATCGACAACAAATACATTTAATAATAATAATAATAATAATAATAATAATAATAATAATAATAATAATAATAATAATAATAATAATAATAATAATAATAATAATAGCAATAATCACAATAATAGTATGTATATGTAAACACAGCACCTGAGGACAACACAGTTTAGTCACAGAAATCAGCTAGTAATTTATTTTAAAATCTACCTAAGGACTTCACTAAACAAACAAGATTTAATAATAGTAAATGGTATAAAAACATCACCTCTTGAGATAGCATTAGAAGCAACAGGTAAATAGCTGCAAACCCCTGATGAACAAGAACATTCATTAAATATGTTCACAGCAAATGTTAAAGTCAGTGGTCCAAGTACAAACGGTTCCAGTAAAGGTTTTGATGGATTCCTGAGATTTATGACATGAATTTTACTCACGAAAGAAGCAACACAAAACTACTGCAAATAGACTGTAGCAAACAATACAATTGCCACACACATATGCACATGATATAACTGCTCACTACACTTACAGAGGTATTATAATAGCAAAAAAATTAATACATCCCAAAACACCGCTAAGGTCTACAGACCTCCTGTATTCAATGTACACAATAATGACATCTGATGAACAGAATGCTGAGTCATTACAAACCAACTACACTCCTGGAAATTGAAATAAGAACACCGTGAATTCATTGTCCCAGGAAGGGGAAACTTTATTGACACATTCCTGGGGTCAGATACATCACATGATCACACTGACAGAACCACAGGCACATAGACACAGGCAACAGAGCATGCACAATGTCGGCACTAGTACAGTGTATATCCACCTTTCGCAGCAATGCAGGCTGCTATTCTCCCATGGAGACGATCGTAGAGATGCTGGATGTAGTCCTGTGGAACGGCTTGCCATGCCATTTCCACCTGGCGCCTCAGTTGGACCAGCGTTCGTTCTGGACGTGCAGACCGCGTAAGACGACGCTTCATCCAGTCCCAAACATGCTCAATGGGGGACAGATCCGGAGATCTTGCTGGCCAGGGTAGTTGACTTACACCTTCTAGTGCACGTTGGGTGGCACGGGATACATGGGGACGTGCATTGTCCTGTTGGGACAGCAAGTTCCCTTGCCGGTCTAGGAATGGTAGAACGATGGGTTCGATGACGGTTTGGATGTACCGTGCACTATTCAGTGTCCCCTCGACGATCACCAGAGGTGTACGGCCAGTGTAGGAGATCGCTCCCCACACCATGATGCCGGGTGTTGGCCCTGTGTGCCTCGGTCGTGTGCAGTCCTGATTGTGGCGCTCACCTGCACGGCGCGAAACACGCACACGACCATCATTGGCACCAAGGCAGAAGCGATTCTCATCGCTGAAGACGACACGTCTCCATTCGTCCCTCCATTCACGCCTGTCGTGACACCACTGGAAGCGGGCTGTACGATGTTGGGTCGTGAGCGGAAGACGGCCTAACGGTGTGCGGGACCGTAGCCCAGCTTCATGGAGACGGTTGCGAATGGTCCTCGCCGATACCCCAGGAGCAACATTGACCCTAATTTGCTGGGAAGTGGCGGTGCGGTCCCCTACGGCACTGCGTAGGATCCTACGGTCTTGGCGTGCATCCGTGCGTCGCTGCGGTCCGGTCCCAGGTCGACGGGCACGTGCACCTTCCGCCGACCACTGGCGACTACATCGATGTACTGTGGAGACCTCACGCCCCACGTGTTGAGCAATTCGGTGGTACGTCCTCCCGGCCTCCCGCATGCCCACTATACGCCCTCGCTCAAAGTCCGTCAACTGCACATACGGTTCACGTACACGCTGTCGCGGCATGCTACCAGTGTTAAAGACTGCGATGGAGCTCCGTATGCCACGGCAAACTGGCTGACACTGACGGCGGCGGTGCACAAATGCTGCGCGGCTAGCGCCATTCGACGGCCAACACCGCGGTTCCTGGTGTGTCCGCTGTGCCGTGCGTGTGATCATTGCTTGTTCAGCCCTCTCGCAGTGTCCGGAGCAAGTATGGTGGGTCTGACACACCGGTGTCAATGTGTTCTTTTTTCCATTTCCAGGAGTGTATATCTAGAGGAAGTGCAGTTGTCGACGAATCCACAATGCGTCTGCTCGGTGGACCTTAATCCGAACTTGAGGGCCACCACAGACCACACAATTGCCAGCCTCGGCTGCCACCATCGGCAGTGGTCAGTAAGCATCGACTACCACGGTCCTGCACCTGCAGTCATGATCCACCTCAGCTGTTTATACTCATAGCATACCTCCGCTCCAACTCCACCTACACTCACTCGGCCTTACTCAAAATCTCCTTTCTATAGGTGGCAGTAAATAACGTAACTGATAGAAATAACCAGTTAGTGAGAAGTAACGGTTACTGTGATAACTGCTCATCTGATACCGGCAGTTATTTCAATAACTACCAACATGCCTCGCGCCATCTGTTGACCGAATATTGTACTACGCTTTTATTTCAACTCATTGGAGATCCAGCTATGAAGGAGAGGGATAGACCATTTGGAAGGCGTTCTATAGGTTATGGGAATAACTGTGAGACTGTGCGCCATCTGCTGATAAGAACTGTGTCCTATTTCGTGCGCCTTCGTTACTTTTAGTACAAATAATTAAATAAGGTTCATGTTAGAGTCGTAGCTGATAGGAGCTTCAGTACAGGCATTAACAAGAACTGTCGTTCCCTTATATGTCAATTTAGCTTGGTCGGGTAGTACAAAGAGAGTTACCACAAGGAATTCGATCGACTATGGAAATAACTGCCAGAGATCGGTATTTTTCTCTGGCATTTATCGTTATTGGCTCAGAGTTCTCATTCTTTGGCAGTTATCAAGCTACCCCTACAGATAACATAGAAGCTGGTAACAGAATAACTATGTGTCTGTGTTCCTGACTCGGTGACTCCAGTTAAACGTCGTAGACCCGGTGATATTACCAGAGAGGATAGTTACTGGAGTGAACAAATATTTTTGTACTGCATCAGAAGTAGCCACTGGTCATCATGAATGACAAATATGTCAGAAAGTATAAAATAAAACATTTGTATATAATAATTATTATCCTCATCATTTGTTAGTAGCTTGTCAAAATATGTGACTATACCAGTAACTGCTAATATTTACAGAACTTATACGTTGTCAGAATAAAGCATAGTTATGCACTTTTAATGACAAATAATGTCAGAAAGTATAACATAATACATTTGAATATAATAATTATTATCCTCATCATTTGTCAGGAGATTGTCAAAATATGTGAATATGTTACAGTAAATGCAAATATTTAAAAAATTTATACACTGTCAGAATAAAACAGTTATGCACTTTTAATAAAATTATCATACACAGAATACCTGATCTTGACTGTTGTGACCAAGTGCTGTCAAAACTGAAATATAGCAGAATTTTTACTTAAGCTGGTCTAACAGTCTCTGTTAAGAAATTCATCTATAGAGTAGGAGGAGGGGTCAATGGAAGCGCCTGATTCCTCCTGTCTGCTTTGACGTAAAGGTGTTGTGGTGTGGTAAGACGTTTAATGTGTGTATGTGTGTGAGGGATGGGAGGGGGGATTGGAGGTTGGGCTGATTGATCTAGTTTGCAGCGCCGGAATTTGCTGGTGGTAAGCAATGTTTTTTTTCTAATTGTGATATTTTGTGTATTTATGAAGTAGTGAATGTGTTTTAATTTATGTAGGTATGTACGATTTGTGGATTTTTGAGGTCGTGGTTTTGGTTTTAATTTTCGCAGTTGTAGGTGCTGGTTTTTTGGCATCAATAGTTGCTGTGGACCTATATAGGTCATGGAAATGACCGATTCTCATTTTCATAGTTTTAGGTGTTGTTTTGGTATCGTCATCTGTGGTTGAGCGATATAGGTCAAGAGAAATGTCCGATTCCAATTTTCGTAATTTTAGTTGTAGGTATTGGTGATTTGGTACCGTCACCTACGGTTGACCGAGTCCCATTTTCGTGGTTGTAGGCGTTTTTTGGTATCGTCATCTGTGGTTGACCTATATAGATCAAGGGAAATGTCTGATTACAATTTCTGTCGTTTTAGTTGTAAGTATTGGTGTTTTGGTATCGTCACCTGTGGTTGACCTTTATAGTTCAAGGGAAGTGTCCGATTCCTTAAGATTTTGTTGATGTAGTGGAATATTGTAAATTTTTCCCCGTCATTTTGTGTTTTGGGATCGTGGGGTGTTTTTTTACTATTGTATTTAGCTAGTCCTCACCTTAAAACCCCTAACTTCCCGCAGTTGTTCCGTTAGTTTGATTGTATTCTTGGAGGGGGATGTTTTTGTCTTACTTATATATTATGTTAGTGTTTGTTGCTGTGTGTATTTAGTGACGTCATAGGAGACACTTAGAATAGCCATTTCCGCCACATTTATGATGTCATGGGTCAAAGCAGACGGGTGGAATAGGACACTTCTCTACTAAAAAGTATTTCAAACTCTCTGTAAACCGTGCTTGATCTGAAATCAAGTTTTTAATGGTTCTGACTTGCTGTCAGTTTATTGAAAATGCTTGTTTCTGAATATTGGACCCCGTTTTTGACCAAGGTAAGTGATTTTAGGTCTTTATGTAGATTGCTAGTCCTATTTCTAGTATTGATATTATGCATTGAGCTATTGGTTAGAAATACTTGCAACAAATTTCATTAAGGAATGGTGATTTACCCTAGAATATGATTCCTTATGAAATAGTAGATTCAAAGTATGTAAGCATTTTTTTATATTTATGTCACCTGCATCTGACATCATTCTCACTGCAAATACAGAATTGTTTAGGTCCTTGATCAGTTCAGTGCTATGACCTTCCCAACTGAATTTATTTTGGAGTTGTAGTCCTGGAAATGTGACTCTGTCAGCCTTTTCAGTCTGCATGTCTTCACATGTTACACACATGCTGTAGCTGCAGAAATCGAGCAGTTTTCCAAATCTCACATAAAACTTGGATTAGTGTACTCACACTTTCCCCGGTAGGACTGTCTTGTACAGAATAGGAGTAAACGAACATGTCACATTCCGTATATTTTTTGGTTGTATTACAAGGCTGTACACTTATTCAATTAAGTGAGCAGCACAGAAATTAAGCTTCAAATTTAACCTACAGTATTCGGTTTACATATTACTTCATACTTAAAATCGCACATTTCTTTCATTTTATTTAAACAGCGCTGTGGCGAAGTTCTGCATACTTTCTGTTGCAGGTGCGAGGATAATATTTCTAATAGCGACCGATAACCTACATACTTATAATATGAAACAATAATAATCGTTCTAAACTTCAACTGAAATGTACCCAGAGTTAATTAGCTAAGGTTATGACACAATTCATACGACATTCCTGCCATTTCGCAATTCTCGCAGTTATGCTAATAACAAAACTGATGGATTTCAACGATGTCGTTATTTAACTGTAACCCCGTTGGAGTATTTGGTAGTGAACAATAACTTGACAGTTATTGACAACCGATAAAAATAACGGTTATCAAAGAATAACTCCAGAATACCCGTTTGGCCCACTGCTACTCATTTCTTTGCAAACTATCTGACATCTCGTAGCCGGCCATCCATCACAGATATTCCAGCCCACCGCTGTATCGATTCTAGCCTCCAAAGATATCGATATAGCTGGCGCACGACGAACATAGGTCTGTGTCCTCCTGCAATTCAATCACTTTTACTTACAAGCTCAATAAACACTTGTATGTGTACAGGGTTCGTAGTTCTTGCACCACCACTATAAAGACACTTCGTACCATTCTACTTTGGGGAATTCCCAAACTATACAGTTAAGCAATTTTATAGCTTATACGGAATTCATTTATGTCCCTTGATAACATCATAAACTTGCTACAGTTCACCACAATGTTAAAACAACAAATTTCAACAGCGCTCCTACTCTCCTGTAAATTAAGGTTGTAGAAATATTTTATTCTAGAAAATTTTCGTGCAATTCGACTTGTTGCAGTCGATTGTTAAGGACAGGAAAGTTACACAATTATATACACACTAAATTCTCAGGAAAACAAAATAGTTTCATGTTGATACGTATTTATAGGTTGGGAAGATTGGATGTCTCCGGTCTTCAGCAATATCCTGAATTGTTTTCTCGGAAAATGTATGTTTTTATAGATGTGCAGTTGCAGTACAAAAATTCTACCGTAATTCTCAACATCTTCTTTACGTGTGGAAGGGGGGGGGGGATTAGCATTTGAACATGGCAGGGAACATGCCTGATGCTGGGTTCAGGCCCCAAATACAGTATTTTCAGTGAGAGTGTAGGATCACATAGAAAAGATTCCACCTTATGAACAAGTAATGTAGAGGAAGTAGGATTATATCAAGGAAAATCACAAGTTATGGTACAGCACCAGTTACATTACATGAATAATCTGGAAAATCTGAAACTGACAGACTAACTAAGCAAGGTACACTGATTACACTTAGCTATTTACGTGCCACTTTTAAAGTATTCAAAACCACTTAGCTGAAATTCAGTAGTGTGTATCACTATACTCAATATGAACCACTTGAAAATTAAGGATGACATGATTTTGTTTGTTTCCACAGTAGAATTTCAGCAGAGGATGGCGACATCAATAGAAAAAGTATGAGATTCCTACTAAAAAGTCAGTAAAGTAAAAGCAGATTCAGCTTTCGTAACTCTTCTGAAAATAGGTTTTCGAAGATCAACAATGAAGTTAACGAAACTTCGACAAGTTCATGCCAACGAAAGTAATGCCACAAACTGTTGCGTATCTGCCTGCTTCTATGTTTATAGGATGAGCGCCCCCGTGAGACACCTTGAGAGGAAAATGTTACCACAGTGTTATACTGTACATTCTCGCAAATTCTAACATATGGGAAGACATGGTAGTAACTTCATTTGACCATGTCTGAAGTATTGTATACTCAACAGTTTTTAACAATTTTTACAGTCTGTACTGTGTATGTTCGTGCTTTGTCCTATGAGATGGCGTTCCATAGTCCGTCATGAAGCAGCCCTTTCCTGCGGTTGGCCACGCAACCGAAACAAATTGTTTCTACGTTTCGTGTGTAAATTCAGGTTCTCATGCAATTTCCTCACTCTTTTATGTATTATTACCGGAAGGACCTACAGCGCATGACGTACGAGCGATTCCGCAGTATATCGTTACCAGGATTCCTCTCCGACGTTTTAGGAAAGAGCTACTAGTGTTCAGTTTCAAGTTCAGCCAGTTAGGTGCAAGAAGCTATAGAAGCCTTTTACTGGAAAAATACGAAACTTTCCTCTGTCTGCATATCCACTTAGTGAAAGTTAACTATCCGAGATTATATGTAAAACATTCATCCTCGGTCGTAGTGGTTTCTTTGCTTATGTTTCTCCATATTTTTATTTTTTTCTTAGCAAAGAAACACCACGATTTTTGCGATCAGTAGATGATCATTTCTGTTTAGGTAACCCTAGTAAATTTATACTGTTTTTGTATAACCCTTCGAGTAATATTTTCTCACAATTTATTTTCATCAAATGGTTTTAACTTTGCAGCTTGTCGATGATGATGATGATATTGACATCATTGTAAATTGATGTTCTTATTGTTCATCTGTGATACAACGATTAGAATGGAAGATATAAACTTCATCGTGCAGTGTTAACAATTTTGACGGATCGCAGAATAAACATCTGACAGCGGTCGCACTGACAAATCCGCCCCGAGAGACAAAAATGATCGAAACGCGTCGAAGTCACAACTAAATCTTTCAAATAATGTACTGTTTTGCGGAATGTTTCGGTTTACGGGGCAAACAGTGTATAGTTGGGGATCATCAGATTGCAGTTGCAACTTTCCATTCGCGTGGTGATAGTAACAGAAGGTAACGCACTTCATAATGTCAGGATTTAGCTAACAACAACGGAAACGTGTAGAAACAGCACTGAAATAGACAGCCAATGAGCTTTCAACTTTGAAAGAAATAGGAAATACTACGAACAGATTAAAAAGATGTAACATTAGGACATAAAAAAATCAAAGACCAGTCAAATGAAGACTAGACAGGTAGAAGAAATCAAGTAAACTGTTTATTATTTGAAAAGTAATCACCGTATCTATTAATACATGTGAAATATTTGGGTCTGCCAACGAAACCATGAACGTACCCAGGCTCACTCCTCTTCGTCCGAAACAAATCAACGGCCGTGAAGTTCTTTCTGTAGGGCACCGAAATTATGATAAGAAATCGAGACTGTGGGGAAGATGTACAAGGGTTTCCCAACGACTTCTGCAGTGTACTCAAAGCATCTCTGGCAATATGTGAGGCAGCGCACAGTTGCCAATATTGTTGCAAGTACACTGCAGAAGTTTCGCTCGGAAGCCCTTACACATCATTTCGTGTGCTGAAGTGGTTTGGAAGCACCTTGAGGAACAGACACCAGCGTGTTGATTGCAAGTACGTGTGCAGGCATAAAATGTATTCCTGGAAGCAACTTCGTGGGAATGAGACTTCTTCCGCGGAGCGCCTGCGTTCAAGGTGTCCCATAGGGCTCAGTTCATGGCCCATTACGGTTTTCACTGTACTGAGGAGATTACGTCTCCCTGTAAATATCTACATCTACATCTACATAGATACTCCGCAATCCACCATACGGTGCGTGGCAGAGGGTACCTCGCACCACAACTAGCATCTTCTCTCCATGTTCCACTCCCAAACAGAACGAGGGAAAAATGACTGCTTGTATGTCTCTGTAAAAGCCCTAATCTCTCTTATCTTATCCTTGTGGTCTTTCCGCGAAATATAAGTTGGCGGCAGTAAAACTGTACTGCAGTCAGCCTCAAATGCTGGTTCTCTAAATTTCCTCAGTAGCGATTCACGAAAAGAACGCCTCCTTTCCTCCAAAGACTCGCACCCGAGTTCCTAAAGCTTACCGTAACACTCGCTTGATGATCAAACATAACGGTAACAAATCTAGCAGCCCGCCTCTCAATTGCTTCCACTCCTCCCTCAATTGACCTGATAGGGATCCCAAACGCTCGAGCAGTACTCAAAAATAGGTCGTATTAATGTTTTATAAGCAGTCTCCTTTACAGATGAACCACATCTTCCCAACATTCTACCAATGAAACGAAGACGACTATCCGCATTCCTCACAATTGCCATTATATGCTTGTCCCATTTCATATTGCTCTGCAATGTTACGCCCAAATATTTAATCGACGTGACAGTGCCAAGCGCTACACTACTAATGGAGTACTCAAACGTTACAGGATTCTTTTTCCCATTCATCTGCATTAATTTACATTTATCTATATTTAGAGTTAGTTGCCATTCTTTACACCAATCACAAATCCTGTCCAAGTCATCTATTACCCTCCTACAGTCTCTCAACGACGACACCTTCCCGTACACCACAGCATCATCAGCAAACAGCCGCACATCACTATCCACCCTGTCCAAAAGATCATTTATGTAGATAGAAAACAACAGCGGACCTACCACACTTCCTTGGGGCACTGCATATGATACCGTCACCTCCGATGAACACTCACCATCGAGGACAACGTACTGGGTTCTATTAAATAAGCATTCCTATGACAACGACCCCAGCTTTACTTAAATGACAGACTTGAAGGTATCCATACTGAACGACGATCTGTCTTCATCTGTCTGATGGGTAGCAAACTTAAGACTTAGACCAAATGCGCATAAGCACCAAATACTTTTAGTATGCCATTAAACTGAACTTCGCCAGATTCTCCTCCAGTTCTCCTCGACAGTATATACGAAGACGGTGAAGAACTTTGGTGTTGCTCTGGGTAAGCACCTCAACTGGGCACAATGCCGTTTGTTTTTAGTGCTCACCAGAAGGCTCGGAACATATTTCGGATAAATCCTAAGGTCCACTTCCACTCGTCGGCTTTGAACAATGACGTCATACCAGAGGCAAGTACGCCAGGTAGAAGCAATCTTTGAATGCAGCGGATGATATTCCTAAACAAAGGAATGTACTCTATAATAAAATTACCATTATAATGCATTCGATTATTTACTTAGCCGCGAATTACATCGAAACGAATGGAAGATAATGGAAATAACAAAGATCAAAACAAGAAAGAAATAGATACGTGTGAAATACATTGCTGTCGTAATTTACGGATGTAAGAACAGCACAGAAAATCTTTAAATTCCATTACAGTATAGCACGTGGTGAAGCTGTAATATTATAAATCAGCGTTAATTTACAATAAAAATTACTGAGTCCAATGGGACTACTTTGGGAATGCAGGGGTTTTACGCGAGGAGAAATTAAAATATAGCACAACACCGGTAAAATGAAATAAATAATAACGTATATGAAACAGTAGCGCGAAATGTGAAAAAACCTACACAGAAATCCTAAAACAAAAAGCCAGTACACAAATAACCGGAATTCACAAAAAGCAACAAATATTGGAATCGATAACTAGAAATAACGAATACATGCACTGACTCTAATTACCGATTCTAATGTTAGTTACTTTTTGACAGTATTCAGAGAGCAACTAAAAATGCAAAAACCATACTACATTTCAGTGCACATACCTACTGCAAAAACGATCTAAATAATGAACCATGCAATAGTTGGAATCGGAACTTGGAATGATCTCTTACGTTGCTTAATTCTTGTTACGGATTCCAATATTTTTCATTTTTCGCGGTAGTTTAGAGACCAGTTACAAATGAAAAAATCCTGTTACATTTCAGTGTACACACCTGCTGGAAGAACGATGTAAATAATGAACCAAGTAAACGTTGGAATCGGTAACTGGAATTTACCTATATAGCAGGTTAATTCTAGTTACCGATTCCAACCGCTCGATGGTTCAAAATTTTGGACCTGTCTGTATCAAGTGTGTTGACTCGGTTTTTATGGGATTTCTAGAGTTCTTATTGGTCTCTGAACTACAGGGAAGAAGTAACAAGTGTTGAAGGTACCGACTCCAAGTTTTATTCCTTTTTCGTAGTAGTGAAGAGAGTAATGCCAAATGTAGAAATCATAAACACTGTAGTGCATGCACTTGTGCAAAAACGGTCCAAGTAACCTTTATAGGTCATTTCTAGTTACCGATTCTAATAGCTATCCTTTTTCTTCGCAGTAGTTTAGAGAGCAATTAAAAGTGCTGAAATCCTATTACATGTCAGTACACACACCAGCTGGAAAAACGATCTAAATAATGATCCATGGAATGACTGGAATCGGAAACTACAATTAATCTTTGTAGCTTAAAATCGAGTTACCATTCAATATTTGTTACTTTTGTGAATTTTCGTTACTTGTATACTGGATTTTGTCTCAGGGTTTCCGTATTGCTTTCTCCAAATTTCGCATTACTGTTCTTTCCATGTTCCATATATGTTACTTATTTCATATGCCCGATGTGGTACATTTTAGTTTCACCACGCCGAAAATACCCACTTTCCGCGGTATTGCCATAGATTTGCCAATTATTATCTAAAATCAATGGTATTTCAGAATATTACCACATCACCACGCACTAGACTGTAATAGATTTAAACGTTACCGCGTTTTTTTTTTTTGTTTTTTTTTTTTGTCAAATGAACTTCGATAATAATTTGTTTCAAAGATAAATATTTCTCTTTTTCTGTTCTTATTTATTTTCTTTACCGTCATTTATTTTTGATATAATTCGTGGCTAAGCAATTAATCAAAATGAACTATGATTGCAATTTGATCGTATTCTAAATTCGTTTGTTTACGAATGTGATCAGCTGCTTTCAAAGATTGCCTCTATATAGCTTCTCTACCTCAGGTGTGACGTCATTGCTCAAAGCTGATCGATGGAATCGGAGACTAGAATTGACCCCATATTTCCACAGGATATAAACGCACACTTGTACGATCGTTCTTTCTGCCAAAACTCCACTGCTGCGATCTAATCCAATACGTCACGTGTAATAACACTAGACGGTTAAAACCCGCCTTGAATGTCTGTGCGCGTTACATCTGTAACATCTATCTGTCTGTTTGACAAAGTCAGTGCTTCAGCCAGCAACATGAGTTGCGGCCAGACAAGTTGAGCACACGTGTCTACGTCATCGGCTCATCAGGGCGCACGCCCAGTATCTATAATCATAATGATAATCTCACTTACGTAGTGCCCACCCACAAAACAAAAACATTCCAAACTGTTTCTCTATTACTGCTGTGCGCACAAAAATTCTTACTGACTGGATTCTGATCTAGGGAATTCTGAGAACCGGCGTGCACAGTAACGGTTGAGGTGATGTGCACAGCTACGTCACCACCTCCAGCGTATTTGTGCTAAAGATATACAGATAGGTACACTCGCAAAAAAACGGTCTTCCTTGATGAGAGTGTTTCATAAAAACAAATCAGATTTTACAACACTGCATCTTCCACGTAGTTGAAGATTGAAAATCTGGGTAAATTTTAACCTACGAGTATGATTACAAACTTTTTATTTTCAAAAGAAATGTCCAGTTTTACAAGGGCATATATTTTACACACCACATCACAAAAACTGACAACGGCAGAAAAAGTGGTGTGCTGACCCAGCGCCCCTAAATAACATAGCCAATGACGCCATTGGCGCAGGATGACACGGCGGTCGGTCGGTGCCGATGGGACCGCCAGGGCCTGTGGACATAGTCTATGTTCATATATTTTACGCGTGTGCATACACAACCTTGAGGTTATTGATGTAGTTACATCTGGATCAAAGATTTCATTTAGCTTTCGCAAGTAGTTTGTGCTCTCCATCGAACGCAAGTTAAACATCCAGACAGTAGTAAAACTTTCGCGATCTGGTCTGGACTTACTGTATTCATTTTGTTCCTATGCAACATTGTAGTCCATCCAGACTTGTTAGACTGGGAGATACATGGACGCAGTCTATCACGAACTACCGTAAAAAATTACATATTATGAAATTCAAATGGTTCAAATGGCTCTGAGCACTATGGGACTCAACATCTTAGGTCATAAGTCGCCTAGAACTCAGAACCAATTAAACCTAACTAACCTAAGGACATCACACACACCCATATCCGAGACAGGCTTCGAACCTGCGACCGTAGCGATCCCGCGGTTCCGGACTGCAGCGCCAGAACCGCACGGCCACCGCGGCCGGCTATTATGAAATCAGGCGACCTTGGAGGCCAATATTGCAATACGAGATTTGTACACGTCTTGCGGCCGATACATCGTTGAGGCTTCTCATAGTTAAAAATTCTCTTACAAGCTGGTCAGTGGTTTTCCACCCTGTTGAAGAACGAAATTTTCTTAATGTTCTTAAAATTGCAGGAAAAGACGAATTGCTAGTGACATTGTTGAGTGCTTTGTGCTGTAGGAGGCGCAGTATCGTCCAACTGACGAAAGCTACGCCGCACAATTGTAACCGAACTGCACTGGTTAACGGGATAATCGACGAGCGACCGAATGAGTTATCAGCGCTGCGAACACCACTACAGGCAACCACATTAACTGCCAACTCACAACTGACGCCAAGGTAAACTTTTCGTTTGTTTGTGAATTTTACAAGTTCCTAACATCATTCGTGCTTGTGAAATCGGATGAATATTTTTGGAACATCCTGAATAACTTGTAGTCGCAAATAAATAGTGGATTCCACACTTTCTCCTAAGTGTCTCGCCTGGTGAGGAAGCTATCGTCCAGTTTATGAGCTTAAGTCATCAGCCTTGTAATTTCCTTGTCAGTCTTCCTAGCTGAATGCTTTACATGCTATTCTCGGTGGTATTAATGTTAAATAAAAAACCGAAAAAAGGAAAATAAATAAATAAACCATTGATTGTACCTCTAGTCCACGTTCCCTAAGCTTTCCTTGGTTCCTGGAGGAAGGCTACGGGATATGTTGGCCAGGCCTTCGGTTGCGATCCATGCCCGCTTTACCCTCACCCTTCCCTTTGCGTGCCAGGTATGTCCGAAAAAAAAAAAACAACAACAACCGAGACGGTTAGCGTACATGGCTGCCATGCGGAGAATCTGGTTGCAATTCCCGGTAATGCCAAGGGTTTTTCTTGGTGGGAGGATTGATAAGGGTTGCAATCAGCTTTGTGATGCGAATTGAGGAGCTACTTGACCGATTAGTAGCGGCTTCAGGGTCTGGTAAATTGGCAAAACTGCCGGGGGAGCGGTGTGCTGAACAGTTGCCCCGCCACAAGGCATCCTCATGACATCCGCAAGGCAAAGAATGACACGACGACCGGTGTGCATCACTCGGGCCTTCAGGACCTCGACGAGGAGAAGCGCATTGTAATAGGTGGCTTGCAGTGGTAGTAGACACAGCAGGTGTAAACCAAGTGGAAAACTGTCCAGGACTTTGGATATGTGGCGAAAGAAATCGACACGACGTTCTGCTTTAAAGTTGGCAGGGTAATACAGGCAAATTGCAGAGTGTCACATTCGGCATAGTACGGAAGGCAGACAAGCGTGTAAAACCAGAGGCCGCGATTTAACACGTGACACCTGGAAAAACAGGTTGCTGGCAACTACAGCGCGATCTGATCACGGACCGGACAAACCAGTGACACTTCCTCTAAAGAGAGTCAAGTGTGCCTTCCTTTCGCAGTGCAGAGTCTCTTAAGCGTGCACTATGGGACTTAACATCTATGGTCATCAATCCCCCAGAACTTAGAACTACTTAAACCTAACTAACTTAAGGACAGCACACAACACCCAGTCATCACGAGGCAGAGAAAATCCCTGACCCCGCCGGAAATCGAACCCGGGCGTGGGAAGCGAAAACGCTACCGCACGACCACGAGCTGCGTACGTAAGCGTGCTACAGCTGGCGGTTATTTCCGGCAGACATTGCTGGCGCGGCTCTGTCAACTTGAGGGAGCCCGAAATAACCGACGGACGCAACCATTACTGACAGGCCAGGAAGTTACCGAGAACAGCTTATTCACTGGGAAACTGAGCAGCTGCTGTGACAATGAGCATGTATATATAATTCTGTCCTTCCAGGGCTAAGTTAACTTGTTTTGCCATTGGAGACATTTAACTGCTAGCGACGCATATCGTACCCTGCTAAGAACAGCGACACAACTCAAAAATAGAACACTTGAGAAAACTCGACTTAAAGTATTAATTCTTTAGCACCTATGTTGAAATAGTATAAGCTTCTTTAAATTTCTAGTAAGTATTGTTAACAGTAAATTCCACTTGTTCTAGGTACACATTGGGGCACTACATGTATTCTTCATTGCCTTAACGACACACACACACACACACACACACACACACACACACACACACACACATATATATATATATATATATATATATATATATATATAAGCTTGAACTATAGAACTACCAAATCTAAACATAAAAGAAGGCTGTATACATGGAAGAACCCTGGAGATACTAAAAGGTATCAGATAGATTATATAATTGTAAGACAGAGATTTAGGAACCAGGTTTTAAATTGTAAGACATTTCCAGGGGCAGATGTGGACCCTGACCACAATCTATTGGTTGTGACCTGTAGATTAAAACTGAAGAAACTGCAAAAAGGTGGGAATTTAAGGAGATGGGACCTGGATAAACTAAAAGAACCAGAGGTTGTACAGAGTTTCAGGGAGAGCATAAGGGAGCAATTGACAGGAATGGGGGAAAGAAATACAGTAGAAGAGGAATGGGTAGCTTTGAGGGATGAAGTAGTGAAGGCAGCAGAGGATCAAGTAGGTAAAAAGACGAGGGCTAGTAGAAATCCTTGGGTGACAGAAGAAATATTGAATTTAATTGATGAAAGGAGAAAATATAAAAATGCAGTAATTGAAGCAGGCAAAAAGGAATACAGACGTCTCAAAAGTGAGATTGACAGGAAATGCAAAATGGCTAAGCAGGGATGGCTAGAGGACAAATGTAAGGATGTAGAGGCTTGCCTCACCAGGGGTAAGATAGATACAGCCTACTGGAAAATTAAGAGACCTTTGGAGAAAAGAGAGCCACTTGTATGCATATCGTGAGCTCAGATGGAAATCCAGTTCTAAGCAAAAAATGGAAAGCAGAAAGGTGGAAGGAGTATATAGAGGGTCTATACAAGGCCGATGTACTTGAGGACAATATTATGGAAATGGAAGAGGATGTAGATGAAGACGAAATGGGAGATACGATACTGCGTGAAGAGTTTGACAGACTGAAAGACCTGAGTCGAAACAAGGCCCCCGGAGTAGACAACATTCCATTGGAACTACTGACGGCCTTGGGAGAGCCAGTCCTGACAAAACTCTACCATCTGGTGAGCAGGATGTATGAGACAGGCGAAATACCCACAGACTTCAAGAATAATATAATAATTCCAATCCCAAAGAAAGCAGGTGTTGACAGATGTGAAAATTACCGAACTATCAGTTTAATAAGTCACAGCTGCAAAATACTAACACGAATTCTTTACAGACGAATGGAAAAACTAGTAGAATCCGACCTCGGGAAGATCAGTTTGGATTCCATAGAAATGTTGGAACACGTGAGGCAATACTGACCCTACGACTTATCTTAGAAGAAAGATTAAGGAAAGGCAAACCTACGTTTCTAGCATTTGTAGACTTAGAGAAAGCTTTTGACAATGTTGACTGGAATACTCTCTTTCAATTTCTGAAGGTGGCAGGGGTAAAATACAGGGACCGAAAGGCTATTTACAATTTGTACAGAAACCAGATGGCAGTTATAAGAGTTGAGGGACATGAAAGGGAAGCTGTGGTTGGGAAAGGAGTGAGACAGGGTTGTAGTCTCTCCCCGATGTTATTCAATCTGTATATTGAGCAAGCAGTAAAGGAAACAAAAGAAAAATTTGGAGTAGGTATTAAAATCCATGGAGAAGAAATAAAAACTTTGAGGTTCGCCCATGACATCGTAATTCTGACAGAGACAGCAAAGGACTTGGAAGAGCAGTTGAACGGAATGGATAGTGTCTTGAAAGGAGGATATAAAATGAACATCAACAAAAGCAAAACGAGGATAATGGAATGTAGTCGAATGAAGTCGGGTGATGTTGAGGGTATTAGATTAGGAAATGAGACACTTAAAGTAGTAAAGGAGTTTTGCTATTTGGGGAGCAAAATAACTGATGATGTTCGAAGTAGAGAGGATATAAAATGTAGACTGGTAATGGCAAGGAAAGCGTTTCGAAAAAGAGAAATTTGTTAACATCGAGTATAGATTTAAGTGTCAGGAAGTCATTTCTGAAAGTATTTGTATGGAGTGTAGCCATGTATGGAAGTGAAACATGGACGATAAATAGTTTGGACAAGAAGAGATTAGAAGCTTTCGAAATGTGGTGCTACAGAAGAATGCTGAAGATTAAATGGGTAGATCACATAACTAATGAGGAAGTATTGAATAGGATTGGGGAGAAGAGAAGTTTGTGGCACAACTTGACCAGAAGAAGGGACCGGTTGGTAGGACATGTTCTGAGGCATCAAGGGATCACCAATTTAGTATTGGAGGGCACCGTGGAGGGTAAAAATCGTAGAGGGAGGCCAAGAGATGAATACAGTAAGCAGATTCAGAAGAACGTAGGTTTCAGTAGGTACTGGGAGATGAAGAAGCTTGTACAGAATAGAGTAGCATGGAGAGCTGCATCAAACCAGTCTCAGGACTGAAAACCATAACAACAACAACAAATGTAAACAACAGATGAGCATTTGACCTGTCGATTGTGGACAGGCACTATTAACTAGTGACGTGCAGTCGGAGTCTTCAACGTTGTTGCGTCAAAACCGCAGTGGAATAACATCTCTAAATCAAGTCTCCAGAATGTTTTGAAGAAGAGAGTCTAAAGTTTGTCGAGCACACCTTGACTCCAAAACAAAAATAACCACAGTGGACGCCAGGCGCGGCTTGATTGAAATGCGTAACGCATACAGTTTATTTCTGAAAAATCTCAGCACTGGTGACAAGACTCAGTGTTGTCAATATGATCCTTCCACAAAAAAACTAAGTGCAGAATTTCACATGAAGGGTGAACGCTTTGACGACTTAGCCGACATTCAGATCACTGTGACGCATGAGTTGAACAAGATCCGAAAGAAGAACTTTCCTGATTTAAAAAACGGTTATATGAACGTTCTGTGCGTTGTACCCAAGCGGGGGAAGACTATGTAGAACATATGAAGCATTCAAACCACCACCTTGACTTTTTCCTATTCTTTATTAATCTCGTCTCGCCAGATTTGGGACTGATAGGGTGTGTAGAGCGCGTCTGAAGTGCCAGGAGCTCGATTGTGGGATGTACATGTTTCAATGTTGTACCGAGAAATGAATACAGACGTGACCTACAAGGCTTCATGTGGGAATTTATCATAGTAATAACTTTATTAATATTGCTCATTGCTAGTAAAAGAAGCTTTCTTGTTTACCATTCGCCACCCTTGATGTGATTAAAGTGCCGGAACGTCTAACGAAACTGTTCGAAGATGTACATGTGCAGATTGCTAAACACGGATGTCTGAAACCTACTTGTGTATACTGGTAGAGAGGGGGAAATGAATTTTCGCTCGCCCTCGGATGAGAATACAGTGACTGTGATCGATCCTGGCCATTCATAAACTCCAGACCCGAAAAATCGTTCTTTGCGTATCCGCGCTTGCCTTCCATGAGTGAAAATGTTCAAAGTAAAGTCTGTTGGTGGGTATTTAAGAGAAACTTTAGATATGCTCTCACTCTACTTCATATCGTAGGTGCTGATGAAAGCCTTTTCAAAAAGTGGGTGGCTTTCAAGCAGTATATTCCGTCGAAAAGAAGTCGTTCGTAATAAAAACAGTTGTTTTGTGTATGAAACTGCGTTTGTATTAGATTTCTTAGTTTACAATGGTGCAACGGCTTTATATACAGTAGCTTTTGGAAGTTATTTCGAAATATCGGGCAGTATACGAGGTGTCTGAGAAAAGTAACGGTTTTTAAGTAACATTATAAAATCACTGATTGCTGTTATCCCATAACACATTATGTCTGTTTTTGCAAAAAATTATTTTTGAGAGCGTCATCACTGACGTGTTTCTGTTGTGTGTTACTTAATGGAACAGCGGCATGTAGAGCAACGTTAAGCCATCAAGTTTTGTGTTAAACTTGTGGAATCCGCGAGTGTGACTTTTAAAAGTTGAAACAGGTCAAAGGGGAACAATCCTTATCAAGAGCACAAGTTTTTCGCTGACACAATCATATTTGGAAGGCAAAGTGAGAACACATAGAAGATGAAAAAAAAATGGTTCAAATGGCTCTGAGCACTATGGGACTCAACTGTTGTGGTCATTAGTCCCCTAGAACTTAGAACTACTTAAACCTAACTAACCTAAAGACATTACACACATCCATGCCCGAGGCAGGATTCGAACGTGCGACCGTAGCAGTCGCACGGTTCCGGACTGCGCGCCTAGAACCGCGAGACCACCGCGGCCGGCGTAGAAGATGAACCTTCCACTTCAAATGTCCATGGAAACTTCGGACTTGTGCTTGATCTTACGATATCGGAGCGATGTTTAAAAATAAGGATGATGGGAGACCTGTTAAACTTAAAACACTTTCAATGTATATCAAATTTTGACCAAAGTTTTGCAGATACGAAAGGTTTGTGCTGCATCACAACGGCCCATGTCCCACAGCCGTTTTCATCACAGAATTTTGGACCTCAGAAGACTTTGCAGTTGTTCCACAGCCCCCCCCCCCCTCATTCAACAAATCTGAGTTATTGTGACTTTTTCTTTTTCTATTATTCAGAGTCCGCAGATGTAATCAGTGGCTATATATAAATAAAATTGTAATTTCATAGTTATAAAGCATGTTTTACCAGGAAACGTTATAACTACTAGTCATTTGCTTTCCTTTTCCCTTCGCAAATAAAGCGAGGGGAAAACGGACTGTCTGTATGCCTCCGTATGAGCGCTCATTTCTCGTATCCTATCTTCGCGGTCCTCACGCGCAATGTATGTTGGCTGCAGTAGAATGGTTCGGCAGTCAGCTTCAGATGCCCGGTTCTCTAAACTTTCTTAATAGTATTCCTCGAAAAGAACGTGGCCTTCTTCCAGGCACTCTCATTTAAGTTTCCGAAGCATTTCCGTAACACTTAAGTGATAATCAAACCTACTGGTAACAAATCTAGCAGCCTACCTCTAAACTGCTTCGATGTCTTCCTGTAATCCCACCTGGTACGGATCCCAAACACTCGAACTGTACGCAAGGCTAAGTCGCACCAGCGTCCGATATGCTGTCTCCATTGCAGATGAACCACACTTCCCTAAATTCTCCCAATAAACTTAAGTCGACCATTCGCCTTCTCTACCACAGTTCTCACATGCTCATTCCATTTCATATCGCTTTGCAACGTTACGCTCAGATATTTAAACGACTTTACCGTGGCAACCAGGACACTACTAACGCTGTATCCGAACATTACGGGTTTGTTTTTTCTACTCATTCGCATTAACTTGCATTTTTGCACATTTAGAGCTAGCTGCCATTCTTCACACCAAATAGGAACTTTTTAAAGTCATCTTGTATCTTCTTACAGTCACTCAACTTCGACACCTTACGCTACATCATAGTATCATCAACAAACCACAGCAAATTGTTGCCCACGCTGTCTGTCAAGTCATTTATATGTATAGAGAACTACAGCGGTCCCATCACACTTCCCTGGGGTACTCCTGACTATAACCTTGTCTCTGATGAACACTCGCTGTCGAGTACAACGTACTGCGTTCTATTATTTGAGAAGTCTTCGAGCCACTCACATATCTATGAACTTATTCCGTATGCTCGTACCTTCGTTAACATCCTGAAGTGGGGCACCGTATCAAATGCTTTCCGGAAATTTAGAAATATGGAATCTACCTGTTGCCCTTCATTCAGACTTTGCTGTGTATCTATGAGAAAAGAACAAGCCAAGTTTCGCAAGAGAGATACTTTCTAAAATCATGCTGATTCGTGGACATAAGCTTCTCAGTCTCAAGAAGGTTTGTTATATTCGAACTGAGTATGTTCAGGGATTCTGTATCAAACCGAAGTTAGGGATATTGATCTATAATTTTGCGGGTCCGTCCTTTTACCCTTCTCAATCACTGCGCTTTTTTTCCAGTGCCTTGGGACTGTATGTTGGGCGTAGGTTTCGTGATAAATGCAAGCTTGGAAGAAGCCAGAGCCATACAGTACTCTTTGTAAAATTGAATGGGATTCCATCCGTACGTAGTGACTTATTTGCTTTCAAATCGTTCGATTGTTCCTCTGCACCGGGGATGCTTACTACAAGGGTTGCCCAGAAAGTAATGCACCGCTTTTTTCTTCTTCAGAAGTTCTTTATTGAACATAATGAGAACTACGCATACGAAAGAATGGTGTTTTGTCTACACTACCCGTTTTGCCACGTAAGCTCCATGCCGTTCTATGGCCTTCCTCCAGCGTGAATCAAGGGCGTGTACGCCATGTCGGTACTAATTCTTGCCCTGGTAGCGGAGCCAGTGCTTCACTGTGTGATCATCTCCTCATAGTCATCAAAACGTCCTCCACGAATGGCATCCTTTAATGGCCCAAACAAGTGGAAGTCCAAGGGGGCTAGGTCAGGTGTGTCAGGTGTGACAGTTGTGGACTGTCTCACCGACCGCTGCAAATCGTGGAGCTCCACCGAACCGCCTTCTGATGGCCTCACCCTTCGTGCCCAGGGACTAACTGTACTTCTGACGACAGCATATGCTCCATAGACTTTACACAAGCGTTTATGAATATTCCCCACAGTTTCTTCCTCTGCAATGAGAAATTTAATAACGGCACATACCTTGTAACGTACATCACCTGCAAATACCATTTTGACACTGCCCTGCAGCTACGCTATTTGTCGGAAGTGACGGAAACTTGCCCGCTCACTCGGGAGACTTCAAATAATACATACGTAACGTTTCGCTTTAGTAGCATTGTTTTCACCTGAGAAAAAAATGCGGTGAATTACTTTCTGAGCAACCTTTGTACTATGTCTGTCCGATGGTCAAATGATGGATTTCATCCGTGCCTATTGAGTTATTTGCAAATCGTTCAGTTTATCTACACCAGGGATGCTAATTACGAGGGTTGCCCAAAAAGTAAAGCACCGCATTTTTTTCTTACACACACGAAAGATTGGCATTTTATTTACATATCCTATTTTTCCACGTATTATTCATCCCGTTCTATGGTGTTCCTCCAGCGAGAAACAAGGGCGTGTATGGCCTGTCAGTACCGATCCCTGTCCTGCCACCTGTTTGAATGATTTCTTGAAAGTGAAATTTGAAACATCGGCTTTCGTTTTGCTGTCTTCAACAGCCGCAGCAACAAGGGACTGGTCAAAAAATGTGACCGGCATGTTAAGAGCGCTATCAGTTGAAGCCTTTCAACGTTGCTGCCAAAACTGGGAATAACGGATCCACCGTAACTGCCGAAGGGAAGTACTTAAGGACGACAATAGTGATGTTTGAAATAAATAAAAGCTTAGGTAAATATAAAATCAGTCTCATTACTTTTGTCACACGCCTAGTAGGTACAACACTTCTAGAACCTTACTTACGAAGAGGATCAGCTCTCTACCAATACAACTGGAACACAAGTTCAGATCTGTTCCTGTATCTGGATGACAGAGGAACCAACGTAGTAGGCACAGATCGCGTAAAAAAAAAAAAAACCTTAATCTCGAACTCAGATTACAGTGAGGAGAACTGGAAATTAGCACGACGGGCTTACTAATGGCATTGACGTAGCGTGGCAGAAGAAACGTATGTATGTTGCCCACATGTTACACTGCTGAAATGGAGTCAACGGACCAGCGAAGAACTGTCGAAAAATAGAAACCTAAACGCTTGTTGGGCAACAATCAATTAATGTGAGAATTTGTGAAATGCGGCATGATACCATGGGCGACTGAGTGTTTAGATGAAACATTGAATGGCATAAACATTTCTTGACAGTAGATGTCTCATGTTATTTTCTACGTGAGGAAATGGTTTCAGTGTCCGAGTTCCATAGTGAAAAACAGTAATATCGACAGGTCGTCGATGGGAAGAGGAAAACCTCTTCCGACTACGCGGGAAGCACTTTTCAATGATTCTGAGTCTTCACGAAAAGAAATCCATTCTCTGAGAACATTCGTCTTTTGCTGTAAGAAAAACGAGTGTAAAAACCGCCATACTGTTATAGACAGTGTGATGTGGAAATACACTAGTCTCCAAAATTAAAGAAAAACAGGGAATTTTGCAACATTGCGTTTATTTTTCCACAAAACAGTATAAATGGATGATAGTAAAGTAAAAACAATGTAAAGAATGCAGAATGTAAACAACTGCAACATTCATAAAGGTAGACAAAAATGTTCTTCGTTTTTTCCAACTTAACAGATTTGCACGCACATTCAGACAACTCGTTAATGACCTTACTACGGCAACAATACAGGCCTGACGACGACAATCGCTGTATACACATCAATCTCATGTGGAGACAGTAACGCCCATTCTTCCTACAGATCTGTTTGCACGCCTTTGAGAGTGGTTGGTGGACGTTGATGTGATGCAACCGTCTCCCTAGTGCATCCCAGACATGCTCTACGGGATTCGTATAAGGAGAGCGAGCAGATCCCACCATGCGTGCAATATCTTCCGTTTCCAAGAAAACGTCAACATCCCGTGCTCTATGAGGTCTGAGTCCACGACACCTCGCAACAACCGCTGATGAGGTCCCAAGATCTCGTCATGATACCTGACAACAATTAAACCTTGTCGATTCAGCCATACAATTTCATGGAGAGGTGTTCGAGTGGTCAACATAATCCCTGCTCACACTATTAGGGATCCTCTTTGATACCGGTCTCTTTCCACAATGTCCCCCAGTCAGGGCTCATCTGTGAAATGGACATTGGTTCACTGCTCGATAGTCCCAGTGGCATGTGGACGACTTCAATATAGACGTTCCCTTCTATGAAGACGCGTCAGATGTGGACGTACAGCAGGTCTCCGAGAATAAAGACCACTCTTCCGAAGCCTTCTGTACACCGTTGGATTGTTACACAGCGTCCAACGGATGCTGCGAGGTCAAATGCCAGATGCTGTGCGGCACTAAGGCGGTACCACAGTGCTCTTACACCCAAATATTGGTCCACTCTTTCTGATGTCACACGCGGTCGGCCCTGTCCTGATCTTGGGGATACAGTTTCGACTTCTATAAACCTCCGCCACGTCTGAGAACCTACGGAACGATTCACATCAGACCATCGAGACACATCAGTTTCCGACTGTCCCGCTTCCATTCTTCCTATGGCCCTACACCGCAGAGCCGGCTTGAGTGCCCGAGCGGTTCTAGGCGCTACAGTCTGGAACCACACGACCGCTACCTCGCAGGTTCTAATCCTTCCTCGAGCATGGATGTATGTGATGTCCTTAGGTCAGTTAGGTTTACGTAGTTCTAAGTTCTAGGGGACTGATGAGCTCAGAAGTTAAGTCCCATAGTGCTCAGAGCTATTTGAAGCCTACACCGCAGAAAATCTGGAACGCTCATGTCTGTGCCACATTGCACCGTCTGTGGCTGTGTATACAGCGATAGTGGATGTGACACTATCCGGCAAACACTACCGCATCTGATAGGTGCCCTGACGTCATCGCTGGCGTGGTTGTCTGTGGGCTGGAATGCTGGCCATTAAAATTACTACACCACGAAGATGACGTGCTACAGACGCGAAATTTAACCGACGGGAAGAAGATGCTGTGATATGCAAATGATTAGCTTTTCAAAGTATTCACACACGGCTGCCGCCGGTGGCGACATCTGCAACGTGCTGACATGACGAAAGTTTCCAACCGATTCCTCATACACAAACAGCAGTTGACCGGCGTTGCCTGGTGAAACGTTGTTGTGATGCCTCGTTTAAGGAGGAGAAATGCGTACCATCAAGTTTCCGACTTTGATGAAGGTCGGATTGTAGCCTATCGCGAAGGCCGCTAATCATATCGCGACATTGTTCCTTGCGTAAGTCGAGATCCAATGATTGTTAGCAGAATATGGATTCGGTGGATTCAGGAGGGTAATACGGAACGCCGTGCTGGATCCCAACAGCCTCTTATCACTAGCAGTCGAGATGACAGGCGTCTTATCCGCATGGCTGTAACGTATCGTCCAGCCACGTCTCAATACCTGAGTCAACAGATAGGGACATTTGCAAGACGACAACCATCTGCACGAACAGTTCGGTGACGTTTGCAGCAGCATGGACTATCAGCTCGGAGACCATGGCTGCTGTTACCCTCGACGCTGCATCACAGACAGGAGCGCCTGCGGTGGTGTACTCGACGACGAATCTACGTGCACGAATGGCAAAACGTCATTTTTTCAGATGAATCCAGTTTCTGTTTACAGCATCACGATGGTCGCATCCGTGTTTAGCGACAACGCGGTGAACGCACATTAGAAGCGTGTATTCGCCATCGCCATTCTGGTATATTACCCGGCGTGATGCTATGGGGTGCCATTGGTTACACGTCTCGGTCACCTCTTGTTCGCATTGACGGCGCTTTGAACAGTGAACGTTACATTTAAGATGTGTTACGACTAGTGGCTCTACCCTTCATTCGATACCTGCGAAACCCTACATTTCAGCAGGAAACTGCACTACCGCATGTTGCAGCTCCTGTACGGGCCTTTCTGGATACATAAAATGTTCGACTGTTGCCCTGGCCAACACTTTCTCCAGATCTCTCACAAACTGTAAACGTCTGGTCAATGGTGGCCGAGCAACTGGCTCGTCACAATACGCCAGTCACTACTCTTGATTAACTGTGTGTGGTATGGTGTTGAAGCTGCATGGGCAGCTGTACCTGTGCACGCCATCCAAACTGTGTTTGACTCAATGCCCAGGCATATCAAGGCCGTTATTGCGGCCAGATGTGGTTCTTATGGGTACTGGTTTCTCAGGATCTATGTACCCAAATTGCGTGAAAACGTAATCACATGCCAGTTCTAGTATAATATATTTGTCCAATGAATACCCGTTTATCCTCTGCATTTCTTCATAGTGTAGAAATTTTAATGGTCAGTAGTGTATCTTCCGTGCAGAACACGATCGTAAGGACATCTGTTGACAGATTGTGTGATGACATCGTGAATTAGATAAAGGACGGGGAAATAGCGGTTTGTTGCTTGAATTTTGGACACCAGCGTATGTTTCGTTCCATCTTGCTAACTGTACGATGTTCAATAAGGCGAACCGCGCCGCACACGGCAGGCGCACTGCTGGCGAGAACTCAGCACCATGAGGGCTACCCGAACGTCACACTGTGTTCCCTTAGTTATTACTACCGTCCACACTTGCCACGCATTAAATGAAGGGGGAAAGGACGTTAACGTATTGAAATCGAGAGTTTTAGAGATGGATCAATGCGACGAATTTTCCTGATGTATTTGTTTATTTTTTGTTCAACTAATACTATCTGTGTTACTTTACTTATGGAAATACGTATGTACGTACGTGTTGAACATCTATATCTTCTGTTTTATGAGTGCTACGCGGCTAAAATCAGAGGAATGGAAGGACTGTGAGTAGAGAGGAAGTATTGGCAAGAGATTTTCTGGATATCGAATGGACAGAGTGATTATAATTAAAGTTAAAGAGTGATTATAATTAAACTTAAACTTTCAAACCGCTGCAGAAATAGCACCACTGGTCAGAATGACGTCAGGCAGCGGCCTTGCCGCAGTGGATACACCGGTTCTGTGAGATCACCGGAGTTAAGCGGTGTCGGGCGTGGCCGACACTTGGATGTGTGACCGTTTTTCGGGGTGCATTCAGCCTCGTGATGCCAACTGAGGAGCTGTTCGACCGAACAGTAGCGGCTTCGGTCAAAGACAACCATTTTAACGACCAGGAGAGCGGTGTCCTGACAACACGCCCCTCCTATCCGCATCCTCCTCTAAGGATGACACGGCGGTCGTATGGTCCCGATGGGCCACTGGTGGGCTGAAGACGGATTACATCAGAATGACGTCAGACTGCAACGGAATATTATCAGCGAAAAGGGAAAACGTACAGCAGAAGAAATGTAAATAGTTAGAAAAAGTAGCAATAGATGGCGCTGTAAGCATAATAATTTAATAGTGGTCGACTACAAATGATAAATGAATCATACAACAATACCTAAAGTGTACGTCTGACGTTAAACCAACTGTACTACTCAGTGTGCATGGGTGTTCAGGTGTGATACTGTTGGTTACGTGAGCCCATCCACCACGCCAAGCTAATATAAAATCGGGTGGGAAAAATCGGTTTTTAATTGTCCTGTGACCAAAAACGGCATAAAAAGCCTCAGTCAAGGTCAAATTGGGTTATTAATTTCCTTGCGACTGGCGCAAAACATGTTCAATATGCTGTTCATAGTTTTCTGCAACAAGTTGAAACCGAGAAACAGCATGTTCCACTACCGATCGAAGTGCTTCCGGGGTCACGTTCAGAATGCGATATACACTGCGTGCCTTCTATGCAGATAAGTTCGCCAATCGGAACACTGGACACAACATCTTTCAGATAGCCCCACAGCCAGAAGTCACTCGGTTTAAGATCAGGTGATCGGGATGGCCAGGATGGAGGGAAATGGCGGCTGATAATTCTAACTTCAGTAGCTGCTTAACTGGATTTGCAACGTGCAGAGGTGCGCTATCTTGCATAAAAATGATCCCATCCACACATCCACGCTGTTGGAGAACTGGAGTGACATGGTTGCGCAAAAGACGTTCATAGCGCTTAGCAGCGACGGTACAGGTATCAGAACGGGAAGCACCTGTCTCTTTGAAAAAATATGGCTCAATGATAAATTATGCCGTAAACCCGCACGACACAGTGACCTTTTCAGGATGAAGAGGCACTGGTTGATTTGCGTGTGGATTTTCCGTTGCCCATATTCGATAATTCTGTGTGTTGACATATCCTGTCAAATGGAAGTGGGCTTCATCTGTTTACAAAATCTTCCACGGCCAATCATTGTCCACTTCCATGCGAGCGAGGAATTCTAAAGCAGAGGTCTCTGTTGCTGGCAGGCCAACAGGAAGCAACGCATGCACATGGGTAATTTTGAATGGATAGCAAAGAAGGGTGTTTCGTAGGATTTCATGCACAGTGCTCACGTGTACGTCCAATGTTCGGGCAGTTCTCCGTGCACTACACGTTTGCACACCACCACTTGCGTTTCCTCCTGCACTGCTGTGGCCAGTTCTTCCACTGAGGTTGAACCAAATCGTTTCCTCCCTCTACCAGGTTTCACACCAAAAGAACCCGTCTCTTCGAATTTCCGAATCATTTTCTCCAGACACACGCCAGTCATCGGACCAAACGCTTCAGTGTCCGGAACTTCTGCAGAGCGACGTATGCACTGTCATCACTCTTGTAATAGAGCTTTACAAGCAGAGCGCGGTCCTGCGTTGAGACAGTCATGCCGAAGGTCGCCGACGCGAAAGAGGGACAAGCCGTGTACCCGGCGTGTTCATACCAACTTCAATGGGTCGTGCGCATGACAGGTGTTTTCATTTACGTATTCTAACACGTACAGCGCCATCTACCCATCAATTTGCTCACTATTTTATGATTTCTGCCATACGTTCTCTCCCTTCTCCGATAATATTCCGCCCGGCTGCGGTGGTCTCGCGGTTCTAGGCGCGCAGTCCGGAACCGTGCGACTGCTACGGTCGCAGGTTCGAATCCTGCCTCGGGCATGGATGTGTGTGATGTCCTTAGGTTAGTTAGGTTTAAGTAGTTCTACGTTCTAGGGGACTGGTAGCCACAGCAGTTGAGTCCCATAGTGCTCAGAGCCATTTGATAATATTCCGTCGCAGTTTGGCATCATTCTGACCAGTGATATTTCTACAGCGTTTTGAAAGTTACCTTTAATTATAATCACCCTGTACGAAAAACGAGGATTTGGACGACTCGAGGGCTAACAGTTAGTGAAAATACTGTATAGTGGTGGAGTACAGAGCGTGTGATTTCAAATTATTGAAGTTCTTGAAATTCTGTAAGCGCTTTCTGCGTCCGGCCTTCCCCCACCCTTCTTTCTTTGTCGTCTTCCCCCATCGGCACCCCCCCCCCTTTTCTTCGCCCCCCTTTCTTCCCCCTTATCAGTCCGGGTCCTCCCCCTGCCCCCATATGCCGTCGTGTCGCCCCTACAGTGCTGTTTGAAGTGAATGTTCTTTGCTGTGCGTCCCCTGACAGTGTTACGAACAGTCACCACTTTGTCGCTACTTGTGTTTGTTATCTCGTGCGAACAGAAACCAGTCTGTCGCCGTGTTTTTTAATTGTGCCTGTCTGCTTACTGTGTGTCTTCATCCGCATCATCAACGCCTTGTTTTTATATTTTAAATTCCACAACTTTCCTTCATTTTACAGTTTTTTACAGTGTCACCGTTTCATCACGGCAGTATCCCAGCACGCTGTTCACCCTGGTATGAGGCGAAGCGCCAATGCAACAACGGTGCTGAAATATTGGATGGCTTTTTTAACACCCACTTTAATCCCCTTCTGGGGAGACATTTTATTTAAAAGTCGCTTGCCCATTGCCGGCTGATAAATACGATATAATTCCGGCACAAATTTCCGTTCTCTTCATTCCATTATGCAGCTCATGGTAGTTCCTATTCGCAGTTGCAAATATATTCGATGTCTTTTATAACGGCTGTAGTCGATGCAGTGTCTATTCCTTCTTACATGTATGTATGTCTGAAGGAACTTTGCATCATAATTCGAAATAACATAGGCACTCCAATATCGTGTAAAATACAGTACATCGGCCAAACAGGCAGAAATTTCAGAACCCGATTCAAAGAACATATAGACTGCTACAGGCTTGATAAATGTGACAAATCAGAACTAGCAACTCACATTAAAGACACAGGCCACCCTCTGAAAATAGAAGACAACCTCGAAATCTTACACAAAATAGGAAAAAGTAAAAGAATGGATATCATGGAAGAAATGGAAATTTTCATACATAACACAGAGCGTGGAGATAACATTCTTAATGAAATAAACGTATTCAAAAACTCAAAAGTCTTCAACAGTCTTAAGCCAGTTCTAACTCAATAGATTCACGAAATGTCGATGTAAATAATCTACCAGAACCAAGAATATCGATACAAACCCTTGATAATCGATACAGACTCACATGCTACAGTCCGCCATCTAGTGTTGTGTGTGCAACATCGATGCAATTTGTGCAGTGACATTCAGTGACAAAATAATGTGCAATAGTGTGATGTCTATCAACAGCTCCGCCATTACACCAGTGATACAAGTGAAGCAGCAAGAGAATGTAACTGCTGTGAGATACATAACCAACAACAGACGCCGGCCGCAGTGGTCTCGCGGTTCTAGGCGCCCAGTCCGGAACCGTGCGATGCTACGGTCGCAGGTTCGAATCCTGCCTCGGGCATGGGTGTGTGTGATGTCCTTAGGTTAGTTAGGTTTAAGTAGTTCTAAGTTCTAGGCGACTGATGACCACAGCAGTTTAGTCCCATAGTGCTCAGAGCCATTTTGAACAACAGAGAAGAAAACCAGCAGAAGACATCACTGACTTCGATCTCTATATATACACTGCCCCCGTGCTTCCCCCCAAATGCCACACCAGCAGCTACAGTAAAAAACAAAGTGTTCTAGATTAATCTAATTTGAAATTGTTTATTTTAAGTAACATTTCTCGATGTCTATATGTATGTACAAACGCTTGAAAATGAACAAAATATGTTCGAAACGCGTTGCGTTATCTTAGATTGAACATAAAATAAAAAGTGACTGGTAGCAGAAACTTGAAATAAATAAAATACAGTAAAGTAGAATACTGGTGCATTTATAACACTAGCTCTAAGTGGACGAAGCTTGGGAAGGAGTGCAAGTTACCTGGTGTATGCAATTACCTTTGCGTCACTAAATGACTATCCAGCCGGAAGTTAAACGATGTACTCGTATTAATTTCATTCGTTTAAAGACTATAGTTCGCATATACTGTAAACATAGAAGTATCCATCTCAAGTATAGCATGCCAGAAAAGAAAGCTCGATCAGTTTCAAAAGAAAATCATAGCATTCACGTTTTCCAAACAACGTGAAAAAGTTGAAACTGGTAGAAAAAGAAGAATGATGCAAGACACAGAGCAAACACCCATGAAGTACATACCTTCACTTGTACGAGGTGCATTCAAGTTCTAAGGCCTCCGATTTTTTTTTCTAATTAACTACGTGGAAGAACCCTGGAGATACTAAAAGGTATCAGATAGATTATATAATGGTAAGACAGAGATTTAGAAACCAGGTTTTAAATTGTAAGACATTTCCAGGGGCAGATGTGGACTCTGACCACAATCTATTGGTTATGACCTGTAGATTAAAACTGAAGAAACTGCAAAAAGGTGGGAAATTAAGGAGATGGGACCTGGATAAACTGAAAGAACCAGAGGTTGTACAGAGTTTCAGAGAGAGCATAAGGGAACAATTGACATGAATAGGGGAAAGAAATACAGTAGAAGAAGAATGGGTAGCTCTGAGGGATGTAGTAGTGAAGGCAGCAGAGGATAAAGTAGGTACAAAGACGAGGGCTGCTAGAAATCCTTGGGTAACAGAAGAAATATTGAATTTAATTGATGAAAGGAGAAAATATAAAAATGCAGTAAATGAAGCAGGCAAAAAGGAATACAAACGTCTCAAAAATGAGATCGACAGGAAGTGCAAAATGGCTAAACAGGGATGGCTAGAGAACAAATGTAAGGATGTAGAAGCTTATCTCACTAGGGGTAAGATAGAAACTTCCTACAGGAAAATTAAAGAGACCTTTGGAGAGAAGACAACCACGTGTATGAATATCAAGAGCTCAGATGGCAGCCCAGTTCTAAGCAAAGAAGGGAAGGCAGAAAGGTGAAAGGAGTATATAGAAGGTTTATACAAGGGCGATGAACTTGAGGACAATATTATGGAAATGGAAGAGGATGTAGATGAAGACGAAATGGGAGATACGATACTGCGTGAAGAGTTTGACAGAGCACTGAAAGACCTGAGTCGAAACAAGGCCCCCGGAGTAGACAACATTCCATTAGAACTACTGACGGCCTTGGAACAACCAGTCCTGACAAAACTATACCACCTGGTGAGCAAGATGTATGAGACAGGCGAAATACCCTCAGACTTCAAGAAGAATATAATAATTCCAATCCCAAAGAAAGCAGGTGCTGACAGATGTGAAAATTACCGAACTATCAGTTTAATAAGCCACGGCTGCAAAATACTAACGCGGATTCTTTACAGACGAATGGAGAAACTGGTAGATGCAGACCTCGGGGAGGATCAGTTTGGATTCCGTCGAAATGTTGGAACACGTGAGGCAATACTGACCTTACGACTTATCTTAGAGGAAAGATTAAGAAAAGGCAAACCTACGTTTCTAGCATTTGTAGACTTAGAGAAAGCTTTTGACCATGTTGACTGGAATACCCTTTTTCAAATTCTAAAGGTGGTAGGGGTAAAATACAGGGAGCGAAAGGCTATTTATAATTTGTACAGAAACCAGATGGCAGTCATAAGAGTCGAGGGGCATGAAAGGGAAGCAGTGGTTGGGAAAGGAGTGAGACAGGGTTGTTGCCTCTCCCCGATGTTATTCAATCTGTATATTGAGCAAGCAGTAAAGGAAACAAAAGAAAAATTTGGAGTAGGTATTAAAATTCATGGAGACGAAGTAAAAACTTTGAGGTTCGCCGATGACATTGTAATTCTGTCAGAGACAGCAAAGGACTTGGAAGAGCAGTTGAACGGAATGGACAGTGTCTTGAAAGGAGGATATAAGATGAACATTAACAAAAGCAAAACGAGGATAATGGAATGTAGTCAAATTAAATCGGGTGATGCTGAGGGAATTAGATTAGGAAATGAGACACTTAAAGTAGTAAAGGAGTTTTGCTATTTAGGAAGTAAAATAACTGATGATGGTCGAAGTAGAGAGGATATAAAATGTAGACTGGCAATGGCAAGGAAAGCGTTTGTGAAGAAGAGAAATTTGTTAACATCGAATATAGATTTATGTATCAGGAAGTCGTTTCTGAAAGTATTTGTTTGGAGTGTAGCCATGTATGGAAGTGAAACATGGACGATAACTAATTTGGACAAGAAGAGAATAGAAGCTTTCGAAATGTGGTGCTACAGAAGAATACTGAAGATGAGATGGATAGATCACGTAACTAATGAGGAGGTATTGAATAGGATTGGGGAGAAGAGAAGTTTGTGGCACAACTTGACTAGAAGAAGGGATCGGTTGGTAGGACATGTTTTGAGGCATCAAGGGATCACAAATTTAGCATTGGAGGGCAGCGTGGAGGGTAAAAATCGTAGAGGGAGACCGAGAGATGAGTACACTAAGCAGATTCAGAAGGATGTAGGTTGCAGTAGGTACTGGGAGATGAAGCAGCTTGCACAGGATAGAGTAGCATGGAGAGCTGCATCAAACCAGTCTCAGGACTGAAGACAACAACAACAACAACAATTAACTACTGACCCGAAATCGATGAAACTGGCGGTACTTCTCGAAGTAATCGCCCTGTAGACGTACACATTTTTCACAACGCTGACGCCGTGATTCGATGGCAGCGGCGAAGGCTTCTTTAGGAGTCTGTTTGACCACTGGAAAATCGCTGAGGCAATAGCAGCACGGCTGGTGAATGTGCGGCCACGGAGAGTGTCTTTCATTGTTGGAAAAAGCCAAAAGTCGCTAGGAGCCAGGTCGGATGAATAGGGAGCATGTGAAGTAGTTATCACGAAGAAACTGTTGCGTAACGTTAGCGGGTGCGTTGTCTTGGTGAAACAGCAGACGCGCAGCCCTTCCCAGACGTTTTTGTTGCAGTGCAGGAAGGAATTTATTCTTTAAAACATTTTTGTAGGATGCACCTGTTACTGGAGTGCCCTTTGGAACGCAATGGGTAAGGATTACGCCCTCGCTTTCCCAGGACATGGACATAATCATTTTTTCACCACTGACGGTTACCCGAAATTTTTTTGGTAGCGGTGAATCTGCGTGCTTGCATTGCGCTGACTGGCACTTTGTTTCTGGATTGAAAAATGGCGTCCATGTCTCATCCATTGTCACAACCGACGAAAAGAAAGTCCCATTCATGCTGTCGTTGTGCGTCAACATTGCTTGGCAACATGCCACACGGGCAGCCATGTGGTCGTCCGTCAGCATTCGTGGCACCAACATGGATGACACTTTTCGCATTTTCAGGTCGTCATGCAGGATTGTGTGCACAGAACCCACAGAAATGCCGACTTCGGAGGCGAACTGTTCAACAATCATTCGGCGATCCCCCAAAACAATTCTCTCCACTTTCTCGACCATGTCGTCAGACCAGCTTGTGCGAGCCCGAGGTTTTTTCGGTTTGTTTCCACACGATGTTCTGCCTTCATTAAACTGTCGCACCCACGAACGCACTTTCGACACATCCATAACTCCATCACCACATGTCTCCTTCAACTGTAGATGAATTTCAATTGGTTTCACATCACCCAAATTCAGAAAACGAATGATTGCATGCTGTTCAAGTAAGGAAACGTCGCCATTTTAAGTATTTAAAACAGTTCTCATTCTCGCCACTGGCAGTAAATACGGTGCTGCCATCTCTGCGACGTATTGACAATGAACGCGGCCTCATTTTAAAACAATGCGCATGTTTCTATCTCTTTCCAGTGCGGAGAAAAAAAATCGGAGGCCTTAGAACTTGAATGCACCTCGTACTACCGCTTTACAAGAATGTTGATTAGAATAGTGCGTTAATATTCATATTCACAGTACACATGATACAATATTCCTTCATCGTCTGTCGTGCGTAACAATTCTTTCTTCCTACCACCTGGTCCCTTCCTCCCACTCCCCCCCCCCCCGCCCCCCCTCTCTCTCCGTGTGTGTGTGTGTGTGTGTGTGTGTGTGTGTGTGTGCATGAATCTCACCACTTCTGTGTGGATTATATTACTGTCGTGTAGTGTACTCCCACAGCACGTTAAGAGATTATCACCTGCAGCCAACTTCGAGTTGAGTTACAGTTACAGAAGAGGCAGTCGAAAAGCTAATTATTTTATGGAATACGATTCGGATGAATAATTGAATACCAACTGCCTTGTTCTCAGGGACCTCTAACGTCTGGTGGTTGGAAAACTTTTTAGGTCACAAGGAAAGAGATTGGCCAGGGTAGTCCCCCGACAAAAGTTCATCTCCTTTCCCTTTTAAAATCCGCACCACACTTTCTGCTCGCCGATTTCGCATCCACGATATAATAACAGCCTGCTTGACACGCTTTTCTGTACTGAAATTTTAGAAGGTGCCGCAGTTAATGTCAAAAATGCAGCGCTTCACTCTCTACCGCAATTTTTGTGCGTGATGGAAAGCTTTCTAAACGGAAACGGCTAATTATAGCGAATGGTCTGCCAAGGAACATCAAATTTTGTTCCTACCGAATAATTTACAGAAATGGCAATTTAACAGCTGAGACCCTGGAAGTTGCGCAGAAGTTCATATAGGACTTCGACGCTCATCTGTCTCACCTTCGCTGTGAAAAATGTACCGACGCTACAGAAAGATTTACAATTTTCCATGCTAGCTCAAAGGTGTAATTACTGATGCTACACACGTTTTCTTACGGCAGCCACAGATTAACTGAATGATAGAGAGAGGTTTTGAAATTACTCTTCATGGACAAGAAAATCACAAGTTGCTTTTGACATACCGTAAACTTCCTTAACCAGTAGCTGTGTCTTGTTTGTGTTAAGTTTACAGTAATCGCCTAACACACTTCACTATGGCCGGCCGGGGTGGTCGAGCGGTTCTAGGCGCTACAGTGTGGAACTGCGCGACCGCTACGGGCGCAGGTTCGAATCCTGCCTCGGGCATGAATGTGTGTGATGTCTGTAGGTTAGTTAGGTTTAAGTAGTTCTAAGTTCTAGGAGACTGATGACCTCAGAAGTTGTCCCATAGTGCTCAGAGCCATTTGAACCATTTTTTGAACACTTCACTAGCCATTCGCCATATATAAGCACTGGCTGTAAAGAATAAGCGACAGTTTCGGGCGTATGCTCCCCGTCTTATTTTCCTGTCTCCTGTTTTGAAAACACAACAATTTTATAGTTTCAGGCCATGAAAATTCAGCGGTCTGTCATAGACGCCAAAAAGCAGCAGCGCAGGTATAATTAACAGAAAAACATCAGCAAAATCAAACGGAAATTTCGAATATTTGTAAAATACACTGCACGAAATATGCTCGTTCCCGTACCTAATGGAAAAATTACAAATTATCATCAGTTGATATCCTATCGAGAAAAAAAATGGTTCAAATGACTCTGCGCACTATGGGACTTAACGTCTAAGGTCATCAGTCCCCTAGAACGTAGAACTACTTCAACCTAAGGACATCACTCACATCCATGCCCGGGGCAGGATTCTAACCTGCGACAGTAGTGGTCGCGCGGTTTTCGACTGAAGCGCCTAGAACCGATCGGAAACACCGGCTGGCGAGTATCGAGAAAGATATGAGATTTTTAAGACTCTGTGGTTGGAATTAACGGCTACAATTAAAGTCCCCAACGCATCCTTGACAAGCTCTGTGGGATTCATACCCGTAGATGTTGTTGGTCAGCCCATCTGCGAGCAATAAAAATAACCATCCATCTGATTACAAATATGTGGACGAGAAGTAATTCACGTATGGCACGACCATTGGAAAGTCGCATAAGTAACTGTAGCAGTCAATCTCTGTATTTTCAGCCGTTAACAGTATTCTTTGGACGATCAGCGAAAACGTTAAGCTCTTACCACCTTATAATTGTTTTCTTTCCTCTACAAAAAATGTGTGTGAAATCTTATTGGACTTAACTGCAAAGGTCATCAGTCCCTAAGCTTACACACTACTTAACCTACATTATCCTAAAGACAGACAAACACACCCATGTCCGAGGGAGGACTCGAACCTACGCCAGGACCAGCCGCACAGTCCATGAGTGCAGCGCCTTAGACCGCTCGGCTTTTCCTCTACATTTCTTCACTTTCATCGGGTACCATACTCCCTCAATAAGAATGTAGAACGAGAACAATTCTACAAACTACTGAAAAATTCGTCTGTAAAGAGAAGTTTCCTCCAATTCTTCCCACCCAATCTCGAGTTTTTTACGTCTTCACAATGCACTGAAGCGACAAAGTCAGGATATAACTCCTAATATCGCATCGGCCCTACTTTTTCCCGGCGCGTTGCAGCGACTCGACTCAACAAGTCGTTGGAAGTCGCCTGCAAAAGTATTCATCCATGCTGGTTCTATAGCCGCCCACAATTGGGAAAGTGTTGTCGGTGCAGTAGTTTGTGCACGATCTGGTTGGCCAAGTCATTCACTCGAACTGTCCGGAAAGTTCTCCAAACCAACTACGAACAATTGTGACCCAGTGACATGGCCATTATCATCCATAAAAATGCCATCGTTGTTTGCGAACATGGAGTCCACGAATGGCTGCAAATGGTCTCCTGGTAGCCGAACGTAACCGTTTCCAGTCAACGATGGGTTCAGTTGGACCGGAGGACCCAGTCCACATCATTGCCGAGGCATCGCCATCTCACACAGTGCCTTTTTGACAACTTGGCTCCATGGCTTCGTGGGGCCTGCGCCACTCTCGGACCCTACCATCAGCTCTTACCAGCTGAAATCTGGACTCGCCTGGCCAGGAAATTCGTGGTAAGGTCTTATGGGACTAAACTGCTAAGGTCATCGGTCCCCAAGTTTAGGCACAACTTAATCTAACGTAAACTAACTTAGGCTAAGGACAACGCACATACCCATGCCCGAAGGAGGACTCGAGCCTCCGACGGAGGGAGCTGCGCGGGCCGTGGCAAGACGCTTAAGACCGTGCGGCTACTCCGCGCGGCTCATCTGACCAGGCCTCGGTTTCCCAGTCATCAATGGTTCAACCGACAATGTCACTAGTAATTTCTAACATGTATAAAACATAAAGCATGAAATATACTGAGAGGCCCCGGAACGCCATTCTGGCCTAAATTAAGCCTTTCTCGGAGGTAAATATACTCCTGGAAATTGAAATAAGAACACCGTGAATTCATTGTCCCAGGAAGGGGAAACTTTATTGACACATTCCTGGGGTCAGCTACATCACATGATCACACTGACAGAACCACAGGCACATCGACACAGGCAACAGAGCATGCCCAATGTCGGCACTAGTACAGTGTATATCCACCTTTCTCAGCAATGCAGGCTGCTGTTCTCCCATGGAGACGATCGTAGAGATGCTGGATGTAGTCCTGTGGAACGGCTTGCCATGCCATTTCCACCTGGCGCCTCAGTTGGACCAGTGTTCGTGCTGGACGTGCAGACCGCGTGAGACGACGCTTCATCAAGTCCCAAACATGCTCAATGGGGGACAGATCCGGAGATCTTGCTGGCCAGGGTAGTTGACTTACACCTTCTGGAGCGCGTTGGGTGGCACGGGATACATGCGGACGTGCATTGTCCTGTTGGAACAGCAAGTTCCCTTGCCGGTCTAGGAATGGTAGAACGATGGGTTCGATGACGGTTTGGATGTACCGTGCACTATTCAGTGTCCCCTCGAAGATCACCAAAGGTGTACGGCCAGTGTAGGAGATCGCTCCCCACACCATGATGCCGGGTGTTGGCCCTGTGTGCCTCGGTCGTATACAGTCCTGATTGTGGCGCTCACCTGCACGGCGCCAAACACGCATACGACCATCATTGGCACCAAGGCAGAAGCGACTCTCATCGCTGAAGACGACACGTCTCCATTCATCCCTCCATTCACGCCTGTCGCGACACCACTGGAGGCGGGCTGCACGATGTTGGTGCGTGAGAGGAAGACGGCCTAACGGTGTGCGGGACCGTAGCCCAGCTTCATGGAGACGGTTGCGAATGGTCCTCGCCGATACCCCAGGAGCAACAGTGTCCCTAATTTGTTGGGAAGTGGCGGTGCGGTCCCCTACGGCACTGCGTAGGATCCTACGTTCTTGGCGTGCATCCGTGCGTCGCTACGGTCCGGTCCCAGGTCGACGAGCACGTGCACCTTCCGCCGACCACTGGCGACAACATCGATGTACTGTGGAGACCTCACGCCCCACGTGTTGAGCAATTCGGCGATACGTCCACCCGACCTTCCGCATGCCCACTATACGCCCTCGCTCAAAGTCCATCAACTGCACATACGGTTCACGTCCACGCTGTCGCGGCATGCTAGCAGTGTTAAAGACTGCGATGGAGCTTCGTATGCCACGGCAAACTGGCTGACACTGACGGCGGCGGTGCACAAATGCTGCGCAGCTAGCGCCATTCGACGGCCAACACCGCGGTTCCTGGTGTGCCCGCTGTGCCGTGCATGTGATCATTGCTTGTACAGCCCTCTCGCAGTGTCCGGAGCAAGTATGGTGGGTCTGACACACCGGTGTCAATGTGTTCTTTTTTCCATTTCCAGGAGTGTATGCTACATGACAAGCTCGACAATGAATCCATTAAGTTCCCAAATGTTTTTCTCGTATGCAGTAACTGTAATGGGCACAACATTATCATAATATTTCGAATATTTACTTTGCAGTGCTATTGAATTTCCTAACGATTTCCGAAATGAGGTGTCCCATGCGTCTAGCTCCATATACAATTCCACGTTCAAAGTCTGTTAAATCTCGCAGTGCGGCCACAGTCATGACGAAACCTTTTCACGTGAATTATTGGGTACAAATGACAGCTTCGCCAATGCAGTGTTCTTTTATACTTGGTATACACGATGCTACTGCCGTCTGTATAGGTGTATATCGCTATCCCACGACTTTTGTCACCTCAGTGCAAACGCGCCCATCTTCCCGCCTCCACGAACTGGACATTTACTCGTATCGAAGCCATAGAAATAACTCTGTAATAAGACATAGTGATACGTTCTGAGTCCGTGGGCTGTGTCTCACCTACTTCATGGCGTTCTAGGATCCTACCGTGTAAAACACAATCCTAATGGCGGTTTGTGGCACTACAGAGGGCTCCAAAAAATGTATCCACTGTTTAAAAGTCCATAATTGGCAAACTAAGTGACGAAGTTGTCTCATCTTTGGTAGTGTAATAGTTTGTAGTTCCGGCAGTCGCCACACAAGCATTGTATTGCGTTTGTTTTGTCAGACGACGGTCGCCCGATAGTGAGTGTTGTGTTCTTAGTTGCTCCTAGTTACTCGAGTAAATATGGCTGGCGCAAGGCTTACATTCGATGAAAGGAAATCAGTTTTGAAGTGGTATTTTAAGTACGACAACATTAATGAGGTTCATTCTCCCTAACTCAGAACGTCTGGAGACATGCTTACCCACAGACTGCGGGATGTTTTCAGAATTAGATTTTCACTTTGCCTTCCAAACTGGATGGTAAGAGACGAGGTCCTGGCAGAAGTAAAGCTGTGAGGAGGGGGCGTGAGTTCTGCTCGCTCACCACAGAAGTCTGTGAGACAGTGTTCCCGTGAAATTGGAGTGAGTCGCTCAAGTGTTCGGCGAATTTTGAAGACAGCAAAGTGAGATTGCTACATACTACGATTGCTACACGCAATGAACGAGACGACCCAGATCGTAGAATGGAGTACTGCGAGTGGTTTACTAACATGGTGCGCAACGATGAAGAGCTTGCAGAGATGATTGTGTGATCTAATGAGGCACAGTTCAAACTCAATGGTGCAGTAAATCGCCACAATTGCATCTACTGGGCCACCGAAAATCCGAACGTCCATGTAGACAAAGACGTGAATTTGCCAGGAGTAAATGTGTGGTGTGGGTTGTCTTACCGGAGTTGGTTGGGCCATTCTTCTTTGACGGCACAGTCATCGATGAGGTGTACCTTCAGAAGCTTCAGACGTCCATTTTACCTGTCATCGGTGACTTGTATGGAGACGGAAGAATTTACTTTCAACAAGATGGTGCCCCAGCCCACTACCAAAATCGTGTTAGGGCGTATCTCGACGAAAATCTACCAGGAAGATGAATAGGC
This sequence comes from Schistocerca gregaria, assembly GCF_023897955.1. Classification (NCBI taxonomy): domain Eukaryota; kingdom Metazoa; phylum Arthropoda; class Insecta; order Orthoptera; family Acrididae; genus Schistocerca; species Schistocerca gregaria. The sequence continues at coordinate 955,194,952 of NC_064921.1, forward strand.
CGTAGAGGTGCTGTGGAGTATCCACCACGTTTTCCAGACCTAACTCCTCTGGACATTTACCTGTGGGGAACACTAAAGGACGTCGTTTATCGACAAAAGCCACGCACATTGCATGAACTTCGAGAATCCATCGTACATTCGTGTGCAAATATCCAACTGAACACGTTGCAGTCAATAGTTCGTGCTGCAGTTCGGCAGCATCATTTGTGTGTGGATGTTAATGGTGACCATTTCGAACACCCACAGTGACATTTTTAAGCTGGACTTTAAGCTATACTTTCACCAAAAATGAGACAACTCCGTCAATTAGTTTGCAAGTTGTGGACTTTTAAACAGTGGGTAGATTTTTTTGGACCCCTATGTACTTGTAAACTTTATCAAGACACTACACCCTACCTATACGCAAGTGCAAATAAATCTGGCACCTAATGGATGTGATGAACTCTTAGCACTGAACATAAATGTGTTAGGAAGTCTTTTCTGGATGTGTTTGTCTGAGTGTAGCCTTCTACGGAAATGAGACGTGGGCTGTAAACAGTTTCGACAAGAAGACAAAAAAAAATGGCTCTGAGCACTATGGGACTTAACTACTGTTGTCATCAGTCCCCTAGAACTTAGAACTACTTAAACCTAACTAACCTAAGGACATCACACAACACCCAGCCATCACGAGGCAGAGAAAATCCCTGACACCGCCGGGAATCGAACCCGGGAACGGGAAGCGAGAACGCTACCGCACGACCACGAGATGCGGGCGACAAGAAGACTGTAAGAGATTTTTAAATGTGGTTCTGCAGAAGAACGCTTCAGACTGAAAGGGAAGATGTGATAAATAATGCAGAGGTACACAATATAATTGGGGAGAAAACTACTTTATGCCACAACTTGACAAACAAATCAAGAAACAATAAAGCAATCTTCAAGTTGGTGACGCAGGGGTAAATCTTGCAGAGGAAGATCAAGGCTTCAGTACAGTAAGCAGGTCCAAATGAATTTAGGTTGCAGTTGTTACGCAAAGATGAAGCGCTTTGCAGAGGATAGACTGGCGTGAAGAAATCCATCAGCAGTATATGGAAACGTAGATGCCGATGTTGTAGGATAGTATACTGAAGCGTCGAAAGTCATGGTATAGCGATAAGCAGATATACAGATGGCGGTAGTATCGCGCGCACTAGGTATGAAGGAGCAGTCCATTGACAGAACTGTAATTTGTACTCAGGTGATTCACGTGAAAAAGTTTCCGACGTGATTGTGGCCGCACGACGGGAATTAACAGGCGTTGAACGGGGAATGGTAGTTGGAGCCATACGAGAGGGACATTCTATTTCGGAAACCAGTAGGGAATTCAATATTCCGAGGTCAACAGCGTCAAGAGTGTTCCGAGAATACCAAATTGCAGGCATTACCTCTCACCACGGAAAAAACGGAATGGCGGTCGCCCTTCACTTTTAAAGAAAAGGACGACCGAGAGCAGCCGCGTTTGCGTAGAGTTGTCAGTGGTAACAGACAAGCAACTCTGCGTGAAATAACCACAAAAATGAATGTGGGAAGTACAACGAATGTATCCGTTAGGACACTGCGGCGTGATTTGGCGTTAATGGGCTATGGCACCAGGCCACCGACACGTCCGCCTTTGCTAAGCTAATAAAAGCTCGTTCCCGAGAAATAAGTGGTATTCTTAGCCACATATGTAATAGCTCTCTGAAGCAGGGTATTTTCCCAGATAGACTGAAGTATGCCATTGTTAAACCACTGCATAAAAAAGGGGATACGTCTGATGTCAACAACTACCACCCAATCTCTTCTGACTGCCTTATCCAAAATTCTTGAAAAAGTAATGTATTGAGCTTCATCCCTTTCTAAAAATAAAGTTTTAACAAAATGTCAGTTTGGTTTCCAGAAGGGTTTTTCAACGGAAACTGCTATATATACTTTCACTAATGAGATATTAAATGCTCTGAGTAACCGGAAGTCACCCGTTGGGATTTTTTGTGATCTATCAAAGGCTTTTGATTGTGTAAATCATGGAATACTTCTAGATACGCTCAAGTACTGTGGTATGAATGGGACAATGTTCAAATGGTTTAAATCACACCTAACTGGAAGAGTGCAGAAAGTTGAAATAAGTAGTTCACATTATATGCGAAAAACTGGTGATTTCTAAAACTGGGGAACAATCAAGAATGAGGTGCCGCAAGGATCGGTCTTGGGCCCTCTGCTGCTCTTAATATATATTAATGACTTGCCATTCTGTATTCACGAAGATGCAAAGCTGGTACTTTTTGCCGATGATACAAGTAACACCCGACAGACAACAATTAACTGGTGAAATTGTAAACGATGTTTTTCAGGAAATCATTAAGTGGTTCTCTGCAAATGAGCTCTCATTAAACTTTGAGAAAACACAGTATATACAGATCCACACAGTAAATGGAATGACACCATTAATAAATATAGAATTCGATCAGAAATCGGTAGCTAAGGTAGAATATTCAAAATTTCTAGGTGTATGCATTGATGAGGCATTGAACTGGAAAGAACACACTGAGGATCTGCTGAAACGTTTGAGTTCACCTGCTTATGCTATTAGGGTCATTGCAAGTTTTGGCGATATACATCTCAGTAAATTAGCTTACCACGCCTATTTTCATTCTCTTCTTTCGTATGGCATCATATTCTGGGGTAACTCATCATTGAGTGAAAGAGTGTTCATTGCACAGAAGCGCGTGGTCAGAATAATTGCTGGAGCTCATCCAAGATCATTCTGAGGACACTTATTTAAAGAGCTAGAGATCTTCTCTGTAGCCACACAATATATATATTCACTTGTGAAATTTGTTATTAACAATCCGAACGAATTCAAAAGTAATAGCAGTGTACATGGCTACAACACTAGGAGAAAGGTTGATCTTCACTACTCAGGGTTAAATCTAACTTTGGCTCAGAGGGGGGTAAATTATGCTGCCACAAAAGTCTTTGGTCACTTGCCTAATAGCACCAAAAGTCTGACAGATAGCCATATAGCATTTAAAAGGAAATTAAAAGAATTCCTTAATGGCAAGTCCTTCTACTCATTAGATCAATTTTTGGATATAGTAAGTGGGTAATTTCCCCAACCCCCACAAAAAAATTTGAAAATATTAAGTGTCATGTAATATTTTGTGTAATGTAATATCTTGTACAGACACCTTTTTTAACCTGACACCTTCCACATCATTACGAAGGGTCGTATTCATAATCTATGGAACAAGTACCAATCTAATCTAATCTCATCTCTAACCTGCTAAGGTGAGTCCCAGTTTTAGTAGATAAGAGCTGATGGTACGGTTAGTACTTGGCTCAGACGCGACGAAGGCGTGGACCCAAGTTGTCAACAAGACACTTTGCAAGCTGTTGGTGGCTCCATAATCATGTGGGCTGTGTTTAGATTGAATGGACTGCGCCTTCTGGTTAGACTGAACCGATCACTGACTGGAAATGCCTATATTCGACCACATGGAGACCATTAGAAGCCATTCGTGGACTTCATGTTCGCAAAGAACGATGGCATTTTTATGGATGACGATGCGCCATGTCAGCGGGTCACAATGTTCACATTTGGTTTGAGGACAACTCGAGCGAATGGTTTGGCGACTCAGGTCGTTCAACATGAATCCCATTGAACATTTATGGGAAATAGTCGATAGGTCAGTTCGATCACAAAATTTTGGACCGGTAGGAGTTCCGCAATTATCGATCGATATAGATGCAGTAAGATTCATTATTCCTGCAGTGGACTTCCAATGACTTGTTGAGTCCATACCACGTGGAGTTGCTGCACTACATAGGGCAGTAGGAGGTCTAATCTATATTAGGCGGTATCCCATGACTTTGGTCACCTTCGTGCATTCTTGTGGCTCCATCACGCAAACGTAAACACACTCGCAACACGCTCACGTTCGGTGACAATACAATACAAAGATATTGCACTAGTTTTACTTGCCAAACAGTTGGGAGAAGTCATAGGTGGACTGATAAAATAAGGAATGAGGAGATTCTCCGCCGGAATCGGTGAAGAAAGAAACATAGGGAAAACACTCACGAGAAGCAAGGACAGGAAGCGTTAAGACATCAGGGATTAACTACTACGGTACTAGAGGGAGCTGTAGAGGGTTAAAAAAATTGTTCAAATGGCTCTGAGCACTATGGGACTCAACTGCTGTGGTCATTAGTCCCCTAGAACTTAGAACTACTTAAACCTAACTGACCTAAGGATATCACACACATCCATGCCCGAGGCAGGATTCGAACCTGCGACCGTAGCAGTCGCACGGTTCCGGACTGCGCGCCTAGAACCGCGAGACCACCGCGGCCGGCGTAGAGGGTAAAAATTAAAGTGGAAGACACTAATTAGAACACATCAGACAAATAATTGAGAACGTTGGGTGCAAGTACTTCTCTGAGACAAAGAGGTTAGCACAAAAGAGGAATTCGTCGCACTCTGCAACAAACTGGTCAAAAGGCTGACGACAAAAAAAGGATCACGTTTGTTTTCCATCCGCCACTGCTGCGCGATACTTCTGTTAAAATGTACAGTCGTGGACAAAACGAGCGAGACCCCTCGCCTTTTCGATATGCTGAAGCGCACAGCTTTAGCGTCTACTACACAGCATAACAGGCAAGACGACGATGTGCTACCAACATACTATGCACAGGCATGAAATTGAAAAACTATTCGAAATTTTTCAGAATGTTTTCAATCATGTGTAAGACTATATTAATGCTGATTAGTGTGCCAACCACAATACCTAAATATGAGATATAAATGAAACGCTAATTAGTATGAACTGTACAAACAAAAATGAATTTCAGCATATCGAGATAACATAACTGTTTTAGTAAGACAAAGTACCCCAGATCGTTACGAATTAGTAAAATATTATGCGCATTCGGCCGCGAAATGGTCTGTGTCAACGTTCAGACCAGTCATACTGGATTACCATCGCTGACTTACCATAAAGTGTGCACATTACCGTGAAGATTCATAGCATAATTCAGTTAAAAATCATTGAGTGCCACACTTGAGTCAATTCAGTTATTGACAGGAGCGGAAAAAGAAGTCAGTAACAAGTATGAAATTGTACAAAAGTTTCATATCGACATCCACAGGGCGCCGGTACAGAAAAAAAAGGTAGCAATAAAACGTATTGGGGGCGCGAGGATTTCTTAAAATTCCTCTACTGATAGTCCACCTGCCTCCATCGAGATTAGAACCGAAAACAAACCAGACGTCCCTTGCAGTAGCAAACACCTTTCACTACGCTAGCAGCCAACCCAGGCAAACAGCCCTCTATTATTACCCCAGACATGAATAAGCTGCAAATTTCGCAATGAAAATGGCAAAATGATCTGCAGTTTCTGTTGCATAGAGCTTTCCGGACTCAAAAACATGAATTGTCTGCCTTCATGTCACCGCTTATGTGACAATCATTCGGGATGTTTATCGAAATAACAAAAAACTGTTATTAGCGAGTAAATTTAGTACGATAATTCTGCACCACCCAAGGAAATAAACGGCGACGTAGCTGTGAAACGTATTCTACAATGTTTCGAAGTCTTCATTAGACGTGCCACAGCCAGAAAACGTTCATTAGCCGAACTATTCCTTAAGGTAGCTAGCAATGGAAATGCTCGCACATCTAAAACGCTGTGGCATTAATAGTGGGATCTGAATTACCGCGTGTATAGGCAAATGGATTTTATTTGCGTTCCTGTAAACCTGATTTGGACCGGCAGCGTAGCTACGATTAATATGCTTATGTATCGACTGCAACTGGGACATTTCGAATAAAGAGTAGAGGAAATTATTATGCGGCCCTCATCTTCAGTAACTGTGGTAGCTATTTTCGGTGTTAGGATTTCGTCACATAAATCGGTAAAAATGGAACCCTACTAGCTCACTTTCTTTACCGTCTATCTGTCTACCCAGCCCTTAAAACGCGTTTACCTCGAGTGCGGGTGGACATAATAAGCGGAAATGTACCGCACTTCCTGCGGTATACGGTCCCTTGGTGGTGTAAAAAAGTGAGCTATGTTAACGTAATCTAAAGACACGGCTGTCTATGTAAAGAAAATTTACGCGATAGGTCAAAAAATGGCTCTAAGAACTATGCCACCAAACTGATTAGGTCATCAGTCCCATAGATCTAGAAACACTTCAACCTACATAACCTAACACACATCCATACCTGGGGAAGGATTCAAACTGACGGCGCCAGGAGCCGCGCGGTCCGCGATATGACGCCGTTGAGCGCACGGCTAACCCGCGCCGGCAAGCTGTTAATGTCATCTGGTGTTGCTAAAAAGGTTTTCAATTCTGGTGAATGATTTTCTGCTCAGTCCATTTAAGAAAGAATAACTAAAATATATTTGATTTTACGGATGAGGATGGACGCCTAATTCATTTCCACTTGTCTTTATTCATGATGTTAGATTCACAATCTGAGCATACGTACTATCCATAACCACACTTTAGATCCAAGTCATAGTCACAGATATGCGAATACAACACACTGGCTTATACTTGAGGTATTTCGTTTCCCACGAAGTGGTGGTAAAAGATGCTGTGGCGTCTTCGAAGCGCGAGTTTCTCCAGTGCTCTAGCTAGCTATATCACCACATCAGCTGAGCGAACTTGCATAGTACGTTGGTAGCACTTCGTCGCCTTGCCTGTTATGCTGTGTAGCAGACTTTAAAGCTGTGCGGATCAGCATAACGAAAAGGCGAGGGGTCTCGCTCGTTTTGTCCACGACTGTACAACAAACATTAATATTACAAAGATATTGATAAATCTTGCCCAGGCATATTCATGTGACTTACGCAATAAATTCGCAGTGATTGCAAATAATTCAGTTTGTACCGTGATAACTGAACAAGACATCGATAGTAACTACATTACAAATACATAAGGAAAATGCTTCACTTAACGCCTAGAGAAAACAAAAATAAAATAATAATTCTCAGGATTCAAAACTATAAATTCTGAATTCAAATTTTTAAAACACGTCCGAAGGAAACATCATAAAAATAGGCTTATCTGTGAACATAATGGATGTTTAACGCTAGAAGTTGTTAAATATTGACATGAAAGTGTTGTTTCAATTTGTATTTTTTTTTTATTTCAAGTCATATTCTTTCTCTCTCCCGCGTAATTCCTACTTCATAAAACAAATGATTAGCATCTCCCGTTCCCTGGTCACTATAGTCGTGTGCATCAGTATCACTTAATTCAAGCGATGAGGTGTTGCGGGAACAAGATGGTCTGTTTCAGTATACCACATTCTTTTTCATTTAAATTAAGATTTTACTACAAAAAAATTAGTGGCAATGACTATTTTTAAATACCAAGTAAGCTTTAAATTCAATGTCTTTTCTGTTACGCTGTGTGTGATCCTTATCCTGTGGTTACAGTAATTAAATACCAGTGCGATATAAATGTTCGAAAATTTGTATTTATAGATTCACTATATCTATTGTATTCGAACAAACATTTAGAAAGTTAATGGATTCACTATCGAGCTTGGATACGTATTTCGGAACAGGGCTTAATTTACGCCGGAACTCGTCGGAACGGCGTTCTGGCATCTTACAGGGACTTTTTTTAACTCATTGGAACAAGTCGGCACCGGAGATTTACACGTGTATTAAATCACAACGTAACTATAACTGGCGCTGCGGCGGCTCCAATGAACGTCACAATGGATGGGGATGCGATGGACCGGGGCATGGAATGTAGAGGGAGCAAGTGTGTGTGTGTGTGTGTGTGTGTGTGTGTGTGTGTGTGTGTGTGTGTGTGTGTGTGTGTAACCTTCGAGTCAACTGTCTTGCTTACGACAGCCAGCAAGCAACCTCAGCTACCTAATAGCATGGCGAGGTGCCGTGTTATGTGTGACAGTGAGAAATAACAATAAGTTTTTAAAAATCTAAACTTGTGATTTTTATGGCTGGGGAGCAGTTAGGGTCGTATGGTTGAACAGGTGCGTTCCAACACCTAAAATTTGAGAAATTAAACATCGTTTCCGATTTCTTACAACTAAAAAAATTTCCATCTGCTTGTGACGGGCGAAGAATTGTTTGCCGTGACGAGAATAATCGTCGCACCTTCTTAGGAGTCGATGAACGGTAAGGGAAAAGCCGTATTAATTTGTTGTTAGTAACATGAAGATTAATGTGGTAATATTTATATTTTATATAATCATGTGGTATGTAATGACAAAATGGGAGAAGCTGCGTCAATGCAGATCCTGATAGGAGCAAAACAAGCTGACGTTCCTTGGCCGTTACAGATGACTTGCAGTAGAGAAGCTGACTACGATGTTACCAACCGACAGCCAATTATTACAGTATATATATCGTTAAAAGGAATGTTAACGCTGTTCACATGTCGCTTTTAATGATTCCTAAACTGTATTAGTACGGTTTTAAAGGCAGATCACATTTTTTTGTGGAGTCGGACGAACGAGTCAGTCGGCTTTATAAAATTCCATAAATTCGCATCAGCAAAGCAAGACGATTTAGGTCAGTGGAGCAAAAAAGAATGTAACTCTAGCGCAGTTACGAAAAAAAGGAATGTTTGGTTCAACTACTCAGATAAAACGTGAGTGCGTTGCTGGTGGTAAATCGGTTGCTGCTATCGTGACAGCGGTAAGTGTGAGTTGCTTCGTGACTACTTTGAATAGTCAATGAAACTACCTTTAATAGTCGAATTATCCACCTTAGTACGTGGTCCTGTGGAACCATGAAAGTCAAAGGAACAGGATTATTATTTACTTAATACAGGTGCAGAATAGAGTTTCCATTTGTTAATGAAACCTATATGTGGGAAAATTAACATTATGAGAAGCCAACGCCTGAAGTACTTGAGCTTTATTTGAAATCGCATTAATTTATAGGGCAAAAGTGCGGTGGCAACAAACTTCCTTTTTTTTCTAGGGAAGGTCACGTTTAGGATTTGGGGAAACACTGTGGAACTCGAGTGCAGAACCTGTACTCAAAGAAAGAAAAATTAAACTGTGGCCTAACGTGCACTATTAAAACCAAACTTTGACTTGATTCTGTAGCTTACCTTATTATTATTCTGAAGAAATAATGAGAATGTGGGAATAGAAAGAGAAATAGATTTTTCTTCCATTTGATACGAAAGCTTTCAACTATCAAACATAAATGTAATATATAATCCAAAATAAGAATCAGTGAGTTAAATATAAAGATCGTAGCATCTACAGTATAAACTAGTAGCGTATTCTGGTATTGTAAAAAGAAGTAACAAAGATATTACAAGATCATAGTTAGGTGAAAGTTAATTCAATAAAAAATAATTTTGATGAAGTTTAAAGGAAAATAATTAGTTTTATGTCCTTTAAGCTCGTTAGAGAGAATCGCTGTAGTAAGTATAATCCAGAGTTTGTGAGTGTTCTCTGACTAGATACAATATCGCTGAGTTATTACTTAACTAATAAAACAAAAGATATTAGCTACGTGTAGAGCCATTAGCCTAACGCAATACTTGATTCTTCTTAGTGGAATGAAGGGTCTAAAGACGATCATGCAGCTGTAAGGTAAATAAAGAAAAGCAATTTCATTTTTTTTTAGATCAAGTTAACTACATTTATAAATAGTCAGCATATGTTAAGTGATGTTCGCAGTCAGAGATTTTTCATCGTATAACATAATGACAACCGTTTGGAAGCGTTTGCAGTGTCGTACTTAATTTTTGAACGTACAGCAATACATTTCTATAACACTTCCCTAAACTTGGTAGTGTAAACTGCATATTAATGAGAATAAGAGTATAGGAAAGTAATTTTAAGCAGAGTGGTGTGTCAAAATAATTTAGTTTACCAAAATCGTAGTAAATATTTAAGATAAAGTTTGTTCAATCTAATATAACGGATGTTACATTAGCAGTTATTACAGTCAAGAAACGTTTAATTCCATCTTAGTTGGATATATTCACTCCAAACGTTGAATGCTGATGGAAACACAGTTTGTTATGTATTGCTACCTGGAGATAAGAACTAAACACAAAAGCGTTAAATCCATTGCAAGAGACATTTGAAAGTGTTTTATTTCCTAAGATCTGCGATGTGTTTGTCAGTAGGTGTTAAGTGTTCCTTTTATGTATATTGCTGTGACTGTGCGTATCATTTACAGCTTCAGAAAGGTTTTTTCATGCGTTTTTCTAGATTCCTAAATTTGTAAACTTTTTTGTCTGCTTATGGTATGAGTTAATTTCTCATGTAGCTTATTCTGTGGACAACGCTATTTTCAGTTTACGTGACGGACGTAGTTTCGATTTTTTTTATTAACATAAAACTTAGCTACTAAATGAATACTGGCAACACTTTTTCTTGCGTCATTCATTTCTTTCACAGATTCAGTATTTTGTTCCATTTTACCTAGTGGCCTCTGCATTTTCTCTATCGTTAACTGGGTAGGTCATTAGCTACCGCTAATTTCCATTGCGATGTCCAGTGCCCTCTCTCTATTCTCTTTGTAAAATGGAAGTTTGTTGACTATGTATCATGGTTTTAGGCTTCCGTGTCCACTTGTGTAACTTGATGTGGCAGGTATTGTGATGTCGGCAGTTGTCTTTTTCCTGTATATCTCGGAGTTATGTCTGTTGTTATGATTTTATAGTTCATATTGCTGCTCAGGTAGATTCCTTTTATTTAAAATGATAACCCAGTAATTTTTCCGCTTCTTTGTTTTAAACAAATCGTAAGTTTAGCCTATTTTAAAATGTCTTAGCGTAATTTTAGATTTTGTTCAGCATCCATCGCTCAGTTCAGTTTAGTTAAAGGTATTTTCTTAATTCATGACATTAATTTATTCATGTTATTTGTGGCTGAGCTCCGTGATTGTGAGTATAATTAATCGAATAAATGCAGCAGTCATCCACTTGCAGGCTGTTCTATTTCTTCAAATAATGGATGACATTAAGGGTAAGTGTAGCTGTGTGGGGAATACACGTGATTGTGAAACAGCTTCCATCCACTAAACTTAATGTTTAAATTATTATTTTTCATTTTTGTTGTCAACAGTCTGTTAATCTTTATATGGCTACAATGCCTTTGTAAGGAGAAATGCGGATCGCCTATAACGTGCTTAGGTGCCTAGGTATCCTCTAGTAGAAAATACGACAGTGACTGGCTGTGAACATGAAGATAAACATCCCATTATATAATTAATTTTTTTTTACTCTCCTGCTTCAGTGCATGAAACAAAAAATGTAAGAGACGATCAACGTTCCCTCTTATAAATACACAGCAGCCGTCTGAATTTGAACATCCTGTTCGAAACAGGTAGTGTCATAAAGCAAGAAAATTACTTTATTGTGTCATCCGTTTGGTGGCTAACATCAGTTTAACAGTGAGTACGTATATTCCTGAGTGTTTGAGAAACACGATACTCCCTAAAAATAAGATCAAGATCCAAACAAAGCCTTGAATTAATAATTAGCTACGAGAACGCCAGTGGCTGTAGTTTGTGTTGCAAGGCCATTGGGACTCATGACAGCGTGTACGGTGCGGGAGTATAAAATCTACGGCAAATAAACCGACAGTTTAGTCCGCTGTGACACGAGCTTGGCACTGCTGCAGTTTACACTGTCATGAAACAGAGCGGACGCGTCACAAAAGACAAAAATATATGACGTTACGAGGTAACTACAATGTGATATGCCTTAACATTAGCTTGGTTTTATTCAGGAAACAGTCTGGCATATTGCTTAAGAAACCACCGAGATAATTTGACAAAAGAGTAAATTTTCAAATCTCACTAAAGCCAAATTAAAAATTACAATGAAACTGAAGAACAGTGGTTGTGAGGTTCGGTGGCAGACTGCTAATCTAAATCTTTCAGGTTCGATCCCCGATCAGTTGTAACCTCCCCCCTCACTTATCGACATTAATGACAGTGAAACATTAAACCGCGTTTACCTAATGGAAATTTGGGGAAAGCAATCGTCACCGAAGTTAATTTGTCGGTAAAGAGAGAGGAAAGAGTACATCTAAATGAAAGGAAAAATGCAAATGAAATTGGTGGAAATTAATTTTGAAAAAGGGTACAGTTAATAAAGAAAGTAAATGTGGTGTCGTTACGTTAACAATTAACTGGCGTTAATTACATATTTGAGATTTGGGGTAAATTACGGTCGCCAGTTCTATGGACAACTACTATAATAACTGAAAAAGAAAAGTTAATGCACATATAATTAGCACTAAAAGCGTGGCAACTGAAGGATGACACGTGTTGTGTGAAAACTGAATGTTTGTCAGAAGTATTAATTTTCGCTACACTCTGACTTAATTTAGCAAAAGAACTAACAAAATCGGAAAATTGAAAGTTAATTTGGTGACTGAAATTAAAAGTTAACTTTGTTTCTGAAGCACTACAAAATAAAATAAAATACGGTTAGTCTTGGGCTACCTCAACAATCATCTCAAAAGCTACTTGAATCTACGCAATTTAGAAATAAGAGATTCAACTTTGAACTTGAATTGACTAATTTTGAACAATTAACAATAGTAAAATTTAGTACGTACCAAGCTGAGCTGCAGTTACAGGTAAGTTAAAATATGGTAACAAAACTCGCACTCTTAATTTGTGCTTGTGTAATCTAAATATTGTAGCCAGCTATGAATACTTTAACTGAACTTTGAAATTAAAGCAGTGAAATGGAATGATATTACTTTAATGCTGCCGTTTGAATTTCAACGACACTCGGGCTCATTTCGGAAAAGGAAGAGACCCTCCTTGGTAATGCAATTGGGGCAATGAGCAAGAAAGGTTCATGCTAAGTTGCTGTATTTTAGTGCTGCAAATGGAACAGTTTGAAAAGATGAGGTCTGCCATACAGTTCTAAAACTTAACGTGCTTTCAGTCTTCCTTGTTGGGTGATTGAAGGTTTGAAGTCGTCGATTGGGGAGGTGGCGACAATCACTCATTGTCGGCCGTAGCTGTTGCAGAAGCTGGATGTTGGCGCCCCTTCTTCTCGACATGGTCACCAGGTGAAACGGGCTCTTGATATGTGCTAGCTAATGTTTCCCGACCGCGACTCCGTGACAGAAACTATCATAGCAAGTCGAGAGCAATTACATGCTGCCAAACCCCGAATTTGCGGCAACTCGCGGGAGCGTCACTCAACACATTTGTTCCACCGCCCTACTCCAGCCAGACTCTGCTTGCCCGAGCTCCACGCGGCAGAGTTAACAATACCAAAGATCCTCAACACTTTGCTTCTCCACACGACCTATCGATGTAATCGTTCGATAACATAGTTTTCCCTAGGCAAGACCCAGCGTAAAAATACAAATAACATTTACAAAACAAACCAATTACACATCGATGTAAAACAATTACCATATATAAAGACACAGAAATGTCATTTCTTCAGGTAACAAAATAAGGAAAAAAATTATAGTACAATAGATGGAAATAGGAGGATATGCATTTCCGGCGTTACTCAGTTCTGCGACTGTGTGTCTCGTATTAATTATTTCATCTCCGGGAAGGTTATTAATCTCAAAAAGACCGAGCTGCACCACTGACTTCCCTTTATAACTAGGGCGTACATTAAGTCGGTTGATAGGCTGGAGGAAGGTAACGACGTACGATCTCCAATGGGACTATGCCTACTACAACATTGTAGTGTTCCACCCAACCTTCGGGTTGATGACAGCTTTGCCTTTAGGAAAATATACCTGTTACATTTACTATGATATTTACATATTTTTGGATTCTTTCGAAAGTACGCCGGAAGCAAACGAAAACAGGAGTCAATAGAGGAAATGACGCAACACTTAGATACCACAAACTTCTAAATAAGACAAAGTATGATAACTGGCTAGCATAATGCCCTTCAGTGGCAAAAACCCCCCTCATCGTTAATTTGAAAGCGTATGGTCAGATTCGGAATTGCAATAATTTCAAAACATTCATAGCAAAAAGATTGGTGCTATTATTAATAATGATTTAAGTATTATTGAAATGTTATACAAAAACGGTATCTGGAAAGATCGTCGTACGTAACAATTGACAGTTACCTACTACTGGCATCAGCATGCGGGTTCGCGAGTAATTAAGATAATTGTAATTATTTATATGGACAAGTTGTTTACGTCTGTGAATGTAGCGACAGCGAATAATCACCAAGGAATGGGGCAACGTGATTAACGAAATGGCCGGCTGGAGTGGCAGTGCGGTTCTAGGCGCTACAGTCTGGAACCGAGCGACCGCTACGGTCGCAGGTTCGAATCCTGCCTCGGGTTTGGATGTGTGTGATGTCCTTAGGTTAGTTAGGTTTAAGTAGTTCTAAGTTCTAGGCGACTGATGACCTCAGAAGTTACGTCGCATAGTGCTCAGAGCCATTTGAACCATTTGATTAACGCAATGAATTCGTATGCTGGAGAACTGACAACCAAATCTCCATTCAGGAACTGTCTTTAGGTTTGCAATTGATTTCCTTAACTCAGGAAAATGCCCGAAATGGTCTTAATGGGTTCGGTCCATTTATTCTTGCATTATTTGTGAATATCAGTCAAACCGAGTTATTTCTCCGTTTCTAGGCCTTTGGATGCGATAAGCTGTTACACGCTAAACTTCATCACAGGTTTTTTTCTTAACTGGACAGGCCACTGCTAGAGTATATATGCGCCTTTTTTCCTGAACCGGACCTTAATAGATGATCATTTATCCCCCTTACTCTACCTGTTCACAGTAACGTAGTCTTTGTGCTGCTTGCCGATTCATGACGGATACCACTCTCGTTACACAATTTTCTGCTACTGTTGATTGTTCTGGGCCTCCGTTTGTCTATGGCGTATTATATAGATCTTTCTCCTCGTCCCTATTTTTAGCTGTCTTCTCTTAGATAGATTGGAACTGATGTGTAGTCGTTTTTAACTCCTCTCTTCGTGTTCTACAGTTTTGATATGGGCGCGTATGACCATAGTTGTTTTTGCTTCCTAAAACAAAACAAACAAGCAATATTACTCTGGCTTGAAATCCTTGTCTTCGTTCCATTTCACATATCTGAATCGCACGGCTTTGCATTTTCCTTTGTAGCTCACCAACCACATTAAGATTTCTGACATTCCATGCTCCAAATCATGGCATGTTATGCTTTCGTTAGTTATTCAGTTTTCTCATGGTCACTTCCCCCCTTGACAGCCCCGAATATCCGAATCGGAGACTTACCATGGATCATTTGCCAATGGAATTATCATCCTGGCAGTTCTTCAATCGCAGGCTACATGTCCTGATGATAAAAATTGTGTTTCTTTAATGTAGTCGATTATAACGCCTTCTGCATTTTCACACTGCCCATCATTGTTACCTGTTCCGCCTACGAGGGGCAGTTTTCCACCCGCCCACCCCAACAGCAAGAGGGCGCCCCAAACCTCCGTTCGCTTCTCTGTCCTCTCTGACAAGGCCGCTGGCAAAAAGAAGGTGAGTAGTCATACCGGAAATTTGGAGCTGCTGTTACTGATAATTTGTACACAAAATTGAAATAGTACCTGAGATCGAACAAGGGACCCACGATGTTTAGATTACTAGTCAAACAAGTCAGCCCGTAGACATACACAATTTCCTCTTTAAACTAACATCATTCCTTGTGTACAGTACTTTTTGTACTGATAATTCTAAAAACAAACTCTCATAAATAAGAAATTTTAATTTTACTCATAATACCAGGCAGCCATTGTAGTACCGAAGTATCTGATGGTGTCATGATGTTCATAAAATAACAGTTCCCATTTCCGTTAGTGTCCCTCTCCAGTCTAAGTCATTATATGGAGAATAGAAAACAGTAAGGGAAACAATCGACAGTACTGGTGTTAAAGTAGTCTACATTCGAGTATTTATCAAACATGAAATGAGTATACGTTTATATTTTGGTCTTCGTTGACAACAATCTATATACCTTTGCCATAAAATCAACATAGCATGCGCTCATGAACACAGATCCTCGTTGAAACTCGCTATGCTTAGCCTCAACAGCACTCAGCGATGGTTAGCTTCTTCTCGCATCCAGCGATGGTTAGCTTCTTCTCGCATCCGGCAAGCGTCATCTCTGGAGAGGCCGTCCATATTTCACCGTTTGATTGTATGCAGAGAGGAATTACCGCCGTCTCCAAGAGAGATGAATTACTTTGTTATTTTTGAGTTCGCAGGCTCACGCGCACGCAATAAAACACCGTTACGTAGGACCCCTACATCGACTTACAGAAGTAAGCAGTTTTCCAATATATATCTAAACACTGAGAATTGACAAATGGGGTTTTTACTCATATTTACGTTCTACTTTCATCGCTCTCCCGAACCCACTCTCTATAATTAGTCCTGCACAAATACGAGACGTGCTTATTTTGAACGTGACTTGGGGAAATACATAAAATCTAATTTAATTGAGTGGATGGGTATTTGGCCCTTGTTTCTCGTGTTTGCTTTAAGTCATGCACCGCCTCAGTCTGATAAGTTAAGACTTCCATCCGTGTGAAGGTTGATTTGAACAGCACAGTGCTTTACTAGGCACGGCTCTGTAGGATTTTGCATTCCCTTGCCATCCTACGACCTTAGAAGTGACTTAGCCAGTCAATTATAGGGGAACAGTGTTTTTTGCTTGTATTCACAGCCGCTGAAAATATATTGAATTAAGCAGTTTTCTTGCTGCAGGTAATTTCATTATTTGAGTTAAGCAGTTCATTTCATTTCATTTGCGATTAACTAATTTCGCCTCCTATAAATAAAGAGCGCGGTGCAAGCACACAGCGTTTCTTTCTCTTCTTTTTCTGTAACGTCACTTCGTAATGCACAAGGTCGTGAAATTATGAACTATTTATTTTAAAAAATTATCTTCGCGCATTAAAATACATTTTCCAAGGACAGTGGAAGTCGTTCAGTTGATATAGACTCTCAATTACGGTGCAACTGCATCCTGGCATTTTTCGTACATACACATCATCATAGTGACGAAAGAAATTAAAAGGAAAAGCTCCCAGCCCCAATTTGGGACTGAACCTTGGAATTCGGGAGCTATGTTCTGATACACGTTTACCCAAATTAATTCCAAAAACTCTTTTCAGTTCCATTGTTCCGGTGGCTGAAAAGGAGGTAGGATGGAAAATTAGGATTTAAAATCCCATCCCCCGTGGCTAGATACCTCCACAAGTTGAAGTTTTCAGTTAATGACAAAAATAGTCAGACGCTTGATTGAGAGGCAAGCTACGAAATACACTCTAAGAGAAGAAACGAGGCATCACGAAGGAATTATCCGAATGGGGTGGAAATCGGCAGACATCATCCAATTTTTGTGAAATTATAATCATTTGTTTGTCTGTCCATGTGAATCACTTCTATCGATTTCTGTTCAATTCGCATAGTTCCTTCGTGGCAAATTGATTTTCAATTTTCTTTTTTTACTTTGTTTATTTTTTCTTATAGTGTAAAATCAGCACGTCACCTAAGAATGTGACCGAGGCTACAAAATTTATTGCGCTCTCCATTCTCCTCCGGATTCATTCACCTTGATCCACTTCATATGATAGGAGGTTATCTCTGGACACCTAAAATGCAAAGGATGGGTTACACCAACAATAATCCCAGCAAATACTAGGGTATAGCTGAAGTGACGTAGAAACCTCTCATTTATTTGCTCGTTAGATTTTACGCCAATAATTAATCCAAACTGCTATACAGAGTTGCAAAATGCAGCATTGGACAATATTTATGCACACAAATTTGTGTGCATTAAGGAAAAAAGAGTGAATCATGTGGAATACTTGGTGCCACAAGACTGACTCGGCGTGATTGGTAAATTTCTGAACCACATGGGCTTTAGAGAAGAGACGGCTCATATCTCATGCCATAGTCACAAGTATTTTAATTTATCTGAGCATAAGAAGTTTTCCGTGATATTCTAGATGAAATGAAATGGAGTCCCATGCTGCTTGACAGAGCGTAGGAGAACGATGTCTGAGACCCGCACCGTCGTACTAGGCAAGTCCTAATGGAGGTGGTTTGCCGTTGCCTTCCTCCGACCGTGATACGGGTGAATGATGATGATGATAAAGACGACACAACAACGCTCAGTCATCTCGGGGCAGGTGAAAATCCCTGACTCCGCCGGGAATCGAACCCGGGACCCCGGCTCGGGAAGCGAGAACGCTACCGCGAGACCACGAGCGACGGATAATATTTTAGATAAATGTCGTTTTTGCCTCGGACATGAACTACAGACCCGATGCACGATATATAGACGGACGGCAGAAACCTGTTTTCCATACAAACGGGTTACTGCAACTACTCCGTTTCCATGCCGCCTCATCAGAAACAAGCTCTACGTCTGAGGCATTACATTATAAAACGTAATAACGGTTTACCTGGCGTCGGCGGAGACGCTGAATGGACGTCTTATAAACACCGTGACTCACGATAAGGTACATTGCGCAGGACCATCTGCGCTAGGAGACAAACAGAGGCTCCATGTGTGTAGGAGGAGTCGCGAATAATGCTGCTGACTGGCAAAAAGCCGGTAACTGGATTTCAGTCATCAGGATGACGCAGCATTGTTGCTGTGGTTTCTGCGTCACTCGGAACCATCAGCACTGTTTGTCAGCAGTCGAAGCAAATACGGCCCGCGCTAAGCAGTTGTGGGACGTGTTAAGAAGACAACCAGTAGCACAGCACAAAGAGGCCATTGACCAGTATGCCACTTGACAGAAATTCTGAACTCACCGATTCCGTGAGGAGAACGTCTTTCCATAAATTTTCACTATATATTCTGTCACTTTATCGCAAAAGCAAAATAATTCCAGTGCGCAGTCAAATACGTGCCATTTGTCAGAAAGCCAGAGGTCGCAAAACAAACATAAATCGTCATACACATACTTAACTCATATATATAAAATTGCTACTCAAAGAAGAAATGCAGATGATGAACGGGTATTCATTGGAAAAATATATTATACTAGAACTGAAGTGTGATTACATTTTCACGCAATTTGGGTGCATAGATCCTGAGAAATCAGTACCCAGAACAACCACCTCTGGCCGTAATAACGGCCTTGATACGCCTGGGCATTGACTCAAACAGAGCTTGGATGGAGTGCACAGGTGCAGCTGCCCATGCAACTTCAACACGATACCATAGTTCATCAAGAGTAGTGACTGGCGTAGTGTGACGAGCCAGTTGCTCGGCCACCATCGACCAGACGTTTTCAGTTGGTGAGAGATCTGGAGAATGTGCTGGCCAGGGCAGCATTCGACCATTTTCTGTCTCCAGAAAGGCCCGTACAGGACCTGCAAATATGCGGTCATGCGTTGTCCTGCTGAAATGTAGGGTTTTGTCAGAGATCGAATGAAGGGTAGAGCCACTGGTCGTAACACGTCTGAAATGTAATGTCCACTGTTCAGAGTGCCGTCAATGCGAACAAGAGGTGACCGAGGCGTGTAACCAATGGCACCCCATACCATCACTCCGGGCGATGACGAATACACGCTTCCAATGTGCGTTCACCGCGATGTCGCCAAACACGGATGCGACCACCATGATGCTGTAAACAGAACCTGGATTCATCCGAAAAAATGACGTTTGGCCATTCGTGCACCGAGGTTCGTCATTGAGTACACCATCTCAGGCGCTCCTGTCTGTGGTGCAGCGTCAAGGGTAACCGCAGCCATGGTCTCCGAGCTGATAGTCCATGCTGCTGCAAACGTCGTCGAACTGTTCGTGCAGATGGTTGTTGTCTTGCAAACGTTCCCATCTGTAGACTCAGGGATCGAGACGTAGCTGCACGATCCGCTACAGCCATACAGATAAGATGCCTGTCATCTCGACTGCTACTGATACGAGGCCGTTGGGATCCATCACGGCGTTCCGTATTATCGTCCTGAACCAACCGATTCCATATTGTGCTAACAGTCATTGGATCTCGACCAACGCGAGCAGCAATGACTCGATTCGATAAACCACAATCGCGATAGCCTACAATCCGACCTTTATCGAAGTCGGAAACGTGATGGTACGCATTTCTCCTCCCCACTCGAGGCATCACAACAACGCCGGTCAACTGGTGTTTGTGTATGAGAAATCGGTTGGAAACCTTCCTCATGTCAGCACGTTGTAGGTGTCGCCACCGGCGCCACATTGTGTGAATGCTCCGAAAAGCTAATCATTTGCATATCACAGCATCCTCTTCCTGTCGGTTAAATTTCGCGTCTGTAGCACGTCATCTTCGGTGTGTAGAAATTTTAATGGCCAGTAGTGTATATATCTTAGTAAGTGACGTATGCGTACAAACCGAATGTATAAATATCGCGTAGCAAAGGCCGAGAGAGCTACAGGTAATATTATTTGCCAACAACGTGTCCTCTAAAATCTGAAGTAAGTACAATGTGGCAGAAGAAGCTCCATTAATGTTTTCGCTGAATTTTAGGCACCAAAAAGAAACTAAACAAACATACAGCTGTGTTCAGAAATTAATCCGCGCTGTGAGGGAACAGTAACCCAACAATGAATACGTTAAATAAAATTCATGCACGTACCTTTATACTGAGGCTATCTGCGAAAACAGAGAAGAAAATATATATGCACTGACAGAAACGGAACGTTTTACACCAAAAAGCAGGCGAGATGCGAAGATATTCATCACCTAACCGGTGTTAATCTCTGCTCGGAATTGATTTCCATCACCATCACTACGGTACGACGTGGGGCATCGGCAAGGCACTACACTCGCTTTGGGGATGACCGCGGTTCGACGCCGTCTGGTTATCCTAAGGGGTTTTTCCGCGGTTTCCATGGTATACCAGCGTGGCCCCTTTAAAAGGCTGCGGACGATTGCCTTTTCCATGACTCCCCCAATCCGAGTTGATGCTTTTTCTTAAATGATCTCGTAGCTGTCAACACGTTAACCCTTTCGTGGTCGACTGAACATACATACTCTACTGAAGTAGTGCGTAGTTTTCAGAACTGGGATGTCTGAGTTCTATCTCTCTCTAGAGCTACCACCTAGCGAAAATCTTCTGGAAGTTGGAGAAAAATGCTGCAGACCATGGGCTAGACATAGAGAACGCTTTTTATCCAAATAACAATGTGTTTTTTGACTTGTCCTATATTACAGTACAATCTTTTGGTATTTGCGTTCAAGGATGCACAGGCTTGTACATGCATGCATAATCGAAATTCGATCAGACATGAAGTTTGTACATATGTGCTCGTCAAGCATACATTTACGTATATGGTGGCCTTATTCATTACAGACATTGTTTTGAAATAGTACTAGTCTCCAGAGCGAAATTTTCACTCTGCAGCGGAATGTGCGCTGATATGAAACTTCCTGGTAGATTAAAACTGTGTGCAGAACCGAGACTCGAACTCGGAATCTTTTCCTTTCGCGCCATGGAATGTAAATCACATTTTTCACGTACGTGGTATGTCAAGCCACGTCAAATTTTGTATGCAAATTTGTATGCGATGTTTCATGTTTTTGATTGCCAAGTGTTTGGCACAAATTTGTTATAATTTTTCCGTATTTATCATCCTGATAAACTCTCATTATTAACCAAAATTTTATGTTTAAAATCCTAGGTTCAAATGAAAAAATAGACCTAGATAAGTTTGTGGGACACATGAGTACAACCACACTGTTTCTCGAATTCGGAGGCGCTGATGACTTCGATGTTGAGCGCCCATAAGCCTCAACACACCATCGAATTCGGACAACAAAGAGTTCTTTTTTTAGTATTATAACGGTAGACAATTCTTGACTTTTTACTTCTGAATAAGTGTAAAGCTAGTTTTAAACACGATAGATTTAAATCAGAATCTCCCGCCCTTTCTTCCCTAATAACAAAGTGGCAGAAATAGGGGTTTTGAGGTAGGAAGAAAATCTCGATATATTTGTGGAACTCCAATTTTTCTGATGCACCTCATGTAGCAGGATCTCTTGGACAAGTACACCGCTGTACAAAACTTAAGGACGAAAGGAACTTCCACATGGTGCGTCACTGCCAAGCAGCAGACCTCGATGTAACTTACACTACACTCAGAAAGAACTGCTACAATATAATACAGAATGTAACTGAAAGAAACACGCAATGAGACTAAAAGAAATGACACTTTTCAAAGACAATAATTACCCTGCAGTACCGTGATATATATTTTGCCACCTGGACACTGCAAAAGGCAGGACATGGTTCTTAATAGTGTATGCGGTCACCACAGACGGCACAACGGCAGCAGTGCTACAACCACCATCTTTGAGTCATAACGTTCCTACACTCATTACACATTCAGCGGTGGTAGAGTGTGGTCTGTGTCTCTGGTAATTTGCCTTCTGTGACTTGTTAAAATGTGCACTGCAGTAGAAAATCCCGTCCTTGTGAGGTGTGTTCTATGATCATGTTTTTGTTGGCAAAATACTGCAAACGAATTGAAATTTGACAAAGAAAGACAAAGTTAAGGCGGGCGATACAAAACAAGTCCCAGGAGAAATTTAGCGTAAAACCTTTGTTTTTTCACGATAACGCACGTCCACATTTGGCCAACCATACCCAAGAGCTACTACATGGTTGTGGATGGGAGGTGTTTGAGCATCCACCATACTGCCCGGATTAGACGCCAAGCGACTACTACCTTTTCCCAGCAATGAACACATGGCCTGCTACACAACGCTTTGATGCTGACGCCGAACAGCGGGCCAGTATAAACCAGTGGTTGGAATCACAAGCGGCAGATTTCTAAAGATACGGTATTGAAAAGCTTGTGCCACAGTATGATAATTTCCTCAGTTTAAACGGCGATTATGTAGAAAAATAGCTTAAGTGTATCTTTAACTTGTATGTAATAAAATGTGGTTTTTCCATATTGTTAATTTTTTATTTCGAAAGTCCTGTTACTTTTAGGATAGCCCTCGTATTTACCTAAACCTCTGCGACATCTTACCTGTATGACCCCTTGCCCAGAGTTGAGTGTTTCAAAGTCTTCATTGAAATATAAACTACTGCATATTTACTTAGATGGCTGAAGATAGATTAGATTAGATTAATGCTAGTTCCATGGATCATTTTTTGTTTTTTTTATTTTTATTTCTTCATTTATATCTAAAAGTTCCTCTATGGAGTACAAGGAGTAGTCATTCAGAAATTCTTTTAATTTCTTCCTAAATACTTGTTGGTTATCTGTCAGACTTTTGATACTATTTGGTAAGTGACCAAAGACTTTAGTGGCAGTAAAATTCACCCCTTTTTGTGCCAAAGCTAGATTTAATCTTGAATAGTGAAGATCATCCTTTCTCCTAGTATTGTAGTTACGCACACTGCTATTACTTTTGAATTGGGTTTGGTTGTTAATAACAAATTTCATAAGAGAGTATATATACTGAGAAGCTACAGTGAATATCCCTAGATCCTTAAATAAATGTCTGCAGGATGATCTTGGGTGGACTCCAGCTATTATTCTGATTACATGCTTTTGTGCAATAAATACTTTATTCCTCAGTGATGAATTACCCTAAAATACGATGCCATATGCAAGCAATGAATGAATATAGGCGTAGTAAGCAAATTTACTAAGATGTTTATCACCAAAATTTGCAATGACCGTTATTGTATAAGTAGCTGAACTCAAACGTTTCAGCAGATCATCAATGTGTTTCTTCCAATTTAATCTCTCATCAATGGACACACCTAAAATTTTTGAATAGTCTGCCTTAGCTATATGCTACTGATTAATGTCTATATTTATTAATGGTGTCATACCATTTACTGTACGGAAGTGTATGTACTGTGTCTTATCAAAATTCAGTGAGAGTCCGTTTACAAGGAACCACTTAGTAATTTTCTGAAAGACATTATTGACAATTTCATCAGTTAATTCTTGTTTGTCAGGTGTGATTACTATACTTGTATCATCATCAAAGAGAACTACACTCCTGGAAATGGAAAAAAGAACACATTGACACCGGTGTGTCAGACCCACCATACTTGCTCCGGACACTGCGAGAGGGCTGTACAAGCAATGATCACACGCACGGCACAGCGGACACACCAGGAACCGCGGTGTTGGGCGTTGAATGGCGCTAGCTGCCCAGCATTTGTGCACCGCCGCCGTCAGTGTCAGCCAGTTTGCCGTGGCATACGGAGCTCCATCGCAGTCTTTAACACTGGTAGCATGGTGCCACAGCGTGGACATGAACCGTATGTGCAGTTGACGGACTTTGAGCGAGGGCGTATAGTGGGCATGCGGGAGGCCGGGTGGACGTACCGCCGAATTGCTCAACACGTGGGGCGTGAGGTCTCCACAGTACATCGATGTTGTCGCAAGTGGTCGGCGGAAGGTGCATGTGCCCGTCGACCTGGGACCGGACCGCAGCGACGCACGGATGCACGCCAAGACCGTAGGATCCTACCCAGTGCCGTAGGGGACCGCACCGCCACTTCCCAGCAAATTAGGGACACTGTTGCTCCTGGGGTATCGGCGAGGACCATTCGCAACCATCTCCATGAAGCTGGGCTACGGTCCCGAACACCGTTAGGCCGTCTTCCGCTCACGTCCCAACATCGTGCTACCCGCCTCCAGTAGTGTCGCGACATGCGTGAATGGAGGGACGAATGGAGACGTGTCGTCTTCAGCGATGAGAGTCGCTTCTGCCTTGGTGCCAATGATGGTCGTATGCGTGTTTGGCGCCGTGCAGGTGAGCGCCACAATCAGGACTGCATACGACCGAGGCACACAGGGCCAACACCCGGCATCGTGGTGTGGGGAGCGATCTCCTACACTGGCCGCACACCTCTGGTGATCGTCGAGGGGACACTGAATAGTGCACGGTACATCCAAACCGTCATCGAAACCATCGTTCTACCATTCCTAGACCGGCAAGGGAACTTGCTGTTCCAACAGGACAATGCACGTCCGCATGTATCCCGTGCCACCCAACGTTCTCTAGAAGGCGTAAGTCAACTACCCTGGCCAGCAAGATCTCCGGATCTGTCCCCCATTGAGCATGTTTGGGACTGGATGAAGCGTCGTCTCACGCGGTCTGCACGTCCATCACGAACGCTGGTCCAACTGAGGCACCAGGTGGAAATGGCATGGCAAGCCGTTCCACAGGACTACATCTAGCATCTCTACGATTGTCTCCATGGGAGAATAGCAGCCTGCATTGCTGCGTAAGGTGGATATACACTGTACTAGTGCCGACATTGTGCATGCTCTGTTGCCTGTGTCTATGTGCCTGTGGTTCTGTCAGTGTGATCATGTGATGTATCTGACCCCAGGAATGTGTGAATAAAGTTTCCCCTTCCTGGGACAATGAATTCACGGTGTTCTTATTTCAGTTTCCGGGAGTGTAACTTTGCCTCTTCATGAATATAGAATGGCAAGTCATTAATATATATTAAGAACAACAAAGGACCCAAGACCGTCCCTTGTGGAACCGCATTCTTGATAGTTCCCCACTTTGAGGAATGTGCTGATCTTTGCATATTTTGAAAACTGCTTACTTCAAATTTCTGCACTCTTCCAGTTAGGTACGAATTAAACCATTTGTGCACTGTCCCACTCATGCCACAATAAGTGAACTTGTCTAGCAGAATTTCATGATTTACACAATCAAAAGCCTTTGAGAGATCACAAAAAATCTCAATGGGTGGTGTTCGGTTATTCAGATCATTCAAAATTTATATTAATCCTTATACTCGTTGTTGCTACAATTAACTCATGATCACTGATTGCGTTTGCAACTTGGACTCTTGAAAGAAGTCACGTCTGTATGTTGCAGCAGGTCTATGAATTTCCGTCATGAATGGACTTCACAGAAGATACTTGCTACTGGTTGCGCGAAGTCTTGTGATGCACACAACTTACAAAGCTGTAATTTTTCCTAGTGATTTTTGCTGTTACTGCCTCTTACAACGTAAGTGAAACATACATACTAGAGAACTGAGATTTTCACTTCAGTTTTCAATTACATCTGAGGGATAGTCGTATGAGCATATGGCCATACTTGATATCGAATGTTGTTAAAACAATCTTATATGCAGTTTCAGTTTATGTCTCGGTGGATTTGGGTTTCTTATCTATTGCGACAAATACACCAACATTTCCCATTAGCTTATTGTTTCCCTATAGACTTAGATTTACAACCAATCTCACTGCTGTCAGTTTCAGGTTTTAGGCAATTTTCTGAAGCTAATATCATGTAAGCTCCTCTGCTTTTTAGGAGTGCTTCGAACTTTGGGTCGTTGTTGCGAATGCTTCGATAGTTATCACTAGGATTTTAGTAAGCTTTGGATTATACGACGGATCTGCTACGGGTAGCATTATCTGGACTACAGGGTGAGTCACCAGATCTATACAACACTTGTGTGGACGCCACACACCGTCAGCTAGCTGAGGTAGCAGTCTCTGATGTGTCGTGATCACCTTGTCAATTTAAGGGGATCTTACAGTTCTCAATCCTATCGCACAGATCCAGGCAGTCATAGTCTGGCACATCAAACGACTTTCCAAGTCTCTGGCTCGAGCTTTCCATTTCACTCGGAACACCTTCTTCAACACGCAAAACGAGGTCCTCAGGCACAGATAATGAGTGAAAAATGTAGTCCTTCCCATCCCTTGCTGCAGGTTTATTGAGACGTGCCATTATTCCTTTTATGTTTGGCTTTGGCTTACAGTGAACTTCCCAACAGATGAAGTGTATCTTACTGACTCAGTTGCAAAAAAAAAAAAAAGTGTGATATCTTATGTGACTTAACTGCATAGGTCATCAGTCCCTAAGCTTACACACTACTTAACCTAAATTATCCTAAGGACAAACACACACACCCATGTCCGAGGGAGGACTCGAACCTTCGCCGGAACAAGCCGCACAGTCCATGACTGTAGCGTCCTTAGACCGCTCGGCTAATCCCGCGCGGCGGCTCAGTTGCAGTTTCAGTTTCAGTTGAAGACAACAGTTCGAACTTCTTGGTTGGAGGATGGGTGAACCCCCCTGAATTCTACCTTGTCCCTGTCTCATCCATACACCACTGACAACCAAGTAGACGAGTGGTGTTAGAGCCTGTACTTCCTTTACAGGATGCTGTATTCTAGGAGAGGACAGTACTTGAGATATCTTCGGTATTTGTGGTACATGTCTCTTGGCAAACACATTCGAAGCAGCTTCCAATAGCTTAACGATAATAGCAAAGATTTACAGGTTAGTGATAGAGCAACCAGCTCATCTGGCGTCCAGGGACACCCCTCACGTGAAAATCTCTAGCACTTTGTATTACAGCCAAACCACTGTGAAGACATAGCCATTAATGATAGATAATTTTTTTACTCCATTTTTTGCCATTTCTTTCGCTTTCTGGGACTGAATATTCATGTCTTTGATCTACATCCACATCTACATCTACATCCGTACTCCGCAAGCCACCTGACGGTGTGTGGCGGAGGGTACCCTGAGTACCTCTACCGGTTCTCCCTTCTATTCCAGTCTCGTATTGTACGTGGAAAGAAGGATTGTCGGTATGCTTCTGTGTGGGCTCTAATCTCTCTGATTTTATCCTCATGGTCTCTTCGCGAGATATACGTAGGAGGGAGCAATATACTGTTTGACTCTTCGGTGAAGGTATGTTCTCGAAACTTTAACAAAAGCCCGTACCGAGCTACTGAGCGTCTCTCCTGCAGAGTCTTCCACTGGAGTTTATCTATCATCTCCGTAACGCTTTCGCAATTACTAAATGATCCTGTAACGAAGCGCGCTGCTCTCCGTTGGATCTTCTCTATCTCTTCTATCAACCCTACCTGGTGCGGATCCCACACTGCTGAGCAGTATTCAAGCATTGGGCGAACAAGCGTAGTGTAACCTACTTCCTTTGTTGTCGGATTGCATTTCCTTAGGATTCTTCCAATGAATCTCAGTCTGGCATCTGCTTTACCGACGATCAACTTTATATGATCATTCCATTTTAAATCACTCCTAATGCGTACTCCCAGATAATTTATGGAATTAGCTGCTTCCAGTTGCTGACCTGCTATTTTGTAGCTAAATGATAAGGGACCTATCTTTCTATGTATTCGCATCACATTACACTTCGCTACATTGAGATTCAATTGCCATTCCGTGCACCATGCGTCAATTCGCTGCAGATCCTCCTGCATTTCAGTACAATTTTCCATTGTTGCAACCTCTCGATACACCACAGCATCATCTGCAAAAAGCCTCAGTGAACTTCCGATGTCATCCACCAGGTCATTTATGTATATTGTGAATAGCAACGGTCCTATGACACTCCCCTGCGGCACACCTGAAATCACTCTTACTTCGGAAGACTTCTCTCCATTGAGAATGATATGCTGCGTTCTGTTATCTAGGAACTCCTCAATCCAATCACACAATTAATCTGATAGTCCGAATGCTCTTACTTTGTTCATTAAACGACTGTGGGGAACTGTGTCAAAGGCCTTGCGGAAGTCAAGAAACACGGCATCTACCTGTGAACCCGTGTCTAAGGCCCTCTGAGTCTCATGGACGAATAGCGCGAGCTGGGTTTCACACGATCGTCTTTTTCGAAACCCATGCTGATTCCTACAGAGTAGATTTCTAGACTCCAGAAAAGACATTATACTCGAACATAATACGTGTTCCAAAATTCTACAACTGATCGACGTTAGAGATATAGGTCTAAAGTTCTGCACATCTGTTCGACGTCCCTTCTTGAAAACGGGGATGACCTGTGCCCTTTTCCAATCCTTTGGAACGCTTCGCTCTTCTAGAGACCTACGGTAAACCGCTGCAAGAAGGGGGGCAAGTTCCTTCGCGTACTCTGTGTAAAATCGAACTGGTATCCCATCAGGACCAGCGACCTTTCCTCTTTTGAGCGATTTTAATTGTTTCTCTATCCCTCTGTCGTCTACTTCGATATCTACCATTTTGTCAACTGTGCGACAATCTAGAGAAGGAAGCACAGTGCAGTCTTCCTCTGTGAAACAGCTTTGGAAGAAGACATTTAGTATTTCGGCCTTTAGTCTGTCATCCTCTGTTTCAGTACCATTTTGGTCACAGAGTGTCTGGACATTTTGTTTTGATCCACCTACCGCTTTGACATAGGACCAAAATTTCTTAGGATTTTCTGCCAAGTCAGTACATAGAACTTTACTTTCGAATTCATTGAAAGCCTCTCGCATAACCCTCCTCACACTACATTTCGCTTCGCGTAATTTTTGTTTGTCTGCAAGGCTTTGGCTATGTTTATGTTTGCTGTGAAGTTCCCTTTGCTTCCGCAGCAGTTTTCTAACTCGGTTGTTGTACCACGGTGGCTCTTTCCCATCTCTTACGATCTTGCTTGGCACATACTCATCTAACGCATATTGTACGATGGTTTTGAACTTTGTCCACTGATCCTCAACACTATCTGCACTTGAGACAAAACTTTTGTGTTGAGCCGTCAGGTACTCTGTAATCTGCTTTTTGTCACTTTTGCTAAACAGAAAAATCTTCCTACCTTTTTTAATATTTCTATTTACGGCTGAAATCATCGATGCAGTAACCGCTTTATGATCGCTGATTCCCTGTTCTGCATTAACTGATTCAAATAGTTCGGGTCTGTTTGTCACCAGAAGGTCTAATATATTATCGCCACGAGTCGGTTTTCTGTTTAACTGCTCAAGGTAGTTTTCAGATAAAGCACTTAAAAATATTTCATTGGATTCTTTGTTCATGCCACCCGTTATGAACGTTTGAGTCTCCCAGTCTATATCCGGCAAATTAAAATCTCCACCCAGAACTATAACATGGTGGGGAAATCTACTCGAAATATTTTACAAATGATTCTTCAGGTGCTGAGCCACAACAGCTGCTGAGCCAGGGGGCCTATAGAGACATCCAATTACCATGTCTGAGCCTGCTTTAACCGTGACCTTCACCCAAATCATTTCACAATTCAAATCTCCGTCAATTTCCTTCGATACTATTGCACTTCTTATCGCTATAAACACGCCTCCCCCTTCACTGTCCAGCCTGTCTCTGCAGTATACATTCCAATCAGAGTTTAGGATTTCATTACTGTTTACGTCTGGTTTCAGCCAACTTTCTGTTCCTAGTACTATATGGGCGTTGTGACCGTTTATTAATGAGAGCAGTTCTGGGACCTTTCTATAGACGCTCCTGCAGTTTACTATTAGCACATTAATATTGTTATTCCTTGTTGCATTTTGCCTACTCCTGCCTTGCCGCGTCTCAGGAGGCGTCTTGTCGGGCCTAGGGAGGGAATTCTCTAACCTAAAAAAAACCCCATGTGCACTCCACACGTACTCCGCTACCCTCGTAGCACAGCTGTTTTTGGCAATAATGTTAAAAGGTAACTTAAGTTTATTTCTTTTTCTCTAAAGTATAAATCTGGATTCTTATTATTACCTGAATATGGAAAGACTTTTAATTCTTTGTTTATTTTACCTGCATTTGTAATATTAATTGTGATTTGAAGAACTGCTATACAAATCGCAGTCATGAAATGATTGAGACAAATATCGAGAGAGGCAGTGGAGCAGCGATATATAGTGAGGAAATGTTAATCAGAGAGTGCGCAACAATAAGGGGAGACATGCGTTGTTCATTTGAGAGGCAAGAAACGACTGAATACTGGCATTACAGTCGCAGAGCGTAATAAAAGTTGAAGTAATCATTATGAGCAGAAGGATCCTAAGGTTTGAGTAATGCTAAATTGAATGTACTGATGATGCTTTCGCGAGTAAACGCCAGTTATTGCTAACATGTGGCTGAAACTGTTTGTTCATTTAACCGCATCGCGAGTGCCAAGACTCCATAAAACTGTGTGTTGTTGTTGTCTTCTTAATGAGCAGCTTAGTGTTTTGAAGCCGTAATTGTCGCGGCGAATATAATTAGAATTATGAATCAGACGTGCATTTTGCTCTTACACTGGTTATGGGATTAGTTATAGAATTGTGTGTGATCTACATCGTTTCTTTATCAGGTGGAATCACATTCTCCATGTTCACACAATTCGGAAGTGAATCGAGTTCTTCTGGGATGAAATACGAGTAATCAGACATCGTCTCAATTAAGTTATTTCTAATAAAAGCTTGTGTAAGTACACGGTCTATAATCCCACGAACTACTTCCCTGGCAACCGTTTCCTCCGCACCAGCGGTCTCCAACCACAACCCATTTAGGATTACGAAAAGTGGAGCTTTGCATTTTGTGATCATCATTCTAAACATTCATGGTGGTGTCTGATTGTTTTATATCGTGTCTCCCTACCACTTTCGCGCAACGACGCTCTGAGCTTGTTTTTTAGGGAATTAACTAGTTTGAAACTGGGACCTGTTGCTGGTAAGGAGACGCCAGACCACACATGACATGTAGAATTCAGGAGAGTTCAGTGAGACTAGCGACGATATAACCTAATACTAAATGATCTCAGCGTCAGCTCCACTGCACTCCCTGTAAAAGAATCTTAATACTAACTAAATATAGTGGAAAGGGTTCAAGGCTTTCCTATTTTTAGTTAGCTGGTAAAATAACGTCGAAAAAGCAGTTAAGTTTACCATTGGAAATTTTATTCTACTCACAAAATATCGTTTATAAATTGCACTATTGATAAAAGGAAATGTTTTAATACAGGATGGTAAAAACCAACTGCGTTCAACAAAAATGTGAACGAATATTCCCTGAATGGGTTTCCAAGTTCTACAATCGATCGAAGGATGACCTATGCCATATCACATCTATAATCTAGGTTAAATTTAAGTTTCACAAAAGAAAAAACTATCAAAATGGTCTACAGTGACCCTCAATTATCTTTAATTACTTATCTAACTTGTCGTAAATTACAGTGGCTGATGTGGTTTCTCAATAACTATATAAAAGAAAAATCATCGCGTTTCAGATCTGTTCTTCAAGTGGTAAATGTGAACACCAAGAGTTTTAATTAACGATCGACACTAGTATTACGCAAAAAAGGGGTGTAACAGATGAGTCTTCTGCAGTTCTGAGTGAAGCCTTATGCGCTCAAAAATGCGGCATCGCGTGCGTTCATTACCTTGTCGGTGTTTAGGCAGCGTCAGGGCGACAGCGGCCGGCGCACCAGCCATCCAGCTCGCCGTCTCGTAACTAACTCTCCTTCTAACTTTTCGTTACTACAATTTACCGAAGTTGGTTTAAAAAAAACTATCTGGCTGTGTTTTCATCTGACCAATCAGGGTCTCAATGTTAACCTTAAGCTCCGCCTACAAAGAGTCTGTCTATCCAATGAGAAACGTTATACTTTTCGTGGTGGGGCAATGTTTTTAAAGTTTGCAACGTAACAAAGACGCTAAAAAGTCTCACGCTAAAACCTGCAGCTGGTGTGGTCCTTTTAGCGTTATCGTAAGATCTATACTGTTCTTCTGGAGGGCTCTATCTTTTAACATGGGCTGGGGGGTGGTCCTTGACGTACCTGAGACGCGAAAAAGTCTCACGCTAAAACTTGCAGGTGGTAGTGGCCCTTTTTGTGTTATCGTAAGATCTATACTGTTTTTCTGGAGGGCTCTAGCTTTTAACATGGGCTGGGGGTTGGTCCTTGACGTACCTGAGACGTGAAAATGTCTCACGCTAAAACGTGCGGGTGGTGAGCCCTAGTGGTTAGCTGGCGACGTGGGTGTCCCTTATCGTAGGGCCTTCTAGCTTAACACGGTTCTGCTCTCGGCTTCTGTCCTGGTTTCTCCCCTCAGAACTGCGTCGGTCTCACGGTGGGAAGGTACGACATGCGTTTAGGTATTCTTGTGTTAATCTGTGGTATTCCATTTGCTCACTCGTTACTCGTATTACTTTCGTTAATTTAATGTCACGATTTATTCGGAGCTATGTGACATACTAGTAGATTTGCTTATTATGTCAGGGTTTTCATGGAAGGTGTTGGATTTACCTGACACCTTACATCATTATTTTCAGAATGGAAAAACTCCCTCCACCGGCTACCGGAAACCGGCCTCCGGAGTCCACACCAGCCCAGAGGATGAGGCGAAATGCACCCGCAGATTTGCAAAACTCCACCCCATACTACAATGAAGCGCCAAAGAAACTGGTATAGGCAAGCGTATTCGAGTGCAGAGATATGTGAACAGGCAGAATAAGGTGCTGTGAGCGGCAACGCCTGTTCAAGACAAAAACCGTCTGGCGCAGTTGTTAGATCGGTAACTGCTGCTACAATCGCAGGTTATCATCATTTAAGTGAGTTTGAACGTGGTCTTATACCCCGCTCACGAACGATGGGGCACGGCATCTCCGAGGTAGTGATGAAGTGGGGATTTTCCCGTAGGACCATTTCAAATGGTTAAAATGGCTCTGAGCACTATGCGACTTAACTTCTGAGGTCATCAGTCGCCTAGAACTTAGAACTAATTAAACCTAACTAACCTAAGGACATCACACACATCCATGCCCGAGGCAGGATTCGAACCTGCGACCGTAGCGGTCGCTCGGGTCCAAACTGTAGCACCTAGAACCGCACGGCCACTCCGCCCGGCCCTAGGACCATTTAACGAGTGTACCGTGAATATTAGAATTCCAGTAAAACGTTAAGTCTGCGTCTGAAAAAAGATCCTGCAAGAACGGGACCAGCGAGAAATGAAGAGAATCGTTCAACGTGACAGAAATGCAACCCTTCTGCAAATTGCTGTAGATTTCAGTGCTCGGCCACCAGCAAGTATCAGCTTGCGAACCATTTAATGAAACATCATTGATATGGGCTTTCGGAGCCGAAAGCCCAGTCGCGTACCCTGGCTCAACACAAAGCTTTACGCCTCGCTTGGGCCCGCCAACATAGAAATATGACTGTTGATGACTGGAAGCATGTTGCCTGGTTGGACGAGTCACATTTCAAATTGTATCGAGCGGACGGACTTGTAGGGGTATGGGGACTGTTCAAGCTGGTGGGGGCTACCTAATGGTGTGGGGGATGTGCAGTTGGACTGATATGAAACCCCTGATAGGTCTAGATATGACAGGTGACATGTACGTGAGCATCCTGTCTGATCACCTGCATCCATTGTCTGGAACTGCGCGACCGCTACGGTCGCAGCTTCGAATCCTGCCAAGGGGATGGATGTGTGTGATGTCCTTAGGTCAGTTAGATTCAAGTAGTTCTAAGTTCTAGGGGACTGACCTCGGCAGTTAACTCCCATAGTGCTCAGAGCCATTTGAACCATTTGAATCTACATCCCTTCATGTCCATTGTGCATTCCGACGCACTTAGGCAATTGCAATAGGACAATGTGACACCCCACACATCCAGACATCCAGAATTGCTACAGAGTGGCTCTAGGAACTCTCTTCTGATTTTAGACACTTCCGCTGGCTACCAGACTCCCCAGACATGAGCATTATTGAGCACATCTGGGATGCTTGCAAAGTGCTCTTCGGAAGAGGTCTCCACCCACTATTACTTTTATGGATTTATGGACAGCCATGCAGGATTCATGGTGGCAGTTCCCTGCAGCCCTACTTCAGACATTAGTCGAGTCCATGCCACGTCGTTATTCGCCACTTCTGCGTGCTCGTGGGGGCCCTACACGACGTTAGGCAGGTTAATGTTGTTGTCGTCTTCAATCCTGAGGCTGGTTTGATGCAGCTCTCCATGCTACCCTATCCTGTGCAAGCTTCTTCATCTCCCAGTACATACTGCATCCTACATCCTTCTGAATCTGCTTAGTGTATTCATCTCTTTGTCCCATTCTACGATTTTTGCCCTCCACGCTGACCTCAAATACTAAATTGGTGATCCCTTGATGTCTCAGAACCTGTCCTACCAATTGATCCCGTCTTCTAGTCAAGTTGTGCCACAAACTCCTCCCCAATTGTATTCATACCGCCTCATTAATTATGTGATCTGCCCACCTAATCTTCAGCATTCTTCTGTAGCACCACATTTCGAAAGCTTCTATTCTCTTCTTCTCCATACTATTTATCGTGCATGTTTCACTTCCATACATGGCTACACTCCATACAAATACTTTCAGAAACGACTTCCTGACACTTAAATCTATACACGATGTTAACAAATTCCTCTTCGTCAGAAACGCTTTCCTTGCCATTGCCAGTGTACATTTCATATCTTCTCTACTTCGACCATCATCAGTTATTTTACTTCCTAAATAGCAAAACTCCTTTACTACTTTAAGTGTCTCATTTCCTAATCTAATTCCCTCAGCATCACCAGATTAAATTTGTCTGCATTCCATTATCCTCGTTTTGCTTTTGTTGATATTAATGTTATATCCTCCTTTCAAGACACTGTCCATTCCGTTCAACTTCTCTTCCAAGTCCTTTGCTGTCTCTGACAGAATTACAAAGTCATCGGCGAACCTTAAAGTTTTATGTCTTCTCCATGGATTTTAATACCTACTTCAAATTTTTCTTTTGTTTACTTTGTTGCTTGCTCAATATACAGATTGAATAACATCGGGGACAGACTACAACCTTGTCTCATTCCCTTCCCAATCACTGCTTCCCTTTCATGTCCCTCGACTCTTATAACTGCCATCTGGTTTCTGTACAAACTGTAAAAAGCCTTTTGCTCCCTGTATTGTACCCCTGGAACCTTCAGAATTTGAAATAGAGTATTCCTCTCAACACTGTCAAAAGCTTTCTCTAAGTCTACAAATGCTAGAAACGTAGGTTTGTCTTTCCTTAATCTTTCTTCTAAGATAAGTCGTAAGGTCGGTATTGCTCCACGTGTTCCAATATTTCTACGGATCCAAACTGATCTTCCTCGCGGTCGGCTTTTACCAGTTTTTCCATTCGCCTGTAAAGAATTTGTGTTTGTATTCTGTAGCTGTGCCTTAGTAAACTGATAGGTCAGTAATTTTCACATCTGTCAACAACTGCGGTCTTTGGAATTGGAATCAGTATATTCTTCTTGAAGTCTGAGGGTATTTCGCCTGTCTCATACATCTTGCTCACCAGATGGTAGAGTTTCGTCAGGACTGGATCTCCCAAGGCCTTCAGTAATTCTAATGGAATGTTGTCTACTTGCTTAGAACTGATTTCCATCTGAGCTCTTGGTATTCATACAAGTGGTTCTCTTTTCTCCAAAGGTCTCTTTAATTTTCCTGTAGGCAATATCTACCGTACCCCTAGTGACATAAGCCTCTACATCCTTACATTTGTCCTCTAGCCATCCCTTCTTAGCCATCTTGCACTACCTGTCGATCTCATTTTTGTGACGTTTGTATTCCCTTTTGCCATCTTCATTTTCTGCGTTTTTATATTTTCTCCTTTCATCAGTTAAATTCAGTATCTCTTGTGTTACACAACGATTTCTACTAGCCCTCGTCTTTTTACCTACTTGATCCTCTGCTGCCTCCACTATTTCATCCCTCAGAGCTACCCATTCTTTCTACTGTATTTCGTTCCCCCATTCATGTCAATTGTTCCATTATACCCTCCCTGAAACTCTGTACAACCTTTGGTTTAGTCAGTTTATCCAGGTCCCATCTCCTTAAATTCCCACCTTTTTGCAGTTTCTTCAGTTTTAATCTACAGTTCTTAACCAATAGATTGTGGTCAGAGTCCACATATGCCCCTGGAAATGTCGTACAATTTAAAACCTGGTTCCTAAATCTCTGTCTTACCATTATATAATCTATCTGATACCTTTTAGTATCTCCACGATTCTTCCATGTATACAACCTTCTTTTATGATTCTTGAACCAAGTGTTAGCTATGATTAAGTTATGCTCTGTGCAAAATTCTACAAGATGGCTTCCTCTTTCATTTCTCTCCCCCAATCCATATCCACCCACTATGTTTCCTTCTGTCCCTTTTCCTACTCTCGAATTCCAGTCACCCATGACTATTAAATTTTCGTCTCCCTTCACTACCTGAATAATCACACATTTCATCAATTCCTTCATCACCTGCAGAGCTAGTTGGCTTATAAACTTGTACTACTGTAGTAGGCATATGCTTCGTGCCTATCTTGGCCACAATAATGCATTCACTATGCTGTTTGCAGTAGCTTACCCGCACTCCTATTTTTTTTATTCATTATTAAACCTACTTCTGCATTACTCCTATTTGATTTTGTGTCTATAACCCTGCATTCTCCTGGCCAGAAGTCTTGTTTCTCCTGCCACCGATCTTCACTAATTCCCACTATATCTAACTTTAACCTATCCATTTCCCTTTTTAAATTTTCAAACCTACCTGCCCCATTAAGGTGGTGTGTTGGGGCTTATGGGCGCTCAACATCGATGTCATCAGCCCCCCCCCCCCCCCCCCCGATTAAGGGATCTGACATTC
Source organism: Schistocerca gregaria (assembly GCF_023897955.1). Taxonomy (NCBI): domain Eukaryota; kingdom Metazoa; phylum Arthropoda; class Insecta; order Orthoptera; family Acrididae; genus Schistocerca; species Schistocerca gregaria. Next base: position 955,232,283 of record NC_064921.1, read on the forward strand.
CACGCTCCATAGAACGCCAGTTTTCTTTCTCCTGATAATGACGTCCTCTTGAGTAGTCCCCGCCCGGAGATTCGCTTGGGGGACTATTTTACCTCCGGAATAGTATACCCAAGAGGACGCCATCATCATTTAACCATACAGTAAAGCTGCATGCCCTAGGGAATAATTACGGCTGTAGTTTCCCCTTGCTTTCAGCCGTTCGCAGTACCAGCACAGCAAAGCCGTTTTGGTTAGTGTTACAAGGCCAGATTAGTCAATCATCCAGACTGTTGCTCCTGCAACTACTGTAAAGGCTGCTGCCCCTCTTCAGGAACCACACGTTTGTCTGGCCTCTCAACAGATACCCCTCCGTTGTGGTTGCACCTACGGTACTCCCATCTGTATCGCTGAGGCACTCAAGCCTCCCCACCAACGGCAAGGTCCATGGTTCATGGGGGTAGGTGTCTTTAATTTTCCTGTAGGCAGTATATACCTTACCCTTAGTGAGATAAGCCTCTACATCCTTACATTTGTCTTCTAGCCATCGCTGCTTACTCATTTTGCACTTCCTGTCGATCTCATTTTTGAGACGTTTGTATTCCTTTTTGCCTGATTCATTAACTGCTTTAGGCAGGTGTACCAGTTTATTTGGGTGTTCAGTGTTAGCTCCGCCCCATACTACCTCCAGAATAAAACGAGAAACGCGTGTAGTGACGGTTGCGGGTGACCCTGAGGCGGAAGGCGAGCACGCGGCCGGTATTCCGCGTGAGTGCCGCGGCGAGGCGCGGCGCGACGTCGCAGATTCCTGCGAGTAGTGGGGGCAGAGAGGCCGGGCTGTGTGGTGGAGGCAGCGGCGGGCATTAGCGGCCAAAGCGCCCGCGGCTCACGCTCCGCAGTCGACAGTCGCGCGCCGGCCGCCGCCACGACCGCTACTTTGCACGCTGTCCCTGCCACCGCACAGCCACACCACGCCGTCTACAGGTAACCGTCGGCTCCCACCTCGAGGGCTCGTAAGCCCCTGATTGTCCATCAGCGTTGCCGTCGTTTCACTGGCATCGGTTACCACACGGGTCTGTACTGGATCCTTCGCTTTTCTAGACATGAAGCACTCCGTCTTCAGGCCACAAGTGGCCCATCGGGACCATCCGACTGCCGTGTCATCCTCAGCTGAGGATGCGGATAGGAGGGGTGTGTGGTCAGCACACGGCTCTCCCGGTCATTACGATGGTTTTCTTTGACCGGAGCCGCTACTACTCGTTCGAGTAGCCCCTCAATTGGCATCACGAGGCTGAGTGCACCCCGAAAAATGGCAACAGCGCATGGCGGCTGGATGGTCACCCATCGAAGCGCCGGCCACGTCCGCCAGTGCTTAACTTCGGTGATCTCACGGGAACCGCTGTATCCACTGCGGCAAGGCCGTTGCCCTAGATATGCAGGCTGTCTCAAAATCATACCGACTAATTTGTAGGAGATGTAGAAGGATGTTGGAGAATAAGGATAGGAACCCGTGTCCGGAAATGTAGTCCAACGTCGCTACAAAACGTCGACATAATAGGCACCGTCGCCTGTGTATGGGTGGCCGGTGTGGCCGTGCGGTTCTAGGCGCTTCAGTTTGGAAACGCGTGACCGCTACGGTCGCAGGTTCGAATCCTGACTCGGGCATGGAGGTGTGTGGTGTCCTTACGTTTGTTAGGTTTAAGTAGTTCTAAGTTTAGAGGCCTGATGACCTCAGCTGATAAGTCCCATAGTGATTAGAGCCATTTGAACATTTTTTCTGTTATTAAAGGTATCAGAACCATTTTCACTAACAAATTTCCACTCGTTCGTTTATGGACCAGCGTCCCTTTCATCAGTTTGATACATTTATCATTCTCCAGCAACCCAGAAAGTCTGTAGTATCACGGAATCTCCCTGTGTATACATAATATACAGGCGCCGGCGCCTATAACTTTGACGTTCTGTAGCGTCGTTGGATGACGATTCCTCACACATGTTCCTACCCGCATTTTCTTCCTTAAGAGACTTTCATGTCCCCTTGAGGTGTGTCGTTGTAATTTTCAAATACCTTCTACGTCATGATTTACCACTAAACACGAAAGATGACAAAGTCGTTCTGTTTGCAGATGACGCAAGTGTTGCTGTGAAAGGCGTGGAACATAATACAAAGGGTTGTCAGTGACATCAGTACTGGCTTTGAGAGAACATACTAACGCGTAACAGCAAAAGACAGAAAATTTGAGCATGCATTTTCTGATATAGGGTTCTTGTAAAAGCGAAGTTTTACTGTCCAAAGGTGATAAAACAATCACTGAAGGGTTGAGGGCAAATTGAAGGTTTCCTTGGAAGTCATATGTTCAAGATCTCGTGCAGAAACTAAATAATGCTGTCTTTACTATAACAATAATTTCCATTGTCTGGAACTAAAACGCAAAGGTTTGGTTACTTCACTTGCTTTCACTCTTCTACTTCGTGTGGTGTTATGTTTTGGGGCAAGTCGGTACACTTAGCAAGTATATTCTTAGCTCAGAAAAGAGCGGTCAGGCTGACCTGTGGTGTCAGTTCGCGAACTTTGTGAAGGCCGTTGTTTAGGTGTCTCAGAAATTTTGACTCTATCCCTGTAAATATATTCCATCGTGGGATTTCTTGTGGACAATATAGACTCTCATTTAGTGAACAGTTTGATAACACACTGTAAGCTGTTACACACACACACACACACACACACACACATATATATATATATATATATATATATATATATATATATATAATAACTGGTGAAGTTGCTATATACATGACGGTTCTGGTTTATATTGGATGAACCCGCTGTCCATGGTAAGAATTTCGTGGACATTTTATATTTTGGATCAGGTAACTCGTGATCTCCGGTGGCTAGCTATACAGCAATAACGTAATAATGATGCATTCGATATGGTACCCTATTTGCATTTGTTTCTGTGAAAATAACTTCAGGTCGGTGGAAAAGTCTGTAATACGCAATCATAAAAAAGTGCAGCGGCAGTACAGGATCCGGTTTCTCGTAGGCGCTATGTGCACATGGGAAAGAACTGGGACGTGCTTCCAGTCGCAGCAAGATTAGTCCAGAATGCGGCATTCTGATGTTTGATTGCATTCACTGACAGCGTACATGAGCTGCATGGTAGCCAACGTTTCATCAATAAGCCTATCCAAACTGTTGAATAACATTGTCAACATACAACAAACACCGCCTGAAGACCTAAGCGAGCCGTACCGAATGCAAGACTGAAGGCGAAGAGATAAAATATATGCGCGTGAGAGGGAGAACGAAATGCAATTACTCTGTAATCGGCCACGTGAGACCAGGGATCCCTTGTACCGAAATACTCAGAAAATATTCGTGAGTAACATACTAATTTTTATTGTCGGTGTTCTGGCTCACCCTGGACTTGACCTAACGGAAGAGGGATTTGTCGTTTAATACTATTATGCAAATGGCGGGGAGAAGCACTTAGTCGTTCGATGGAAACAAATCCTGCTCTACGTTTTTTCTGACAATTTTCTAGCTTTAAAGTAAGATCTTTTCGCAATTTACATATGTTTCTAATCCGAAAAACGAAAAACATATGAACAGCCAGGTAGTGCTCCCCGCCTCCACCTCCCCCTTTGCCCTATTACATTTTTCTTAGTTTACATAAAATATATGTAAATCATAATGACAATATACTTGCCAGAAATCCGTCTTACTTAACATAATTGTTTTCTCAATTTACCTTGACGCTTTAAATTTATGAACTAAATTCGTTAAATGTTGCGGGAACGTAGGCATCGGGTCACCCTATAGTTAAATTACCACAACCTTTACTCCGCATTGGCTTTGGTTGGATTCGCTAACTCTTAATCAAATTTCCACCTTGCGTCCTAATTTACACTCCGGGATGCATTAAAAATGCATCGTCACAACCTAGGTTTGAGGGTGGACCAGGCGCTATCATATTATGGCAAAGACTGTTTCGGCAGTTCGTGTTTGCAACCTATTTAAACGATTGACAGGATCACCAAGGCTAAATACGCGCCCATATAATGGGACGCTTTGTCAGAGCTGCCGCCGTAGTTCTAAACATAATGGTGGCATTCCACACGAAAAAACGGTTGATATTAACCGTTGATAATGTGTTCCGGTTCTGAGAGATCCCCCTCGTAATTGAAGTTGACATTTATTACTCTGTTTACACTTGTATGGATGTCGACTTAAGCTCTGTTCCTTAAAAAATGGAGGCAAAGCTTACTCGTATTTGTTGTTTTACAAGCTATGTCCTACACTGAAGAGCGAAGGAAACTTTTACACCTGCCTAATAACGTCTAGGGCCCGCGCGAGCACCGAGGAATGCCGAAACAAGACGTGGCATGGATTCGACTAATGTCTGAAGTAGCGCTGGAGGCGATTAACACCATGGATGCTGCAGGACTGTTCGTAAATCCGGTAAGAATACGACGGAGTGGAGATCTGTTTTGAAAAGCACGTTGCAAGACATCCCAGATATGCTCAATAATGTTCATGTCTGTTGCGGTTGGTTGCCAGCGGAACTGTTTGACTCAGAAGTGTGTTCCTGGAGCCTCTCTGTAGCAATTCTGCACGTTTGGGGCGTTGCATTGACCTCCTAGAATTGCCAAAGTGCGTCGAAGTGCACAATGGACATTAATGGATGCAGATGATCTGACAGGATGCTTACGTACATGTCACCTTTCAGAGTCGTATCTAGACGTATCAGGGGTCCCATATCACTCCAGCTGTGCACGTCCCACACCATTCCAGAGCCTCTACCAGCTTGAAAAATCCGCTGCTGACATGCAGAGTGTCTCCATACCCTTACACGTCCATCTGTTCGATAAAATTTTAAACGAGACTGGTTCGACGAGGCAACATGTTTCCAGTCATCAGCATTCCAATGTCTCTGTTCACGGGCCCAGTCGAGACGTAAAGCTTTGTGTCGTGCAGTCATCATGGGTACACGAGTGGGTCTTCTGCTCCCAGAACCCATATCGATGATCTTTCGTTGAATGGTTCGCACGCTGATTCTTGTTCGTGGCTCAGCATTGAAATCTGCAGCAGTTTGCGGAAGAGTTGCACTTCTGTCACGTTGAACAGATCTCTTCAGTCGTCGTTGGTCCCTTTCTTGCAGGATCTTTTCCCATTCTCAGCGAAGTCTGAGATTGGATGTTTTACCGGATGCCTGATATTTATGATACACTCGTGAAATAATTGTTCGGGAAAATCCCCACTTCATCGCTACCTCCGAGATGCTGTGTCTCATCGCTCATACGCCGGCTATAGCACCACGTTCAAACTCACTCACATGTTGATAACCTGCCATTGTAGCAGCAGTAACCCATCTATCAAATGCTGTGACGCTTGTTGTCTTATATAAGCGTTGCCGTCCGCAAAACCGTATTTTGCCTGTTTACATATATCTGTATTTTAAATCGCATGTCTGTACCACTTTCTCGCTTCAGTGTAAAGGGCATCAGTAAATGTCATATGCCACAATTAATGGCAACAAATCTTTGCAGTTGCTGTTGCACACCAACTCTTTTTAAATACACAACTTGTGATAATCCAGCAGTCATTGTGAATTAAGACCCAAAGGAATTAGACACGGGCTGCGATTAGGCATTGATTGAAATCAATGGGTACAAATTTTCAACTTTCCCCATTGATGTCAATCAATGCCTGCTTGTAGCTAATATCTGTAATTCTTTTGTGTCTTATGTATCTTTAAATTCATCAGCCGGCCAACAGTTCAGTCAGTAAAGAAGGAAACCTCTGTAACCACGAAACTTTTGCCTCCTAATAAATCAAGTTGTTGTATAACGAAGTTAAGCTGTTAACATAGTAATCAGTTACATAGAAGTAATTCGCTGCAGTTACCACTCTCTCAAGGAAAGACCGCTAAAATACTTTTTTTTTTTTTGACAGCGTTGATGTAAACTAAGATCATATCAACAAATAAATGTTACGGCGGTGAAAGACAAATTATTCTGAATTATCAGCCTTCTGAGAGATCGAAGAGCTAAATAATTTGATAATTCATGGAAGCTTTTCTAAAAATATATCTATAAAACAAGAAATCAACTTAATTTGTTTCATTTATCAGAACTGGCAGTACGCGTAGCTGTTCGTTTTTTTCTAATCGTCCAAGATAAAGCAATTCACTTATATCCCTATCTGAAAATTGTACGGAGTTTGATAATCTTGGACAAAGAACCTAGTAGATTACGCTGGATGGTGAATGTTCAACAAAACGGTAGTAGTACCAGAAAGCGTTAGAAAACGCAATAAAAACGCGAATGTTCTCAACATATTAAAGCGATTGGCAGGTGAAGTACATAGCACTATAATACTGCTTGCTGGTGATGCTCTTCTCTATAGTTCTTGGACGAGTGTAAGGCTCAAATGGCTTTGAGCACTAAGGGACAACAGCTGAGGTCATCAGTCCCCTAGAACTTAGAACTACTTAAACCTAACTAACCTAAGGACATCACACACATCCATGCCCGAGGCAGGATTCGAACCTGCGACCGTAGCTGTCACGCGGTTCCAGACTGAAGCGCCTAGAACCGCTCGGCCACTGCGGCCGGCCGATTGTAAGGAAGCGAACGACTTCCATAGTAATTAAATCTGGTATAACGAAAGGCAACTTCGATGAAGTGCAAGACAGCACCCGTAACAAAGAAAAGAACCAGGGAGTATCCAGGTAAGATCAGAGGTCAGCTTCTAAAAACTGGCACATAAGTTAGGGAACTGAAAATAACACTACGAAGCTGTCTGAAATGGAAATAGCACACTAATAGTGAAGCGGAATTAAATATTTATTGCGAGCATCCACCAAGGGGTCAGCATAAAAAACGATTGTGCCACATTTTAGAGATGTTAGTATTAGCGAAAATTTATCAATCACGCATGGCAGGAGCACACTAAACGGATCAAAGTCGTACTACGGGGATTGTAATAGGTCAGTGAGCCTCCTACGAAAATGTAATAGGGGTTCTCAATGAAAAAAAAAAATTCTGTTGAGTAAATTTAGACTCTCGGTATTGGAAAAAACTATACAATAGTTGTGCTACATCTATGGTATATTAGTTGTAAGAATCTTAATGGGTAGTAGGCCGTGTATTGACGCATACAACAGACGATCACTACAGAAATGAAAGAAGACGAAAAGTCGGTATCGATATGGAATACCCTCCGACATGCTCTAAGCAGTGACCTGTAGAGTATAGGCTATTGCGAGAGTTCACGTTGATTCTCGTTCAACTCCAGTGGCAGATGGCGTTGTGCTTTATGAAGTAGTTCGTTAAAATACCAAGAGCGAACGTTTCAAGTCAGGCAACATACTGCATCCTCCCATACACACCTCGCACAATAAAGATGATAAAATCCTATAAACTAGAGCTATAACAGACTTGTAAACAGTTCTTCCTCCCGAACACCTTTTGCGTATAGAATAGGAATGGGGGAAAATGCATATTGTCTATAACGTACACTCCGCCACAAAACATAAGGTGGCTTGCGGGTGTAGATGTGGATGTATTTCTGTATATGCTTCCTTCATGTTAAATACATGTCACCTCACCGCACTATGTGACCTTGCCCTAGTTTCTTTTCTTATGGAACATATGAGACGCAACAGCAATGATAGTTCTATTACGTGGAGTTCAAGACAAATCTGTTCATACGACAGTATTGAAACGCAAAATTTAGGTGTTCAAAAACTACTTTCTGGAACAGCAGAAAATATAACAATATTTTAAATGAGCTGTTTAGTCACACCAAAACTTCAGTGACTGCGTACATGGTTGTGATTGTTTCAAAGTAGGTTAACACTCTGGACTCAGGAGTAGCTGGGCTGGTACAAACCCCTCCGCCCGCTCCCCTCCCCCCCCCCCCCCCCCCCAACCATTTTTCCGTTAATTTTCTTCATTGAATGTTTAGGAGACTCAAGGTGACATTCAATGACTAAATTCGAAATTGTCCCTACGACTTTTTCCGTCATTTCTCGCTTCCTTCACTTACGAGCCAAAAACTGACAGAGTAAGTTGATATTCTTGAAGGAAAGTACGAGTTTACGACCACCCTATAACTCCTAGCACAGTTTTGCGTTGAATTAAGGAGTCTCTACTGGGGGGGGGGGGGGGGGGGGGGGAAGCATCTACTCTCTTATTTACAAGGTAAATTCAACGAACTCGTTTTACTAAACTGCTTGTCTGAATAATTCTCTCCGAACAAGTTACTAAATAATTCACTACTGGACTAAGTAATGACTACCGCGAACCAGCCTTTCTTCCAGACGCAAAAATTTTAGTGGAGAGAGTGCAAAAGCACTTGTCAAACAGATTATGGTTATATCCCGTGTGTGGAAGTACTGTAAGTATCTGAGTCGAAATCTGCCCTTGCGTAACAAATTAAAAATTAAAGTTTTGGGCATTGCTGGGACGTGAAACTGAATTTTAGACTTTCGCAGCTATTCTTCCTCGGAGGTCAACAAAACACGTCTCACGGCTGCATTGAGGAATTATCTTTTTCGCCGGCTAGAGTGGCCGCGCGGTTCTAGGCGCTACAGTCTGGTACCGCGCGACCGCTACGGTCGCAGGTTCGAATCCTGCCTCGGGCATTGATGTGTGTGATATCCTTAGGTTAGTTAGGTTTAAGTAGTTCTTAGTTCTAGGGGACTGATGACGTCGGTTGTTAAGTCCCATAGTGCTCAGAGGCATTTGAACCATTTTTGAATTATCATTTTCAACCCGAAAAGGAAGATTATTCTATCAACCCAGTAAGTGTGTGAACAGCTTACTCGTGTCTCAAAAACCAAACCTCCGATGTAGCCTTCATACAGCAGTGTCTTAATCGGCAGTAAAAGATCAGTAGCACTGGCCTCATAAATATGTTTGATAGAACCTTCTTTTCCTTTCCTTTTGGCCATCCAGATTTTTCTTGGTTTTTCTAAATTATCTTATGCAAAATCTACAACCACGAATTAAACGAGACACCAACAATTCCCTCTGCTAATCAGTTCAGTTGAGCTATTGTTCAGTTTCTAAAATTTTACTGTTGCCAAGATATTACATAGTAAGCTTCCTTATCCCCATTAATGCACTGAGAGAACTTAAAGCACTTCGTGCTGTAAAGTGGGCGTATGGAGCCTTATTACTTTCTCCGTCATTACAATTCTTGAGATAATGTGTCTTCGTTAACTCATGGTGGAAATGCACTGGACAGTCAACATTAATTCTGTTGAAATCAGCAATTCTGGCACGACGGGTGAAGAGTAACCTAAGGAAGGAAATAAGTCTTTCTTTATTCATCGAAATAAGACAGAATTGTTGGTTCTCTGTTGGTTATCCCTGCGATAAATTTGCTGTCTCCCCATTCTAAATCTCCAACAACGCTTACTGTCAGCGTTATAAAGAAATAATAAATGCCACACGGGAATAAACACATTCTATACTTTGTCGTTTCGTACACTCACACCCTGCCATTACTGAACCTAAACCTCGGCTAAGGCTACAGGTCACTAATAACGCAGATCAATTTTAAACTGTTTAAAATATACTGTACAATATTGAGTTAAAGTTCAAATTTGCAAGTCGCTCTTTCACCCATACATGTAACATTTCTTCAGTTTCTAATTTACACATTCTCCTTGAAGAGATAGACAAACGCGTATGGTATTAACTGTTTTAGCCTATGACAATACAAATGTTTTGAATGCTTTAATATCTAACGGGAAAAAAATACACAGCTCGTCAACAGCTCGTAAGTGCTGCTGTACTGATACCAAGCGTTATTCACATGGATCCCTGCTGGTTCGGCAAGTGGAATCCCCTGATGTCAGTCAGGGGCACGCTGTTCTGCACAATCTAAAGAGACGAAACGTGAAGAAAAAGAAACGAAAATAGCCCTTGAGTAAACCACATAATCAACTGACAAACGACAATTCTACAGCATTTGCAGTTGTCATAAGCTTTGTGTGTAAGACGAGGTATACGTTCCGTAAAAGCGCAAGTGGCAGGTGATCTATTCTACTGACTTTCAGCTGCGTTCGTTCCGCAGAGAAACGACACCTTATCGGATTGTCTCTGCCTCTAACATCACCAGTGCGGAAGCTGTTCGGTGAGTCCCATATTCGCCAATGTTGATTTTACCCACATGGCTGAGCACGCTCTCGCAGGCGTGTACGCTTCCAGTACCTCCCTACTCGAAGCAGGTAGGAACAGAGATTGTAGTGAGGCTGTTCTGAGAGTTCTCCGTGTTTTCCCTAAATCAAGGCTAATGCTGCGATGTTTCTTTTGAAAGGGACACGGCCGATTTCCTTCACCCTGTCAGGGACTGTGCCCTACCCCAAACTGCGTCGAAGGATATTGGGGGAAACGTAATGCACTCCTAAAAAAAAATACAGTGTGACAAATTTCAGAGTATTCTTCTAGTGAAACTTTCCGGCAAATTAAAACTGTGGCGTGTCGGAACCCGAACAAGGAACATTCCCTTTCGCTAGCAACGCTCTTACCCAGCACGACTCACAATCCACCTTCACCGCTTTTTTCCCCTTTCTTTTCTAACCTCTGTTACTTTTAGTGTTAGTCCATACCAAGCGAGCTCGACAACAAACTGAATGAATTCAGAGACGCCCTGCCAGGATTATAACGAACCGGTATAACGCACATGAAAGGCAACAGAGATGCTCGGTGTATTTTAATTGAAATCCATGGAAGAAAGACGTCGCTTTTCTCACGAAAAACTGATGGGTACTACAAAGAACATATATTCGAAGACCCTTATGTTGCCACCATCAAATACCTCGAGAAGGGATTAAGAGAACAAGATGAGAGAGATTAAATCTTGTACAAAGATGAATACATAATTTCCACTCGCTCAATACGCGAATGGAATGAGACAATAAGTCTAGAATACTGGTAATGTACACTCCGCCATGCCCTGTACTACAGCTGGTCAAATACATACGTATGTACTTTGTATCTATGTATGTACCTTGTCGTCGACCTGACTTTTGGCTGTAATCTACATTTTTTAAGGAAACCGGAACACAAAAAAAGGAAAAGCCTCGCAACGTTTGGGGAATTCATTACTCCAGAAAAAATCTTCGTGGGTGTGTCCCTCCATCTCCTTTTGCCGATAGCATTATTTTCATTGTTACTATTGGCTTATTCTTTGTCTGCATTGCACAGGAACTACTATCTACAGAACCAACCATAGCACCTAGGTTTCGTTCGATGTAAATGATGCAGTGGAGGTTTCTAGTATGTAATGTAGCGTTGATGGGAATGCCTTTCTTCAACACTCTCTACTCTGAGCACGGGTTGCAAAAATCATTTGTTTCAGAATTCTAATAAAAAATCATCGCATAATATTTTTGTTTCTAGGACATCCACAACTGTTCTGCAACATGTTCATGGTAAACATATCCACCACATTTGTAAAATTCTTTTATTGACCGAAGTCTAGCAAAACAGAAGTCGCTATATACCGCCGCGTTTCGTGATCTTAGCCCCATCCTCAAGTGCATCTGAAATTTAAAGTAAAAATTTGTCGTAACCTGTAGTGTTTAAAGTTGATTTGTGCTTTCCGCAGCGCAGGATCGGCACTTTACCTCTGATCTAGCGCGTGATTTCCACCTGATGTCCTATGGTGGCTTTATTTTTGTAGACCGTACGCATTCCTGTTGACAATTTTTGTGTAAGAGGCATTCTCCCAGAGCGGGCTTGAAAGTTAGCGTTACCTGCAGTTTGGGATGCTATTATGACGGTCCTCTTTCGGTACGTGTTTGCTAACTATTTGTATGGGTACTGACATGACGTCCTACTAGTATTAGGTAGACTATTTTTTAATCATTTTATTTCTTACTTTGTAAATTTTATTTCTTAATTTTTTAGTTGGTTGAAGGAGTAGATTACAACTACTGTTTTGCTTTAGATTACAAATGCACTTGATGAAAGACTTCCAGCAATAAAAAGCATTTTAGAACTGTGGCAGATTTGTTTACCATGAAAAAGCTTTGCGGTTTATAGAAAGAAAAGCAACTAAAGTAAAATTTTGAATTAACCTGGACGAATCATATGGAGAGATGTCCTTTTACGTAAGTTAAATGTAGAATTTTAAGATTCTTGCCAGAAACACTAAACATCTCCTATTTGAAAGTTCCTGATTGATTTCGTTTATCAGACCTGGACTCAAAATTGAATTGGCACAGTGTTTCAATTTACCAGTGACTTTCGTTGCAGCGCACAAGCGACTGCTCACGCCAGAGCTAGTAACCATTGTGACGCTTAGGAACAATGAAAAATGGGTGTCAAGTTGGAGTATTTAAAGGACAAAGCACCGTACGCAGAAGAGAGCGTCCCTCGCTGGAGCATTGTGGTCGTCGACCGCTTGCGAGCGGCGTTCTCTTCCGCGTCAGCTCCGCGGTGTTCAGTGAACCCTGACCGCAGCTCTCGCAGAACTCACGGGGGCGTCTGCTCGTGCTCTAACTCGCGCTGATAAGCAGAGAAACTTACTGTCTCGGCAGTTACATCTCTGTTCCCAGTTCTCACTATGTAAGCACTTAGCTCCATATTGAAGACATTAGTGAAGAGGGTAAAACCAGGGGCAAGAACAAAAAGAGACACGGGCGAATTCGTGGGATTGGTAATCACTGAGAAACGTCCGAGCGTGTGGATGGTCAAGTACTTAATTCTCAATCCTTAAAGATTTATTAGAACTGAAGATCTCAGATTTGTGGAGCTCAGCCTTTAACTTTCAATATTGCTGTCATATGTAAGAAGCTTGGCATTATTCTTTGTGGTTTACGTTGTGTTTGTGGAACAGAGTGGGTAGAGACCAACAATTGCACATCAGCATTACGAAATTTCCCATGTTCAAATCAGTGGAGCTGAACGGCCGTACAATTTAGAATGTAACATTTATGTAATTGTTAGTTTTACTCATGGCGGAGGCCGGCCGCTTTGGCCTAGCGCTTCTAGGCGCTTCATTCTGGAACCACGCGACCGCTACGGTCTCAAAAAAAAAAAATGGTTCAAATGGTTCTGAGCACTATAGGACTTAACTTCTGAGGTCATCAGTCCCCTAGAACTTAGAACTACTTAAACCTAACTAACCTAAGGACATCACACACAGCCATGCCAGAGGCAGGATTTGAACCTGCGACCGTAGTGGTTGCGTGGTTCCAGACTGTAGCGCCTAGAACCGCTCGACCACTTCGGCCGGCGCTACGGTCTCAGGTTCGGATCCTGTCTCGGGCATGGATGTGTGTGATGTCCTTAGGTTAGTTAGGTTTAAGTAGTTCTAACTTCTAGGGGACTGATGACCTCAGATGTTAAGTCCCGTGGTGTTCAGAGCCATTTGAACCACTTGAATGCATGGAGGTATATAAGATAGATATTTTGAACGGACCCCGTAAGTTTCAAATCTGGGAAACGACCTTCACGAACTTAACTTCTTATTTTCATTCGGAAAAAGCTCTGTTATAAGATATAAGCCAGAGGAAACGCTACTGCTCGAAAATTTGGGCCATAAATCTGGTAGTACGCAATTATGACCTTCAGAATGTACAGATTTTAAGCTACGCGCGCACTGACTCTTCGTCAATCGCTCTACCCCAACGAAGCCGCGTAATGCCCGAGAGCGAAGTATTGTACGGTAGAGGGAGTACGAGGTTTATGTTCATAATATCGATGAACCAGCAAGCGATAGAAATACGGAAACTGCAGGAGCAATACAGAATGACGTTTAAATTACAACGTCTTATCGTCAAAGAACGAGAGCTCCTGAAACTCGTGACCGATAAGCATATTTATAGGCCGCTGTTCGACTAATTTCTGTACATCGCGAACGAAAGCGAATGTGCTGTTACTTATCTGTTCCAGTTTCGTTGCAGCAGTCATAAACAACTTCACGAATGAAGACGTGCTCGATTATGAGCAATAGAGTAGATTGATGTTCGGTGCTTCTTTAAGTGACAATGACGATAATGAGGTTGCCCTCTCACCAGGTTGAATAGTCGAACAGCTTCACTGGTACAACGGGGCAAGGACGTAAATAAGAGGTAATTAGTTACAATGAAGCTTGCTGTGAAAGCGGCATATCGTCGGTTACGACTTTTCCTCTGTTCGTTGCAGATGACTATATGAGACGAGTCGCCGCCTTTTGGAAAATTGGAAAGAAATGATACCTGTCTTTCAGGACCGTCAAGAGGAACTTTGCGTATTAAAACACGCAGCAGAAGCCACTGAATCATCTGCATTATCAACACCGTCGTGTGGAATAAGATACTGTCAACCGCTGGATGTATCAAGGGTTTTTTGTCCATAGGTTTAACAACTCGGCACGACTTCTGGATGTCGATGCGGACTTCTGAAAGCACAATAATGTGCAATCTCTTCTTTAAAGACAGCATTGTTTCTGCCGGTCTTCCATTACGTATGGTATCGAAGCGGCTACGCCAGTGATCGTATAGAATTCTATGAAGATCCAGCGAAATACTTTTCTGACGTTGGTAATGTAGTTTGTTCATGATCAATTCGATATTTCTAATCTATAGCTGATGTCGGAAATTACTTTACTTTTAAACTTATGTAGCGATTCACAAATAGAGTGTAAATGAATGTCATTAAAGTAGTGGTGTAGCTCTAGTTAATTGTTAACATCGCTGTTTCGCGTTGTTTCCTTTCGATTGCAAAAGCTGACGCTGTTAAAATAAGTGCATTTGCAGGAGTTATATTTTCAACGAGAATGGCATGATTACATTGTAAATAAAAAACATTTTCGTTTCATAACGATTCATGAGTTGCTTATGTTTACTTTGATCTATACCTGCTGCAGAATACCGGTATGAGAATATTATTAAAATAATATTGAACGTATATGTGCGTGAGGTTCTCATGTGCTCATTTTACTCACCTGTTTTTCACGTTATGTAACATTTTTTCTCGAACAGTATTTCAGTAAACGTTAGACTGTTTTCTTCAACCACGGTCCTCTTCCGTCACCTTCAACATCTTGCGAATAGAAGGGCTCTGGTTGTCAGTCTGCTGCACAGTACTTAGCGCCCGGGCATTAAGCGGCTGCAGTGGAGCGGAGTAAGTGAGAAGTAGCCAGTGAGCGCCAAGTTTGAAAGCTCTACATTCAGGAGGTCATAACTGCGCACTATCAGAGCTATGGCCGAAATTTTCGGATAACTTGCTAGTGTGATGATTCCTCCTTAAAATATGAGGTCAAGTTGGTGATGTTTGTGAGAAAGTAGTTGACATCTACTAGCTGTGGAGAAAACATGTGTGAGACGTGATAACGTACAGGAAACTTGGTCTATCATCATCACTAAGTAATAATCAGAGAAATGGTCATTAACTAACGATATGGACAACTAAACATGTTTCATATGTTAAGCGCCGGCCGCTGTGACCGAGTGGTTCTAGTTGCTTTAGTCCGGAACCGCACGATTGCTACGGTCGCAGGTTCGAATCCTGTCTCGGGCATGGATGTGTGTGATGTCCTTAGGTTAGTTAGATTTAAGTAGTTCTATGTTCTAGGGGACTGATGACCTCAGATGTTAAGTCCCATAATGCTCAGAGCCATTTGAGCCATTTTATATGTTAAGCTAATCATCTTGCTTCGTGAAGATTTCTCTTCAGCGTTTAACTTCCTAAAGTTCTTCTACAAAAGCTCACTGCAACCGTTCTCTGCAGACCTGTATTTCTCTTTTTGTCTTCATGCTGCTTTCACGGCCACAGCGATTGTAGAAGAAAGCAGCTATGTTCATATTAAACGGTATCTTTGTAATCTGTGTTCTTCCACTTGACATGAGTCAGCTAACTGTATGTGTGTCTCCGCTGTCACTTGTGTGGTGGATTTTCTCTTAGTTTTATTTCAGACGAGTCTTCTTATAAACAGCCTTTGTCTCACCTATTCCTGCTACATGCGTGTTGTCTCAGTAATAGTGAAATCCCAAAAGCCGAGCTGAAGCACCTTGCCCTTGCCTCTCGCGACAGCTGTCCCCGCCTTCACTGCTTGCTTTGAGACGACTTGCACCACCTTTTACGGTACGCATTTTCTATTTCAGTAGTTAAAATGACTTGACACTTTCATGGATGACTTACTGTTGTGCACTTGTCAGGGTTTGTGAAATGTCTGTGCACGTCTTCACTTAGTTGACAGAGGACAATCTTTAGCCTGAGGCCCAGGTCATTCACACTCCGTCGCGTGGTTCCGGTGTAGCCGCAACTGCAGTTATAGAGAATGCTGTCCATGGGCAGCACTGCTTAACTAAGATTTCTAGTGTTTAGCAACTGTGTGCACTTAGTGGAGAGCGTAAGGGAGCGTAAGAGATCTAACGGTAAAAAGCGATGAGAGATAATGTCTGGGATAGTTGGTTACCATCGTCTTACTGAGATTGTTCTCTTTAGGTCGCATCATTTTCAGTGTCGTAACTTGCTAAGGCTCGATTAATTTCTCTTTTTACTTGGTCTTAATTAAGATCCACCTCCTGTTCGTAGTCATATGTTTAATTTGATGCTCTGACTATGCCAGATATGTTATCGGTTCATTCTTCTTTATGTTGTTATTGATACAAACTGGTCTTATGCACAAAAACTTAAACTGTGTGTCTACAAATGGAATTCCATAATAGCAAGATTTTCATTACCTTCATACGCCACCTCGCGTCAGGACTGATAACTCAGAAACTGACAGGCCAATGATACGATCTCTTTAGGTCGAGCCCTTGTTTTTGTTTTGCCTACCATCTAAAGTATTCCTTTGTGGCTGCCTTAAATTAGGGATCTCGTACGAAGCTACTGACAGCACGTTGCGCTCTTTTGCTATCGACTTCACCTGTTGCCTCTTCGTGTTCATTCCCTCTTTCTGAACATCTTACATAGATACTTCACTAGGTTGCTAAAGTCATACAGATTAGTTGTTAATTATATTGACGCATAGCCCATCATCAGCACATAATATAAAATGCCTTATGCATAGTATTACCAAACATTTAAATTCTCGAGATCGGTGCTCAAGAAGCCTTCTGCGCGACTTAATGTCGCAACTTAAGCCTTCCCTTCTCGTAGTCTGAGAGGCATTCACTCACGCCAGCGTGAACGCCGCAGAAGTCACACATATTTCCTCGTCTCTCTTTACTCGTTCCAGAAATGTATCCACTAGCCACATTTGGATTCACTCAGATTACGTGTCGACTCTATCGGTATTTCAAGGGCTGCTATGCAGGACTTCTCTCACGAACTGCAGAATTTAAATGTAGATGTAGGACAAATTGTTCGACTTGAAGACCTTGTCACTCCTTCATATAATCCGTAATCTGGGAATAAGAGAGATTTTTTTATATTCTGATAGTGTTCTGCCTTACTTTTCTTTCTAGAGCTTACATGAGGGCTGCGTCGGTACCATGGCTTGAGACCACGCATTCAGGTTATCATGCAAATGAATCAGGACGTTTGTTTCAACATTCTCGGTGGGCAAGTGTTTTTTTCTCTCCACATTTCCATGGTGATTGAAACAGCCGTGTTCACAGCGTTCCGAGCACACGTTCCCGTTTTGAACAACAATCGGGTACTTACCAGCGCCTCGACTGATACGCTAAACATCCTGTCTCAATCATCGGCGGATAAATCGTAGCAATCAGCTTCTCACTGATATGTCGTCACACCTGTGTGAATGCCTAATGTTTTCGTCTGCAGCCGATAGCGCTTCGCAGCTGAAAGGTGGGAACAGTGCTGCGACCTGGGATCATTTTACACCGTGTTGACTCTAGAGCGGTGATATTTTGTGTGTGTACGTGGGGGGGTGGGGGGGGGGGGGGGTGGGGGGGGTGTCGGCCTGCTAATGTTGTTCAAGTGTGGATACGAAACCTACCAGTTTGCTAAGTATCAAAATTAAACTCGTAAAGATCACGTGACAGGTACGAAACAAGGAACCATTGAAAAATAGAAGCGTAAACTGGAATCAATTAAAATTTGTGGCTGCATAAGGATGCCAAACAATACTGAGTCACTGTACGATGTCAGAGCTATTAGATTAGAGATTAGATTAGATTAGATTAGATTAGTTTTTCGTTCCATAGATCCGTGCTGAGGAGAGCCTCTTGGATGCGGAACATGTCAATTCCTTTTTTAAATCTGAAATATCAATTATAATAGTATGAATATATACAATACATCATTTGTTTCTATTAAAAAATTCGTCAATGGAGTAGAAGGAGTTGGCCACTAGTAAGTCTTTCAGGATCCTTTTAAATTGATCTTCATTTGTAAGTAAATTTTTTATATTTGCTGGCAAATGATTGAAGATGGGTGTTTCTCAGTAGTGGACCCCTTTCTGAACAAAAGGAAGTGCTTTTAAGTCCTTGTTCTGATCATTTTTGTTTCTGGTATTGTATGTATGATCTGAGCTGTTTGTTGGAAAAAGAGATATATTATTTAGGACAAATTTCATTAAGGAGTAAATATACTGAGAGACAGTAGTTAGTATACCCACTTCTTTGAAGAGGTTTCTACAGGACGTCCGTGAATTTACTCCACAAATAATACGTATTATACGCTTTTGGACACTGAAAACTTTTGTTTGACTTGAAGAGTTACCCCAAAAAATTATGCCATATGACATTATGGAGGTATGGCAACGTATGCAACTTTTTCATTTTTATGTCGCCTATGTCTACTAACACTCGAATTGCGAATACAGATTTGTTAAGGCATTTCTGCAGTTCTGTGGTGTGCTCATCCCAACTGAATTTATTATCAAGTTGTAACCCCAGGAATTTAAGACTGTCAACCTCTTCTATCTACTCTTCTTCGTACTTTATGCATATGCTGGGTGGAAACCTCTTACAGGTTCTGAATTGCATAAAGTGAGTCTTTTCGAAGTTTAGTGTCAGTGAGTTGGCTTTAAAACATTTATTAATATCCATGAAAATATCATTAGCAGATCTTTCTAGAACTACACTTGACATACTATTTATTGAAATACTTGTGTCATCTGCAAACAAAACGAACTCTGTTTCTGGCAGTGTAACTAATGAGAGATCATTAATGTACACAAGAAAAAGCAATGGCCCTAAGATGGATCCTTGTGGGACATCACATGTAATTTCTTCCCATTCTGATGATGACTGATGACTTAATTCACTAGTCCCTTGCACTGACACCCTTTGTTTCCTGTTAGCGAGGCATGACTTGAACCATTTTGCAGCACTGCCCCTGACACCATAGAATTCTAATTCATTTAAAAGGATGTTGTAGTTTACACAATCGAATGACTTTGACAAATCACAGAAAATACCTGCTGCTTGTAACATGTTCTTTAATGAATTAAGTACATTTTCACTGTAGGTGTAAATAGCCTTTTCGATATCAGAACCCTTCAGAAATCCAAACTGTGTTCTTGATAATATGTTATTTGTGGTCAGATGGTTGAGAAGCTGCCTGTACATTACTTTTTCTAAAATTTTTGAGAATGCTGGCAAAAGTGAAATCGGTGTGCAGTTTGATTGTATCTCTTTATTCCCTTTCTTGAATAGATGCTTAACATCTGCATATTTTAGCCAGTCAGGGAATGTCCCAGTTATAATTGACTGGTTACACAAGTAACTTAGAATTGTACTAAACTCACAAGAACATGCCTTAATTAACTTTGTTGATATTTCATCGTAACAACTAGAATGCTTTGTTTTTAAAGATTTTATTATGGAAGTTATTTCTTTTGGTGAAGTGGGTGACATATTCATGTACCTGAAGCTATTTGTAAAGACTAGTTTCAGATATTCAAGGGTATTATTTACTGATCCTTTCTATCAGTAACGGATATAAAGTACTTGTTAAATAAATTTGCCACACTATGCCCACCGGTTACTGATGTGTCATCTACCCTTAGTGCTATTTGCTCCTGTTCCTTTCTGGTTCTACCAGTCTCCTCTTTCACTATTCCCATATTGTTTTTATTTTGTTCCCTGACTTTGCTATCTTCTTCTCGTAGTGCATTTGTTTAGATGTCTGAATTACTTTTTTTAGTATTTTACAGTATTCCTTGTATTTAGCTAAATTATCAGCATTCGAGCTATTCTTGGTTGACAGATACATTTTCCTTTTTGTCTTACAGGAAATCTTTATTCCTTATGTAATCCATGCTTTTATTATAGACTTCCGTTTAATTTGAGTAACTTTTAGAAGAAAACAGTTTTCATACATGGTACTGACATTGTTCATGAATGTGTTATATTTTTCATTCATGTCATGAGCACTATAAACATCTTTCCAGTTCATATCTTTGAGCAGTTTTCTAAAACACTCAATTTTTGGTTGATTGAATACTCTCCTGTGTTCAGATTTAGCAGTCTTGATAATCTGCTTAGAATTTGCATCTAAAACAAGGAACTGCATGTCATGATCTGATAGTCCATTTATTACAGGTTTTATGATATGATTTTGTTCCTTTGATTTGTCTGAGGACGCAATTCTAAAGAACCCTTACACTCGAAGGAATAGTAACCTGTACAAAATCTACCTACTTATTTAGGACATTGGAAATGGTACGCACAGGGAGATGAACCGGGAAAAAGCTCACCATGTTACATCGCTGCACAACACTACGAAACAAGGATCCAATTGTTGCATGGTCTGTTTAGTCCTGCTGAATGTGTCAGTTAGTTAAACTATTTCCTGGTATATGTAGTCGCCTGCATGGCCTGTCATAAGCATGGTAAGGCGGCGTACAAC
The DNA here is from genome assembly GCF_023897955.1 of Schistocerca gregaria. Classification (NCBI taxonomy): domain Eukaryota; kingdom Metazoa; phylum Arthropoda; class Insecta; order Orthoptera; family Acrididae; genus Schistocerca; species Schistocerca gregaria. Next base: position 955,253,034 of record NC_064921.1, read on the forward strand.
AGGAGGAGTGTTCAGTTTTCATTAATTATGGAAAATATGCGTGAAGAGATTCGTAAATACTCCGATGGAAGATGACGGCAGAAAATGACGGACAATACATTCGCAGCAATAATTACTTGTTCAGCACTTTCATTCTCAACGAACCATTACCTTCCCCTTTTCTCACATTTCAGAATAACTGATGCCATTCCTACCTTGGTTGCCATCTAGAGCACTCGGAATTTTCACGCACAGCGCTCATACATCGCAGTTTTTTGAAACGGAGTAGACCTAATTTCAGTGTGTTGTAGATAGTGGTCCCATATAACTAACTTTGTTTCATAGGATTGTTACGGAGCAAATGAGTGGTGATGGAAGAGGTGGAGGTAAAGACTGAGGGACAAAAACTGAAAAACGTCTATCCCTGGTTTCATCAACAACCAGTCGCCTTGCTGGAATAACATTCTGACTTACAGCACTATTAAGTTTTTCCTGGCATCATTTATGCTTCGTAAAACCCTTTCGAAATCCCGTACTTTTAATGGTAATTGCACATCCACAGTGGTTACTGCATGTTACAAGCACTTTTCTGTGCACAAACAGTGGCTTGTTTTCCACTTACAAATAAGTAATTTTTCCATAAAGTTGTTATGTTGACACCTTTGGACGTCTCGCGTGACACAAACAATACTTGCGCAGTCTAGCTCCTGTTAATTGCATGTCACGCTGTCTGGCTTGGAAGTTACATTTTGCGCAAGCGCTGAGTGTTGCGGTGTTTTCATTACGTATGTTTACTATTGAATGTTTCGCCCCCTACCCTCCCCCACTTTCTCCCCCTCCCCTTACAGGTGGTCGTGAGACATTGCCTATGAAGTACGTACAGTGCAAGCGTAGGTCTTCCATTTTTTAAACTGGTACATAAATCTAAACACGATTTCCAATAGGAACTAAATTAGGAATCTGTGGTAAGGTCTTATGGGACCAAACTACTGAGGTCACCGGTCCCTAAGCTTACACACTACTTAATCTAACTTAAACTAACTTACGCTAAGGGCGACACACACACGCATGCCCGAGGAAGGACTCGAACCTCAAACGGGCGGAGCCGCTCTGACGGTGACAAGACCCCCTAGACCGCGCGGCTACCCCACGCGGCAATAGGAACTAAACCTGTATCTACGATTATACAGGATGTTCATAAATTCCAGTTAAAAACTTCTAGGTCTTGTCGAGTGGAGCGAGTGCATAATATTTTGAACAGTAACCTACGTCCGGAAGCGTACTGTTTCCGTTCTGCGATGGTTTCAGTTCGGGTATATGTAACCCGTTCACCTCTGCTGAGAGAGGGAGAGAATATTCAGAGAGAAAAGTCTCAGACATGCTTGCCCTGGAACGCAATAGGTCAGATACGATCAAGTGCACTACTTCTCATGAAACCATATGCAAAGTTTAATTTACGTCACTACTGTGGAGACAGAGGAAGATCTGCTGGTACGGGCTCTGGCCGGTACACTAGAAATTGAAGAGACGTCAAGTGAGGTGGAGTGTGTCAACACATGCTTCGCAGGTACAATGTCTGTAACAACGTTGGTGGTCACCACACCCAGCCGTTACTATAATGCATCGTTGCTGTTCTGTACGTACAACACGCTGTGTTCTTTTTTGTTTCGGAATACTGTAAACACATAATGTTTAAGTGTTAATACATGCAAACGTGCTTCAGTGATAAATGGACGTTTAGTCATGTTTCCTTTCGAACCGTTACCCAATAAATTCCTCGAGCAGAAGTGGAATTAAACATCTTAACTCAAACCGTCGATGAACGGAAACAGTATGTAGTCGGACATTTGTTCTTATTCAAAAAATTATGTACTCAGGCGCATTTGTAAGTCCTAGAAGTCTGTAACGGTATTTTCCGAATACCCTGTATAACAAACAAATGTGCACGCTAGATGTGGAGAATAATAGCACCAAAATTTAAACCCGTTTCTTGAAACAGCTCCAAGGCGTGTTCGACACTAAAATTCTATATATAATGAGTCCTGATAAATAGTCTACTGTATGTAGCGGAATCCTACAATGCAAGAACTATTTTCCTACTTCGTCTATTTCCTGACAAGAACAGCAGCCTTGTATCCATTGTTTTATTTGTCTTTCGTGTTGTGAGTGTTTGGAATGAGGCATTACTTTTAAATTAATAAACTTCAAAAACGGCTTGCACTTTTGAACTGAACACAAATAAATAGGGAATAAACTCCGTAGACAGTACTTGCGGCATTACTCAAATAGCCAGAAGCGCACTTACTCCCTACGATAAGATCACGAGTTTTTAAGTGTTTCACCTACGTCAGCTTCCACGTTTGAACTGGCCGAAGTTGTTTTTCAAAAAAGGCTACCACAATAAATATGACAAACTCCTTCTTTCGGATATTCTTTTGTATAATTCACTTCCACTACGATTCAAAAAATTTTACACAAGACAATGGAATTAGGCATTAAGGTCGTTGGACTACCAACACTTTAAAGTAGTATCTACAAACAAACCCATATTATTATTTTTGTTAAGTTTTGATCGAGGTAGTAGTCATACGACAATCTCGTTGGCTCACGACTCTCTTTTCCTAAGTGCTGGACAGTAGACTCGTCTTCAGGACAATGGAGGTTCATATCCAGCTACGGCTATCCCTATAAATGTTCCCTCTCATGCTCTAAATCGCTTGCGCCAAATGTCAGGATGGTCACTTTGAAAAAACACGACGAATTTTGTTGCTCAACATTACTCAGTGCTCCATCTCAAACCTCGCCGTCACGGGATGTTAAACTCTAAGCTGCCTTCCTTCTCTGTTACGTACTATCGGACTGTATGTGGAGAATAGATTACGTGCTGCCCATGTAGCAATTGGACGCCTTTGAAAGCGTGTCTTCCTGAATAAAGACCTAACACTGTACACCAAACTGATAGTCTACAAAGCTGTAGTCATTTCCACCCTGCTACATGGTTGCGAAACCTGGATGTTATATTGTTGTGATCTGAAGAAACTAGAACGCTTCAACCAAGAGAAGCTAAGATATATCATGAACCTGAAATGGGATGACTTCATATCCAACACGGCTGTTCTTGAGAAAGCAAAAATGTATAGCATGGAAACTCTTATAATTGGCCATCAACTCAGATGGGTCGGACATGTACAGCGGATGAAAAAAGACGGACTTCCATGCCAAATGCTGTACAGCGAAGTGAGCACAGGCAAGAGGCCACGAGGTGCCCCTCTCAAACGTTTTAAGCATCAGTACAAGAAAAATCTAAAAAACTTGAACATCAATCCGAGTAACTGGTCCACAATAGCAGAAGATCGAAGTCGCTGGCGCTCAGTTACCTCAAATGCTCTTCAAACCTTTGAGCTGGAACGTCGAAGAATGGAGAATGACAAACGCCGGAGACGTAAACTCCTCCAGGCTCAGCCACGTCCTCCACCTTCCATCAGCTGTAATGTCTGTGGCCGCCTGTTCCACGCCAGGATTGGATTGCTAAGCCATCACCGACACTTCCACGCCTGAACCGTGACAAAGGAAATCTCAGGAGAGAAATGAAAACTCGGATACGAGTATCAGCCGACGATCGGACTGTTTATTACGAAGCACGCGAAGAATTGTTAGAGACTGGGTGTGTCAGTGTATCAGCACTTTTAGCTACGGAGGGCTGTCGTAGGCTGTGGCCACTCTGTGTGTGGTATTACGAAGTGGCCGCGGCAGGCGCCAAGTTCGGTGTCGCAGCTGTGGGAAGGGGAGTAGTAGCCTCGTAACACGTGGCCGGGCTGCGGACGTAATCCCTCTTGCTGACTCCCACGTCCTCTCTTAGCTGGCTTCCCACGCCGTAAGGGCCTGAAATGCAAGCTCCGCAGCGTGTTAAGGTAAAATCCACCGTTCTTTTTCAATTTCTTAAATATCATATATTAAGGATACGAGATCTGGCTTGACTACAGCATCATACTTTTCTCGGGTTTCTTCGAGCCCTTTGTTATTTTTTAAATTTCCCCAAGAAATACTCTTTACGGTGATGACTACGTTAAAATGATCACGTTCGATCGAAATCCATATTTGTTTTTAAAAACCCTGTTTCAAAAAAATGGTTCAAATGGCTCTGAGCAATATGGGACGTAACCGCTGAGGTCATCAGTCCCCTAGAACTTAGAAATACTTAAACCTAACTAACCCAAGGACATCACACACAGCCATGCCCGAGGCAGGATTCGAACCTGCGACCGTAGCGGTCGCGCGGTTCCAGACTGTAGCGCCTAGAACCGCTCGGCCACCCCGGCCGGCAAACCTTGTTTCATATAGAATATTCCTACAGTTATTTACTGAATGTGTTTGGACGTACTTGTGAAACCAGTCGACATCCTAGCTTGAAAACGGGAACTGAATCTGGATTCCAGGCATCAGAGCTTTCCGCTGTCTGACAGTTCTGAATTTATGGTTGCATGATTTTATTTCTGCCGCAATCGCCATAATGTTAATGTTTAATAAAAATGGGAAAAATGACGAAAGGAAATGCAGCTTGTACTCTTTTCGTGTGGTTATGATTAATGACTTACATGAGTTCTAAATTTTATTACTGCAACAGTGTCGGAAGTAACTCGCAGCACCAAAACACGCCGCATAACTGTCTATTGAACGTCTGCGGAGTTAAAAGCCGCGAAGCAGGAAATCATGAAGACGTACCCGAAATGTTAGGACACCTGACCTGGTGGATAATGTGATCAATGCTGAGGAAAGCGACCGATCTGTCAGTACCAGGCAATCGGCCCGCCAGACGACCATGCGGAACATACTCCATGACAGTTGTTACTACCCTTATCACTCACATCGTGTGTAGTGCTTACTAGCGACAGAATTTCGACATTTAGAGCAGTTTCTTCATTAGGCAATCACGATTCCGGGATTTGTCATCCATCCTGTTCACAGATGAGGCCACCTTTACGTGGAGTGGTATCTTCAACTTTCATAAGTCATCTGTGGGATAGTATGCACAACAACCATGGTATGATAACAGCGAATCATCAGCATCGGTGCAGCCGCAATGTGTGGGCTGGGATAATTGGCGAGCGTATTTTGGGACGAGTCTTCCTTCCACGTCACTTAACAGGCCGGAAATATCTCCGTTTCTTACGGTTGACTATGCCTCCCCTGCTGGAAGAAGTGACAGTGATGATTCAAAGGACTGTGTGGCTGCTACATGGTTGTGCTCTAGCCCACTTCGCCGTTAACGTCCGGACGCATCTCAGTCGTGTCTTCCGTCGTCGACGGATCGGACGAGGGGTCCAGTTGAACGGCCCGCTAGTTCGCCGAATGTCAACCAGTGCGGTTCCCGGTTAGGGGGCCATCTCAAAACTATCGTGTGTGTAGGGACCATTCCAGATGTGGAGACACTGGAGAGGGCAGGGTATTCATGCTGCCTTCTACACTTAAACAAATAATGTAACTGTGGCTGCATAGTACAATGCGTATTAGACTTCAGTCTCTGTGACAATGTATGGCTGAACAAATGCCCTCTAGCGTGGAAACCATGCATTTCCGGAAATAACTCCATTGTGTGTGTGTGTGTGTGTGTGTGTGTGTGTGTGTGTGTGTGTGTGTGTGTGTCTGTCTGTTTTGAGATAGAAGATGCGTGATCAGTCACCAAGCTAGCAACTATTCAGAAATTGAGCGACACAGAAAGTCAGTACCATCCTGATGATCTCGCTAAAGGCATTGAAGATTGAAGCAGAGACCAACCACTCACAGGCAGGTTTAATAAGCTTTACTTTATTATCGTGACGGGTTTCTCGACACACTCGTTCCATAAGTGTCAGAATCGCCAGACCACAGGCTGTTGACGATACCGACACTGTACTGAGCCAAGTGTAGCTATATTCAGGGTATAATGGCTCGTGTCTGGTAATGGTAATTAAAGTTTCTTAAAAGTGTTTCTGGCTGGTGGTTCCGGTGTCATCAACAATACAGCCGAATGAAAAATGAAGAGTTTAACAAGATCCAGCTTGGATAAGGTAACAAAGGATTCTTTGCACAGATTTTCTGTCAGATACATATCATCAGCACCATTTCAATGAACTCGTAAAAAATCTCGAATAGATGACAGCCTCACGATATAAAGAAATAGAAAACAGTAAAAAATGTACATGTCGTATGACATTATTGGCTGGGCAGCCACGGGATGGGTTCCGTGCACATCGGCCCCTTTCCTTCGGGATGCGCGAATATTGTCGATTGTTTGTGTGTAGGTTACAGGTGAGTATAATCAATGCGTTTATAGTGCAGGGTAGTCCAGACCTTAACGGCTTTTCGGCGCCTCCCAGGGAACTTGTTTGAACTGGATGGGACAACAGGCACCGGAGATCTAAATAGTACACGTGTATTAAATTACAGTGTAACTACAGCTTGCCGCTGCGCCGCCACCAGAGAACGTGACAGGGTCGATTTTGTTTTATTTACGACTGCCAGCAACCTCACATCCACAGTATAAATGGTTCAAATGGCTCTGAGCACTATGGGACTTCACATCAGTCCCCTAGAACTTAGAACTACTTAAACCTAACTAACCTAAGGACATCACACAACACCCAGCCATCACGAGGTAGAGAAAATCCCTGACCCCGACGGGAATCAAACCCGGGAACCCGGGCGTGGGTATCCACAGTATAATCAGGATAAGTTGAGCTTCGTTCCGAAGTTGTAATTGGCACAAATCGTCTTCGTATGAAACATTATAGTTTCTAGTTTGAATTAACAACAGTATTGTGTAAAAAATATCTCACTCTAAGTTTTATAACAAGCTTCCAGAAACAGAGACGTGATTTTTATGGCGCGGGGAGGGGAGGACGTGTTGTGTGTCGTATGTTGAGGAGGTGCGTTCCAGCACCTGAAACTTTTCAAATTAAACACTGATGTAGTGTTAAGATTGTGTTGCTGATGATAACGACGACGGGGGCGGCAGTGAGAAAAGGAAAAGGATGAAACACGATGCCGGCACATAACCCGCTCTTCCCTGACAGCACCAAGGAGGTCCGTACCCGACGGACGGTCTTTAAGTGTCACAAGCCCTCGCTAAATGAAACACTGTGCAGAGGTTTCAAATTTAATCCAGAACACTGGAGCAAAGTCCAGCGATCAGGAACTTTGGCAACATCTCTCCTCCTCTTTCTGGCCAAATGCTGATAGTGAAAATTTCCCACCACCATATTGCATACTGATGTACCTCAAGAGTTCAGCGCCATCGCATAGACCTACGTATAAGCTACCTCACCCTTTACGACCGCTCGCGAGTTATATATTACGTAAATGTCTACATCTACATCTACATGGATACTCTGCAAATCACATTAATGTGCCTGGCAGAGGGTTAATCCAAAAAAATGGTTCAAATGGCTCTGGGCACTATGGACTTAACATCTGTTGTCATCAGTCCCCTAGAACTTAGAACTACTTAAACCTAACCAACCTGAGGACATCACACACATCCATGCCCGAGGCAGTATTCGAACCTGCGACCGTAGCAGCCGCACGGTTCCGGACTGCGCACCTAGAACCGCGAGACCACCGCGGCCGGCGGTTCATCCAACCATCTTCACAATTCTGTATTATTCCAATCTCGTATAGCGCGCGGAAAGAATGAGTACGTATGTCTTCCAGTACGAGCTCTGATTTCCCTTATTTTATCGTAGTGATCGTTCCTCACGTGGCGATAGTGCCTATAACGAATTGAGCATCAGTGCTTTCTATTAGTGCTTGGAGCTCTGGTACTTTCCCAACACAGCTACGACAATTTACAACTGTTATACCAATGGTTCCTGTATCTACGTTCTTCCTGTGTTCAGCCTGCACCCTATGTGACTGAAGCCCTTCTTGTGTTTTCCCGAGACCCTCTAACCTAAAAAAACCGCCCAGTCCACGCCACACAGCCCGTGCTATCAGTGTAGTCGTCTCCTGCGTGTAGTGGACACCTGACCTATTCAGCGGATCCCGAAACACAACCACCCTTTGGCGCAAGTGAGGAATCTGCAGCCTACATGGTCGCAGAACTGTCTGAGCCTCTGATTCAGACCCTCCACTCGGCTCTGTACCATAGGTCCGCAATCGGTCCTGTCGATTATGCTGTAAATGGTCAGCTCTGCTTTCATCTCGCAGCCTTTACCACTTCTGTTAGCCGCTCGAAACCAGAGAGAATCTCTTGTAATCCAAAGTGATACACATCATTGGTACCGACGTGAGCAACCACCTGCAGTTGGCTGCATCCTGTGCTCTTCATGGCATCCGGGAGGATGACTCCACACGGTATGCACACAGAGTGCACTTGGCAGACACATTAAGAGCATGATAAGCTGTTGTGTCAAATGGAAACACGTGCTTAAGAACCTGTTAGGAATACTTCGTTTCATGTGTGGAGAGGTGTCATCACGTGCAAGGAACAGTTTCACTTCCCCAGATTAATCTCTCCACGGGCAAAATGAGAATGAGCACAGCGGTAATCGTGTTGTCTTATTTCCGCCGTATAGCGGACAGGACTACCTCAATGCTGCTCGAAGTGCTTTTTCGCAAATGCAGACAGCGGCGCAGCGGCAGTTCACGGGAGCCAATCGGCCAAGGACGAAGATCGGAGCGTGACACTGCCCGGGCGGAGCTTTCACTCGCGCCAGGAACACACGTCCTGCTACCAACACAGCAGCACGAACTGGAACTGTCTGCTTGATGATAGTTCTGTGTGGAGCTTACAATTTTTTCGGCGTTGTGACCATTCGTTGTTGATTGGAGAGTGCAGCCGGTCGTCGTTTACTAGTGTTGTATCTGGGCACCTCCAGGACCAAGGGATTGGACATTTTAGAATTTTATAATTTCAATATTTTAGCTTTAGTATTTCAGGATTTTATAGGGTGACACGGAAGCATATTGTATTGAACTGAAAAAAATTGCGTCATGAGTTAATATACGAGGTGCGACAGTAAAGTAACGAGACTGATGTCAAAAAAAAAGTTTCTTACCGTTTTAGTCAAGTTTAGTGTTGTCACCTTCAAAGTAGTTCCCTTCTGATTGCACACACTTTTTCCAGCGCTTCTGCCATTGAAGGTAACATTTCTGGAACTCCGATACCCTTGTGTTGTTGGAAAGTGGTGTCCCCTGACTGCCGTTCTGATTCTTGGAAATAGAGAAAAGTAGCACGGAACGGTATCTGGTGAATAAGGTGGCTGTGGTAGTACTGAAATTTGTTTTGAGGTTAAGCATTGGTGTACTGACAGGGCAGTATGTGATGACGCATTATCGTGATGCAGAAGCCAATTATCAGCAATGTTGGCACGCACACGAAGAACTCTTTTTAAGAAGTCTTTCCAAAATTTCTTTGTAGTAATATTGGTTAAGTGTTTGTCCAGGATGCACCAACTCTTTATGAACAATTCCCTTGGAATCGAAGAAGCACACAAGCATGCATTTCACTTTTCACTTCGACATGCGAGCTTTCTTTTGGTCTGGATGATCCCTTTGAGCACCATTGCGGACTTTGGCGTTTTGTCTCTGGATCGTACTGAAAAAAAAAGCTACTTTCATCACCAGTGATAACACGGCTCAACAATTCTGGATTGATTTCAGTTTGCTCTAACAGATCGGCTGCCACATTTTTCCATGTTTCTCGCTGTTGTGGTGTGAGATTTTTGGGAACCATTTTTGCACAAATCTTTCACGTACCAAGATCTTCAGTTATTATTAGACGAACCGTTTCTCGATTGATGTTCAGTTCTTCTGCAATCATTTTCACGGATAATCTTCGATCAGATCGTAAGAGTTCACGCACCCTGGCCAAGTTGAAATATCTCCGTGAGGTTGATGGTCGTCCACTGCGGTCTTCATCTTCAACATTCGTTCTGCCTACACTAAACATTTTATGCCAATAAAAAACTTGAGCTCTTGACATAACCTCCTCTCCAAAAGCCCTCTGAAGCTTACCTTACGTTGTCGTCGCCTCTTCACCCAATTTAACGCAAAAAGAAATGGCATACCGTTGCGCAATATTATGCGGTTCCATCTCCGTGACGAGAGACACAAACAGATGTTAATTTATTACAGCACAACTCACGACCGAGCAGTTGCATCGATGTGCCGCTTGGACTAGAAGCAGCTTATAGAGCAAGGTCAAAGATATTGTGCCTACACAAGCCTGTAGGGTTGCCACATCTCGCAAAGAAAGTCAGTCGCATTACTTTATTGTCGCATCTCATATAAAGGCCCCAGGTTAGCTGCCAATATGTTGGGCGCAAAAAGTACTAAATTCAAGATATGGAGATTCAGATGAAACAAATTAATCAAAGGGTTAAAACATTCGATAAACGTACGCTTGTCATGTAATAAATACATTTATAAATCTTGGGACTGATTTCACTTGGCTTAGACATGAGTCAGTATTTGTCAAGTGGGAGCTGGAAATGGATCATCTCATGACTGGACGGGGTCCATTCTTGCGTGAAGGGAGTTTGACGTGGCGCGTCGAACGTTTCTTTGTTGTTTGGCGACGATTTGACAGCCAACAGCTTTCATCTTCGTTGTTCAGAGGCTTCGAGGCTACGTCCCGGAGTTGCTTCCACAGTGACTGACCTCCGTGCGCTATCCACTTCAGGTAGCACGCTCGGCTGCCGAGCGTGGCGTTCCTGGTCTGCACTTCCAGAGGCTATTGCCCGCGGTAATTGTCTCGCAGGAGCGGTGTTACTGCAGTGTTTGGAGGTGGACGTCAGACGAGGAAAACACAGTGCACAAGCACTGATCCGCAGGTTAAACCCGTTCACAGTAGAGCGAAAAGGAATATGTTACTAAATGACAATAAATATTAATGGAAGTAGTGATGTGAAACCGGAAAATGAGTAAGCAATGAATTGACAGGCTCCCATAAGGCGAGAGAACAGGTTGACTTTCAGACAGTCAGAGACAACCGGCATCATCCGTCAGGCTGGCATAGTCATGGGCGGGCCGAATTTACAGTTCCAACCAATGGCTGAGAGACGTTTCGTGACCAAGCCTCTGTCTTTGTCCAGAGCGAAAATTTCAGATCTCGTGGCGGCCGGTGTATGACTCGAGAACGCCGCTTGTTCTCATGTGTTCAGTGCCGTGCAGTTTCCAACACTCGCTGTGATGTCCTCCCCAGCACACTGTTTCGAATTCTCAGCTGCTTTCCTGACTTGTCCAGAGTGCATTGACAAACCAACCAACCTGCTCGCTGTAACGGGAAGCCTGTGTTTTGTGCAAGTGCCTGCAAGTGTCTCTAACTTACCGGGATCCTACTTGCCGTCCCTTCAGAAGTACGTGATTGAACTGTGAAAAGAACACGCGCCAGCTGCGAACATACCTTCTGCCTACAACGCCCAGCGGTGAGGTATTACAAAACCCAGAGTAATTTAGTTAGTCTAAGTACGGTAAGAACAAGAGGCTAAAATCTTATTTACTCTAGAGACTGAGAAGGTATAATGACACTTTTCTTAAGAATAATTTGTGTGCGGTGGCGCGTAATAAGCAGAGATGAGATTACAATTCTGAAGTTTAGAGTTGATTGCCATGTCGGTCTCCGGATATTTCTGCGCACTTAACGCGACTTTAACAAACCGTGAAACTACATGAAGTCAAAAAGCCACGTTGTAACCTCATCAGATTGCAAGATTGTCGGATGAAAGTTATGGTCGTCGAACAGGATGTGCGTTTAGATCAACTTTGGGTTAACTGCTACTGTACTTTTTAATTAAAGAGAACTTCACTCACTAGATTATGCTGGACGTAGGTAACATTTTCACTTTTTCTGTTGGCTCCACATTTGTTTCGCACTATCGAAACTTTTTTACCTGCCAACGCTGTTTAAACACTGTGAAGAATAAATCGCTCTCAAATTCCGAGAAGTTGTTTCAGACGACCTGTAGTCAATACCTTACTGCTGGATTGTGGTATCAGTACTCAGCACAAATCTTAGATTACTACTACATGTTCGTTGTCTATGGTTGCGTACTCGAGCTCTGCTAACAGTATCGTTTGAAACACTGTGTTCGATTCAGACGGGGCATCATGGAATGAAAACAAACACTTTCCACAGTGAGGATTCGTCTGTGTTCCTGACAAGCGAGTTATTTTGCCAATCGCCAAACCTGTTCTTAGTGAAACACACAAATCTCGATAACCTTCATAGAAGAGAAGCCAACTCCTCCCCTGGTTAACAAAGTTTTCTTCTTTTCTTCTTCTTCTTCTTCTTCTTCTTCTACTACTACTACTACTACTACTACTACTACTAGCAGCAGTAGTAGTAGTAGTAGTAGTACTGACGACGACGAAGCGGTATTCGACATCTCCAGCCCCAGTGTCCTAACATCACATTGAGCTGTCGATATGCATGCTACAGCATACGCCACCTAATATGTTCCAAAACGCCTCGCATAAAAAGGGGATTCTCCTGGCTCATACCTCGGGTTCTGTTGGTGATAGAAAGATACGGTCAAGTGTTTTGTATAGGCCTTGGGCTAGGGACCATTTGTATACCCAACGGAAGGATCATCTTAATGTTACTATACTACGGTACAGTGTCAAATTATGAATATTACACACTTCCTCCTGATTTAGCAAATGGAGCAAATCGTTTCGTTCTTTTTGCATTTCAGGTGGTCTGTGGTAGGCCTTAGGGTTTTATGGAAGCGCCGTTAGTTCATGGTCGGTTCCTTTAAAAACCCTAAGACATGGTTTATTTTTACCATTCTTTCGCATCAAAACCGAGCCGCGGATTGCAAGACGACTACGCACAGAAAATGACTGAAATTTTGCGATATATAAAGTTGATCGTCGGTAAAGCAGATGCCACACTGAGATTCATTGGAAGAATCCTAAGGAAATGCAATCCGACAACAAAGGAAGTAGGTTACACTACGCTTGTGCGCCCACTGCTTGAATACTGCTCAGCAGTGTGGGATCCGCACCAGATAGGGTTGATAGAAGAGATAGAGAAGATCCAACGGAGAGCAGCGCGCTTCGTTACAGGATCATTTAGTAATCGCGAAAGCGTTACGGAGATGATAGATAAACTCCAGTGGAAGACACTGCAGGAGAGATGCTCAGTAGCTCGGTACGGGCTTTTGTTAAAGTTTCAAGAACATACCTTCACCGAAGAATCAAGCAGTATATTGCTCCCTCCTACGTATATCTCGCGAAGAGACCATGAGGATAAAATCAGAGAGATTAGAGCCCACACAGAAGCATACAGACAATCCTTTTTTCCACGTACAATACGAGACTGGAATAGAAGGGAGAACCGATAGAGGTACTCAGGGTACCCTCCGCCACACACTGTCAGGTGGCTTGCGGAGTATGGATGTAGATGTAGATCCCGATCAACAAGCCTTAAAATTTTATTAATTTCTTTATTAGTTTTCGAGATAGAGGGGTTCAAAGTGACCCTACTTGTAAAACATCCACGTAATATCCTGTGTGAGACAAAAGCGTTATTTATAAAGTGATGTAGCACGAAACATGCTGTAAAATGTCTCCATTATCATCAGAAGGGTTCTGAGAAACCTATGTTGTGGTAGCAAAGCATGTGAAAAATTTTTCTGCACTTAAAATCCGGTCTGAATCGTAAAATTAGTTTTGGATTTTCAATATCATATAAGCATACTATCAAAATTTTACTGACCTCATAATTTTTTTTAAAGACTGGCATGCCCTGCTGTGGCAGAGAAACGAAGGAAGACAAAAAAGGCGAATATGTTGACGTTTAAAAGAATCTAACTGAAAAGTGGGATGCCAGCTACATCATTCTACCTTCCTCAGCAGCACTTTTAAAAATTCCCACCAACATTTTGGCATGCGAACTTATTCGCGCTAGTTATGCTGAGAGAGATGGAGACAGTGCCAGTAGGAAAAAGACAGAAATGTCATAAATACTGGAAAATAGTAGACAGTGGTTGTGTTATAGAAAGACCGAAGGAGACTGTGGCAGAGCGACAGAAATAGAGGGACACAGTGGCAGTGGAACATAGTGGACAGTGCTGGGGAAAGAGTGAAGGAGACAGTGCCAGTGGGAGAGGAATGAAGAGAGAAAGTGGAAATGGGTAAGAGATAGTGGTAATGAGACAGTGTATGGCAATAACAACGAGGAAGTGAGGTAATGACAGTGAGAAGAGACAGCAGCAGTGGGAAGGAACAAGAATAAATTAGATAATATCAATGGGAGAGAGAGAGAGAGAGAGAGAGAGAGAGAGAGAGAGAGAGAGATAGAGATAGAGAGCGCAAGAGGGATACAGTGACAGCGGGAGGAAACAGTAGTGGTAGGACAGAAAGGAAACTATGGCTGTGGAAGGGGTGACAGTGACAGAGAGACAAAAGAGATAATGACAAAGAGGTGGACTGAATGAATGAATGAAATGAATGAGTGAGTGAGAGTGAGAGAGAGATTGAGCAAGTGGGACTGGATGGGTATGAGCGACTAGTGGTTCAAAATGGTTCAAATGGCTCTGAGCACTATGGGACTTATCTTCTGAGGTCATCAGTCCCCTAGAACTTAGAACTACTTAAACCTAACTAACCTAAGGACATCACACACGTCCATGCCCGAGGCAGGATTCTAACCTACGACCGTAGCGGTCACGCGGTTCCAGACTGTAGCGCCTAGAACCGCTCGGCCAATCCGGCCGGCAGCGACTAGTGATTGTGAACGAGTTAGTAAGGGGAGCTTGTGGGAATGAGGTGAGTTGCATGTCAACAGCCGTGAAAATATGTTCACAAGCCAAAATTTTGGTGAAAAGTTTTGAAGGTGCTGAGGAAGACAGAATGAGGCAGCTGGTACCACACTTTTCAGTTACATTCTTTTAAACGGGAGCATTTCTGTCTTCCCTGTGTTCCGATAAGAGCATTTTTCCGTTGGTATAACATTGCTTAAGCTTACGGGAATGTGATCAATTTAATTAATTTACTTTTCACCTCAAGTTGAACGAGATGTAAGATTATTAGTTTTTAGAATACTTCAAAGTTGAGTTACAAAACGGTGGAAACGTTTCATTTGTTCAGCCGTTTTCCCTTCCTCTTATGCTCCACATTTGGTTACTCGTTCATATTGACTGTAGAACTTCTTTATTTCTTGTAACACAGTCACACGTTAAATATGTAGTGGGGGAAGGGGGTAGGAGAGCATGACATGAATACCATATATCAGCACAAATTGTTTTTGTACCTTTTCGTGATTTACACTTTGCAGCTGTATCTATGTATCGGATAGGATGCCTCACTCAGTCTCTTACTGAGACACATTAGACCCACAGCTAGTCTGGTCGGTGTACTAGATCAAGAGTCGTTAACCCACGTGCAGATTTAATCCAGGTATGACTCACCACCTCGTACTCAAGCAAGCTCCCTACTAGTTTCACTGTGTTGCTAGGTCCGCACCGAGCAATCTTGAACTGTAATCGCTTAAAAACCGTGTCGGAAGAGAGCTAGATCCGCCCCGGAGGCGCTGCAGCATGAGTCCGTACCGAGTGGCTTGTGCAATGCTACTTCTCGTACAGCCGGAGCGAGATAAAAAAAAAAAACATCTGTGTGGCGCAACGCAATGGAATATCACGCCGCTGTCCCAATTTGGCACGTGACCTTCGTCCAGCGCGCTGCTGTGGGGACCGCTCGCAAACTGCGATCAAAGTGGGTAAAGGTCGGCATTCGGATATCTGTGCCATCGTTACATCCAGATTATCACCCTCAGACATTGCGTAAGTAACAGTCACTTACACTGTTTACATTAAAGCGGGAAACGTCGACATGACTGTTAACTGTTTCACTTTTATCGGGTTCCGCCTAGCCATGCGAACCAAGACGTCTTTACCATGGAACGAGTCTGTACGTAGTTCAGTGGTTAGCTATTTTACAAACCAAAGAATTAAACGAAAGGAACCCTGAGTATACGAATAAAAAATAACTTACGAATAAGTTATCAACTACTGCGAGGAAGTCCTGTATAGAATCCTTATAGTGTACCTCAAGGTAACTATTGAACTTAGTCGACGGTTTGGGGTTAATCAATTAATTATTCATTTCTACTGGATGTGCTTATTGAAAATGAAACCTGTTGAGTAAAGAATTCCCCTCTGCACCACGCTTAATGGAGTTCTGTCAAAGTGCAAATTTATTCCTCATGTTAAAAAAGATGGAACGGTTTCCTTGAATGCACGAGGGTAGTTCAGAAAGTAAGTTACACCTGATTATAGCAGGCCGAGGAACGTTTTTTGCATGCTACAATGCGGCGCTGCTCTTGCTGCGCAGTGGTTCAAAAATGGTTCAAATGGCTCTGGGCACTATGGACTTAACATCTGAGGTCATCAGTCCCCTAGAACTTAGAACTACTTAAACCTAACTAACCTAAGGATATCACACACATCCATGCCCGAGGCAAGATTCGAACCTGCGACCTTAACGATCGCGCGGTTCCAGACTGAATCACCTAGAACCGCTCGGCCACCGCGGCCGGCTTGCGCAGTGGTCTTAGCGTGTAAGTATGTATTCAACTTACATCCTGAAGTCCCTTCGTATAAAATTGGCATATACTTCTTTCCTCGCAATTTACTTGTCAGACTTAGCGCTTCAGATATATATTGAATCAAAGACACCATTTTACGTGTTTTCACAATGATGATTTCCTTCGACCATGGATGTCGACAGTTACACAGCAATGAACGCATGGCGTTTCGTCCTTACCTTAAGTGTGCCCTGTAGACACTTCATTACTTGGGAATGACGATAGACTGCCAGTGGTGGTGGTGTGCTCCGTCCACAAAGCAGAGCAATTGCAGCAAATTCAGTACTTTCCAATCCTCCAGGTTTTCCGCCATACTTTTCATAGCTGTATTTATCTTGATGTTAGTTACCTAGTATCTTCTTCTTCTTCTGGCCCTCTTCTGTCACCATTCCTTCCAGTCTCTTCTGTTACTATTCCCCAGCCAGTTTATTTTCGTCCGCTTTATTGTTTCCAGTATTTTCTTTTCTCATACTCCTTCTGTAACACAATCATTTTCACTATTTTATCTCTTAATTCCACATCATCCATTCCTTTCTAAATTAACACCTCAAAATTCCTTACACGTTTATCCTCTACTTAGCAATATCCCTGTATCGGTACCAGACAGCGATGCACTCTATACAAAACAATTCATTAATATATTCCTTAATTGTTTGTGTACTGCACCACAGAAAATATTAGCGCCTCTGCAACACATTTTCAATAGCTACCCTCATTTTTATTTCATGGCAGAATGACACGCTACTGATAATTTTGCAGCCTACGTATCTGAAACTATTTCTTCCATTAACTCATCACAAATTTTAAGTTTATTTTCGTTACTTGGCTTGTAAAAATCATTTATCTTCGTACATTTTGCTCACAACTGGTGTTAAGTTCTTTTCATGTACTGTTAATTTTAATCTCACTATCCTCCTTCCTATTCAAATTCAAATGGCTCTGAGCACTATGGAACTTAACATCAGAGGTCATCAGTCCCCTAGAACTTAGAACTACTTAAACCTAACTAACCTAAGGTCATCACCCACATCCATGCCCGAGGTAGGATTCGAACCTGCGACCGCAGCAATCGCGCGGTTCCGGACTGAAGCGCATAGAACCGCTCGGCCACAGCGGCCGGCCCCACCTTCCTGTTGCCACATTCTTTTATTTGAAGCAGTTTTCGACTTATCGAAACAAATGTTAAATAGATTAGGGGAAACACGACGACCCTGTCTAAACCCTACCACAATTTAGATTGTCATTTTCTATTCCTACATACGTTCACTCTGTGTGTAACATACAGGTTACTTATTAGTCTTCTTTTCTTTCCAGTTAACTCAGATCTTCAGAAAATCTAAAAGCTTAGTCCAAAAGCACACTGTCAAACGCTAATTGTCCTACATGCCGCATGTTGTAGGATTTGTTTTCTTCGGTATTGGCACCATCAGTCTTCCTGTGACCACTCATCTTTCTTGTAAATGTTAATGTGCAACCGCAGTATTGACGGTGTTTAAAACACTTTGATATATCTTGACGTCTTTCTCATCTAATTTTCTACACACAAGTGTGAACTAACTCTACGTTGTTACGAACACATTGGTGTCTGATTATGTCATCTCCTTCTGGGTGTTTGTGATACCCGATGGCGGAACCACTATTAAAATGATCTTAACCTTGTCTTTCCGTATTTTCATATTCTATACTTCTCCATGGTGGCAATACTTCCCACACAGCTATAGATAAGACAGTTATTGGAAGGGATATTCTAAACTGTGTTATTAACCTTTCAACTGTTGTGTCTGCTTCTGGTGCGAGATGTTTTTCCAGTGTGCCCATAATAAATTATACTCTGCACTGAAAAGCAAAATTCAGTCTTTCAGCTCAAGAACCATACCTACATCCAGTTTCCTTGTCTTCAATTCTTGAACTGTTCATTATTTTGTTTTCACCAGTATCACATTTTATTTTATACTGAATGATCGTGCTTCCATTCCCATTACACAACAGCTTGTTTGCAGCTTTATAATTACAGCAACCTGAACAGCATTTCTTGGAACAACTTTTTCAATATTATAGCTTCATTCTTTTTGTGAGTGCCTTAGGAATGCAGTTTCATCTGCCGTTCAGAGAATTGTAGAAATCACAGGTCTGTCCTAGACGCCAATGACCTTCATTGAGCACTCTGATAGGCCGTTATAACTACTATGAGTTGCCAGTAACCCGAGATTCGGGTACTCGAATCCCGTAACTGGCGTTGAAGATGTTCATAATCTTTATGCCTGTTTCATGTCCTCGTGTCTTCTTACTGCGGCTATGCGCAATTCTTCAGGTACAGCAACTCCGTGCAAATCTATGCTAGCTTATTTGTCATTCCACACCTCTACAGAATAACGTTTACTTTACAAGTTTCAGTGATGGAGTCATGCTGCAATTTTGGTATATTCTTATCACATGTAAATTAAAATCGTGGTGTATTCCTGTCGCATGTAAAATACTAACATCAGTGAAACATTCAAAGTGGGGACCTCTGAAATTTGCGAAGATGACAGATGATTTAGACAATTTGCTGCGCGACATTTCTTCCCTTGTGGATGCACTGATTAATTTATCAGAAAAATGTGTTTATTAGACCAAACCTTAACCTCGCACTAAGAAAGGTTCACCTATATTTAGTTTAAACACGCGCAAATGTGAACGTTTGTCACAATTTGTAATACAACGGCCATTTTAAGAAAATAGTCTTGTAGTATCATTCGAAGTAAGTGCCTTAAAAACTAAAACATCACGAGTTAGGTAGCAGTCTCGACCAGTACAAGCTTTAAGTTCAGTACCTTTCACAGCTGCACTAATGCCATAAAGAGAGGACGCATTCAGTCATTGATTGTGAAGCTCGTAAACATAGACATTTTCTTTCTATCATGCATCGTTTTTGTGCTATGCATCTGCGACTGCCCCACCACGCATGTGGGCCATTGTGGAAAGTCAGCGACAAACTAGATCAGCATCCTGTAAGTGCTACGTCTGACCGGCACACTGTCTGCTGCTTTATGTAAGAAGTGGCTTGCCTCCGTAGCTCGACAGTGTCGACTCATTCCTGCCGGCAGCTGGTTTGTATCCCAACGGAATCTTCCGTCCCTGGCCTGCGAGAAAGGGGGAGTTGCTGGCGCACGGTCTCTGATCACCATACTGGTGCACAATTGTAGTTGTCTAAACATCTCCAAGCGTTTAATGGAGTTTTGATCTGTGACACTGTTGAAGGTGATCAGTTAGTTTAACGGCTACCTGGCTGCTGATGGAGAGAAGTCGGCAGCGTGCTGACAGTGAGTATTTTCATCTCTATTATTGAAACACGAGTGCGAAGAAAGATACGATCAGTCATCTGAGCAGTCTTCTGTTGTCTCGCAGTCAACAACGATGTCTGACCGGCTATAGGGTCCAGGAAAATACAAGAATACAAAATGTATCGTAATTTTACATAGACAGGACAAAGGCAAAAAGCTGGATCTACTATAACAGCTGGAAATTACGATACGTAGCGTGGATAATCAGAACACACAGAATGAACAGCTAACTGGAGATTCAAATAACTTTTTCAAACATTTCACTGGTTTCTTTTAGTAACTACATTTTTAGCAGTTGGTGAGATACCATCATTTCATGAGGTCCTTGGAACATGTATACGTTATCTGTTTGTATAGACATCTCTGTGACTTCCTTGTTTACTTGCGCGTGAGCTCACTCGCGTTTCAGTGTCGTGTTTGGCTACTTGGTGTGAGGTATCAACGAAGACGCACGGGCGGTTTTCGACGACAGAGGAGAGAGCCATGTGGTTAGACGCTGAACACCATAGGCGACACCATTTTAGAGATTTTTATATTTTGACGACTATGTGGAGATGCACCTTGGAAGAAACGTCTGCAACAAGGGAAGTAGCCACGATGTTTTAATTTTATTATCAATTTTATTGTGCCTGGTTCATGTTCCATTTTAGCGAGTTGTAACAGGTTCTTTTACTTTTTATTATTCTGATGATGTAAGCTTGACTTCCGAAACGCGTTAATCTTAGTGTTTTACACTATAAACAAGTGGTTGAGCCGACATATTTTTTAACATTGACATTCACAACCACGACCTCTCATCCAGTATGGATAAAATCAAAGTAGGTTATATTGTTTGTACTTCTGCCATATTCAGTTAAGTTGTGCAAATAGCAAAACTCCCCTACTTTGTAAATGTCAATAATGGCGTACCACACTTCGATGAGTGGCCTATACCTTCCACTCGAGGCGTATGACTCCCACATTCAACCTTCCAGATGCTGATTGCTCCTTTAGTTCACAAATTCGCCTCTGGTCAGACAAGCTACATGTAGAACGTGAGCGTATGAGGCATTTTATTTCCTCTCATTGTCTCCATTTTCATGAAAAATATTCACAGCATTTTGCCATTTACACCAAACGAATTTCCCTATATGAGATACTGAGAGGGATTCTTTCACCTCCCCCCCCCCCTAGCACCCCTTCACTTCATTTCCCCTCCTCCTTAATAAAACGAGAAATTCGCTAGTTGCTAATGAGTCTTCGAAACGCTATCGCAATCGTTCAGACTCCTTTAGCCATACAGTGACCGTAATAGTAGCTACATCTTTGCTATCTCGATCTTACG
Source organism: Schistocerca gregaria (assembly GCF_023897955.1). Classification (NCBI taxonomy): domain Eukaryota; kingdom Metazoa; phylum Arthropoda; class Insecta; order Orthoptera; family Acrididae; genus Schistocerca; species Schistocerca gregaria. The sequence continues at coordinate 955,274,227 of NC_064921.1, forward strand.
TCTTGCTGACGTGACTTCCATTGCAGTATATCAGCTCCTCGTTCAGACGCGTGCTAAGTTAAGTCGATAGAAGTTGGCGGCCAGGCGCTCCGCCTTAATGAGAGGCGGGAACGGCCGGTGGACGCGGTGGCCTGCCTGCAGCTGCCGTTCGCCTTGACTCCTCCGCAGCTGCCGGAGGCTGCGCCGCTGCTGGCGAAACGTCCTGCCGGACGCGTGGAATCGCTTCTCATGCCGCACGCGACACGTGCACGAACTGGTCGCACGTCACTCCCGACAGAAAATGAAAACAGAGCTTTGTGTGTCTGTAAACTAATAGTTAGTAACAATTACCCTCAGCTCACTGTACATTTTACCCGTTCCCTTTAGAAACTCTTGCCTTCCCGCAATCTTTCTTTTGACCGAACCACTCACTGGATGATACACTACTAGCCATTAAAATTGCCACACCAACAAGAAATGCAGATGATAAACGGGCATTCATTGGACAGATTTATTATACTAGAACTGACATGGGATTACATTTTCACGAAATTGGGGTGCTTAGATCCTGAGAAATCAGTACCCAGAATAACCACCTCTGGCCCTAATAACGGCCTTAATACGCCTGGGCATTGAGTCAAACAGAGCTTGGATGGCGTGTACAGGTACAGCTGCCCATGCAGCTTCAACACGATACCACAGCTCATCAAGAGTAGTGACTGGCGTATTGTGCCGAGCCAGTTGCTCGTTCACCATTGACCAGACGTTTTCAGTTGGTGAGAGATCTGGAGAAGGTGCTGGTCAGGGCAGCAGTCGAACATTTTCTGTATCCATTAAGGCCCGTACAGGACCTGCAACATGCGGTCCTGCAATATCCTGCTGAAATGTAGGGTTTCACAGGGATCGAATGAAGGGTAGAGCCACGGGTCGTAACACGTCTGAAATGTAACGTCCACTGTTCAAAGTGCCGTCAATGTGAACAAGAGGTGACCGAGACGTGTAACCACTGGCACTCCATACCATCACGCCGGGTGATACGTCAGTAAGGCGATGAAGAGTACACGCTTCCAATGTGCGTTCACCGCGATGTCGCCAAACACGGATGCGACCATCATGATGCTGTAAACAGAACCTGGATTCACGCGAAAAAATGACGTTTTGCCATTCGTGCACCCAGGTTCGTCGTTCAGTACACCATCGCAGGCGCTCCTGTCTGTGATGCAGCGTCAAGGGTGGCCGCAGACACGGTCTCCGAGCTGATAGTCCATGCTGCCGCAAACGTCGTCGAACTGTTCGTACAGGTGGTTGTTGTCTTGCAAACGTCCCCATCTGTTGACTCAGGGATCGAGACGTGGCTGCACGATCCGTTACAGCCATGCGGATAATATGCCTGTCGTCTCGACTGCTAGTGATACGAGGCCGTTGGGATCCAGCACGGCGTTCCGTATCACCCTCTTGAACCCACCGATTCCTTATTTTGGTAACAGTCATTTGATCTCGACCAACGCGAGCAGCAATGTCCCGATACGATAAACCGCAATCGCGATAGGCTGCAATCCGACCTTCATCAAAATCAGAAACGTGATGGTACGCATTTCTCCTCCTTACACGAGGCATCACAAGAACATTTCACCAGGCAACGCCGGTCAACTGCTGTTTGTCTATGAGAAATCGGTTGGAAATTTTCCTCATGTCAACACTTTGTAGGCGTCGCCACCGGCACCAACCTTGTCTGAATGCTCTGAAAAGCTAATCATTTGCATGTCACAGCATCTTCTTCCTGTCGGTTAAATTTCGCGTCTGTAGCACGTCATCTTCGTGGTGTAGCAATTTTAATGGCCAGTAGTGTATATGGTCTAACGTTAATTCCGAACGGCGGGTAACATAGTATTTTTCACATATGCAGACACAATCCATCGTCTGCCCTTTTTTTCACATCTGGTATTTCTGTGAACAATACCAACTTGCATTATGATTCATGGTTCACATTAGGCCGTGTGTCCGCCGGCGAACACAGACGTTGCTGGAACGCAACGGTCCACCAGACGCGTACCACTTCCAGTAGGAGCATGCCTAGTAAACCGCTGAAGTGTTCGCAGGAGCCTTAGGGTGTGAGTTTTGTGACATGACGGCTGCATATTTCTTTGTGATGTTCTTCCATTTTTCTGACACTGTTTCGTTCTTGTTTTCTTCAGAGTACGGAGTATTTTTGCTCGGAAGCAAATATTTTCGGTTTTCTCGCTCACTATCTGGCCAGGAAATATTGCTGCGTTCTCTCCAGAGTCTTCCAAATAATTTGGTACCCTTCCCCCTCCCCCCCCTACACTCACACAATGTATCATATTTTGCGAAGTTTTAATTGAGACCTTTGCTCTGTCAGTTTCGTTTATTTTGTGCATCATACAGAGCAAATAAAAATCTACATGTACGACAGGACAGTGGAGACTACCGGCGTGTGACAGTCCGAGAGTTAGGGTCGGACGGGAAGCGTGTCCGGAAGACAGAGGCGCTATGGCGACCGCTCACGTAAAGCGCGAAATCGGGGTTCGAGTCCTGGTCCTGCAAAAATTTTCAAATTTCACCGTTGAATTATTTCAGTGCACAATTGCGGGCGACGTGGGTCCCCCACTTGAATAAAAAATGTTATGCAGATACTTGACTTCGATTTAATGATCCCGTAATTACCCAACAACTTGTCCATGGTTCAGCGCCGCACCAGTAACAAAATCTGTTGTTTCCTTACGTTTTCGTTCGCACTGCGAAGGTGTTTTATTTGTATACAGTGGCCAAACATAACCAACTTTTGTTTGAAATTGAACCACTATAGACTCTTATATTTTAGTACGAAAAGCTTGAGAGGGATTCAAATGAGACCTTGCTCAGGACTAAGAGTAATACAAAGGTGTCCACAATCACTATTTTCAAATTTTATGTATATTTTTTGTAATGATATGACATACGTAGAACATTAAGTACTTGCTAGCACATCCTAGGTCCGCTCTAAGTCTTCTGCAGCCTCTGTGGCATTAGGTAGATATTTCATTTAGCTGCAGTAAATATTAGTGCTTTTTTGTGAAATGTAATACAAGGTAGCACACAAATAATATTCAGATCGGATAGTATCATATTAAAAGTATAAGGATGATGGCTCTGAGCACTATGCGACTTACCTTCAAAGGTCATCAGTCGCCTACAACTTAGAACTACTTAAACCTAACTAACCTAAGGACATCACACACATGCATGCTGAGGCAGGATTCGAACCTGCGACCGTAGCGGTCGCTTGGTTCCAGACTGTAGCGCCTAGAACCGCACGGTTACTCTGGCCGGCTATAAGGATGAGAATTTGAGCATGTCAATTAATTAATTAGGGGTAATACTAAGAACAAATGAAATGGCACACTCACTTACAGTCAGTGCTAGGGAAGTCCATTAGAAGACTTAGCTTTGCTGGAAGGGTTCTGCGAAGATACACTGAATATGTAAAGGAAATCACGAGTCAGTAGTGCTATCAATCCTTATCAGGTAGGCTTCACGATAAGCATTGAGTATGTCCAGACACGTGTTGCTACGGCCTTAATAGGTCGGTGTAACCCATGTCAAAGTGTAGCAGAAATATTCCTTGGGGGAACTATGATGTTCTCGCGAAACCCACCTGGGTAAATTAGAGAACTATAACTCGCAGCAGCCTTTTCAGTAGTTGCAGGGGCAACAGTCTGGATGATTGACTGATCTGGCCTTGCAACATTAACCAAAACGGCCTTGCTGTGCTGGTACTGCGAACGGCTGAAAGCAAGGGGAAACTACAGCCGTAATTTTTCCCGAGGACATGCAGCTTTACTGTATGATTAAATGATGATGGCATCCTCTTGGGTAAAATATTCCGGAGGTAAAATAGTCCCCCATTCGGATCTCCGGGCGGGGACTACTCAGGAGGATGTCGTTATCAGGAGAAAGAAAACTGGCATTCTACGGATCGGAGCGTGGAATGTCAGATCCCTTAATCGGGCAGGTAGGTTAGAAAATTTAAAAAGGGAAATGGATAGGTTAAAGTTAGATATAGTGGGAATTAGTGAGGTTCGGTGGCAGGAGGAACAAGACTTCTGGTCAGGTGACTACAGGGTTATAAACACACAATCAAATAGGGGTAATGCAGGAGTAGGTTTAATAATGAATAGGAAAATAGGAATGCGGGTAAGCTACTACAAACAGCATAGTGAACGCATTATTGTGGCCAAGATAGATACGAAGCCCACACCTACTACAGTAGTAAAAGTTTATATGCCAACTAGCTATGCAGATGATGAAGAAATTGAAGAAATGTACGATGAAATAAAAGAAATTATTCAGATAGTGAAGGGAGACGAAAATTTAATAGTAATGGGTGACTGGAATTCGAGTGTAGGAAAAGGGAGAGAAGGAAACATAGTAGGTGAATATGGATTGGGGCTAAGAAATGAAAGAGGAAGCCGCCTAGTAGAATTTTGCACAGAGCACAACTTAATCATAGCTAACACTTGGTTTAAGAATCATGAAAGAAGGTTGTATACGTGGAAGAATCCTGGAGATACTAAAAGGTATCAGATAGATTATATAATGGTAAGACAGAGATTTAGGAACCAGGTTTTAAGTTGTAAGACATTTCCAGGGGCAGATGTGGACTCTGACCACAATCTATTGGTTATGACCTGTAGATTAAAACTGAAGAAACTGCAAAAATGTGAGAAATTAAGGAGATGGGACCTGGATAAACTGAAAGAACCAGAGGTTGTACAGAGTTTCAGAGAGAGCATAAGGGAACAATTGACAGGAATAGGGGAAAGAAATACAGTAGAAGAAGAATGGGTAGCTCTGAGGGATGTAGTAGTGAAGGCAGCAGAGGATAAAGTAGGTAAAAAGACGAGGGCTGCTAGAAATCCTTGGGTAACAGAAGAAATATTGAGTTTAATTGATGAAAGGAGAAAATATAAAAATGCAGTAAATGAAGCAGGCAAAAAGGAATACAAACGTCTCAAAAATGAGATCGACAGGAAGTGCAAAATGGCTAAACAGGGATGGCTAGAGGACAAATGTAAGGATGTAGAAGCTTATCTCACTAGGGGTAAGATAGATACTGCCTACAGGAAAATTAAAGAGACCTTTGGAGAGAAGAGAACCACGTGTATGAATATCAAGAGCTCAGATGGCAACCCAGTTCTAAGCAAAGAAGGGAAGGCAGAAAGGTGGAAGGAGTATATAGAAGGCTTATACAAGGGCGATGTACTTGAGGAAATAGAAGAGGATGTAGATGAAGACGAAATGGGAGATACGATACTGCGTGAAGAGTTTGACAGAGCACTGAAAGACCTGAGTCGAAACAAGGCCCCCGGAGTAGACAACATTCCATTAGAACTACTGACGGCCTTGGGAGAGCCAGTCATGACAAAACTCTACCAGCTGGTGAGCCAGATGTATGAGACATGCGAAATACCCTCAGACTTCAAGAAGAATATAATAATTCCAATCCCAAAGAAAGCAGGTGCTGACAGATGTGAAAATTACCGAACTATCAGTTTAATAAGCCACGGCTGCAAAATACTAACGCGAATTCTTTACAGACGAATGGAAAAACTGGTAGATGCAGACCTCGGGGAGGATCAGTTTGGATTCCGTCGAAATGTTGGAACACGTGAGGCAATACTGACCTTACGACTTATCTTAGAAGAAAGATTAAGAAAAGGCAAACCTACGTTTCTAGCATTTGTAGACTTAGAGAAAGCTTTTGACAATGTTGACTGGAATACTCTTTTTCAAATTCTAAAGGTGGCAGGGGTAAAATACAGGGAGCGAAAGGCTATTTATAATTTGTACAGAAACCAGATGGCAGTCATAAGAGTCGAGGGGCTTGAAAGGGAAGCAGTGGTTGGGAAAGGAGTGAGACAGGGTTGTAGCCTCTCCCCGATGTTATTCAATCTGTATATTGAGCAAGCAGTAAAGGAAACAAAAGAAAAATTTGGAGTAGGTATTAAAATTCATGGAGACGAAGTAAAAACTTTGAGGTTCGCCGATGACATTGTAATTCTGTCAGAGACGGCAAAGGACTTGGAAGAGCAGTTGAACGGAATGGACAGTGTCTTGAAAGGAGGATATAAGATGAACATTAACAAAAGCAAAACGAGGATAATGGAATGTAGTCAAATTAAATCGGGTGATGCTAAGGGAATTAGATTAGGAAATGAGACACTTAAAGTAGTAAAGGAGTTCTGCTATTTAGGAAGTAAAATAACTGATGATGGTCGAAGTAGAGAGGATATAAAATGTAGACTGGCAATGGCGAGGAAAGCGTTTCTGAAGAAGAGAAATTTGTTAACATCGAATATAGATTTAAGTGTCAGGAAGTCATTTCTGAAAATATTTGTTTGGAGTGTAGCCATGTATGGAAGTGAAACATGGACGATAACTAGTTTGGACAAGAAGAGAATAGAAGCTTTCGAAATGTGGTGCTACAGAAGAATACTGAAGATAAGGTGGATAGATCACGTAACTAATGAGGAGGTATTGAATAGGATTGGGGAGAAGAGAAGTTTGTGGCACAACTTGACTAGAAGAAGGGATCGGTTGGTAGGACATGTTTTGAGGCATCAAGGGATCACAAATTTAGCATTGGAGGGCAGCGTGGAGGGTAAAAATCGTAGAGGGAGACCGAGAGATGAGTACACTAAGCAAATTCAGAAGGATGTAGGTTGCAGTAGGTACTGGGAGATGAAGCAGCTTGCACAGGATAGAGTAGCATGGAGAGCTGCATCAAACCAGTCTCAGGACTGAAGACAACAACAACAACAACAACTCGTGAGGACTCTTCACCTTGCCACCATCGAATATCACAAGTAGGTGTCACGAGATATGAGCGATTAGAGCACGTACAGACACTTGTAGACACACTCTCAGAACGTGCGTTTTGTAGGACAGAAAATAGCAAGCCACTCTACAGCGCATAGTGGAAAGCTCATCGTATCAACGTTATCGATTTTCTTTGCGGTTCGATCCAGAAAGCGAGTGTCCATCTCTAGAGATTTCGGCGTCTACGGTATGTTAGTCTCTTCCTTCTTTTCTCGTACTGAATGTGGCTGTCTACATTCCTATCTACATGCTTAAATCTCTCATCTTTTGATACATTCGAGAGATAGGTGGGTGATAGTGTAAGTCTTCTTCGAATAAAATGTGGCTATACTTACCCAACGGGATCCGTGAGAACTACATGCGGATGTAGCGTACCTCTTTCGGTGAACACTACCTTGACTCCACTGTACATTATTAGAAAAGGGTTACTATTTACCTAGATAGTGATGTGCTAGGATCTGCAACTGAAAAAAAGGTGTTTGAAAACTCTGCAACATTCCTCATTCCTAATGCGACTACGTACCGCCAGGAATGACCATTTACGATCACTGCTTCACTATCACAAAATATTCCGTCTAGGAACCACTAACATGTACTTAATTTTGGCTGTAGAGGACAAAAGGTGATGCTTATAAGGCTCATAATGTGCATGTATAACAGCTAATCAGTGAAGTGACAACTAGCAGAAAGTTCATGTGCTCCAACATTTGTTTTCGGTTCTCGTTCGCCAACGGATTCCTAAACTCCTCGTAGCTTATGTTTCTTGTCCTTACACGCTGCAATCACGGAATTAAAGCAGAACGATGGTGAAACTGTCCTCTAGACATCACGACCTAATTTTTTAGTACATTGTCGTTAATATTCAGTGCTGAAAATCATCTTTCCATTAGTTTTTGTACGTACAGGACATAAAATACGGCGTTAAATAGCGTAATAAATTATAATAAAGGAGGGTGCAATCTGCAGTGATCAGCGTAAAGGAACGCCACCCAGATCCAAGACTCACTCGCACGCCGCTCTATTAACGCACTACGAGCGAGCTCTTGCAAATGACTACAGCTGAGCTGTGCCCACCACACTGTTCTTTGAATCATTCACAGAATTTCCCAGCTCCTGGGCTCTGTTAATTCTCTCCAGAATTTCTACCCTTCCAGCTTCTGTTCTGTTGGTGTACATGTATCCCAATACGTTTTAAACCAAAATTTTAATTCCATTTATTTCAAGGAGAATGAGTTGATACTGGATGTAGATTTTTATCAAGTGTGCGTAGAGTTACCAAAACATAACACACGCTTTACACACCACCCACCTATCACTACTCCTCCTGCCCCCACCCCTATCATTTTCCCACAAGCCTTTGGCTTAATTGTAGACTGGAAATGAGAAACACTGTAAGAGCGAAATGTCAAACTGTAAGATAGATAACTGCAAAAAACCATGACAGATTAATATTAAAAACCATTTTATTTGAAGGACAACAAATTGTCATAGTTTCACGTAATTTGTAACGTCTGACAGAAAAAGTATTACAAAAGTGTAATAAGTTTCGAATTTAAAAATTATAAACATGAAAATTTAGATTTAGACGCTATATTTCCAAGGATTCACTGAATGTGCTCAGCCTCACCTCACTTATTTCTGAGCAATAACAAAGTACTTAGTACTGACAACATTGACAAATGCCCCCCCCCCCTTGTGTACTAACAACTGTTTTAAGAGTACGTGCTTGCAGTACTCCTTCCTTTTCCATGCTGCATGTCTGTCCTCATCCTTGGTCCGCCCCCGGTAGCTGAATGGTCAGCGCGACAGACTGTCAATCCGAAGGGCCCGGGTTCGATTCCCGGCTAAGTCGAGGATTTTCTCTGCTCAGGGACTGGGTGTTGTGTTGTTCTAATCATCATCATTTCATCCCCATCGACGCGCAGGTCGCCGAAGCGGCATCAAATCGAAAGACTTGCACCAGGGAACGGTCTACCCGACGGGAGGACCTCGTCACACGTCATTTCATTTCCCCTCCCTCGGGTATCATGTCTTGTGAACACTTGGGAAATAGAAACTTGTGAAGGTATTGCAAGACTTATGAAGGACCAAAGACAAAAATGAAATTCACCTGTGTGTGCCTAAAGGCGGGCTCATGCGTTTGAGGCATAAAGGGCGACTGGGTAAGGCGTAACTCCCAGCTCCCGGATCCAAAGGTAGGACTGTGTCAGGGCGCCGATGACCTAGACGTTGAGCGCCCGTAAGCCCCAACACATAGACACACACACACACACACACACACACACACACGACTCGATCCCTGTGTCTGGAGTTTGGGGTACGTGATATCAGGTGTGAACAATCACCTACGGCAGGTGTGCTCCTCTGTGCGGGCCTCCGGAAGGAAGGAGGGTGTCATCGGAGGCGCTGGCAATCGTGGGGGATTCACCCACGATGAGGACATAAACTCCATCAATGCAACCTCTGTCTCACAAACGGGAGTGGAATGAGGCGAAACATAACACGTATCTTCCAGTTGCAACTCGCTATCTCGTGGAAACACACATAGGAGGAGGTCATAACTTTTCCACAGTGAATCTGTTCATCATTCAGATAGGTGTGCATACAACTACTTGTCCACTAAAGTCCTGCACTCGTTTATGCAGTGAGACTTTGTTTCTAGAGATAGACAGTGCCTTTCAAGCTCAAAAACTGCTTAAAGCCACACTCCTCCACGGATACCCTGTTCGTGTAGAGCAGGGGTGGCCAAGATTTCGAGGCTCGCGGGCCGTGCCCGAGCCCAAATGCCAAAGCACTCTGCCTCGGTTCACGTTTCCCCCACTGGCACGTTGCGCTGTCTCAGAACGAGGAGGGAGAAGAGGGGAAAACAGCGAACGCGCCGAAATTAAATGGCCATACAGTCCTATTGCATACGACATGGTTTTATATTTCACATTTCACAGTAACACGGGTCACAAAAAAAAGTTTTCAGTACTGATTAATTATTTTCGGGGCGCTGAAGGCATAATATAATTATCTAGCACAAACTATCGACATACGACAGGCGAAGACAATTTCAGAGATTTTCGCACTCAATTTGCCATGTAATCATAACTTAGTTTCATAAACGAAGGAAGGCCAGTCACACAAATATGTCGATCAAAATATTGTAGCACTTTTGCAACCTCATTATGAAGACTTGGAAAATGTACCTGAGAAAAGCAATGTAAACCTACTGGGCAGTTTTAACATAAAAAGATTTGTAATTAAAACTGGAATTACCTTGGAGGTTAGTTAAATTCGCACATGTACAGGGATGCTTTGAACTGAAACGGCAAATGGTCTCAAAAACAGCTCGAAAACACATCCAAGATTGACAAAACTTTTATAAAACTATCACTGTCATTCTTGCAAGTACACAATGAATTGTTGAGACCTTGCGCTTTGTTTAACGCCAGTGAGCTAAGGGAATTGGAATGTGTCAGAAGGCGTCCCTTCCACAACGCGATTTTCTTTTTCAATGCATCCCCATCAAATCAGAAGTTAACGTGCAATGTGTTACTTTGGGCAGTGTGCAGTCAAGTCCACTTAAAAAACGAAGTTTGCAGTTCATTCCGAATGTTCCAATTTTTGTTCCTGCACTCCTTTTTCTCTCATAAGTTCAACAACTGCGAAATTTAAATCGAAAAATCGTTCGAGGCATGCTCCTTGACTTAAGCAACGTACTTCGCAGTAATATATGAACTCTGTACACTCTTTGTTTCCACTGAAACATGGTGCAGCTGGAACTGTAATAACGGGTCGGACTTCAACCCGTTTACATTTCGTACCACCAATCTTTTACAATGCTCCATGTCTGCAAATTTAGCACAAAATGCTTCATGTACAGAGCAATGAATCCGATTTCGGCGGCGCGGTTCGTTCCGTCCCTTTACGACGGACCTGCACCTACCTGTGAACATTGTCTCAGCAGATCATCAGTAGGGCAGCCGAGCGAAACCTACTCAACTTCGACGTGAACCAGGCTGCAATTAAAGTCACTAATCTACGTTTCGGGAGAAAGTTTCCACACGAAATGAAAGGTTGGAAATTTTGTCCTTAATTAATATATTCTGAAACGTAGGTGAAAAAGTATCACTGCCAAGCCCGTGCAAGTCTTAACACAGTCACTCACAATCCCTTTCACTCACGTTAGCAAGTTTATGGTGTTGGATTTCGCGAAAACATAATAGCTAAAAAATTACGGATTGTTTTTGATTGAGAATGCTCGCCAAATATTAAGTCTGTCGGTACCTAATGCAGTCACAGTTTTTAGCCACCGAACTGCTCAATACGCCACGCGGAATTTATGTTTTTTCTCGTCTCAAAATTCACTTAAAGATTCCATACTTTCTACACACCCATCGGAATAATTCTGCCGTCACTTTCCAACACTTTTAATGTATGAAACACTGCTAGATCCGGCAACTTATCATTTCCATCGGAACTACTACGGCACACGTCCGATCTGTTTCATGACTAGGCTTCGACTCCTCTCTAAAGTACTTTGTCTTCTCCTCCAGCAGAGAAAGGCGTGCGAAGAATATTGCTTTGCCATTGGTCAGTTTACTCAACAGCCAACAGCAAAACGACATTCTCCCGCATCAGTCCGCGATTTTCATCAATAACCAATCGCGAAATAGTAAACCAAACGACTGCACTTTTTACCGACGTAATTATCTAATACACTGAAGTTTTGCTTATGCATAAAGTTATTTACTGTTGTTATATATACCTTAATTTACTTTTCCTTTACCATAAACTTACTTTACAAATCTATTCTACAAAAATCCCCTTTGTCCACATCCATTCTTCTTCGAAATGTTCCCACACTAAATCCCACTACATAATTCGTTAAACAATTGTCCTCATATTAACGTTAAATCACACTCACGCATCATTCATACTGCTAAAACACATTTATAACATTTTACATACACAAAAAGACATAATGACACTTTATGAAAATACTAGGACAGTTTATGAAAAACATTCTATTACTTTAGTGCACTCTAGTGGGCACAATCAAAACTGAAATCTGATACATAAACTACGTGCGCGTCCAGTCTCGCGTCACCATCTGTCACTATCCAGCTCTGAGACACATCTCCCACTTAACCGCCTCCAATGGAAGATCGGTATACCGCGCTACGCCTCACCATCTGTTACTCGTTTCAATTTTTTGCTGAATCATTGTCATCTAAAAGTTAAAATTCCTTCTGCTTGGTACTGTAATGTCGTTTTATAGCAAATAAGCAGTACCCATCGCTTACGACAGCCTATATAATGTAACCCATTTTTCGTCTGTGTTAGTAAGCGCCTATCTTGGGGCACGGAACCCACACCCAGTTGCAGGTTGCGTATCTAAGGCTTCCAGGGACATGAAAATTTATTTTCAGTATTTCATATAAACAGTGAGCGAATTTAAACATTTTAAATTCTGACGGTATCCAGTCATTATACAGGGGTGTTAGAATCTTTAAAGAATCGGGGATTTACCCGTATTGCAGAAACAGGAAAGAAAGCGATAAGTGTGGTGTGTTTGTGTAGCCTTGTGCTGCGTGAGCGCTACAAGCTGCCGTGCAGTGAGCTCGTCTCTGTGCCCGCAGGATCGGGGCGCGATGCAGCCGGACGACGTGTCGTGCGAGCTGGACCTGGGCGAGCCGCCCGCGGAGCTCGTGGAGTACGCCAGGGAGGAGCTTGGGGAGTCCCCGGACACGAGGGCCGCCGCGCTCCAGGAGCTCAGAGACCTCATCTTTGGTGAGTTCCTGCTGTCCACGTTCGTGCACCCCTACACCAGCGAGGCGATGGCGCTCCGGACTTAAGTTGCACTTGGTTTCGAATGTGTACATGTACGAAATGAGCGTTAAGATACAAATGTGTCGATAGGAAACACTTGTTGTGAACGAGCTTTAATTTCTTTTTGTTGGTATGACATCTGTCAAGGATATTTAGTATACATCAAGTTATGGAACAAACATCATCATATGTTTTCATCGTGTGAACAATGTCGAATTTTGTACCAGAAAGTGATGATTTGCGGAAAGCATTAATGTTTTGAAGCTTCCTGGCAAATTAAAACTGTGCGCCGGGCCGAGACGAGGTACTGGCAGAAGTAAAGCTGTGAGGACGGAGCGTGAGTCGTGCTTGGGTAGCTCAGTTGAGGCACTCACCCACATCAGAGAGTTCTTGATTGACTTCAGCTACTTACGGTCGGAACTGCCGACGACAGGGAAGCCCAGCACGAAAGACTATTATCGCCTCTATCAACAGCAGCAACCTGTAAATACGATCGCCCATAGACATCCTGAAGTTGCCTGGAACACGGTGTGGCAAGCGGTAAACACGACGGTGCGTTTATTGTGGTACGTGGTTGTGAATGGGAAGTTCGCTACTCGTCAGAGGCTACATTCCATTCATCTGGCGGACGACCCCTTGTGTTCGACATGCTCAGTCGTTGACTCGGATGCACACGGTCTGACGTGTGCCGCGACCAGCGGGTGCTGGCTACTGAGGCAGCGCATGCTGGCGTTACTCTTGCGGCGGTTGCCGGAGTCTATCTCCCCTGATGATGTTCTGCGTTCCGACGGCGTATACTTTCCATCAACCAGAACGAACGCCGTTAACTGGCTGAAAGGCATGCCCGTATACTACATATTTCGCGATGCTCCCAAAGGCACACTCGACTTTTGGCCCCTATTGATGACGACACATGCAGCTTTCAGCCGCCACCCGAAGTACAGAACTCGTGTCGCAAATTATTTAGGTTCATTATTTGCGGATCCTCCTGCTCACTGGGGCGCTCCGGGTATGAGACGCTGAAAATGAAGAAGAATCCTGGAGCATATTGATCCTCTACGGACGGAATAGGGCGGAACCCCTCCCAACAGACGAGAAGACCACTCGGACGCTCGGCTACGGCAGTTGTAGGATCTTTCTTTGTAATGAAACAAAAATAAATCTATAAATACAATACAAAATGAATTTTTTTTAAAAAATAAACAACATCGACAAACCTACTATATCCTTTTCCTGATCCTTCGATCTTCGAACTCGAACACGTTGCTTGGGCGTGGCGGCGGGATGGCCAGGCTTCGGTGTCGATCCCTGCCCTACCCGTCGTCCTGCTCCAGCAGCGGTTCACTTAAAAAAAAAAAAAAAAAAAAAAAGTTGGTAGAGCACTTGCCCGCGAAAGGCGAAGGTCCCGAGTTCGAGTCTAGGTCTGGCACACAGTTTTAAAATCTGCCAGGAAGTTTCACATCAGCGCAGACTCCGCTGCAGAGTGAAAATCTCATTCTCATTAATTTTTTGTTTTCATTTAAAAAAAGTGCTGCAGAGTCGCATCCAATGCTTGTCGAGGCATATGGCGATCGTGCTCTATCAGAAGCAACATGCAAAAGATGGGTTCAACGGTTCAGCAATAATGATTTTGTTGTAAGAAATGAAGAACGTGGATGACCACCAAAAAAGTTCGAAGACGTCGAATTGCACGCAATATTGGATGAAGATGATACTTTTGAGTCAGAATCAAATGGCAGCAATGCTAAATGTCGCACAACAAACCATTTCTGACCGTTTTAAAGCTAATGGGAAAGATCTAAAAGTGTGGAAAATGGGTGCCACATGAATTGAATGAAAGACAGATGCAAAACCGAAAAACTATTGTCAAATTTTGCTTCAAAGACATGAAAGAAAATCAATTTTGCATCGAATTGTTACTGGCGATGAAAAATGGATTTATTTTAAGAATCCTAAACGGGAAAAATCATGGGTTAATCCGGGACAACCATCAACATCGACTGCGAAACCAGATCGATTCGGCAAGAAGACAATTCTCTGTGTTTGGTGGGATCAGAAAGGTGTGGTGTATCATGAGCTTCTAAAACCCGGTGAAACTGTGAATACTAATCGCTACAGACAACAAATGATCAATTTCAACTATGGAATGATCGAAAAAAGACCAGAATGGGCCAGAAGACATAGCAAAGTATTTTTTTACACCACAATGGACCTGCACAGAATGCAAAACTGGTTCAGGATACAATACAGACACTTGGCTAGGAGCTGCTACCCCATCATCAGACTTGGCCTCTTCCGACTACCAGTTGTTTTCATCAGTGGGACACGCATTGGCTGAGGAACACTTCGATTCCTACGAAGAAGTTGAAAATTGGGTGTCTAATTGGTTTGCTTCAAAGGACGAACATTTCTATTGGCGTGGTGTCCACATATTGCCAGAAAGGTGGTCAAAATGTATAGAAAGCAAAGGTCAGTACTTTGAATAAAATGTTTTTACTTTTCAATTCAAAATTAGTATTTCATTTTCACAAAAAAAGAAAAACGCTCATTTCATACCAGTACACCTGGTAATTAGTAAATGTCAAAACGCCTTCGTGAGTAATACAGTGCATTGCGTTTTTTGATGTTTTTCTGGTCATACATGCATGTTTAATCCAGTAACAGGATGCATTTCTAACTTTTCTGGTTAGGCTTTCGGGTAATGAAGAAGAGAAGTATGTGATGCGTAAAGACTGTCTTCGTAATTCAGCATTTTCCTAGATCCGGGATGACGATACTGATATTTGGTTTATGTCCTCTTCCCAAAAATGGCTTGAACATATTTCTCTGTGTTTGGTCGATTTCCGACCTTTCGTTCTCTGAGCGTTCACTCAGAGGGTTTTTCGAGTTGGATTAATAACGAATCTAAAGCCAACGAGAGAAATAAAACCACTACAGTAAAATTAAACAGCACCGAATTTAATGCATATAAAAGAAAAAATCACTTGAACAAATCCACTTACGAATGAATGACTCTTTTACGGTTTAGACCATATTATCACAACATTACTTCCATGTTAGATCAAAATACTTCCACCGGAAGATAATTTTTGGGACAATTGACATAGCGGACTTTGCCTTAGTGTGTGATGTCATGGCAACTCATTATACCTCTATTCGCCACATTCAGTCATTCATTTTTATCTTGTTTTCTTTGTATTCTTTAGACAAATGACACATGTCAACTAGGACGGATTCCCAGAAATATCAAATGTTCAAATGTGTGTGAAATCTTATGGGACTTAACTGCTAAGGTCATCAGTCCCTAAGCTTACACACTACTTAACCTAAACTATTCTAAGGACAAACACACCACCCATGCTCAAGGGAGGACTCGAACCTCCGCCGGGACCAGCCGCACAGTCCATGACTGCAGCGCCTGAGACTGCTTGGCTAATCCCGCGCTGCCCAGAAATATCGATCTTGTGAAATTCAGCTATTGATCAAGGCATTTTACTTTATTACGTCGCTTCTTGTCAGTGTGTCCGTTCCGTACCAACTTTGCAATTGATTTTAAACTAACTTCACGATTAGCTCAACACGTGACATTTTGAACATAGTCCAGAACTGAATTAGATTGCAATATCAACTCGCTTTCTTGTCTGCTGTATGGTGGAGGGAACTATCTGTAGCCCACTCATTTCTCCCTCTTTCTGTACCAACCCCGAAGGGTGAGTGAGAAGAATGATAGTAATCCTCTGAATCAGACCTAATTTCTCGAATTTTCTCGTCGGGGTCATTTCGCGAGAGCTATGTGGAAGGAACTAATGTGTTGTCAGAGCCTACCCGCCCCTGTAAATTTAAATAGGCCGTATACCCGTGGTCTAGGGGTAGCGTCTTTAATTCTTGAATTTTCTCGTCGGGGTCATTTCGCGAGAGCTATGTGGAAGGAACTAATATGTTGTCAGAACCTACCCGCCTCTGTAAGTTTAAATAGGCCGTGTACCCGTGGTCTAGGGGTAGCGTCTTTAATTCATAATCAAAAACGTCTTCGGTCCCGGGTTCGATCCCCGCCACTGCCTAAATTTTGATAAATAATCAGCATTGGCGGCCGAAGACTTCCGGCATAAGAAGTCAGCCTCATTCTGCCAACGGCCTTGTCAAAGAGGGCGGAGGAGCTGATAGAGGTTCTGGGCACTCTCTTGTCCTAGGGGTGGGAAACTGCCTCTAAAGGCGGAAGAATCAGCAATTATCAACGACATGAGGATGCAGAAGGCAATGGAAACCACTGCGTTAAAGACACGTAACGTAGCTGAAGAAGTTTCATGATGATCTCTCCATTGGCAAAAGATTCCGGAATAGTCCCCCATTCGGATCTCCGGGAGGGGACTGCCAAGGGGGAGGTTACCATGAGAAAAAGATTGAATAATCAACGAAAGGATAATGTTCTACGAGTCGGGGCGTGGAATGTCAGAAGCTTGAACGTGGTAGGGAAACTAGAAAATCTGAAAAGGGAAATGCAAAGGCTCAATCTAGATATAGTAGGGGTCAGTGAAGTGGAAGGAAGACAAGGATTTCTGGTCAGATGATTATCGGGTAATATCAACAGCAGCAGAAAATGGTATAACAGATGTAGGATTCGTTATGAATAGGAAGGTAGGACAGAGGTTGTGTTGCTGTGAACAGTTCAGTGACAGGGTTGTTCTAATCAGATTCGACAGCAGACCAACACCGACAACGATAGTTCAGGTATACATGCCGACGTCGCAAGTTGAAGATGAACGGATAGAGAAAGTGTATGAGGATATTGAAAGAGTAATGCAGTATGTAAAGGGGGACTGGAATGCAGTTGTAGGGGAAGGAGTAGAGGAAAAGGTTACAGGAGAATATGGGCTTGGGACAAGGAATGAAAGAGGAGAAAGACTAATTGAGTTCTGTAACAAGTTTCAGCTAGTAATAACGAATACCCTGTTCAAGAACCACAAGAGGAGGAGGTATACTTGGAAAAGGCCGGGAGATACGGGAAGATTTCAATTAGATTACATCATGGTCAGACAGAGATTCCGAAATCAGATACTGGATTGTAAGGCGTACCCAGGAGCAGATATAGACTCAGATCACAATTTAGTAGTGATGAAGAGTAGGCTGAAATTCAAGACATTAGTCAGGAAGAATCAATACGGTAAGAAGTGGAATACGGAAGTTCTAAGGAATGACGAGATACGTTTGAAGTTCTCTAACGCTATAGATACAGCAATAAGGAATAGCGCAGTAGGCAGCACAGTTGAAGAGGAATGGACATCTCTAAAAAGGGCCATCACAGAAGTTGGGAAGAAAAACATAGGTACAAAGAAGGTAGCTGCGAAGAAACCATGGGTAACAGAAGAAATACTTCAGTTGATTGATGAAAGGAGGAAGTACAAACATGTTCCGGGAAAATCAGGAATACAGAAATACAAGTCGATGAGGAATGAAATAAATAGGAAGTGCAGGGAAGATAAGACAAAACGGCTGCAGGAAAAATGTGAAGACATCGAAAAAGATATGATTGTCGGAAGGACAGACTCAGCATACAGGAAAGTCGCAAACAACCTTTGGTGACATTAAAAGCAACGGTGGTAACATTAAGAGTGCAACGGGAACTCCACTGTTAAATGCAGAGGAGAGAGCAGATAGGTGGAAACAATACATTGAAAGCCTCTATGAGGGTGAAGATTTGTCTGATGTGATAGAAGAAGAAACAGGAGTCGATTTAGAAGAGATAGGGGATCCAGAATTAGAATCGGAATTTAAAAGAGCTTTGGAGGACTTACGGTCAAATAAGGCAGAAGGGATAGATAACATTCCATCAGAATTTCTAAAATCATTAGGGGAGGTGGCAACAAAACGACTATTCACGTTGGTGTGTAGAATATATGAGTCTGGCGACATACCATATGACTTTCGGAAAAGCATCATCCACACAATTCTGAAGACGGCAAGAGCTGACAAGTGCGAGAATTATCGGACAATCAGCTTAACAGCTCATGCATCGAAGCTGCTTACAAGAATAATATACAGAAGAATGGAAAAGAAAATTGAGAATGCGCTAGGTGACGATCAGTTTGGCTTTAGGAAAAGTAAAGGCACGAGAGAGGCAATTCTGACGTTACGGCTAATAATGGAAGCAAGGCTAAAGAAAAATCAAGACATGTTCATAGGATTTGTCAACCTGGAAAAAGCGTTCGACAATATAAAATGTTGCAAGCTGTTCGAGAGTCTGAAAAAAGTAGGGGTAAGCTATAGGGAGAGACGGGTCATATACAATATGTACAACAACCAAGAGGGAATAATGAGAGTGGACGATCAAGAACGAAGTGCTCGTATTGAGAGGGGTGTAAGACAAGGCTGTAGCCTTTCGCCCCTACTCTTCAATCTGTACATCGAGGAAGCAATGATGGAAATAAAAGAAAGGTGAAAGGATATCAATGATACGATTCGCTGATGACATTGCTATCCTGAGTGAAAGTGAAGAAGAATTAAATGATCTGCTGAACGGAATGAACAGTCTAATGAGTACGCAGTATGGTTTGAGAGTAAATCGGAGAAAGACGAAGGTAATGAGAAGTAGTAGAAATGAGAACAGCGAGAAACTTAACATCAGGATTGATTGTCACGAAGTCAATGAAGTTAAGGAATTCTGCTACCTAGGCAGTAAAATAACCAATGACGGACGGAGCAAGGAGGACATCAAAAGCAGACTCGCTATGGCGAAAAAGGCATTTCTGGCCAAGAGAAGTCTACTAATATCAGATACCGGCCTTAATTTGAGGAAGAAATTTCTGGGAATGTAAGTCTGGAGTACAGCATTGTATGGTAGTGATACATGGACTGTGGGAAAACCGGAACAGAAGAGAATCGAAGCATTTGAGATGTGGTGCTATAGACGAATGTGGAAAATTAGGTGGACTGATAAGGTAAGAAATGAGGAGGTTCTACGCAGAATCGGAGAGGAAAGGAATATGTGGAAAACACTGATAAGGAGAAGGGACAGGATGATAGGACATCTGCTAAGACATGAGGGAATGACATCGATGGTACTAGAGGGAGCTGTAGAGGGCAAAAACTGTAGAGGAAGACAGAGATTGGAATACGCCAAGCAAATAATTGAGGACGTAGGTTGCAAGTGCTACTCTGAGATGAAGAGTTTAGCACAGGAAAGGAATTCGTGGTGGACCGCATCAAACCAGTCAGCAGACTGATGACAAAAAAAAAATATATTCGTTCAATCAGGTGAACAGAAAGTCAAATAAATCCGAACTTTATCACGTATCTCTGTCGTAATTTCACCAAAATGTTTGAAATTAATTGAAAAATATCACCCACACAAGACTAAAATGCAGCCTAATTTAAATACAAATGTATTCTAGCCCCCCTGCAGATTCCTTACCTAATGCACCTAGTCATGAATATGTGTGCTTTTGATTTTGTAATAGTTATGAAAATATTTGTAACATTTAACAGGAAAAACACGGGGCGCATGTAAAACCTAACCGATGCATGAATAGTTCACCCCCTTACTATTACAAGACTTACTAATTACCTATTGCATGCTCCCCACCCCAGTACGCTTCTAGTTTTAAACCTCAAAAATATTTTCATAGCTATTAAAAATTCCTAATCACAAATTTTCGGGACTATCTGTATGGTGGTGAGGAATCTGTATGGCGCTAGCAGAAAGTTTTTGAACTTGTTAGTCAAATTTAAACACTTGGTACACTGAAAATCATTTTCATTTAAGTGATTATTTCGATTTCAGAGAAACGACTGTCTCAGTGCCACACCAAAACTTACTAACGAAAGTACGGCTATACAGAACACCAAACTAAATTTGTGAATATTTTCTTGCTAGGGAAGACGCGTCGTGGTATGTAGGACGGTGTCATCGGCAGATGTAGAAGTACTGTCAATTGAGCCCCAGGCAAGTGCATTGTGACACTTGCTGTTCATGTGGTACGTTAATGGCATGGTAAATCAGGGTGTTCATATGTAATAGAGGGAGTAAGATTATAGTTTAACATTACGTTGACAGCGCAATCATAAGACGGAGCACACGTTTGGATTACGAAAGGATGGGAAAGGAAATCCTCCGTGCCCTTTTCAATCGAAACATCGCGACATTCGTCTGGAGCGATTTACGGAAACAACAGTAATTCTAAATCTTTATGGCCAGGAGGGAAATTGGAAACGACGTTCTCCCGAATGAGAGTTCAGTGTGCTAACCAATGCGCCACCTCGCCCGGTATCTAAGGAAATGGTACTTGAAAAAATCTGCACACATATGCGGTCGGACTTCATAAGACATCCGAGCGATACCAATACTGGCAACTTACTTTACACTACAAATGTAAAACTGAGCACTTTTCGAGAGGCAGTAAAATAGTATTCTAAGATTATAAAGGTGTGTCACACCTGGAATCAGTCAACTCTTATAGAAATACCTGGAATCAGTCAATTCTTATAGATATACCTGGGTGTAATGCTTTGTGGAGGGGTCACATAAAGTGGCCATCTTTAGGAAAAGCAGACAGAAGACATAGGTAAAGAGAAAAGGCAATCAATCCGCAAACTAGGCTGTTTACAAATTACTCGTGCGTTCCATTTCTCAAGTATGTGGGACACACGACAAATAAAAGCAATAAGGACATATTAGCTCATACAAAGAAGGGCAACACGAATGGCCATAGGCTTGTCTGGCTCGCAGAGGGTCATGGATAAGCAAAAACAAAGAACTTTCAGACACTCGCTACCTCCCAGCAGCTTAGCTATAAAATTTGAAGCTCCAGTAGTAAGTGACGAATGCAGAAAAGTACTAAAGCCTTCTATGTTTCACTACTGCAGGGACTGTGAAGACAAGATTATTTATCTACTGCACACACTGAAGCAGACAGTCTCTAACACATTGCACAACGGAAAACACCCTCATCCATGCAGCCCACAGTGTTTAGACGTGGATGTAGAAATAATCTAACCCTATGCAATATCAAAAACAATAAAACTTTCATTTTAGACACTACATTTCAAAACGAAAAATCCTCTTTTCCTGCCACACTCGCTGAGTAGTAGTGCCGTCTGACCTCGTACTCTGCTAACGAGCGAAAGGAGGGTACTCAGTGACACTCTAGAGCCTTCTTTCCCTTCCTTACCACAGGCTGTAAAATCCGCAGCAATAAACAAGAGTGGTGACAGGCAGTGCCATCGACATAGGAGACAGCTGGATGACACTTCAGGATCGGCTCTGCCAGTGACTTCGAAGTCAAGCTCTGGCCTTGTTTCGTTCCTTTCTTCCTTGTTATAGAGGTAACGTTGGGAACGATGACCTTAAACTGCAAAACCCAGTGGACATACTGACTCCAGTCCAGCCGCCATTGTTCCGCTTACGTAAGTAGGCAGGGTAAACTGGCCCGTTACGAAACACGACGGGTAACAGCTGTGCAAACTGGAAGAGTTCGGACAGGAGCAGCCAACAAGGTCCAGCAATGTCAGCTGCATAATAAGAGGCGATTTCTTATTGAAGGACACGCTGGACCGCATAACACCAAGGAACTCTGCAACAAGGCAGTCCAGCGTTACACTAGACTGGGATGGAGAAGGAAATTAAGGAGTTGGCAATACATCGTAATTCTACCATGTGAAAGATTTTTTTTTATTCTACGTGTACATCGTATCCTATGGTGAACTGTAGGGTTAAAGAATTTCGCATAATTCCTCTAGACAGCCAGGAATGCAAGTGAGCTGCTGTCTGGGAACTAGGTGGTTCTTTGTTTAGAGCTCAGAATATATTCACCCAGTGCATATGGACATTTGCGAATATCAAATTTTGGAGGACCAGACAAATTTGAACGTTTATACAAATTGATCAGTGTATCGTATTGCCACCCAGTCAGATTTCGTGAAGACAGATTTGCGCTGATGTCCATGTGTATTTAGCTGAAGATCAAAATTTCGAATTGAAATTCTTTCTTCTAAGACTATGAGGGACGAAGAAATTTATATTAGATTAATGTATTAGCGAGCTTCGTCCACTCCTGGAGAAAATAATTTCGTCCACTCATTTGCGTGCACGGTACAATACAAGAATGAAGTCAAAAAATAAAATGAGTTGGTTTGTAAAAATGGAACTTTTTCTTACGCGAAATTCGTAACTTGTGAATACTGTGCCCCAACTTTCATGGTTACGTATACTGCCCTCCATAAGTTTGTAAAGGCCATGCTGCGTATTGCAACGGAGCATGATGGAAGTGATCTATGTGAGTTATTGATTAGAATACGGAACAGCAAGCTCAAATAACGGTTAATAATGACAAGTACAGTATTGTACAGTTAATTATTGTACATATACATACATATTGGAACATACTAATAATGCTCAGTTTTACGTAAATCGACTGTCCAAGCAGTTCTACTAGACACGCCAGGTGGCGCGAGTAGACCGCATGGCTGTGTAGAGATACGATGTTTACATTTACGTTCACTTGTAGTTGCGTTTACATAAAGGCGCGAAAGTAATGCAGAATGGCCCAAAAATGCCAGATTCCTTATGAATAACGGGTAATGATAATCACTTTTCACCAAGAAGGCAATAGCGTCCGACAAATAGCAAAGAAACTGATGATTTCCATCAGCGGAGTTGTAAAAACCATACACCGGCATCGAGAAGCAGACTTCTATGGAGATCGTCCTCGCTCAGGAGCACCCAGGACAATATCAGAACGCCAGGAAAAGTATTTGGTAGTGACCTGTAAACGTAACAAATTAAAAACTGTCCGTGAATTGACTGCTGAACTGAACGCAACGAGGGATACACCGGTGAGTGAGTCAACAGTGAGACGACGCCTGGCAGACAACAACCTCCGAGGTTATGTAACAACAAGGAAACCACTGTTGCGCCCTGGTAACAAGAAGAAAAGGCTTCAGTGGGCTGAGATACACCAACAATGGACAGAGGGCGTTTGGGAAAGAGTCTTACTCAGTGATGAATCCAAGTTCGAAATATTTGGAAGTAAACGCTGTCAATTTGTACGCCGTTTACCCCATGAACACTTGAATCCTCAGTGCGTAATTCCAACTGTAAGGCATGGAGGGAGTTTTGTGATGGCATGGGGATCCTTTGGAGGGAATAAAGTCGGAGATTTGGTGAAAATAGATGGAAAACTGAACCAAAAGGATTATCATATCATTCTCCAACGACTTGCTAAGACATCTGGTTTGCGTCTATTTGGGAAAGAGTTTCTCTTGCAGCAAGACAACGACCCGAAACATACGTCTCGCTTGTGTCAGAACTATGTGAAGTCTCTGGAGGTTCGTAAAATATTGAAAAACATGGAATGGCCGCCCAAGTCCCCTGATTGTAACCCAATCGAGCTGCTATGGGATGAGTTGGACAGGAGCGTCCGAAAACGGGAAATCATGAGAGGTTCACAATTGTGGGAGGTCCTGCAGCAAGAATGGAGATTAATTCCAACTGAAACCTTGGCAAAACTTATGCAGGGCATGCCGAGAGTGTGCAAGGCAGTAATGAAAGCAATGGGTGGGTATTTTGAAGAATCGAAAATTTAATTTTTGCATCTTTCTGTGTATTATTTGAGCTTAATAAACATTTGGAAAACAACAAAATGCATTTTTATACTGTTTTTCTTTTCAATTGTCTATAATTTCTAGGTGTTTCCAAAATTACGGAGGGTGGTGTAGATAAGAAAACTTACTAGTAGCAAGTCATCAGATAAAACTCTTTTCACTCCTGTATCTGCCTCCGCAGACCTATAGTGTGCTACTGAAATCTCAAGCTATTCCTATTAAGCCATTTCTAGCTCGGGTGGTGAAAAAAAATATCACCACTATTCGTGTGACACGCCTACGAGAGCTTGTAGAGTAAGGTGCGCGGTAACCAGACTATGCGACAATGTCCAGCATTAAATCCAAAACCTCCCCACAGCGTCTTACGGAACGAGGATACATAAGACCGTTTCTGTTGAATCATGCCCGCCGCGGTTGCCAAGCGGTTCTAGGCGCTACAGTCCGGAACCGAGCGACTGCTACGATCGTAGGTTCGAATCCTGCCTCGGGCATAGATGTGTCTGATGTCCTTAGGTCGCTTCGATGCTATTTTGGGATACAGGATACGACAGGAGTTCAACAAGTATTACAACACTTTTTTTCGGAAAGCAGGTTGAATTTATTCATGATTCCAGGTCATCCTATTATTTCCCACTCTTTTGGCTACCAAACCCCATTTTTCAACATTATCTCTCTTCAGTGCGACCGCCTTACACCATGTTACTGGGAGGGTCAGTGCGACCGCCTTACACCATGTTACTGGGAGGGTCTGCATGCCCGCACGATACCACTTAACTGTTCGACGCCGGAGCCAATATTTTGCTGCTTCCCGCAGAGTGCATCCTTCATTGGGCCAAACAGATGGAAGGTGCGAGATCCAGGGTGTATGGTGGATGAAAATGAAGACTGAAGTGAAATTTTGTGATCTCCTCTCAGGTGCGCAGCCTTGTATGAGGTCTCGTGTTGTCATGAAGAAATAGTTCGTTTGAATTTTTGTGGCGACGAACGCGCTGAAGTCGTTTCTTCAATTCCCCGGCCGTAGCAAAATACACTTTAGTTGATCGTTGCACCTTGAGGGAAGGCATCAAACAGAATAACCCGTTCAGAGTGCCAAAGACGGTCAAGATGACTGTACCGGCTGACGATGGGGCTTCGAATTACCGAGGAGGAGAGGCGGTGCGGCGCCATTCCATGGACTGCCGTTTTGTTTCCAGTTCGAAATGAAGAACCCATGTCTCGTCACCTGTAACCATGTTCAGAAAACTGTCACGATCACCCAAGTACCAGTCAAGCAATTCCGCACAGTTGGTCCTGCGTTGCTCTTTATGGCCTTTTGTTAGGCGGCGATTCCCAGCGGCCGCACACCTTAGAGTGCTCCAATTGGTGGAAGAGTCTGCAGTACAAACAGAGAGGTTGAGTTGAGCAGCGAGGTGTCCGATTGTGGTCCGTCGATCACCTCGAATGAGTGTCCATATTTTCCAACACTGCAGTCACGCCGGCCGAAGTGGCCGAGCGGTTCTAGGCGCTACAGTCCGGATCCGCGAGACCGCTACTGTCGCCGGTTCGAATCCTGCCTCGGGCATGGATGTGTGTGACGACCGTAGGTTAGTTAGGTTTATGTAGTTCTAAGTTCTAGGGGACTGATGACCTAAGAAGTTAAGTCCCATAGTGCTCAGAGGCATTTGAACCATTTTTGAACTGGAGTCACAGCTGTGTGAGGCCGATCGGCACGCGGGTGGTAGGAGAGGTTTGCACGACCTTGAGATGATGACAGACAGTTAGTCCAACGATTCGCCGTGCTTTTGTTCACTGCCTGGTCTCCGTAGGCATTCTGCAAGCTCCTGTGAATATATGCGATGCTCTGGTTTTCCGCCAAAAAACAAAGCTCAGTGACAGCTCTCTGCTTCGAACGCAACTCCGTTGCACACCTCCGTTACACACTGCCGCCACCTGCCGGAACTTCATGAAACTGCAGGGGCTGAAGCAGGAATTACCATGATCCACCATGACAAAATTGCGCGCTTTCTCAACCGAAAACAGCTGAAAAAATGTTAGTTTACTTATTGAACGTCCCCTCGTGTTTTCCAGCAGCGAGTTCATTTTTGTAACATCATACTTCATTTCACAACTATAGAAGTACGAGACTTGATCCGCTACAAAACTACTTTGAGTGGAAAAAGCATTTGCTAGTACGTCGTATATTCCTGTTGCAGTGCGAAACAAGCTAGTCCATGATCGAAGACCATTGTCGACCTGTCGGCAAATGCCGCCAAACCATGCTGACGATGCTTGCTCTAGATGTGTGCTTTCACAGACTTCATCCACAGCTTCATATCAATATCTGATATCATTAGATGTTTTACAGTGTTAAGAAAGGTTTCCTTCGTCTGTATGCACTGATTTCTCATATCTTTTTAGCCTCCTAGCTAGATCTCTCTTCACATCTTACATTGATATTTCGGGGGATTCTCGGACATTCCACACGCGGAAGTTGCAGAGTCACGTACAATACGCAACTTTCCAGACAGGCGTGCCTCGATCACATGGTCAGGTGAGCTGGGGTGCAGGACTGAACTGACGCCGGCTAAATGGGCCCTGAAGCTTGTGCACATGACTGGGTAACGTAACAGCTTGCTGTAAGAGCGTCCTGAACAAGGCTTCGTAAGTCGCACGCAAGGCGCTCTACTCTTACGTTAAACTGTGGAAGGTCTAGGTGCCATAAAGTGCTTCATCATGTTCAGTTCAAGCTTTATGTTATCACACAATAGTAAAAAGGGATCAAGACCAGATGAGATATCTGTGAGGTTCTACAGAGATGTTGCGAAAGAACGTGGTCCCGTTCTAAGAGTATTTTCTCATTGGTCGCTGCAACAACGAAGAGCACCAAGCGATTGGAGAAAACACACGTCATTCTTGTTTTCAAGAAGAGTCGTGACGCACGTAATTATGGGCCTATATCGCTGGCATCAATCTATTGTAGAATTATGGAACATGTATTATGTTCACGCATTTCGACATCACTGGAGGCCGAAAACGTCTTACGTAAAAACTAACATCGATCCTATTAACAGGAATCTTGCGAAACACAGATCGCTGCGTTAATCCATCAAATCCAAGGTGCTGTAGATAAAGATGCCCACGTTGACACCGTGTTCCTTGATACTCGGAAGACATTAGATACAGTTTCGCACTACCGTTTATAGAGCAGAAAGCTGGGTTACAGAATATCCGATCAGATTTGTGACAGGACTGAGTATTTTGTAAGCCATAGAACTAAGTCCGTTATACGGGAGGCCGCTACTAGCAAGTTACATTGATGAACTTGCGGATAATGTCGGATGCTCCGGGGTCCTATCAACAGACGATGCTCCTGGATGATAATCATTTTGTTGTGTTAGTTCCTTTGTTGTGCTAGTTCCTTTGGTATCACTGCTTGTTATAGTGGTAGATCGTTTAGTCTATACATCATTATATGGAAATGTGTTTATGTGTTTTAAGGTGACATGATATTGCATTTATGACGTTGTCTGTCACTCAGCTCTATAAAACGGGCCAGATAAACACACAGTGACACTCACAAGGACCCAAAACCACTAAAAGAACAAGCAGTGAAACATAAAATGTTATACATATATACACACATACATAGGAAATAAATTCGACAAATAAAATAGGAGTAAAATGGGCCTGTTGAACCAAACATAAACTAAAACACAAATTCATTTATACAAAACAAAACTATCAGTCCTCAAAAATTCAAGCATATACAAAATCAAATGTCAAGGTTTGCGATAAATATTATACAGAGTGAGTCACCTAACATTACCGCTGGATATATTTCGTAAACTACATCAAATACTGACGAACCGATTCCACAGACCAAACGTGAGGAGAGGGGCTAGTGTAATTGGTTAATACAAACCATACAAAAATGCACGGAAGTATGTTTTTTAACACAAACCTACGTTTTTTTAAAATGGAACCCCGTTAGTTTTGTTAGCACATCTGAACATAGAAACAAATACGTAATCAGTGCCGTTTGTTGCATTGTAAAATGTTAATTATATCCGGAGATAATGTAACCTAAACTTGGTGCTTGAGTACCACTCCTCCGCTGTTCGACCGTGTGTATCGGAGAGCACCCAAATACGTAGGGATCCAAAGCGAACGGTGATGGACTTTAGGTACAGAAGAGACTGGAACAGCACATTACGTCCACATGCTAACACCTTTTTATTGGTCTTTTTCACTGACGCACATGTACATTACCATGAGGGGTGAGGTACACGTACACACGTGGTTCCCGTTTTCAATTACGGAGTGGAATAGTGTGTGTCCGGACATGTCAGGCCAATAGATGTTCAATGTGGTGGCCATCATTTGCTGCACACAATTGCAATCTCTGGCGTAATGAATGTCGTACACGCCGCAGTACATCTGGTGTAACGTCGCCGCAGGCTGCCACATTACGTTGTTTCATATCCTCTGGGGTTGTAGTCACATCACGGTACACATTCTTCTTTAACGTACCCCACAGAAAGAAGTCCAGAGGTGTAAGATCAGGAGAACGGGCTGGCCAATTTATGCGTCCTCCACGTCCTATGAAACGCCCATCGAACATCCTGTCAAGAGTCAGCCTAGTGTTAATTGCGGAGTGTGCAGGTGCACCATCATGCTGATACCACATACGTCGACGCGTTTCCAGTGGGACATTTTCGAGCAACGTTGGCAGATCATTCTGTAGAAACGCGAAGTATGTTGCAACTGTTTGGGCCCCTGCAATGAAGTGAGGACCAACGATGTGGTCGCCAATGATTCCGCACCATATGTTTACAGTCCACGGTCGCTGTCGCGCTACCTGTCTGAGCCAGCGAGGATTGTCCACGGACAAGAAGTGCATGTTCCGTAGATGCACTGCCCCGTGGTTTGTGAAACCTGCTTCATCAGTGAACAGGTAGAACTGCAACGCATTCACTGTTAATGGCCGTTGACAGAATTGCACTCGATGACTGAAGTCATCACCATGTAATTGCTGATGTAGCGACACATGAAACGGGTGAAAGCGGTGACGATGCAGTATGCGCATGACACTACTTTGACTCAGTCCACCGGCTCTCGCAGTGTCCCGTGTACTCATGTGTGGGTTCATGGCAACAGCAGCTAACACACCAATTGCACCTGCTTCTCCTGTGACAGGCCTGTTACGGACCCGTTTGCGTGCTACGACCATACCTGTTGCATACAGTTGGCGGTAGATGTTTTGCAATGTGCGGCACGTTGGATGCTCTCTGTCCGGGTACCGTTCTGCATACACCCTGCAGGCTTCACCTGCATTTCGTCGACACTCGCCATAGGTGAGTATCATTTCCGCCTTTTCAGAGTTCGAATACACCATGGTCACAGTTCCTACAACACTACACTATCACAGATGTCTGGTAACACGGTGTACTATAGTTGGTCTGCGTGCGGAGACGAATGCAGAATAACAATAGCAGCAAGCGCTACATGCGGACACTGCGACAGCTAGACCAAACCACAACAGTGCACTACAGCCACACTCGTAAACACGGTCGTCATCGTAAACATGTCCCTGCAGATGCTGCTCGCCGACCGTGGCCCGTGTTTGTTACAACACGCAACTGAACGTCGAAGGTTTCAAGCGTCAACTTTAGGTTACAGTATCTCCGGATGTAATTAACATTTTACAATGCAACAAACGACACTAATTACGTATTTGTTTATATGTTCAGATGTGCTAACAAAACTAACGGGGTTCCATTTTTTAAAAAACGTAGGTTTGTGTTAATAAACATACTTCCTTGCATTTTTGTATGGTTTGTATTAACCAATTACACTAGCCCCTCTCCTCACGTTCGGTCTGTGGAATCGGTTCGTCGGTATCTGATGTGGTTTACGAAATATATCCAGCGGTAACGTTAGGTGACTCACCCTGTATAAGACAACAAGGATGAAATGTCTGAATTAGACACCGAAAACATGCCAGAAATAGCGATAGAAATGTATCCACAACAAAGTAAACCAGACAGAATGAGCAGCAAAAATATTAGATATAATCCCGAAGGGACTAACCATGAATATCTTGTAAGAAATAGAAATTTATATGTACGCATATAGCTACCCACAGAGCATATTAGACAAGGAAACTAATCTGAGACGCACACATTAGAATGAAAATTTTATGGTAACCCAAAATGTATGTAACGGATAAACATACATAGCTAAAACATTTTACAAGAAAAGATAAAAGTAACGGCAAAATTCAGAACACTTATACATAGAAACGCATATTTTAATACATTAAAACGATTGTAAACATATAAAAATCATTGGTGTGCTGTCAAATGTACAATAATCAGCCGGTCGGTGTGGCCGTGTGGTTCTAGGCGCTTCAGTCTGGAACCGCGTGACCGCTACGGTCGCTGGTTCGAATCCTGCCTCGGGCATGGATGTGTGCGATGTCCTTTGGTTAGTTAGGTTTAAGTAGTTCTAAGTTCTAGGGGACTGATGACCACAGATGTTAAGTCCCATAGTGCTCAGAGCCATTTGAACCATACAATTATCAGTAAGCAGAACAAAAATGCCATAGCCAACGTAACATACCCTCTAAAACATTAACGATCGAGATATGGCAGTATAGCTGCAAGTCTTGTACACTGACATGACAATAGTCGCGGTACACCTCCTTACATCGTGTCAGACCACCTTTCGTCCGGCGTAGTGCGGTAACTCGACATACCATGGACTCAACAAGTCGGAAGTCTCCTACAGAAATATAGAGTCACTCTGCGTCTATAGCCTTCCGTAACTGCGAAAGTGTTACCGGTGCAGGATTTTGTGCACTATCTAACCTCTGGATTATGTCCCATAAGTGTTCGATGACATTCATGTCGGGTGATCTGGGTGGCCAAATCATTCGCTCGAATTTTCTAGAATACCATCGGTGTTTGGGAACACGAATTCCATGAACAGTTGCGAATGGTCTGAGAGTAGCTGAACACAACCATTTCCCCATTTCCAGTCAGTTATACGTCCAGTCTGACGAGAGGACAACCTCAATTCCATGTCAACTCAGTCCATATAAGGCCACCATCTGCTTGCTCAGTGTCTTGTTGACAACTTGGGTCCATGGCTTCGGGGGCTCTGCTCCACACTCAGACCCTACCATCAGCTCTTACCAACTGAAATCTAGACTCGTCTGATCAGGCCACAGTTTTCCAGTCGTCTAGGGTCGAGCTGATATGGTCACGAGCCCAGGAGAGGAGCTGCAGACGATTTTGTGCTGTTAGCTAAGGCACTCGCGTCGGTCGTCTGTTGACATAGCCCATTAACGCCAAATTTCTCCACACTGTCCTAACGGATACGTTCGTATATACCACATTTATGCGGTTATTGCATGCAGTGTTGCTTGCCTTTTAGCACTGACAACTCCAAGCAAACGGCGATGCTCTCGGCCGTAAAGTGAAGGCAGTCGGCCATTGTGTTGGCCGTTGTAAGAGGTAGTACCTCCAATTTCGTATCATCGACACACTGTAAAAACTGTGGATCTCGTAATATGCATTCCCATGCGTCCAGTCCCATTTGCGTTGAAAGTCGGTTAATTTCTGTTGTGTTGCAGTAGTCTCGTCGGAAATTTTTCACATGAATCACCTGAGAACAAATGCCATCTCTGCCAATGCGCTGCCCTTTAATACCTTGAGTACACGTTACTACCGCCATCACTAAATGTGCACATTGCTATCCCATGACTTCCAAACGTAATCACGCCATCTATAACACGTTGCTTGTTGTTGTGGTCTTCAGTCCTGAGACTGGTTTGATGCAGCTCTCCATGCTACTCTATCCTGTGCGAGCCTCTTCCTCTGAGTATCTAATGCAACTTGCATCCCCTTGAATCTGTATAGTGTATTCATCTCTTGGTCTCCCTCTACGATTTTTATCCTCCACGCTGCCCTCCAATACTAAACTGGTGATCCCTTCATGTCTCAGAACGTGTCCTGTCAACCTGGCAAGCTGTGCCAGAAATTCCTCTTCTCCCAATTCTGTTCAGTACTTCTTCATTAGTTGCGTGATCTATCCATCAAATCTTCAGCATTCTCCTGTAACATAACATTTCAAAAGCTTCTTATTATCTTCTTGTCTAAACTGTTTATCGTCCATGTTTCACTTCCATACATGGCTAAACTCCATACAAATTCCTTTAGGACAGACTTTCTGACACTTAAATCAACACTCGATGTCAGCAAATTTCTCTTCCTCAGAAATGTTTTCCTTGCCATTTTAAATCCTCTCTCTCTCCCTCTCTCTCTCTCGAGATTATATATATAGAGAGTCAGCAGTTATAGATAAAAATAGAAGCGAAGGTTGACGATGGTATGTATTACTCTCAAACACCTTCAAAATGACACTGTAGCCGAAATAGGCATTTTGAAAACTAAACAATAAAGCACTAAATAAACGTACCAGCGGTTTGGGTCGCTCTAGGTATATCTTCACAAGGCAATACAGTGCGTTGCAGATCCTTAAAAACACACACGTTGCTGTTCGATTACACTGTTGGTAAAAGCTCGATGGAAGCAATATCAACCGTAAAATACTTAGGAGGAACCGTCCGGAGCAATCTAAAGTGGAAAAACCAGTCTGACCACAAAGCTAATTGTTAATTGTAGGCACGGAAGAGGTCACGCTTTCGTTGAAAGAATGTGAAGGAAATGTAATTCATCCACGAAAGATGTGGCTTACAAAGCATTTGTTCGACAGATTGTTGAGTGATGTTAAACAAGGCGAGAGCGTTTCGGACATTCTCACTAAAGTGGCAGACGCTACAAGGGAAGAGCCGTGCATGGTGGAGAGTTTGTGTTGAAAATTAGACTGTGTACATTCCAAGAAGAAATGGGAAACTCATTGCTTTTTCTCACACACGTTTCGCGAAATAATCGCGACCGGCAAATCAGAGAAATTAATGTCTTACGGAGCTTCACCGACTGTCGTTCTTCCCACGCGCCATTCTTGAATAATACAGGAAAGCAGGAAAGAGACAATAATTAAACCGCAAGTATCCTTCGCCACATACCGTGATGGCTTGCGGAGTAGAGGCGTAATGTTGAATGTGGCGTGAATTATGAGCAGTGTGAGGGATGATAGTGTTACTGTCACCAGAATTTTTACCGATCGAAGTATGATTGCTCCCAGATCGTGTTGTTCAAAGTAGTTTCTTGAATCGCAACTCTTAATTGTTAGTAACTGTTCGTACTTTCTGATGCACAGCAAGTTACGCGACTAATTGTAACAGTGTACTGATATTTACCTGTGTACCAAATTCAGTTTCTAGCTGCTCAAGAATTTCCACTGCCATATTTTGACCGTTAAGGAAACGAGCTCCTGATAACGAAAATGTATTTTACAGATTGAATACGCATGACACTGTTCCCTAAGACTATTCTAATGGCCTCCTTACTAATATTATGGAGTAGAAACATCAAACAATGTTCCAGTAAACACCTTATCTTATACAATTTTAATTCAGAATCACCCCTTGATTACATTTATGCTCTTTGAATCAATTTTCATGTTATTGCATTTGCAGAGTGTATGGTGCAATTATCTTACAGTTGCTCTCAAACGTATCTTAAGTTTCAAAGTCTCACTATGCCAGAGATAAACTAGTTACTCTGTGTGATCGCTGGTTCATTAGCGAACAGACAAAAACTTGCATAGTACATACTGTAATCTCCGCCCTCCTTCCTGATTCGATCCATTGTCCAGATTAAACAATGTCCAGTACAAGTAATTAATAAGCAAAACCTTTTATGAAGATTCTAGAGGAGCGGAGATTACAATAAACTTTCAAGTTTACTTAGCTTGTCATGTTGAGTTGGCTCCACTTCTTCTTGTCTAGGGGTCTGATTCTTCAAGCTGAAAATCACACATCAGGTCCTCACGGTTAGTTTGAACTAAATAAATCTGAAGATTGTTGATGCACCATTTTCTACGTAAATATATTGTCTCACATTTTAGTGTATCATACAGAATTTTGATTTTTCACATTGACAAAGCCGAAATTATATTGTTCACGCAGAATTACGTCCGACCAATCACAGGCAAGCTTACGACTCTCACACTCTGCGGAAATAACAATATTCCAAAGAGTTCACATTTTTTCTTAGCAAATGAATTTCTACTAGTTTCCGTTAGATTATTAATTTTAATTATATTTCGTAAATAAATCAAGAAATAAATATAGCAAACAGTACAGGCTTGCGTAATTAATAATAGAAATTTTTAGTATGCCAATAACTAGTAATTTCAAATGTTTCTAAAGAAATAATTTTAACTGTACATTCAGGACTAGTACTTATCGATTATAACGTCGAAACTAAAATATTTTATAAAGTAATTCCTTTTTTCATCAATTTTAGCTTGAAATATGACATAATGTGTCTAAAATTGTACGAAAGGTTTCAGAAATTCCACTGAAATAATAATGACTTGTCCAAAATTCGAAAAGTAATAGTGGTATCCACAACTACTGTTGAACAAAAGTAATGCTAGAAGAGGGTGTCCCGTTACAATATCCAACAGATTTTTCACTGTCACAGCTGATTTAACATGCATTGCTAAAACTCAAATCACTTGACCAAAGACTCTTACTGCTGTAAATGCATCGCACATGAAATAATTTCTTTTAGATTGAAAGTGGTATTCGAAAAGATTCTTTAATTTACTGAATTGAGGTTCATTAAAAAAATATAACATAAGAAATCAATTTTTTCTGAACTGGTTCAAAGACTTAGTAATTGCTCTTAGCTACTCTGTTTCATTGTGATATAATAGTGATACTTCTTATGAATTACGTGCAGGATAATTCTGTGTCAAGACTTTGTCAGGGAGTGTGAGATTTCACATACCCATTACAAATTACTGTAGCGACTGAGAAATATGTAGTTTCGTGATTTACTTTATGGTATCTCTGAATATTTTAAATATTCAACGAAATTGTTTTTATTTGTTTTGCGAGGACCTCGGTAGTCTTCAGAATTTACCTGCCTTTCTAAACTTCTCGTGTCGAGTATTAGCTGCTTATACACAAGGCGGATTTTCGGCCGATGTGATAACTGAGATAAATCTGTTGTTTGTTTGCGGTGTTTAATGACGATAAAGCTGACAGTTTTATCTTTATAAAGATCAGATTTCTTTGTCTTTGTTATATATATACAACCAAGCCACAGTACCGTAAACATTGTTAGTAAATTTCATCAGCACCTATTCCTTTGTCCCAACTTCCTTCGCTCCTTTATGAAATTCTGTCCTAAAATTTGGATCTTCTGTTCTACTTTTGTATGACCATCCTTTTGACTGGAGGTCTGCGGAACCACGGCCATTCACTACTGTAAGAAAATGAAACGCCTATAGGCGTCCTTACGACCTTATTTGTTGTGTGTCTACCAGTTTCGGCGCTTCAACGCGCCATCTTCAGGCCTTAGTTGATGCTGAAGAGGTTATCACTATCCATAAACACGATGCATCAGTGGCCAGCATAACTGGTTTACGCCAACTGTAACTGTTACGTCGTCTCTCCAACCATCTGCTGTCAACTAACTCATTTGACAGTTACAGATAGTCCGCGTAAACCAGTTATGTTGGACACTGATGCTTAGTATATATGGATCGTGAGAACCCCTTCAGCATCAACTAAGATCTAAGAACTGATAGCTACACAATAAATAAAATCATAAGGACGGTTGTAGCCGTTTCATTTTCTTACTTCTATTCTACGTTCGCTACAGTGCTTTCTTTCTCAAACTATTCCTATATTCGGCTAACTTCTCAACTATTCGATTCACGTTTCCATTCGTATAGCCCTAGTTTATCAGCCAAAAGTACAACTGTTTAAACAATCCAAATCATCTATTTATTTATTCTCCATAAAAGTTGTCTGAAGTAGAAAAATTGTATATGCAGAATGTTATGTCTAGGCCGATGAAATGGATCAGATTCGTCGGTATGTCTCGAAGCACTGTGACTTGGCAAACAGAAGAATCTGGCGCGTTCTCTCATCGTTGCAAATAGACTGATATCTCGCCCGGGAAATCTTACGACACTACGTGCTAACGGAGATATCTGTGCCGATCTTGATCTCCCAGACTGATTACATCGGCGGATAAATCATGTCGTGTATAAGCACCTGTTGTCTACTGTCTGACGGCGATCAGTCCTTTGTCGGTTGTCAAGTCCCTGGTTATCCATTAACAAGGCTCTACTAGGCCACAGAAAACAGCTCGACAAAACGTACTCCACAAGATGGAAGAGCACTAGCCTGTGAACAGCTATTATTAAACCGCCGAACGGTGCCTGCGGGAAACCAAACTTACATTATGCCGCCGAATCATATAAATAGAATGGTGACCTAGGATCCGTGTTGCCCAAATTCGAGGTTATACGCACATCCTTATCTGCTGGAACTGCATTACGTGTCCCACTTAGTACGCGTTAATCCTACGTTTTATCCATGGAAACATTCGCCGACAGCGCCTGCTAGCTCCAAGGTGCTTAAGATTTCAAAGGAACAATTATAAAGTCATACACAAGCTCGTCTGTATCAAGACGCAGTTCATATTTTCACAATATACAGAAACAGGATACGGCCACTCCCGCCAGAGATTCGAGTCCTCCCTCGGGCTTGGGTGTATGTGTCGTTCTTAGCATAAGTTAGTTTAAGTAGTGTGTAAGACTAGGGACCGGTGACCTCAGCAGTTTGGTCCCTTAGGAATTCACACACACAGAAACAGGAAAGTGGTAAATCTCAGTAGCCGTTTCTCAGTTCGTGTCTTGTTGATGCAACGGAAATTCTGACTGCATGCTTAGAACGCAGCAGTTTCCATCCGTTTCCAGCTGATATCTATTGAACTGAAGAAGTTCTTACAAGCAATAGAGAAAACGTAGGGGGGGGGGGGGGAGCACAATTTAACATTTATTCCATCTCCATTGCGCTTTAATTTATTTTCCTTAGCTGATTTTTCTTCATATACCACGCCCTTTTAATTTCAAGAGGACGAGATGGTGGTGGTGGTGGTTATGATGTAGTCTTCACCGGGAAGTTTAACGTAGCTCCCCAGGCTAGTCAATCTTGTGCAAGCCCCTTTATCGCCACATAACTACTGCAACGCCAGTCCACTTCAGCCTCCTTAGAGTTGTCAAGACCTGGTCCTCTGCAATTTCCCCCCCCCCCCCCCATTTCCCGCCCACACATCACCGATAAGAAAGTGACAATATATTAGGATGTATCCCATCGAAAATTGCCTTCTTTCAGTGAAATTATACGATAAATTTATTTTCTTTTAATTCAACGCAATATCTCTTCATTACTTATTCAACTTAGCCGTGTAATCTCCAGCATTCTTCGTAACAACACATGAAAAGCTCGTAATTCTCTCCTTGTCACAGCTGCTTATTGGCCATGTTTCACTTCCGTATAAAGCTAGTCTCTACACAAATGTTTCCGGAATAGGCTTCCTAACATTTAGATTTATAGACTTACATTTGATGGCAACAAATTTCGCTTTTCAAGAAACACTTTCGATTGCCAGTAGCTATTTTATATCTTCAATTCGGCCATCGTCAGTAGTTTTACTACCCAAACAGAAAACCTCATCCATTAGGTTGAGTATCAACTTTCCTGATACAATTCCCTGAGAATCGTTTAATTCGACTACGTTCCACTACATTTTTCTCTTTTTTTGCTACTATTATATAATCTTTCCAGGACTCTATCCATTTCGTTCAACTGTTCTTCCATGTCCATTGCCATCCCTGAAAGAATTAAGCATTGTTTCTATGATAAACTCGATAAATACTCCGCTTTGTCAAAGAAATACGAACAATACAAAGTCTTAACTTTTCATAAATTCGGGTGGTGAATTCTGAGAGAAGAGACAATTATTTGTATTGGGTCGCTTGTTTTCGATGGAACACGGATAACATTGAGCAAACAACATTCCGCCAAACTCGACTCTTTAAACATTTCGTCAACTCGTTAGAGTAATAAACGGATATGGACTCTAGTGATGAGAACTCTGCGCCATTCTTTACTGTGGAAGATCCCTGTATTTCATGCTTCGTGTACTACTGGGAACAAGTGAACGGTAGGCATAAAATCAAAATGTCGTGCTTGGGTGACATAGTGGAACTGCTGTTCAGTGCTCCTTAGAAAGCACACATTAACTGAAGCAGTCAAACTGAAAGTTAACTAGAGCGAGTGCTTATGTTCGCTGCTGCAGTGGTCATCAGCCACATGTGCTCCTGTGGCAGCTATCGTCACGCACAGAGCTACAAACACATCAAAGTCTCATAAGGAAGTCACTATCTCGGCTTTATCTGGCGCAGCTCTCGCCACATCGCAGGGCTCTTCCGCAGAGAGAGAGGGAGAGAGAGAGAGAGAGAGAGATAGAGAGGGGGGGGGGGGGAGAGCAAGGTCGATAGATACAGGACAACACTAGCCAAATACTATTATTCACTGAGATGGTAAATCACGGCATAGCGATATGCACATAACAGGTGGTGGTGGTATTAGGTATGCAACGTGTAATAGCGCAGTGCATTAGCAGAGAAGTCATTTGTATTCAGATGATCGATTCATGTGAAAAGGTTTCCGACGTGATTAGGGCCGCACGGCGGGAATCAACAGACTTGGAACGTGTGATGCTAGTTAGAGATAGATTCACGGGACATTCTATTTAGTAAATCGTTAGGGACTTCAATGTTACGATATCCAGTCTCAAGAGTGTGCCTAGAGCACAACATTTAGGGCATGCCCTCTCACCACAGCCTAACGACCGCGAGCGACAATGGTAACATTGAGAGATGGACTGATGAGAATGTGTAAGTGTTTGTCGTTGCCAGATGATGATCTCGTGTTGGCGGCGTGACTGTTGCGCTTTGTCCAGGAAAGGTGCCTATTGATCAACACTTCAAATTCCTCACTTTGTATTATTGTCTTTCGTGTATCAAGAGACTGGTACACTATTGGCCATTAAAATTGCTTCACCAAGAAGAAAAGCAGATGATAAACGGATATTCATTGGACAAATATATTATACTAGAACTGACATGTGATTACATTTTCACGAAATTGGGGTACATAGATCCTGAGAAAACAGTACCCAGAACAACCACCTCTGGCCGTAATAACGGCCTTGATACGCCTGGGCATTGAGTCAAACAGAGCTTGGATGGCGTGTGCAGCTACAATACGATACCACAGTTCATCAAGGGTAGTGACTGGCGTATTGCGACGAGCCACTTACTCGGCCACCATTGACCAGACGTTTTCAATTGGTGAGAGATCTGGAGAGGGCAGCAGTCGAACATTTTCTATATCCAGAAAGGCCCGTACAGGACCTGCAACATGCGGTCGTGCATTAGCCTGCTGAAATGTAGGGTTTCGCAGGGATCGAATGAAGGGTAGAGTCACGGGTCCTAACACATCTGAAATGCAACGTCCACTGTTGAAAGTACTGTCAATGCGAACAAGAGGTGACCGAGACGTGTAACCAGTGGCACCCCATACCATCACGCCGGGTGATCCGCCACTATGGCGATGACGAATACACGCTTCCAATGTGTGTTCACCACTATGTCGCCAGACACTGATGCGATCATCATGATGCTGTAAACAGAACCTGGACTCATCCGAAAAAATGACGTTTTGCCATTCGTGCACCCAGGTGCGTCGTTGTGTACACTATCGCAGGCGCTCTTGTCTGTGATGCAGCATCAAGGGTAACCGCAGCCATGGTCTCGGAGCTGATACTCCATGCTGCTGCAAACGTCGTCGAACTGTTAGTGCAGATGGTTGTTGCCCCGCAAAAGTCCCCATCTGTTGACTCAGGGATCGAGACATGGCTGCACGATCCGTTAGAGCCATGCGGATAAGATGCCTGTCATCTCGACTGCTACTGATAAGAGGCCGTTGGGATCCAGCACGGCGTTCCGTATTACCCACGTGAACCCACCGATTCCATATTCTGCTAACAGTCATTGGATCTCGACCAACGCGAGCAGCAATGTCGCAATACTATAAACCGCAATCGCGATAGGCTTCAATCCGACCTTTATCAACGTCGGAAACGTGATGGTATGCATTTCTCCTCCTTACACGAGGTATCACAACAACGTTTCACTAGGAAACGCCTGTCAACTGCTGTTTGTGTATGAGAAATCGGTTGGAAACTTTCCTCATGTCAGCACGTTGTAGGTGTCACCACCGGCGCCAACATTGTGTGAATGCTCTCGAAAGGTAATCATTTGCATATCACAGCATCTTCTTCCTGCCGGTTAAATTTCGCGTCTGTAGCACGTCATCTTCGCGGTGTAGCAATTTTTATGGCCAATAGTGTATTTACTATAATCTATGAGATCCAGCTCTAGCAAGTTTCGACATATCGATACGAGATTGCCAAAAACCTCTTCGCTGCATCACTGTGATAAAGCTGTAGCCTTTGAGCACACGTTTGGTCTCTACCAATTTTCCTTCGTTTGCGGGCATGTGACGTGGGGTTTCTTTTCGTCTGAAAGCAGTTCGTGTGAGTTCGCCATTTATGGTAACCATTCTGGTGATAAATTGATATCGTGTAGACGAAGAGGTAGTTTGTGCCGTACCGTGTTTCTGAAGTCCAGAGGGCAATATCGTGTAGCCGAGGTCTAAACCACTGACCAGAGATTAGAATACATAAGGAGCACGTGGAATCTAATCCATTTATTTGAAGGTTAATTTTTCGAGGCGAGTTTAGTCTGTAAATATTTGCTAATGTTACTCTGTGCGGAGCAGGAAGATCAGGACATGATTTTTTAACGTCCCGTTGGCAACGAGGTCATAAGAGAGAGAGCACAAGCTCGGATTAGGGAAAGATGGAAAAACACAGCGGCCTTGGCCTTTCACAGGAACCATCCCAGCATTTGCCTTAAGCGATGTAGGGAAATCACAGAAAACCTAAATCACGATGAATGGACGTGGGTTTGAACCGTCGTCCTCCCGAATTCGAATCCAGGTCGCTAAACATTCCGCTACCTCGCTCGGTCCGGTGCGTAGAGGTAAATCTGCGTGTTTATACATTGTCTGATAGGCGTTTCGGAGTTCCTAACAAGACATGACTGGACGCTGGTTGTTGCATTTATTGACTGCTTGGTTCACTTCCATGCTATCTTGAATTCATAGATGTTAATTTTCATGGAGTGTAAGATAAGATTTTTCAGAACGCTAGAATCGCTTACTTCAGACTTCATAGATGTTAATTTTCATGGAGTGTAAGATAAGATTTTTCAGAACGCTAGAATCGCTTACTTCAGACAGTGTTGCATTGGTTTGTAAAGTTGAATATGGGCTGGGCGATCGCAACAAGATTTTACAATTTTTCCTTTTCTCCTTGCCTCACTGACCTTACGCAGCCATGTGCTAAAAGCGATTAACGTTAAAGTGATCATTCGCTTCCCTATTTTTCTGGCTTCTGATTTCATGCACACACAAATGGTTCGACTGACTCGTTGAACAGCTGCTGCTGATCTGTTGCAATTACGAACTTATTAATTTTAGTGATACACATGTAAGATACGCAAGCTCTCAATGTTCCCGATGAGCTAAATTGATGAAGTATGTGCTGTGACGGTCGGGGTGGCCGAGCGGTTCTAGGCGCTACAGTCTGGAACCGCGCGACCGCTACGGTCGAATCCTGCCTCGGGCATGGATGTGTGTGATGTCCTTAGTTAAGTTAGGTTTAAGTAGTTCTAAGTTCTAGGGCACTGATGACCTCATAAGTTATGTCCCATAGTGCTCAGAGCCATTTGAACCAACCATATGTGCTGTGTGACTATTTTCTGTACTTATTTTCGAATCAGATTGTGTTATTCGTTTCTTCTTTGGTATAATAAAGTTTATTTTCTGCATATCTTCAAATATCAAGGCTTATTTGCGACGACCTATATGGGTAGTTTGGCCAGCTTTCCTAACTCGTACACATCTTTCACCGTGCTGCACGCTGATGAAAGGCAGCCTCTGTGAGTGGTGCCTGTCTTTCAGCTGCGTCTCAGGGCTGGACATGAAAGGTAATTACCATATAACAGCCATGACTCTGCTAGCCATTGGGCTCAGAGCGATGTAATGACCGTTCTCCGAGCCCTGTATTCACATTTGCTCCAGCGTCCCAGTCAAGTCTCTTACACTGGCAAACTGTCTCCCCTAGCCTACTGCGAGGCTGCCTATGGGTGAGTATCTATGACTGATGGGCAAGGCCAGCTTTTTGTATTCGCCAGTTGTATTATTTGACAACTTTTGTAGATGCTGCATAACCAATTGTTTCCCCACGCTGAAAAGTCACACATACTCATGAAGAAAATGTTTCTCTGAAAGCATTGCATCGTCGGTGGACATACTCAGTTGTCATTTCCGTCTTTGAAAGGCACATTTATGCTGTAAACTGTGTATCCCTATAGCTCCAGGTACTGCGCCTTTTTGGACTCTGTATAGCCCGGAGGCCCTCCTGGTCAGATTTCGCTGATCTGTCTCTGATCTCCAGACGGC
This sequence comes from Schistocerca gregaria, assembly GCF_023897955.1. Lineage (NCBI taxonomy): Eukaryota > Metazoa > Arthropoda > Insecta > Orthoptera > Acrididae > Schistocerca > Schistocerca gregaria. The sequence goes on from NC_064921.1 coordinate 955,317,065, forward strand.
TCCTGGCGACTGTCTCCACTGTGTCCCTGGCAGAAATTCATTGCAAAGTAGTGGCTCATCGAGGACCGCGGCAGCTGTCGTTTTCAGGCAAATAGAACAACTTCTTTGTTTTCTGACAGGAACGATTCGTTGACAAACACTCTGGAAGAAATTCTGCTACTCCGTCTTCTTGCAAGATGACGCACCACTTGCCACAGTTTGCCCGCGCCAGACCGTTTATCACTGCATGGACGGTACGGTGATTACCATATCGACTTAGCGCTGCTGTTAACGACCATCAGAGTTGCTAGGAGTAACTTTTGTTCAGGGGTAAATGCCTTGAAAATATCCAGTATTCGCAGCGTACCTACACACATAATGAAGTCTCCATCCCCGCCCCCCCCCCCCCTCTTCTGTGTGGGAGGGCTAATTTCAGTTATATTATAAGGATTTTGATACGGATTTCATTAATAGGTAGACTTATTCACAGGGAAGGTATGTGTATAAACTATTACAGCTATGCCAGGTAATCTTGGCCGTAGATACTTAGTCGTTTGTGCGAAACCGAGGCAAGTCGCTAGTTACGTATTGCTAATTTCACTTCAGTCACTGACAATCTCAGTTAGTGCTTGCTATGAACATTTTATCGATTTTATCACATCTGTGACGTACATGATGTTTTGAGATGATCTCGGAAATAGAATAAACCGTGGTCATATCTTTTCATCTCACTAAGATGATAAAAAATTGCTTGCTCTCTTCGCCCTTAGGTATAAGAGGAATGGTAGAAAGTGAGCTGAAGCGGATTTTTTTTTTTTTTTTTTTTTTGTTGTTGTTGGAAAGCACATTGTGGTTCTACGATAACGTGTGAACTGTTATTTCTGTTAACAAGGCACGCCTCCATGTATTCTCTAGGATTACACTAAATAACAACATTGAGTACGAAAGGAGGAAACGGTCAGAAAAATAGCCACAGCATAACTTTAAGTTTTTCATTCGGTTGTATTTTACCCTCTACTACTGCTGACATGTTGACTTACTTACTGTACAGCTTCATTTTTGACACCATCACATTTTATGACTCAATCATAACCGTTTTCGGCCCTCAGTAGCCATCTTCAGATGCTATGCGGGGCATTTGGGTGAACAAACATCCATGTGTTGACAAACTGAACAATGTATGAGCGTGTGTTCACCAAATGCCGCCCATAGAATCCGAAAATGGCCAGGGAGTGCCGGAACTGGTTACGAGTGTGTCATAAAAAGCGGCTGTTATTAACCAAACACAACTTTATGGATGATAATCTGATAATCACTTTAGGGATCTTAAGGATTGTAGACGCAAATGGCTAAGAGAACGGAGCTTACCAAATATTTACAGAATTTTTATTCCCGCAGACAAAATCTCGTGAATTGGAAAAAAATGGCAGCCAGTTCGATCAGGTGTGGTATGTGGTAGGGAGAAATATGTTGGAAAGCCGTCTATAATTCGGACAGTGGAACGAAAACTTGTTCTACAAGGCACTCAAGTAAGACTAAGCACCAGACCAGTAGCCCATCAATAGTGCGTAAGCTGACGCACTGTGCTGGGTTTTAGTAGCATTGCTTCGTGCTCAGAGATCATCGCGTGCAGATATCCCTATGTACACTTTAAAACTAGTCACTACCATTTTCAGCTCTTTGTCCCCATTCGTTCAAACACTGAAGAGGCCACTTATAACATGACGTCGCATCACTAATCTAGACAGGTATTTCTGGCAGCACCTACTTTTATAAGTTACTTTCCCGCGACTTTCTGACGGGAAAAAGTATCTGGATTTTCTGCAAAACGTTTTGCTTCATCCACATGAGTTAAGCCACTACTGCTGTGTCAAAATGGGAGGATCGTTTATGACGGAGCTGTAGCTTTCACATATTCGTTCGTCTGTACCTCGACATCGTCCTCACGAAGGTGAACAGTGCGAACAATTGACTAACAGCAGCAACAAGATGGAAATGGGTTCGACAGACTAGTCGTTCATATGATAATCAGAACTGTCCGGCACCTACGTGCGTTGTCGGATGTAGGAAATTTCAGTAAGATAATACTGCTAACTCCATATCTTTTATGTCCTCCTGAGCACAAAAACTGCATTTTAATACATGGCATTGTTTCTGCTTGAATTTTTTACTTGCAAATGTCCCTAAGTGAAACTGGCATGTAGGTTTCTGGTGTCTTCGACCAGTAATATAGAAAAATACGTATTTCTTTTTGTAAGTCATAGTGATTTCCGGTGTAACTTAAAACTACAATTTTCTTGAGAAGTTGACAGAAAAATTGTTTAAAATGCTGCTGGTACAATATTTTATTAAATTTACCTTCCACTACTTTCTACACTGGTCATAATTCGAATTGGTATTCCTGTGTCCGCCACGAAGCAGAACGATACACAGAGAGGACGCCACGCAGCAAGGCCAGTATCCGGAGACGCAAAACATAGTTATGGGCATCGTAGAGGGTGCACACAGCATGACAGTTATGCCTACGCCTTACATCACACAAAGTACTTCCCAAATTAACAATCACCATCCAGACGCAGGTATAGGCAGACGCACAGTCCTGCTCATTGTGGATGGGTCAACATTTAGTCAAGCAGTGTCAACACAGTACCGCAAAGCAGCGTAGGACTTAAAATTAGTCGCCGTTAAGAAGAGCCCAATAGTCTACGTTCACTGGATACAGAGGTCTCAGGTGGATCAGTGGAAGTGAACTTTAAACACTAAAGAAACGTAATTCATAACTCCCTTTAATAAATTATTGTAAATTGTGTTACCATAATATCTGCCTTAGTTTGCCTAAACCTATTTGGCCCCGTGGCGAGACTGTATAATTACAACGTGCTAGAAAGCCACCTCCACAACAGCAACTACTTTAGGTGGTTGTTTGACAACAAGACGATTTGGTTAATATTCTTCTGTTCTGCATGGAATGGATAGAAAGAGTTTATCGTCACTTGCTCTGGTGAGTTCATCAAAACACAGGGAAACGAACAGTCGTTTACTTAAGTCCACAACAGAGTTCACAAAGTGATCGAAACACTAACAAGTTGGCTATTTTGAGGCGCCATCTTTATTTTCCTGTAACACTACCTCTGGTGCTAGCAGACGACGCCAACTCGGCTGACGTAGTGTAAAGTTTTGCCCGCGAAAGAAAGTGATTTCTTTACATCCCTGTAAGATAGGGCCTTTTGGCCTCATTGACCACCTGAGGGGTTGGAGGGCACCCTTCTCCCGTTTCTCCTCCTCCCCCCTCCTACCCTCGCCCTCCGTGTTTCCTTGACGGCCCTTGGTCGGCGACCCAGCCCGACATACTTTCCGCCTTTTTATTCTTTTTCATTTCTTGGTTTTAATGCCTTGTCTTCATTGATCTTTTAACGTCTTTTTTGGGGGCTTTTATCTTTCTTTTAAAATTGTTGGGCTTTATACGATTTGCCTTTCGGTCCCTTCCTTTGACGACCACTCCTGATTTGTCACTAATCTGTTGCAGGGACTCATGAGTTTGCAGTTTAGTCCTCTTCACACCAAACCAGTCAACCAACCAACCATCACTAAAAGGTCCAGGACCAAGCGAAATCAGCGTAGCAATTAAGAAAAGCTGGAAATTAGAAAACGCTATAGACCGGAATTAGCCAAGTTAACATGGCTCTACAGTGCCGCGATACAAACAGCTACAAAGGGCAGCCGCGCCGTGAGCCCGGGCCACAGGTTCAGCAGCTACCAATCGGCACCGGGTGGCGTCACGTGACACACATATCTCGGCGGTGACTCCCCGTAACGACGGCAGCCCGCAACCTTAGTTCCCCTGGCATGTACACGTCCTTGCAACGCGGGGAAGCCGAATCACAGTCAGATATAAAAAATAGAAATACATCGAGTTTGCTACTCAGGATGTATGCAGACAGTGAAATACTCGAATTGGTGTTCACTGAATTCCAAGAGCAGGGCTCCACTGAACTGACCTGTACCTAGATATTGCCACACACATTTCGCTGTAGCAATAGCAAAGGTTTAAAAAATATAATTCCTTACCTTCTATTTCTCATTTTACGACCGCGTGAAAAGATTATTCTGTCATATATTGTCGGAAATGTGTAGTACTGGACTCGCATTTACGAAATCAGTGCAAGATGATAGCATTAGAAGCCTTCTTCCACGATTCTTGTGTCTGTCAGTGAGCATACCAATTCTTGTCATCCATCTGCTAGACATTCCAGAATTCTCGTATTCTGACTCCACGTTTTTCTGACTCACTTATCTTTTGTTCTCTTTCAGTCAGTGATATTCACGTTGTCCGGCGAGAACACTGGATGTTTGAGATAATTCTGACTACTGGCTACTGATCTTTGACCAGTCGTCAGGTAACTCCATAAAGCATTTCTTTGTTTTGTGTTAGTGTCACAGCAATTACTCCTTATCTGCAGCACCACATTTTGTAAAACATTCTGAACTTCATCACAATTTATGCCTTTCATTGTACAACGTGTTTACGTTGCGTGACGTTTGCGTATGGAGTGCGGAAAAAATGAGCACTTAATTGCCTCTGTGGGGGCTGCAGTTAGTCTAACCTTCTCTTGACAGTAACCTTCGTTTTCTTTTGCTTTTTATCTTTTTAACTCATCAGACTTCTGACTGCTTTGATGTGAGTCGCCACGAATTCCTCTCCTGTGGCAACCTCTTCATCTCGAGGTAGCAGGTGCACTCTAATCCTCGGTTATTTGTTGAGTATATTTCATTCTCTCTTCCCCTATATATTTTACCCTTACCATGGAGGTTATTCCTTGATACCTCAACGCATCTGCTACCTTCCTGTCCCTTCTTCTTGTCAGTGTTCTCCATATTTCACTTTCTTCCCCAATTCTTCGGAGAACCTCCACAACACTCTCAAAGCCCTTCCGTAGCAGCGCAACTCAGTCGCTATGATTTGTTTCCGGTTTTCCCACATTTCTGTTTCAGGACGTCTCTGTGCTCCAAATGTATGTTCTCAGGAATTTTTCTTATTCCTTTGCTAGGAACACTGTCTTTGTCTATGGTGTGCTGCGTTTTATATCCTTGCCTCGCCCATCACGAACTTTACTTCCAAGATACCACATTTCCTTACCTTCGTCCATGTCGTGGTCGCCAGTTACAGTCTTGCGCTGCCACTGATCTCACTTCTGCTCTTTATTATTTAAGTTTTTCATCGCTTTATTCTCAGTTCATACGTACTCTATACTGCGTTACTCCGTAGACCGCTCATTTAATTCAACAAATCCCGTAAGTATACCAGTCTCACCAGCGATTCTTATCATCGCAACGTCTGAGCCCGAATTATCAAGCTCCTTAAAATTACTTGTATTGTCTTCAGTGTTCCTCCGATTAAACAGTAGTGGCGAAAGACTGCATCCTTTCATACACATTGTTTCATCTGAACAGTTGGTTCAAATGGTTCTGAGCACTATGGGACTTTAAACATCTGAGGTCATCAGTCCCCTAGAACTTAGAACTACTTAAACCTAACTAACCCAAGGACATCACATACATCCATGCCCGAGGCAGGATTCTAACGTGAGACCGTAGCAGTCTTGCTCTTCCGGACTAAAGCGCCTAGAACCACTCGGCCACGGCGGCCGGCAACAATTGGTTCTCGGTCATCCATTCTTCCATGGCTCCTTTGGGAACGATGCATAACGGGTAGTAGCATATTCCTAGTTTCCTCACATGTTGCTGATTTTTGAAAGTTTGAAAGTTTTCACGGAGTAGTTGGCGTCTGTTATGACGTCTGCCAGCTAAGGTTTTTCAGTATTTCCTTGACGCTCAGCCGGGAATGAAACAAACCATTCATGCTACCATCTTTGAAAGCATTCAGTTACTCTCACACGCCGTCTCATTACCCTATCTGGCACTTAAGAGCACTTAAGAGTTTTCAAGCAACTCCCTTTATGGATTTGACTGTATTTTCCATGTAGCCTACTACTCACTCGGAGTCTGCCACATGCTCTACCTCAGTCTCACACTGTCATTTTTCCATTTCGCATTCCATAGGAGCTGAGCTTTTTCAGTTGACTCATTTATTTTGTAGCCCTAAAACACTCGTGTTCTATGTTCTGTTAAGTGCACTGTTCCACAGATTTGCATATTTAAAGCATGTTTTGGATCTTTGCACCTCTTTCAAATCTTGTCAAGACCTGACTGGGTGTATCTACAGCTTTTTTCTTCATTATAGAGAGTGGTACTAATAAAAGTGGCCCGGATTACAGAGTTCCAGGATACAAAGGAACACCAGATGTAAGTAAATAAAGTACTAACGTGACTATAGCATATGTTGAATGTAACCATCATTCATTTCTTGGCATTTTTGAGCCCTGGTTAGCAAGTTGCTGAAGGCGGTTCCCAACTGGACTGCTGGAATTGCTGCATTCTCGTTCGAAATATTCTGCTGCAATTCTTGAAGACTATGAGGGTTGCTGCAATACACCTTAGACCTGAGGGCTCCCAACACACAGTAATCGCACATCGACAGATCAGGTGACTGACCCAGGTCAGGTGACCTGGGTTGCGACCAGACTGACCTCTGCTAACAACTCTGACAGGCATGAAGACGATGTAAATGTTCTCCAAGATTCTCCGAGCTTTATTGGTAGTTGCTCCATCCTGTTGGAATTAACTGCAGGTGTTTTCTTGCTCCGCTGATGCTGCCACAAATGGTTTCAAACTGTTGGCAATGTAACGCGCCGATGTCAGCGTCTCATGAAAGATGATGGAACCTGTAATGCTGCGTACAGACAACCTTTTGACCGTGCAATGGTGTTTCGTGGAAATTAAGCGGATTCCCCGGTGCCGAGAACCTGTGATTCTTTGAGTTGACTTAACCACTTAGATGAAATCAGTCTTCAGCAGACATAAAGATCAGATGCATGTTCAATCCATTCAGTGTTACCTCAGCGAACAGCCAGTCAGAAAATGGAGCCGCTGATGAGCATCTGCAGGTCTTAATGCATGAACAACATGCGCTCGGTAGGGTTGCATATGCAGGTCCAGGTGGAGTATTCAACCGCTTGATCGACGTGATATGCCAGACTCTTGCGACAGGCGTTGGGAAGATTCGGTAGGACTGTGAAGCAATTTCTCGTGAACTGCAGCCACATATTCCGGTGCGCGGGCACGTTTCAGAATGTTTTTTGACTTGTTCAAAACGGATCCTCCGTTTCCATGACTTTGTTGTCACGTGACTTTCTATAACAACACCTACAGCTCCACTGTACTATCGTCCCCTTTGCATTGCACTACTCATCCATTGCACAGCCCGCTCTACGCTCTAAACCGTGTGGATCACGTGCACGTCCAATCGTATCCAATCGACGGGACCGCTTTTATTTGCCCCACCCTCTACGTAGATAACTGCATATTTTGCATAAAGTATGAAGCTGCTGTTACTACCTGTCAACTCACTAATGTACAACATGAACAGCAAGCGTTCCCTTACGGTTTCCTCGGCCATGCTGGAAGTTATTTTGATAACTGCATGGAAGATAACTAGCCATGTCCTCCTTACGAATAAACTGTCAATTCATCAAAAATTTCCCTTGATACTCCACACGACCGTACTTTCTAAAACAGGCACTGGTAGATCATACTTATGTAAACTGGCATTGGTGTGTTACTGCGCCATATGCTTGTTAAAGTCACTAAGTTCTGTATCTTCCTGACAGTTTTGATCGCCGGCTTTCAGAATGTTGTGCGAGAAAATTGCGAACTGGCTCTCGCATAACAGACGTCTCAGAAATCTATACTGGTTGACATGGAGGTCATTCTGTTCGAGGTAGCTAATTACGTTTGAGCTCTGAGTATTTCCTAAGATTTTATAGCAGATCGACATCGAATATATTGTACAGCAGTTTTGTGGATAACTTTCTCTCCCCTTCTTCTAGACGTGCATGACTTGTCCTTGCTTCCAACTACTGGGCGAAGTTTTTTGTTTACGAGATCTAATTACAATGAAAGCAGGACACATATTCTGTATAGAATCTGACAGGAGTTCCATCCGGTCCCAGAAATTTGTTAAATGCTATCGATTTCAGCTCTTCGAATGTTGGGGTTACATTCCAGCCTTTCTATGACGCAGGAGGAGTTAACTTCCACGTATGTTATCATCATCATCATCATCGCCGACGTGATGCAAAGTTAAAAACATTTAAGGAAAATAAATAAGGAGTAATAATGGTCCTAAACGTACGGCAATAATAGCATATACACACATCCGACAAACTAATCACACCAGAATGCAACTTCCAAATACCACGTAACACTGCCTCTAGCCCATATAATGTCCTCAATCCTTCGAGGAAAAGGGTCAACATGTTTCTTCACGTATGCCACACATTGACGATTAGATCTAGTAAGGTTGCCAGATTGCAGGGACGTTGATTGTCACTCGCTTTTCCAAATAGTCTCAAACATTTTCTGTGAGATTTCATCGGATGATTTGCCAGGAGAGTCGAGATGCGTAAATGCGTCTTGAGTATTCGTCAGACCAGGAAAGAACGTGTGCTGTCCTGTTTTTTACATCACATCATACTAGCTGTGAAGAAGTTGAAGAAAGGGCAGCAATTGGTCATCAAGAAATTTTGAAATAAACATGCTCTTTCCCCTGTAACCACTATTAGTAGGCCCAAGTCGTACTACCAAAAACACCCCCGAAACATCACAGAACCACCTCCGACCTGAATTATATTCTCCACACACTGTTCGTGTAATTGGGTCGTCTGTGCACTCGACGGCTTCCATCGCTTGAAAAGAGACAAGATCGCGACTTGTCGGAAACACAACACGTCTCCAGTTTGTGTTGTTCGCTCATTGATGATACACTGCTCTATATGCCGCTGTGAGTGATGTTTTTTCCCATAGTATGCAGTTCTCTTCCCATTGAGCAACTTCAATCGCTCAACAGCTCTTTCGTCATTTAGTCACGTCTCGTTGTCCACCCACCTCACGGCCCTGATTCAGTTCAAGTGACTGATACATTCACACTGTTTCTCCGCCATGATTTACATCAGTGGTGGAGGATCAAAAAACCACCTGGCACCAATTACATATCGTCTAAACCACTTCAAAAGCGACCAATCTATCTCGTAATGGGAGACTTTGTCCTGTGACGGTTACTACTACAGATAGGCTGTCCCTTCATTCTCAAGCCCGGCCGTTACTTTCACCAACGTAAATTCTATAAGGTCTACTTGGAAACTGCTATTCTGCGTTATTTTTCTTTTCTTTTAGAAGTATTAGCACTGCACGCTGTCAAGGCTTCTTAGATTTGGCTAGAATCCTTCCCAGTGAATCCAAATTATTTGACAACGTACCTTGCAGTTAAGTAAATTTTGAGATGATAGCATCCCACCTCCGAGGTAGAAGTCAAGTCATCAAAGGCATTAAAAGCAAAAAGTTTAACTGCGTTGTTGCCACGGAGGTGTGCAGACTTGTGCTCAAGTAATAATACGGATATAGTAAAAGTCTGAATAATAGAGCTGAACACACCACAGTAAGAGCAGCTCATACGTCGGTGCAAAACTACTGAAGTGGCTGTTTAAGAGCTGAGACAGCAGCCGCGAAAGTGCCAGTATATACATGGGCTTAGTTGGTTGAATCGGCTAGAGACCACCCGTCACCTGGCTAAAAACTTGTTTGGTCACTACAGCCACCTGCCCGGTCGTCTCGCTTCACCTGGCGCGTGCAATCTCGCTCTCTCTCTCTCTCTCTCTCTCTCTCTCTTTCTTTTCCTTCTCTTGCAGCACAAGTGTCATACTCCAGTGTGCCAACGGTCACACACACAACATTCTTAGACAAGCTGTTGTTGTTGTTGTTGTTGTCTTCAGTCAAGAGACAGGTTTGATGCAGCTCTCCTTGCTACTGTGCAAGGTTCTTCATCTCCGAGTAACTACTGCAACCTACATCCTTCTGAATCTGCTTAGTGTATTCATCTCTTGGTCGCCCTCTACGTTCCAGAAAAAGACTTCCTGACACTTAAATGTATATTCGATGTTAACAAATTTCTCTTCTTTCCTTGCCATAGCTAGTGTACATTTTATACTTTTTAGCGTATAAAATTTAGCGTATTACATGTTTATAATTAGTCATACTAAAACTTTCAGTACATACGTTCGCAGGTATAAAGTCCATTCAATAAATAACCGGATACGTTGTATAAAAAAACACAAAATTCGACAAAAGTTGGTGCTTCTTTGCTACTTTTGGTGGTTTACTAGAACTATTACCAGATGGGCGTGGCAGGTCTACCTCGCGAACGGGGTGCTAGGAATCAGTGAAACAAGATGGCGGCAATCTTGCAGGTATGCACCAACGTGGAGCAGCGGAGTATCATTGGATTTTTGTTGGCTGATGGGTTAAACCCAATAGAAATTGACCGACGGATGACCGTGAAATATGGTGGAAGTTGAGTGAGTCAGACACAAGTGTATGAGTGGGCAGATAAGCTCAAAAGGGGTGTAATGAGTGTTATAGATTCGCCACATTCAGAAAGCAGTCACGGAAAAGAGAAGAGGTGATGAATTTTTACGGGAAAACGGGCGTATTATGGTTGAGTGATACTGCAGCAACGCTGAACATTGCCTGATGAGCCCACCATATTGTTCATTATGTACTGATGTTCAAGAAAGTGTCTGTGAAGTGGTTCCAAAACATGTGACGTGACAAATGAAAGAAAGGCGTATCATTGTGTGTAGGGAGCGTCTGCGACAGTACGGAGACATTGCTTCATCGTTTAACAGGAGATCCAAATTGGCTGCATTTTTACGAATCTGAATGAAAATGAGCTTCAGTGGAGTGGCGACATTCTTCCTCTCTAGAATTCAAGAGGTTGTGAACTGAAAGTTAAGTAATCCTGAGATGATGTTAACTTTGTTTTGGGATCATAAGGGAGAAATTGTTGAGCATTACATGCAGAATGTCCAAAAAGTGAACAGTGCGATGTATGAAACCCTTACGCGTGAAATTTGAAACTGTGATATCAGTCCATAAACAACACAAAGACAAAAATTTGCAAGACATAGAAGATGATTTCAAGAAAAACATTTCCCGAAATTTCTACAGAGTATTCAAACATAAATTAAAAAAGTACTCTTCGCCACCTCTCCAATTCAAAAGTGAACATGGGGAAATTGCCCATACCAAGACCAAAAACTGTAAAATTCTTGCAAAATACTTTTCTAAATTACTGAACTGTGGAAAGCCTGCAGAAAAATTTGAGTTCCGTCATACACAACGAAACATTGACTCAAAGCCACCAAGTTTACAGGAGATTAAAGAGATAATTCATTCACTGAAAAATACCAAAGCATCAGGAGAAGACCAAATCATCGCAGAATTATGGAAAAATGCAAGAGAAAATCTTATTGCAAAACTCAAAGAAATCATAGATGAAATCTGGAAAATTGAAAAAATCCCCACAGATTGGAAGACAGCAATCATACATCCTCTGTACAAAAAAGTAAGTAAAACAGACCCCAACAACTATCGTGGAATCTCTTTATTGTCAATAAAATACAATATTCTGTGTAAAGCCGTGCTAAACCGAGCAGAACCTCAGCTGGATTCAAAACTAGGCGAATACCAAGGTGGATTCAGAAAAGGTCGATCATGAGTAGAACAAATCCTTAACTTGGAAAACTCGATCCAAAGTAAAATTTATGGGAGAATTGAGCACAGAATTTGAAATAGACACAGGAGTACGACAAGGGTATGTATTGTCCCCAGTGCTCTTCAGTTGTGCTCTTGAAAAAGTTGTTGGAGAATGGAGGAAACCAGCTGCACCATCACACAGACTGGGACCAAGACGTAAGGGCCTAGAATTAGACTGTTTAGCGTTTACAGATGACGTGGCACTGATCGCACAGAACCTCACCGATGCACAGAAACAGCTAGAATTATTACAAGAGCAGGCAGCAAAAATAGGATTACAAATTTCATTTGAAAAAACAAAATTTATGACTGACATCGAAGATGCACCTTCTGATCTCAAAACTGGTAATAACTACATCTCGCGAGTAAAAGAATTTAAATATTTATGTGAATGTATTGCAGAAAATTGTAATGAAAAGAAATCTGTCAGATCAAGAATACAGAAAATGGAGACGGCGTTTCAGTTAGCACAAAACGTTTACAACAATATGAGTCTCACGTGGAACTGCAAAATACGACACTACGCAGCAGTAATTAAACCCGAAGCTCTCTACGCATCTGAGACACTAAATCTTCCACACAGAACACTAAAAAGGGAATCAGAAGTGAAAGAACGCAAAATAATGAGTAAAATCCTAGGGCCAAGAACTAAAGATGGTGTGCATTATCCAAAACCCAATGCAGAAATATATAAAAATATCTCCAAAATAAGACACAATGCCCTGAAACAGGTTAACGCACAAAATCAATACATTTTTAAAGAACAAAACTACAAGACCGCAACTGGCACAAACAGACTGAAAAAGACCTGAGAGAATTAGGGTATCCAAGTCTACATGACAGAAATGAAATCAGAAAATCACAAACACACAGGGTTTTGAGGAAGAAGAGAGAAAAACTAACCGACGTACGTGGTCTGAGCAGCGAAAACTAGCGCATTCGTTGCGTATGAAGAAATATTGGGCGAAAAGGAAGGCCAAAAAATGTCGATTACGCGTGGTCCAAAGTGATCCATCCGCGAAGAAGAAGAAGGAAGAGGATACCACCCCTACCGGCGTCTCGCCGTTGCCAACAGAAACGCACTTTGACAGATGCCGCTAGCGGTCTCGCGAGGGCCTGGCGGATCCAATAATGCGTGCCCACTGAGCCACGTTTTCAGCGGCTTCGAATATGAGCGGCCTCTGCCGCCGAGATACAGGAGGCCGGCGGCAGCTACAAGACCGCTTCAGTCGCAGTCTTCGATAGTCCTCAACCTGTCAACCTTCGTCAGTTCGCTTATGCATTAGCAGCAGGAGCTTCACTCTACACGATGCACCTTTGTTGCGTCTTGTAATAGCTGCACTTCACTACTATTTGTTCTTTTTTAAGGATTCTCCGAAAAGCTTGGAGAAAGCTACATGTGAAGTAAAACTTCTGCTTACCGCATTTACATGATCGCTAATCGTTTCTGCCCTGTCCAACTTTTCTACGACTGCATCTGCTGCACCAATCTGTAGCCCACCTCCCGTTACCGTTGTGTGTTAAGGAGTACACAAGAGAAGCCAGCAATTTTGAGGACACGTCGTGAACTTGTTAGTGCATGATAACGCTAGAGTACCCACTGCCTGAGTCACATTATATACCTTCAGAGACCTGAAGTTCGTCTGCTTATCCCACCCGCTTATTCCGCGTATCTGCCGCCTTCGCATTATCACAATTGTAACTCGCTGAAAGAAACTCTTAGTGGATGAAGATTCACGGATGATGAGGAAGACCAGGGAGAAGTTACGCACAAGCACCCAAAAATTCTTTGCACGTAGAATTGAGAACCTTGTCCAGTGATGGCATCAGTGCATAGACCTTGAAAAGTATTGCATTGAAAAATAAGTATTCCGTTCCATTTTCGTAATAGATTCTCTTAAATTACGGTTCTTTATTGAATTATTCTTGATATTCTCAGTTTTCGTCACCTTGTCGTAGACCCTTAGTATGAAATAGTTGTGTACTCTGCAATGACTTAATGACTTATAAATGTTACTAATTTTACATTTTATCTTTTTTCTGTCTTACATTGTTTCTGTGATAGAAATGTTTTTGCATCTTCACAAGGAAAAAATCTCCTCCGTAAATATGAACATGTGTTTCCGAAACAGGAATCTTGAAGTCAACTCGCTTTTTTCATTCGTTAGATACAAAACGCCATAGGCAACGGCGCACAGATTGATGCCGTATTCTCTGACTTGGGAAGGCATTCGATCATCTCCGTACTGTCATATCGCGAAAAAATACGATTTTGCCGATTACTGGACCTGCTGTTCTTAACGGGGGGAAATCCATAGATGTGAAAGTAATTTCTGGAGTATCAGGAATGTAATAAGATCTTTTTTTTTAGTCATTAGTTTTCTGACTGATTTGATGATGATGTCGTCAGAAACGCCTCACCTCTGTCACCCTCTACGGCTCAGGATAGCACGTGCATCCTACGTTCTCATTTAAAGTCTCTCCCTTTCTCTGCAGTTATTACCCTCTAAGGCCCCCTCTAGCACGTGGGACGTTATTCGTAAATGTTTTAGCACATCATGCTGTCGTGTCTTGCCTCGTCAATGCTTGCCATATGTTATTCTTCGCCGATTTTCCTTATTCGTCGTTGTTCGTTTCATAGTGCCAATTCTAGTAAAGCAACTATATTTCTTAACTTCATAATTTTTGCGACATTCGTAACCGTTTCAAAATACGAATGGAGTAACAGCACTTGGTAATGTTGAAACTCAAACTTTCCACAGAACTATCCTAGAAATGAACTAAAATTGAAACGAACGGCTGCTAGAACCGACTGTTGAGGCGTAACTCAGTGGGGTTCTGATCCAGTCTTTTTCGTTGTATACACTGGAGATGGCTGCTCCTGGATGAAGTCCTTTACAAGTTTTGGAGCGCCCAGAGATTCTCTCCCCACAGTCCCGTAACCCATGAGAATGCTTATTGACCATTACAGACATACCACATGTAGCTACGACGTCTTTCATGGCCGTGCCTAACGCAGCTGCCACAGTATAAAAGTGTAAAATAACAACAGCATGGAGTGCATGAAAAAGATACAGTAATCTCCATTTTCCACTTATTCTACTCAAACAACTTCTTGGTCTCCACCGCACCAAGAATGTTTTATCAGCACTTACATCTACACACATCAAGAAAAGTTTTCCAACACCCGGTTTCCCAGACGTCCTGAAAATAGCCGTTAACTGTGGATATTGTAACACAGACACAGCCCCTTTGATAGTTCATAGATGTCACTAAACGCGCCCAAAGATGTAAACAACCATGCATGAGCAGCGCCTGTTAGATGGGGGGGGGGGGGGGGTTCTGACAGCCGATTCCACTAGGAAGGAGGTACACGGCTCGTGTTGCCTGTAGTTCAACCATGCCTAGACGATCAATACCGCGGTTCGATCGCGTCCGCGTTGTTACTTTGTGCCAGGAAGGGCTCTCAACAAGGGGAGTGTCCAGGCGTCTCAGAGTAAACAAAAGCGACATGGAGGAGATCAGAGAAACAGGAACTGTCAATGACATTCCTCAATCAGGCCGCCCAAAAGCTACTACTGCAGTGGATGTCCGCTACCTACAGATTATGGCTCGGAGGAACCCTGAAGCAACGCCACCGTGTTGAATAATGATTTTCATGCAGCCACAGGACGTCGCGTTACGAGTCAGACTGTGCTCAGTAGGTTGGACGATGTGTAACTTCACTCCCGACGTCCATGGCGAGGTCCATCTTTGCAACCACGACACCACGTATGGACACCATGGATGGGCCCAGCAACATGCCGAATGGACCGCTCAGGATTGGGATCACGTTCTCTTCACCGATGAGTGTCG
Source organism: Schistocerca gregaria (assembly GCF_023897955.1). Taxonomy (NCBI): domain Eukaryota; kingdom Metazoa; phylum Arthropoda; class Insecta; order Orthoptera; family Acrididae; genus Schistocerca; species Schistocerca gregaria. The sequence continues at coordinate 955,332,608 of NC_064921.1, forward strand.
CATATGCCTTCAATCAGACAAACGTTGGAGACGTGTTTGAAGGCAACCCAGTGAAGATGAACGCCTTAGACACACTGACCAGCGAGTGCAGCAAGGTGGAGGTTCCCTGCTGTTTTGGGATAGCATTATGTGGGGCCGACGTACTGTTGTAACCGCAGAAAAACCAAGTCTAAATGCAGTTGTGCTCAGACGATACACCAGAAATCATACGGGGAGATAGAGTTAACAGGGGACGCCAGGCGTGTCAGAGGGGTCACAAAAGATAACGACGCAGCCAGATAGCCGAGGCGGCGGTCCAAGCGGCCAGGCAGCTGCGCGTGATAAGCAAGGAAGCAGACTCAGCTATTAAGATAAAAAGGGCGCTCTGGGCAGGTCCCTTAATAAGCAATAACTTACAGTATCAACACTCTTGGCTAGAGGGAGAAGTCTGGGAGCGGAGAGAGAAAGAAAGAGGGCCCTAGGTGGGGACCGCACTACGTCATGAGGAGCCAATGAAGGGCTCAGGACGCAGTGCGTGACCATATAGGGAGAGGCCCCTCTACTCCTCCACCCAGCTTCTGAAGAAAAGTACTGAAGTTAATACTAAAACAATCCCTAATAAGGAAAAGTTGCACTCGACGCTACGTCATGCCAAGCGCTGGCGGGGTCGAAGGGGAAGAGCTAACAAAACTCGGAGGCACGCCGCTCCGGGATCTCCCTCTCTCTCGGGTTTAGGCAGCGACGGTAGTCAGCGTGAGTAGCAGCCGACTTGGGCTGAGGGCGGGCTGCAGGCAGACAGTTGGAGATAGTCGCCGATGAGCGTTTAGGCAGCGACCGCGGGACTCTGACGTAGGGTGCTAGTGTGGGCAGCAAAGTGCTGGAAAGTTCTATCAGGCAGCCAGAACGGTGGAAGTCAGTCACCGTCTCTGTAATGGGCTTGGCTATTCTGTAGGTACAATCACTACGCAGTTAGGGTGATCTGTATTCTTTATGAATAAATTAGAACTTTTATAACGTCCATACGAGTTTACTTCTACCAACATCCTAGCCTTGTACCTTCACACCAGGGAATTTAACATCTTAGCCAGATCAAAAGTCTCCCTCTCAATTAGGTCAACCGGCTAATTCCCGTTTACGAACCGTGTCGCTCAATCTCTCGCAAAACCCACGCTTGGGACGCGACAGTACGCCGCTGGTGGTCATGGCCGTAAAGGCTGTATGATACGTGAGTGCCGTCCTCCGACCGATAGAGCAACCATATCGGCAGCATATTGGCGAGGCATTCGTCTTCATGGACGAAAGGTCACGCCTGCATTGTGCACAATTTGTGAATGACTTCCTTCAGAATAACGACACCGGTCGACTAGAGTGCCCAGCATGTTCTCCAGACATGAACCCTATCGAACATACTTGGTATAGGTTGAAAAGGGCTGTTTATGGACGGCGTGACCCACCAAACCCTCTGAGGGCTCTACGCCGAATCGCCATTGAGGAGTGGGAAAGGCTGGACCAACAGTACCTTGATGAACTTGTGGATAGTATGTCACGACGAGCGTGCTACTGTGTATTATGGGTACCGGTGTGTACAGCAGTCTGGACTACCACCTCTGCAGGTCTCGCTGTATGGTGGTACAACATGCTGTGTGTGGTTTTCATGTGCAATAAAAAGGGCGGAAATGATGTTTATGTTGATCCCTATTCCAATTTTCTGTACAGGTTCCGGAACTTTCGGAACCCAACTGATGCAAAACATTTTTTGATGTCTGTCTTTTTACACCTGTAAATAACTTCATCAGGAAACTACAGCGATCAGATATCACTAGGAGAAATTTTCGACTGTATATACCACTGACACAAAGAAACGTCTCGTTTCACAGTATTTTCAAAGAAAATGTATTCGGTTGTTTTTTAATAACTTGACAGTGTTCTACAACGCCAAGCCTGACACTTCAACAAATGTTAATTTTTTTATGAGAGCTAATAGCTCCAATGGGGTGACGGTTTTAACATCTAACATTTTTAATGATGCAAGCCTCTCATGCAGCTATTGAACATAAACTGAATATACTACGAACTTGGTAGTCGTTTCTTTGGTTTCTCTGTATGGTGGCCGATGCGAGAGAGCGTCACCGCTTACAGGAGAAAGACAACACGCACAGTGCCGGAACGTCGGAAGTCGCCATCAGGAGACCAGAATATCAGCGCGAATGTGCATCACTGAGCAGCGAGGACAGCTACAGGTGCTCCTGGGGGTGGCTAGCCGAGACTGAGCGCCGAATTCTGTCTCAGCCAACAGAAAAGGCATTAATCATACACCGGTAACTAAAGTATATACAGGGTGTTTCAAAAATGACCGGTATATTTGAAACGGCAATAAAAACTAAACGAGCAGCGATAGAAATACACCGGTTGTTGCAATATGCTTGGGACAACAGTACATTTTCAGGCAGACGGACTTTCGAAATTACAGTAGTTACAATTTTCAACAACAGATGGCGCTGCAAGTGATGTGAGAGATATAGAAGACAACGCAGTCTGAGGGTGCACCATTCTGTACGTCGTCTTTCTGCTGTAAGCGTGTGCTGTTCACAACGTGCAAGTGTGCTGTGGACAACATGGTTTATTCCTTAGAACAGAGGATTTTTCTGGTGTTGGAATTCCACCGCCTAGAACACAGTGTTGTTGCAACAAGACGAAGTTTTCAACGGAGGTTTAATGTAACCAAAGGACCGAAAAGCGATACAATAAAGGATCTGTTTGAAAAATTTCAACGGACTGGGAACGTGACGGATGAACGTGCTGGAAAGGTAGGGCGACTGCGTACGGCAACCACAGAGGGCAACGCGCAGCTAGTGCAGCAGGTGATCCAACAGCGGCCTCGCGTTTCCGTTCGCCGTGTTGCAGCTGCTGTCCAAATGACGCCAACGTCCACGTATCGTCTCATGCGCCAGAGTTTACGCCTCTATCCACATAAAATTCAAACGCGGCAACCCCTCAGCGCCGCTACCATTGCTGCACGAGAGACATTCGCTAACGATATAGTGCACAGGATTGATGACGGCGATTTGCATGTGGGCAGCATTTGGTTTACTGACGAAGCTTATTTTTATCTGGACGGCTTCGTCAATAAACAGAACTGGCGCATATGGGGAACCGAAAAGCCCCATGTTGAAGTCCCATCGTCCCTGCATCCTCAAAAAGTATTGGTCTGGGCCGCCATTTCTTCCAAAGGAATCATTGGCCCATTTTTCAGATCCGAAACGATTACTGCATCACGCTATCTGGACATTCTTCGTGAATTTGTGGCGGTACAAACTGCCTTAGACGACACTGCGAACACCTCGTGGTTTATGCAAGATGGTGCCCGGCCACATCGCACGGCCGACGTCTTTAATTTCCTGAATGAATATTTCGATGATCGTGTGATTGCTTTGGGCTATCCGAAACATACAGGAGGCGGCGTGGATTGGCCTCCTTATTCGCCAGACATGAACCCCTGTGACTTCTTTCTGTGGGGACACTTGAAAGACCAGGTGTACCTCCAGAAACAATTGAACAGCTGAAGCAGTACATCTCATCTGCATGTAAAGCCATTCCGGCAGACACGTTGTCAAAGGTTTCGGGTAATTTCATTCAGAGACTACGCCATATTATTGCTACGCATGGTGGATATGTGGAAAATATCGTACTATAGAGTTTCCCAGACCGCAGCGCCATCTGTTGTTGACAATTGTAGCTACTGTTATTTCGAAAGTCTGTCTGCCTGAAAATGTACTGTTGTCCCTAGCATATTGCAACAAACGGTGTATTTCTATCGCTGTTCGTTTAGTTTGTATTGCCGTTTCAAATATACCGGTCATTTTTGAAACACCCTGTAAGACAAATAGAAGGCTGAGCGACAGAAGTAGTACAAAGGACAAGATGGAGCGTGGCAAACGCGTGATTGGCTGGCGCTTCTCAAGAAGTGCTTGCTTAGCAGAATGTCCGGTCTACACTTCCAGCGTAGACATTGTACAGCTCGCTTGTCACGTAGATTTGGCGGCGTCCATTTCTAGTGGACGCGCAGCGGAATGCAGGTGACATACGAGTGAAAGGGTATGCCGTCTAGGTAACTGCTACAGATGTTCGAACAGCGATTTATATGTCAGTAAGAACTGTGAGATTGTTTTGAACTATCTTACTGTGAGACGTATGTTTTGTTAAGACTATCGTACTAAACACGCTCACACTTGCAGTAGGGCCTACTTACCTGAAGTTGTGCAAGAAGTATTTGTAAAATGTGACTGGTAACAGTAAATGTAACAGGCACAAGTATGTTGGAGTGTACAGACTGCTAGCGACCTGAGCATAATATTTGATTGCTCCGTAAGTTCGTAGCATTTTTTTTTTCCAGTTAGTATTCCGTGAGATGAGTGTTCATTTGTCGATTGTCATTTTTTTATTTCTGGTTCAGAATTGCTACTTCATATTGTCATTTGGATATAGTGAATGGAACTGTGGAAGCTAGAAAACGAAGTGCCAAGTGGAGAGTTCAAAAGAGGGGCTGACAGCAGTGAAAGCTGCCAGGGACATTTGCGCCGTGTATGGGGATAAAGCCACTCTACACAGCACGACAAGAAAATGGTTACCTCGTTTTAAGGAGGATCGCTTTGACTTTAGTCACTCCCCACGTTTAGGAAGACTGTTGTAAAAAGTGAAGGAGAATATATTAATGACGACTAAATTCTCGCCGAGCGGGATTAGCCGAGCGGTCTTGGGCGCTACAGACGTGGACTCTGCGGCTGATCCCGGCGAAGGCTCGAATCCTCCCTCGGGCATGTGTGTTTGTTCTTAGGATAATTTAGGTTCAAATGGTTCAAATGGTTCTGAGCACTAAGGGACTTAACATCTCAGGTCATCAGTCCCCTAGAACTTAGAACTACTTAAACCTAACTAACTTCAGGACATCACACACATCCATGGCCGAGGCAGGATTCGAACCTGCGCCCGGAGCGGTCGCGCGGGATAATTTAGGTTAAGTAGTCTGTCAGCCTAGGGGCTGATGACCTTAGCAGTTAAACTCCCATCAAATTTCACACACATTTGAACATTTGAACTAAATTCTATGTTATGTGCATCTGCTGTATTTATTAAACCTTGCGGAAAACGCTCCCAACTTACGCACCAACCCAGTATATTTTTGTCATTGTCGTATTTTCAGAAGTCTCGTTGATATGTACGCATATAGTATTGGGCACCAGACTTTTCCACCAGAGTAACTGATTTTATCTCTTGCACAACACCAGAATATGCAAAAAGCAAGTAGTACGAGCGACACTCGAGCGAAGCTTACCTCCTTGAAACGTCCGTAACCAAAACGCAGTAACTGTATGTAAATAGGGTATGACGTCAGTAGCTAGAGTGCAGCTGCGGGCGGTTTTTGTGACCCGGCGGCTCGGTGTTTCAGAGCGCGGAGAGGTGGAACCGCACCGCACGGACGACTTGTTCCTGCTGCGCTTCCTCAGGGCACGCTGTTTCCACGTGGAGCGCGCGCACAAGCTGGTGAGTACTGCAGCAGCCTCTGGGGCGATGCCGGGGCTCTGTTGCTGTTTCCCTACACTGTGCGCCTGTGTTGTGAGATTGTAATTAGCCTCGTTTAATTCTTCAGCTGCAGACTGCGCAAGAGAACCAATTAAGGATTGGAACGCAATGTTGATTTGCGTCATTTGACCCGCGCGGGATTAGCCGAGCAGTCTCGGGCGCTGCAGTCATGTACTGTACGGCTGGTCCCGGCGGAGGCTCGAGACCTCCCTCGGGCATGGGTGTGTGTGTTTGTCCTTAGGATAATTTAGGTTAAGTAGTGTGTAAGCTTAGGAACTGATGACCTTAGTAATTAAGTCCCATAAGATTTCACACACATTTGTTTTTTTTGCGTCATTTGGTGCAAAAATCAGCCTTTTCTTCAACTTTTGTTCACGTTCAAAATTCCTGTTTCCTGTCGCCATCTTTGAATAACATTATACATGTGATTTATTTACTTATTTATTTATATATTTTATTCAGCCTCACTATATTAGGGCATTAAGGCTCTATCTTACGTCAGATAAGGAACTGTACATGCAAAAAAATATTAAGTATCTACATCTACATCTACATCCATAGTCCGCAAGCCACCTGACGGTGTGTGGCGGAGGGTACCTTGTGTACCTCTATCGGTTCTCCCTTCTATTCCAGTCTCGTATTGTTCGTGGAAAGAAAGATTGTCGGTTTGCCTCTGTGGAGGCATCTCTGATTTTTTCCTCATTGTCTCTTCGCGAGATATACGTAGGAGGGAACAATATACTGCTTGACTCCTCGGTGAAGGTATGTTCTCGAAACTTCAACAAAAGCCCGTACCGAGCTACTGAGTGTCTCTCCTGCAGAGTCTTCCACTGGAGTTGATCTGTCATCTCCGTAACGCTTTCGCGATTACTAAATGATCCTGTAACAAAGCGCGCTGCTCTCCGTTGGATCTTCTCTATCTCTTCTATCAACCCTACCTGGTATGGATCCCACACTGCTGAGCTGTATTCAATCAGTGGGCGAACAAGCGTACTATAACCTACTTTCTTTGTTTTCGGATTACATTTCCTTAGGATTCTTCCAATGAATCTCAGTCTGGCATCTGCTTTACCGACGATTAATTTTACATGGTCATTCCATTTTAAATCTCTCCTAATGCGTACTTCCAGATAATTTATGGAATTAACTGCTTCCAGTTGCTGACCTGCTATATTGTAGCTAAAAGATAAGGGATCATTCTGTATTTCTGCCTGAACTTGTGTCCCTGTAAAGTTGATGAGAGATATTATAATTACCAACACTAAAATAGCTATTACTAATATTATTCTTATTACTATTATCGTTTCTTTCCTTTCTCAAACGTCATGTCTGGTTAAAAATGGAAAGTGACGCGGACCTTGATCAAGCGTGACTTCCTTTTAACTGTACGGTATATGTTACATTGCGTTTAGGAACTTTCGGGTAATTGAACATGTATCAATAATTACAGATTTCTGTAGTTGTATATATACGTTTCGATGTAGCTGTATTGCGTTGATGTACTGGTGGATATTGTGTGGTATGACTCCTGTAGTTGATAGTGTAATTGGTATAATGTCAACTTTATCCTGATGCCACATGTCCTTGACTTCCTCAGCCAGTTGGATGTATTTTTTAATTTTTTTCTCCTGTTTTCCTCTGTATTTTTGTATTGGATATGGATATTTAGATTAATTGTGTTAATTTCTTCTTTTTATTGGTGAGTATGATGTCAGGTTTGTTATGTGGGGTTGTTTTATTTGTTACAGTGGTTCTGTTCCAGTATAATTTGTATTCATCATTCTCCAGTACATTTTGTTTTATTAGTTTATGTTGTATGGCAAGTTGTTGATGTATTATTTTGCCACATTGTCGTGTCTTCTGGTGTATTCTGTATTTGCTAGTATTGTACATCCGCTTGTGATGTTATCTGTTATCATTATTATTATTATTCACGTTTTCGAGCCTCCGATGTACAACAAGGCCATTTTCAGAGTTCTGTTTTAGCTTTTCTTTGTGCCTATATTAGTTCCATTCTCTCTGAATGCGCTTCATCATCCTTATCTTCATTTACTGCACCGATCCGTTTAATTGTTTCAGTTTTAGCTTTACTGCCGATTTCCGCAAAATTTCACTACCCTGCAGGGATTTTTTCACATCCGAAAAAACTTTTCACTGTCTGTATTTGCTCTTTCTACATTCGAACTGTCTTCAGTTTTGATTTAAATTTCTTCAATGTGTTCACGTTTCAAACTAGTTTCCAGCCCCGTAATGAAACTCTGATCTGGTTACTGTGCCGTGGTGTTTGTTTTGTGTGTTTTAAGATGAATTTTCATGTGGCAGATATCTTTTTGCATTCCTGAAAACTGTTAGCAATTTTGTGGTGACGAATTTCATGATCAATTTTTTCTAGTCAAGTCTCCTGTATAGTTACTCCTAAAATGATTTGAACTGAGATCCTCACTCAGTTTTGAAGGATTATATTGTTAGGCGTGGCAACGGCCTTGCCGCAGTGGATACACCGGTTCCCGTCAGTTCATCGCAATTAAGCGCTGTCGGGTTGGCCGGTACTTGGATGTGTGACCATCCAGCCGCCATGCGCTGTTGCCATTTTTCTGGGTTCACTCAGCCTCGTGATGCCAATTGAGGAGCTACTCGACCGAATAGTAGCGGCTCTGATCAAAGAAAACCATCATAACGACCGGGAGAGCGGTGTGCTGACCACACGCCCCTCCTATCCGCTTCCTCAATGAGGATGACACGGCGGTCGGATGGTCCCGATCGGCCACTTGTGGCCTGAAGACGGAGTGCATATTGTTTGGTGTAAGAGTGCCAGATTATTGCCAGACATGTAATTTCTTAATGATATTTCGAGAACTGCTTTTATTTGAATATTGTCTTGTGCTGAGTGAAAGTCCTGGCGTAGAATCGTTAGGTCTCTACGGAAGCTAGGCAGTTTATCTTAATATCGGTTGTTTCTGATTAGATTGTTTCGTCAGTTTTAAGCATAATTTTACTTTCGTCGCTCTTGGGTTACGTCTCCTAAAACACATTTGGAAAGTAATGAAGAGAGTCCATAATCTTGTTTCACTCCTGTATTGATTTCAAAACGTTCCGAAATATCTCCCCTGATCTTTACCTTACATTTTGTTCTGTTCAGTGTTTCGCCAATAATCGAAGTGGTTTTGCTCTCTAAACCTTTTTCTTTGATAATATGGAATATAAACTTCCAAAACATTCAGTAAATAAACTGAAAAAAAAACATGCAAATCAAGTCTTCTGTTTAAAAGGAAATAGTTATATTTTCCTTTGCATAAGGGAAAAGTGAAGCCGTCACACAAAGAACAGAATCACAGAAGTCATGTTGCCTTGTGGAACTGAAAAGTCCAGATTTATGTTCTTTTCAGCTGCTAATGTGCTGCTGTGGCATTTAGGGACGCCTTTTCTCACAAGAAAGATTTTTATTACTCGCGTTCACACACAGACATCTAAGCTGCAGTCGTACATCGTTTTAATTCCCTGCCTAACCTTCATGACGCAGTCCTCGGCTTTGTCACGGTTGTCCTTCACACCCACAGCCTGGTGGTATTTTCCATTTTCCACGTAATGAGCCGGCACCTCCGCTACGCTCGAGGCTTTCCCAGTAACTGCAATTTATTTTTGAAGAGCTGCTTTATCAGACTAGTTTTGCAGCGGAATATCTTTCGGTTAAACTGTAAAATCACGAAGGAGACAGGTGATTTTTCCTCTTTTTTGTGGTTAATTGTTACCGTCCTTCAGCAGTCCTTTGGTTGTGATTATATTGAAAATGCTATGTTTGAGCCGGCCGAGGTGGCCGAGCGGTTCTAGGCGCTTCGGTCTGGAAACGCGCGACCGCTACGCTCGCAGGTTCAAATCCTGCCTCGGGCATGGATGTGTGTGATGTCCTTAGGTTAGTTAGGTTTAAGTAGTTCTAAGTTCTAGGGGACTGATGACTTCATATGTTCAGTCCCATAGTGCTCACAGCCATTTGAACCATTTTTTGCTATGTTTGAAATTTGGTTTCACACTGATGTCAACACTGCGCCCTCATTTCTATAAACGTGGTTACTATTTTTGTTCTTTGGAGCTTTTCTGCACTATATCAATAAACCATTTTGCGATGAAACAATAACTACTGACACTAATACTTGAAAACTGGTTGTAGAAATATTCGTATGGTTACAGTATTTTTTTTAATATGTTGTTCCAGTATTTGTATTACAATTCTTTTGTCGAGTGCCAGACAATGTGGAAAATGAGTTTTATGTACAGGATGTCAGGTGAGGGAGTCCCTGATTTCAAAATTAAGTTACTCGAAAATTAATATTGATAGATGAGTGCGTCAAACGGTACGTTGATTGAGAAGGCTTTAAGAATTTTATACAAAAGTTACGAAATAGTTCGAAAAGTTGCAAACAGATCGTGCTAGAATCACAATATGTAGCGCCTATAGACTGTGCGCCGCTGTTGAAATCCAGCAATTCCACCATTGAAACGTGAGATAAGGTTAACGTATCATTGAATTAGGTGTCCCTCTGGTACTGGAATCCCACAGATTAGAACACAGTCCTACAGCAACAAGGCGCAATTTTCAAACACTATTTAATGTTCTAAAATGACCCGATGGGAATACCATTAGCAAGATGTAACGTAAATTCCAACGAACAGGCAGCGTGGTTGGTGATGTGGAGTCGAATGTTGGCCTCAGGCAAACCGTAACTACTCCTGAAAATGTCTCCACAGTTTCTGGAATTATTGAGCAAAATCTAAGGAAATCTGTCGGAACAGCAGCAGAGCCTGGTTTGAAACCCTCCAGGACGCAGAAAATGGTGAGAAATAGGCCACACTTGTTTCAATCCAAAGCCACCAGACCATACGTACACGAGCTGTACGACAAAGGGCTGATATTGCGAACCAGATTATCGCAATGGTTGATAGTGATGGATTTGATATTGGCTGTATCTGGTCCAGAGATGAAACACTCTCCAACGTGAATAGTCGTTAGTAAACAAAACTGATGATTTTGGAGTTCCAAAAAATACCCATTTGTGTAAAGCGAAACCACTGTATTCTCCGAAAGTTCCTGTTCGTGCTGCTTTATGCAGCAGACGCATTATTAGCCCCTTTTTCAAGGGAGAAGCGATTTGCTAGTGAACTCTGCTTTCTAATTTTGGAACATTTTGTCTCCGAACTGCTAACGTCAGAAGATCGAGCAGGAACGGAGTGGTTCATGCAGGATGGGCCCAGACCACATCGCAGAGAACAGGTGTGTCGTGTTCTTGGTGAATAGGACTACTTCGGGAATAGAGTCACTGCGTCGGATTATTGCAAATTCACTGGCGCAGGGATGGATTGGACTGCATATTCGCTTGATTTGATTCCTTGTGCTCATTTTTTGTGGGGGCACATCGAAAGACACTATCTGCCGGAACCATCCCACCATGCTGGACGAACTTAAATTTCCATTGAGACACTACATGTAATGACAAATTTCATTGTTCGTTTGCTCCACCTCCGTTCTGCGAGTGATGGACTTGTCGAAAAGACTGCGATGTGATAGCAAAGATTTGCTTGCAGAGAACAAGTTTAATTACGTAAGAAGTGCACAGCATACAGCGCCGTCTATTAACTTTTCGAACTATTTCGAAACTTCTGCACAGCTTCTGTCTAAATTGTAACAGCTTTCACAGTAATCACGGTCTCCTTGGCTGGACACCCTGTGTTATGTACTGTGGGGATGGGTGAGTGGATGACAGATGGACAGGAACAAAATGCTTCAGACTTCAATGACGGAGCTCACCTCGTACATTACAATTTTAACTGGTGTAGCTGCATGGAGAAGAAATAAAAACTTTGAGGTTCGCCGATGACATTGTAATTCTGTCAGAGATAGCAAAGGACTTGGAAGAGCTGTTGAACGGAATGGACAGTGTCTTGAAAGGAGGATATAAGATGAACATCAACAAAAGCAAAACGAGGATAATGCAATGTAGTCGAATTAAGTCGGGTGATGCTGAGGTAATTAGATTAGGAAATGACGCTTAAAGTAGTAAAGGAGTTTTGCTATTTGGGGAGCAAAATAACTAATGATGGTCGAAGTACAGAGGATATAAAATGTAGACTGGCAATGGAAAGGAAAGCGTTTCTGAAGAAGAGAAATTTGTTAACATCGAGTATAGATTTAAGTGTCAGGAAGTCGTTCCTGAAAGTATTTGTATGGAGTGTAGCCATGTATGGAAGTGAAACATGGACGATAAATAATTTGGACAAGAAGAGAATAGAAGCTTTCGAAATGTGGTGCTACGGAAGAATGCTGAAGATTAGATGGGTAGATCACATAACTAATGAGGAGGGTTTGAGTAGAGTTGGGGAGAAGAGGAGTTTGTGGCAGAACTTGACAAGTAGAAGGGACCGGTTGGTAGGACATGTTCTGAGGCATCAAGGGATCACAAATTTAGCATTGGAGGGCAGCGTGGAGGGCAAAACTCGTAGACGGAGACCAAGACATGAATACACTAAGCAAATTCAGAAGGATGTAGGTTGCAGTAAGTGCTGGGAGATGAAGAAGCTTGCACAGGATAGAGTAGCACGGAGAGCTGCATCAAACCGCCGGCCGCGGTGGTCTAGCGGTTCTAGGCGCTCAGTTCGGAACCGCGCGACTGCCACGGTCGCAGGTTCGAATCCTGCCTCGGGCATGGATGTGTGTGATGTCCTTAGGTTAGTTAGGTTTAAGTAGTTCTACGTTCTAGGGAACTGGTGACCACAGATGTTAAGTCCCTTAGTGCACAGAGCGATTTTGCATCAAACCAATCTCAGGACTGAAGACCACAACAACGACAGTTGAGTTCGTCCCAATATATGGTGTAAGTGTGAAACGTCCCCTTAGAACAATAGGACATGATTGTGCTTAAACTGACACTCAATATTTTTAGCGCAACGCAATCTGACTTTCAAAAATCCCTAGAAAAGAATGGCCCTGACTAACATTAACCTATACGTTTCACAAATCACTTACCTCACAAAAATCTTCGTTACTCGAACTACTGCAATACAGCGAGCGCCATTACTGCCAGCTAAATAGAAGATTCAAACTTCGGAAGGCACTAACTACTGATAGGCATACTTAGCAAATGAAAGATTTTAATAGAGAAGAAACAATGTATTTACCTTAATAGTCATAATATATATATATCAGTTCATGACATCCAGTCTTACAAATTTCAAAACTCCGCCATCTCTCTCCCCATGTCCACCACTGCTGGCGGCTCACCTCCAACTGCGCAACGCTACGCGCTGTTAACATACAGCTGCCCAACACTACAATGGCGAGTATTACAACAATGCCAACCAGCCACGGACTGCACACAGCACAGCCAGTGATTTTCATACACAGGTGGTGTTACAAATAAAAAAACCTAAACAGCCTACTTACAAGTGGTGCTGGAGGCGTCGAGCGATAGTGAATATTTCACGAACAGAGACGTATTTTTGGTGTCTGACTGCTATTTACATCACAGATAGGATCCCGTCACAAACGATTCCATGTTAAAGACTCTGCGCCATAAAACTCGGACGCTTTCATATAGTCTTATACAGACTATAGAATTAACACCGGGATAGTGTTCCTAAGGAATAGGTTGTCAGATCGGTAAATTGAACGGGCGTTGCAGTCTAAATTAACGACGACCAACGAAGAGGAAAAGACCGAGAAAGAAAAAACCAAGGATAACTTATCTGCCTCAAGCTGGTGCAACCTTCAGCAAGATCGGTATATTTCTATGGAGTTCTAAATCTATACGGGGTATTCAGCAACAGTCCGAAAAGGTTGTAGGGTGTTGTAGGGGAGGTTGTGCTGAGAAGCAACTATTTCGAAACAAGCTTTGTGCGTTGCGCGGTTTGAGTTATTTAACATTGAAGTTAAACAAATTTAAGAAATTTAAGCTGCCTGCCAGAGACAGTGTTGTCAAACATGTTCTTTAGTTAAATTTCTTCAAACCGAACGAACGTACTTTACGTACATCTAGCTTAAAATTGACACTTTGGAAAACGACACATTTTTAACTGGTAATGAGCATTTGAACATGTGGTAACTCAGGGACCCACAGTTTCTGTGCATTACCGCATTTTAACGGCCAACGGCCTTGCCGCAGTGGTAACACCGGCTCACGTCAGATCGCCGAAGTTAAGTGCTGTCGGGCTGTGCTAGCACTTGGATGGGTGACCATCCGGTCTGCCAAGCGCTTTGGCAAGCGGTCTGCACTCAGCCCTTGTGAGGCAAACTGGGGAGTTACCTGACTGAGAAGTAGTGGCTCCCGTCTCGGAAACTGACATACGGCCAGGAGAGCGGTTTGCTGACCACATGCCCCTCCGTATCCTCACCCAGTGACGCCTGTGGGCTGAGGATGACACGGCAGCCGGTAGGTACCGTTGGGCCTTCCAAAGCCTGTTCGGACGGAGAGAGAGAGAGACCACATTTTAACGCATGAAAGTGCTTGAAATTTCGCTCGTGACAACCTGATTGCTTAACTTCATTGTTAATAACTCGGAAAATGGGCAAAGTATCGAATTTTTTTATTAAAAATTATTTCTCATCACAACGTCGGCTACAACACGCTTAAAAGCTTTGCAGACTGTTCGTGATCACCCTGTATGTCCGATTTAGGACATAATCTGAGTGGCTCTCTGTGTTGTTTACAGATGATGCTGTCGTTGACCGTCAAGTGGTCATCAGAACAACACAACGAATTAAAAAATTTTGTAAAAAAGATGTCTGCGTGGTCCGAAAAGTGGACATTGACCACGAACTATAAAAAGTGAGGTGGTCTTCATAAATACTAAAAATCCCCTTCAAATTAGGTTACACGGGAAATCCCACAAATTTCAAGGTGTCGATTCAACTGAACACTTAGGGATTACAGTTATGGGCAGTTAAAATTGGAGCAATTGTATAGGCGAGCCAAAGACTTTTTTTATTCACAGAATACTTAGAAGGTGCAACAAAACTACGAAACGGATGGCCTACGCTACGCTTGTCCGTCGTCTTCTGCAGTATTGCTGCACCAGATAGGACTGACGGAGTCTATCGAAAAATACACAGAAGTGCAGCTCGTTTTACGTTATCACGAAATAGGAGAAAGTGACAAGAATGTGATAAACAAGGTGGGGTGGCATTCATTAAAACAAAGACAGTTTTCATTGCCACTAGATTTTTTCAAACAATTTCAATCATGAAATATGCACTCCTAATGCCAAAATATTTGGGTGGCTCCTATCTACATAGGGAGAAATTAGGATTGTGATAAGAGAAACAACAGATCGTACGGAATTACTTGTGTATTTCCTTTTCTCACATGCTACTAGAGAGTAACGGTTGAGAAATGGTCTGAAACTGGTATTATACAGGCTGCATCAAATACCTAAGTCTAAACTGCAGACTAATTACGTAGTAACGTGGCACTGTATGTATTTTTCTCTGTGTTTACAATATGAGAGACTCCGTATGTCTCCGAAAGCTTGGCGTGTACCGCATTCGACGCGAGTGTGGCATGTCTTAGGTGAGATAGAATGTTACAACAGTTGAGGAGAGGTGCAGAAAGATCAGTGCCACATGGGACTAAGACAATGAAGAAAACTTTCTCACCAGTCATTTCTCAAAGTATAATCATGTATTCGAATTGTGAGGAGACAGAATCGTGGTGCAAATGCAAAGATTCTAGGACAACGCAATTAAATATTCTATCAAAACATACATCTCAGAAAAACTATTATTCAGTCTGGAACTGCGCGACCGCTGCGATCGAAGGTTCGAATCCTGCCTCGGGCATGGATGTGTCTGATGTCCTTAGGTTAGTTAGATTTAAGTAGTTCTAAGTTCTAGGGCACTGATGGCCTCAGGTGTTAAGTCCCATAGTGCTCAGAGCCATTTGAACCATCTGAAGCCAAACCTAATAAATGGGGAGCCCTTCAGTTTAAGAAAGGCTTGAAATTCGCCCTTCATTTTATTAAGATCTCGGCGACCATCTCATTCATCAGAGTTGCAACACACAGAATGCCCGTGGGTTTCTAGGAATTACAGTGCGGGTCTTTGAAAAACAGATTTTTCTGCGAATATGTATCAATGGGCGTAGTGCGCACCGGAAGTCATACTCGGCCATAAATAGCAGTGCGACGGTAGGATTACTTCAGTCTGGCTGGAGTCCAGTCAGCGGGTACGGTAGGCAGCTGATAAGAATGACTGCAAGGGTAATACGGGGAGCGGAGGAGAAAGTCCCTCCTATCGCTCTCTTCTCCGCCCGGCGACTGTCCATAGGCCTATCTGTGTTATTGGTCTCCTACAAAATATTGCTTTACGAGTAGACTTTGTCGTCAGCCTTGTTGTGTGTAATTCACTTTTTATTTACAACGCCAGACCTGAAACGGAATATTGTAGTGAAACGTGAATGCAGGTATCATCCACATTAAATAAAATAAATGGACGAGAAAAGCCTACCACTGGCCATTTTGAACTGACTCAAACGAAACATTCGTTGTTGTTGTTGTTGTTTGATGCAGCTCTCCATGCTAATCTATCCTGTGCAAGCGCTTTCATCTCCCAGTACCTACTGCAACCTACATCCTTCTGAAACTGCTTAGAGTATTCATCTCTTGGTCTCCATCTACGATTTTTACCCTCCTCGCTGCCCTCCAATACTAAATTGGTGATCCCTTGATGTCTCAGAACATGTCCTACCAATCGATTCCGTCTTCTTGTCACGTTGTGCCACAATCTCCTCTTCTCCCCAATCCAATTCAATACCTCCTCATTAGTAATGCGATCTACCCTTCTAATCGTCAGCATTCTTCTGTAGCACCACATTTCGAAAGCTTCTATTCTCTTCTTGTCTAAACTATTTATCGTCCACGTTTCCCTTCCATGTATGGCTACGCTCCATACAAATACTTTCAGAAACTACTTCCTGACACTTAAATCTATACTCGATGTTATTGCCCCACGTGTTCCAACATTTCTACGGAATCCAAGCTGATCTTCCCCGAGGGCCGCTTCTACCAGTTTTTCCATTCGTCTGTAAATAACTCGCGTTAGTATTTTGCAGCTGTGACTTATTAAACTGATAGTTCGGTATTTTTCACATCTGTCAACACCTGCTTTCTTTGGGATTGGAATTATTATATTCTTCTTGAAGTCTGAGGGTATTTCGCCTGTCTCGTACATCTTGCTCACCAGATGGTAGAGTTTTGTCAGGACTGGTTCTCCCAAGGCCGTCAGTAGTTCCAATGGAATGTTGTCTACTCCCGGGGCCTTGTTTCGACTCAGGTCTTTCAGTGCTCTGTCAAACTCTTCACGCTGTATCGTATCTCCCATTTCATCTTCATCTGCATCCTTTTCCATTTTCATAATTTTGTCCTCAAGTACATCGCCCTTGTATAGATCCTTCTACCTTTCTGCTTTCCTCTCTTTGCTTAGAACTGGGTTTCCATCTGAGCTCTTGATATGCATACAAGTGGCTCTCTTTTTTCCAAAGGTCTCTTAATTTTCCTGTAGGCTGTATCTATCTTACCCCTCGTGAGGCAAGCCTCTATATCCTTACATTTGTCCTCTAGCCATCCCTGCTTAGCCATTTTGCACTTCCTGCCGATCTCATTTTTGAGACGTTTGTATTCCTCTTTGCCTGCTTCATTTACTGCATTTTTATATTTTCTCCTTTCATCAATCACTCGTGACACAGTATGAACACATAATCATTATGGGCGACACAAACATCGACTTACAGTTAAAATCTCCCTCTGCCGAAAAACTAAGGCGACTGTTCCACTCCAATGATATGAGTTTAACACTGCTGGACCCAACTCATCACACGCCACACAACCACACAATCATAGATATAATAGCAACAAAGCGACCAGATAAAATAATCCGCGCCAATCAGACATCCGCTCCGGGACTCTCTGCTCATGACGTGATATTTTTAAATTACTCAATGCATACTACCAAAGAAAAATCTCACCTGGTAACCTACAGAAACTTAAAAAATGTTAACCATGACGCTCTTCAAAAGGATTGCTCAGACATCCCTTGGCATGATATAAACGATGAACCGACTTTAGACGAAAAAATTCGGCAATTATGTCGCAAAATTATTGCACTGTATGATAAACATGCTCCTCAACGCACTGTTAAGGTAAAGAGAGCTCCCGCTCCGTGGCTCACCACTGCATTACGTCAGTTAATGAATAAACGTGATGCTGCACATAGGGCCTTCAAGCGTAACCCAACTCCCGAGGCGTACGAAGCTTATAGGAAACTCCAAAACAGAACCAAGCAAAGCGTGAGGAATGCCAAAATCAGACATGCCCGCTCTGTCGTATGCGGCATATCAAAACCTGCTGCACTGTGGAAAAAGCTGCGCAGTTTCGGTGTAGGGAAGCGAAGATCTGACGCTGTTTATCAAGCGTCTGCAGAAGAATTAAACGATTTCTTCTCAACAGCTGCAAACTGCCACGCAGCGACAAATTACCAGCCCCAAGATATCAATCTCTCGAGAGACAAGTTTTTCCTAAAACATGTCACTACCGGCACAGTACACAAGGCAATTATGAGAATTTCTTCCGAGACAGTAGGAAATGATGGAGTGAGCATTGGCATGATTAAGAACGTCGTAGACACTATTATTCCAGTTATCACAGACATCTTCAACCTGTCTCTTGTCAGTAGTACATATCCTACTGAGTGGAAGCAAAGTTTAATTAAGCCTATACCCAAGACTGACAACCCTAAGTCGCCAGGTGACTACAGGCCGATCAGCATACTACCTGCAATTTCTAAAGCCCTAGAGCACATCGTCCATGAACAACTGACGGATTACCTCAAAACTCATAACATTCATGACGAATATCAGTCAGGCTTTCGAAAGCACCATAGTACAGCAACCGCATTAATCAAAGTAACTGATGACATTAAACATGCTATGGACAGGCGTGAAGCTACTATCCTAACACTGCTTGACTTTAGCAAGGCTTTTGACACAGTTGACTTCGATATATTACTAATTAAAATGAAACAGCTGAATTTCTCAAACAGCGCAATACAATGGTTCGACAGCTACCTCAAAAACAGAAGTCACCAAGTCATTTGTGGGTCGTAAAAGTCATCATGGAAAAGCGTGCGCTCTGGAGTTCCCCAAGGCTCCGTCCTTGGTCCACTACTCTTCTCACTGTACATTAATGATATTTCTTCAGTGATTCACTCCTGCAACTACCATCTTTATGCCGACGACATCCAACTGTACATAAGTGCAAGCCCCAAAAACATTGCTGGCGCAGTAGCGAGTATGAACGCAGATCTTTGTTCTGTTTCTCGATGGGCACAGAACCTAGGTCTGAAACTAAACCCCAAGAAATCCCAGGTCATACTTATATCTCATCCAAAGTTAATCAGCCGGTACTTTCGCGAAACAGTCCCTAAAATACTCCTCAATGGTACCCAACTACCATACCAAAAAACAGTAAAAGACCTTGGAATAATCTTGGATGAACACCTAAACTGGGAAGAACAAACAGTCACAGCTTGCCGGAAATCGCTCTCCTCCCTACATGCAATTCAAAAGTTTAGAAAAATATTTCCAACCCATGTTAAACAAAAATTAGTCCAAACACTAGTCTTGCCTAATCTTTACTACTGCGATGTAGTTCAACACGGCACAAATAGTGAAAATTCTAGATGCCTCGAGCTAGTGATGAATGCTTGCGTTAGATACGTGTGCAATATTCGGTTGTATGATCATATCAGTCCTTCAAACTCCCAGCTAGGTTGGATACGCCCACATACGGCACGCGATCTCCACACGATGTGCTTACTTCATCGATTTCTTAGCCACTGGTGCCCCCAATACTTATCTTCTCACATTAAACACCTATCATCATTCCACAATCCCAACACCAGATCGGATACGTCTATCATCTTGGCTGTACCTTTACATAACACAAAATCTTTCTCCGTGTCATTCTCCATCTCAGCCATACGACTATGGAACGCGCTCCCCTGTGATCTGCGTCTTATCCAGAACTACTCAACATTCAAGAGGGAACTCAAAGCTTACATATTAGGGACGGTATAACCACCATTCTTGTGCCCCTCCCATCTCTTTCTTTCTCCTCTCCATCACAGCTTCGAATTTTACCGTTCTATTTCTCTTCCTCTAACCTATCTACCTCTTATATATCTCTTTCACCCCATTCTATCGTCTTATGTCTCTGCTCGATGAGAATAACTCACAAGCTGCAAGAACATAACGACAAAATTCCCAACTAACAATGGGACTGACATTCAGAAAAGAAAAGTATGTTTACTTTTATATACATAGTCATTATTATTATTATTATTGCTATTATTATTATTATTATTATTATTACTATTATTATTATTATCATTGATTGTTATAATTATTTTTTATTGTTATAATTATCATTGTACTACTGTTATAATATCTATTTTTTTCTTTAACATCAATACTGCATAATAGGCTATATGTCCTTAATGTTAAGTAGAAACTGTAACTCGTTCAACCTGAGTATGCCGGGTTAGGTGTAAGAGAGGGCCTGAAGGCCCTAATCTTGCCAGGTAAAATAAATGCATAAATAAATAAATAAATTCAATATTTTTTCCGTTACCCGAGGATTTCTACTAGCCCTCGTCTTTTTACCTACTTGATCCTGTGCTGCCTTCACTACTTCATCCCTCAGAGCTACCCATTCTCCTTCTACTGTACTTCTTTCCCCCATTCCTGTCAATTGTTCCCTTATGCTCTCCTTGAAACTCTGTACAACCTCTGGTTTAGTGAGTTTATCCAAGTCCCACCTCCTTAAACTCCCACCTTTTTACAATTTCTTCAGATTTAATTTACAGTTCATAACCAATAGACTGTGGTCAGAGTCCATATCTGCCCCTGGAAATGTCCTACAATTTAAAACCTGGTTCCTAAATCTCTGTCTTACCATTACATAATCTATCTGATACCTTTTAGTATCTCCAGGATTCTTCCATGTATACAACCTTCTTTCATTTATCGTAGCGAAAAAATACATTTATGTAGTTGGCTACACAGTACCAGTATTAATAAAGTGTCGATGCTGCAGTTACTCATACCTATACATGTAACTAGAGGATTTGACTGACATATTTTCGGAAGTATTAGCGCGCTGAAGACTTAGCACAGCCTAATGCATTTGCGTCGGTCAAAACTGTTAGTTAGTCACAATTTTCAAGTAGTAGCGTTCATGAAAATGTTTTCAGAACAGCGCCTACTGTACTGTTCAGGCCACGCCACTCGACTCGCGGTCACATTCCTGCGTAACGCACAGTTTTCAGCACCTGATCATGCATAAAATTGGAATCGAACCAGCACTCTAGAAACTGTAGAGTGAGGTATGACCGTGCGGGCGAGATAGTCCTTTTGTGCTGTGCTCACGTAGTGATTCCAGTTTTCTGCCTTCCTCTCCCACACAGAATCCGTTGAAATACTGTTCACTGTTGTCAGTTACGTGCTATCTGACTACTGATACTCCGTAAACTTCCAACACGGACACAACGTTAATATGGCATCCAACGCAGTTTAAATTTCACAGACTCTCACTGTCGGGACC
Organism: Schistocerca gregaria; assembly: GCF_023897955.1. NCBI lineage: Eukaryota > Metazoa > Arthropoda > Insecta > Orthoptera > Acrididae > Schistocerca > Schistocerca gregaria. Next base: position 955,353,806 of record NC_064921.1, read on the forward strand.
AATGCAGTCTAGTTCTTACTTGGAAAAGGCAAAAGTAGGCATTAGTCTCTCATCTCACTCTCCAACATCGTCTGCGCTAGCTGAAATGTCGGATATAACAAACCAGTTTGGTGAAGAACAATCATTCAGCCTCGTGCGAACTCCGTTTCGAAAATGTATTCTTAGCTGTTAATTTGTTACTTCACATTTACATAACATATAAGAGGTAACAAAATAAAACCACCTCTTTCCAGAATGAAATTTTCACACTGCAGCAGTGTGTGCGCTAATAGGTTTGGGTTGGGTTGAGTTGTCTAGGCCGGCCGCGGTGGTCTTGCGGTTCTAGGCGCTGCAGTCCGTAACCGTGGGACTGCAACGGTCGCAGGTTCGAATTCTGCCTCGGGCACGGATGTGTGTGATGTCCTTAGGTTAGATAGGTTTAAGTAGTTGTAAGTTCTAGGGGACTGATGACCTAAGATGTGAAGTCCCATAGTGCTCAGAGCCATTTGAACCATTTTTTTGAGTTGTCTAGGGGAAGAGACCAAACAGCGAGGTCATCGGTCTCTTCGGATAAGGGGGACGGGAAAGGAAGTCGGCCATGCTCTTTTAAAGGAACCATCCCGGCGTTTGCCTGGAGCGATTTAGGGAAAACCTAAATCAGGATGGCCGGACGCGGGATTGAACCGTCGTCCTCCCGAATGCGAGACCAGTGTGCTAACCACTGCGCCACCTCGCTCGGTGATGCGAAACTTCCCGACGGATTACAACTGTGTGCCGGACAGAGACTAGAACTCGGGACCTTTGCGTTTCGGTAGAGCACTTGCCCGCGAAAGGCAAAAGTCCCGAGTTCGAGTCTCTGTCCGGCACACAGTTTTAATCCGTCGGGAAGTTTCAACAGTTAGGCAGCCAGCTATTGAGTGTAATGATCACTAATGCAAAATAGACACTAACAGTACTTCCGTAGCACATAAGTTTTTCGCTTTCTCTCTTGGTCTTCGGAAAGGGGGATGAACTGGGTTTAATTTCCCGTCGACGTTGGGATCGTCAGGGACGAAGCACAAGCTCGGATTTTGGGGTTGGATGGAAATTTACAAAGGCCTTAAGCGGTTTTAAAGGAAATCCCAGAAAAACTAAATCTGCGTGGCCGGATGTGGAGCTGAATTACAGCCCTCCAAAATGTGTCCCCATGGCGTCAGCGTCTGCGCCCTGCCGCTCGATCTTCGTCTTCGGTTTTTCAATAAATGTTTCTTTGGCGAATATATTCTACAGAATAAAAATTAAGCTAATTGGTTTCAGACAGCAGAGATAGCTGTACAAATGTCACTGCTGAAAAACAGCAGTCTTACTTCCTTGTCCTAATTAGACATAAAAATGACGGAGAGCGACGAAGAGGCCCTCTGTTAAATCGCGCCCACACCCACTGCGGCCATGTAACTGATGCAAGTCTAGATTGCCCTCGGTGTGCTGAGTCATGCAATTACCGGGTGCTGCTCAAAAAGAGGTGATATAACCCTGCAATGCATGAGACAGCTGTTCCAAGCATGTTAGTTGTTCTGCGAAGTATATGATTACCTCATTGACTAACACGACCCATTTGATGTCTGAGGGGGGGGGGGGGGGGGGGGGGGGGGGGAAGACAGGGAATTTTAAACAAAATTGTAATCCATTTATGTGATCTTATTTTCAAATTAGTAAAATTTTTGAGAACGTCGTGTTATGGCTGGTCTAACATGCAGAATCGTCAATTAGCATCCGTCGGAAATAAACAGCCGAGAAATCGTGGCGTATAGAAGCGTTTTGTTCCAGGACACTACTTCGGCGTCAAGGTCAGATTCCAATGCAGCGGCCGTACTCAGCACAAGCCGTGCGGCAGTGGCCTCTGTGACCGAGCGGTTCTAGCCGTTTCAATCTGGAACCGCGCGACCGATACGGTCGCAGGTTCGAATCCTGCCTCGGGCATGAATGTGTGTGATGGCCTTAGGTTTAAGTAGTTCTACGTTCTAGGGGACTGATGACCCCAGATGTCAAGTCCCATAGTTCGCAGAGCCATTTGCACGTGCGGCAGGATCCGTGCACTTGTCCATTAGCGCTTCTTTACTGTAACTGACTGGAACCGTTTCCAATGGTGCGTCTCTAGTCGCTCGATAGGACACACACCAAATCGGGTAGCGATTTCCCTGCCCAGCGATTGTAAATACTCTATATTACACGTCCTTACGTCTATTTGTATCAGAATGTTGAACCTCCTGCATCATTTAACGTTGTCGAAGCTTTTTTCTAGGGTGACGAACCGTTTGTGTCACGATTTTTCTTAGGCATTGCTTGCATTATCAATCGCAACTTCAGAACTGCGTCTCTGATTCCATTACCTTTTCGGACAACAAAACTGATCGTCAAATAAAAGCCTCAGTTTTCTTTTCCATTCTTGTGTGTATTATTCTTCACACCAACTTGGATGCACGAGCTGTTAAGCTGATTGTGCGATAGTTCTCACACACCTCTGCCTTTGCAATCTCCTGCACTTCAAGAACGACATTTTTTCCTGGTGGTGTGTCTCTATACTCGTAGTACATTTTGGAAATTTGTGGTACAATCGTATGGGACCAAACTGCTGAGGTCATCGGACCCTAAGCTTACACACTATTTAATCGAAGTTAAACTAACTTACGCTAAGGAAAACACAAACACCCATGCCCGAGGGAGGACTCGAACCTCCGACGGGGGGCGCCTTAGTAGTGTCTACAAACAAATAGTCATTCGGTTGCCAATTCACCCAACGATTTTCGGGATTCTGATGGAATGTTTTCTGTCCCTTCTGCCTTATTTGAGCGCATGTCTTCCAATACTGTGTTAATCTTTGGCTCTAATACTGAACCCGGCTGTAGTGGCCGAGCGGTTCTAGGCGCTTCAGTCCGGAACCGCGCTGCTGCTACGGTCGCAGGCTCGAATCCTGCCCTGGTCATGGATGTGTGTGATGCCCTTAGGTTAGTTAGTTTTAAGTAGTTCTAAGTCTAGGGGACTGATGACCTCATATGTTAGGTCCCATAGTGCTCAGAGCCATTTGAATCATCTAATACTGGATCTCCCCATCTCTTCCACATTGTCTCCTATTCCCTCATCTATCACGTTATCAGTCAGTTCTTCCCCTTCGTAGAGGCAGTGTACTTTCCATATATATGATGCCCTTGTAAGAGATGTTCACTCCTCTTCAGCTGAACTGCTTGCTGTGATAATGAATATCAAAGTATTTACAGCCTTAGACAGCTTGAAAGACATCATAATTCTTCAGTGATATAGTATCCAATTCAGTTCAACGTTGATTCTTCCAGACTAATCTGTTAATCTTAGGTCTCCTCTTCGTTACTAAACTGTGATGTGAATCTATATCTGCTCCTGCTCACGCCTTTAAGTGCACTATCTGATGTCTCAATCTCTGCCTCATTTGGATATGATTCATCTCGAAACTTAACGTGTGTCCAGTTTGTTTCAAATTATACGTCGTCATTTTGTGATTTTGGAACGCTGTATTTGCTGTTAATAGCTGAAATTTATTGGAGAACTGAACCTTTCTCTCCTCTCTTATTCTTACTACCGTGCTCATATTCTCCCGAAATCCTTTCCTTTTCTCCTTCGCCTATAACCGCGTTCCCGTCCCCCAGGATTATTGAACTTTACTGAATTACCCGTTACATACTTTCTCTATCCGTTCACTTTCTGCTTGTGACGTCTCTAAGTATATCTGAACCGCTGTTGTTGGCGTCGGTTTGCAGCCGAATCTGATAACAACACTATTACTACACAGTCCACGATAACACTCTCTGCCCAATTCTCCTTTTTATAACGAATCCTGCGTCCATTATACCATTTTCTGTTGCTGTTGACATTACCCTATACTGATCTGACTTGAAATCCTTACCCTGTTCCCGTTTCACTTCACTGGCTCCCACTATATCTAGACTGAACGTTTGCATCTGCCGTTCAGATTTTCTAGCTTCTATACCAGATTGGCTCCTGGCGTTCCACGTTGCGATTCGTAGACCGTTAGCCTGTTACCGGTCATTCAGTTTTTCCCCCATTGTCACCTCCCCCTGACAACCCCTCCCACAGATCCGAGTGGGGGACTAGTCTGGAATGTTTCGCCAACAAAAAATCACAATGACACTTTCCAATTGCAGGCCACATGCTCTGCGGATACACAATATGGTATAGCACTTGCCTGCGAAAGGCAAAGGTCCCGAGTTCGAGTCTCGGTCTGGTACACAGTTTTAATCTGCCAGGAAGTTTCATATCAGCGAACACTCCGCTGCAGAGTGAAAATATCATTCTGGAATATGTACCTCAATTGTTTCCATTGCGGTTATGCATCTTCTAACAACCCTACCACAACAAAGGTCAAAATTTAATAATGATTGTGGTTTTGCTCACGCTGCTAAATACTGCGTTTTCGGGCAACAACAAAGTTATTATGTGGCAGGTGTCATTAGAGCACAGTTAATAAAGTCATTTCATGTAATAATAAATAAACTAGGCACTTATCTTTTCGTGTTTCCCACGCTGGTCTCGTTGTAAAATCATGGCTCAATCGTCGAAAATCTAGATGGTGATGATTCCAAGCTCGGATGCAAAGAGGCCTATGTTTTATTGTGCTATATTCAAAAGTTTTGTAGATGCGCTTCACAAACCATTCTTGAAGATTACACTTTTGCAGGACAATGGTGATGTAAAAAAAGTAATCAGCACTCCGGATTTAAGTTACACTTCTTTTTATTACTTTTGCTGCAATATCACGTAACACACAAAACATCACTTCACAATAGAAAACATACTTGAAAACATCTTCCTCACTGTTAAAGTTCACATTTCATAAGCTGACTACAATATGCGTCTTTTCAACATGATGATCGACTCTCTAACTGCTTACGCGCCCAACAATCAAGAGTTACAAGTACGTCGAAGAGTATAGAGACAAAAGAAAGAATACACACAAGAATAATATCATTGCAATATAAACATATCGATGAAGCCGGCCGCGGTGGCCGTGCGGTTCTGGCGCTGCAGTCCGGACCGCGGGACTGCTACGGTCGCAGGTTCGAATCCTGCCTCGGCCATTGGTGTGTGTGATGTCCTTAGGTTAGTTAGGTTTAAGTAGTTCTAAGTTCTAGGGGACTTATGACCTAAGATGTTGAGTCCTATAGTGCTCAGAGCCATTTGAACCATATCGATGAATCAAAGTACTTCCACATTAATGAAATAAAATCTGAATGTTGTCTCAGAAATATGTCAGTAGTTTACAGAAACACGGTAGAGTATTAATGGTATCGAGAGGTTCAGCTGAGGTGCCGTAATTGTTACGTTATTCAAGTACCATTACAATCTTCATGTCGTTGATCATTGCTTATTGTTCCGCCTTTTAGGGGCAGTTTCTCTCCGCAAGGGCTAAAAGCTGCCCTAAACCTCTGTTAGCTCCTTTGTCCTCTTCGATGAGGTCGTTGGCAGTAAGACGGTGCCGGAAGTCTTCGGCCGTCATTGCTGATGGTGTTACCCTTTCCTGCCACTGAAGCAGAATCCTCGTCGTAATACAGTACACCTGGGATACAAGCTACGTGTCACGCGTGGGAGAGCTCGGCACACGAGGTGTCGCAGCGGACGTCCGAACCGCACGTTGTGACGAATGGGACAGTGACCTTCGTATCTCTGCGCCGTTGCGGAGGGGTCAGCGAGTGTAGCGACCCGTGCGCTGTGCGCCGAGGTGCGGTCGGCAACGCAGGCAGGTTCCACACGCCCTCCGCGAGTTGGGCGACTGCTTTCTCCGCTGGCCGGTCGCTTCCTCCTGCTTCCGTCCACACTCCGCAGCCTCAGGACCGACTACAGAGGCGAGCCTCCTCCACACTTTCTCTCTGCCTCCCTTCCGGAAGTGTCAGTTTCTAACTTTTTGTGCGAGCAATTTGCTTCGCGCTGGACGCCTTGCATAAGCGGAAAATTACAGCACGTGCGCCATCTGTATGCATGGGTTGGCGCCCGAGCTGGGCATCTACAGGGTGACTCTGAACTCCACAGACAAAATATCGGAACTTTTTGACCTTTTCTGAATATTTTGGTACAAGCGAGTCGCAGTCTCCAGTGGCTCATTAACAGAAAAGTAAATTTTGTAACTGATTCATTCGATTTTTTCTTTGTTTCTTTGAAAATATCTTCACTAATGCAAAAAGGTCTGTTACGTGCAATCACAAATATGTACAAACGCAAAAGACAAAATACTGTGGCAACTCTCAGATGCAAAAGCACTGTAAAATATTTGCTGGCCATGCCTTTGTGCTCTTCGTGTGGCTGTAGTCTGAGGCGGAGTCGTTTGTGGGGGGAGGCTTCCTTCAGCCAGGAGTTGGTGGGCTGGTCTTTCCCCGATCCTCTTAAATGGATTGTGGCCTCAGCTTACGTGGCTGGCTTACAGGTCGAGTAACTTCCAGAGACGGCTGGTATGTTACAGTATCTTTGGCAAAGGAACTAAGAGGTGAAAATTCCTGGCAGATTAAAATTGTGTGCCAGGCCGAGAGTCGAACTCGGGACCGTTGCCTTTCGCGGGCAAGTGGTCTACCAACTGAGCTACCCAAGCATGACTCACGACCCGTCCTTACAATTTTGCTTCCTCCAGTACTTAGTCTCCTACCTTCCAAACTCCACAGAAGTTAGAGTCTCGGTCCGGCACACAGTTTTAATCTGCCAGGAAGTTTTATATCAGCGCACACTCCGCTGCAGAGTGAAAATCTCATTATGGAAACATCCCCCAAGCTGTGGCTAAGCCATGTCTCCGCAATATCCTTTCTTCCAGTAGTGTTAGTCCAGCAAGTTTCGCAGGAGAACTTCGTGAAGTTTCGAAGGTAGGAGACGAGATACTGGCAGAAGTAAAGCTGTGAGGATGGGGCGTGAGTCGTGCTTGGGTGGCTCAGCTGGTAGAGCACTTGCCCGCGAAAGGCAAAGGTCCCGAGTTCGAGTCTCGGTCCGGCTCACAGTTTCAATCTGCCAGGCACTTTCATATCAGCGCACACTCCGCTGAAGAGTGAAAATTTCATTCTGCAACTAAGAGGTGCATTCAAATTGTAACATCTTCGACTTTTGTTTTCAGGACTCGAAACACGAACTCGTTGTTTTGAAAACAGATACACGCTCGTTGTAAGTGCGTGGCAGAGGTGGCAGCACTGTACGACACAGAGATCTCTGGCGGCAGCGCCAAGAATAAGAATTGTTTCTTTATACCTAAAATAGTGACATTTTAGTTACAAGAACAGTGGATAGCGCATGGTTTTCTCCGCTTGCGTGGTGTGGCACTGATTGAAATTCGTAAATGAGAGCTGTAGGGACGGAGTCTTGGGTATGTCTGATGTAGGCCTACACTCGTGGGTGCAACAGTTTAAGAAAGGCAGCACGTCGTGTGAGAACAAACCAAGACAATCTTGGCTTCGCACCAACCGGTCTGACCACGAGATACAGCGAGTGGAGAAAGTTGTTCCTGAAGATTGCCGAAAGAGTGTGGAACACGTCGCTCGCAGCGCTGAAATTTCCGTGGCATCTGTGCACATAATCCAGCGGGAAGACGTGAAGATACGAAGTGTCCCCAGGTGGAACGTTGCAGTTTCTTCGTGACAACAGCTTTGAAGTGATTTCTCATGCTCTCTACTCACCTGATCTGGCTCCCAGTGACTTTTGGCTGTTTCCAACAATGAAAGGCAGTCTCCCTTCCCATACTATTGTGTCAGCGATTATCCAATGGTCAAACCAGACTCTTAAAATGCGTTCGGAGCGGTCATGTGATCACGACGTCTACGTTGTGAAAGATCTGTACGGCTGGAGGGGGACTAGATAGACAAGTGAGCCAAGTTTGTCTTCATGTGATTAGCACGTGAGAAAAAATATTGGAGGTGTTATAACTTGAACGCACCTCTTATTAAGTGCTACCAGGAAGCTGCATGATGCGGAAGCACTAGCGGGCATAGCAAATGGCCAGTAAAAAGACTCCATTCTGCTTGGAGCTCATGAGATCGAGAAGTGGGTTAGTAGCCCTCGTAGGGTGTGGAAGCAGTGTTGTGTGCCCTTGGTGGCGAAGCTGGTGTTCTCGTAGTGAATTTCTGAAGGCTAGAATAGCTGATCCTTCGTGATTAACCGAGTTACTTGCTGCAGTACAGCAGAAAGAGAACCTGAAGCATTTTCGCGGGGCGGGAGGAGAACTATGCAAAGGGACTTCATCGTCTTTCACAGAAAGCGTTGTGGACTACTGAGCTAGGACCTCTTCAGTAAAGGATACGCAGATTAGAGCAGTGTGCGAAGCCACTAGCAAGCTGTAGGTGGTGTTAACACGCTAAAAGTGACGGGTTAATTCAGGACAATAAATTCCATTTGTTTCCGTGCCCAAATGATAGTACTGTTTCTATATGGTTCTTTCCCTATTGACCCTGAACTGTGTTCCTGTTGTGCTGTTCTCGCGATTATCTGCGGAAGGTGCTAGGAGACAGTTTACGGCGATGTGTGAACTGTTAACGGTGTAAATGATCCAGTCAGTTTGTCCTGTCTCGGGATATTTCCAAAAGTAGCTAGAGTGCTACAGGCGTTCTAATTATTAACTTAGAAGTAATGAGAAGTTTAACTCTGTCTCCCTGGTCAAACCGAGAGTCGCGACCCCTATTTAAAACTGGTTGTGTGGTGTGATGGTGCAGACGATTAATCCGGGTCCACCAGTAATCTCCAGCGATTAACTCCACGGAGAAGTACGTCAAAGTTTGCTAATGCGGAGCACATCGCCAAGGGTGCGTGGATTCTAGCTGTGGCCGCGAGTGTGTTTCCGCACGACGCTACGCGAACTCCAAGTGCGGACGAAAGATACTTTATAGTACTTTGCTGTGATTGTAGTCACTGCAGAAACATATCACATGTCTCTAAATCTGGCAGAAAATCCAGAGAAGTTCTGGTGGTATGTAAAAGCTCACCAAACAATACCTTCACTGCATGGTAGCAATGGTAATTTTACTAATGGCAGTGCCGCTAAAGGAGAATTACTACACACGGTTTTCCGAAATTTTCACCAGAGGGGTTATAATTATGAAGAACTTAAATGAAAACGATTACATAGATGATGTTGTGTGGAAGTCAAATCAAAGACGAAGTTTCGTTTGCAGGGCACTTAGAAGGCGCGACAGATCTACTAAAGAGACTGCCTACACTACGCTTGTCCGTCCTCTCCCGGAGTATTGCTGTTCTGTATGGGATTTTCATCAGACAGAATTGACGGACGACGTCGAAAAAGTTCAAAAAAGTGCAGCTCGTTTTGTATTATCGCGAAACAGGAGTGACTCTGCCACGCATATGATACGTGAAATTAGACGGCACTCACTAAAACAAAGGTCTTTTCCGTTGCAGTAGGCTATTCTCAGGTAATTTCAGTCACAACGTTCTCCTCCGAATGCGAAAATACTTCGATGGCACCGATCTCCATAGCAAGAAACTATCACTAATATAAGAGCAATCAGAGATTTTACGGAAAGATTTAAGCGTTCCGTTTTCCGACACACTTTTAGAGAGTGGAACAATAGATCAATATCTTGCAGGTGGTTCGACGAACCATTTGCCCGGCATTTAATTGTGAATTGCAGAGTAGTCATAACATCAAGATATAGATACGTTACCGTCGTTCTGCCTCTGTCACTGCATTCAGTGAGGGCTTTGCGACAGGCGTTCAATGAATTCGAAAGCGAAGTTCTATGTACTGACTTGGCAGAAAATCCTAAGAAATTTTGGTCTTATTTCAAAGCGGTAGGTGGATCAAAACAAAATGTCCAGACACGCTGTGACCAAAATGGTACTGAAACAGAGGATGACAGACTAGAGGCCTAAATACTAAATGTCTTTTTCCAAACCTGTTTCACAGCTGTAGTTCCTTCTCTTCAGTGTTGCACAGATAAAGAACTGGTAGATATCGAAATAGATGACAGAGAGATAGAAAAACAATTAAAATCGCTCAAAAGAGGAAAGGCCTTTGGACTTGATGGGATACCAGTTCGATTTTACACAGAGTACGCGAAGGAACTTGTCCCCCTTCTTGCAGCGGTGTACCGTAGGTCTCTAGAAGAGCGTAGCGTTCCAAAGTATTGGAAAAGGGCACAGGTCATCCCCGTTTTCAAGAAGGGACGTCGAACACATGTGCAGACCTATACACCTATATCTCTAACGGCGATCAGTTGTAGAATTTTGGAACACGTATTATGTCCGACTACAATGACTTTTCTGGAGACTAGAAATCTACTTTGTAGGAATCAGCATGGGTTTCGAAAAAGACGATCGTGTGAAACCCAGCTCGCGCTATTCGTCCACGAGACTCAGAGGGCCATAGACACGGGTTCACAGGTAGATGCCGTGTTTCTTGACTTCCGCAAAGCGTTCGATACAGTTCCCCACAGTCGTTTAATGAACAAAGTAAGAGCATATGGACAATCATACGAATTGTGTGATTGGATTGAGGAGTTCCTAGATAACAGAAGGCAGCATGTCATTCTCAATGGAGAGAAGTCTTCCGAAGTGAGAGTGATTTCAGATGTGCCGCAGGGGAGTGTCATAGGACCGTTGCTATTCACAGTATACATAAATGACCTTGTGGATGACATCGGAAGTTCACTGAGGCTTTTTGCAGATGATGCTGTGGTGTATCGAGAGGTTGCAACAATGATAAATTGTACTGAAATTCAGGAGGATCTGCAGCGAATTGACGCATGGTGCAGGGAATAGCAATTGAATCTCAATGTAGACAAGTGTAATGTGCTGCGAATACATAGAAAAATCCCATATCATTTAGCTACAATATAGCACGTCAGCAACTGGAAGCAGTTAATTCCATAAATTATCTGGGAGTATGCATTAGGAGTGACTTAAAATGGAATGATCATATAAAGTTGCTCATCGGTAAATCAGATGCCATACTGAGATTCATTGGAAGAATCCTAAGGAAATGCAATCCGAAAACAAAGGAAGTAGGTTACTGTACGCTTGTTCGCCCACTGCTTGAATACTGCTCAGCAGTGTGGGATCCGTACCAGATAGGGTTGATAGAAGAGATAGAGAAGATCCAACGGAGAGAAGCGCGCTTCGTTACAGGATCATTTAGTGATCGTGAAAGCGTTACGGATATGATGGATAAATTCCAGTGGAAGACTCTGCAGGAGAGACGCTCAGTAGCTAGGTACGGGCTTTTGTTGAAGTTTAGAGAACATACCATCACCGAGGAGTCAAGCAGTATATTGCTCCGTCCTACGTATATCTCGCGAAGAGACCATGAGGATAAAATCAGAGAGATTAGAGCCCACACAGAGGCATACCGACGATCTTTCTTTCCACGAACAATACGAGTCTGGAATAGAAGGGAGAACCGATAGAGGTACTCAAGGTACCCTCCGCCATACACCGTCAGGTGGCTTGCGGGGTATAGATGTAGATGTAGATGTAGATGTAGATGTAGATGTAGAACCTATGCATGAGATCCATACCTGCCAAATATTCATCTGTATCCATACTGCTGAGCATCAGTGTTAACGGACAGCTGATACTGCCGGGGACATATACCCGACTAAGAAACGAACAGTACTAAAGATCAGTTTGAGGATGAAGAGTAAAATGAATATTACTGCTGGCAACAGCAAGTACTTTGAGTGAATGGAAAAAGTTCGGTTCCAAACAAGACACACACCGCACACTGTGTACATTCAAACTGATTTTGCATATTTTCTGTTTTGCAACTGGTTGTCTGATTTTTTCAGTCTCTTCAGATTTACACAGTTGCTGATTCGCAGTCATGATTAAGATTTTTAATCATAAAATATCTCTGAGTAAGTCATGAAATTTAGTCGGTGAAGTTAAAAAAAAATGGTTCAAATGGCTCTGAACACTATGGGACTTAACATCTATGGTCATCATCCCCCTAGAACTTAGAAATACTTTACGTAACTAACCTAAGGACATCACACAAACCCAGCCATCACGAGATAGGGAAAATCCCTGACCCCGCCGGGTATCGAACCCGCGAACCCGGGCGTGGGAAGCGAGAACGCTACCGCACGACCACGAGATGCGGGCGGTGAAGCTCATTTTCACCCTGTATGCTCAGCAAGCCAACGTAAGCTCGTGTCATGCAGAGTAGGACAGCACGGTTCGCGCGACGTCACTCAAGCAGTCGCCCTTGACAGCTAGGCTGCTTCCCTTCAGGGAACTTCTCAGGTTTTATGATGACAGCTCCGGTGCTATTTTCCTTGTAAGAGTCTTAGAGTGCTACTTCTGCTGGCGAGTCAGGCCGTTAGACTCCATATGAGGGGCAACGTTCATTGCTGTCGACAAAAATATTATCCATCGAGGTCAAAACTGAATATGCCTGAAGTATCTCGACAGGAGTAGCAGGCCTAGGTGAACTCAAATTAATTACTAAACGTTTCTACCGTCCACCCCAGCCCACCACAACAGTTATAGAATCAAAGTAAGTCTACACTCAGTAGCGCGGAAATACCCATATCGTGCGTATTAGTTGGAGCCGAATTCAGTCTGTCGAGTATAGAGAGCGACTCCTATGGATTCACGACAGGTGGTACGGGCAGTCTCGTGAAGTAATTTTGAACACGTTTTGCGAAAATGGCCTTGAACAGCTCGTTAGACAACCCAGAAGCCATGGAAATATTTTACACCTTATATTTACGATCAGGCTCGACCTTATCGATGGTGTCAGGTTAGAGACAGCGATTAGTGATCATGTCATCACAGGCGAAGAATACAACTGCTTCCAGTCATACTTTCCACAAAGATCTTGCCGAGAGTTCGAGAAAATTCTGATCACACGTAAAATCACTATGTAGTTCGAAGGCTTCTATCCAGTCACTCGTTGATCAGTCTGGCGCGGCAATAGAAGACAGCAAAAGAAAAGCTGAAAATTTAAAATTCACCTTTAACAAATGGTTTACACAGGAGGATCGCACATACACTATGAGATCAAAAGTATCCGGGCAACCCCAAAGCATAGGTTTTTCATATTAGGTGCATTGTGCTGCCACCTACTGCCACGTACTCCATATCAGCGACCTCAGTAGCCATTAGACATCGTGAGAGAGCAGAATGGGGGCGCTTCGCGGGACTCACGGACTTCAAACGTGGTCAGGTGATTGGGTGTCACTTGTGTCATATGTCTGTACTCGAGATTTCCACACTTCAAAACATCCCTACGTCCACTGTTTCCGATGTGATAGTTAAGTGGAAACGTGAAGGGACACGTGCAGCACAGAAGCGTACAGGCCGACCTCGTCTGCCGACTGACAGAGACCGCCCACAGTTGAAGAGGGTCGTAATGTGTAATAGGCAGACGTGTATCCACACCATCACACAGGAATTCCAAACTGCATTATGATCCACTACAAGTACTATGTCAGTTAGGTGGGAGGTGAGAAAACTTGGATTTCATGGTCCAGCAGCTGCTCATAAACAACGCATTACGCCGGTAAATGCCAAACGACGTTTCGCTTGGTGTAAGGATCGTAAACATTGGACGATTGAACAGTGGAAAAACGTTGTGCGGACTGGCGAATCACGGCACACGATGTGGCGATCCGATGGCAGGGTGTAGGTATAGCGAATGCCCAGTGAACGTCATCTGCCGCGTGTAGTGCCAACAATGAAATTCGGAGGTGGTGGTGTTATGGTGTGGCCGTGTTTTCACCCGTTGTTTTTCGTGGCCCTATCACATCACAGGCCTACACTGACGCTTTTAGCACCTTATTGCTTCCCATTGTTGAAAAGCAATTCGGGAATGGCGATTGCATCTTTCAACACCATCGAGCACTTATTCATAATGCATGGCCTGTGACGGAGTGGTTACACGATAATAACATCCCTGTAATGGACTGGCCTGCACAGGGTCCTGACCTGACTCCTATAGAACACCTGTGGGATGTTTTGGAACGACCGACATCGATACCTCTCCTCAGTGCAGCACTCCGTGAAGATTGGGCTGTCATTCTCCACGAAACCTTCCAGCACCTGATTGAACGTATGCCTGCGAGAATGGAAGCTGTCATCGAGGCTAAACGTGGGCCAAGACCATACTGAATTTCAGAAGTACCGATGGAGGGCGCCACGAACTTGTAAGTCATGTTCAGCCAGTGTCCGGATACTTTTGAACACATAGTGTACACACCGTCGTTCGACTGCCGCGCAGACTTGTGTATGGAGAACATTGTGGTAGGCGATGCTGGTGTTGAGAAGCAAGCCGCCGGGCCCAAGGTAACTGTGGTACGCAGTTACACAATGTTATCCTCTCATGTGGAAATTAAAATACTTCTTTCAGTGGTTTATTCGTTATTTGTATTCCGCATGTTCCTACAAATATTTCCACGAAGTGTCGTTGTCATACTACCACTCGTTTTTCATGAGGGCCCTTTCAAGTAGCGAAAGCTTAATTATAACCACTCTGAATGTTCTTCCGGTCTAACCAGATGTTTACAGTCTAAGTTATATAATTATTATATGAACCGTGTTTCCCATATATGATTAAGGTTCGACTTTAGAGCTGCAGCAGGCAAACAGAAATTTTCGTCTAGCTCTTCACTTTCTTGGCATGTGAAATCATAACACATAGAAGTCAGTAGCAATGAAATTTATGCACTAAAATAGAAAATGTTTGAACACTTGAACGACGATTCACTATTTATACCGCAACCACGCAAACAGCTTGTGCATTTCTTCTCGCCCACTACCATCTTCCACACTTTCAACTTTCAACTGTCTCTGAAGTGAACGGAAATTGCAGATAGAAAACAACGAGAAAAGCAGCGACTAGGGCCGGTGTCTCGACCGCAGGTAGTTCGCTGAGCCAGCGACGCAATGACTTCCGCATTGTTTACACTGCGGTCGTTAGTTCTGTAAGTGCCCATTTAAGACTGCTACCGTTTGACTCGGGGGAGCAACAAAATACTGTACTGCTACACGTTAGTCTTCCACCTGGAAACGCTGATGGCTGACTGGGTGAGCTTAGTCTTATTTACTGCCCAGACTGAGTAAAAATAATTACCACAAATACAGAAAAGATGGGTTTACGTCAAGTGTTTAGTAGCATGCGAGTCTAGTCTTGGACAAACCTTACGTGAAACTAAAAGTAAGTAGTAATAGTAACAACACAGACCCACTTACGAGACAACGGCCATGCTTGAGATTTGCAGAGGACAGTAGAGATCTTACGGCGATGCACTAGAGTGACATTATCAAGCCGTTCGCTACAATACACACTTTGTTATGTACGTCTACATTCACAACAATTTAATTTCCGCTAGTCGACGCATCTCGCATGCGATGCAGCAGAACGTTATCATCCTGTCTACCTGTTGTTCGTGTGATTCAGAATTGTCACCATATATAGTGAACAGGGCTGACAATGGCAAGTACGTTTAGAATGGACGCGTCAAAACTGCAAGACAATCTACAGACAGTGGCTAGAAGATTTACCTCTAAGGTCAGTACCAGCTGCAGATCATCACCATTGCAACTATTTTTGCCTTCATATTAATCGCTACTGTTGAGACGTAAAAATCAGTAAGTTGGCTTATTTTTCATAACGTCGTTTACTGATAACTTCTCTGAAAAAATATTCATATAACGCTTCAGTGACAAAATATATGCATTGCACTAAACAGAAGAATGGAAAAATTTGGTAGGTGATCGCGGGGTAAATGAGTTAAGGTTCCGGAGAAAAGTAGGAACAGACGAGGAAATACTGACCCTTTGGGTTACCATAGCACACATAATGAAGGAAGAATGGTTGCAGTTGACAGAAAACACTGTGGTAGCTTAAACCGACCACACAGGCATGGCGGACTTCGTCGGCCTCTCCACTGGAGGGAGGTTGTGCGCCTCTGACACGTGGGCGGAAGGATCCCCCACTCTACGAAGTTTGTGGTGTGCCACTTTCAGTTCGGAATGTTTTGGCAATGTGTGTCCTATACAACAATATTAGGGGAGACCTCAGTCTCGACGGAGATCTGCCCACCATCCTCACCGATACTAATTCCAGTGTTATAAGAGTGGTGAAATATTGTGAACTGTCAAGCCTTATCCCTGAATTGCTGGGGGAAGGAGGCAGATCTTATAAAATTACACTCTGCTCCGCATGCATCCCCACCCAAGAGACTGGCATGCTGACTTTTAGTCTGGGTGCTGATTACCTCGATGTTTAGTGCCCCTCACCTCAAATCACTTTCATCACAATGAAAAAAGACAAATCCAAGTTTATGGCAACTGTGGATTTTAAAGAATGTTCTGAAATTCTGAAGGTGTAAGGCATGGAATGTAAAGAGTGAGAGGTTACGTAAAACTTGTACAGAAACTATACAGCGGTTCTAAGATACGTAGGACATGAAAGGGAGCAGAGCTTGAGATGAGTGAGAGACAGGGTTTCAACCTATCTCCAATGTTTCTCTATCTGTAGATTGCGCAAACAGTAAGGGAAAACAACAACAGATTTGGAAAGTGAATTAAAGTACAGGGAGAAGTAATAAAAACCTCAACAATTGACGATGGCAATGTAGTTCTACCATAGATGGCCAAATAGTTGGAAGTGCAGTTGAACAGAAGGGATAATCTCTTGAAAAGATGTTATAAAATAAAGGCGAACAAAACAATAGAAGGTTAAATAAATGTTATCGAATTAAATCACACGGTTCTGAAGGAATTAAATCTGAAAATGAAACAATAAAAGTATATAAGTTTTGGTATTTGGATAGCAAAATAACTGATGATGGCCGAAGTAGGACGCATACAAAACGCAGACTAGCAATAAGAAAAAAGCGTTTCTGAAAAAGAGGTATGTGTTAACGTCTAGTATATCCTGAAGTGTCAAAATATATTTTAAGGCTTTTTTATGGAGTCTAGCCTAAGCGGAAACGAAACATTGACGATAAGCAGTTCAGACAGCAAGAGAACTGAAGCTTTGGAAATGTGATACTAAAGAAGAATGCGGAGAATGGATTGGTAGATCGAAAAACTCATGACGAGGTATTCAATCGAACTTGGGGAAAGAGGAATGTAGTACTTGTTAATCTGCAACGTCACTGATACCGCTATGTTTTGTGATAATATTCCAAAATAGTCTGTTCATGCCACCATTGTAAGTGCGAAAAATTGGAGCAACAAGCACAATAGAAGTCTGTTTTTAGCTATGCACCAGTTAAAGATTAAATACTTGTTACGTCACTGAAGATGGGTGAAAACTCGAAACACCTGTTGGCAAAAATAGAAATGTGGCTGGTGTTGTATTCCTTAAAATAATCCAGAGTTCAAAAACCAGTAAAATCGATAAATTAGTAAACAATAATTAGCGCCGTTTTGATACGCATGTGTAGGCTACATATAGTTCGCATTTAAGCAGTATATAATCTTGATTACGGTCTCACACCAATATTTTGCTGTGCTATACGTATATTAGAAAAAAAGATGGTTTAATGTCCCATCGACGAAAGTCATTAAGGACAGTGCAAGTACACACTGGGGAAGGATTATGACGGAAACCGACCGTGCTCCGTCAAAGAAACCATCCTGGCATTAGCATCAGGCGATTTAGGGAAATCACGGAAAACAGAACTAAGGATAGTCCAACAGGGATTTTAAATGCCGTCCCGAATAAGAATCCAGTGTCTTAATCAGACCACTAACAGCCGGCCGTTGTGGCCGAGCGGTTCTAGGCGCTACAGTCTGGAACCGCACGACCGCTACGGTCGCAGGTTTGAATCCTGCCTCGGGCATGGATGTGTGTGATGTCCTTAGGTTGGTTAGGTTTAAGTAGTTCTACGTTCTAGGGAACTGATGACCTCAGATGTTAAGTCCCATAGTGCTCAGAGCCATTTGAACCATTATTTTATTTATTTATTTATTACCACCAACATTATCGACAATGCATTTGAGATCTACCCAGGGTAACTGTAAAGCACTAACAAAGTGATTGTTTACAGTTGTTTGACCTTGACAACTATTACGTCACACATGAGTTACTGAATAAATGTAAGTAGCGTATTACATAACTGTAGATCAGTAGGGTACGTGAAACTGACGTATGGTGGAGCATATCTGCTACAGTAAATAATACGAAGCGCTCACAAGTCCGGTAATACCAGGTAACGTCGTTCAGAGTTTTCACATCGTTTGCAGTTAAATATAGCAGTCTTCCAAATCCCACCTTTCCGTCCATCAGACCATTCTTTTCCTTGGCGTAATAATTCATCCATCATGAACACTAAAAGCAAAAAATGGTGTTCTCCAGCACGAAGGCGACAATGAAAATGACAGCAGAATACTTACAAGAATAAGGCTAGGCTAATTAGCTTCTTCCTGGCTGATGTCAGGCATGCAGCGCTTCAAGGCTCGCAAGACAGGGCTCAAAACGCTTTCTGTCCTCGTCTTTTTACTGCGTCCTCTTTTCTGACGTTTCTCAAAGAGAAAAACTAGCTGAAGCACAAATCATGTCTGCCTCTCTCGCAGATAGAACTTGATTTTCTCATAAATGTAGTTCCAGACTACTGAAAAGTTTTCCATTTAAGTTGTGAAGCTGCTTCATCTGGTAGTTTACAGTTTTCTGCCTGCCTTTCTGACATCACCAAAGTAAAGTGCTTTGACTGTGAGGAATTTCTCACCTTCTCTACATAATAGGCTGTCAAAACCTCAAGAAATATAACGTCCAATTACTCCTGCAGTTGTGAGAATTGTGCGCGAGAACGAGTACATTCTACTTTCACGTGTTGCATCACGATTTTTTCCGCTCTGGTTGCCGTCATCAGCGATATCACTAGGTGTTCTGCCACTTACTAAATATCTTCTCTCCGCTAGAGTTTGTTTTATTTATTCGATAAATTTAACTGAGTGTATAACCTGTTACGTCTCCCCAGATAGAAAACAAGAGGCCTACTTTTGACGATGACGTGTATACATACCGTAGGATTTTAAAGTCTAACATGTGCTGAAGGAAAATCTTTCGCAGCACCACTTGGAAATGGCCCAAAGGCCGAAACTTCAACTACGAAATAAATAAATAATTTGACATGACTGTGAACTCCAACCATGAGAAGTTATTTTTAAAAATGTTTTCTTTTGCAGTACTGGTGCTCACATATTTGGCGGTACTGGTGTTTTGTAGAGAAGACACTCTAGACCTTAAGACACTTTCTGCAAAATTATCTGTAAAGGGGGTTGATGTCAGGTTGACGGATCCCGGAACTGGCACATTACCATGTAAATATGTTAACATGGCAGGGATTAAGCTTGAATGTGACGTCATTTACGCCTCAAATTCAGTATGCTTACAAACTGTTCGTAAAGTAAGTACCAGTGCGAACATTGGGGTGTCCCATGTCAAAGGATCGACCACACAGAAAATACTGGAAATTTTACATCTATGACTTTTTGACAACATTGTTTCGATATGTTCCATTATGACGGAAATGTTTTAAGTTAACAGCCTAACTGACACTCGCTTTATGAATAAAACAAATAGTGTTCGAAAAGTAGAAGCAGTTACCTATACGGAGACATGACATCGCTCCTTCCATGATGTAGCAGTAATTTAATGCTGAAGCTCATTCTTTATAAGAATCTTTGGTTGCTACGGCTTGCTATTGAAGGTAGCCCAGAGTGAATTTAATACCGGATTCTCCCCTCAAATTACGTGGATATCCTCGTAAACGAACTGGCCGACCATTTGGCTAGAGAAAAGATTCCTCGCCCAACATTTAATTTGATCATTACAGACGCGGATTTACGTTTGCAAATACGGCCTCTCTGTTCACTCGGAGATGGAAAATCTGATGCGCTACTGTTCCCTACTGTGGTGCTACAGAAGAATGCTGAAGATTAGATGGGTAGATCACATAACTAATGAGGAAGTATTGAATAGAATTGAGGAGAAGAGAAGTATGTGGCACAACTTGACAAGAAGAAGGGACCGGTTGGTAGGGCATGTTCTGAGGCATCAAGGGATCAGCAGTTTAGTATTGGAGGGCACCGTGGAGGGTAAAAATCGTAGAGGGAAACCAAGAGATGAAAACTATAAGCAGATACAGAAGGATGTAGGTTGCAGTAGGTACTGGGAGATGAAGAAGCTTGCACAGGATAGAGTAGCATGGAGAGCTGCATCAAACCAGTCTCAGGACTAAAGACAACAACAACAACAACAACTGTTCCCTCTGACAAAATACTCGCAATCAAGGATACGGGCTACGTGGCACTCCCTCCTTCCATTCCTCGCGGAAGGAATCCACCGTCGTGTATCACCACCCTATCGGCCATACCAGGTAAACCCATTAGTAATGAGTCACCTCATGTTGCTGTAGCGGAGCATTACAAGATATTACCTCATATCATGTTGGACTGCCCCTTCCTCCTTGCTCTACACGCCAGTCATGTTCTTCCGGATTACTTACCTCTGATGCTAGGTACGACTCTATCTCCTCCGCCAGTCGGACTGATTTCTCTTTCACTGTGTTTTAATTTCAGATTCTTAGCCCTTTCTTCGACTGCACTTTATTTTATTCCCACTGCATCCGGTCGGTCGCCGTCAGACGTGGAGTGGTGCCTTTCGCCGCAGTTGAGGCACTGAGTGGAGGGGGGCAGGTGTCGCAGACCAGCCCAACCCATATTTTTGCTCTCTTATCCCTAATTACATTTCACCTGCCTTCGGCAACTTGACTTCACCACTGCTGCGTACTATCACATTTCGATGATATTCCTGGTTGTTGTCACCAACTCCAGATATACTACCGGCATTACTTGAACGAGGGACTGCTGTTTAATCCGTTCATCTTCTCCCTCCACCTCCCCCCCCCCCCCCCCCCCCAGCCAACGAAGCAACACCAACTTCGAAGAGGAAAAAATTGTCCGTGGATACTACATCTACTAAAGTCAACTAGTGTTCAATGAGAACGTATGGTTCAAATGGCTCTGAGCACTATGGGACTTAACATCTGAGGTCATCAGTCCCCTAGAAATTAGAACTACTTAAACCTAACCAACCTAAGGACATCACACACATCCACGTCCGAGGCAGGATTCGAACCTGCGACCGTAGCGGTCGCGCGGTTCCAGGCTGAAGCGCCTAGAACCTCTCGGCCACGACGGTCGGCGAGAACGTGCACTGAGATCTGTAATATCTGATTTGACTATGCACTGTGTAAGTAGGCTGTTTAGGTTTTTATCTTGTTAACGCCACCTAGCGATTTGTATGAAAATCACTGACTGTGCTGTGTGCAGTCTGTGGTTGGTTTGCATTGTTGGAATTTGCTATTGCAGTGTTGGGCAGTTGGCTGTTAACAGCGCTTACCGTTGCGCAGTTGGAGGTGAGTCGTCGGCAGAAAGAGTAAATTTGTAATACTGGATATCATGAACTGATATATATATACTTTTGAACATTATTTAGGTAAATACATTGTTGGTGCACAAATGCTGCGCGGGTAGCGCCATTCGACGGCCAACACCGCGGTTCCTGTGCCGTGCGTTTGATCATTGCTTGTACAGCCCCCTCGCAGTGTCCGGAGCAGGTATGGTGGGTCTGACACACCGGTGTCAATGTGTTCTTTTTTCCATTTCTAGGAGTGTATATGATACATCTCACGAAGTATATTCCGTTAAGATAATCCGGAATCTCTGTTCTGAAAACTAGGAGTTCCCTTACTAGAGGACGCTGAGGTGCATTAGGAAGTTATACTTGCGGTACTGAATCACACCGGTACCATTGCTCAGTTCCTGAAGATAATGCAATAACTGATTCGAAGTGGATTACAAATAATTCAAAACAATAAACACGGCTGAGTGGAAAGGTAGCAACAGAGTAGTCTTCATTCTTCACACTAAAACTGTTCACAGCTGACTTACTCTATTTGCAGCGCCATGAAGCAACAACACTGGGAGATCGAGGTTTTTAGCTGGACGTTAATGAATATTCACATAGTTCACTCTGAGAGATTCTAGCCAGCTGTTGGTAGTGGTACGGATTGGACTTCAGGCTTGGCGTACAGTTTTAATCCATAGTGAAATTTTAGTATTGCAAGCAGTTTTACATTTGAGTGAGACACGCCTCTCTTCCCTCTCTGCGGAAAAAAAAATCGTTGCACATAGGAGGAGTTGTTCGACAAACGAGAGTTGGCAGGTGTATTTCTACAGCTGAAACATGTCTTTACAGATGTCGCGACAGTCGCATAAGAGTGGGGTTAGTAGCGCCAGTATGAGGTTGCAAATCAGGTTTGCTTTAAAAACGCGCTGTAGCGCTCGTAAGCGTTAGTTACCTTTGAAATGAGACATGGTGCGTTGATACTAGTCAAGAATGCCTTTCAGGCGATAAAGATGCCATTATGAACACGTCACTGAGTGTCAAAGAGTGCCGGCCGCGGTGGCCGAGCGGTTATAGGCGCTTCAGTCCGGAACCGCGCGACTGCTACGATCGCAGGTTCGAATCGTGCTTCGGGCATGGAAGTGTCTGATGTCTCTAGTTTAGTTAGGTTTAAGTAGTTCTAACTACTAGGGGACTGAGGACCTCAGATGTTAAGTCCCATAGTGCTCAGAGCCATTTGAACCATATTTTTGTGAAAGAGGTCATGTAATAGGACTACGGGAAGGGGGATGTTTTTTCTGCGATACTGGGCCGGCCGTTGTGGCCGAGCGGTCCTAGGCGCTTCTGTCCGGAACCGCGCTGCTGCTACGGTGGCAGGCTCGAATCCTGCCTCGGGCATGGGTGTGTGTGATGTCCTTAGGTTACGTAAGTTTAAGTAGTTCCTATGTTCTAGGGGACTGATGACCTCATGATGTTAAGTCCCATAGTAGTCAGACTCATTTTGCTGCAATATTGGAGGAATGCAGCAATCTGAGCAGGAGCTGGAACTGCTTTGACGCAACAAACTGTTATAGATGGGTTACTTGAAGGACTGCTCCTACCTAGAAGCGCTGTAACTTGCATTCCACTTATGCCGAACTAACCCCATATGCGATTTCAGTGGTGTCAATCGAGAGCTCACTACAGAGCAGGGTGGAGGTCTGTTGTGTTTTCTGATGAAACATGTTTCTGCCTCGGTGCCAGTAATTGCCGAGTATTTGTTAGGAGGAGGCCAGTAAAGGGCCTGAAACAAACCTGTCTGTGTGCTAGACACACTGTACCCACATCTGCCACATCTGGAGTTAGTCTGCGGTACGGTTTCGTATGACCGCAGAAGCACTCGTGGCTATCCCAAGCACCCTGACTGCAAATCTTTAGGTCAGTTTGGCGGTTCGACGTGATGTGCAGCCATTCGTGAACAGCATTACAAGTGGTGTTTTCCAACAGGATAAGTCCGCATACCGGTGTTGTAATACAACAAGCCTTACAGAGTGTCGACATTTTGGTTTGGCCTGCTCTGTTACCAGGTTTGTCTCCAATGGAGCACATGTGGGATATCATCGGACGACAACTCCGTCTTCCACAAACACCGTTAACCGTCCCTGTATTGGCTGACCAATTACGACAGGCATGGAACTCCGTCCCACAAACTGACGTCCGGCATATATGCAACACAATACATGCACGTTTCACCCTTGCACTCAACATTCCTTCGCTTACACCGGTTATTAATGTAAGAGCGTCTAACATCCGCAATGGCTTATCTCGGGCTTAGATTAAAATGTGATTTTGCAATGTTAATCACTTTAATCTGTTACCTAGACAAATGTATTCTCAAAATTTCTTTACACTACATTAATTATATTTTCCCATCAGTGTATTTAATGTGTCCACTTACTCGCTCTCGTACAGTGATTCCTAAACTTTCTTAGCACATTACCCTTGAGTGCTACCAGACATCAGCTAGTACCCCCTGCCCCCTCCTCCTTACGTCTGTTGCACCCCTCCCCCCTCTCCCACATTATTACCAACTTTAGCACCTAACTAAACTGTAGGATGAAAGATTTATCTTGTCGGAACACTTTTATTTTTAAAATGATGAAAGATACTTACTTTGTGTGTGTGTGTGTGTGTGTGTGTGTGTGTGTGTGTGTGTGTGTGTGTGCGTGTGTGTGTTTGGGGGGGGGGGGGTTAGAATGAAAGACGAAGGTACCCATGGTGCATCGCAAGTGCTACCCACAACTTCTTCTCAGATAGGAAAGCTGACTATCCACAGTGATGGTAGACAATTGTTAAAAAAGAAAAAAAAACAGCGTCCCACGCATTATTGCTCTCCGTTACGACACTTGCTTCAGATGCACCCTGCAATCCCATTTAAAATCACCCGAGTTAAAATGTGTGCACTATACTTAATGCTCATAAATCACGTGCTTGCTGCACTCCTTACTTCTTAACTGGAAGACTTCAGGCTGTTAATGCGACGCAGGGTAGCCGCGCGGTCTGAGGCGCCTTGTCACGGCTCTCGCGGCTTCCCCCGTCGGAGGTTCGAGTCCTCCCTCGGGCAGTTATTTTGACCTAGATTAAGTAGTGTGTAAACCTAGGCACCGATGACCTCAGCTGTTTGGTCCCATAGGAACTTACCACAAATTTCCAATTTCAGGCTGTTAATGCTTTGTACCTGCCCACAGCCACTAATAGCAGTAGTAGTAGTAGTAGTAGTAGTAGTAGTAGCAGTAGCAATAGTAATAGTAATACCACTGTGCTCACCATAGCACTATAATGGCCCTTATGTAGTTGCTGCAGTGTGGTGCTGTCAATTAATTCACCTATCTGTTTCGAAGCGAGTAATGAAGCAATTTTCTGGACTACTACAGGTTCTGTCTACAACTTGGAGAATACATTTTCCTAAGATATTTAGCATTTGCTTTCATCATCAACGATGTACGGGACAAAGTACAACATATGTCTGTACTGGGTGGACTATGTAAGAAACCCGTAACCTCCACCACATTAACGCTACCACTAGAGGAAAAGTAATTACTGATAACTTATATAACGCAAATTGGCAACGGCCTTGCCGCAGTGGATACACCGGTTCCCGTCAGATCATCGCAATTAAGCGCTTTAGGGCGTGGCCAGCTCGTGGATGAGTGACCATCCGGGCTGCCATGCGCTGTTGCCATTTTTCGGCGTACACTCAGCCACGTGATGCCACTTGAGGAGCTACTCGACCGAATAGTGGCGGCTCTGATCAAAGAAAACCATCATAACGACCGGGAGAGCGCTGTGCTGACCACACGCCCCTCCTATTCGCATACTCAGCCGAGGATGACACGGCGGTCGGACGGTCCCGATGGGCCAATTGTGGCCTGAAGACGGAGCGCTCATATATAACGCATATTAGAGTCTTGTTGTTGTTGTGGTCTTCAGTCCTGGGACTGGTTTGATGCAGCTCTCCATGCTACTCTGTCCTGTGCAAGCTTCTTCATCTCCCAGTACCTACTGCAGCCTACAACCTTCTGAATCTGCTTAGTGTATTCATCTCTTGGTCTCCGTCTACGATTTTTACCCTCCACGCTGCCCTCCAATACTAAATTGGTGATCCCTCGATGTCTCAGAACATGTCCTACCAACCGATCCCTTCTTCTAGTCAAGTTCTTCCACAAGCTCCTCTTCTCCCCAATTCTATTCAATACCTGCTCATTAGTTGTATGATCTACCCATCTAATCTTCAGCATTCTTCTGTCGCACCACATTTCGAAAGCTTCTATTCTCTTCTTGTCTAAACTATTTATCGTCCACGTTTCACTTCCATACATGGCTACACTCCATACAAATACTTTAAGAAACGACTTCGTAACGTTTAAATCTATGCTCGATATTAACAAATTTTTCTTCTTCAGAAACGCTTTCCTTGCCATTGCCAGTCTACATTTTATATCCTCTCTACTTCTACCATCGTCAGTTATTTTGCTCCCCAAATAGCTAAACTCCTTTACTACTTCAAGTGTCTCATTTCCTAATATAATTCCCTCAGCATCACCCGACTTCATTCGACTACATTCCATTATCCTCGTTTTTCTTTTGTTGATGTTCATCTTATACTCTCCTTTCAAGACACTGTCCATTCCGTTCAATTGCTCTTCCAAGTCCCTTGCTGTCTCTGACAGAATTACAAAGTCATCAGCGAACCTCAAAGTTTACCTACTCCGAACTTTTCTTTTGTTTCCTTTCTTGCTTGCTCAATATACAGATTGAATAACATCGGGGAGAGGCTACAACCCTGTCTCACTCCCTTCCCAACCATTGCTTCCCTTTCATACCCCAAGACTCTTATAACTGCCGTCTGGTTTCTGTACAAATTGTAAATAGCCTTTCGCTCCCTGTATTTTACCCCTGCCATCTTTAGAATTTGAAAGAGAGTATTCCAGTCAACATTGTCAAAAGCTTTCTCTAAGTCTACAAATGCTAGAAACGTAGGTTTGCCTTTCCTTAATCTTTCTTCTAAGATAAGTCGTAGGGTCAGTATTGCCTCACGTGTTCCAACATTTCTACGGAATCCAAACTGATCTTCCCCGAGGTCGGCTTCTACCAGTTTTTCCATTCGTCTGTAAAGAATTCGCGTTAGTATTTTGCAGCTGCGGCTTATTAAACTGATAGTTCGGTAATTTTCACATCTGTCAACACCTGCTCTCTTTGGGATTGGAATTATTTTATTCTTCTTGAAGTCTGAGGGAATTTCGCCTGTCTCGTACATCTTGCTCACTAGATGGTAGAGTTTTGTCAGGACTGGTTCTCCTAAGGCTGTCAGTAGTTCTAATGGAATGTTGTCTACTCCCGGGGCCTTGTTTCGACTCAGGTCTTTCAGTGCTCTGTCAAACTCTTCACGCAGTATCAATCTCCCATTTCATCTTCATCTACATCCTCTTCCATTTCCATAATATTGTCCTCAAGTACATCGCCCTTGTATAGACCCTCTATATACTCCTTCCACCTTTCTGCTTTCCCTTCTTTGCTTAGAGTCTTACAAAACTGTAATAATAGTAATGATCTTTTGAAAATAATTTAATTTCGTCACCGAAGCAGAATCGAATCGTTTAGTTTTTACCACTCAGAAAATTTCATTTGTGTCCTCAGGTTGGGAACCACTGCTCTGGTATATGACAAGCGGTTGGCTTTGTTGCAGCTGGTGAGCTACTACAAGTTCATCGAGGACAATCCGTACATCCAGAAGGGCGTGTCGCTGCTGGAGCTGGACTTCATCGGTGAGGACGACGTGCTGGGCGTGCTGCCGTATCGCGAGCAGACGGGCCGCCGCATCATGTATTACCGCATAGGTGAGCAGCTGATCCCAGGCGGATGCGCGCTTACTGCGCTGTGCGGCAGCGGAGCAAGGTTGTACGCATAGCCTGCTGCTGGCAGAACACTTTCCCTCGCTGGCCACGAGCCACGAGATGCACCTACAACACGGTCTGCTGCAATGCGCTCCTGATGTAAACACGCAGTAACGGGCGGGGAGGCCAAGTAGAAGAGTTAACGGAACGGGTCAGACCGCAGGAGAGGCGCTAGGTGCGAAAAATGTTCGGCTAGATTTCTAAACATTCATGGTGGTGTCTGATTGTTCTATATCGTGTCTCCCTACCACTGTCGCGCAACAACACTCTGAGCGTGTTTTTTAGGGAATTAACTAGTTTGAACCTGGGACCTGTTGCTGGTAAGGAGACGCCAGACCACACATGACATGTAGAATTCAGAAGAGTTCAGTGAGACTTGCGATGATATAACCAAATACTTAATGATCTCAGCGTCAGCTCCACTGCACTCCCTGTAAAAGAATCTTAATACTAACTAAATTTAGTGGAAAGGGTTCAAGGCTTTCCTATTTTTAGTTAGCTGGTAAAATAACGTCGAAAAAGCAGTTAAGTTTACCACTGGAAATTTTATTCTACTCACAAAACATCGTTTATAAATTGCACTATTGATAAAAGGAAATGTTTTAATACAGGATAGTAAAAACCAACTGCGTTCAACAAAAATTTGAACGAATATTCCCTAAATGGGTTTCCAAGTTCTACAATCGATCGAAGGATGACCTATGCCATATCACATCTATAATCTAGGTTTAATTTAAGTTTCACAAAAGAGAAAACTCTCAAAATGTTCTACAGTGACCCTCAATTAACTTTAATAACTTATCTAACTTGGGGTAAATTACAGTGGCTAATGTGGCTTCTCAATAACTATATAAAAGAAAAATCATCGCGTTTCAGATCTGTTCTTCAAGTGGCAAATGTGAACACCATGAGTTTTAATTAACGATCACCATTATTATTACGCAAAAAAGGGGTGCAACAGATGAGACTTCTGCAGTTCTGAGTGAAGCTTTATGCGCTCAAATATGCGGCATCGCGTGCGTTCGTTACCTTGTCGGTGTTTAGGCAGCGTCAGGGCGGCAGCGACCGGCGCAGCAGCCATCCAGCTCGCCGTCTCGGAAACAACCCCCTTAACTTCTCCTTACTACAATTTACCGAAGTTAGTTTAAAAAAACTATCTGGCTGTGTTTTCATCTGACCAATCAGGGTCTCAATGTTAACCTTAAGCTCCGCCTACAAAAATTCTGTCTTTCCAATGAGAAACGTTATACTTTTTGTGGTGGGGC
The DNA here is from genome assembly GCF_023897955.1 of Schistocerca gregaria. Lineage (NCBI taxonomy): Eukaryota > Metazoa > Arthropoda > Insecta > Orthoptera > Acrididae > Schistocerca > Schistocerca gregaria. The sequence continues at coordinate 955,382,353 of NC_064921.1, forward strand.
AATGTTTTTAAAGTTTGCAACGTAACAGAGACGCGAAAAAGTCTCACGCTAAAACTTGCAGCTGGTGTGGTCCTTTTAGTGTTATCGTAAGATCTATACTGTTCTTCTGGAGGGCTCTATCTTTTAACATGTGCTGGGGGGTGGTCCTTGACGTACCTGAGACACGAAAAAGTCTCACGCTAAAACATGCGGGTGGTGAGCCCTAATGGTTAGCTGGCGACGTGGGTGTCCAGTCCGTCCCTTATCGTAGGACCTTCTAGCTCAACACGGTTCTGCTCTCGGCTTCTGTCCTCGTTTCTCCCCTCGGAACTGCGTCTGCCTCACGGTGGGAAGGTACGACATGCATTTAGGCATTCTTGTGTTAGTCTGTGGTATTCCATTTGCTCACTCGTTACTCGTATTACTTTGGTTAATTTAATGTCACGATTTATTCGGAGCTATGTGACATACTACTGGATTTGCTTATCATATCAGGGTTTTCATGTAAGGTGTTGGATTTGCCTGACACCTTACAGATTGTAAAAATAATTGCTTAACCTGGCATTGCTCCGTGATGGGTGACAGTTTGTGACATCAAGAAAAGAGAAGGTAACCTAATATTTTTTTTTAAATAAAGACTGTTACGTGAAATGCTCCTCCATGATACTGACAAGAGTTAATAATTAAATCACTAAAGACCAAGAACTCTCATGGATATGACGGGGTACCTAGCAGAATACTGAAATATTGTTCTGTGTATGTTAGCCCGGTACTTAGCCATATCTGTAACTTTTCCTTTAGGAGTGATCGGTTTCCTGACCGATTAAAGTACTCGCTAGTGAAGCCACTTTATAAAAAGGGAGACAGGGATAATGTTGACAACTTCAGACCTATTTCTATGCCATCGGTGTTTGCTAAAGTTATCGAGAAGGTTGTATATACAAGGTTACTGGAGCAAAAAATGGCTTTCAAATGGCTCTGAGCACTATGGGACTTAACATCTGTGGTCATCAGTCCCCTAGAACTTAGAACTACTTAAACCTAACTAACCCAAGGACATCACACAAATCCATGCCCGAGGCAGGATTCGAACCTGTGACCATAGCAGTCGCGCGGTTCCGGACTCAACGCCTAGAACCCCTAGACCACCGCGGCCGGCCGTTACTTGAGCATTTAAATTCACATAATTTGCTGTCAAATGTAGAGTTTGGTTTTAGAAATGGTTTTACAACAGAAAATGATATATTCTCTTTTCTCTGTGAAGTTCAGGACGGATTAAATAAACGGTTGCGAACGCAAGGTGTTTTCTTTGATTTAACGAAGGTTTTTGACTGTGTTGACCACAAACGATTACTGCAGAAGTTGGACCATTATGGAGAACTGTTCGCCTCTTACTTGAAGAACAGAAAGCAGAAGGTAATTCTCCGCAATATTGAGAGTGGTAGTGATGTTCAGTGCCATTTGGGGCACTGTTAAGTGGGGCGTTCCGCAAGGGTCGGTGCTGGGGCCACTGCTGTTTCTTATTTATATAAATGATATGCCTTCTAGTATTACTTGTGATTCAAAAATATTTCTGTTTGCTGATTACACCAGCTTGGTAGTGAAGGATCTTGTGTGTAATATTGAAACAGTATCAAATAATGTAGTTCATGAAATAAGTTCGTGGCTTGTGGAAAACAATTTGATGCTAAATCACAGTAAGACTCACTTTTTATAGTTTCTAACTCACAATTCAACAAGGACCGATATTTTGATCAGACAGAATGGGCATATTACAAGCGAGACAGAACAGTCCAAGTTCCTAGGCGTTCGGATAGATAGTAAGCTGTTTGTTCAGAAACTGAATGCTGCTTTATTTACCAATAGAGCAGTTCAACACGAAAAGTAGCCTACTTCTCATATTTTCATACGCTTATGTCGTATGGTATTATTTTTTGGGGTAATTCTTCTGATTCAAAAAGGGTATTTTTGGCCCAAAAACGGGCTGTTCGAGCTGTATGTGGTGTAAGTTCGAGAACCTCTTGTGGACCCCTATTCAATAGTTTGGGAATTCTGACACTGCCCTCACAGTATATATTTTCTTTGATGTCGTTTGTTGTTAGCAGTATTAGCTTATTTCCCAAGAGTTGGCAGCTTTCACTCAGTTAATAATAGGCAGAAATCAAATCTGCATGTGGAATGCACTTCCTTGACTCTTGTGCAGAAATGAGTGCAGTATTCTTCTGCATCCATTTTCAATAAGCTACCACAAAATCTTAGCAGTAGCCCAAACTCTTTTAAGTCCAAACTGAAGAGTTTCCTCATGGCTCACTCCTTCTATTCTGTCGAGAAGCTCCTGGAAGAGCTAAAAAATTAAGCAAATTCCAGTGTTACATTGTTGACTTTCTTTATTTTAACTTAAGACTTATCGCTTGAATATGTTTTTTTATATTTGATTTTATCTGTTTCTACTATCGTGTTATAATTCCATGTATTGACTCGTTCCATGACCATGGAGATTTCTCCTTAATTTGGTCCCACGGAACAATAAATAAATAAATAAAAGATGGCGCCCCGCCACGCCCGCACCAACGTGGTGACCAAACCAAAAGCTCTACTGTCACTTCCGTCAACATGTTAGTTATCTAGTAAGCGGATAACAGGATGCTGGGCTGTGGTGTTATCCTTGCGTCTGGGTAAGACTACGCATTAACACGGTCCATCAGGTGATAGACTGTGGACGAAACGCGAGTGAGGGTAGTGATTTGAAGAGCAGAGGGAAAAAAGTGCCAAGGCTCGTGCCGTAGGAAAAAAACCTCTGCGACAGTAGGATGTGTAGTAAGAGCAATAGTGGCTTACTAGCTGCGATAGTTCATTCAAGGTTGGGTTTGTTAGTGTGGGTATCATGCATCATTACCGTGGCAGGCAATGGCGATGTATCCAAGTTTGCTGCAGCCGCTGCATTCCTGGAACAATCAGGATCGGCCATAGATCTCACTATGTGCGAGGGTGGGGGACCTTGTCTGCATGTAGTGTACGGTACGGCTTCCCTGCGTGGTGACAGTTATTCGGCATGCCGGGTCATTATAATTAAATTGCAGCTGCTCAGAGAGGTTCAGGTGGGTTGTAATTATCTTATGGCAACGAAACTTGGTAGATATTATAATGCGGAACCGATTTATGTTGGATAAAATTAATTCGTATTGACCATCCGTTGCAAATCTGGCGCTGTGAATGCAAGAAAGACGTATTGGAACCGTTCCCATATGCTATGGATTAGGAATGGGACGTGGGCAGAAAAAGTCAGACAAGTGAAAAAGGCTTAATGCTAATTTTACTAGTAGCTGCCGCTTACACAGTTTATTCAGTACAAGCACCAGGGCCGTCTACGACATGCTGCGTTTGTAAAACGACGTGATGAACAGCTGCTCGCGTCAGTTCCGGTAAACCTGAGCACCGTGTTCCTGTGTACTGGCCTAACCGCAAACCCATAAGTCACATACTGTCGGATCGGGTGATCTTGCGGACCAAACGTCTGGAAAACCTCTGGGATAACATGTTCGTGAAACGTTGCATTAAGCAAATCTTCCACTGGGCGAGCAACGTGAGGCGTTGCGCCCTCTTGCTTGAAAACAACAGTTACCACACAGCTGTCCTCTTCCGAAGAAGTAATCTCATGCTGTACAAAGATGTCTCGATAACGTGGAGACGGCGCGGTACACCTGACAGGCTTTCTGGATGTATTCTCTACAAAGGAGGACAGATAAGAAAGGTGCCTGTGAATACAACCACGTGGTCACGTACTACGTGTGCAATGGCTCTTCGTGCACAAAAAGCTGTTTAACGGTGCCTCATATTCGGCAGTTCTGTGTTTTCGCTGTACGCCGTAGTACAAAATGTCTTGTCACGCCACAGAATGTTGCCTGGCTACTTGTCATCAAGTTCGATCCGTGCCAGAAACCGAAGAGTATATTCAGAGCGCTGCTGAGGATCATGAGGTTTCAGTTCATCTACATCTACATTTATACTCCGCAAGCCACACAGCGGTATGTGGCGGAGGGCACTTTACGTGCCACTCTCATTACCTCTCTTTCCTGTTCCAGTCGTGTATGGTTCGCAGGAAGAACGACTGACGGTATGCCTCTGTGCGTGCTTGAATCTCTCTAATTTTACATTCGTGATCTCTTCGGGAGGTATAAGTAGGGGGAAGCAATATATTCGATACTTCATCCAGAAACGCACCCTCTCGAAACCTGGACAGCAAGCTACACCACGATGCAGATTGCCTCTCTCGCAGAGTCTGTGACTCGAGTTTGCTAAACATCTCCGTAACGCTATTTCACTTACCAAATAAACCTGTGACGAAACACGCCGCTCTTCTTTGGATCTTCTCTATCTGCTCTGTCAACGCGATGTGGTACGGATCCCACACTGATGAGAAATACTCAAGTATAGGTCGAACGAGTGTTTTGTAAGCCACCTCCTTTGTTGATGGACTACATTTTCGAAGGACTCTCCCAGTGAATCTCAACCTGGTACCCGCCTTACCAACAATTAATTTTATATGATCATTCCACTTCCAATCGTTCCGCACGCATACTCCCAGATATTTTACAGAAGTAACTGCTACCAGTGTTTGTTCCGCTTTCATATAATCATACAATAAAGGATCCTTCTTTCTGTTGATGCTCCTTCTGGATCTTCTATGGGTACCACTGTAAAATAGACCGCAAAACGCTACGTACCGTTGACCATGTCATGGGCGATTCTCGTAACACTGCAACAGCACTAACACCGCCCGGGTCGTGGTCGGTCAGAGAAACAGCAGCCTTGTCAGTAACTTCCAACTGGAAAGCACGCCTTCCTGTTCCAGGTGCCACACCAAGCTCAACCGTGTTTTCGAATTTCATTATCATTTCCGTTAAAGCATTTGATGACATTGGACCTCTCAGTATACGATACTCCCTCAGCGCAGCACTGTGTTTGCTGTCGTCCACCTAAAACTGTTTCACTAAAAGCGCGCGGTCTCTCTTCTCGATATCCATACTGTTCACTCACTGGCTTGTCAAATGATAGCTTGGACGTCGAGCCGTCATACAAACAGTGTATTCCCCAGATTTGCAGGATAATACTGGAACTAATGTTTTCGGGGTAAATCGTTCCTCATTAACGCATTAACATATCTACTAAATTTCGCTGCCATACGATAATTACTGCCCACAGTGGACCTCCGTGAGTAGCTACACTTTAATGGTAACCAGTCTGTATTAAATCAAAACATTTGACCTATCAGCTGTGAGCCACATTCTGTAAAGTTTGGAAAGTAGGAGACGAGGTACTGGCAGAAGTAGGGCTGTGAGGACGGGCCGTGAGGCGTGCTTGCGTATCTCAGATGGTAGAAAACTTGCGCGAAAGGCAAAGGTCCCGAGTTCGAGTCTCAGTCCGACACACAGTTTTAATCTGCCAGGAAGTTTCATATCAGCGCACATTCCGCTGCAGAGTAAAAATCTCATTATGTCCAAATTGGTTTTAAAGGTGGCAGGAGAGCAGTACCTCCTCCCATTCTCCAGAAAATACTGGAGATACACTGGTCAGCCTGAACATGATCACGATGTAAACACGTCCAGGCGATAGCAGCGTCACCTGGATAGGAATGACTTCTAGGCAGACACGTAGCGTGCAGGTAGTATGAGTGAGCGGTGCTGTCCGTGCTTAGAAAGGAGAAGGTGAGTCCTCTATCTGAGTTTGACTGAGTGCAGATTATGATGGCCCGGAGTCTCGGAGAGAGCATTTCGGAAACTGCACGACTTGTCTAGTGTTCGAAGAGTGCTGCGGTGAATGTCTTCGACAGTGGCGAAACTAACATGAAACCACGTCTAGATGTCGTGTGGGTGGGTGGCCACCCCCTACCACAGATGTCGGACGCCGTAGGCTGGACAGACTTGTAAAACAGGACAGGCGGCAAACTGTGGCCGAACTAACACCAGACTTTAATACTGGCAGAGTACAAGTGTGTATGAACACACGGTGCACCGAACTCTCCTAACTACTGACCTGCGCAGCCGACGGCCCATGCATGTGCCAATGTGAGCACCACGACATCTGCAACGACGACTGAAATGGGCACGTGACAATCGGCACTGGACGTTAACGCAGTGGCAGAGCGTTGCATGGTGTGGTCTGATGATAATGATGATCATGATGTTTGGGTTGTAGACTGCTCAACTGCGCGGTCATCAGCGCCCATACAAAACACTCAATTCTTACACAGTCCATTTTTATTCACAATCCAACCCAGTCACTGTTACAAATGGATGATGATGATGATGAAATGACGAAGACAAAACAAACATCCTGTCGCCGGGCAGAGAAAATCCCCAACCCGTCCGGGAATCGAACCCGGGACTCCGTGATCCAGAGGTAGCAACGCCAGCCACTAGAAGTATGGTCTGATGAAACCCGATACCTTCTTCTTCATGCCTATGGGAGGGTGCGAATCCGTCGTCTTGCAGGGGAACAGTTCCTTGACAACTGTACTGCGAGACGGAGACAAAGCCGAGCGATTCTAGGCGCTTCAGTCTGGAGCCGCGCAACCGCCGCGGTCGCAGGTTCAAATCCTGCCTCGGGCATGGATGTGTGTGATGCCCTTAGGTTAGTTAGGTTTAAGTAGTTCTACGTTCTAGGGGACTGATGACCTCAGATGTTAAGTTCCATAGTACTCAGAGCCACTTGAACGGAGACAAGCTGGCGGCGGCTCCATTATGCTCTGGGATACATTAAAGTGGACATCCTTCAATCCTTTGGAACTAATGCAAGACACCATGACGACCAAGCAGTATCGTACACTGGTTGCAGATCTCGTATGCCCCTTCATGACGATAATTTTTCCCGACGGCAGTGGCATTTTTCAGCAAGACAATGCGCCATGCCGCAAGGCCAGGAGTGTGGAATGGTTCGAGGAACACAATGGCGAGTTCTAATTGATGTGCTGGGCCACCAACTCACCAGATCTAAACCTGATCGAACACGCCTGGAATATGACTGAACGTGGTGTCAGACCTCACCGCCCCCTTCTCTGGAATTTACCGGAATTAGGTGACTGTGTGTGTGTGTGTGTGTGTGTGTGTGTGTGTGTGTGTGTGTGTGAGAGAGAGAGAGAGAGAGAGAGAGAGAGAGAGAGAGAGAGAGAGACGGATGGAAAAAATTACTGTAATGAAAAGACATTCTCAATACGCCTCGAACTGAATTATATACCACTATTCCAAATTGAACAGTCTTCCCCTGTCCTGGCTTTACCAGTCTATAACCACTACTTATGTGTCTACCACCCTGAAATACCATAAGAGGTGTTTGTACAAAATATACACTTTCCATCTTTTTATCTTCCTTCACATATTTTCAGCAACTTACGGTATTGTAGTGAGTAGCTTCTCAGCGGGAGAAATAGCAAGTAGAAAATTTCTGTCCCGCTATGTCAGAGTAGCTTACTGTAGTTGCTCCAAAAGTAGAAACTGTCTGGACTCACACCGTAGAATTCGTGGAATGTGTGTTAAAGTGTGGAGAACTAACAGGAAGCCACATTGCTCAATGTTCGATATTTACATCATTGTACGTTTGCACCTAAAATTTCTTTTTCTTTCTCAATTTCTTGAGCTTTGAATAATAAGCCACAATAACGTCTTTTCAAAAGAGCTCATGGTTGTAACTGAAACTGACACCGAAACATGATTCGTGCTGTCTGTCTTGTTTCTTGTCATGTGGGGAACTGCATCGTATCGTATCCCATATAGTATCTTCCCAGTTTGGAAGATGATTGGTTTGCATGCATCATATTTCACCTTTAGGATGGAAGTTCGTGAACTTGATCTCATCCCCTGATATTAACAGGACAACCAACAATCCATCACGAGTTTCCTCGACAGTTTTCTAGTTTTTGATGAATGTTGGCCATAAAACAAACTATCACTTGCTACTGATTTCGGCGTTTCGTTAGATGATCAAGAAAATTCCATTTCCGCTGCAAACAAAGTGAGGGACGTGGCACAAGAAACCAACTCTACATTCTTCCAAGCATCAAATTAATAATGCCCAAAAAAATTGCATTGGCCTCGTGACTTATTTAAGCATTTACGCTTATTTAAGCATTTCCCCTTGTAACCTGCGGTATCTGACATTGATACACCAGTGAGAAATTTTCAGTAATGTAATTAAAAAAAAAAAAAAGAGCGAAACTTCGCCGAATCGCAGTGTTGAAATTCCACGCCCATACTGCTGGCAGAACTGTAATACGCGACCTTTCTGTCACCATGGGCACAACATCAGTCTGCTGGGAAGAACACTGGCTGTCGGTGGGTGCCATTTATGAGAAAGTCACAGTGAGCACTTGGTTGACATACTCTGTATAGCCCATCCTCAGCCTCGTTATGTAGGGCCATCCTCCGTCAAGATTTTAGCGCACGGTCTTTCTACACAATTACTCGAGGATAGGAGGGGAGGGGAGGGGGTGGGGTTGCAAAAGTGGGAACCTACCATTACAACTAGCAGTCAAGGCGCGCAAGTGAATTTATATAATAACAGGGGCAGTTTACTGCACTCGTCTCAGAACATATAATTTCCGAAATACTGCTACCGAGGTCGCTAGTTAACGGTAAATTGTGGCCATCTGTGTAACTACCACGCAACAGCAACGCTTGAAACGTGATTACGAGCACCGTCGCCGAATCTTTCGCAGTTTCTTGCGTTTTCGACGCTTTTGATGCTTTGCAGCCCTCTTCAAAGAAGACAGGGCACCACACAGACTATAATATTTCTGCTCCTGTTCACAGGTAACCATTAAAAAATATTCACAAATGGAATTGATAAGAGAAGCAGTATCATAAGGAAAGGCGACGTTCTGGTAAAGAAATGGAAAGGAATAAAATTTTACCATAAAATCGGCGTAGGTTGCTTTCGTTGTTAGTTAGGTACGAACTTATGACATTGGTGAACCATTGAAGTATCATGTATGAACATGTCTGAGAAACTAACTAATTGTTGTGATTATTTGAACATAGAAGAATTATGGAAACAGTGTTTTGTGATTTCATAGTGAGTTGTTTAAATGTAGAAGCTCAGCCTTCGCACCTCTACATTCGGAAAAAAATTCTGCGGCCAATGCGTGACAACATAAACAGAAAACAAGAAGGCGACTGGGAAATTCGGTGAAGGTAACTTATTACAGGAAACGAGTAAAGACTTGGCATCTCGCAATGTATCGATCACTTAAAATCAACCCACACAAAGAAAATACATTACTATGGTTTTAATTCACGATTTAAGATGTCGAGACAATTTTTTATTGTGCGTCAACGGGTCACACACCTGGAAAAACAAATAACACCATCAACAGTCATCGTGTTTTCTTTCACATTGAAAAATTAAAAATTTGCAGGAAATTACACACTGTTGTTAAAATATGTATTCACTTATGTACACTAATCTCTGCTGTTCACTGCGCCTAACACCTCCGCACACTACGACCGCCAAACTTTGCGTGTGTGCACGCTTTTTCGTCACCTTTGTAGGGACCTTTGTTTGTTCTTACTGATCCATTTGGAAGCCAGGAAAAAACCACGCATCATTAAAAGGTTATGCTAAATGTCTATTGTGGCATAAGTTCACTTCTATCACTAATGGGAGACAATTCCGCCTCCGTAACAGTGATCTGCGCAGCTGACTGCCATGCGGAGGAACCAGGTTTGATTCCCATCACTGCCAGGTAGTCTTCGACTGCCATGTGGAGGAACCGGGTTTGATTCCCGACACTGCCAGGGAGTCTTCCTTGGTGCGAGGACTGGAGCGGGCTGCTTTGTCTTGTAATGCCAGCTGTGGAGGTACTTGATGGAGATGTGGTATCTCCAAGTCTGGAAAACTGACGAGCGGGAAAGCAGTGTGCTGACCTCATGCACCTCCATGCTATATCCAATGACGTAATTGGCGAAGGATGACACAGCGGTCAGTCGATACCGATGGGCCAACGGGGGCTTGAGGGCGAAGTTTCATGTTTTTACGTTATGAGAGACAAGGAAACGTGTTGTTACTTTATAAGGCATTATCACAAATCTCACCACGTCGCATACCCCTGGAACAGTGAAAACCAGTGTCCAAAATATTGTGTTAAACACGCCTACCTCTGAACCAATTTGATTGCTCTAATTGACGTTGAGCTTGATGTAGTTTTTGCTCTCCAAAGTACCTTGAGTTTCGACCAGTCGAAATGATGGATAACGCACTCTAAAATATAATGCAACCCTGTACTGTTTCTCAAGTATACATGCAGAGTCTCTGCATGAACACTCCACTTGAAGTTCTACTACCCATTACAGTTATGTGGAGGAAGCGAGTAACACTTCTGTTGGCGTTAAATTAAGACTCATAAGGTTTACCGGTTTATAACGTCTACCACCTGCATCCGGTTTATGTGTAGTAGCATTACAACTTGTATTGGCTGCTATTCGCGATATTGTACACGCCATTTACAAAGGTCAATTATTCACTTCTGTACAAAGTTTGATACTTCCTAAAATGACTCCCTTCGGGATCGACGAACCAGAAAAACTTCTCGTGTTACGCCCACTACTAAACACATCAAGCGTCGTTCAGCACTCTTCAGTAGTTCTTTGTCGTAAAATGGACATTTTTGGCTATCTTAAGGTGTTTTCCAATCCTGGCATTGCATCTGTTTTTAATTCTGGCAGTTCAGAAGTCGTACCCCTCTTTCATCGATATCTAACTTCTATATCATTCGTATACTTCATTATGGTTTTACAGTTTCCACATCTTAAAGTGCAGAAATGATGCATATGACAATTTGTGAAGAATAAATGCCTTTAAAATCCCGCTCAAGTGATAGAATTTGGTTTAAAAAAAAGGTTCAGTGTTGGACAGCGTTTTATGTGAGAATATTTAACATACTTGCATTAGTTAACTGTTACTGTTAGGGTGACCATAGTTGCAGTACATTTTAATGTTACAGTCTGTTATCTTCATAGCCTTCGATTAAAAAATCTGGTGACCATGAATTCTCTCTTGAGCTGCATCGATTCAGTGTTTTCGTTTCATGCACTACTTGGTCTGTGCAATATAATTTCCCTTAATGGGATCGAAAAAAATTGCAATTTAAATGAATGACTGCAATGTACGTATAACACAAAACACTGGTTTGTTTGTGTAGAGTACTGCTTACATTATGGGGATGGGACTATTCTTATTATTATCAGTAGTAAGATATTTTTAGTTTCCTAAGCACTAAACTGTGTTGTAAAAAAAACTGTGACAAACATCGATTTGAAATATTCTTTAATGCGTCAAAACGTATGCTAGCAGCTAATAATTTTTTCGATAAGAGGCCACGGCTGTAAATGCAATAATACTGATTTTATGGTATGTTGAAATTTTAAAGAGTTTACGTGTTTCGCTTTTATATTTCACATTCTTTTGCACTAATTGTCTCCGAGTCAGCAGAGCGAATTATGCTAAATTATACTGGCAGTCGATAAACGCTTTAAGGGAATTAGCCCAGATCGTGGACAGGGTTGTCCACATGGCTTAAGCACATTCAGATGGTTCTGAGAGGCAAATTCACTCTCTAGACTGACCTGACGGCGTCAACAAAAATGGTTCAAATGGCTCTGAGTACTATGGGACTTAACATCTATGGTCATCAGTCCCCTAGAACTTAGAACCACTTAAACCTAACTAACCTAAGGACAACACACAACACCCAGTCATCACAAGGCAAAGGAAATCCCTGACCCCGCCGGGAATCGAACCCGGGAACCCGGGCGCGGGTAGGGAGAACGCTACGGCACGACCACGAGCTGCGGACTCGGCGTCAACACGTATTTTAAATTGGCCTTTGGGTCCTACGTCAGTTTCTAGTGTCTACCCTGTTCTTCTATTTATTCACTTGTTACGACTGATTCCCTCACTTTGAAATTTGCAGAACTTAGGGGAATGCAGCAGGATAACGCCATCGAGATCCGCCGGTATTTCGGCAATGTTAAAGGCACAAAAGAATTAAAGAAATAAACTAATGCGGTTGTCGAGGACATAACCAAGCTGCATTCCCGTTAAGTTATTTGGACATCCGATACACAGAGAGAAGCTCAGGTTATTTCTTCCTTCTTGATTTGGATGAGTACCATACAGAATTTCTCTATTTTACTTTTACAATCGATAGAATGCTGAATATGAAAAAACTCGTCCCATTTTTAAGTAGGGAGAAGAGCCCGTGACCGGGAGCGGGCCCTTTTATCGCTGATGGTAAATGCTTCCGCAGGATGACAACAGGTGGCTGAAGACACGTGTATGTCACATTAACAAAACGAGGAGTCCTTAGATCTGGCTTAAGTTGCAGCTGACACCGTTGTGACGAGTTAACGTACGTAGCACTGTGCATAACAGAGTATCAGATGTGGCACATTACGTCGTGGTTCAAATAAAAACTCGGGACTTTTAACACGACTTTCAGTCCAAGTTACAGGGCAACATCGTGACTGAAGATAATGATGCCCCGGCAAAAGGAAACTGGTAGTCTGAGAAGAAGAATATAGCGTGAGCCTGGTCCAACATACGATAAGTATTCTTTGACACACGTCCTCCAGTGGAAAAACTACTAAAAGTATTATTTCCTATTTCGATGCCAAACTGCTAGTTCTTTCGTCTCGTAACAGCGCTCCAGAGCATAAATCATGAATCTGGCACTATCCCCGCCCCCCTCCCTCACCCCCCACTTCGCTATATCCTTCTTCTGTTCTTGTAAAAAAAAATGGTTCAAATGGCTCCGAGCACTATGGGACTTAACATCTGTGGTCATCAGTCCCCTAGAACTTAGAACTACTTAAACCTAACTAACCTAAGGACATCACACACATCTAGGCCCCAGGCAGGATTCGAACCTGCGACCGTAGCGGTCGCTCGGTTTCATACTGTAGCGCCTAGAACCGTGCGGTCACTCTGGCCGGCCCTGTTATTGTAAGCAGGATCATCCACACCTCCTCCCAACAACATAGACTGGCTATGGCACCGCCATCTTTGAAGCAACTTGAAAACAGAGCCGCAATGTCTTGTAGCGTCAGTGTGCAGCCTACACGTCGTCTGCTAATACCAAATGTTGTTGTTGATTACTACGCATGTCGTAAAAAAAAGGCCAATCTGCACCGACAATCTGATTTTGCTACTGTAAAACATATAGCGATGAAGGCAAAAGAAATGAAACACACTTCTGACCTCGATTAATTGGAAAGTTTATTTCGAAATGTTGCAGCTCATTTCGCTGCAATGCCATATAGACTAGGTCAAAAACAATTTTAAATAGTTCAGTAGGTCCAAAAACGATCAATTGACAGCGCAGGACCTTTCACTGTCCCTTAAACAATATAAGTTTGTATATATTTGCCAAATGTGTTTCCCTCTTTCTTCCATTGGCCTGGTTTTTTGCACAAATGGTGTAACCTACAATTAAAATACTATTTTAACAGCATCCTGACTAGAAAAGCGTAATGTGACTCTTCTCCAAATTCAGTTGGCACCATTAGATGGTCAAAATCGAGTAAATAAATTCGACCTGTCACCCAACAATCTGAACAATTCCACACACAACTACAGAAGGAAGTTCTTCTTCCATATTAAGGTTTGAAAGTCCCTGAGAACCCTTTATGCCACTGTTAACAATTTTAATACACCCTCTGGAGCAGTATAAAAACTATTTTTGATGTATTTTATTGCAATGAAACCAGTTTTCCATCAGTTTCCTCCAATTTACGGAGGTACTGCTGCAGTAAATTAAGTTTCACACTTGCTGTTAAACCATTAAGAAAACAATAGCTAACAGGAATTTTCCAGCTCCTATTAATCCCAGTGACCATAAGCACTAGTGCCTCTTTTGCTATTTGGCTATCATCACTTTCCTCACATCCTTGCCCTAAGTCAACATAACCCCAGACCTTATTACCATCCCATATTAAGTCTTTTTTAAGAGCCACTTCATCGAACATAAGTGCAGTTAAAATAGGTCCTGAACTACATTGAACCTCATCTGCAAATTTTTTTAAGCTTTCTTCTGTAAATTCAGGACTGCCATTTACTGTAGTTGCCCACCTGGGGAGTGTTCGAAGATGGGGTAATTTAACAAACTTCCTCAAATAATTATAAGCTTTGGAGGGGTAAAAATTGAGTGTAAGGGCAAACTGTCTTATTTATTTAGGATATTCAGGAATTGAACATTTGTTTTGCATTGCAAAAAGTGATTCAGAATATCACTATTTTTGTCACATCCTGTCACTTCAGAAGCACAGTCTTGAAGTCTCTTATTTAGGCCCACAACCACTGTTTTATATGTCACAATTTGTTTCCTCTTTCTTGAAACACTTTGCCTTGCATCTTTCGCTTGCTTCCTGAGCTTCTCGGTCCTTTTCTGTAGTGCCTCATAATTCTGTTTCAATTTTTTCGGGCTAGGCAAACAATAAGAATTGTCTGTATGATCATTCTGATACTGTCTTTCACCTACAAAAATGAAGTTTATCATTAAGTTTTATTTTTCTTTAAACATACATTGATTAATAGTAAAATTCACCACAACCCATATAGCAAATAAATGACAGGAAAACTATTTTACCTGGTTCATTTCATAAGGAAGCTGATTCTTCACTGACAAGCCGTTTCCTTGGTTGTGTCTATACTATAGTTGTTTTCTGCAGATGGTCAGGAAACGTAAATATTGTCGATACTGCGTTTGCCAGAAGTCGCCTTTTCTCGTTTGTACTATACATGTATCTATCTTCAAAGTGAAACGAGCATATATTGAGTTGGCTGCCACTTATCTCGCCTCATATTGGCTACCCACCGACTTAACAGCTCTTTCTTTTTCAGTGGAAATCTAGAAATAAAGAGACGTGTATACAGTAGCTTATTTACATTTTGTATACAGCTTAAACACGAAAATGATGCACAAGACGCTAAGTACAACACGCATTTACATACTCACCTGAAATATGATATTCCAGTTGTTTTATCACTTCTATTAGCGCAATTGTACGCTGCACATACACTGAGCATGATTCGCGATCGGTCAATAAGACTTTTAAAATAAATTACAACCGGAAAACAGTGACTTTCTAATGCCATTACTATATACCAAATGTAAATATACTGCCATGTAGACGTTTCAAAAAATGGCGGCCGGTTTTGCTTTTTGCTGCCGCTGGGAGCGCTGTTACCTCACAGATAGCCACTCCATGTAATTTATATACCTCCTTGCCTCGTCCCAAAGAAAACAAAATCCGATTCCATTAACTGAACTTGAATTTAATAGTGGTCATTGGAATATAGGTCGGAATGGGGTAAGACGCCTACAAACTCCAATTGGAGACAATACCAAAAATACTATAAGCATTTCGCAAATGCCTTCTCGCATGAGTCCCAAAGCAAATATCCTAGACGAATTAAGAAATATAATACTTATTCCGACATTTCCCATGTAATGTATACAAAGTAATCACCTTCAGATATATGTGTAGATGTAACACAATATAGTAGATGCAGAAATTAGTTGGCGTGGTACTTAAGCAGGAGACTTTGTTAGCGCTTACGCCGTAGCCGCTTTCCTGCCGCGCTCTATCTTTTCAGACGCCACCTGCCAACAATAGAGGCCGCCTGTGACACATCTGCCCGCGTGGCGCTCAGCTGACTTGGCCTGGACAGTCAGACTCACGCGGACAGCTGCGGCTCAAGGCCGCTCGTTGTGCAGCCCGCCAGTGACGCACGCCGACAGCAAAGCTTCGCCGCTCAACTAGAGCGGTGTCCAGCATGCAATGTGGCGGCTAGAGTTCGGCAAGACCAATCTTTTTCCCGCTTCGATTCCTACGATTCAATCTCACATTGCGAATCGATTCCTACTATTCTTTCACGATTCATTCTAGTCTGCGATGGCACGATTCTTGCGCAATGCAAAAAGTTCTACATCTTACTCACAGATGGCAGGACATGTCTGAAATTGTCAATGGGGTTAGAATCGAACAATGTCATGATAAGATATGCCAGAAATAGTTTATTTATGAGTAAACATGCATATGACGTTACATGTGTGATTCACGATTTATACGTGTAGTGTCTTAATTGATGAGAGGTCACGTTTGATTTGATTGCATCTATTGTTTTATTTTAGTATGCGGGAAAGAGAAGTCGATTTGTGCGATATGTGGTGCAAAATTACATGGTACGCCAGTTTGGTTGTGCGGCTTGAACGTATCCAACTACAGACGTCTGTTTTATAGTAACAAAATCTAGCGGTGAGGCAGACGTGGTTTGACTCATATCATCCTATGTTTTTCTGTGCTAAGATGTCTTTCCAAGTTCACATCACAACGCAGCTGACAGCCCTCCCACAAGGCAAATTTAGCTTAACTTTCATTTCTTCTAAATACAAAGCATAGGTATTTTGCATTTAATTTGTCTGAGAACTTGCCGCTGTCACTACTATTTACGTGAGAAGACGATACCGCCAAGTGTCAGCTTGGTTTTCACGAGTAATATTACGGCGCATGAGCTTCGTTTGTTCTTTCCGAGCTTCCTTTGTTCACACGCATCCTCCACTTGACTGCCATCTGGCGGTCGTAATCATTCGGCACGACTCGGCATGATTCGGAAGTTGCCTTCGAAGCATAGCATACTAAGAATCGATGAATCGTTGGAACGTGGAATCGTTACTACCCGGAAACACGCAATCGTTCTTACGATTCTTTTGAACGACGATTCGTCCGTATCACAATTCGATTGTTACGAATCTTTATTTAGAGTCGTTCAAATGAATGACTCATTCACGAATCGCCACAACTCTAGCGGCGGCACCACGGCAGGAATTACTGCTGCGGTTTCGATCGTGTATTAACTAAGGGAGTTTTTGTGCAAGAGCGGTATATGGTGATCACAAATTATAACACACTTCCGCGAAGCTGTGCGTACACCAAGCTGAACACGTATTTCCATTTAGTCACAGAAGAAAACTACGATTAGATGTTTGTTTCCGTCAGACAGTTAGTAGGAAACATGTGAGGCGTTGTTATTGGTAGTGGGGCTGCAAAACGTTGTGAGATTCGTGGTGTGTGCAGATATACCGTGTGCGTTGTCAGGATAGAGAAGGTGTGGGGACATCTAAGGAGTGTTTATTTAGAAAACAAAGTTTTCCTGAAATAGCCGTTTGTGTGTTACAGTTGGGCGCGACCGGTTGGCAAGTCCTCCTCCAGCAAGCTTTTGCGGGACTGAGTCGTAACTAGAAATTTGGAACTAGGTCCACAGTGAAAGTAGGAAGGAAACACATATTAGGTAGCTAGGACACGGTTCTCGAGAGAGCTTGCTGTTTTGGTTGACTTCCATGCGGTAGCCAGCAGTCAGCAAATGATTCCAACCCACAGTCCCCTACTGGCTGTACACAGAGAATGCATCAGCATTTCAATAGAAAAAACCACATTTGCTGAGGCGACAACATTTCTTGGAACGTACATCACAATGAATTGTCGTTGTTGTTGTGATCTTCACTCCTGAGACTAGTTTGATGCAGTTCTCCATGCTACTCTATCCTGTGCAAGCTTCTTCATCTCCCAGTACCTACTGCAATCTACATCCTTCTCAATGTGCTTACTGTATTCATCTCTACGATTTTTACCCTCCACATTGCCCTCCAATACTAAACTGGTGATCCCTTGATGCCTCAGAACCTGTCCTACCAACCTATCCCTTCTTCTAGTCAAGTTGTGCCACAAACTCCTCTTCTCCCCAATCCTATTCAATACCTTCCCATTAGTTATGTGATCTACCCATCTAATCTCAGCATTCTTCTGTAGCACCATATTTCGAAAGCTTCTATTCTCTTCTTGTCCAAACTATTTCTCGTCCATGATTCACTTCCATACATGGCTACACTCCATACAAATACTTTCAGAAACGACTTCCTGACACTTAAATCTATACTCGATGTTAACAAATTCCTCTTCTTCAGAAACTCATTCCTTGTCATTGCCATTCTACATTTTATATCCTCTATACGTTGACCATCATCAGTTATTTTGTCCCCCAATAGCAAAACTCCTTTACTACTTTAAGTGTCTCATTTCCTAATCTAATTCCCTCAGCATCACCAGATTTAATTCGACTACATTCCATTATCGTCGTTTTGCTTTTGTTGATGTTCATCTTATATCCTCCTTTCAAGACACTGTCCATTCCGTTCAACAGCTCTTCCAAGTCCTTTGTTGTCTCTGACAGAATTACAATCCCATCGGCGAACCTCAAAGTTTTTATTTCTTCTCCATGGATTTTAATACCTACTCCAAATTTTCCTTTTGTTTCCTTTACTGCTTGCTCGATATACAGATTGAATAACATCGGGAAGAGGCTACAACCTTGTCGCACTCCCTTCCCAACCACTGCTTCCCTTTCATGTCCCTCGACTCTTATAACTGCCCATCTGGTTTCTGTACAAATTGTAAATAACCTTTCGCTCCCTGTATTTTATCCCTGCCACCTTTAGAATTTGAAAGAGAGTATTCCAGTCAACATTGACAAAAGCTTTCTCTAAGTCTACAAACGTTATAAACGTAGGTTTGTCTTTTCTTAATCTAGCTTCTAAGATATGTCGTAGGGTCAGTATTGCCTCACGTGTTCCAACATTTCTACGGAATCCAAACTGATCTTCCCCGAGGTCGGCTTGTACCAGTTTTTCCATTTGTCTGTAATGCATTATAACTGAATAACACAAGAAAATATTTTATAAAATATAAACGTATTTAGAATGGTTGGGCGACCTTCACACTTACTCTGCGTTTGAATACACACCAAGACACAGTGATGGTGCTGCATGACAGTCATGTCTGCAGTTAGCTTGTCTTGCAACGCTCGTCTGAAGATGACATATACACTCCTGGAAATTGAAATAAGAACACCGTGAATTCATTGTCCCAGGAAGGGGAAACTTTATTGACACATTCCTGGGGTCATATACATCACATGATCACACTGACAGAACCACAGGCACATAGACACAGGCAACAGAGCATGCACAATGTCGGCACTAGTACAGTGTATATCCACATTTCGCACCAATGCAGGCTGCTATTCTCCCATTGAGACGATCGTAGAGATGCTGGATGTAGTCCTGTGGAACGGCTTGCCATGCCATTTCCACCTGGCGCCTCAGTTGGACCAGCGTTCGTGCTGGACGTGCAGACCGCGTGAGACGACGCTTCATCCAGTCCCAAACATGCTCAATTGGGGACAGATCCGGAGATCTTGCTGGCCAGGGTAGTTGACTTACACCTTCTAGAGCACGTTGGGTGGCACGGGATACATGCGGACGTGCATTGTTCTGTTGGAACAGCCATTTCCCTTGCCGGTCTAGGAATGGTAGAACGATGGGTTCGATGACGGTTTGGATGTACCGTTCACTATTCAGTGTCCCCTCGACGATCAACAGATGTGTACGGCCAGTGTAGGAGATCGCTCCGCACACCATGATGGCGGGTGTTGGCCCTGTGTGCCTCGGTCGTATGCAGTCCTGATTGTGGCGCTCACCTGCACGGCGCCAAACACGCATACGACCATCATTGGCACCAAGGCAGAAGCGACTCTCATCGCTGAAGACGGCACGTCTCCATTCGTCCCTCCATTCACGCCTGTCGCGACACCACTGGAGGGTGGCTGCACGATGTTGGGGCGTGAGCGGAAGACGGCCTAACGGTGTGCGGGACCGTAGCTCAGCTTCATGGAGACGGTTGCGAATGGTCCTCGCCGATACCCCAGGAGCAACAGTGTCCCTAATTTGCTGGGAAGTGGCGGTGCGGTCCCCTACGGCACTGCATACGATCCTACGGTCTTGGCGTGCATCCGTGCGTCCCTGCGGTCCGGTCCCAGGTCGACGGGCACGTGCACCTTCCGCCGACCACTGGCGACAACATCGATGTACTGTGGAGACCTCACGCCCCACGTGTTGAGCAATTCGGCGGTACGTCCACCCGGCCTCCCGCATGCCCACCATACGCCCTCGCTCAAAGTCCGTCAACTGCACATACGGTTCACGTCCACGCTGTCGCGGCATGCTACCAGTGTTAAAGACTGCGATGGAGCTCCGTATGCCACGGTAAACTGGCTGACACTGACGGCGGCGGTGCACAAATGCTGCGCAGCTAGCGCCATTCGACGGCTAACACCGCGGTTCCTGGTGTGTCCGCTGTGCCGTGCGTGTGATCATTGCTTGTACAGCCCTCTCGCAGTGTCCGGAGCAAGTATGGTGGGTCTGACACACCGGTGTCAATGTGTTCTTTTTTCCATTTCCAGGAGTGTATTTCTTCGAGTTAAGTAGTCAAATACACTGGTGTGCAAAACTTGCGAACGAAAGTAACTTTCGCACGATGTGTTATGCCAAGTAACACAGCTCTATGGAACTTGGACCACACACGAAAGAACTGCTACATTAATGCACGAAAGGTAGCTGAAAGTGATACGCAATGAGTCAACCAGAAATGACAATTCTATCCAACAACAATAATTATTAAACTGAATTTACCACCATTCTTGCCTGGACATTACAAAAGGCGGGATATCGTTTTCAATAAAGTGATTGATCATACACGACAGTTCTTTTTCTACAGTGTGCTCCATTGCTGACCAGAAGGTGGTTGTTCAGTTCCTGTTGCATATATGAATGTATGGACATCTTCGACATTGTTCCTTGGGGCACTACGTACCCTCATATGGCGGAGGTGGTAGTACGTAATCCACTCAGGAACGCTGTCGAAAATGATGGTTTTGGTGGTCCAGGTGCTTTGGTGTGGGGAGCATAATGTTGTAGGACCGTACTGACCTCCAAATCTTTCGAACACGGTACACTCACTGTTCAATGTTATCCTGACACTGTACTCCCTATGTAATTCTGCAGGCTTTCGCGGCCGTTGTCACTGAAGTTCAAATCTTCTGGGTTATTAGGCCGCGTCATATTTCTACTAAACTTATCGACGTTTCGACCCCTCTGCTCGGATCTTCCTCGGGATCTTGTGGTGTCCACTACTGCTAGAAGACATTGTTGTAGTAGTAGACACCATAAGATCCCGAGGAAGATCCCAGCAGAGGGGTCGAAACGTCGATCATTTTAGTAGAAATATGACGCGGCCTAATAACCCAGAGGATATGAACTTCACTGTACTCCTTCCTCATGTGCATCTTTTCAGAGGTACATTAGGCCTCACTTCACTTTTATGGATGACTAAGCGTGACGCATCGAACTGCGCAGATGCAGGAGCTCAAAATGGTCAAATGTGTGTGAAATCCTCTGGGACTTAACTGCTAAGGTCATCAGTCCCTAAGCTTACACACTACTTAAACTAAATTATCCTACGGACAAACACACACACACCCATGCCCGAGGGAGGACTCGAACGTCCGCCTGGACCAACCGCACAGTCTATGACTGCAGCGCCTGAAACCGCTCGGCTAATCCCGCGCGGCGGTGCAGGAGCTGTCGGAACGAGAAGACACTCGGCGGATGCCCATTTCCCCGACTTTAAACCGATAGAGCACGTGTGGAAAGCATGGATAGAGGTATTGGAGCACGTTTACATGCACCAAGGCCCGTTCAGAAGTTGTAAACTGTGATGGTAGACGAACGAAACTCCCTACCAAACAACTCCGTACCAACCTTGTGGACAGGATGGGATCATAATACAGAGTTTCCATTGCTATCCATGGTGTCACACATCCTATTACTAATCATTTCCCGACTTACGCAAGTCCGCCGGCCGCGGTGGACTAGCGGTTCTAGGTGCGCAGTCCGGAACCGCGCGAGTTCTACGGTCAAAGGTTCGAATCCTGCCTCGGGCATGGGTGTGTGTGATGTCCTTAGATTAGTTAGGGTTAAGTAGTTCTAAGTTCTATGGGACTGATGACCACAGATGTTAAGTCCCATAGTGCTCAGAGCCAAGTCCAGGAAACCGTCATAAATGCTAAGAGACTTCAGTGTAGCAATTGGTTGCGCAAAAGTGTCGTTTCATGTTCATCTGAGTGCGTATTTCTTTGTTACCTTCTGTGCTGTGCTGCACTGTAACAATTCGTTCTTTGTGTGATCTAAGTATGATCAAGCTATGTTAATAGGCATTGCCACGTCATGCGAAAGTTGCTTTTTTGCCGGCCCCTGTGGCCGAGCGGTTCTAGGCGCTTCGCCGGCCGCTGGTGACCGAGCGGTTCTGGCGATACAGTCTGGAACCGCGCGACCACTACGGTCGCAGGCTCCAATCCTGCCTCGGGCATGGATGTGTGTGTTGTCCTTAGGTTAGTTAGGCTTAAGTAGTTCTAAGTTATAGGGGACTTATGACCTCAGCAGTTGAGTCCCATAGTGGTCAGAGCCATTTGAACCATTTCTAGGCGCTTCAGTCCTGACCCGCGCTGCTGCTACGGTCGCAGGTTCGAGTCCTGCCTCGGGCATGGATGTGTGTGATGTCCTTAGGTCAGTTAGGTTCAAGTAGTTCTAAGTTCTAGGTGACTGATGACCTAGAAGTTAAGTCCCATAATGCTCAGAGCCCTTTGAACCATTTTTTGAAAGTTGATTTCGTGCTAGCAGCGTATGGGTGAGTACATGGACGACAAAGAAAGTAAATGATTATGGAGTGTTACTGCGATTTAATTATGGTGCTAAGTCACTAAATGCTTCAGTCAAACAAACCATATATCGTGGTGTACAATGAAATGACTTGGCTTTCTTCCTGCTACATTGCCACCAACAGTTGCTGCTGATGGAACGGTAAGACTAGTATCGTCGAATCAAGCGAATGTGAATGATGTAATCCTTATATGCTTCTCATTTACGGAGAATGCCAACGAAATTCAGTGAGTGCTAGAGACTTACACGCTGAAAGATATCCTCAGCGTACTCACCCTGTGTCTTACACCTAAATATGTGTATGATAAACTGAGAACAAATGGATCTTTAACACATCGGAAATATATCGGTCAAAGGAAAGATACTAGCGAGGAAACGGAAGTTGTTACTCTTGCCACTGTGGTTCGAGATCCTTGTCAGTTCGCGTCAAATCCCAAGAGAGTCTGTCATGAGCCAGAGTAGTGTTGTTGGTGTTCTGCATCGCCATAAATATCATCCTTGCCATATCAGTCTTCACCAAGGATTAACTGGTACGCACGGTATGCATCGCATTGAATTGTGCCAATGGGCTCAACTTCAGATTCAGAGGGATTACACATTTATTAATTTGATTTTATTCACTGACGAGGCTACAGTCATGAACCATTAAAATGTTAATTTACGTAACATGCATTATTGGGCAGCTGAAAATCCATGTTGGCTAAGGCAAGTTGCACATCAAAAACCGTGGTCGGTGAATGTGTGGTGTGGGATTCTGGAAGACATAATTATAGGCCCGTATTTCATCGAAGGAAATCTTAATAGTAGGAAGTACATCACATTCCTGGAAGAAACATTAGGTCTGTTACTAGAAGAAATGCCTTTAGGAACAAGGAACAGTATGTGGTATCAACACGATGGGAACACGGCAGATTTTTCGCTGATGGCTAGAAATGAGTTGTAGAGACAATTCCCAAATCTTGGGATTATTGGACGTGCAGGAAATGTGTCGTGGCCGGTTCGTTCGCCAGACTTGACGCCTCTGGATTTTTTCTTGTAGGGATTCGTAAAAGACATTGTTTTAAAAACTTTCCAACTTCCCCTGAAGATATGCGACAGAATTGTCAGAGCATGTGCTTTGATAAGTGCCGATGTGATAAGGAATAGCACTCAGCCCATGATAAGGAGATTGCAGTACTTCACCGATACCAATGGTCATCACCTCGAACACCTTCTGTAAATGGACGTTCATGCTACCTTTGTGGCCTTTGTTGACGTTCAAAGACCTTATTGTTTCACATCATTGGATTCGTCTCGACATCTCGATAGCCACTATCAGAAGAAAATACCAGACTACAGCATCCCATTAAAAAAAAAAAAAAAAAACGAAGTTGACCTTCGTGTCTCTGAAGCGATCCCACCTAGCAACAAAAAACCGTCATATTATGGCCCCCGTTGTCCAATGCAACTTTGGTCCCACGAACTTTTCAGCTCCTATCGTACTTTGAGTTATTCTTTGTGGCAATAATTAGTGACTCACCCTGTATAATGGAAGGTGTTGGTGCTATAGCACTACCGCCTGAAGTTATTGTTGCGTCTGAAGACTTCTCTTGAAAATGACATGCTGTGCTCTGTTTGATAGTAACTTTTAAAGATACGCTAATGTGCAACCTCTTTAGTAGGACTTCGTTGGTACACTACAGAGTTCGGCAAGGATGGATTTCGTATACTGTATAAAAGGCTCACTGCACATATGTCCTCTCCTCCATTGCATTCTGTGTCATTTCTTAAGCTGCAAAAGACTTGTAGAGACGAACGTCTTAATGAAAGTCTGTCATTTTCCGGCCTCAGCCTTCACAGTTGAGGTTGCTGTTTAATCAATCACCACCATTGAAATCTCCTCACAAACTCACGGTACGGTAGGCACAGAAGAAAGAAGGTAAGTAGCAACTGTCGTTATTAACAGTTAGAGCACTACTGCTGTAACCATAGAGTCGGTCATGCAATGTACATAACATGCAATACGACAGATAATACTGGTCTCCACAGGTGCTGCGGGAACCTTGACCCTGAAGCTGGGGGGAAGCCATTGTTCGAGAAGCCAAGTGACGGAAAATCGTTGGTTCCGCCATTTATATAACGCATCCTTCAGAACACTTCGGCAAATTGTCGTCCGCCTCCAGATTACTGCGTGTTCCCGAGCTTCCGTGTTCCTCCAGCACAGCCAGCTGATTTCACGCTCCGGTCGTTTGCTAAGCGCCATGACCTTGGTCGTCGCCAAAGCAGACCCGAGTCATGCGATGGTTAGAGGAAAAGACAGCACATAGAAGTCTGAGAAGAACAGAAAATTGCTATTCGTATCCACATCCGAGGTTATTAATATTCTGGAAACCACCTTACCTGGTCGCTTCTGGGGTGCTCTGGCCTGAAATTCCGTGTGCTGAAGTTCGCTCTCGTAATAAACATTTCGTAACTAACTAAACAGAGGCTAGTCGCGACGACATGCTAGTACAACAGAGCTTGTCATACTCCTGATACGTTTCGTTAAGTCACTTCTCTTGAACGTGTTCTACCAGAAGATCGATGGATTACGTGAATTTTCTCGAAATGGCGTTTGGATGAAGTAATATTACCTTAAAAAGCAGCACCGTACTTGGCTCCAATGGCAGGAAGGAACTGTGCCTCTCCAAGAAAACCAAATACCACATGCAACTTCCCTAGGTAAAGTCTGCACTGACAAGGCTGATGAGCCCGCTTGTTCCTTTTTCTTTTCCTTTTTTTTTTACGTTAACACTTCTGTAAGAAATCCTAACAAATTTGAATTCCCAGTTTTTGTCGTCTCTGAGAATGCACATTTCTAGGCGTAAAACGAAAGACTCCTTGCCATCAAAAACGTAACGAGATCTCTATCAATTTGTTTCTTTATCTCACAGAAAACCTAATATAATGAAGCCAAAGTGGCATGGTCAATATTACGTATATAATCACTTAGCTTTATTACATTGGAAAATGTTTTTAAAAAATATGACGATAGTCACTAAAGACTGAAATCGATGATCCGCCGACAATTTTTTTTTTTTTTTGTAACAGACGGGAATAAAAGAATCAAATTCTATACTTTCTGTTTCATTGTCTACATTCCCGACTAAAGTCACTGATTGTAAGATTTCTGTCAAACCATGGTTTTCAATTTGGTATATTGCATTAGAAGTTATATCCATGCTCTTAATAATACGCTCCGACAAAAACCCTACGCGCCACGAAGGAATTATCCGAATGGGATGGAAATCGGCAGATGTGATGGACATGTACAGACATACAAATTATTATTATTTCAGAAAAATTGGATGATTTATTCAAAAGACTCAGTTTCGTAAATTGAACACGTCAATAACGCGTTGGTCCACTCCGACTCTTATGCAAGCAGTTATTCGGTTTGGCATTGAATGAAAAAGTTGTTGGATATCCTCCTGAGGGTATCGTGCCAAATTCTGTATATGAGGCGTGTTTTTTAAGTAAATAAAGCACTCTGTCTTCAGGCCACGAGTGGCCTACCGGGACCATCTGACCGCCGTGTCATCCTCAATGGAGGATGTGGATAGGAGGGACGTGGGATCAGCACACCGCACTCCCGGCCGTTATAATGGTATTCTTGACAGAAGCCGCTACTATTCGGTCGAGTAGCTCCTCAATTGGCATCACGAGGCTGAGTACACCCCGAAAAATGGCAATAGCTCATGGCGGCCTGGATGGTCACCCATCCAAGTGCCGATCACGTCCGACAGCGCTTAACTTCGGTGATCTCACGGGAACTGGTGTATCCACTGCGGCAATGCCGTTGCCTTTTTAAGTAAGTACCGTTTTGAAATTAAAAAAAGACGTGCTAAGATATCTCAATAATTTTATTTTTACATGAACGCCTGTACCTTAATCTACTTTTCTACATAATTTCCGTCAATATTGAGGCACTTGTCATAACGTTGTACCAGTTTTTTAATACATTCCTCATAGAAGTCTGCCGCCTGACTTGTAAACCACTGCATCACCACTGTTTTGACTTCGGCATCGTCTTGAAGACGCTAACCACCCAGGTGTTTCCTCAAGTGCAGGAACAGATGGTAGTCACTGGGCGCAAGATCGAGGCTGTACGGAGGAGGATCTAGAGTTTCCCATCGAAAAGATGAGATGAGATCTTTGGTCTGATTCGCCACATGCGGACGGGCATTGTCTTGCAACAAAACGATGCCATTGCTCAACCGCCATGGACTGTTGCTTTGATTATGGTGTGACGTAGGCCACCCGTGTTTCATCGCCCGTAACAATTTCGCATAAGAAATCATCACCGTCGTTGTGATGCCGCTCAAGGAAAGTCAATGCACTGTCTAAACGGTTGGTTTTGGGCACATGCGGCAACATTTTCGGTAGCCAACGTGTGCACAATTTTCGGTAATTTTAGGGCTCGGTCACAATGCCATACAAAACAGTACGAGAAACATTGGGAAAGCCATCCCGCAAGGAGAAAATCGTAAAGAGTCTGTTTTCCCTCACCTTATTGTCCACTTCCTGCACCAAACTTTCCTTAACGACCGAAGGACGCCCACTATGTTGTTCATCATGCACATTTGTGCGGCCATCTTTAAATGCTCCCACCCACTTTCTTATCATTCCATCACTCATAATGTTTTCTCCGTAAACTGCACAGATCTCACGATGAAAATCGATCGCTTTTAGGCCTTTAGCACTAAGAAATCTTATAACAGCCCGTAATTCACAGTCGGTGGAACTCACGATTATCGGAGACATCTTAAACACTCAGCACACAACGTAAACAAGGAAGAATCAGACTGTAATGGCGTCAGTGCGTAGATTAAGGTACAGGCTTTCATGTAAAAATAAAATTATTGAGATAGCTTAGCACGTCTTTTTTTAAATTTCCAAACGATTCTTACTTAAAAAAACAAGCCTCGTACCTCGGGAATTTGACGGTCTAGCGCGCCTGTTGGACAGAATTAGGCACGGTACCCAACAACTCCACAACCAACGACAAGCAGAACTACTGTTTGCATAAGGGCCGGAGGTAGAGCAAAGTGTTATTGACTTGCTCAATTTACGAAACTTGAGTTTCTTGAATAAAGCGTCCAATTTTTTCAATTTTACCTGAAACTGTAATCATTGATCAGCGCACGTACTTCACATCTACCAATTTCTTCCATTTGGATAATTCCGTCGTGGCATCTGTCTTTTCTCTTAGTGTGTAGTGATACACTATCAGTGGTTTTAACTACGATGCATGTCAACATCATATCAAACTATCGTAACTGAATAGCTTTGTCTTCCAGTCATCTTAAGAGTCCTCAGGTACTCAGTTTGCCACGGTGGTGACAGATGATCCCGGGTGGAGCAACTTCTATCCGCATCAGTATTTCCTTCTTTTTCCTACGACGCCTCCTGTCAGTCGCTTTTCGTCGGCTGTTCCCTTCAAAAAGAAGTCCCCTCGACGGACTTTGTGATCTCCAGGAGGAACTGCTGAGAGCTGAAGTGTCTGCGACGTTACATTCGTGGCTCCGATCCATAAACTTAGGAGAGAGTGACTTTTTCAATTAATCTGCCTGACCGGCTCGTATTTTCTCGCAGTGTGTAACCCCAGCTAAATCTTGAGTGAAAATCCGTCAGTTTCAGTTTGCAGTTAATTAGCAGATTCTTTCGTCTAAAGAGAATAAACTGGAGAACTGTTGCTTTCTTCTGTACGAGGCGTGTTTTGTAATTAAAAAAAAAGACGTTCTAAGATGTCTCAATAATTTTATTTTTGCATGAAAGCCTGCACCTTAATCTACGCACTGACACCATGACAGTTTGATTCTTTCTTGTTGGCGTTGTGTACTGAGTGTTTGAGATGCCTCTGATAATCGTGAGTTCCGCCGACTGTGAAGTACGGGCTGTTATAAGTTTTGTTAGTGCTAAAGGCCTAAAAGCGATCGACATTCATCGTGAGATCTGTGCAGTTTACGGAGAAAACATTATGAGTGATGGAATGGTCAAAAAGTGGGTGAGAGCATTCAAAGATGGCCGCACAAATGTGCATGATGAACAACGGAGTGGGCGTCCTTCGGTCGTTAAGGAAAGTTTGGTGCAGGAAGTGGACAATAAGGTGAGGGAAAACAGACTCTTTACGATTTTCTCCTTGCGGGATGGCTTTCCCAATGTTTCTCGTACTGTTTTGTATGGCATTGTGACCGAGCCCTAAAATTACCGAAAATTGTACACACGTTGGCTACCGAAAATGTTGCCGCATGTGCACAAAACTAAACGTTTAGACAGTGCACTGACTTTCCTTGAGCGGCATCACAACGACGGTGATGATTTCTTATGCCAAATTGTTACGGGCAATGAAACATGGGTGGCCTACGTCACACCATAATCAAAGCAACATTCCATGGAAGTTGAGCAATTGCATCGTTTTGCTGCAAGACAATACCCGTCCGCATGTCGCGAATCAGACCAAAGATCTCATCAGATCTTTTGCATGGGAAAAGGAGGCTATTCAAAAACTGGTACAGCGTTATGACAAGAGTCTCAATATTAACGAAAATTATGTAGAAAAGTAGATTAAGGTACAGGCTTTTATGTAAAAACAAAATTGAGATATCTTAGCACTTCTTTTCTTAATTTCAAAACGGTAATTACTTAAAAACACGCCTCGTATTTCTAAATTTGCTCATTTTGCAGGTACAGGTTAAATATATTGTCTATTCCTGAAAGTTGCTTGGATTCTATTGATCCCAAACTCGGATTTCAATCCTCGATACATTCACAACTCGTTGAATAATTTCATTCTTACTTAGAAAAACCCATATAACTCAGCACGTAAACATCCTTAAAAACGTTGCCCACACATTAATTAATATGTTCGAAATAAATTGCACTTGTATTAGAATCGTATAAAACACAAACGTCACATGGTAGATATTGACTGACAGATGACAAAATACTGTTTCACCATGTACGTGATTACATTCAGTCATTTTTTCTTTAAATACAGTTGTTGTATCAGTTTCATAAAGATATTCAAGGGAAACCACAGCTGCAGCATTATCTTTTTCTCGTTACTGGCTGTAACTAATGTTGCAGTAGAGGTCAGCGGAGCATCTGTGGCGGATTAGTGACTATAAGGTCGTTATAGCAAGACTAATACCGTAAAATCCTAACCAATCTGAAATAAACGTAAAATACTCGTAACAATTAGCTTGTCACTTTGCTAAGAGACAGTCTCTGTTCCTTCTGAACTATATAAAGGTAGATCAGATGTGCCTTGAATTCAAAGAAATAGTATACACAGCAGTTGAGAGATTTACTTCAAGTAAATTACTACGGGGAGGAACTGATCCCCCATGGTGCACACGATACTTCAGATCGCTGTTGCAGAACCAATGAAAAAAGCACGCAAAATTTAGAAGAATGCAAAATCCTCAAGGCTGGCTATGTTTTACAGGGGCTCTAAATTTATCGCGGACTTCAATGCTCGATACTTTTAATAGTTTCCACAGCGAAACTCTGTCTGGAAAACTGGCAGAAAATCCAGCGAGTCTGGCCGTGTGTACAGTACACCAGAGGCAACACTGTCAGCAGTTTCACTGCGCAATACAAATGGTAATATTACTGATGATAATGCAGCTAAAGCAGAGTTACTAAATAAGGTTTTCCGAAATTCTATCACGAAAGAAAACTAGTAAATATTCCAGAATTTGAATCAAGAACAGCTACCAACGTAACTTCGAAGAAAATAACCTTGGTGTAGCGAAACAACTCAGTTTAATAAAGGCAAGACTTCTAGTCCAGATCGTATATCAATTAGGTTCTTGTCAGAGTCTACTAATACAGTAGCTCCATACTTAGCAATTATATACAACAGCTCACACGACGAAAGATTCGTACTTGAAAGACAGTAAAGTTGCATAGGTCACAGAAATACTCAAGAACGGAAATGGGAGTAATCCGCTGAACTGCAGACCCGTATCACTAGCGTCGATTTGCTGTAGGATTTTAGAACATATACTGTGTTCGAACATTACGAATTAACTCTAAGGAAACGATGTATTGACTAATAGTCAGCAAGAGAAGACTCTAATTTGTCCAGTGAAATATCTCATTCGAACAGCAGCAGACGAAAATTACCAAACATAGTCTTCTATTTACAGTTATAAAACAATGATCAGCAGCCGAGCGAGTGGCAAACAATGGTCGTGGCCACAAATTTGTAGCTGTTTCTAGCAGTGGCAGAGTCCTAATTCTCCTTTGTGACTACAAAGCCTTCTACACTATCCAAACTTGTCTGAAGAGCTTCGACAGGATCATCAACGATACGAATTGGAGTTTTATTCGTTAGGCAGGACCCACGCCAAGGGAAGATATATGAAGTGAATATAGTTCCTGTATGCTAAATACTTGTAAAAGCATTTAGGCACCCCTGCAGACGTTTGCTGACACCGGAATTAGCAACTTCATTCCATTCTGGATAGGATCAAAAATGGGCAATTTTGCTGTTTTAAATCTAACTGAATACCTTGAATATCACTTTCGATTATCACGGCGTTTTCCGTGAATCCATACGTGGACATCAAAATGAGCTGCGCACCTGATTTTCTATAGAGTATGCAATGCAAGTTTATCGCATACGGTCAGAGTAAGGAGAGAAAAAAAAAAGACGACAGTAAAACACATTACACCGCAGCTGACGAAAACATGCGAATTCCTGACGATAGAACAGTATGAAAAGTCGCTACTAAAAGGAAAGGAAACAAAATATAAATCATTAATAATAACATTAAAGAACATAGAGATGCATTTCAATTGGCTTACAAACTGTAAAATGTTGAGCCCAACTCATGTCTTGCAAATTAGTGTAATAAAATGCTCATCATATAAAAAAGGATCGTCTGCCTCCATTGCTATTGAGCGTGAAATGAAAATCATAGACGTCTTTGTGGATCGTCACCCAACAACAGTACAGCATTTAATACTGTCCAAAGCTACGGTTGGAAGCTGGCGATTTCGACAAAGACAAAGGGAGCGCAGCACGTCAGCCGCAGCTGCTGCCAGGTGCTAGCAAATGTGTCCCAGAGAGCTGAGGCGCGCGTGGTGTTCAGAGAGAGAGACAGTTTGTTAAGATATCTATCGCAAAAATGTTATTCGATGGCACTGTTACTACCGGCGTGTCAGGAGGTGTAGTAAATTGTAGCTATGCTACAATTACACATAGGCGCTACGCTATAAAAAGTTAGGCAAAGAACGGTTTCGACCGAGAGATGCTCCATTCAAGGGACATGTGGTTTACCGCTTCACCACGGGCGCAGTTGTCGCAGAATACCTCGAACATAAGACAAGACTACCTCCAGAAACTGCCACAGCCTACAGTGTTGTCAGCTTCTGCAGACAGCCGGACTTAATTGGCGTGGCCATGTTTGTCTCGTGTCGCCATCGGCGCGGAGTCACTGTACCTCAATCGGACTGAGCTTTCTAGCAAAGGCCAACTTAGAAGTATGCTAATTACGTTGATAACGCTGTACCTATCTGTATGATTAAGTTTTAAAAAATTTGCTGTAAAAAGAAATGTTCTGTTGACTAATGACTTTGCTGACAACTGGTCTAGGTGAAAGTCGGAAGCCCGATGCGGTTATTCGGATGTGATGTGGCTGTCTATAAGAATGTAGCAACTCCAGAATACCAGCGAATTGCAAGAATAATTGCAGAGGATCGACGACCGGTGCAGGGATTGGAACATGACGCTGAACGTAAATAAATGTAATTACTGCGCATAAGTAGATGAAGAAATCCACTGTTGGCGACAAATCTCTGGAAACAAAAACTACAGCAAAATACTTAGGAGTAATTTTAAGGTGACCTAATATGGATTGACCACGTAAAATAGATCGTTGGAAAAACAACAGTTACCGGATCTTGTATGTATTGTATTGTATGTTAACCGGGGGCCTAGAAACGACGGAGAGGCTCCGTCCCCGCCGCAGCCGCAGTGGTCCACAACCCCCACAACGACCACCGCAGTCCACTTCACCCCTCCGCCGCTCTACACAGAACCCAGGGTTATTGAGCGGTTCGGCCCCTGGGGACCTCCCAGGGAACGTCTCACACCAGACGAGTGTAACCCCTATGTTTGTGTGGTAGAGTAATGGTGGTGCACGCGTACGTAGAGAACGCCGACATAGTGCAGCTGAGGCGGAATAAGGGGAACCAGCCCGCATTCGCCGAGGTAGATGGAAAACCGCCTAAAAACCATCCACAAACTGGCCGGCTCACCGGACCTCGACGCAACTCCGCCGGGCGAATTCGTGCCGGGGACCAGGCGCTCTTTCGCAGTCCGGAATGCCGTGCGTTAGACCGCACGGCTAACCGGGCGGGCTATAGGATCTTAAGGAAACGTAATTTAGCCACGAGATAAATGGCTTATAAAACACTTCTTCGATCGATCCTAGAGTATTGCCCATCAGTGTGGATTAATAGGACAGATAGAGAAGATCCAACCAAGAACGGCGCGTTTCATCGCAGGGTCGTTTAGTCTGCACGAAAGCGTTACGAAAATGCTAATCAAACTGCAGTGTCGGCCATACAAGACAGACATTGTGCATCGCGGAGAGGTTTGCTACTGTAATTCGAAGAGAGTACGTTCCGGGAGCAGTTGAGCAACATATTCCTTCTCAAAGAGTGAGGTAGCGCAGTGGTTAGCACACTGGACATGCATTCGGGACGACCAGGGTTCTAATCCGTGCGCGGCCATCCTGATTCAGGTTTTCCGTGATTTCCCTAAATCGCTCCAGGCAAATGCCGGGATGGTTCCTTTGAAAGGGCACGGTCGACTTCCTTCCCCAGCCTCCCTAATCCGATGGGACCGATGACCTCGCTTTTTGGTCCCCTCCCCCAAACAACCACTACTTCCTCTCGCATACGTCTCGCGAAATGAAAATACGAAAATCTGAGAATTTAGAGCTGGTACAAAGATTCAGTGACAATCATTTTTCTCACGCTCCATTCGCGATTGGAAGAGAGAAGAGAGGAAAAGACAGGGGGGACCAGACGTAACCTCTGCCACACGCCGTAAGGTTGCTTGCGGAATACAGATACGGACGCAGATGTTGCAACGAAAGTAACAAGCAGACACCGTTGAGAAACATCATATCGCACTTGACATTTCTTTACCAACATTCTTGCCTGTGACGGACCATTCGAACAGGACTACAGACTGAAACTTCCTGGCGAATTAAAACTGTGTGTTGGACCGAGACTCTAACTCGGGACCTTTGCCTTTCGCGGGCAAGTTTCATATCAGCGCACACTCCACTGCAGAGTGAAAATCTCATTCAGGACTACAGACTGTTGTTGAGTGCCACAGCGGCCGTGGAAACTGGCGTCGTTAAATGCCATGTCGAAATTTACAGCTGACGTTAGTCACCACTCCCAGAAAAACATTCAGGTGACCCATATGAGAAGCTTTCGAAATACTTACGGAATAATGACTGTGTTTTGATGAACTTGGATCCTACAGGGCGGTGTTGGCCTCTTAGGTGGTGTTGCTGCATTGTTAATCGCAAGTTGCGGTGTCTCGTCGCGCTTTCGAAATGAGTTCGTCAAAGAATGTTTCCAAAATACTGATGAGATTAAATGGCAGAAAACAGAGTGAATTTATTGATAATTATCCTTGCTCAATTTACGTATCAAAAACTATGAACTAGTTGTACGGCTATATTTGCAAAGGCAATTTGAGAATGGAATCAGAAGTGAGTATTGCTTAGATTCACAGAGTAAACCTGAACTACGTCGACAAAATCTGGATTTTTTTTTTCACCGATATTTTCTGAATATTTTGGTACAAGAGAGTTGGGGTCTCTGGTGGTTCGTTACGAAGCAAATTATTTAATTATATTCACTGACTGTTCCGTCGTTTCTCAGTAGGATATTTCATACGTTATGAATGAAACACACACAACACCGATGTAATGGTCTACAATGTTTATTATTTATATCGCAAACAGGTTTTTGGCCGTTACGCCATCATCAAATTCATCATATTAGCTAGAGTGTTAAATTACCTGATAAGACCAAACAAAGTTCAAACCTATTCATGGTATCCTTAGTTTAGTTCACTAAGTGAACAAGTTAAAAGACGTGCAAATCCACGCTAGCGCCAAACACAGTTTCTTTTGATACTGTTGTGCCTGGCAGCTAGCGATTTCTCAGTAGCTGTGGTAGCGAATAAGGGGGTTGTTGTTCGCCGTCCAGAAACAAAACTTCGAAGCCAGAGTGGAGTTAAGTGCATGTTTACAAAGCAAGCAGATATAACAACGGAACTGGCTTTGTGTAGTCTTTTAATACTGCAGCAGGGAAGAAAAGAAAGGAGGAGGGAGGAGGAACGGAGAGCTTACAAACATTAACATTAAGAATTAAACTCTTCGAACCAGTTCGATAATTTTGTGGTCCCCAAAAGAAAACTTCGTTGCTAACACTGCTATTTAAGGAGAGTGTAGACTTGAGGACAGAACTTTGAAACAACGGTTCTCTCTTTACTCTATTAAAGAAATCATGCAGTTGTAAGACTAACTTGTATGCGGAAGAACTACGCTTAAAATCCTTATTTGACCATTCAGATTTAAGATTTCGTTGGTTTCTCTAAGTTTTTTATAGCAGCTGCGGCAGGATTCCATGGAAAAGTACGTGGCCATATTCCTCTCCATACTTCTCCATCCTTCCCCATCCGAGCTTATGCTTGGTCTATAACGACCTACTCGTCGACGGGACGGTAATCCGAATTTTTCCTTCCTTCCTTCCTTCCACGTGATCCTCTTACTTGCTGCAAGCGACATGTCGCGTCCGACACCTCATCAGTACTACACGGGTCACCCTAATAAACATGCTCCTAACGCAGTTCTCCTGTCAGAACATTAGAACACTGAGCAGAGTTTACTCTTCGGTATAACTGCAAGTTCGTCGAGCCGACCGGGGTGGCCGAGCGGTTCTAGGCGCTACAGTCTGGAACCGCGCGACCGATACGGTCGCAGGTTCGAATCCTGCCTCGGGCATGGATGTGTGTGATGTCCTTGGGTTAGTTAGGTTTAAGTAGTTCTAAGTTCTAGGGGACTGATGACCTCAGAAGTTAAGTCCCATAGTACTCAGAGCCATCCAACGTCGAGCACATGAGGCTCAGTAGACCACGATACTAGCCATTCTACCACATAAGAATCTATGGTGACAGTTTGGCATCAGGCAACGATACAGTAGTATGAAACGCCGTCAATTACACTATGAAGCTTATCATAGCACAGTGTCAAGCAAGAGTACTCCACAGTCCCCTCAAGGATCAGCACGTCAGTAATTGTTCTGGAATGTGGATCAACCGATATTGGAACTTCCTAAGTGTGTGATTCAGTCACTTAGTAATTTGTATGCGCCAATCACAGCTGCTGTAATGTCTGCAGCGTAGGTCCAAAAAATTGTTACGCAACTGTATTCTAGATGCTGCGACAGTGTGGACTTCGTGCTCACTGTCAATGCCATAATTTAAACGAACTGTCACAGTCGCGTAAGACTACCAACTTTGATTCAGGTTCTTTTTTCACTTTACAGCTACAGGAAGATACTGGGCAACAATGCCGAATGTTATGTGCAACATAGACCAAAGGCAGTTTAGTGACACAGGGGAGCCATTGTCGATTGAAAGTCTGAATTCATTCTCCGAGAACAGTCTTAGCGTGATGTTTATGACTGAAAGTGATAAGTGAAAACTTACAGTAAATGTTTCCCTGCAGCAAACTCGAAATCTAAGTACTGTGCTTAAATTAAATGATGGAGTAAAACCCACGAACAAACATAAATAGAATAATGCGTAAATGTGAATGTATGCTTTCCCGGCGTATACAGCTGGCGAAGAGTTCTCGGGCTTCCAGTCGGGTGGCGGTGTCTTCAAACTGCGGCCTTTCGACGAGTGACATACTCGTCATCTTCTGTCCAGAAGATGACGAGTATGTCATTCGTCGAAACGTCGCAGTTTGAAGACACCGCCACCCGGCTGGAAGCCCGAGAACTCTTCGCCAGAATATTGCGTAGTCAGTAGTTCGAATCCAAAGTAAATGTTTCTCAAGGGTGTTCGTGGGAAGTACGTCAGTGTGTGTGTGTGTGTGTGTGTGTGTGTGTGTGTGTGTGTGTCGTTCTGTGGTCGGTTGTGATGAATGCTTCCCGAGTGTAAATCTGTAATCTTATAGATGACAGTAGAAGCGAAAGTGTATTAGGACTCAGTGCCAGCAATAGTGGTCACCATTGTGTCGGAACTGGCGTGATTTTGATTACCGATTCTAGTGTGAAAGTGAGTCTTACGTATGCCATGTTTCCAAAATGACTTTCTGCTTCAGGAATCCTACTTGGAAACGATCTTCCTCAAAATCTTAATCTCCGCTCTAACTTCAAGAGAGGGCTAATGGTCCACTTATCACAACAGCAGTCTCATCCACATATTCGGCTAACAGCTGACTCCAGTCTAAGCTGCTCCGCCTCTTCCTCCGTCCTACAATCTGACTACCTTGTCTACAGCGTCCTGTTTCGTAGTCATCGTCGTTTCAATTCAGTCACTAAACACTGCTTCAGAAGTGCTAAACTCTTCAGTATTAATTTACCCATGACAACTGGGCTGAGTTCCGTGGCTATGCATTAAATTAATTGAAGAAATACAACAACCAGCTAGTTTCAACATAACGCAATGTATGCCAAAATTTGTGTCAGGTATTCATCTTCAGCTGACACAAAACATTTACATCTTCATCAAAATTACGTTTCTGTTGACTGTTTAGAATGCTGAATGTGCCTTTCATTCTGTAACTTGTAGCTCATTGTTTCACACTTACGTAACACGCACACTTTAAATTTCGTTGATTCACTGATAAAGCACATCGGTCGGCCACATGTTAAACGCTGCGGTGCATCAGTAGGCCAATTAAAATGAAAGTCCTAAGGACAGACCATCAGCAACAGTAGCAGCTGTTCTCATTCCTGGAGGCGCGGCGGGTAGGTTTGTGGTTTAACCCGGGATATCAGTATACTGTCTAGAAAGCAGAGACTGCGTGCCACCGCATCTTTAAGCTCAAACTAGTTGCGATGCAAATCATCTAGGACTGGATCCACATATTCTCTGGTCAAGTGACAACACACTAAGATACGTAAGAAGCGACCTCATTTGCGGATCCAGATCTCAATATCAGATGGAAGAGCTGCACTTGGAATTTGCTTTCCTGACCTGGTTCACTTAAGAACTAATTTCTTAGTTTCGTTACATGGTCTCTGGATAATTTGCGCGATTCCTACGGAAAATGAGATGTAATGAGTTAGTTTACATGCCGCAATACGAGGGTCGTTCAATAAGTAATGTCCCACATGTCTTCACAGAACATATTTATTGTTATGAGTCAGCATTTGGTGACAACATACATCAACATGTCTTGTCCATGTCCTGTTTTTCTACGTAGTCTCCATCACGTTCAATGACCGTACGCCAACGTTGTGGAAGAGCATGTATTCCCTGCTGGTAAAAGCTCTTGTCCTGTAGGCGTAGCCATGTTTTCACCGCATGACTGATATTCTCGTCATCTTCAAAGTGTGTTTCCACTAAAGAATCTTTAAGCGGACTCAAGAGATTGAAGTCTGAGGGTGACAGCAATGATGAGGCAATGATATTCAACCCAATTTGGCGATGTGTTCCCGGGTTGTCAGAAATTTGTGTGGGTATGCTTTATCGTCATGGAGCAAGATTTATGCTGGATTCATGTCCTACCAAACACGTGGGAAACGGTTCTTGAGTTTATTCAGTCTTCACGCATGCCTCTGAATTGATGGTTGACCCTCTTGGCATCACATCCACGAGAATGACGCCATCACAATTGCAGAAGACTGTCACCATGACTTTTCCAGCAGAGGGGTTTTGTTGAATTTCTTCTTTTGTGATGAATGAGGATTATGCCACTGCATGAACTGCCATGTTGTTTCAGGCGCAAAGTGTTGCACCCAGCTTTCGTCTCCCGTAATGATACGTGACAGAAAGGCCTCTCCGTAGGTCTCAAAACGTTCCAACAATTCAGATGAAATGGCCTTTCTTTGAATCTTGTGGTCCGCTGTGAGCACTCTTGGAACCTATCGTAAGCACCTCTTTAAATATTCGAGAGCCTCGATCATTGCAGACTGACTTTCAATGCTGACCGAGAAATGCAGAGCCAATTGTCGAGTTGTGATGGGCCGTTCGGCACAAATAATGGCATCCGCACGATTCAGCACGTCTGGAGCGGTGGCTGTGACGGGATGTCCCGAGCGTGGCTGATCACGGAGCTCTGTTTCTCCATTTCCTGAAGCTGTAACTTTCTTTACGCTTCGGCCAACTGTACTCCTATCAACTGCAGTATCGCCACACACTGCACACAAACATTTATGGATGTTCACCACGATTTCTTTTTCTCCACACAAGAATTCAATAACAGCACGATGCTTGTAACTCGAGTCATATGTAAACGCCATTTTGACGCTGTACTACGGCTCTGCCATCTGTCAGAGCGGTTCGAAACTTCACCGGCGCACACAATAAACATCAAATGTGAAGCACCAACAAGGACGTTTGGCAGTCTATACTAATGACTTTTAAAAAAAAATAGCTGCATTACTTATTGAGTGACCCTCGTACACGATTGATTGTGGGTAGAGCCACATGCTAGCTATAAATAACTGCAAAATAGCACAACGGCATAACTTTAACAGGAAATGAACATATTAGTCTTGGTCATTATTCATAGTAAAAGTGAAACACAAATTCATTACTAAATACTGCCAGCGTTTAATTCAATATCCTACTGTTGGAAGAGAGTTCTCCAGAAGAAATAAATTGAGATTAAGTTAAAATTTGCTTTGCTACCCGACCGAACTATCAGTTTAATGAGTCACAGCTGCAAAATACTAACGCGAATTCTTTACAGACGAATGGAAAAACTGGTAGAAGTCGACATCGGGGAAGATCATTTTAGATTCCGTAGAAATGTTGGAACACGTGAGACAATACTGACCTTACGACTTATCTTAGAAGAAAGATTAAGGAAAGGCAATCCTACATTTCTAGCATTTGTAGACTTAGAGAAAGCTTTTGACAATGTTGACTGGAATACTCTCTTTCAAATTCTAAAGGTGGCAGGGGTAATATACAGGGAGCGAAAGGCTATTTACAATTTGTACAGAAACCAGATGGCAGTTATAAGAGTCGAGGGACATGAAAGGGAAGCAGTGGTTGGGAAAGGAGTGAGACAGGGTTGTAGCCTCTCCCCGATGTTATTCAATCTGTATATTGAGCAAGGAGTAAAGGAAACAAAAGGAAAATTTGAAATAGGTATTAAAATCCATGGAGAAGAAATTAAAACTTTGAGCTTCGCTGATGACATTGTAAGTCTGTCAGAGACTGCAAAGGACTTGGAAGAGCAGTTGAACGGAATGGACAGTGTCTTGAAACGAGGATATAAGATGAACATCTACAAAAGCAAAACGAGGATAATGGAATGTAGTCGAATTAAGTCGGGTGATGCTGAGGGAATTAGATTAGGAAATGAGACACTTAAAGTAGTAAAGGAGTTTTGCTATTGGGGGAGCAAAATAACTGATCATGGTCGAAGTAGAGAGGATATAAAATGTAGACTGACTATGGCAAGGAAATCGTTTCTGAAGAAGAGAAATTTGTTAACGTCGAGTATAGATTTAAATGTTAGGAAGTCGTTTCTTAAAGTATTTGTATGGTGTGTAGCCATGTATGGAAGTGAAACATGGACGATAAATAGTTTAGAAAAGAAGAGAATGGAAGCTTTCGAAATGTGGTGCTACAGAAGAATGCTGAAGATTAGATGGGTAGATCACAGAACTAATGAGGAGGTATTGACTAGAAGAAGGAATCGGTTGGTAGGACATGTTCTGATACATTGAGGGATCACCAATTTAGTATTGGAGGGCAGCGTGGAGGGTAAAAATCGTAGAGGGAGACTAAGAGATAAATACAATAAGCAGATTCAGAAAGATGTAGGTTGCAGTAAGTACTGGTACATGAAGAAGCTTGCACAGGATAGAGTAGCATGGAGAGCTGCATCAAACCAGATTCAGGACTGAAGATCACACAACACAACACAACAGCAAACCCGACAGGCATTTGATGTTGTTGCGACAATGATGAAAAAGATTTTTGAGCTTAATAATGACTCAGAGATCAGTTTTTCAAGAGTTGTATCTGTGAATATTAACATCCTTCTCAAATTTCGATGTATTATCTTATAACTAACTTCGTCAGCTACTACTTGCGCCTAATAAGAGAGGTCAGGCGCAGTTTCTTCCGTATTTGGCCGATATCTCAAATTTTTCTGCAATTCGTAGATCGTATCATCCCAAACAAATAATGCTCTTCTAGTGTTTCATCTGATGTTCCGTGTTAACTGAGAATGTCGGATGTCGATTTGTTTCTTGTTACGGCACTAAAAATGTGTCAATCAAATGTTTAGCTATATGAAGAGCGGCATAACACTAGAGCTAGTTTTTTTTTCAGGAGCTGAGTAAAATCCAGGAGATATCATCACGTTAGGAGTCGGGAAACTGAAACATCAGAACTCCGGTGGGCAAATACGGTATCTAGAGTTAAACTCTGTCGAGTGCTACGTTAATTCTCTCTCCATCACACTCTAATTCAGGTGATAATGACTGGTAAGCATTTGCTTTCGTATCCGACTTGTCCCTTCTCTCGTGTGCTGCGTCACATCGCATCGTCTGTCTTGCAACGGCGCTACTCAGTCGTTGCTGAAGCACTGGTCTTTTTTCGTGTTTTGTTGTCCTCTTCGCACACATCGTTAAACCGAATATAGTTCTTATTGAGGAAAGTGCTATCGAATTGATTGAAATTCTATCAAAAATATTTTGTTTGTAAGTGGAAAAAAAGCGACATTTTTCGCTGACCGTGGGCGTCACATGAAACGCATGATGAGAAATGTTTCTTTAGATGAGCTACATGCGCGCTTTACAAAAAAAAAAAAAAAAAAAAAAAAAAATGCTAAACTGAAAGTGTCTGCCGAAGTAGCAGAAAGAATGCATCAGGCGACCCTTAATACACATTGAGTGTATATTGTGAAGCTGCTAGCAGAACGCATAAAGTTGGAGAAGCAGCTGCCAGATAGTTGTTGATTAACACTTTATATTAATTCTCACTCTTCACCATTGCTCAATAAATACTACCTTCTTAAGTGATGACTTAAAGGTATAACAGGAAACCAATTCGTAAGACGCTGAGAGAAAATCTGTGAAGTATTACATAACTAGCTATTAAGCAGTAGGCAAAAGTTACTGAATTAAGCGTATTGAGAAACTTCTTATGTCCCATCCATTTCAGGGTTTCATCCATACATCCAAAACTTTGGCGCATTCTGCCCTATACACTGACCCCTCACATTAATTGTTATGTTATACCATTTCTTGTATGGAAGTGAACATACTAAGTCTTATCGAAATTAAGGGAAAATCTTTTTGCGGAGAAATGCTTATTAACTGTTTTAACTCTCAAAATATTAAAAATTTCTGTTATAGTAGTCCGTGTAAGCGAATTTTCTGTGTCAGTTGCTACCTGGAAAAAGTACCAAATAATTTACCTCTCTCAAAGTGAAACAAACTGCATCTGGTTGTGAACAATACGGCGAAACGTTGAATGACTATATTTTTTATTTTATTGCGTTACATCCACAGTCGCACAAATAATACATTTTTAATTTGTTGGCGAAATCACAATTGTTAATGTTCTCTAGCTTTTTATGTAAAACCAATATGCCTTGGGTCTAAATACAGACTTTCTTGCAGTTGCGAAAAGTTATAACTATTTTTCAGTTCTCTGCTCATTACCGTGGTTATCATCTTGTATATCCACTCATGCCACCTGGTGACATTAAATTCTGTCATAGCAAATCATCACCATACGCCATAGCTGTGAAGGGTGTACATAGGTTAGAAAAATAAACTGTATAGCCAGCAATGGCGTCCTGTAGGTCCTATCACAGTGATTTGCTTTGTTTCGACTGACTGGATTGAGTCCCTCAAATGGTCACACACCGTCAAAATAAGAATCGTGTGTTAATATTTACTTTAAAATGCTGCATTTCCAAAACGGATTTCAAGATAAGGAGTAAAAATTCTGTACATAACTACAAACTCCGAGTTTCTTCACGTCGTTGGATCATATATCAACCCACGGAGTGCTATTTTGCGTTGGCACATCAATTTGTGATCCTATGCTTGTCAATTTCTAATCTTCGATTCAAGGATTGTTTTCCACTTCTTACAGATGTGCCTATAATCAGAGAGGACGATTAAAGTACGCTTATCACTTAACAAATCTGTGGCATGTTCCTACACATTCATTTACACGTAGCTATGGGTTCACTAGGAAACTTTTATAAACTATATGCATTCATACCTGGAGCATATCGTTCGTGTATACCGTGTGTTTTACAATCATTATGATAATCTATTAAATGTTCAAATGTTAAACGTGACATTAATGAATGCTCATCTACAGAAGCCTATTGCTTTGCAGAGCTCACATTTTTTAAAAAAGGTCGGTCCTTTTTGTGTTCTAAAATGCTTACATATCGTCGCCATTTTTGAATTGGTTCAAGCACAGGTTAAGCACAATGTTTCAAACTTTGAGGGGCAATATGACGATTCGAACAAGTCTTTTGTACAAATAATACGACCGTGTAAGAAATTATCAAATAAACTGAATTGCTCTGCACAATACGTAATGAAAATGCAGTTACGGCGCTCAACATAAATTTTAGGCACTAGTAAATTAGAAGTGTATAATCTTGTGTTACCCACGTTTCTCCGCCCGGGTTGGCCGAGCGGTTCTAGGCACTTCAGTCCGAAACCGCGTGACTGATACGGTCGCAGGTTCGAATCCTGCCTCGGGCATGGATGTGTGTGATGTCCTTAGGTTAGTTAGGTTTAAGTAGTTCTAGGATCTAGGGGACTGTTGACCTCAGAAGTTAAGTGTCATAGTGCTCAGAGCCATTTGAACCGTTTGCCCACGTTTCGTCATGTATATCGGATAAGTACCGCTTGCAACAGCCCCGTTTGTTGAGTGGAGCGTGTAACGCGTGTTGTGTGTATCCAGGGAACTGGGACCCGGGCAGGTGTTCGGTGGAGGACCTGCTGAAGGCGTCGCTGGCGGTGCTCGAGCTGGGCATCCTGGAGCAGAGCGCGCAGATCCTGGGCGGCATCGCCATCTTCGACCTGGAGGGCCTCTCGCTGTCGCAGACGTGGTACCTCACGCCCTCCGTCGCCGCCAAAGTCATGGCTCTCATGGGGGTGCGTAAACGAAGGCTACGGCTGCCGGTGCTCCAGAACCAAATCAATTTCTGTATTTTCTAACCGCGATCAAAGAGACGAAATACAGACACGCTAACACCAATCATGTCACTGGTTTGCATAAATATCCCGATGTCACTTTTATCTGAAGTTTCAAAAATACACTACTGGCCATTAATTTTGCTATACCAAAAAGAAATGCAGATGATAAACGGGTATTCATTGGACATATATATTATACTAGAACTGACATGTGATTATATTTTCACGCAATTTGTGTGCATAGATCCCGAGAAATCAGTACCCAGAACAACCACTTCTGGCCGTAATAACGGCATTGATATGCTAGGGCATTGAGTCAAACAGAGCTTGGATGGCGTGTACAGGTACAGCTGCCAACGCAGCTTCAACACGATACCACGGTTCATCCAGAATAGTGACTAGCGTCTTGTGACGAGCCAGCTGCTCGGCCACCATTGACCAGACGTTTTCAGTTGGTGGAGAATGTGCTGGCCAGGGCAGCAGTCAAACATTTCCTGTATCCAGAAAGGCCCGTATAGGACTAGCAACATGCGGTTCTGCATTATCCTGCTGAAATGTAGCGTTTCGCAGGGATCGAATGAAGGGTAGAGCCATGAGTCGTAACACATTTGAAATAAATATAACGTCCACTGTTCAAAGTGCCGCCAATGCGAACAAGAGGTGACCGAGACGTGTAACCAATGGCACCGCATGCCATCACTCTGGGT
The DNA here is from genome assembly GCF_023897955.1 of Schistocerca gregaria. Classification (NCBI taxonomy): domain Eukaryota; kingdom Metazoa; phylum Arthropoda; class Insecta; order Orthoptera; family Acrididae; genus Schistocerca; species Schistocerca gregaria. The sequence continues at coordinate 955,427,128 of NC_064921.1, forward strand.
GATACGCCAGTATGGCGATGACGAATACACACTTCCAATGTGCGTGCACTGTGATATTTCTAAACACGGATGCAACCATCATGATGCTGTAAACAGTACCTGGATTCATCCGAAAAAGTGACGTTTTGCCATTTGTGCACCCAGGTTCGTCGTTGAGTACACCATCGCAGGTGCTCCTGTCTGTGATCCAGCGTCAAGGGTAACCGCAGCCATGGTCTCCGAGATGATAGTCCACTCTGCTACAAACGTCGTCGAACTGTTTATGCAGATGGTTGTTGCCTTGCAAACGTCCCCATCTGTTGACTGAGGGATCGAGACGTGGCTGCACGATCCGTTACAGCCATGCGCATAAGATGCCTGTCATCTCGACTGCTAGTGATACGAGACCGTAGGGATCCAGCACGGTGTTCCTTATTACCCTCCTGAATCCACCGATTCCACATTCTGCTAACACTTATTGGATCTCAACCAACGCGAGCAGCAATGTCGCGGTACGATAAACCGCAATCGCGATAGGCTACAATCCGACCTTTATCAAAGTCGGATACGTGATGGTACGCATTTCTCCTTCTTGCACAAGGCATCACAACAACGTTTCACCAGGCATTGTACGATGTCCTTAGGTTAGTTAGGTTTAAGTAGTTCCCAGTTCTAGAATCTAGGAGAATGATGACCTCAGATGTTACGTCCCATTGTGCTCAGAGCCATTTGAACCATTTTATTCCAGGAGGGGAAAACAACAGTAGATGCTGTCTATAAATTTCTAGATACAACTCTCACTCTCATAGATATGAAATTAGCCAGCTGTGGGGTTGTTCTTACAAAGGCCTTCAGTACTGTAAACCACAGAATAGAGAAATCGGTTGGAAACTTTCCTTGTGTCAGAAGGTTGTAGGTGTCGCGATCGGCGCCAACCTTGTGTGAATGCTCTGAAAAGCTAATCATTTGCATATCACAGCATATTCTTCCTGTCGGTTAAATTTCGCGTCTGTAGCACGTCATCTTAGTGGTGTAGCAATTTTAAAGGCCAGTAGCGTACATCTCTTGCTTTATGTACACCAACATTTGTCCTTGTTGTTATCCTCAAGAATACTGTGATAAGTTATGTATAGCTACTGCAGCTTATGATCACTTAAACTTGCTTAAGGTAGTAGATCCTTGACTGCCTCCCGAAAATTTTACCCCCATACTTCTCCCCATAACCAAATCGACCCTTCCTAATCGGCCAACTGCATTGTGATGAAATTGACCGGGATCGCGTATGTGTAATGAAATTTTACAGTGAATAAGGCTATCGTTACTGAAGGAAAATAATTCCAGATAGTAGGAGGAAAGTGTACAACAGATCCATCTGAATGAAGAATCTATTCTAAACCTAACCTAAACAATGATGATTTGGAAATGGGTGGAAATTTAGTGCAGTCGCTCACGAGCCACATGGGGGAAAACGGTACCATGTAATATTTTTAATACAAAGAAAATACTGGTAATAAAAAAATACTGATTAGCAAAAGAGGGATAATTAAATGGTCGCCTGCCTACTACAGCAATGAATGTTCAAAATCCAAGGAAGAATAATAGTAAAGAAAATAAAGCAAATAATCACTGGCGTGGCAACAGAAGATTGTCACGCCTTTCCACAATACAACATTTCACGAAAAAATAAATGAATCCGAAAGCACTGAGCTTGCAGTTACTTATTCTGAAATACTACATTTTGAAAGTAAAGTTAAATGAAGTTGATGGTTAAATAAGTGATTGGATGTAACAGAAACTTGGTTTCGTAAAAATGATTTTCAGTAACCTCATCTTAACGTAATACAAAATTGGAAAAGGGCAAGCAATTTATTTTTTTGTTATTGAACTACTGAATTTAATTTACTTTAAGTAAATGGGCAACTGAATTAATATCAGAATAATAAGACACCAAGGCAACAGAAATCGCTCGATAAGCTAAACACAGACTAAATAAAATTGTGCACTCTTAATTTTTGCTTTATCTTTACTTTTAGTCTTGCCAGTGAAATTTTACCTTGCTTTAAGTGAGTGAAATTAAAACTGAAAATAAGTAGCGAAGCCTCTGTTATAGACTACAAGAGTGAACAGTTACTGAGGCGACAAAATTTAGGCTGAAACTGGTCATTAGCAAACAACAGTACTGGCAGTAAGTAGTTAATCAATGTTCATATTTTTACGACACTCGGTGACTGCATGGAAAAGAAAAGGACCCTGCTTGGTAATGGAAATGCCATGTGGCTAGAGCCTCCCGTCGGGTAGACCGTTCGCTGGGTGCAAGTCTTTCGAGTTGACGCCACTTCAGCGACTTGCGTGTTGATGTGGATGAAATAATGATGATAAGGACAACACAACACCCAGTCCCTTAGCGGAGAAAATCTCCGACCCAGCCGGGAATCGAACCCGAGCCATTAGGTATGACATTCCATCGCGCTGACCACTCAGCTACCAGCGGCGGACTGTTTGGTAATAACGTCTGAGGACAATAACACAAGAGCCCTACAAGATTTAACTATTTCTGGTTATTGTTAATTACAATTAGTCGAAAATTGTGAAAGAAATGCCACTGGGTAATGCCTCTACAATATTAGTTATACTTCGTACCTTAAATAGTATTACGATGCTGTAGCTGTGCGGACGACAACGCTGAGCTGCTATTGTTGTTGTTGTTGCTGCTGCTGCTGCTGCTGCTTATGAAGCACGAGTCATCTACAGAGCCACGGATAATTACGGGATAGGCAACAGAACTGCAGCTACTTCCGCCTGTCCACTCCTGCATCCGCGGGAGCGCCCAGGACACACTTTCGCACTCTTTCATGACTCAAGCTGCTGTCCTCCCTGTTCGCAGCGCGACAGACTCCCATAAGCAAAGATAAACAATGGCACAGCTACTGCCTTTTCATCGTTGCTGTCGATACTTTTAAATAAGATTCCCTTGCCTATTACCCAGCAATTTACAATAGTGACACTATAATTATAACCAATTATATATTGACAGAAATATCCTATTACATCCACTACATATTAACTACAGTTCCTGTAAAACAGTTTACATATGCACAATCAGATGTACATTATAAGTTATCAACTGTTATTAAACGGCGAAAAATTTTGGATGGTACGGCATGTATTTTATCTGCATTTTCGGTGTTACATAAGGATCCTTTCTCTTGAATTGATTCAGAACCTCTTTGATTCGTCATCCTATCTACCCCGTCTTATCTTCAGCATTCTTGTACACTTATCTTGTCCGTATTCCATCCTATACTGCTACATAAGGCTACACTCCAACCAAATACTTTCAGAAAAGACTTCCTAGCACTTACATTTATATTCGATATTAATATTTTTCGCTTTTTGGTATTGTCAGTCTGCATTTTACGTCCTATTTGGTTCTGTTGTCAGTTATTTTGCTGCTCAAATAGCGAAGCTCACCTACTGCTTTCAGTCTCTCTTACATCGATCTCTCTCACTCAGCATCGCCAAATCAGTTAGGATACACTCCATTACCATTTTTTACTTCAGTTTCTCGAAACTTATTAGATTCGAACCCTTCCGTTGATTTTATTTCCGACGTTCTTTGCCATCTCTGCTCTAATTAAAATATCGTCGGCAAACCTCAACGTCTTTATTTCTTCTCTATGAACTGTAAGGAGGATATAAAAAAGCAGACTATCAGTACCAGAAAACCCATTCCTGGCCTAGAGAAGTCTACTACTATCAAACAAAGACCTTAATTTGAGGAAGATATTTCTGAGAATTTACGTTTGGATCGCGGCATCGTTTAGAGGAAACAAACAAGTGGCTTGATTATTGGTATGATAGGTTATATGTTAAGACCTTAGGGAATAACGTTTTGGTCCTACAGGAAGCTATAGAAGCTAAAAAATGTAAGAGAAGACTGAGACTGAAACACATCCAACAAATAATTGAGGCCATCGGATGCAAGAGCTGCTCTGAGATGATGATGTTGGCACGATCGACCATTTGAAACCAGTCAGAAGACTGATGACACAAAATTCTTTATATTCTGCTGAGGTATTAAGCAATTACATTTGATGTGACAAATACTGACAACAGTTTACTTGCAGCAGACAGATATCTTTCTGTTCCTGCTCTAACTCGATATATTTTTATCTGTTGCAGATGGCCTTTCCTATGAGGATCCACGCCATCCATATAGTCAACCAGTCGTGGCTGTTTGACATAGTGTTCTCTATGTTTAAGCCATTCTTGCAAGAGAAGATGCGTGAGAGGGTAAGTATTTCGGTTATCACTAGTGAAATGCAATATTGATTGGAGCTGCTCCAGTAAGAGCATTATTTCAAATTATGTGACAGAGTAACGAACATAGTCTTAAAGATTACGGCAGTAACGCAAAAAAAATTGTGAAAAGTCATTATACTTGAAGTAATTAGATAGCACCCGCCCCCCTCAATTACTCAAACAATACCGCATCGTAGCATGCCGTAAATGGCATCTTGTAACAAGTGGGCCTTCGTATGAAATACGTATATGAGCCCTTCTAGAGATGATGAAATCGTCAGTTGCTATCAGTGTGAATATGGTGATTTTGAGATAAGACCATTGAACAGTGGAACGAGTTATCCAGCCATCCTCGTACAGCAACTCCATGATTGTTGGGATACCTCGTCAAGGACAACGTGTAAAACACTGACAGCGTGGGTAGATGCAGACGCGTATTGGCAGTATTATAGCACAAAAAAAACCTCAGCTGAATCTCCTTTGCTCTTCCCACAAAAGGTTATAAATTACGACAAGAACACTATCTGATCGCTTGTTTCCCTTGATGACCAATATCTACTTCACCACATACGCTGTTTTCGATTAGGGCAGATGTTCATACGACATGTCTAGAATTTTTATACACTACGTGAAACAGAAAAATGAGTCACAACTTGTCCAAGGGGCACTGAAATATGGAAGTAAATGCAGTTATTACTGAAAGCATCGTGACCAAGAGAGATAACGTGTGTTCCCGTGGCAACCATTTTGTAATCGTTCCTCGGACATGTATGCCTGTCGACATGATTTCCTCTTCTGTGCCAAACTCATCATCTCGCAGTTTCACTTACATCCTACAGCCTAAATTATGTCATGTATTTAGTCAAATCTACCTCTTTCCCTGACGTATTTACACGTTTCTCATCCTCTCCATAATTTTACTCAGTGTTTCCAATATCTTTCTTTTCCTCGCCGATTGTGCAGACAACTTTTCTTATAGAATGAGATTTTCACTCTGCAGCGGAGTGTGCGCTGATATGAAACTTGCTGGCAGATCAAAACTGTGTGCCCGACCGAGACTCGAACTCGGGACCTTTGCCTTTCGCGGGCAAGTGCTCTACCAACTGAGCTACCGAAGCACGACTCACGTCCGGTGCTCACAGCTTTACTTCTGCCAGTATCCGTCTCCTACCTTCCAAACTTTACAGAAGCTCTTCTGCGAACCTTGCAGAACTAGCACTCCTGAAAGAAAGGATACTGCGGAGACATGGCTTAGCCACAGCCTGGGGGATGTTTCCAGAATGAGATTTTCACTCTGCAGCGGAGTGTGCGCTGATATGAAACTTCCTGGCAGATTAAAACAGTGTGCCCCACCGAGCCTCGAACTCGGGACCTTTGCCTTTCGCGGGCAAGTGCTCTACCAACTGAGCTACCGAAGCACGACTCACGTCCGGTGCTCACAGCTTTACTTCTGCCAGTAGAGCACTTGCCCGCGAAAGGCAAAGGTCCCGAGTTCGAGTCTCGGTCGGGCACACAGTTTTAATCTGCCAGGAAGTTTCATATCAGCGCACACTCCGCTGCAGAGTGAAAATCTCATTCTGGAAACATCCCCCAGGCTGTGGCTAAGCCATGTCTCCGCAGTATCCTTTCTTTCAGGAGTGCTAGTTCTGCAAGGTTCGCAGAAGAGCTTCTGTAAAGTTTGGAAGGTAGGAGACGGATACTGGCAGAAGTAAAGCTGTGAGCACCAGACGTGAGTCGTGCTTCGGTAGCTCAGTTGGTAGAGCACTTGCCCGCGAAAGGCAAAGGTCCCGAGTTCGAGTCTCGGTCGGGCACACAGTTTTAATCTGCCAGGAAGTTTCAACTTTTCTTATCTTACCGCCGGCCGCTGTGGCCGAGCGATTCTAGGCGCTTTAGTCCGCAACCGCGCTGCTGCTACGGTCGCAGGTTCGAATCCTGCCTCGAGCATGTATGTGTGTGATGCCCTCAGGTTCGTTAGGTTTATGTAGTTCTAAGTTCTAGGGGACTGATGACCTCAGATGTTAAGTCCCATAGTGCTTAGAGCCATTTGAACCATTTCCTTATCTTACCCGTTGACTTAATTTTCAGCAGCTTTCCATAACACCTTACACGTTGCTTCTGTTCTCTTCTTTCTGATCTTCCTACAGGGCACTTAACTTGAATAAAACATTCTGCGCTCAACTTACAATCTAAATAACTTCTTTTCTAAATTAAGTCGGATTTTTTATACTAGTAGACTTCTTTCAGCGAGGAATGCTCTCTTTACCTGTGCAAGCCTGTTTCTTGTATCCTCCTCTATTCCTCCGTCACTCATAATTTTGCTTCCGAGGTAGAGGCATTCCTTCAGTTTCTCTAATTCGTGTTCTCCAGTTTGATAAGTTTCTCATTAATCTCGTTTATAGTACCCCTCAACAATTCCATCTTTCTTTGGATTATCTTCAAAACACATTCTGTGCTCAGCAGACCGTACATTCCACACAACAGATCCTATAATTCTTCCTGACTCTCACAGAGGACATCATGTTATTAGCGAATCTTACCATTAATGTACGTTTGCCTTTTAGTTTTATCCTACACCTGAATTTCTGTAAATTCCGTCATTGCTTCATCGATAAACAGGTTGAGCAGTAGTGAAGAATGACTGTATCCTTACCTTAAGCCCCTTTCGAATCCGAGCACTTCTCACTTTGGTCTTGTACACACTGAATTTACCCCCTAAAGTTTACCTGTTTTGCCGGCCGGAGTGGTCGAGCGGTTCTAGGCGCTACAGTCGCAGGTTCGAATCCTGCCTCGGGCATGGATGTGTGTGATGTCCTTAGGTTAGTTAGGTTTAAGTAGTTCTGAGTTCACGGGGACTGATGACCACAAAAGGTAAGTCCCATAGTGCTCTGAGCCACTTGAACCATCTACCTGTTTTTCTGGGGCTCTCAAGCATCTTGCCCCGTTTTACGAAATCTGGATCGAGAAATGCAAAGGGGACTTATTGATTTTTTCTTAGGTATTGCCTCCATTAAGCACAACGTCAGAACTGCCTCCCCCGTGTCGTCACATGCAGAGTGATAGTCATTTAACAGACCTTCAATGTTCCTTACCGTATTGTATGCTATTCTGCTCAGCAATTTGGATACTTCAGCTTCAAACCTGACGCTGTAGTTGCCGCATCTCCATTTGCACTCTTAGCGTTTGAAGTTCTTGCGTTCGAATTCTCAGAAAATTATTTGACTTATCGATACGCTGAATTTTTTTCCTTCAGACTACCATTTCTCTTTCGATATTGTCACGTTTCTCCTGAAGCCATTTCGCTTTACCTTTCTTGAATATCCTACAGATTTTCTTTCTCAATGCTACACTTCTTTCTTTTCGTCAGTCAACTGATATGTTTCTTCGGTTACTAAAAATTTACTTCCAGTTACCTTCTTCATATCTATTTTTTTCGGATCCAACTTTTTTGATGATGCCTTTCTAGAGTTTTCCGTGGCCTCTGATATTCGTTATCACTATATCTATTGTCTCAGTGACATTAGGGAACACATCATTATTCCTCAGTACTTCAGTATTTCTCTCCTTTGTTTGTTGACTCTTCCTGACTTTCCGCTGAAATTTCAGCCTACTAATTTCAGATCTGAGTGTGTATGTGATATGTGTAACATTAGTCTGTATTCATCTGACCACATTATTTTCTTTCTATTTCACTTCACTTACTGCAACTGGTAAGTCGCCCGGTCTTTTAACGATTTTATAACCTGTTCATTGGCTCACTATGTCTTTTAATCTGTTGGTTACTGTTGTATTGACTCGTTATCGAATCGATTGTAGACATCATTTCTGGATAACTTGCGTTCACCACGTATCAACTGTAATAATTTCCATAACAGAACGTCGAAGTATGCATTCTCCATCTGTTACTGCCACGCTTCAATATATCTAAATCAATTATCACAGTATGATGAAAGAACTTGAAATTAAACCATGTTATGATTAACACTGGGCTGCTTTCGTCTTGAGAGTATGAAAATGTCCCTGCGTCGATCTTATGTCAATTCAGGGTTCATGAACACGTACACCATTCCCATTCTCACTTGAGTTAATCATTGCCGTTTCTTACTGCGTTCGGCCGCCGTACTGATTGCTTGCGAGTGTGGAAGCAACGACATTGACGAACCTTGGCGTGCCCTTCAAACTGCAGTGCACGACACCAAAGGAACATCAAAATTCTAGAACTTGTGAAACCAGCAGTTGCTGAACAGTCTCCAATTAACGTTCCTCCGAGAAGGCTGGCATCACTTGTGCAGACAATCTCTGGCAGCATGACGTAATTACGACGTCCACTGATCAGTCACAAGCCGTCTGCGGCCTATACGAGTAAATGATTGTCACACAGCCACGACAGTCACTCGTTTCTGAGGAAGACTATGGAAGATTTCGCCGGAAGTTCGAGTTTTTGCGCAGATTTGAAGCGACAAGTAAAAAGAGGATGTTTTGAGAATACTGCACAGCAATAATCATAAAACAAGCACTTCGCGCCCCTATTCACTCCATCATATCCACGCCCCCTAGCCGCACTTGTTCACTCAGTGAGCACACCCCGAAGACAGGGGGCCTAACACGCCTTTCCCGCAACCGGCAGATGCTCGCTCCCTATTTCTGAGGCAAAGGGGCATCTATCTCCAAGTCAGTTGTGATCTTGGGTCCAACCGAGAAGGATAAAGATAAGATTCCGACATCGTATCGATATTGACATCTGTTCCTTTAGAAACTATGCTCAGGTTGAGCGTTTGTATGTCCCCTTCCAGACTTACTAGCTTCCATACCGCATTAAGGCTTTTCACATTCCACACTCCAACTGTAACAATGCTACCCTTTCGTTAGAACCGAGCAATTAACACATTGGACTCGCATTCGGGATGACGACAGTTCAGACCCGTACCCTGTCATTTAAGTTTTCCATGATTTCCCTAAGTCACTCCAGCAAATGCCGGGATGGTTCCTCTGAAAGGCCACGACCCATTTCCTTCCCCATCCTTGACAGAATCCGAGCTTGTGCTCGCTCTCAAATGACCTCGAAGTCGACGGGACGTTAAACCCTTCCTTCCTCCCTTCGTGTCGTTGCCATATGAGTCTTCCTCTATGAACACTTGCCTACTAGGAATTTCGCCCCTCTCCTTTTCTGGTGATGACCTAAATGGAAGACTCTTAGAGATACTGCCAACGGAGAGGACACCACAACACTTTTTCAGTTAGTGCCCACAAGTTCTGTATGTTTATTTACCAAGGAAAATTGGTCAACAGCCGTATGTTTTGGGAAGTTATTTTATTTAGACAACCAGTTTCGGCATGTCATTAATGCTATCTTCAGGTCCTTACACGTTAGTACTCGTTAATATTGTCGCATAAAACGCTGAGTAGCACCGTGGTGTAGTGGTTATGTTACTAAACTGTTGCATGGAGAGTCGAGAGTTCAAAACTCCGTGGAGTAAACAATTTTTAATTTCTATATTCGTTTCGAGTACATGCTAGAAGATCCACAAATGTGAAGAATCTTTGTACTGGAATGTTCTGTAACTGTATATATACTGTATGTGTTCTGGCCGGAGGCAGTTCGCTCCGCGCTCTTGTATGGGCAAGTGCTGAATAAACCTTCGTAAGTGAAGTTAGTGTTCGTCATTCATCTAATTCCACCTTCTACGTGACAATAAGCAGGGACCTGAAGATGGGTGTCTAAGTAAAACAACTTATCAAAACATACGTTTTTCCTTGGTAAATATTTGACCGGCCACTGTAGCTTATCCACAATGGATCAGTGGAGATGTCCTGTGTGTATATGCTTTCCCTATTCTTAATGCAGTAGTTTCCACACTTTCGTTTTGCATCCCAATGCTTCTGATCAGAAATGATTATTCCTTGTTTTAAGAGAATTTTTGCAACCATACGCATAACGAACCAAGTATTAACCTTTGATACACAAGGTTGTGAGTATGCCTTAATCTGGAAACTCAATAATGACAGATTGCCCCACGGACTAGTCCGAGCTAGGTGGCTCAGTAGTAAGACACAGGACACATCTTCTGGAGGAAAGTTGTTCATTTCCCCGTCTCGTCGTTCGGATGTGACTTATAAGTGATTTCCCTAACTCATTTTAGGTGAATGATCTTAACTTTCCTTCCTTCCTTCCTTCCTTCATTCATTCCTTCCCAACGTGCTTGATGTGGAGTACCAGCTGTGTATCACTGTTAGCACAATTGGTCCAAGGGAGCGGCATTAGATCGTTATTTTGGTTCCCGACTGTCGTGACATATAGTATCACACATGGAGGACCATAGTTCATCGCACGGCAACCGCAGCGCGGATTAGGACCAACGTGTTATCAAAGAATGTAAACTGCTTGCTCGCAGTTGGTCTTCGAGCAGGGACGCTTCTTTCCATACTCACTCTCAGCCCATCACTGTGTAGCCCGCTTCTAATGGTGTAACGAAACTGAAGGTACGAGTTGCGTGAAGCTGTGTTTGGGAGCAAAATAATGCGTAACGGACGAGCCAAGCAACGCTTAAGAAACAAACTAACAGCCAAAAGACATGGCTCCCACAAAAGAAGTTTACCAATGTCAAATATGAGCGTTAGCGTGAGAAACAATTTCTGATAATGTCCAGCTGGAAGTGAATAATGTGCCATGAGAAAACTGGAAAAGAAGAGAATCTAAACGTTTGAGATGTCAACTTACAAAAAGTCGCTGCAAGTTAATGCTTTGAGCCGCAGTGATTTCTGCTGCACTCCACCATTCTATTTATTTTATTCTGATATACCAGTGCCTTTAGCATGAAACCACCTATGTTACGGAAACCCATGCTAAAGCCACTGATACTTCAAAATAAAATAAATAGAGGTGAGTTGCGCCAGACTGTTAGACTGGTAAGAAATAGATAGGTTCTCGCCATAATAGGCAAAGCAAGGAATTAGTGTAAAATACTGATCAGAATAAAGAACAGGATTGTAGGACATGCGTTAAGACACCAGGCAATGACTTCGATGGTATTAGAGGTAGCCGTAAGACAGGACATCGTGGTGAGATGAATGAAACTTGTCTGAACATTGATGAGAGCACAGTATCACATGGAGACAGTAGTGGTCATTTGCGAGTGCAGCATAGTACACTCCAAGAGTGCAACTACCGGAGAGTTAGCAGACAGCGACATGCAGCATCGACGATGGAGAGGCATACGTGACAATACATATTGGGCGTTTGTTGAGGGATCACCAGAGAGTGTAAGACGCGTTATCACCACCATCTAGTCTAATCTGTTGCCGTCCCCACGACGTCAGGGTGACGTGCTGTTCCAGTGCAATGCTAGTCTACTTCCAAAGAGCATTCTGTAACGCAGTTTCGTGAACTACCGAGTTAAGATGATCACCAGACAAGACATGGTATCTGGCCCAGGAATATTGCTTTTTCAACTGCGGCAGCAGATGGAGTGTAGAATAATCACTTTCAAAATTGCACTGCATACGTCTGTGACTATCCCTACTGCATATATGGTCGCGGAACGAGATTGTAGTTACTGGATATTGTAAAAGAACATAAACTACTGTACGAGAATACTCTTCCCATATCTGGACACACCACTATGGCCTGTTCAGACTATAAGGGTTACCTTTCCGTCAACTTCTAAACAGTTTTCATTAACATTAATGATAACACTTAAACAAGTACAGCAGCCAAAGCTGTGTCTGTCTTAGATGAACTAAGAAACGAGTTTCTAAATAAATAAAACTCTCTCTCTCTCTCTCTCTCTCTCTCTCTCTCTCTCCTCTCTCTCTCTCTCTCTCTCTCTCTCTCTCTCTCTCCTCTCTCTCTCTCTCTCTCTCTCAATGTATTTTAATGACAGCTTTTAACAAGAATTCCTTAAGATATTTATAAATGTTGATAATCAATATCGTTAAGATTATCAACTCATTCGATGGAAATTTCTTGTTTCGGGTTTACCAGCTCGTTGAGTAGCATGTCCGATTCCTTTCCGTGTCTAGAGCAACCATAGTATATGCGCTTAACGTCATGGATCTCCCAACAATCGCAATGCTGTAATAGTATAGCTCGAATTTTTATGGAAGTGATGTCAATGATCATTACGAACCACTTCTCCCCTTTGGCAGTGGAGCTACGTTTCATACCCTACATTTCATTGAACCATTGTGCTTTCGGTATAGGTTAATGGATTTGCCTGTACCTGATGCCCATGTGTAGAGCTTAGGTCACGCACTGATCGTGGCCACGTATCTGACTAGAATATTTAGTTCATCTTCTGGAACAAATCTTCGTTTTATTCCATTTTTAGCTGCCTTCTTTACCAGCTGATAGATCTTCTCGTTCTCTGTAAACTGGCCTGCCTCTTGGCTCATTCAGATAACACTTCTCTACGTAGTTCTGATACACCGGTACCTATTCGCTATGGCATATAACAGCTTCTTTTCTCCTTAGCAGTGGATGTGTTTGCAGTTGATGAAAACTATATTCGTATGGTATTACTGCTTCAGATGGTTTATTTTGAAATTTCAAAATGCACAGTATTTCAAGGGAAAATTGGAGATGTCTTGGCCCCCACAATCTTCACGGATCAACTTCCAGGAAACTATTTGTGATTCCATAAAGTACATTCTGAGAGATCAAAAATTACTGCTGCTCTACAGGAATTGCTTAAATTGTCCGTGGAAAATTGTCGCATTTACCTCTGATAACTTATGAAAACTTGATAGTTCACAGCACGACTAACAACGCTTGCTTTCATGCCGGGCGCGTTCAACAAACCACTACAAGCACCTAAAGTTGTGGCTGAACTGTGCATATTAGTATCATCGTCCTCTTTGGCGGTAACTGTAACCTCTTCAATAGTTGCCAGACTACCTCCTAGTCACAGCCCAGTCTCCCATGCTGCAGCGATTCATCGGATAAATCTTGTCTGCTAAGCATTTCGGTTGCTTTCACTCGCCAAGTGTTACCCGGGCACTCTAACATTAATTCTCAGTGACGCAAAGTGAAAGGCTTGCGAGATTTGCCTCCGTGGCATGTAACAGAATGCTCCAACACTGTCGCAAATGTTACGTCTAAGGTCTAAGGAATGTATTCATGATTCCTTATTTCACATTGTGATCTATATGTTTGTTTTTCCATTCTCTTCTACATGTTTAGAGCTTCATATAAAAATGGTTCAAATGGCTCTAAGCACTATGGGACTGAGGTCATCAGTCCCCTAGAACTTAAAACTACTTAAACCTAACTAACCTAAGGATATGACACAGATCGATGCCCGAGGAAGGATTCGAACCTGCGACTGTAGCAGCATCGCGGTTCCGGACTGAAGCGTCTAGAACCGCTCGGCCACATCGACCGGCTGGGAACTTCATATAAACTTACCTGTTCTTTGCATACAACAATATTATAATGAAGTGTGCGTTTGTGGTCGTACGTGAAACTGTTGAAAGAACGAGAAGATTCCTAAAAAGTCTTAAAAATGTGCACTCTTTAGTGACCAAGATGGGGCTAGATCTCAGAAACGTTCGGCGACTGCTAAAAACTATATTTTACAGACTGTTTAATGAATGTTTTTCGTTAAAACTTTTCTTTTCTATCCTTAATTCATGTCATACAATTCTAGTGTCGGAGATTAAGGGCGTGGGGTTGTAGGAGAAAGGACAGAGTACAGAATAAAACAGTGAATCTGGACGATTAATGTGGAGCTTGGAAGAAGGAAAAGACGTAACAGGAAACACATGAAAACTTGGGAAAACTTCGGTACCAGATCATTGAGATTTTTGAAATGGATTGTCGTCATATTACTTTACAGACCTGCAAATACAATATTGTGGTTTCTTCTTCACTCGCGTCCGCAACCCTGCTGTGTTACGGAAACGACGTCTCACACTTGGACTGTTCGGTTGTAAGAGGCGTGATTTTTTTTTTTAAATAAGTACCGTTTTGAAATGAAAAAAGAGATGTGTTAAGATACCTCAATAATTTTATTTTTACATGAAGACCTGTACCTCAATCTACGCACTGACGTCATTACAGTTTAAGTCTTCCACGTTTACGTTGTGTACTGAGTGTTTAAGGTGCCTCCGATAATCGTGAGTCCCTCCGACTGTGAAGTACGGTCTGTTATAAGATTTCTTAGTGCTAAAGGCCTAAAAGCGATCGATATTCATCGTGAGATCTGTGCAGTTTACGGAGAAAACATTATGAGTGATGGAATGGTCAAAAAGTGGGCGAGAGCATTCAAAGATGGCCCCACAAATGTGCATGATGAACAACGGAGTGGGCGTCCTTCGGTCGTTAATGAAAGTTGGGTGCAGGAAGTGGACAATAAGGTGAGAGAAAACAGACGATTTACGATTTCCTCCTTGCGGGATTACTTTCCTAATGTTTCTCGTAGTGTTTTGTATGGCATTGTGACCGAGCACTTGAATCACCGAAAATTTTGGGCACATTGGGTATCGAAAATGTTGACGGATGTGCACAAAACCAACCGTTTAGACAGTGCATTGACTTTCCTTGAGCGATACCACAACGACGGTGATGATTTCTTATGCCAAATTGTTACGGGCGATGAAACATGGGTGGCCTACGTCACACCAAAATCAAAGCAACAGTCCATGGCAGTTGAGCAATGGCATCGTTTTCCTGCAAGACAATGCCCGTCCGCATTTTTTTGATGGGAAACCCTAGATCATCCGCCGTACAGCCCCGATCTTGTGCCCAGTGACTACCATCTGTTCCTGCACTTGAAGAAACACCTGGGCGGTCAGCGTCTTCAAGACGATGACGAAGTCAAAACAGTGGTGATGCAGTTGTTAACAAGTCAGGCGGCAGACTTCTACGAGGAGGGTATTCAAAAACTGGTACAACGTTATGACAAGTACCTCAATATTGACGAAAATTCTGTAGAAAAGTAGATTAACGTACAGGCTTTCATGTAAAAATAAAATTGAGATATCTTAGCTCGTCTTTTTTTAATTTCAAAACGGTAATCACTTAAAAAAACACGCCTCGCAACAACATAAATTGCTGGAAGACCATCTAAACATTAGTTTGGTGGTTAGACCACAGATTAAGAGAATTGCACATGACAGGCTAGCTCGACCGATCGATACAGTTGGTTGCGAAGCCAGAAACAATCCATCTCTCTCAGGCAGCTCTGGTGTCGGTATGAAACATAGTTAGTCACATCCTAGCTCTCAAACGAAGGAAAATCCCATGGCAGTCACCTGTTTCGGTCAGCCACCTTAACAGCTCAGCTGCGAATGAGTACAGTCTCAGAGACAATCAGCAAGGGTAGAGGAGACAATTGGCATCGTTTTTTTTTTTACAAAGAAACCGCGTAGGCTTTTGCCTTGAGCTATTTAGGAAAACTGTAGAAAACCTAAATCTGGACGACCGTACTGGTATTTGAACCACCGCCCTGCCGAATATGGATGAAGTGTATTATCATTGTGCCTCCTCATTAGATTGCAAGCATAAAGAATGAAGACGGAATAACTGCTAGAGCTCAGAGGTTATCGACGTAGAGGTCACTGGAGACGGAACTCTTACATAGTTGAAGGATTTGGGTCAAGCCGGAGCGGTCTGATAATATTCTCGTGATGTGAATCATTGAAACTGTGGAAGGCGTGAACTGGGACTGCAATTTTTTGAGTTCATAAATTTTTCGTTAGCTTTCAGTACCCGTATCTTCGTAGGTTCCCTGGTCAAACCCGCAGGACAATATTTTTTTTGGAGGAACTACTGCGAAGCAGTGCTTTGGTTTTTCTCCTGGGAGAGGCAGTCCTGTAGATGTAGAGGAGACTGTGGCCTTGTTTGGAAGGAAGGAGAATCGGTAATAGATCCAACCACTTGACTGGGTCTGATAACTGTGCTCTGACATCTGCGCAGGCATATTTCTGGGTGCGTTGTGTATTGAAGTCAAATCCAAAATGTTCATTGTGCAGCAATAGTACACTACAACAAATACTGCGTAGCTCTAAATAAAAAATATGACAAGGCTTGAGAGCAGAGTAAAATATTTTATTATGGGACTGTACGAAGTGGCAGATTGGTTTTCGAAGGAGGAGACAGAATTCCCTTCTGGACATACCGATGGCTTTCTCTGTTGCTTTCCTAAATTCCTAAATAACGTGCGGCGCATGACGGCGTGGTTCCATCGCCATGGCCGCTTCTGACCACCCTTTTTCCATTGAGCTAGAGCTTCGAGGGGTATTCAAGTCGATGGGGCGTTAAACTTCAGTCGGTGTTAATTTTCTTTACCTTTTTAACGTTTCTTCACCAAAATACAGTTCTCTGATTTCACTGAAAAATAACTTGAATTCAAAACTTGAAATGGGTCGTGGATTAATGAAAAACATTTTAGTAACTAAAACAGATATGTAATAAAACCATAATGATAAAACAGTGGTAAAATTCATCCATTAATGTAAATGAAACTACTGACGGCCTTGGGAGAGCCAGTCCTGACAAAACTCTACCATCTGGTGAACAAGATGTATGAAACAGGCGAAATACCCTCAGACTTCAAGAAGAATATAATAATTCCAATCCCAAAGAAAGCAGGTGTTGACAGATGTGAAAATTACCGAACAATCAGTTTAATAAGCCACAGCTGCAAAATACTAACACGAATTCTTTACAGACGAATGGAAAAACTAGTAGAAGCCGACCTCGGGGAAGATCAGTTTGGATTCCGTAGAAATGTTGGAACACGTGAGGCAATACTGACCTTACGACTTATCTTAGAAGAAAGATTAAGGAAAGGCAAACCTACGTTTCTAGAATTCGTAGACTTAGAGAAAGCTTTTGACAATGTTGACTGGAATACTCTCTTCCAAATTCTAAAGGTGGCAGGGGTAAAATACAGGGAGCGAAAGGCTATTTATAATTTGTACAGAAACCAGATGGCAGTTATAAGAGTCGAGGGACATGAAAGGGAAGTAATTGTTGGGAAGGGAGTAAGACAGGGTTGTAGCCTCTCCCCGATGTTATTCAATCTCTATATAGAGCAAGCAGTAAAGGAAACAAAAGAAAAATTCGGGCTAGGTATTAAAATCCATGGAGAAGAAATAAAAACTTTGAGGTTCGCCGATGACATCGTAATTCTGCCAGAGACAGCAAAGGACTTGGAAGAGCAGTTGAACGGAATGGATAGTGTCTTGAAAGGAGGATATAAGACGAACATCAACAAAAGCAAAACGAGGATAATGGAATGTAGTCGAATTAAGTCGGGTGATGCTGAGGGAATTAGATTAGGAAATGAGACACTTAAAGTAGTGAAGGAGTTTTGCTATTTGGGGAGTAAAATAACTGATGATGGTCGAAGTAGAGAGGATATAAAATGTAGACTGGCAATGGCAAGGAAAGCGTTTCTGAAGAAGAGAAATTTGGTAACATCGAGTATAGATTTAAGTGTCAGGAAGTCATTTCTGAAAGTATTTGTATGGAGTGTAGCCATGTATGGAAGTGAAACATGGACGGTAAATAGTTTGGACAAGAAGAAAATAGAAGCTTCCGAAATGTGGTGCTACATAAGAATGCTGAAGATTAGATGGGTAGATCACATAGCTAATGAGGAAGTATTAAATAGGATTGGGGAGAAGAGAAGTTTGTGGCACAACTTGACCAGAAGAAGGGATCGGTTGGTAGGACATGTTCTGAGGCATCAAGGGATCACCAATTTAGTATTGGAGGGCAGTGTGGAGGGTAAAAATCGTAGAGGGAGACCAAGAGATGAATACACTAAGCAGATTCAGAAGGATGTAGGTTGCACTAGGTACTGGGAGATGAAGAAGCTTGCACAGGATAGAGTAGCATGGAGAGCTGCATCAAACCAGTCTCAGGACTGAAGACCACAACAACAACACGTAAACGGAGAAGTTTTATTTTTGACATATTATTTACTTATTAGTTCTTTCTTTTCATGCACCAACTAGCGAACGATGCGGTTGTGCAGCTAATTCACAATAAAAAATTAGAAACACACATACGTAAGAAGTCAAGCTATAAACGATAATTATCACGAGGGAAATAAAATGCAAACAAGAAAAGTCACAACAGAAAACAAAGGACTCGCGAGGGGTCTGCAAGAAAGAATGCTAATAGTGTTTAAAATCACAGCCTGTTGAATATCTTTAACGTTCAATCGAGTAAACGTTTGTTCATTACAACATAATCGTGAGATTCGTCCTTTCTTCCGTTTTTACTGTGCAGGGCTGTACTATTTCTATTTAATTGGTTTTCTTTGAAGAGACGTAAAAAGAGTAAACTTCGAGAAAGATTTTGAATTAGCAATGAACAACAGATCGATTTTTTTCTATTCATGCCTTTAGTTTTGATCTACAATACTTCTGAATTACGTGCTTTCCTCCACTTACCTGGAAGCGCCTCGTGTAGTTTCCATATGAGAATACGAACTTGGGAACTGGCAGCTGGTAGGAGGATAGGAAGAAAGAGAACGCGATCTGATAGTTTTATCATCAACACCAAAAACAGGTATCTGCCACTGCCAGAGTTAAGTGGAGAAGAGCCTCAGGTAGAACGAGGAGCAGGAAATGTGCAGCACACTTCAACCGAGGCCAAGAAGCCTCGTAGGCCCTCAGTTACAGGAAAGTTTAGGGGCAGCGTACCAGGCCACCAGTATCTTCAAACCAAATGCAGGGCTAAGTCATGTGATAGAGGACCTATGGTCTTTATGTAAGGATTTTATAAAAGAGGACCATGTAGTGATAGTGGGTGGGGCGGGAAACAGTTTGGACAGGGATGGGGCATATGAAATAGGTGGTGACCTGGACAAGATAGCTTCCCTGACTCATGGCACCAATGTACACTTTGTTGAGCTGTTCCGGCGTCATGATCAGCCACTCCTTGATGGAGCTGTGAGGCGAATCAATGTGGGGCTGGGGATGGCACTGAGGACGGCCAACTTTGCTCATGTTTCTCTGGTGCCCGTCGGGACTATCAACAGATGGGGTTTCACTAGGCATGGCCTACACCTAAACAGGACTGGGAAGGGAAGATTGGTACAGCTGATTCATGAAAGTATAGGGGGTGGATCTCGGGCCACACATGGTCAAATACCTGTTGTCATAGGTAGGAAAAGTAGGTCTTTTTTAGAATAAATCCAGACAACAGGTTCCCCTGCCTAAAGAGTATCTCTAGCAGTTCAAAAAATACTGAAACAATCACTCACAAGACAGATTATAACACTTCAAAAATCACACATACCAGATGTCACAAAGAAAAACAAACCATCGGAAAGAGTAACATGGGGCATTTCACAGACTTAACAATCCTCCATCAAAACATGCAATCAATAAAAAATAAAATACAAGCATTAGAAGTTGAGCTCCAATCTTTGAACTGCACAGTAGTTTGTATTACTGAGCACTGGTGTAGAGACACAGAAATCCAACATGTAGTATTATCATTGTATGAAAGGGCAAACTCTTACTGCAGAACTACTTTAAGGGGTGGAGGATCATGCATTTATATCAGAAAAGGAACACAGTTCAAATCTAGACATGACCTCAGTACAGTAAGTGAAGACAAACACATTGAAATATCAGCTACTGAATTATCAGGGCTCGATATCACCAAGAAATTAATCATTTTGTGTGTGTATAGATCTCCCAGTGGTAGTGTGGACACTTTTTTCAATAAATTAACAGAAGTTCTAGATAAAGTCTCAAGTACAAAGGTCAACATAATTCTGTGTGGGGACATAAACATCAACACTAATATCATAAATGAATCCAGCAGCACCTTCATAAATATCCTTCAAAGTTTTGGCATGTCCCTATTGGTCAATAGTGCAACAAGGGTTACTACAATGACTGCATCAGTAATTGACCATGTGGCCACAACTATAGACAGGAAAAATTGTGATGTAGCTGTAAAAGATCTCGGACTATCAGACCATCTCTGTCAAATAACAACAGTAAAATCATTCCCTAAACTACAAGCCTATAAACGACATCTATCAGAAATCAAAATAAAAGATTTTTCAAAAGAACTAGAAAAACAAAGCTGGGATGAAGTGTATAAGGAAACCAATGTGAATATGAAATTCTCCAAATTCTCCACATTGTTTAAATTGAACTTTGAAACAGCATTTCCAAAAGTATGCATGACTGTATCAACATCTCACAAAAACAGATGGATAACAGCAGGTATTAAGAAGTCCTCCCAAACACTTAAACACCTCAGTTCCATGAAAAAGATTCACAATGATCCAGAATTCTTAAATTTCTATCATAGATACAAAAAGATTTATAGGAAGGTGCTGATTGCTGCAAAAAAGTCATTTAATGACAAAATAATATATAATGCAGAGAATAAAAGCAAAGCAGTCTGGGATGTTATAAAAAAGGAAACGGGGAGAGGCAAACAAACGCAGAATAACATACTGCTAAGGGAGGGGGATAAGGTAATAAATGATCCACAACACTTAGCAAACTATGTAAACGAGCATTTTTCAAGTATTGCAGAGAAGTTACAGCAAAAATTCCCCAAAACAAATATAACACCTGCAAAAATTGTTGCACTAGATACAATGATGTTACTTCCAACCACAGAGAATGAAGTCAATAAAACTGTTCAAAAGCTAAAAAATAAAAAGTCAGAAGGCTTAGATGATGTACCAATGTGTGTACTGAAACAATGCATAGGGATTATACAAGGCCCATTAACAAATATAATAAATGAATCCTTCACATCAGGGACATTTCCAGAGCAGCTAAAACAGGCAAGAGTTGTACCTTTGCTTAAGAAAGGTAATGCAGAAGACATAGAAAATTACCGGCCCATTTCCCTGCTGTCAGCAATCTCAAAAATAATAGAAGCAATTATGAAAGACAGATTAATGAATTATCTGAATAATTACAATCTTTTAAGCAAATCACAGTTTGGTTTTCGAAGTGGCAAAAATACGGAGTCAGCCATAGTAGAATTCACAAAAGTTGTACTTAATGCTCTTTATAAAGATGAGTGTGTCACAGGCATATTTTTGGATCTTTCTAAGGCTTTTGATACAGTCGACCACAAGATTCTATTAAATAAATTAGAAGCATTAGGAATAAGAGGGGTAGCTAATGACTGGTTTCGATCATACCTAACAGATAGGGTACAAAGAGTAGAGATAACACATACTTCAAATAGATCTAAACATTTAGTAAAATACTTATCAGAACCAAAACATATTAATATAGGGGTTCCACAAGGTAGCATATTAGGACCAATACTATTCCTGATATACATCAATGACTTTCCCAGTAGTGTTACTCATGGTGAGAAAATTCTCTTCGCTGATGACAGCAATATTATAGTCACTGTGAGAACAAGAGAACTCCTTACCGAGAAAGCAAATGAAACTCTCAAGGAAGTTGACGATTGGTCAATAAGCAACAAATTGACATTAAACATAAAGAAAACTAATGCCATGAACTTCAGTTTGAAGAGGAAAAATGACAATGTTAAATTAAATGTAGATGGCACCTCTATAGACTGTGTAACAAATGCAAAATTTCTAGGAATGAATATTGACTCTCAGCTGAAGTGGTGCGAACACACAAAGGTACTTGCAAACAGAATGTCATCAGCATGTTATGCCCTTAGAATTCTATCATCTGTGTGTAACATGCAGTGTCTTTTAGTTACATATTATTCATATGTACACTCAATTCTTAGCTATGGCATTCTTTTTTGGGGAACAAATCCACAAAATATGAACACAATTTTCAAACTCCAGAAAAGAGCCATAAGAATAATAACCAGAAATAGTAGTCGAGCTCATTGTAAAGATCTGTTCAAAACACTGGGAATTTTAACTGCTCCATGTGAACACATTTACCAGTCAGTTGTACACATCAAAAGTAACATTGGCAATTACTGCACAAACAGCTCTGTCCATGACCATGCAACAAGAGATAGACTCAACTTACATTTACCAAGAAAAAATAAACATAAAACTCAAAACAGCATTTTCTACCAAGGAATAAAACTGTACAATAAATTACCAAAAGAGATTAAAGAAATTTCAAAAATACACTTATTTAAGAAGGCATCTAAAAAGTACCTGTTATGCAATACATTTTATACATTGAATGATTACTTAGATAAAGCAGAGTAGGGGTTTGATAAAAAAATGTTATACAAACAAATAATAATAATAATGATGATTATAAAACATCCAATATTCCACATAACACCTTCACTTTATTATTTTTCTTCTTTTTTCCTTTCTAGAGACACTCTCCCCTCAAGCTATGCATAGCACAATACTAACACCTCTTCCTCTTTCTGAGCTCAACATCTCACTCATTATGAAGGGATGCTGACTCAGTTTTTCAGGATAGCAAATGGGAACTTGCAGTACATAAAATGGCCCAAGGATCACCTGTGTGTGTGTGTGTGTGTGTGTGTGTGTGTGTGTGTGTGTGTATGTGTGTATGTGTGTATGTAGTGAGTGAAGTGTTATGAAACAATGTGTGTATAGTGTGTGCAGTGACTGATAGTGAAATATGAGTGAATAGTGTGGCATTACATTATTTAATGAGTTATTTGTAAATAAATTATTGTATACCAGGAGTAAAATCTAATGATTGTCTCTAACTAGAAGTCTGTAAATATATGTGTATACGAATTAGCTTATTGTAAATTGATCTAAGCTTGTAAATACTTTGACATGTCCTATATCCTTGTAAAAAGAGATCTACGGATGAATAAAACTACTACTACTACTACTACTACTACATATTGTATACTTCCCTTCCAAAACTTCTTTTTGCAAGTATTTGTGAATAAATTGTGCAGGTAGGGGCTAATAACAGATGTAATTCTTTTTTGTGTAACATTTTAATTTACTTACTTACATTTTTTTTTCTTTCGGACATCTTTGTGTTAGTGAACCAGTCATATCGCAAAAGACAGAACAAGACAGAGTAACGAAACTTGAAAATGTGAGACGCCAAAAGTAAACTAAGTGTGAAAACGAGGATGCCGACAGTAACAGTAATAGGGATGATGATAGCAAACACAGTTTAAGAACTGAATTTTGTAAGTCCTAATAATGAGTAAGAAAAGAAGAAGACATTTATTTTGTATATTAATAGCACAATCCTGGCTTCCGCTTGGACTGATTCAGGTCAAGCTTGGGAACCTGTTACCAGATTTTTCAATAGTTTTTAAGTTCATTGATCTCTTTACATGTCATCTCGACTACAGCATCTAGATTAATATATTTATTAGCAGAATACTGGAGAAGTCTAATTAGTCTAGAAAGGAGATTGCTTACAATTCACCCGTGCAAATCCAATCTAGAATATTACTCAAGTGTGTGGGACCTGTATCAAATAGGACTGACAGGGCATATTGAACTATACAGGGACAGGATAGCACGAATATTTGATCTGCGGGTGTGTGTCACTGGGATACTGAACGAACAGAACTGGCTGATTCTTGAAGAAAGACATAAAATATCCCGAGAAAGCCTACTTACTGAGTTTAAGGAACCAGCTTTAAATGATGAAACTAGGAGTACACAAAAATCACCTCTGGATCATGAGGACAAGATTAGAATAATTACAGCACTCACAGAGGCATTCAAATAATCGTTCTTCCCGCGCTCCATACGTGAGTGGAATGGGAAGCAACCCTAGTAACTGGTACATAGGGACGTTCTGTCTGCCATGCACTTCACAGTGGGTTGCAGACTACAGATTAAGACACTTTAGTACCATAGATCAAAAGCGAGAAAATCCTTAAAGAAAGCATTGTACATAAGTTACAGGGTGACAATTATTTAACTATATGGGAAGAAAACGTGAATTAGGCTCGAACTACGACCCCACACTTTTTATTCAACATGTAAACGTGACTGCAGATATACCTGCTATCTTTGACAGTGATGTGGTGCAGACGAATAGTGAAATTCTGCATGACCCTATGAAGTGTCGGAACATCGATGGTGTCGATGACCTTCTGAATGGCTGTTTTCCGCTCAGCAATGGTTTCCAGAGTATGTTATGCTACACTTTAGGCTTGTCTTTGACACGTGTGCTAAATAATCATTGAAGGTTAATTGACATATGCCTGCAAAACTTTAAACAAATGCTGCTAAACAGTGTGTTTATAATTTGCTTTTCAAGGTCACCACGAATTGTGTCGAGAATGTAACAGAACGTTTCTCACGTCATCTCGTATATTCGTAAAATCTGCCTTGTTACTACGATAACTGAGGACAGAGTGTGTAGTATTATCCACGTTCTTTACGAGACAGGAAAGCTCATTCACATGCATTTGGCGCTTCAATAGCAGAAGCCGCTATGCAGCACTTCTATTCAAGGACAGAGGCCTCCTGGTATCCATCCCACACTAAGAGGTTTAAATCTAACCTACTTCATACATAAAATAGATTATAACGTAACCTGACCTAACCTAACCTCCTTGACCCTGCCGAAATCCGACGGCGATCAGATGCAATATGACCCTCATGACGGCCGACGTTTTCATTCGAACTTTGCCGACGGTGACGGCCGGTGTCGATGGCACCCAGAATCCTACGAGTTTTAGAGCCCCTCTTCTTCGTACAAGAGCGTAAGTGACCTGCCCTGTGGATCACATACATTTACGTCCAGATGGACCAGCACGAAAAGCATACGATGGGTCAGCGTCCCAAATACGCGAAACCTGCAGAGCAGGAAGCTGTGACGTCAGAGGCGAGGCGCCACGCCTGGGGCCAGAGTGTTGTAACGGGACTCGCAGGTAATAATGGGACCGGGCTGCAAGTGGTGTTATCTGGGCAAGTAGTCTCAGCATGACGTGCGTGTCGTATTCATAGACAAAACAAATGTGCGCCTGGATTACTTTGCGGCGTTGTGCGGGTTTAAGGCTCCGAGGTCGTTGACTCAGCTAGAACCGTTAATGAATACGGCTATTACGCGCGACCTCCTATTCGGTATGTTAATGCACTGCGTAACGCCATTACACTCTTCAATTAGCCACTTACGTCCAGGGACAGTTAAGGGTTATAGGACAAAGAGCTTGCGGGGCATGTTATTCACCAGAAAATTAGCACAAGTAAATATTCTGTCTTGTAGTAAGTGTCCACGCACAAGAATAGGAGCCTTGGAATGTCTTGGGAACAAACATTTTGACACACTTGCAAGCAGCCACAAAAAGGTCAACTACAAATAATGTGCAGTTTAAAATGAGCCTAAAGGAATTACTGGTGACCAGATCATCCATGGACGAGGTAGAACCGATTTATGTATATGTTATCAATAACAAGCAAAATAACTCTAGTATTACATAAAATGTGACTTCTGCAGATCTTCCGTACAGCAATGTGATTAGTACAAACGAGTGTTGTAAACCGATTGTCTGTCTGATGATGTGTGTCTGCTTAAACGTAAGTATTGTCATACGCACTCAGTGTATTCTAAGTTTACAACTTTTGTGACAAGTTTAATATTAAATCGTAAATAAAATGAACTTTAAGATCTTTTTGGTTACACAGACGGAAAAATATCGCAACATCAGAAAGTGATTAATGTAGGGTAATGAAGTTTCCGGAATACATTCTCTAGATAACATATTTAAGTGATTAACATTGAAAGATGACGGGTTAATGTAAAGGGGAGATAATCCACTGCAAATGTGAAGTGCTTGTACATTAGTAACTGGTGTAACGGCCAGAATGTTGAATGTGTTTCTTTTTGTGGTTGCAAATACTGGGTGACAATTATTGAGCCGTATGAAATAAAATCGTCATCACTTCTGAATGGTTTGCGTTCAAACTGCGCGGGTGAGTGCGGGAAATGATGGGAGTTAGTATGCACAACATGTTGTAGTTGAGCGGCACGCTCATCAGTAAGCAAAATTTGCGCCTTTGGGGGGACTGGGAACCTGCATTTCATGATTAAGAAGTCTCTTCACCCTCAACGGGTGACTGTGTGGTGTGCAATGTCCTGTCGCTGGACAATCGGTGGGATATTTCTTGATGGCATGGTGACTACCGAACAATATGTGAAGGTCTTGCAAGATGATTTCATCACCATTATCCAAAGTGACCCTGATTTCGACAAGTTGTTGTTCATGCAAGACCCCATCGAAGCAGGAGAATGTCTGATGTCCTGGATGAGCACTTAGCGGACCGCATTCTGGCTCTGGGGTACCCAGACGCCACGGGCATGGGCCTCGATAGGCCACCACAGTCTTCAAATTTGCAAACCACTTCATATAACAGAATCGATACGCTACTGGCATAAAATGCCAGTAAGCAATAGGCCTAGTAATAATTTGCAGACAACTAATGGCAACCTACCACAAAAAGATCCAGTACGGTTCAGTAGCGATGCACAAATGATATGTGACCCTTTTCTCTTGAACAAATTATTTTTTGAGGTCATAATCTACACCTAAAATTTCCAATAAAGATTTTGCCTATTTAAGGTTTCGAACAAACATGCGATTTTAGTCCGTAGATTCCAAGCTGTAACCTGATTATGGTATTTTCATTCTCAGGATACACAAACTCACTCTTTCTTAGACTAAAATTATCAGTTTCTCATGCTCCATATTTAGTGTGCGAGGACCTCTGTCAATTTGACTGAAGAAAACAAACTGCTTTGAATTTTGCTGATTGTCTTCCGAAGTCTGTACGTTCAGGAGATAAGATCAGGTACAGTGTGACTGCACACATAGTGGTGTACTGATGTGAAAACATCGGCTGTCTCCAGCCGATGTCAGCCATAGATGGAATCCACTGATATCGGAGCCACTATGACCACAGCCTTAGATCGTGAAGCTGTCTGACCTGCAGAATTGCTTTTGGAAACCTACATCTGTATATTCAGTGGACAGAGGTTTGTCTTCTTCTTTCTGGATGCATGTCCAGTTTTTAATGATTTATTTCTTCATTCCGTGTAGACGTATAATCAGTTTCGATTATTGCACTTGGTTTTCTCTATATTCTTCATGCATTTATATTCTATAATTGAATTCATTAATGCATAAACGCACCATATTCTGAAGGAGGTAGATCTAAAAGTTATTTTGCTGTGCTTTCTGTCTATAAGTGCATCAGTACTCAGCAGATCACTCTGAAATGCATGGCAGAGGGTACTTCCCACTTCCAACTGTACTAATTATTATGGCTTCCGTCCCATTCAACCATAGAGCACAGGAAGAACTGAATGTTTAAACTTCTCTATGTAGGTTGCAATTAATGTAATCCTCTTCTCGTGATCCCTACAGGAGTGGCATGTAGTGGGTCGTAGTATGCTTCTACATCAATTATTTAAAGCTGGTTCTTGAAACTTTGTAAGTAGGTTTTTTCGGGATAGTTTGCATCTGTCTTAGAGTATCTGCCAGTCTGGTTTCTTCAGTATCTGTCACTCTCTCCCAGGGGTCAAACAAACTTGTGACCTTCCACACTACTCTTCTCTATACGAGTTCAATATCCCCTGTTAGTCCTGTTTGGTATGGGTCCTACACTTTTGAGCAATGTTATAAGATGGGTCACCTGATTATCTTGTAAGCTATCTTCTTTATAGACTGGTTGCATCTTCGTAGTATTCTGGCAGTGGGCTGAAATCTACCACTTGCTTTAGCTACAACTGAACCTACGTGACTGTTCCATCCCTACAAATTGGAAAGCCAATTGCTTGAAAGAGTTAACAGATTCCACTGAAAAGGGTTTAAATGTGGATGTGATGACTAGCAGGAAAGATGCCACTCGGTAAAAAAAACAGCTGTTTCCTTAGCTGCATTAAGTAAGTGCTGCATACATATTGCCGAATACTGAAGGAAGGTACTGTGGTAGATGTAGAAGGCACAATTTTAGAGAGGTGACTGCAACTCACATTGGCCAAGAACAGGTATCAATCATGGATTTTTCAGTGGGACCCACCCTTTATTAGTTGAATGAGCACAATTGTAATTATCAGAGATTATTAGAGTTATCTACCTGCTGTATGGATACAAGCCTGTTGACAATGAGTTTTATCATTTGGTATTTTAATTAGTGTCTGACAATCAGGTAACTTATAGCAGTGACTGATGACTTATTTTCCTAATTGTATGTAAAGTTTGCGGAGATTCCTAATTTTCTGCACTGTCTTTTGGTATATTGTGGAAGGCAACTGTGTAATGAAGCAGAGCAACACTCTCACATGAGTATAATGAACTTCATGATCAGTTTATGCACATCTTGCGTCCATCATAGTTTTTCCATCTCAAAACCAGGAATTTTTATATGTAGGACTGTTATGACCAAGCGAAACCACTTTTGTCTGGCCATAACTAAGGGGTTTTTGATTACTTAGTGAGATGGCACATAAGAACTGAACTCCAGAAAGATTAGTTGACTTTATTACATTAATTAATAAATGATTTATTTAACTCTGATACAATTCTTTGCCACAGGAATACTGGATAATTTACAAATGTCATTGACTATGAATGTATCATTTGATGCACAGCTTAACAAACTGTTCTCTTGAGGTACAATGTCCAACATTTCCTAAACTAAAAGTTCATCAGAAACTTTAGCAACTTATTGGTCCTACACTATGATGAGTACGTCAGATGAGGTCGCAAACTGGACAGAGCTCTTGCATGCTAGAAACTTTATTGGCCTAAGCATGAAGCCACTGCTATACTGAGATGAAGGGCATGTCTTCAGGAGTGTCTCCATTTGGTTGTTTCTGATTGGTGTGGCATTGCAATCTCTGGTTGATGGCACATGGCTTTCATTTTGTGAAGAACAATGTTGTGTTGTTTGCATCTTCTGTCAGAAAACTGGTATGATGTACCTCTCCACAGTTGTCTATCCTACGCAAGCTTCATCTTCACATATCTACTGAAACCTACATTCATTTCAACTTGCTTACTGTTTTCAAGTCTTGGTCTCACTCTATAATTTGTACCCCCCACATTTCCATCCCTTGTCATATCAAAAATTCCATGATGCCTCAGTGTGTATCCTGTTGATTGATGCCTTCTTTCAGTCAAATTGTGCCACAAATTTATCTTCTCCCCAGTTTGATTCAGTATCTCCTCATTAATTATCTGATATACCTCTGTGGCCTCCTGCATTATTCTGTAGCATCACATTCAAAAAGCTTCCGGCCCATTCATGTCTGCTTATTGATGATGTTTCACTTTTGTGTAAAGTTACACAT
The DNA here is from genome assembly GCF_023897955.1 of Schistocerca gregaria. NCBI lineage: Eukaryota > Metazoa > Arthropoda > Insecta > Orthoptera > Acrididae > Schistocerca > Schistocerca gregaria. The sequence goes on from NC_064921.1 coordinate 955,456,615, forward strand.
AATATAAATACCTTCAGAAAGGGCTTCTTAGCACCTAAATTTAAACAATATGTTAGCAGACTTCTCTTCTCCAGAGATGCTTTCCTTGCTATTTCCAGATATCATTTTATATTCTTTTAACTTCAGCCATTATCACTTATTTTGCTCCTTAAGGGCAAAACTCGTCTACTACTTGTAGATCAGTCCACCATAATGTATAATGATCAAATGATTACACATACTGGTGTTACAGGAACAGATTCAAGGTTCAGATCTGGAGGGGACGGTATTTGGCGATTCCAAGAAATTGTGTTTGCCCAAAAATTTGAAATGATGATGTCTCATGCACTTAGTTTAGGAACTACAAACTGACAAGCTCTTTTAACTTTGACAACATCATAATTTACACAGTATAAAATTGAAGTGTTCAATCAAAGTTATCAGTACTTCACTTGGTACCATGACTGTGAACACAGGTCTGAAGTCTACAGCTACATGAGCTTGTAATTAGAGAGAATGATGATTCTTTCAGTCCTTTGCACCTATGTTAAATAAGCCAGTCTTCTGTTTATTTTCTTAATTGAGGTTCTTTCTTTTTCTGTCTTTCCTCGCTCAACTTCCTATTGTTTGCTGGTTCTACCTGTGGACTTAGGAAATCACATTCCCTCTCCCCATCCTACATAGATGTGCATATGCTGTAGTACCAACCTTTAACTAGGCCTTACATGAAGTATGATTATAAATGTATTTTAAACTGTTGTAAAAGTAAAATATTGTCATCCCAGCAAAAGACAATGTTGGACAGTCAGTAGTTTTAGTACATCACACCAGTGAGTCTTATTGACCTCTGTCCATTATTATTTACATTTCACCTAAAATGATGTTATCCTCAACTATAATCAATGTTCTGTCACTTCTACTATCTTATCAAATTAACAGAAATAGCTGTCAACTCGGTACTATCTCTTTGCAATATCTCACTGAATTGGTTACCAAGTATTCTTTCCTACTCATCTGCCACACACAAAACAGTGTTATTACTGTCTCACATCTATCACCCTCTTGTATGTGTTCCTGTTCCTGCCCCAGGGAGTGTCACATTCCAGACATATTACTTACCAAGCCTTTCCTTAGACCTTTATCTAGTTTGCCACATAGTAATTTCCTCCTTAGCAATCCAGATGTCCCAATTACACTTCAAGTCTTCACTGATCATACTTCCGAGATTCTTAATTGCTCAAACATGCAGGAATTAATAAAATCAGTAATAACACATGAATTAACATGACAGTGAAAGCAAAAGTAATTAACAGAAACTAATAATTCTGCTAAATTGGTACTTATTAGTTGCAAGGAATGAAAATCTCCAGCCTACATTGTCATATTCTACAGGATAATTGTTCCTACTATTCTAGTGAACTAGGTATAAGAATCACAAGAGGCAGTAAGAAAAGCAATTAACTGCTGTTTAAGTGTTTCCTGAATCACAGCACTTCAAATTGCTCTAGACCAAATTTCACAACCTCATCACCACATAGTTGGTTTTGAACTGAATACATCTCACACCACTTGTTCATGACGTCTATATTTCATATACAGTGTAACAAACAATGGCCTTATGAGACATTCCCAACACCATCAAGCTCTTTAAGGGCCATAACCATGAATATTGAAGGAAGACTGTCTATTGGCTGTTACAGATCCACATACACGGATCCAATCTGGAGAGCCTACATGCGCACATTGACCCCAAGTTCCTGCCCGAGAAGTACGGCGGTACGAGGCCAGAGTACTCCTACCGACAGTGGATGGACTCACTCAGCCAAAACCCACTGATCATCAAGGGTAAGTTCTCTTCACACAACACTGCATCCATGTCTTCTCCCTCCCTTCTTCCTTGGAGATGACTTGAGGAACTCTCCACTGTAAGTGCTACAATCACAGAATAACATTTCATTTCTTGTTACTTTCTAAACTTATTTTAAAGAAAGAAAAATGAATAAATAGGTTAAGCTTAACTTCCTATCTCTTCTAATTGCATAATTAAGTGGAAACACAGCTATTAACAACTTCCAAAAATTGTAATTGTTTGGTACTAAAACATAATTTCCACTGCCACCATGGTCAAAATTTCTCTGGTTCTGAAGAAGAATCTTCTATCTTTTAATGTATTTAAAACCATTATTAATGTGGTTTGGATCATCTCTCGTGAATCAAAGTGCATCCTCAGAAAATCTAATTAAAATAACTACTGACACTTTTCTTTCAAATTAAATTATTCTTCACATAAAAACACACACTACAAGCAGCCAAAATACTTCTTTTCACACAATGAAGACATCAGATGTTACACATGATCACAAGAAAGGTTTTCATGCAACACATCTAAATAAAATCTTTTTCTAGTAACAGTAAGCATTTTTCTTAGCTGTCAGACTATTGGTACAATTGTTGGTCAGATTTGTTCTTCCAATCAGTGTGTGATTCCATGACTCCATGTCCATGTGTCTTCTACAGCTCTCTCAGATTTGACTATGGGCTTATATATAAACACAATTGGGATGTAAATGATAGAAATATTTCTAAATATATTTTAATAGCTCAATAAATTCAGGAGCCAAGTGTCTACTAAATTTACAAGTTTCCCTGTTATTACTTACGACACCTGTTATTATTAACGTCAAAGTACAGCTCCCTTGTAAGGTAGTTAGTATTTTGTGCATTACTAATTCTTAAGTACTGGAGAACATTTAGAAAAGTCTTTCTCAAAATTGAATTTTCAAAGGTCTGTACATGGGTAGAAATCAGTGAGACAATAAATAATAATAGTAATAGTTCATTGCTGCCGCTGCTGTTTTATAGCTACCTTGATTCCTTAGGCTATGAACACTTTTAGTTCTCAAGAAGACTGTTTGCTTAAAGCCAACTGCAGTCATCTTCAAAACAATGTCATCTGGAAGGCAAGTGGAGCGCTATTGTATGCTATAAAAATGTGAACAAACTTAAACTAAGTATTATTAAGTAATTTTTATTATTATTAAATTTTCTGAACTAATAAGATATGTTAGATGCAGATAATTGCAGTGAGTAGACGAAATCAGCTCAAATGAATATTCCTTATCACAAGTTCTATACAACACTAACTGTCAATGAGAAACATTGTTTTTCAGTTACAAATAACTATTTTGTAAATGGAATTTTGTGTGTCCATTTGAGAGTGGTCCAGAATTAGTTCATCACCAAATTAGATTTAAAAAAATATCCTTTAGCACTTATTAATTTGCCAAACATTTTTTCATCCTGTGTTGCTCGCCTAATTCACCCCATCTCTTTCCAGCACTGCCCATTCTACCCTGTCTCTGCTACTGTTAATCAACAGCAATACTCAGTCACTGCATGAGTGGTAGTCATTCTTCTTGTATTTCTCTTCAGTTAATACATATCACTAAACTGGATGCTGCACCATGTTAATATGAAATCTCTCCATCACTCACTCACTCACTCACACACACACACACACACACACACACACACACACACACACACACACACACACACAACACACACACGAAAAAATTATGGAGACAAAGATTTTTAAAATATGTAAATATTCCCAATAACAAGTACAATTATCCCCATTTCACATCATTGAACCTTAATTAACCACGGCGTAAATTGTGTTTCAGAGCTGAAGTCCCTTGGGTACACAAGAGGAGATGAGGAAGAACTCCCATCAGATTCTTCCTGAGTTCAACATGTTTTAGCAATGACTGTACAATAATCATTGCTGGCCAATGTTGAAGTGCCTTTAAGTAGTGCCTTATCTATATATCTTAGTCTTGCAACTGTTGTATATGAATCTTTTCCTGCATTGCCAAGAGTGCCTGATTTTTGTAAATTTAATTTTTGTATTATACTGAGTATAAGTAATTTTGTTACAAGTGTATTTTAATAAATATTTAATGAGAGTAAAAATCTGTTTGGATTGTAAATATACAGACTTCAACCCTACTTCCAAATTAATTTCTTAGTGATAGTTACCCCACAGCCATATTACATATTACATGATACGACCCCTGTAATGCATCATAATTCTTTGAATGGAATGTCAGTATATTACTGCACAGCAGTACACTGTCTGTGGAGGTAGACAGCATATGTACCAGGGAAAAAAGTTAAAATTTTGAAACATATTTGGTAATGATCCATAAGAATAATCCTTTATCTTAGGCTGAGTTAAATTGTTCTTTAAATAAAAAAAGTATTGCAGCCAAAAATCAGTTTTAGTTATTCATACCTTATATGGCATTATTACACCACCACCACCACCACCACCACCATCATAACAACAGGAAAACACTGTTTTTTATAGCAGTGGTTATTTTAGGGTTTTACGAATCAAAAATAATCTGTATTCAAGTACCAAAAAAAAAATTGTTCTCAAATGCTTCTACCTGAATACAAATGAAAAATGCTCTTTGCATTTGTTACTGTTTCATTTCCAGATTATCCCATACATATATAAAAATCAAATTAAAAAAATTAAATAATAGGTAGAGTATCACTGAAATATACTGAAAATTTATATTGCTTCTGCTGTTGTTAAGTAGTACAGTAAACTGTTCAATTATGTACACTACATTAGTGTGTCTCATACAGTTGCAGAGAAAGATTCACTCATGTTATAAAATGATTATATTGAAAATGAACCATTACACGTGATTTCAAATACCTCATTATTTCAGGGTGCCTGAAGAAACCAAGTAATGGTATGATAAGTAAGTGGAACAGCCCATTCTAAAAATTTATCCTTTAGAAATTTTAGACCTCATTTTCATATATCTCTGAACTTGCTTAACCACCACAAATCTCAATTTATACCATCTCAGGATTGGAAATATTCACCAGTTAATAGTTAAAAAGGTGCGCTTAGACTCACAAGTTGTGATGATAATATTATTTAAACATGAGCAAAGGACACCGCTCATCAAATAGTAGAAGCGTTGAGTTGTCAGCATGCACAAAAGAGAGAGAAAACTTGCCACATTTTGAATAAATCCTTTGCTTTTCTACTTCAGGGTCAACAAAGGAGTTATGCTGCAAGTTAGCAAGTTTTCTTTCTCTTTTGTGTGTGCCTGTTCATAACTCCATGCTTCTGCTATTTGGTGACTTGTCCCTTTTACTCCTAAATTATTTACATTCTATCGGAACTTTCCTATTGTAAATGTCAAATAGAATACACATCATCACAAGGACAACAAAGGTAAGTATTGTAGTAGTAATAGTTTCATTCATATGTGGATCACATTTCAAAGCATGCATGAATAGTTACGGAATTAGAGTTTAAAAACAAAAGAAATGTCATACATACAGACAATCAGATTACTGCAAATCCAGTTTGTCAAGAATGTCCAGATAGTCTGTGGGTCCTAATAGTAAGAAGCATCATCTCATTTACCTGAAGTAATTTATACAACCTTGTTGTTGTTGTTGTGGTCTTCAGTCCTGAGACTGGTTTGATGAAGCTCTCCATGCTACTCTATCCTGTGCAAGCTTCTTCATCTCCCAGTACCTACTGCAACCTACATCCTTCTGAATCTGCTTAGTGTACTCATCTCTCGGTCTCCCTCTACGATTTTTACCCTCCATACTGCCCTCCAATGCTAAATTTGTGATCCCTTGATGCCTCAAAACATGTCCTACCAACCGATCCCTTCTTCTAGTCAAGTTGTGCCACAAACTTCTCTTCTCCCCAATCCTATTCAATACCTCCTCATTAGTAACGTGATCTATCCACCTTATCTTCAGTATTCTTCTGTAGCACCACATTTCGAAAGCTTCTATTCTCTTCTTGTCCAAACTAGTTATCGTCCATGTTTCACTTCCATACATGGCTACACTCCAAACAAATATTTTCAGAAACGACTTCCTGACACTTAAATCTATATTCGATGTTAACAAATTTCTCTTCTTCAGAAACGCTTTCCTTGCCATTGCCAGTCTACATTTTATATCCTCTCTACTTCGACCATCATCAGTTATTTTACTTCCTAAATAGCAAAACTCCTTTACTACTTTAAGTGTCTCATTTCCTAATCTAATTCCCTCAGCATCACCCGATTTAATTTGACTACATTCCATTATCCTCGTTTTGCTTTTGTTGATGTTCATCTTATATCCTCCTTTCAAGACACTGTCCATTCCGTTCAACTGCTCTTCCAAGTCCTTTGCCGTCTCTGACAAAATTACAATGTCATCGGCGAACCTCAAAGTTTTTACTTCGTCTCCATGAATTTTAATACCTACTCCAAATTTTTCTTTTGTTTCCTTTACTGATTGCTCAATATACAGATTGAATAACATCGGGGAGAGGCTACAACCCTGTCTCACTCCTTTCCCAACCACTGCTTCCCTTTCATGCCCCTCGACTCTTATGACTGCCATCTGGTTTCTGTACAAATCGTAAATAGCCTTTCGCTCCCTGTATTTTACCCCTGCCACCTTTAGAATTTGAAAAAGAGTATTCCAGTCAACATTGTCAAAAGCTTTCTCTAAGTCTACAAATGCTAGAAACGTAGGTTTCCCTTTTCTTAATCTTTCTTCTAAGATAAGTCGTAAGGTCAGTATTGCCTCACGTGTTCCAACATTTCGACGGAATCGAAAATGATCTTCCCCGAGGTCCGCATCTACCAGTTTTTCCATTCGTCTGTAAAGAATTCGCGTTAGTATTTTGCAGCTGTGACTTATTAAACTTATTGTTCGGTAATTTTCACATCTGTCAGCACCTGCTTTCTTTGGGATTGGAATTATTATATTCTTCTTGAAGTCTGAGGGTATTTCGCCTGTCTCATACATCTTGCTCACCAGATGGTAGAGTTTTGTCATGACTGGCTCTCCCAAGGCCGTCAGCAGTTCTAATGGAATGTTGTCTACTCCGGGGGCCTTGTTTCGACTCAGGTCTTTCAGTGCTCTGTCAAACTCTTCACGCAGTATCGTATCACCCATTTCGTCTTCATCTACATCCTCTTCCATTTCCATAATATTGTTCTCAAGTACATCACCCTTGTATAAACCTTCTATATACTCCTTCCACCTTTCTGCCTTCCCTTCTTTGCTTAGAACTGGGTTGCCATCTGAGCTCTTGATATTCATACACGAGGTTCTCTTCTCTCCAAAGGTCTCTTTAATTTTCCTGTAGGCAGTATCTATCTTACCCCTAGTGAGATAAGCCTCTACATCCTTACATTTGTCCTCTAGCCATCCCTGTTTAGCCATTTTGCACTTCCTGTCGATCTCATTTTTGAGACGTTTGTATTCCTATTTGCCTGCTTCATTTACTGCATTTTTATATTTTCTCCTTTCATCAATTAAATTCAATATTTCTTCTGTTACCCAAGGATTTCTAGCAGCCCTCGTCTTTTTACCTACTTTATCCTCTGCTGCCTTCACTACTTCATCCCTCAGAGCTACCCATTCTTCTTCTACTGTATTTCTTTCCCCTATTCCTGTCAATTGTTCCCTTATGCTCTCCCTGAAACTCTGTACAACCTCTGCTTCTTTCAGTTTATCCAGGTCCCATCTCCTTAATTTCCCACATTTTTGCAGATTCTTCAGTTTTAATCCACAGGTCATAACCAATAGATTGTGGTCAGAGTCCACATCTGCCCCTGGAAATGTCTTACAACTTAAAACCTGGTTCCTAAATCTCTGTCTTACCATTATATAATCTATCTGATACCTTTTAGTATCTCCAGGGTTCTTCCACGTATACAACCTTCTTTCATGATTCTTATACCAAGTGTTACCTATGACTAAGTTGTGCTCTGTACAAAATTCTACTAGGCGGCTTCCTCTTTCATTTCTTAGCCCCAATCCATATTCACCTACTATGTTTCCTTCTCTCCCTTTTCCTACACTCGAATTCCAGTCACCCATTACTATTAAATTTTCGTCTCCCTTCACTATCTGAATAATTTCTTTTATTTCATCGTACATTTCTTCAATTTCTTCGTCATCTGCAGAGCTAGTTGGCATATAAACTTGTACTACTGTAGTAGGTGTCGGCTTCGTAACTATCTTGGCCACAATAATGCGTTCACTATGCTGTTTGTAGTAGCTTACCCGCATTCCTATTTTCCTATTCATTATTAAATCTACTCCTGCATTACCCCTATTTGATTTTGTGTTTATAACCCTGTAATCACCTGACCAGAAGTCTTGTTCCTCCTGCCACCGAACTTCACTAATTCCCACTATATCTAACTTTAACCTATCCATTTCCCTTTTTAAATTTTCTAACCTACCTGCCCGATTAAGGGATCTGACATTCCACGCTCCGATCCGTAGAACGCCAGTTTTCTTTCTCCTGATAACGACATCCTCCTGAGTAGTCCCCGCCCGGAGATCCGAATGGGGGACTATTTTACCTCCGGAATATTTTACCCAAGAGGATGCCATCATCATTTAATCATACAGTAAAGCTGCATGTCCTCGGGAAAAATTACGGCTGTAGTTTCCCCTTGCTTTCAGCCGTTCGCAGTACCAGCACAGCAACGCTGTTTTGGTTAATGTTGCAAGGCCAGATCAGTCAATCATCCAGACTGTTGCCCCTGCAACTACTGAAAAGTCTGCTGCCCCTCTTCAGGAACCACACGTTTGTCTGGCCTCTCAACAGATACCCCTCCGTTGCGGTTGCACCTACGGTACGGCCATCTGTATCGCTGAGGCACGCAAGCCTCCCCACCAACGGCAAGGTCCATGGTTCATGGGGGGGGGGGGGGGGGGGGGGTATACAACCTTAGAAGACATAAATTAAGGTGGCTGGATGGGGTTGGAGACCTCATCTTTCCAAATACAATATCATTCTCTTAAAAACAATACTACTTTTAAGTTTCCCTAATGTTGATTTTGATAAAGGGCTGATTTTTTATTCTCTTTTCATTCCAAGTAGGTAGAACACATTTTTTAAAGGATGTCATAGCAAGAAGACTTGTACCATCACTTTAATTTTGAAGACGTGTAAGTTAAGAGTGGAAACAATGTAATACAACTAGATATGTAATTTTTATTAATACTTTTTGTCACATTTTCAATTATTTGCCACTAAATAACTTTTTAAGAGTAAAGCAACTTTCCCCTCATTGTTTATGTTGGATGCACCACAGAGAGTGATTAAAACATTAACCCAAGAGCTTGCCAGGCCAAGACAACATCAGCAAAACAGCTTTAACAGAAGTGCCATTAGTGCAAAGTGCTAGCTGCCACCCACATACCCCGGAATTACTGATGCAGCAAGTTACTTCCCAATTGTTGTTGACACTAATTAATATTCTCTTCCATGCTATAAGGCTAAGTTATGTATCTTGTTTCAGAAATGGTGAAGTTCGTTAGCTGTTCTTGTGCTACTGTGGTACACATCTATGGAAACTGTCGAAGGCTGATGAAACGACAAGTAGCCAACAAGTTTTTGATGTCATTGCCTCATCACAGAATATGGAAGTCACAGGCTTGTCCACACTAATAAGCAGGGTAGGTGGCAGTCTGTAGCACATCTGATAAGAGTAAAATGTTTGTGCAAGTACAAGTCTTTCAGAGCACACCGTCCTATGTGCATTGTTGAACATGGAGATCTGCAGCAGACAATTTCTACATGTTCCCATGTTGACCCATTTACAAATGCAGTAGGCACAGAATCATTGAGATTGGCCTGTAGATCAATAGAAACGACTCCTTTTGGATGAATAGTGTTTCTTGTGCCAGCTCAATGATTTTCCTCAGAGATGCCATCGAAGCAAATGGCTGCTCAAAACGCACATCACTCTATGAACAAATTCTAGTGGGGGCAGTACTACACTAGGGGGAGGGGGAATAGTGATTCACCTCAGTTCCATGAGACCTGTGACAGCAATTAAAGGAACCACATCAGCTATGGGGTACATGAATATCATTGCAGATCACCTACATAACTTCGTGGTTGATGTGATCCCAGATGGAGATGATATCTTCCAGAAAGACAACCGTCTATTCTGCAAGGCCACAAACACGCTGCAGTAGTTTGAGGAATGTGTCAATGAATTTCTGCTGATGACTTGGCCACTAAATTTGCCTGATCTGAACCAAACAGAACACCTACAGAATGCTTTTGGGCACCAGCTCCATGCGCACAAACCATTAGCCTATGTCATGGGAACTGTGTGACTTGTGTAGTCATCTGATACTGATTACCTCCTGAAACTTACCAAGTACTTGTCAGATTCATGCTGCACAAATCTGCTGCTGTATTGAGATCCAAAGGTAGATCAACATGCCGTTAAGCAGAGGTTATAACGTTTTTGCTACCAGTGTATCAGCTTACCTCAAGTTTTAAATTTGCGTGCTGCAACTTGCCATTTGCTTTCCTGAAAAACTGAGTCAGCATCCCACCATAATGAGTGAGATGTTGAGTTCAGAAAGAGAATAAAACATTGTTATACATTGCAAGAATTTGGTGTAACGTTTCCCTAAGAAAAAAGTACAAAAGTAATAGTGTTCTGTATTCCATAAAGAGCTATTTGTAAAGAGAGTTGACAGCTTTCAGTTTATTTAGAGTATGAAAAATAAGTAACTGTGTTAATGTGTTTTACTGAAACGTTTGCACATGCTAAACTCGTGTTGGGAATACAACTTAACCAAATTCCAACCACTGGTGCACTGTCAGTTAAACACTTATATGAATTATCTTTCATTAAAAATACATAGTGGTCTGACATTTAATTGACTTGGTAAGATGCATACAACATGTAAATGTTTCTTTTATAAATAATACATTCCCTTTTGTTAAGTAGATGGCAAAAGGTCATGTAATACGTTTTTGTTAAACCTTAATTGCTAAATAATTTTTGTATACAAAAAAGATATTCGACAATGGACAAGGTCCAGTCTCATCAAAGCTGTATCCATTTCACACCAATGATTTCCAAAATGTTGTGTATGCCTTTTTAGGGTAAATTCTACATCCACATCTGAATGATGGAGCTGGAGAATAAATATGGTTAACATGTAGTTGCAAAACAAAAAGTTATAGTTTGAGCAAAGTCATGGGTAATAAGAAAATTCTTTTAAAGTCATCCATGAAGGTATCAGAATCCTTATGAATAAAAAGGAAGAACTTAATGAATCTGTACCAAAAAAATGATAAACGGAATGTGAGCAAAATACCACATAGAAATCAGATAATTTTTATAGATTCTTCTTGATGAATACAATCTAATATACTAATGTAAAACCAATAACAAGAAAGAGGGATTGGCTACATATGCAAAACAGGAGTGTGAAGTGCAAGGCCATTCTGATTGACGAAACAAAGACTTACACTACTGACATATAGGCCAAAAACTGGAAATATCTAAAGCTCCATAAAGAAGCTAGAAACAGTTTTAACACATTGACTGCAACAAATCAGCTGCTGGTCACAGCAAAGCCTCATGTTTGATGCCATATGTCTCTTGGTGGCCATAGTGATCAACATCTTAATACGGTTATGTAGATTCAACAGCAGCATCATTGCTTGTAAAGATTTGAATGCCGACTTTTCATGAATGCTGATCAAGGGTACCTAGAGTTGTGTATGTCCAACTTTGAATTATTACTCCCAGAAAAATTCCTGAGAAGGATTGAAGTACATCGTGTAACAGAGCATGATGGTGAAATGTTAATGACTGAATGATGTGCACACTTTATACAGTATTGTATTATAGAGTCACAAAATGACTTTAATATGGAGTTTAGAAAGACAGTATGGAAGAACGCAGAGGAGAAAAATATAAATCAGACAGAGTACATGGAAAATTTATCTCACTCCTCCATGTACCTCTAATAGCACATTGTCTTGTTTTCACTAAAACATACAAGAGAACAATCAAACAGTAGCAGGGGTACATCTACATCTACATCTACATCTACATGACTACTCTGCAATTCACATTTAAGTGCTTGGCAGAGGGTTCATCGAACCACAATCATACTATCTCTCTACTATTCCACTCCCGAACAGCGAGCGGGAAAAACGAACACCTAAACCTTTCTGTTCGAGCTCAGATTTCTCTTATTTTATTTTGATGATCTTTCCTACCTATGTAGGTTGGGCTCAACAAAATATTTTCGCATTCGGAAGAGAAAGTTGGTGACTGAAATTTCGTAAAAAGGTCTCGCCGCGACGAAAAACATGTATGCTGTAATGACTTCCATCCCAATTCGTGTATCATATCTGCCACACTCTCTCCCCTATAACGTGATAATACAAAACGAGCTGCCCTTTTTTGCACCCTTTCAATGTCCTCCATCAATCCCACCTGGTAAGGATCCCACACCACACAGCAATATGCTAACAGAGGACGAACGAGTGTAGTGTAAGCTGTCTCTTTAGTGGACTTGTTGCATCTTCTAAGTGTCCTGCCAATGAAACGCAACCTTTGGCTCGCCTTCCCGACAATATTATCTATGTGGTCCTTCCAACTGAAGTTGTTCTTAATTTTAACACCCAGGTACTTAGTTGAATTGACAGCCTTGAGAATTGTACTATTTATCGAGTAATCGAATTCCAATGGATTTCTTTTGGAACTCATGTGGATCATCTCACACTTTTCGTTATTTAGCGTCAACTGCCACCTGACACACCATACAGCAATCTTTTCTAAATCGCTTTGCAACTGATACTGGTCTTCGGATGACCTTACTAGACGGTAAATTACAGCATCATCTGCGAACAATCTAAGAGAACTGCTCAGATTGTCACCCAGGTCATTTATATAGATCAGGAACAGCAGAGGTCCCAGGACGCTTCCCTGGGGAACACCTGATATCACTTCAGTTTTACTCGATGATTTGCCGTCTATTACTACGAACTGCAACCTTCCTGACAGGAAATCACGAATCAGGTCGCACAACTGAGATGATACCCCATAGCTTGATTAGAAGTCGCTTGTGAGGAACGGTGTCAAAAGCTTTCCGGAAATCGGCTTCTACCAATTTATCCATTCATCTGTAAAAAATTCACGTTAGTATTTGGCAGCTGTGACTTATTAAACTTATAGTTTGGTAATTTTCATATCTGTCAACACCTGCTTTCTTTGGGATTGGAATTATTATATTATTCTTGAAATCTGAGGGTATTTCGCCTGTCTCATACATCTTGCTCAGCAGATGGTAGAGTTTTGTCAGGACTGGCTCTTCCAATGCTATCAGTAGTTCTAATGGAATGTTGTCTACTCCCGGGGCCTTGTTTCGACTCAGGTCTTTCAGTGCTCTGTCAAACTCTTCACACAGTATCGTATCTCCCATTTCATCTTCATCTACATCCTCTTTCATTTCCATAATATTGTCCTCAAGTACGTCATCCTTGTATAGACCCTCTATATACTCCTACCACCTTTCTGCTTTCCCCTCTTTCCTTAGAGCTGGGTTTCCATCTGAGCTATTGATATTCATACAAGTGGCTCTCTTTTCTGCAAAGGTCTCTTTAGTTTTCCTGTAGGCTGTATCTGTCTTACCCCTAGTGAGATAAGCCTCTACATCCTAACATTTGCCCTCTAGCCATCCCTGCTTAGCCATTTTGCACTTCCAGTCAATCTCATTTTTGAGACGTTTGTATTCCTTTTTGCCTGCTTCATTTTCTCCTTTCACCAATTAAATTCAATATTTCTTCTGTTACCCAAGGATTATTACTAGCCCTCATCTTTTTACCTGCTTGATCATCTGCTGCCTTCACTACTTCATTCCTCAGAACTACCCATTCTTCTTCTACTGTATTTCTTTCCCCCATTCCTGTCAATTGTTCCTGTATGCTCTCCCTGAAATTCTGTACAACCTCTGGTTTAGCCAGTTTATCCAAGTCCCATCTCCTTAAATTCCCACATTTTTTTTCAGTTTCTGCAGTTTTAATCTACAGTTCATAGCCAATAGATTGTGGTCAGAGACCACATCTGCCTCTGAAAATGTCTTACAATTTAAAACCTGGTTCCTAAATCTCTGTCTTACAATTATATAATCTATCTGATACCTCCTAGTATCTCCAGGTTTCTTACATGTATACAAACTTCTCTTATGATTCTTGAACCAAGTGTTAGCTATGATTAAGTTACGCTCTGTGGAAAATTCTACCAGCTGGCTACCTCTTCCATTTCTTACCCCCAATCCATATTCACCTACTATGTTTCTTTCTCTCCCTTTTCCTACTCTCGAATTCCAGTCACCCATGACTATTAAACGTTCATCCCCCTTCACTACCTGAATAATTTCTTTTATCTCATCATACATTTCATCAATTTCTTCATCATCTGCAGAGCTAGTTGGCATATAAACTTGTACTACTGTAGTAGGCATGGGCTTCGTGTCTATCTTGGCCACAATAATGCATTCACTATACTGTTTGTAGTAGCTTACCTGCACTTTTTTAAAAAAATTCATTATTAAACCGACTCCTGCATTATCCCTATTTGATTTTGTATTTATAACCCTGTATTCACCTGACCAGAAGTCTTGTTCCTCCTGCCACCGAACTTCACTAATTCCCACTATATCTAACTTTTAACCTGTCCATTCCCCTTTTTAAATTTTCTAACCTACCTGTCCGATTAAGGGATCTGACATTCCACACTCCAATCTGAAGAACACCAGTTTTCTTTCTCCTGATAACAATGTCCTCTTGAATAGTCCCTGCCCAGAGATCCAAATGGGGGACTATTTTACCTCTGGAATATTTTGCCCAAGAGGACATCATCATCATTTAACCATACAGTAAATGTGCATGCCCTCAGGAAAAATTACGGCTGTAGTTTCCCCTTGCTTTCAGCTGTTCACAGTACCAGCACAGCAAAACCGTTTTGGTTAGTGATCAGTCAATCATCCAGACTGTTGCCCCTGCAAGTACTGAAAAGGCTGCTGCCCCTCTTCAGGAACCATATGTTTGTCTGGCCTCTCAACAGATGCCCTTCCATTGTGGTTGCACCTTCGGTATGGCCATCTGAATCGCTGAGGCACACAGGCCTCCCACCAATGGCAAGGACCATGGTTCACGGGTGGGGGGGGGGGGGGGGGGGGGGTGTAAGGGTAAGGGATGGGTAACCTTGGAATCAAAATATCTTGAGATAAATTGATTTACCACTCTTTTATTAAGCCAGCAGAATAAAGATATCCATGCTCAGCTACCTCCATCACAACCTGTCAATTCTTTAATTGGTATCAATTGGATCACCACCCTCACCTCATAAGATAAATGCAATTTTCTAAATGCAAATCATCAGGCTATTTTATCTTGAGTAACCAGCATCAGTTCATATGTTCAGTGATGTCAACACTGGAAGACTGCCTAAACTGATGAACACCTTCTCCTTTCATGTATATCTGCCACATTCAAAGATTAAAGTGCTCACTAGAGATACAGGAACAATACATACTATCTGAAAACACTTACAGAGGAAAAGATTGTCAAAAAGGGCATGCCAATATTCAGGGTGACTCAAAATTCCATTAACATGTGAAAATGCACTAATTCAGAGAATATGTGATAGTTAGAGAGGTAAAAATTGATCACACGTGACTGAAATGACGTTGGGATTTATTGAAACTAAAAAGAGAGCAAAAGATGGCCAACAGATGTCACTCAAAGGCAACATCCACTTAATGCCACTTGAGAATCATGTATAAAATTAGACATAGTGAGAGACGGGGTCAGATCATTCCTATCCTGGCTGATAAACACCTGTTGAAAAGTACAAATTTTATGCAAGATGGTGCTCCAGTCCATGTTGTTACATGTGTGAAAGACCTCCTGTGCACCTCATTTGGTGAGGATCATGTGCTGAGCTGCCATGTTTGGCCTCCCAGGTCCCCAGACATCAATCCTTGTGATTATTGGTTGTGGAATTACCTGAAGTTACAAGTCTACCATGAGTATCCAACCTCTTTAGGGATGCTAAAACAACAGTGTCTCACAATGCCTACTAATATGCTGTACAGTGATAACAACGTTATCCCTTGCCAATGGGTATTGTTGATGAATGACTGCTTACACATTGAGTATTTGATATAAAGAACATCATCTTTGCTAAAAATCAATTATTATGCTAATTATTGCTATTGTATCATGTGAAGTGCTATCTGTTGGTCATTTTGTGTACTTTGTTTTGGTTTCAATAAAGCCCCATGTCATTTCAATATGTGCATCTTTATTTACCTCTCTATCTACATCATTCTGTGAAGTAGTGAATTTTCAGATGTTAATGAATTTTTGGGTCATCCTGTAAATTAAAAGAGAATCTCTGATAATAATACCTACTTCCACACTTTCTGAAATATGGTGTCACAACCATACTTAATGAACTGTCCTCCATATCAAGACAAATAATTACTAGATGACAGTGTCTAGAATGCGTAAGTGAAACAATATTTAATTTTCTTGGTTCCACCTTCAATGAAATGTAGCAGTGCACAAATATGGCAATTAGTAATGAGATTAAAAACTATGCAAATGTAATACAGTTAGAATATTATAGAAGGACATGTACAAAAAGCTCTCTTGCAGTCTTGTTCTCTTGCTATTAAGTCTTGGATGGAATTAGGTCTTTGTTGCTCAGCTGTATTACTAAATGTGACTCATACTTATGTTTGAAACTGACTGAATGTCCATTAAAAGAACTAAAAAAATATTTTATGGCATTAAGACTACGTCATTTAAAGAACATATTTTATTTTGTTTAAAAAGGAAAAGATCCATTTCATTCAGTGCTAGAGAGATAACTAAATACAGAAGCTTATATTTGGTATGTGACTATTTCAAAACCTATTTTATATGTGGTTACTAGTTGCACATTACACTAATTAGAAGCTGTAGTTACTTATTTTTCTAAAAAGTCTGATTTTTGTGATCAGCAAAATGCCAAACAAACTGTTTCCGAACTAAATGTGGGCCATAACTATTTTGCAATTTTGAAGTAAATGTTTTTATCCTTCTTCACTTCCACAAAAATAAATGAGATTAAATCAGACAGGGCACCCACAACATATTAACTATAATAGCCCACACTCCCCCATACTCCAGTAGTGTGACACTCTCTTGTGCCTTCTTACTCTTTTGATTTGTTCTCTCACCAAAATCTAAAAATCTGAGCTCCCATAGGTCATATAGCTCCTGTGCTGCTCCCCACTGCCTTCGTAAGCCCTCCTAGGAGCATTTCCTGTACAGCCATTGTCTAGAAAGAACAGATTGTATGTCTTGTGAAGAAGGCATGGTAATTACAATGATAAATCATCACTTGGTGAGGCAGTTGGTCTGCCAGTGATGGTCTCTGGGCTATCGATTGTTATGAAGTGCTCTGGGGCTGACACGAGCAGGTAGCTGTCAAAAGAAAGAGTGGATTTCAGACCTGCTATGTCGATCGTAGGTGGAAGGGGCATGGACTGCTCTAATTACCTCGAGACTGTGCTGTAGCCCAACTGTCTATTGTCAAATTTGGCCCTAACCATGAGTAGTGAGTCCTGCAATGTTATAGAAATGTCTTCTGGGAGGTAGTCTTGCAGGTCTAGGCTGACTGTAAATTGGCTTGATGGGCTTGGAGCTGGGGTTGATGGAGGGTAAACACTGGGTGTGTCCACTAAGGTCCACACCAGTTTTATGTTGTTCAGTGACAGTGTTGTTGTTTTTCAAGCTTGCAAGATATCAAAAGTGTTTGGCCCACACACATAGTGGAGGGTGGGTTTGATGGCAGCAGTTCTGAGTATGACATGTGTACATGATTGGAGGTCCTTGTGCACAGAGATGGTCAATTTGGCATGATGGGATGTGGATGTGGTGGATGTGATACCTCACACGTTTTACTAGGTCTGGTAGGTTGATATCCATGGGATCAGTGGTTTGTGATACAAAGTCTGCTAAGAGAGTGATCAGTTCCCCGTAGAGCACCTCTGTTGGTGAGTCATCCATATCTTCTTTGTAGGCAGTTCGTATACCCATCAGCAGCCAGAGGAGGGCCACCATTCACTCCTGGTCATGGAATATGAGCACTGTCTTGAGGGTGCAGTGCCACAGTTCCACAAGTCCACTGTATTGAGGATGGTAGGATGTTGTGTGGAACAGGTGGCACCCAGAGAGGTGGCAAAGCTTGGAGAACAGGGCCAACTCAAACTTCTGGCCCTCGTTAATTGTCAGGGACTCAGCAGCTGACGAGTGCAATCCATAGTGGAATGAAAAATCAGGTGATGGTGTTGGCCCAGATATCTGTCAGAGGTGTGGCCACTATCCATTGAGATGTCATTTCTATGGCTGACAAAATGTCCTTGTATCTGTTTGAATCTGGGAGCAGCCCCACCTGGTCTATGTGGGCATGCTCGAAATGGCCCTTCAGGATGGAGAATTTCTCAAAGGGTAGTTGGGCATGATGTCTAATTTGGCCCATTGGCACTGGATGCAGGCTCTCATCAACACAGCACATATCCTAATAAATCATATCTGTACTTCATAACCCAGGTATATTACTATACCCTAATGAATTCAGAAACCTCTTCATTCATGTGACCAACTGTCACTCAAAAGTATTTCATTAGTTTTACAGATAACATAGTAATACCATTGTGTGGGTAGATACTGAACAGACTTTAATTATTTATCAGCACAAATGTCCCAAATACATTGACTAACACTAAGTATAAAGGTGCAGGACATTTCATTTTAATGTACGTGACCCACAATACCCTTCCATGGGTTTGCCTACTCATTTCTACTTACTTTAATCCTAACGTGGGTGCACTTCACTTTATATCCCGTATCACCCACACCATAGTTACTTTATAACACTACATGAAGAAGTTCCTTTACTGTATCTAGATGCCAATCTAAATCTTCTGCCACTTCAGCTTTATTTGTTTTGTTTTGTTGGAGCCTGCCATGGATTCCTCTCCTGTGCCAACATTTTCATCTCCAAGTAAATTTCGCAACCTGCATCCTCAATTATTTGCTGTATGCATTCCAGTCTCTGTCTTCCACCAGAATTTTACCCTCTACAGCTCCCACTAGTACCATGGAAATTATTCCCTCTGACATTTTAACTGATGTCCTACCATCCTGACCCTTCTTCTTGTCATTGTTTTCCCTATATTCCTTTCCTCACCAATTCTGTGGAGAACCTGCACACCTCTTACCTTATCAGTCCACCTAATTTTAAACATTCTTTTGTAGCACCATGTCTCAAATGCTTCAAGTCTCTTGTTTTCCAGTTTTCACATGGACCATGTTTCACTACCATACAATGCTGTGCTCCAAACATACATTCCTAGAAATTTCTTCTTCAAATTAACGCCTATGTTTGATTCCAGTAGACTTATCTTGGCCAGGAATGCCCTTTTTGTTGTCTTATACCATATCACATATACTCAAGCTCACTTCCTCTAAATTAATTCAGTTACTTCACCTCTATGTATTAAAAATTTGTTTATCATAGCTGTGTAGATACATATTTCCCAAAAATATTTTACAACAATATGATACACTCATCAATAGTCACAAGGATAGTTTTTTAGTGTGGATAATTTTGTCAGTTTCTCAACTTCCAACCTGTCAATATCTACCTCATATCTCACTATGTCTCATTCTCCAATTATTTCTACTTCTTCTTTTGAATGGGCCAGCTAAGGACCACAATATCCAACTCTTCAGCCTGGTGAGGCACTTGATGTTTGCCCAGTAATCCCACATTCTCTGGCTATGTTTCTCCTTTCTCTCTCTTTTTACAGGGTGATCTGTCCTGAAACCTCTTTTCTATTAGTATCCTTCTGAGAACTGCTTGGTTTTGAATGTCCTTTCAGTTATGTTCAGTTCCTGGATGTCTTTCTTGACTTCTATAAGCCATGCTGTCTTGGTCTTCCTGCTCTTCTAGTAGTTGAGAAATCGGTTGGTCAGCCTTGTTTGGTTCATCCTTGTGATATGTCTGTAGAAAGTGACATGTCTCTTCCTGGCTACATCTGTGATTTTCTCAGTATGATTGTATAGCTCCTGGTTTGATTGTCTTCTGTACTCACCATCTGTTTTGATGAGTCCCAGAATTTTTCTCAGGATCTTCCTCTCCTGAATCTCTAGTTTATCTGTTAAGCCTTTCCTGTTCAGGTTCTGGCATTCTGAGGCATATAGGGCTTCAGGGTAGATAACTGTTTGGTAGTGTTTTAGTTTGTAATTGCAAGATAGGCATTTCTTATTATAGATGTTCTTGGTCAATTGATATGCTAATTGTAACTTATTAATCCAAGTTGTTAGTGCTGTTCATTCTGATAGGTTATGTTCCAACCATTCTCCTAGATACTTGAATCTGTCAAATTTCTCAATTTGAACTTTTTCAAGCTGTAGTTTCACTGGAAGTATCACTGATGTTGGTGAGATATTATGTCTTTTCTAGTGACAATTGAAGTCCTACCTTGGCAACCTGGAGTTTGAGTATATTGAGCTGATTTACTGTTACTTCCACTGAGCTTGCTATAAGTGCCAGATCATCTGCAAAAGCTAAACAGTCTACTACTAGTCCCTTCCATTTGTGTCCCAGGTAAATACCACTTGGTATATTTTGTACTTCCATTTTTTTTCACCAGCCTCTGATCACCTTGTCCTGTGCACAGCTGAAGAGAAGAGGTGAAAGTCCATCTCCCTGTCTTAACTCCTGTCTTTATCTCAAAGCTTTCTGAAAGTGCCCCTCAAACTTTGCTTGTGATTTAGTGTTACTCACGGTCTTTTGAATAAGGCTGTGGGTTTTCTGGTTCACGCCCATATCCTGCAAAATTCTCTGTCAACTGAATCGTATGCTATCTTGAAGTCAATGAAAGTAACTATATACTGTTTATTCATTGCTTTAATTTGACTTAATACTGACTTCAAGTTAAGGATCTGTTCAGCACAAGAATGTCCTTTTCTAAAAACACCCTGATAATCTCCAAGTTTTGGGTCCCGTTGAGGTTCAGCTCTGTTTAATAATGCCTTAGATAATATCTTGTAGGTGACTGGTACCAGTGAGATCCCTCTATAATTGTTGATGTCAGTCAGATCACCCTTCTTGTGTAAGGGGTGGATCAGAGCAAATGTCCAGTCATCTGGTAACTTCTCAGTACTTGATCTCAGTCACCTTGCTGATTGCTTTGTCTCTAGCCTGCTTCCAGAGCTCTGCAACTATAGCGTCTTCTGCTGCTTTGTTATTCTTCAGGGAATGATTGATATATTTCACTTCTTCTTCTGTTGGAGGGCGAGAGTTTGGTTGTCTGGGACTGTCTTGATAGATAAAGGAGGTTTTAGGGGACCCACAGTTGAGGGTATTCTCAAAATATTTGGCCAGTATGTGACAGTTGTCTTTGTCATTATAGGCTATGTTTCCATCTGGTTCTCTGAAGTGTAAGCTAGGTGGGGCATAGCTTCTAAGGTCTCACTTGAAAGTTTGGTAAAAGTTTCTAGTGTTATTCTTCTTGAAATCTTCATCTAATTGAGTCAATTGGTCCTGAGTGTATTGATGTTTAACCTGCCTGATGGTTTTGGCAGTTAGCTGGTGCTGTTCTATGAACTTCTCCTTATTTGCTTTGGACTTCTGTGAGCTCCATCTTAACCAAGCTGCTTGTCTCTTTGTGATCACTTGGTTGCACGTATTTGTCCACCACTCGTTTCTTCTGTTTCTTTAGTGGGGCAACTTCTGTTGTGGCTTTTACTAATTTGTCCCTTAGTTGGTCCCAGTTGTTGCATTCATGATCTAGTGTTTGCATTCTCTTTGCAAGTAAATTAAAGGTTTTCAGTTTTTCCAAGTTAAAGTTGGTAAGTTTGGGAGTTTGAGACTTTCTTGTATTCCTAGGTAGAAATTGGAACTTTATTTTTGAGAGGTAGTAATCTGAGTCCAGGTTCTCCCCTCTTAACACTCTCACATTCTGGACTTCTCTACAGGACTTTCTTGAAATGGCCACATGATCTATTTTAAACTCTCCTAGTAGTTTATTGGGTGAAGTCCATGTTGTCTGTTTTCTTGGTAGATTCTTAAAGGCCGTTGATTTGATTACAAGGTTAAGTGCATTACAGAGTCGCACAACTCGTTCTCCATTTCTGTAAGTGTGCTTGTGAGCTGGGTATTTCCCCACTACATATTTATTCTTCCACTCTTTCCCTAACTGGGCGTTAAAATCACCTAATAATATGTCAGTATTCTGCTCTGGTATCTGGCCAATAGTGTCCTTGAGTTCTTCCCAAAATTGGTCTGTGCCTTCAGTGTTTTTCTTGTTGTCCTAGTTAATAGGTTCATGTACATTCACAATGGTGTAGACCTCACTGGAGCATCAAAATGTTAATAGAGACACTCAACTATTAGGTGAATGGAAGTTGATAACTAAATCAAGTATTTTGTTACTGACAATGAATCCAGTTCCCAGGTGAGTGATGTTCTTCATCTTCCTACGTCCCACTTTTCCCTTGAAGATTCGATAACCCTGAGATTCAAAGGTATGTTTATCTGTATACCTGGTCTCTTGTACCACTGTGATAAGAATCTTATGTTGTGTCAGGGTGTCTGTCAGATGCTTCAACGTGCCCATCTTGAGCAAGGAGTTAACATTCAGCATGGTGAAGTAGTTGCATTGTTTATGCTGCATCTTTTTTCTAGGAGTTTCAGGATGCTCCAACTCATCCTTGTTGCATGTTGGTGTGGGCTCCCCAGAATCCAAAGGCCCACTAACAACATCCAAGGCAATGGTGGATTGAGTACCACCTGGGGCGATTATATCTGTAAGCTTGTCCTCCATGCTTTTGTTGAAAATGTTGTTGGGTGGATTAGGATTGTTACAGCCTAATCACGTTACTACCCAGGTTGTAAGCTCCAGTAGGTTTGATTTCAGGGTTTACTCCCTTAGATTAGTTGCCTTCCCAGGCTATAGAGACCAACCAATTATTTGTTACTGTTCTGATGCAAGTTAGTGTATCATTTCCTTTACCATTGTTGCATTTTGTGACTTGCTCTCCCCCTCGAAAACAGTGACCTGTCTAAATTATACTGGCAAAATGTTTGTCTAATTGTCAATGTCTTATTGTGAATTCTTCATTCTCCAGGATTCCTGTGAATACAAGTATAACAAGTCATGTTGTAGTTTCACCTTTAGAGCTCTGGAATAGAAGAAAGAGAAGTTCAACACAAGAAGAAAGAAAAAAATAGTTAACAGCAATTCATTATAGTCATCAGTTTGTCTATCATTCATCATATTTATTCTCCATCTATGCTACATTTCCTCTAGAAAAATAATACATACCCATTCAATACATATTATGTTGATAAAACATTAAAAAAATCCCTGTTAAGTATAAAACAGAAAATTTTCATATTACATATGTACTATGTAATACAGTTACAACATGTTAAAAATATGTATCTTCAGTACTTATACTAATTAGGAATTGTGAATTCATTCATGTTTAAAATATGATAATCATATACATTTTATTGCAGAACTTATTCTGGTCAGGATCTGAAATACATAAACAGTCGTAAATTTATTTTTTCTATATATTCATGATAAAAGACTTTCTCCATTTTTTATGTTACTATTACTAAGTATTTGTTTATACTCTATAACATGGTACCCTAGAGATATTCTTGTAAATATATTAATTCATAAAGGGCGAGCAACCAATGCAGATAAAATAAATATGGGATGTTGCATCACTTCACATAACTCTTAATCATATCAACATTACATAACCCTTTATTATGCCCATTGGCTGGATCTACCAGAAATACTGCCTTGGGGTGAGAAATATCATTTTTTTAGAAGGTCCTTCACAATAAAAAAAAATCCAGTCTCCTTTTACAAATTGTAGCTCTGATGGGATTTTACTAGGACAGGTATACACTCGCACACACACACATATCCATCCACACATATACAGACACAAACATATACATGTCTGTCTCTGTCTGTATATGTGTGGATGGATATGTGTGTGTGTGTGTGCGAGTGTATACCTGTCCTTTTTTCCCCCTAAGGTAAGTCTTTCCGCTCCTGGGATTGGAATAACTCCTTACCCTCTACCTTAAAACCCACATCCTTTCATCTTTCCCTCTCCTTCCCTCTTTCCTAATGAAGCAACCGTGGGTTGTGAAAGCTTGAATTTTGTGTGTGTGTTTGTGTTCGTTTGTGTGTCTATCAACATACCAACGCTTTTGTCTGGTCAGTTACATCATCTTTGTTTTTAGATATATTTATCCCACGTGGAATGTTTCCCTCTATTATGTTTAAATGATGTGTGACTGCATTCTAATTAATTTCTTTGACTCTAATTTCAGACTGACATTTTAACTATTTTTCTACTTGCTTTTGCATATCATCAAAGTTGATGTTTCCAGTGTCAGGCCTGGTGAAATATTTTAATAATGTTTCTCCAATAAATTGCTTATAAAGTACTTACATTGCCAAGAGTCCTGTAGGTAGGTGTGGAAGCTCATTTAGAATCACCTGGAACCCGGGGATCATCTGTATCCATGTAGTGTGTCTATGTGAACAATACATTCCATGTAGTCATCTGATTTCCTTCATTACTCTCTGTCAGGTACAACTGCAGATAGAATTTAGAAGGAGTAACATGTATAGTTCTATGTCTTGAACCAGCATTCTAGTAGCACAAGAATGTAGATTACACACCTCCTCTACCTTTTGGTAGTGGTCCATACAAACTTACCTTTTGGCACAGTTCACAAATTTGTAATATATTCAATATTTTCCTTCTCAGATTTTTAAAATAATAAAATTTTGTCATATGTTTAATGACTTTCTTTATTTCAAAGTGTTCAAAACCTCTGAGTAAAAACCATATCAGGTCCATCTCCATGGCTTCTGGGATGCAAATTCTCCAGTAACAATTCTCAATTAGTCTCCAAAACAAAGTATCCTTGCAAACAATCCACATTTCCTTTCATTTTCTGGTAAAATATTGTACTCTAATAATGACTCATTCATTTTATCTCCCTCCTCACTTCATTATTGGTGTAAATGATAGATAAAAAATTAATAGTAAAAACTAATTCCTGGTCCCTCTGTTCTAGTTAACATATTCATGGCAAGGGATAAACATGAAAGTGCATCAGCTACTGTGTTTAATTACCCTTCAATATGATGTACCTCTTTAGGAAACTTCTGCAAAAATCTTGTTAGTCTACTGTGAAGAAGTTTAGTCCCCATTACAAAACTCAAAGGTAATTGATGTATGTTACTATCTTTGATCCCCATATCAACATTTGAAACTTTTTGAACTCCATGCAATAGCTAGTATTTATTTTCCCATAGCTGATAATTTAATTCATTTTTATTAAGAATTCAGTTAGCAAAAGCTATGATATTGATTTCTCCTTGTGCCGTTCCCCCTGAATCAGTTCACAACCTAATCCATATTCTGAAGCATCCTTTGCTAACTGTGAATTGTGTTTTATTCATCTCATGACACACATTTGCAATTCATTAGGCTGATGTAACCTTGGATGCGTAAGTAGCTTAGCATCTAATAAAGAATGTTTAACTTTGTTAAGGGCTTCAGCACTCCCTCATTCTATTCCCATTTAGTTCTTTGCTTAAGAAATGTACCGAGCGAGGTGGTGCAGTGGCTAGCACATTGGACTCGCACTCAGGAGGACAATGGTTCAATCCCGAGTCCGGCCATCCTGATTTAGGTTTTCCGTGATTTCCCTAAATCGCTCCAGGAAAATGCTAGGATGGTTCCTTTGAAAGGGCACGGCTGACTTCCTTCCCCGTACTTCCCTAATCCGATGAGACCGATGACCTTGCTGTCTGGTCTCCTTCCCCAAACAACCCAAACCCTTAAGAAATGACAATAAGCATGGATCATTCATGAATTGACATTTTATGAAAAATCTGTAGAATCCAGCTAAATCCAAAAATGAACCTAACTGCTTGGCATTTCTTAGCTGTAGACAACCTTTGGTTGCTCATATTCTTTCAGGGTCAGGTTGTATCTCTTTTGCTCCTACCATATGCCCTAAAAAATTTTATTCATTTCTACCAAAGTGAGACTTTTTTAAGTTAACTGTAATACCCTTTGTAAGATTTCAGTTAATAATTCACAATCCTCCTCCCATGATTCTGATATTAATAGCAAATCATCTACACATATAATTAAATCTTGTATTAAATTATCTCTCAGCACTTTGTCCAATACTCTGATAAAAACAGGTACTGCAGGTACTGATACATTCAAACAAAATGGAAGAAATTGGAACTGGTGAAACTTCCCTTCAAACAGAAACTCCATATGTGGTCATGAGTATTCGTGCAATTTTGCTTGAATGTACCTGGCTATGAGATCTGTTGAACTAAAGAAATTGACTTGCTCAAATCTGCATAGTGATTCATCTGTTCCTAATGGTTGGTCTCTTTCTGTTTTGATGTGTTTCTTTAATATGCAAGCATCTAATACCAAGAACATTCCACCAGGCACTTTCCTTACTACCAATAATGGAAAATTGTACACACTCAGACTACTTTCAATTATCCCATTTTTTGATTATTTTGTGTATCTCTTACTCTTTTCATAAACTCACAGGAATAGCATATGGCTTGCAAAAAAAGTCCTTGTCGTTGTTGTGGTCTTCAGTCCTGAGACTGGGTTGATGCAGCTCTCCATGCTAAACTACCCTGTGCAACCTCCTTCATCTCCTAGTACCTACTGCAACCTACATCCTTCTGAATCTGCTTAGTGTATTCATCTCTTGGTCTACCTCTATGACTTTTACCCTCCACGCTGCCCTCCAATGCCAAATTTGTAATCCCTTGACGCCTCAGAACATGTCCTACCAACCGATCCCTTCTTCTAGTCAAGTTGTGCTACAAACTTCTCTTCTCCCCAATTCTATGCAATACCCCCACATTAGTTAAGTGATCTACCCACCTAATGTTCAACATTCTTTTGTAGCACCACATTTCGAAACCTTCTATTCTCTTCTTGTCCAAACTATTTATTGTCCATGTTTCACTTCCATACATGGCTACACTCCATACAAATACTTTCAGAAACGACTTGCTGACACTTAAATCTATACTCAATGTTAACAAATTTCTCTTTTTCAGAAACGCTTTCCTTGCCATTGCCAGTCTGCATATTATTTCGTCTCTACTTCGATCATTATCAGATATTTTGGCCCCAAATAGCAGAACTACTTTACTACTTTAAGCTTATCATTTCCTAATCTAATTCCCTTAGCATCACCCAATTTAATTCGACTACATTCCATTATCCATGTTTTGCTTTTGTTGATGTTCATCTTATATCCAACTTTCAAGACACTGTCCATTCCGTTCAGCTGCTCTTCCAGGTCCTTTGCTGTCTCTGACAGAATTACAATGTCATCGGCGAACCTCAAAGTTTTTATTTCTTCTCCATGGATTTTAATACCTACTCAAAATTTTCCTTTTGTTTCCTTTACTGCTTGCTCAATATACAGATTGAATAACATTGGGGAGAGGCTACTACCCTGTCTTACTCCTTTCCCAACCTCTGCTTCCCTTTCATGTCCCTCGACTCTAATGACTGCCATCTGGTTTCTGTACAAATTGTAAAAAGCCTTTTGCTTCCTGTATTTTACCCCTGCCATCTTTAGAATTTGAAAGAGAGTATTCCAGTCAACATTGTCAAAAGCTTTCTCTAGGTCTACAAATGCTAGAAACATAGGTTTGCCTTTCCTTAATCTAGTTTTTAAGATAAGTCGTAAGGTCAGTATTGCCTCACGTGTTCCAACATTTCTACGGAATCAAAACTGATCTTCGCCGAGGTCGGCTTCTACCAGTTTATCCATTCGTCTGTAAAAAATTCACATTAGTATTTGGCAGCTGTGACTTATTAAACTTATAGTTCGGTAATTTTCACATCTGTCAACACCTGCTTTCTTTGGGATTGGAATTATTATATTATTCTTGAAGTCTGAGGGTATTTCGCCTGTCTCATACATCTTGCTCACCAGATGGTAGAGTTTTGTCAGGACAGGCTCTCCCAAGGCCGTCAGTAGTTCTAATGGAATGGTGTCTACTCCCGAGGCCGTGTTTCGACTCAGGTCTTTCAGTGCTCTGTCAAACTCTTCACGCAGTATCGTATCTCTCATTTCATCTTCATCTACATCCTCTTTCATTTCCATAATATTGTCCTCAAGTATGTCGCCCTTGTATAGACCCTCTATACACTCCTTCCACCTTTCTGCTTTCCCCTCTTTCCTTAGAACTGGGTTTCCATCTGAGCTCTTGATATTCATACAAGTGGCTCTCTATTCTCCAAAGGTTTCTTTAGTTTTTCTGTAGGCTGTATCTGTCTTACCCCTAGTGAGATAAGCCTCTACATCCTTACATTTGTCCTCTAGCCATCCCTGCTTAGCCATTTTGCACTTCCAGTCAATCTCATTTTTGAGACGTTTGTATTCCTTTTTACCTGCTTCATTTACTGCATTTTTATATTTGCTCCTTTCATCAATTAAATTCAATATTTCTTCTGTTACCCAAGGATTTCTACTAGCCCTCATCTTTTTACCTACTTGATCCTCTCCTGCCTTCACTACTTCATCCCTCAGAGCTACCCATTCGTCTTCTACTATATTTCTTTCCCCCATTCCGGACAATTGTTCCCTTATGCTCTCCCTGAAACTCTGTACAACCTCTGGTTTAGTCAGTTTATCCAGGTCCCATCTGCTTAAATTCCCACCTTTTTGCAATTTTTTCAGTTTTAATCTACAATTCACAGCCAATAGATTGTGGTCAGAGACCACATCTGCCTCTGGAAATGTCTTACAATTTAAAACCTGGTTCCTAAATCTCTGTCTTACCATTATATAATCTATCTGATACCTTTTAGTATCTCCAGGATTCTTCCATGTATACAACCTTCTTTTATGATTCTTGAACCAAGTGTTAGCTATGATTAAGTTATCCTCTGTGCAGAATTCTACCAGACAGATACCTCTTTCATTTCTTAGCCCCAATCCATATTCACCTACTATGTTTCCTTCTCTCACTTTTCCTACTGTCGAATTCCAGTCATCCACGACTATTAAATTGTCATCTCCCTTCACTATCTGAATAATTTCTTTTATTTCATCATACATTTCTTCAATTTCTTCATAATCTGCAGAGCTAGTTGGAATATAAACTTGTACTACTGTAGTAGGCATGGGCTTCATGTCTATCTTGGCCACCATAATACATTCACTATGCTGTTTGTAGTAGCTTACCCGCACTCCAAATTGTTTATTCATTATTAAACCTACTCCTGCATTACCCCTATTTGTTTTTGTATTTATAACCCTGTATTCACTTGACCAGAAGTCTTGTTCCTCCTGCCACTGAACTTCACTACTTCCCACTATATCTAACTTTAACCTATCCATTTCCCTTTTTAAATTTTCTAACCTACCTGCCCAATTAAGGGATCTTACATTCCACGCTCCGATCCGTAGAATGCCAGTTTTGTTTCTCCTGATAACGGCGTCCTCTTGATTAGTCCCCGCCCGGAGATCCGAATGGGGGACTATTTTACCTCTGGAATATTTTACCCAAGAGGGCGCCATCATCATTTAACCATACAGTAAAGCTGCATGCCCTCGGGAAAAATTACGGCCGTAGTTTCCCCTTGCTTTCAGCTGTTCGCAGTACCAGCACAGCAAGGCCGTTTTGGTTATTGTTACAAGGCCAGATCAGTCAATCATCCAGATGGTTGCAACTGCAACTACTGAAAAGGCTGCTGCCCTTCTTCAGGAACCACACGTTTGCCTGGCGCCTCAACAGATACCCCTCCGTTGTGGCTGCACCTACGGTAGTGTTATCTGTATCGTTGAGGCACGGAAGACTTCCCACCAACGGCAAGGTCCATGGTTCATGGGGGGAGGAAAAAAAGTCCTATTATATAAAAAGTCCTATTATATTTTATTTTAAAATTACAGACATAATCTCCTATTGCTCTTGCCATAACAGAGAAAGCTATTTTATTTGTAATTAATATATCATCCATCAGTCTACAAATGCTAGAAACTGTAACGTTCCCTCTTTCTGTTTATTTAGGTTTGATTTGTTTGATTGTTATTCTTTATTTCTATTATTCGGAATCTTTTTTTTTTTTATTAAATTGAGCCTGAAACTTACTTAATAAATATTTCGCGTGAAGTACGATTTGCAGCATAAACAAAAATTAATTTCAGAAATGTAATCCACTGAATATTAAAAGTAAAGCTTTTGAACAATGCGCGTGACTGACTAGATACATTCAGAGGGTACGTACATTCGCGTGCGAGTGGTTGCGGTCTGATGAGAAATTTTCATTGTGAAATAATTTCGTCGTAACACACTCGGAGATTGCGAACGTACATTCAGAGTAGAGGCACGTACGTTCTATCATTCCCCGTGGCCTGGGTAAAAGAATGGCAATTATTTAAATCTAAGAGTATTTCTTTTGCACCGGACTAGTATTTTTATAAGAAAAAAAGATTGCAGGTTCTGAATGTCTCGGCAAAACGAATCGGAAGTAATTGTAGCGGCCGCGAAAGGAAAGTAGAGAGCACAATCACGTACCTCTATTGTTGAGCAGCGCCGTTTTGAAGATCTTCGGTTCCTTCTCTGCTTAACATAAATACTCCATAGGCATGGGAATAAGGCTTGTTGTGCGATGAAAATAACATAAAACACATCTTGCGTCTTTTAACTCATTCATTTACCACACACACACACACTAGTAATTAGACAGTACGACATCCCACCAGCCCATCAGAACAAAAAGTAGTCGTTCATACAAGAAATAAAAAACGAAGGGCGAAATTGTTCCTATGTCTCTCAAAGATAAAAAGTTTACCAGATATTTCTCTGGTGTGTCACTGGAACAATTTTTCAGCACCTCTGCGATTAAATCACAATATTTTCAGTTCCTTTACAAAACGTAGGTTTGGCTTTCCTTAATCTTTCTTCTAAGATAAGTCGTAAGGTCAGTATTGCCTCACGTGTTCCAGTAATTCTACAAAATCCAAACTGATCTTCCCCGAGGTCAGCTTCTACTAGTTTTTCCATTCGTCTGTAAAGAATTCATGTTAGTATGATGGTCGAAGTAGAGAGGATATAAAATGTAGACTGGCAATGGCAAGGAAAGCATTTCCGAAGAAGAGAAATTTGTTAACATCGAGTATAGATTTAAGTGTCAGGAAGTCATTTCTGAAAGTATTTGTATGGAGTGTAGCCATGTATGGAAGTGAAACATGGACAATAAATAGTTTAGACAAGAAGAGAATAGAAGGTTTCGAAATGTGGTGCTACAGAAGAATGCTGAAGATTAGATGGGTAGATCACATAACTAATGAGGAAGTATTGAATAGGATTGGGGAGAAGAGAAGTTTGTGGCACAACTTGACCAGAAGAAGGGATCGGTTGGTAGGACATGTTCTGAGGCATCAAGGGATCACCAATTTAGTATTGGAGGGCAGCGTGGAGGGTAAAAATCATAGAGGGAGACCAAGAGATGAATTCACTAAGCAGATTCAGAAGGATGTAGGTTGCAGTAGGTA
Source organism: Schistocerca gregaria (assembly GCF_023897955.1). NCBI lineage: Eukaryota > Metazoa > Arthropoda > Insecta > Orthoptera > Acrididae > Schistocerca > Schistocerca gregaria. Next base: position 955,488,159 of record NC_064921.1, read on the forward strand.
CTGGGAGATGAAGAAGCTTGCACAGGATAGAGTAGCATGGAGAGCTGCATCAAACCAGTCTCGGGACTGAAGACCACAACAACAATATCATACAATTCCTGCTTTTGTTCTTCTGTCAGATGTCTGATTCACAAGGTTCCCATTGTAGACTTTTGTGGATTGCAGCCATTTCAACTACAGCATTCTCCATTACTACTGTTTTAGTAGTGGCTACCAAATATATCTTGGCTACGTCTTTTCTGTCTGACTAACGGCTTTTGTTTTATTCTTAAATGGTACAATGTAAGAAATTGTTCAACTCCTCTATGATACTCTGTTAGTGTGACAATCAAGCATTACATCCATGTTGTAACCACCAATCAGTAATACATGCAAATTAAAATTAGGGATGACTAGTAAAGTTTGTTGACTGGAGGGTATCATCTCTCTAGGAAATCTGGCCTCTCTATTACAAGCAGAAATTACTGCAATCAGGGTATTTTTGGAGGAGAATATGTATAGGTGCTACAAGGACTGTAGCATCTACATCTATTCAGACAGTCAGACAGCCCTGAAATCATTTGCAGCTCCTGCAACAAGATCTAAGAATACCACAAGGCTCTCGTGGAACTATGGGGGAAGCAATAGGATAAACCTAGTGTGGGTCCCTGGCCACTCAGGGATCTGTGGCAATGAACAAGCTGACAGAATGGCTAGGATGGGGGGTAACAACTCCATTTATTGGACCGAAACCTGTCCTGACAATCACCAAGGCCATGATCCAATTATAACTACAGAACTGGCTTAGGAAACAGCACATAGGATGTTGGACCAAGGTCCATAAACAAACACATGGTAATGTAATGATGCTCAAGCCATGTTTTTAAAACATAAGCTCTGTAATCCTGGGATTGAACAGGAAAGAGATCAAACTCATGACCTTACTTACCATTTTCAGATCTTCATAAAGGTTGTGAAGATGTTCATAATAACCTTTATGAAGTCCTGAAGATGGTGATTTAGTTTTATCAAAACTGGTTATCTACAATAAAGTTGTTTTTATAACTACCTCAGCTACAAAGTAAGTAATAAAGTTTGTTAAAATGGAGAACCATTCACCATAATTGGTACTATTGTTTCTTCTTTGATAGGCTTACCTCTACTTCGGGCTATGCATGTTACGTAAACACCAATTACTGGTAGTACTGAACATTATCATTTTCATTTTCTATAATCAAGGTCATAAATTCCTGTTAAATTATTGATGTATTGCTACCTGAATCTTAGTGAATATCTTCCTCTATTTCAAAAATTTTATCCACAATTATAGGTTTTAATTGTTCCTCCTCTACTTATCCTTCTTCTTCTTCTTCTTCTTCTTCTAGCAGCCAGTCACGCCCTTCCTTTCATTGTTTAAATTATCTAACCCCTCCATTAATGTTAACAAATCACTAACACTTGTCCCTCCTTGATACAAGACTTCTTTATGTACATGATAAAGTAATCAGCTTACCAATACATCTGCTAAATGTCCTATTTTACTGTCTAAATATTTGATATGTGTAAGTTGCCATTCCATATATTTCTCTTGGGAACCCCAACTTTCATTATAATTCTTAGCATTGAGTAGGTCAAGTATTAATTTTTCCTAGATGCTAGCTGACCAGTATTTCCTCTTGAAACTACTTTTGAAATCTGCCCAAGATTTGAAGTTTTCAGAATGGGAACTGCTCCATTCTGCTGCATCTCCTATTAAATAGCCTAATGTAAAACCTATTTTTCTTGAGTCTTCCCACTTACTTGGTAATGACCTAGAAAATGCTCATAAGAGATAAATGGGGTGTACTTGCCTTTCCACTTTAGGTTTAGGAAATTACTTGGATGAGTTTAAACCTGATCATAACTGGAATTCCTCCAAGGATTCTTTAGACACCCTACATTAACACTGTTCCCTCCTTTTTAATACCTAACTGTGTTTTCCCTAAATTTTGAAATTTTGTTGTTGTTGTGCAGCACTACCCACAGAAGTGGTAAGTCCACTAAAAGATTCCACAGTGTCCTGTACCTTTTGCTCTACAAAATCTTGCAGTTGTTTCTTTAAACTGGTTAACACTACTCTCTTCAACCTCTGTAAAATGATCTATAAGTTTAGTCATCACTTTAGTGTCTATTGTTGCCGGTAGACTTTTAGTTAAAGTACCAACTTTATTTTCTAATGAACCTACTAGATTTTCTAGGATGGTTATGCATGACAGAAACTCTGTTTTAATGGTGTCCTCCACTTTCTTATTTATATTTTCCTCTAATTGCTTGATATATCCTTCTTGTAAAGTCAGTTTGGTATTTATTAATGTTTGTAATGTTTTACCATTAGCTTCTAAAGTGTTTTTAAGACTATTTGTTAAATCCTGAAGCCACTTAGGCATTTGCAATGCTGCTACAGATTCCACTGCTTTTGCTTCCATTGCATACTTAACTACAGTCACAAATTAAAGCTACTTTAATTTCAACTTGTATTAGAAATAAGTAACCATCAATAATTGAAATGAAATTATGAAACAAAATCTCACTGTTTCACTTGTCACGAAGTTTCACCATCATTACTGTGGAAATAAAATTTCCGTATTTATCTCACTTGATGAAGTGAACTGCATGCTGGTGTTCATTGACAGCAAACAGCCAATGCACTGGCAAAGTGCTGCTGATGATCAGTGTGCTATTTTGCTGATGGGCCACAGCTGGCTGTGATGCATTTTGGGGCTGTAGCTGGCTGCTGATGAGCTGATACCGCCAAGTTGGTGAAGCAGTTCTGTAATTCTGTAATTTTGGAGCGTACATCAGCTCACAACTAGATGCTAATTACAAACTCGAGTGTCTTCTTCTCCAAACCTGAACTGAATTTATTGTTATGTTGCAAAGTATGTAATATTTGCTCAATATTTGTCATGCATTTACTCAGTTGTAATAATTCTGGCTGGTATTTACAAGTTTACAGCACTATTGCACACTTCAAATTACAGATAACTTCTTGAGCTATTGTTGTAAAATAATATTGGATAACTTGTCTTCTCCAATGTGTTGAAATTTGTATTGCAATGTGTTGTGTGCACTTTGTAAGTTCTCTTGTTGATTTGTTGTTGCTTGTAGCAAAATATTGTTTCTTCTTAATGTTTTGTTGAAACCCCTTGAAAATTAGTTCAATCTTCTTTTTAAAGCTTCTTTTTTCAATCATACACCATGCTTCTGACTCATTGTGAGACCACAACATGGGTAGTTGTGTGTGAGCATGTAGCATCTGCACTGGATCTGTCACTCAAAGTCAGTGTTACCTTTTTGATAATTGTGGCAAACAATTACAGTCACTATTCTAAAAGTTCTCATGGTCTAGCTATTTCATACCATAGTTATGTACAAAGTTGATTTTGTTGGACTGCTACTTCCTACAGGGTGGCACTGAAAGAAAAGTCTTCACTACTCAACACTAAAGAAATAATCAGTTTACTCCTTTCTCTGATGATTCTTCTATATTTGATCAAATCAAGTCAAGCAAATCACAGAGCCATTTAACAATAATGACAATCACATAACTCAGCATACATCGAAGCACTGCAAGCAACGTCTACCGTCAGGGTAAGTCAGTTCGAAGACAGTGACCATAATGCTCTGAGGAGTTCACCACAACGTCCATATGTACTACCAAAGCACCACTCATCATCCACGGCCAATGATCTTCTTTTTTGTATTTGATTGCCTGTTTTGGTAATCACATGTGCATATAATGTCTGCACCATCTGCACATGCAGATATGAGGCTGCACACAGTACACGTTTACTCATTTACACTACACCAAATTAATATAGAACATGATCACCTTTGGCTACTGCAAGAAACCACAGTGGAACAGGCTGTTCCAAGAAACATCACGTTGCACATCTCTTAGAACACATAAATTTTACATATAGTTGGGTTGAACCATTCTTGACAAACAGCATTCAAAAAGTTGTGATGAATAATTCCAACAATGTTGCATCAAGAGAAAAATTTAATTACTACAGAGAAATCATATAGTCCCATAGGGTAGAATTTTTAGTCTACTTTTATGTCTTATATCTGTGATGTCTTGCAAACAATATGAGGAGGAGAGAGGGGACTAAAAAATTTAACTCTTTGTAATGCAATAATTTTTGAACAAATTTGCTTACTGTTACAGTAAGCGGAAATGTAGTGTAGCTATTAAATTTGTTGTGTATGAAAGCAGGATGATCTGATCATGTATAAGACACATTCTTGAGGATACAAAGGGAACGTGTACATTCCAAGACTACTACACATAATCACTGAGAATAGCCTGCATCAAAGGATTGACCGTATTTACTTGAATCTAAGCCGCACTCGAATCTAAGCCACACCTGGAAAATGAGACTCGAAATCGAGGAAAAAAATTTTCCCGAATCTAAGCCGCACCTGAAAGTTGAGACTTGAAATTCAAGGGGAGAGAAAAGTTTGAGGCCGCACCTCCAAATCAAAACAAAGTTGGTCCATTCAAATATGAGACACAATTTAGGTCGAATGGTAGTTTGGTTCGAGTCGTAAGCTCAGCAGTTAAGCTTTACCAGGTAGCCATTGCTATGCGTCAGGTGCTCCGTCCGTATTTATACAGGTACCCTCCCCTTTTCACGTGATTCATCTGGTTTAAATTGATTGCTTTTTTTCCCCTTTGATCTGATAAGTGCCGTTCTTTGTTACAGGTGGTTTCGTCACTTAAATCTGAAAATGCATTACTGTACTGTGTCATGCATTGTTTGTCGCATTCAGATAATGAGTAGGTTATTAGGCAGACAGGATTTAAATGAGATAGCAGCAAACACGAAAGAATACATGGCAAATGAAGAGAATATTGCATGTGATTCACAATTCATAAAAGTTCCTATTAGCAACCGCGTCTTCTCACAGGTAGGAAAAAATTCAGAATGTAGAGTTGGCCATATTGACAAACATCCCAAACAGTCTTGCCAGTCAGATTTTCGTAGTACATCAAAATGCCGCTACATTCGAAGATGAACAATATGGAATTTGTATTTACTTCATTGGATAATGTATGAAAATGCAGTGGTCGAAACTCGGGGCAGAGAAAATAGATTGTCTTCCACGTTTTTTTTTTTACTGATGCAGAGGTTTTGGCAGCAGAATTTATGAATTTATCTTTGTGCCTGAAAAGCATGCCTGTGTAGTGCTACATATAAAGTTAGTTGTGGCAGCACCTACCAACATTTTTCAGAACTTCCACTTACTTTGCACTCGATTGTAAGCCGCAGGTGGTTTGTTGGATTACAAAAACCGGAAAAAAGTGTGGCATAGATTCGAGTAAATATGGTGAATACTGTGTATGGTAGCCGAGGATGAGGTACGAGGGTTGTCGATAAAGTAAGGTCTCCAACGTGCTCCCATTTGGACAAAGCAAGGTAGCTTAAATCTGACAACAGCACCATGTTCCTGGCTTCCCACACCAATATTCTTGCAGTCCCCACCTCTCTGTGACACTCATTCTTGGTGTAGCAGCCATTAATGAGGGAAGATCAATGTTCCCACTAAGTGTAATTGTGTTCAGTGGTTAGATTTTGAAATATCACAACGTGTGCTGTGTTGTTCAAATAAAACACAGCCATTGCAAATGCACCACAGGTGCAAAGATGCTAGCTGGTGCCAGTGCCATAGAGACTCACCACTTGTATGAGTTCCACCAGCTCCAGCAGCTCTTACCCTCTTAGTTATAGATCATCGTCCAGTGCTGGCTTAGACAGAGAACATCATCTAGTGAACTCTTAGAAGTAAACAGACATTTGTTGTAAAGTGCATTTGCTATTTACAGTGAAGTTTAACTACAATTATTTGCCCTTAGCCATTGAGGGCCCTTTTTGCGTTATATTAGTGTAGGTTCACTGACTTCATTATACGACAAGTCACAAAGATACGTAAAATTTCTTAACTCACTTGTGTGACTTTGTTACTAACTTGTTGAAGTGTTGTGGAACCTTTGTTCTCCTATCCTGTTGCCTGACCCTGGGGCATAGCTGTGCAATAATGGCAGGGAGAAATTGTCTTAGGAGCATACTGCACCAGAAGCCATTTCATGAACTCACAAACTCGGCCTACCATAACAACAGCGGCAACTCAGCCTCCACAGCAGTAGTGACAAGGCCTTTACAAAAGGGAGTGTGCCAGCTGGGTCCCACGGATGATCATTTATGAACACAAAAAGAAGTTTCTGCGCCATTACTGGGAAGAGGGTGAGGAATTTCTGGATTCAGTTGTAACTAGGGACTTGGGTCCACAACTTGATGCCAGAGACTAAGGAACAATCAAAAGATTGGCAGCACTCTGGTTCTCCAAATGTCAAGAAGTTCAAGCAAACACTGTCTGCGGGATAGGTGATGGCTTTGGTATTCTGAGATAGGAAAGGCGTTCTGCTGGTTGGCTAACTGGAAAGATGAACAACACTCAACGCTAACAAAGATAAGCTGGGCTATACAGAACAAAAGAAGGGGTCGGCTGACAAAGAGAGTTCATTTACAACATGACAATAAGCGTAAATGAAAAAGTTGCCGTATTAGAAAAGAAATTTATTGTTTTGGAAAATGAGTTCATGGCCCAATCTGCACAACAGGAGAAGAATGTTGATGATGTCAGACTTTAACAGAGAGCCGCAGCAGAAAGAATGGAATGCTACTGTAGTGGTTTAGATAAAAAAAAAATTAAATGTTGAAAATAGTATGCTAACTAATGTAAATGTTTTAGACCAAATAATTTTAGTAGTTCAGGAAATTTGTATTCACAACAATTTGAATTTAAATAATGGTATTGCATGGTCCAACATTCCAATCAGACATTTCCCATCAGACAATTTACATCCAGTGGATTTTCTACACCACTGTAGAGATAGTTTTGTGTCAGGCATGAGTGATGACCGAAAGATTAAATTTGTTAAAAGATTTCTTGAAGGCGAAGCTCTGTCTTGGGTAAACCTAAATTTAAGTCAGTGGGAAACATATCTGTGTTTCGAAAGAAGTTTTTTAAATAAATTTTAGTCAGGAGCTGAACAAGGGAGAATATAAGAGAGCTTCTGAATGATCTAAATTATAGGAATAGGGACAGTACAGTGAAAGAATTTTGTAAGAATCAACTTTGGAAATCAGCACACCTTGATAGGCCATTTGATGAAATGACATTGACTGACACACTCAAAAGGAGATTACCAGAGAGCTTGCAGTGAGATTTAATACATCAACCTGATGATTGCCTTGAACAATTTTTATGATATGTTGACAGGCTGAACAGGGCAGTAGAAAGAAGCATGTACCATAACAATCATAATGATAGAGATCACAATGGTAATAATTACAGAAACAGATATAGTGGTAATTTTTATCAGGGTCAAAATGGTAATAGAGACAGAAATTTTGAACGTCAGCAGAATAGGAATAATGGTAATAATCATGGGTGAATTTATAGGAGAAACAATCATAGACATGGCTATTCAGGAAATGGCAATGCAGCTCAATGAACGTCCACAGTTTTGGGGCGAGGTAGCATAACAAGTACAGGACCCCCAATTAACAACTGCAATTAGATAATAAAAACAGTATTAAAATGTGGCATAGATATCTGAAGTTGAACACAAGGAATGACAGATTTCTCAATTATATATTGATCAAAAGTTTTGAAATACTATGATCAATTATAAAGATGTAGATGTTAATCACAAACCAGGATGTGAGAGTAATGAAAATTTTGATGTAGTGTGTATGTGTTTACTAATAATTTCTTCTCTTGGTCAGAAAACAGTGTTATTGATGTATGTGAAACAGGTAATAACTGTATTGTATCTGAATTAGGTCATATTTTTGATGAAGATGTGAATGAGATCTGTGAAATTGCTGAGGGAAGTAAGTCTGAGACTGGTAGCTTATTGCAAATAAATGTAGGTGAGGTGTGTTGATGGTGATGAGACTTGTGGTGTTAATGATGTTATTGATCAAGTAATTTTGGAAGAAAATGATGATGATGATGATGATGATGATGATGATCACGTTTTTGTGGAGTTTAAGAATAGTGAAGTTCCAGAGTTATTTGTGAATATAGGTATAGAGTATGATTTTTATAGTAGATATTTTTCTTATGTTCTCTGTAATATGTTATGTATCAGATACTTCTACACATCCATCTTCTATCCTGGGCATCATTTTATACACCGTTTGGCAAACGTTATAGGCTGTCACAAAATATTGCAAACATTTTGTTTTCAGATATTGTAAGGGGGATATTATAATGGGTCACCCTCCTCTAACAGCACCTTTTTTTTCTTTTCTTTTTTTTTTTTTTTTTTTTTTTTTTTTTTAAATAACCGATACCATGCATATTATCGACTCTTGCATAGGCGGTCATTACATCAGCTGTCTAACTGAATGAACTTCATATGGTTTTGTATACAATGTGTTTTGCTTTGGGCTAAAATATGTAAAAAGAAATTAATTTGTCAGTACTCTGTATGTACAGTTAACAATACTCTTCTTTTAAAAATATTTGAAATTACAAAATTTCAGGTATACTTAAAATTTATATTATTAATTGCAGAATCTAACACGAATTATTAAATTTATTTCCAGGCTCATTTATAAAATAATGTTATATCTTGCTTGGGATTCTTTTTTGTAAAGAAAGTCTGTAAACTCTTTTTGCTTTGTAAACTCTTTAGAATTTTGTGAGTCCATTAGAATGTAGGTAGTAGTGGGCATCCTTCAGATGGAAGTAGACGTTTTTCTAAGTTTGTCAACAACGATGTAATTTGTGGTGAGATAGAAGTGAAAATTGTAAAGTCAGTGTGATTTAGAAGAATGCGATAAAATAAAAAGATGTTCATAATGACAGGCAAATTTTCATCAGTTATTCAGTTCAACAAGAACCCGTAATGTTATAAAATGACAGCCTCAAGTATGTACCCCTAGACAAGACCTGGAGCCAACAACAGCAACCACAAAATAGTGAAATGTTTTTCTTTTGTATATCTTACACCTCTTGAAGCTTTCCAAATTTGTACAAAGACACAGAATTTTAATAGTGATATATGTGAGGGTAAGATTACATGGCAGAATGTTATTTCTGAAGTGCTTTTCACCTCCAGGAGTCTAAATGACTTCTCTCTATAGTGTAACATAATTATCATAATTTAATGACCTCAGTCACCAAAAAGTGTTTTGCAAAATAACAATTTTGATGGTGGTGTTAAATACATACCCACCCTTGACTCTTTAAGATGGATCTCTGCAGTATTTTATTGCCAAACAACTGTAATGTACCTAGAACTTGAGTACATACAGGTCACAACAAACAGAATATTAGGTGCTTCTATATAAGTTCACAACTTCCTAATTACTGAAGTAGGAGGATAAAAATGACAGCAGTTGACATATAAAATGAGCAACAACACTACAGTTTGCATTTGTATAAAAATGCCATTACAGTATTTTTTTCCAATGTAGGCATTGTGAGAAAATACATGGATATAGATACAAAACTATATTATACACAAAGCTTTAGCTATCTTGTACAAACATGATAAAACCAGACCACTTTCTTTTACTGTACAAAAATATTTTACTCAATACAGAAAATGCATATAACTATGACAGTGATGCTTTTTTCAAGTTATCTGTCTTCTTCTAAGTAATCACATCATCTTCAAAAATGTAACCAACTTTCTTCAGCCCTAGAAAGAGAGAAATAAACTCATGTAAGAAACAGTAACTTCTCCATGATAGTAAAATCATAATGTTTCACTATGAACACTCACCTAATACCACAGGTTGACTGAGAACATAGGAAAGCCACTCATTTAGATCTGTTTCTTTTCCAGAGCCTCCCAGGTCAGGGGGCAACCAGTCAGGAGTTATGTGGCTATGTAGTGATTCCATGTCATGTCCATGTAAGAACAGCTAAACAGAAAATATTTCAAACTAACAAGTAATCACATGTATCTTTTTGATATGGCTAACATCTGTTTAAAGATATTCTCTTTCGCAAATAAAAATATAATAGCTGAGCCAGTGCAAGAAGATCCCTCACATTTGCAGTGGGTGGAGTGCTGCAGTTCACGCACCTACCTCAATCAGTCATGCAACATGTTTTTGTTAACAGCTCTATGAGAAAGTTATGAAGTGAACCACTTGCAGAAAATATTCTGTGGTGATTATTAGGATTCATAAAACTTTCAGAAAAAAGGTTTTTTGTCAACTAGATGCAAAGCAATCAAAGTATTTGACTCAGATCGTAACATAAGAACAATGAAGAGAAAAAGAGGCAGTCTGTTAGAATATGGGATTCTGACAATTTCATTTATGGGGGAATGAATTAGAAAATTTCAAGTCCGTGGCCACAACAGGGTTGCTTTTATGCATATATAATCCAAGACGAAACCTAGGAGTCTGCAACTTGAAAGGGCACATGCCACAACATTTAGAGTATTACATGGAATAATGTACAAACTAATCTCAATAAAATGGGAGAGTAGTTTAAAAACAGAAGTTCCAAATGAAAATTCTTTTCCTTTTCTTAATCTCCTCAAGTCATTAAATTTTCATTTGTTTAGTAAATTGTTATACATGTAAATAACAATCCTTAAACATTGCATTATGGGTTTTTAGTTTGAATTTTGCCCTAAAATGAGTTATCATAAAATCTAAAATTTCACTTCACGTCGCCTGAACATTCAGTGTAGCAATCTGTAGATTTTGACTACTGTCCTGAGCCACAAGACTGGGCACACACATTGATATGAGTAAACAGAAGATGCAGTAATGTAATAATAATAAACATTGATGCTGCGGCAATCATATGAAATATAGAGACAAAAATTGTGGATACCTGAAGAAATATTCTGAGTTCTGAGTTAAATAATCAGTGCAAATTTGTGTGAGATGTCAAAGGGTACTGACTGTGTGTAAATTGACTACAGATATTGTCAATTTATGTTTGAAGAAAGAGGTTCAAAAGGAAAGTAGTGTCAGAAAGAGAAATGTGAAGGAACTGAGAGTAACCATTATTAGAAGAAATAATTCAGCACAGAGGAATATTGAGGCCAGTGGCATGCATCCAATGGATGTGAAGTAAGCACTGCTTACACAGCCTAAACTGGAAACAATAGTGAAACTAATGCAAACAATGAAGTTCAAAAGCATTCCTAACATAGGCTGGCAAACTTTTAGTTAGCACTGCCGATTTTTCATGAGTCTCACCAAAATTTGTAAGATTGTGCTCACTACAAGTTACAGTCTGGGTAAGGTCTGAATGTTCCCTGAATGGGTTGTACAACTGGAAACAAAGCTTTTGGAGGATGGTTACCTGCTACCTCCAGCCACCAGCTCCCATGGTGAACTGACTGCAGGCACTGGTATAAGGTTATAACTACTAAACATAATAATTTCTTTTCAACTGCTGCAGAAAATGTGCTCATTGTTAGTAAAAAAAAACTATTTATGTATGTAGTATACAGTTTTGTATTATCTCAACACCATAAACAGAGCTAACAGTTTCTTCTATTGGTGGGAAGGTAATCAACCAAGTACATTGCTTATCACACTGCTGAGCAGCAAATTTGTGAAAGTTGGAGCAGGGCAGCACCAGAGGGAATGCTGGACTCTGCTGCACAACTTTGTTGCCAGTAGTTTCAGAGACAAGAAGAACGTAATACAACTGGGTAGACCTATAACTGAATCACACATCACAACTATAAATCCATATCACAGTTAAATATGCATCTATACAAGAGCAACAAGTGGTTATCAGGATGCCTAATACTTTAAAGCTGAAATATGCAATCATTCAGAACTCATACATCTTCTCAGTGAATGTGACAAAAAGCTGAAATTTCATTCAATAGGTTCTTCTGTGTTTACAGGAGCATCATCTCTAATAGAAAATGGCTTGACTGCATCTATTTCAAACACATTCATGAATAAAATAACAAAGGAGAATAATGAATTTTGTCTAATTTATTCTGGGTAATGTAACTGATATGTACAATTTCTCGCAGGACTTCTTGATGCTAGCTGTCATAGCTGTTAGTCACTTAAATTAAAGGTTTATAAAATCCTCGAAAGAGCTCAGAGTTTTGACGGAAATGCAAATGGATGGTCATTTCAATGGATTCCAGTCAAGAGTGATAAACATGTTTCTTGTCCAATGGTCATTCATCATTTCACTGAATGCAGTTCTATTGCAAGCTGTGCCAAAGATCAAAGGATGCAGGTTTTTTTCCTCTCTTCCACTAGTCTACCTACCTTTGTTTCCAAGTAAACAAAAAGAACTGGGTTCTACACTGAAGAGCCAAAGGAACTGTTACACCTCCCTAATATCATATAGGGCACCCGCGGGCAAGCAGAGGTGCTGCAACACGGTATGACAAGGACTCGACTAATGTCTGAAGTAGTACTAGAGGGAAATGACTCCATTAATCCTGCAGCACTGTTCATAAATCCATAGAGTATGAGAGGGTGGACATCTCTTCTGAACAGCACAATGCAAGGCATCCCAGATATGTTCAATAATGTTCATGTATGGGAGTATGGCGTCCAGCAGAAGTGTTTAAACTCAGAAGAGTGTTACTGTAGTTATTCTGTAGCAATTACGGATGTATGGGGTGTCACATTGTCCTGCTGGAATTGACAAGTCTGTCGGAATGCACAATGGACAGAATGGATGCAGGTGATCAGACAGGATGCCTACATACATGTCACCTGTCAGAGTCATATTTAGATGATTCAGGGGTCTCATATCACTCCAACTGCACAAGCCCTACGCCATTACAGAGCCTTCACCAGCTTGAACAGTCCCCTGCTGACATGCAGGGACTATGGATTCATGAGGTTGTCTCCATACCTGTAGATGTCCATCCCCACGATACAATTTGAAATGAGACTCTTCTGATCAGGCAGCATGATGTTTCATTGAATGGTTCACATGCTGACACTTGTTGATGGTCCAGCATTGCAATTTGCAGCTCTTCTGTCATGTTGAATGCTTCTCCTCAGTTGTTGTTGGTCCTGTTCTTGTAGAATCTTTTCCATCTGCAGAAATACTGAGATTAGCTTTTTTACCAGATTCCTGATATTCATGGTACACTCGTGAAATGGTCGTACAGGAAAATCCCTGCTTGATCACTACCTCAGAGATACTGTGTCCCATCACTTGCACATTGGCTATAACAGCACATTCAAACTCACTTAAATCATGATAACCTGCCATTGTAGCAGCATTAACTGATCTGACAACTGTGCCAGACACTTTTTGTCTTATATAGGCATAGCCAACCACAGCATCATATTCTGCTTGTTTCCATATCTCCGTATTTGAATACGCATGCATATACCAGTTCTTCGGTGCTTCAGTGTAGATGAGGAAGTAAAGAAATGGCTGTCTAAAGTGTCAGCTATGTGGTGGAGTTTTGCATTCTCTGTGTGAGAACCTTAAACTGCAGTCACTTGTTTCGTGAAAAGCCTATACTGCTGTGCAGGGATTTGAAATCATGATGCAAGAATTCATTTCAGTTTCATTCAACATACTTTAGCAGACTGTTTCCCTTTCACTGACACATTATTTGATATATTTCAATCTGGAATTTATGACATTAGCTAATGTATGATAAAATTAATGAATTTGAAGAACTGTTGAAAATTAAACACGACGGACTTGTGAGAATATGGGAAAAACTAATTCATGGCCATCATACACATTAACAGGTAATTAAATGTCATAAGAATAATACTTCTGTCATTTTGGTAACAATCTTTGGAATAAACTAGTAGAAATTTTTTTACACAGTTGTTTTTTATTGTTTAAGAATAAAGATAATGGTGGCGTACATTTCCTGAAAAATGCATAATGAAAATGTTGATGAATTCTTGAATTTTGTTGTCAAATGGGCTCTAGACTGCATGCTATGAAATTATAAACCTCTTTGAACTTATTTAGACTACTCTTGCATCCAGTGCCTCAGCCAAGAGAAACCTCTCAGTTATGAAAAAGGTAAAAAAAACTATGTATGCACTTCATACCCTCAAGAACAGCTTACAATGTTAGCTCTATTATTAATTGAAAATGATTTCCTATGGAAGCTGATGTCTTGAGTTTTAAGGCCCACCGAGCGAGGTGGCGCAGTGGTTAGCACACAGGACTCGCATTCGGGAGAATGACGTTTCAATCCTGTCTCCGGCCATCCTGATATAGGTTTTCCATGATTTCTCTAAATTGCTTCAGGCAAATGCTGGGATGGTTCCTTTGAAAGGGCATGGCCAATTTCCTTCCCCATACTTCCCTCACCTGAGCTTGCACTCCGTCTCTAATGACCTCGTTGTCAACAGGACATTAAACACTAATCTCCTCCTTCTTTTATGGCCCAGTGAGCAACAAAATTGGTAGAAATGTATTACCATATTTAAAAATGAAATTTTATTCTATTGTAACTGCTTATCCTGACAATAAGTTCAGTACATACCACTGATCAAAGATATGGATCCCAACTCCCCTGGTGTAGATCCACCAAGTATCTAGGCGGGTAGGCGGGACCCTGGACTCAAGAATAAGGTGGAAACCCCACATAGACAACGTCCACAGGAAGGTCTGTGCCAGGATATCTATCCTATATCCTATACCCAGTCCTCAACACAACCATCTCCCTTCCCTGCTCTGTAGGAGTAAATGTCAATCAGGCCCCTATACGGCCAGCAACAGAGTATGTGTGCCCTGTCTGGGGATACGCAGCAAAGCAGCATCTGGACAAACTCCAGAGGCTGCAGACCCACACCCTCAGGAGGGCACTGCATCTACCCATGGGACTCCCCACCAACGATCTGCACACTGCTGCCAAAATCCCCCTCCTCAAAGAAAGATTCCAAGATCTGGCAAGGACTTTCTATGAGAACTCTTCCAGATCTGGAAATAACCTCATCCACTGCTTAGGTCAGCATGACATGTCCCATGATAAGCACAAATGCACGATAATGATCTTCAATGATTAAGTTGATGAGAAAAATCCCAAAATTTCCATGTCCTAATACCAATCCTTAATCCTTAAAATACCCAACATCTCACCAACCTCAGGCAAGTACAAGGCAGGTTTTTCTCAGTGATAATTTTGTCTGGTCAGTAATGAAAGATAAATTTGCCTTAGCATAAGGATTTGTTCCTGTGGAGTGTTTTTCAGTAGAGTAAATTGGGCATTAAATAAGCAGAGCAGGTGTTTATTTATTACATAATGAAACAATAATGAAATAAGAAAGAGAGCCTGTCTCTGCAATAGGGATATTATTTGACAATGCACTCCACTTGTTAATTAAATGAGAAAGGTTAGTAAAATAATGGTGGTGACAGACATGACCGACAAGGGAACCTCCCCATCGCACCCCCCCCCCCCCCCCCCCGCCTCCCTTAGATTTAGTTAAAAGTTGCCACAGTGGATAGTCCTTGAAAAACTGAACACAGATCAATCGAGAAAACAGGAAGAAGTTGTGTGGAACTATGAAAAAATGAAAAAATAAGAAAAATATACAAACTGAGTAGTCCATGAACAAGACAGGCAACATCAAGGATAGTTTGACCTCAGGACCACCGTGGTCCCGTGGTTAACGTGAGCCGCTGAAGAACGAAAGGTCCTTGGTTCAAGTCTTCCTTCAAATGAAAACTTTAATTTTTTATTTTCAGAGAATTATCAAAGATCAGGCACCCACACATAATCAACTTCACTCTCCAAAATTCCAGGACATGTTCAGATTTGGTTTGGCGTAGGCAGGATTTGACGGTCTACACACAGAAAAATTTGAAAACGTTAAAAACATATGTTTTGACATAGCACAGGGAAAAGTGGGCGACTGTGAAACTGTTGGATTCATTTGTTGCAGTTTATGTGACAAACTCTTATGTTTTCATCAGTTTTTTGGGAGTAATTATCACATCCACAAGAAAACCTAAATCGAGCAACGTAGAAGAATGTTTTTACCCATTCGCCAAGTGTACAAGTTAGGGGGGTGGACAACGTATTCCTGTCATGTGACGCACATGCCGTCACCAGTGTCGTACAGAATATATCAGACGTGTTTTCCTGTGGAGGAATCGGCAATCAAATGTTTTCGGTTCCCATTGGAGAGGCACGTCCTTTCGTCTACTAATCGCACGGTTTTGCAGTGCGGTCGCAAAACACAGACACTGAACTTATTACAGAGGCGTCAATGAACGAATGGACTGATTATAACTTTGTGAAAATAAAGAAAAACTTCTTGCTCGAGGGGAGACTTGAACCAAGGACCTCTCGTTCCGCAGTTGCTCATGCTAACCATGGGACCACGGCGCTCCTGAGATCAGATTATCCTTGATGTTGCCTATCTTCGCATGGACTACTCAATTTGTATATTTTGCTTATTTTTTCATAGTTCAACATAACTTCTTCCTGTTTTCTCGATTCATCTGTGTTCAGTTTTTCAAGGCCTAGCCACTGTGCCAACTTATAACTAAATCTGAGGGGGGGTGCAATGGGGAGGTTCCCTTGTGAGTAGTGACCAATGGTGTGCTCTGAAGTTGTTTTTTTGGGGCATCAGCAGTACCAGGACTGGACGTGATGGCCCGGCAAATCTGCTTTTTAAGTAGGCTGGCGGGGTAACTACGTCCAGTAGAGGCTGAGGTGAGAATGGTGGTGTATTGCTGTAAAGAGTCTGCACCTGGACAAATATGTTTGCCTCAAATGCCAGGGCTGTACAGGAGGGAACATTTGACATGCAAAGGATGGCAACTGTCAAAAATTAAGTACTGTTGTTTGTTAGTAGGTTTAATGTGAACAGAAATATGTAGCTGGCCTTTGGTAAGGATGAGACCAACATCAAGAAAAGAGGTTCTAGATTCAGAATAGGACCATGTGAAATTTATTTGGGAGAAGGTGCTAAGAGAGTCCAGGAATTTTAACAGGTCAGCCTCACCATCTCCACAATATTCTTCTCAGACCTTATGCTATTCATGCAGCCATCTCCCTAAAGTATGGCTCCTATTCCTGCGATCATCCCTGCTGCAAGAATTGCCCAATGCACACTCCTACCACTACCTATACCAGCCCTGTAGCTGAGAAAACATATAATTTCTAAGGTACAGCCACCTGTGAAATGACACATGCCGTATACCAGTTGTTATGTAAACACTGCTCAGCCTTTTATATTGGCATGACTACCACCAAATTACAGTTAGGATGAATGGGCATAGGCAGAGGGCATATACAGGCAAAACAAAATATCCTGCTGCAGGGCCACAAGTAGAACTAAGGCTGCAACACATCCTTGGTTCATTCCACCCACCTTGCCTTAATTTACATTAATTCATCCTGTCTCAGCATTCCTTCACAGTTTTCTACATCTTTCATTTCTTATCTGTCTATTTTCTGCTCCCTCCCACCTGTGTTATGTACAATGCACTTAGCTTTTCTCTCTTATTAACTCATGCATAATGTTTAAGTGGTAATCTCTGTCTTGCATATTACCCTGTCTTCCACCTTCAAGCTCTCAGGTTTTCAGATCTCTTCCAGTACAGTCCCCAATGATAAGTCTTTCCTTCTCATCCCATTTGGTAAGTCTCTTCTGAGCCGCAGTTCTGGGTGACTTTCCTGAAATCTGCACCTTTTCCTAGACCTCCCCAGTCCTTTTCCTACCACTTCAACCCTTCTGTCTGAAGAAGGAGTCACTGGATCCAAAGGCTTGCCTAATTACAACCTTCTTTTAAGCATGTGTTTGGTGCCTTTTATCTTAAGTAATAATATTGTTGGTCTGTAGTTTATTTTTAAAGCTATAGACGCCCAACTGTGTGTCTATTAGGAGCCTACAAGACATCTGACATGTGAGAGTATCGAAAAGGAGGAAGCAAAGTGCATTAATAAAATGTGAATGCATCCTGATAACTTATAAGTAAATTAAATTTTAATACATTATAAAAACTATGTAATAGTATTTGGAAACTTACCCTTTTCTGCATACGTTCATTAAGGAAACTCTTGAATAGTGAAAATACCAGACCAAAAATTGCTGGTTCATTTACAACATGGACTCCATTTATTCGTATAGGAAAGCAATTCTGTAAATGAAAAATTTTGCTTTACCAGTGTTATTATAGTGCTAATATATTATTAATAATATACTCAGTAGAATGACCCCATTCAGTGATCTATTATCTGACAAAAATAAAGAAAGAAAGGAAAGACATTCTCTCAGCAGTCAAATATTGAATCTTTTCATCCTCTGTCCTCTACGCTCAATACCACACAGTATAGAAAACAAGCAATGTGCTTTTCTACTGATTATATTATGCAATCCTGACAACTCTGTGTTGGAATTTTAATGTAAACATATCGCCAGAATTTCACAGTGCTGCTACAATAGTGTATTTATGACAAAAGTTTACAGCTATACTCTAACCAGTATGCAAATACAAAGGAAGCGATAGCACAGTGTGTGGCCACAGATCGGGTAGACAAACAAAGGAAACATCATCATCATAAGGTGTATTTAAATTCTGGGACAACAACAGAGTAATAGTAGTTGGCAGAGGAGCAAATGATTGCCAAATTAATACCAGATTTAAAGCCCTGGTTCACAAATGGCATAATTACCATAAATATGAACATATGAAAATTGTAAATTTAGCAATACATAGTAAAATATTCTTATAAATTAAAATTTGGAAGAGTAAATTATTGCACAGCGATACAAAAGAGTGACCTTCTGGTATACTTTTGACATTATATTGACAATCTTGGTAACAACAATATTCATGAGCTAATAAAATAAATGAATAATATGTATTTGATCATATCCTTATATGATTCAGTGCAAGCATCAGCACACTGAATCATTTGTTTGGATAGTTTTCCCAGTCTAAATAGCATAAGAGTAAGGCAATGTACATTCTCTCATAATGCATGTGATTTCAGAGAGCGTGTCCATACAGTTCACAGCCCTGCTTATAGAGGCCGCCTGGGTCAGCCAGCCGGTGTGCTCTGGTGAGCTCCCAAAGAACAGCATTATTCAAGCAATCACAAATTAGTGCTAGGCTTATTCTTTCTGTTGTATTACTGTTGTCCAGTCAATGTGCTCAGTGCTACACAGTGCTATCAGAATATTATGTGTTACTCTATAAAGTATTGTGTTCCATAAAGCATGTTTTTTCATGGTATAAACAGTAAATTCATTTATTACTCAGAAAGGTGCTGATGCAATTGCTGGCCCTGCTAAATCCTGCTCTCATTTATGGAATGGCACTTTGATTTTGGAGACTACTTCCGATTCACAGGCACAACAATTGTGTGTCACCTCGCTTCTCCATGGCTGTCCTGTTCATGTCGAGGCCCATAGAACTCTGAATTCTTGCTGTCATGCTATGTACATTAGACTGCTTGATGGTCTGACCAAGGTTGAAATTTAATCATACCTTTCTGATTAGGGTGTCATTGCCATTCATCATGTAATGAAAAATGTAGATTCCTCCTTAGTGCCCACCTGCACCCTTTTTCTCACCTTTGATGGAGGGGTGCTTCTGTCCAAGATCAAAGCAGGCTATGAAATTATCACAGTCTTCCAAACCCGATGCACTGCTACCATGCTAGAACGTCTTGTTGACACCCAGCCAAATATGTAAACCACGGTAAGGATGCACACGAAGACAAATATCCACCTCCTTCTCCCCGCTGTATCAATTGCAGTGGCGGCCATGCTGCCTCCTCTCGGGCTTGTCCCATGTATCTTGATGAGAGGGCTGTCCAAGAGATCCAGGTAAAGGAAAAAAATGCCTTACTCAGCCACTCGCAAGCTATTGGATAGTCACAAACCTGTGTTCTCCCACCTGACACTTATAGTTCTGTTCTTGCTACCTCTCGCTCCATGAAGGACATGACCACGCAGACATGCGACCTCAAATTCAGCTCTGAGGTTGTGAAATAGCCCAGTGTCGAGGTAGCATCACCATCCCCTCATACAGCTGTGCAACAACCCATCAAACTCTCGCCTCAAGGGGCGAAGCCACCAGCTACACAACCAGTAGGCCAGAATGGACAGAAGGAGTGCTCCTGTCAAGACTTCTTATATCCCTCCAGCCAAACAGCATCTGAGTCCTCCTCTCCTAACTGGAAAGGCTCAAAGAAGTCCAACAAAGGCAAACGATCTTCTCCTTCATCGAATCAAAGATGCTCTTTGATGGTGTTGCCATGTGATACCTTAGCCTGACCAGTCCCCATGTCGCTGGTGTGCACCACCGACTCTTTTTCTGCGCTGGACTCCACAGACCAACAGCACAAGCAAGCTGATGCTTCTGTAGACCTCATGGAGCATGATCCTCCTGCTTCTGTGCCCTGTAGGAGCAGTTCTTTGCAGGCTGTCACTCGGCAGCCGCCAAGGTGACACCACTGCATTTCTTCACCGTCATGACTCTCCTCCAATGGAATGTTCATGGGCTTTGATCCCACATATAGGATTTATGGCTGCTTTTAGCATTGCCATGTCCCCTTGTACTCTGCCTTCAGAAAACAAAATTGCATCCTCATAACTTCTTTGAGCTTTCACATTTCTTCCCAGTTTGTTTTGATCTTCCCCCTGAGGTCGGCATTCTGTCTCATGGGAAAGTCATGCTGCTCATAAGGGATTACGTTCGTAGCCAACCCATCTCCCTGACTACCCATCTTCAAGCTGTTGCACTTCACCTTTTCCTTCCTCACCTGACTTTTTCCCTCTGTACCATTTATGTCCCTCCATCATTCAGTGTCACCGGGGCAGACTTCCTTCAGCTTATTGGCAGCTACCTCCCCCATTTCTGCTACTCAGTGACTTTAATGCACATCATCCCCTTTGGGGTTCTCTCAGGACCTGTCAGAGAGGAGCCCTCTTGGCTGATCTTAATCAACTAAACCTCTCCTGTCTTAACACTGGAGCACCCACATTCCTTTCTGACTCCTTGCACACCTATCCCCATTTTGACCTATCATTCTGCACTGCCCAACTTGCCCATCGTCTTGAGTGGTCAGTTCTTTCTGACACCTGCTCGAGCGACCATTCATTTCCCATGTGCTGTCCATTTGCTGACTCCAACCCCACCTGCGTGCATATCCATACCCAAATGGCAGCTTACTAAGGCTGACTGGCAGCTTTACTCCTCCCTGGCGACCTTCTAAGAACAAGATTTCCCAAGTAGTGATGACCAGGTGAACTATCTCACAAACATTATTCTTACTGCTGCAGAACATTCCATTCCTCGCACTTCCACTTTACCACGCCCTGTCCCAGTCCCATGGTGGACTGAGGCACATTGCGACGCAATTCGCGCTTGGAGACGTGCTCTCCGCATTTTTAACCGTCATCCTTCGATGGCAAACTGCATTCATTATAAACATATGCGTGCAAAGTGACGTTCCGTTCTTCGGGACAGCAAAACAACTAGCTGGATTTCATTCACAGTTCCATCCCTTCCTCTTCTGTGTGTGCCAACTTCTGACGGCTCTCTGGGACCAAGATCCATTCGCCAATTTCCGGCCTGACAGTAGCAGACAATGTCATTATGGACCCTATTGCTATCTCCAACTCCTTGAGCCGCCATTTTGCGAAAATTTCGAGCTCTTCCCACTATCACCCTGCCTTCCCCCACCGGAAACGAAGGGAGGAGGCTCAGGCGATACCCCTCTCTTCTTAGAATTACGAGTGCTACAACGCCGTCTTTACTATGAGGGAGCTGGATCATGCTCTCAGTTCATCCCGATCCTCCACCCCAAGGCCAGATGCTGTCCACATTCAGATGCTGCAGCACCTTTCTCTTGTGGCAAGCACTTTCTGCTTAATACATACACCCGCATCTGGGTAGAGGGCACGTTTCCAGGACGTTGGCGTGAAGCCACCGTCATACCTATACCTAAACCAGTAAGGACAAAAACCTTCCTTCTAGCTACCCACCCCCCACCCCCCCCCCCCCCCCCCCCAAAAAAATCTCTCTACCAGCTGCATTTGCAAGGTGATGGAACATATTATTCATGACCGGCTGACATGGTGACTCGAGTCTCGCAATTTACTAATGCCTGCACAGTGTGGATTTCGAGCGCGCCATTCTGCAGTTGACCATCTCATTTCTTTGTCCACCCATGTCATGAATGGTCTTCTTCGTAAATCCTAGACTGTGGCTGTCGTTTTCGATTTGGAGGTCTACGACACCTACACAATGGACATGAATGGATGCACGTTATCAGACAGGACGCTTACGTAAGTGTCACGTGTCAGAGTCGTATCTAGACGTATCAGGGGTCCACACCATTACAGAGCCTCCACCAGCTTGAGCAGCTCCCTGCTAACATGTAGGGTCGATGGATTCATGAGGTTGTCTCCATACCTGTACACGTCCATCCGTTCGACACAATTTGAAACTAGAGTCGTCGGACCAGGCAACGTGTCGAGCTGGTCGCTTAGAAACTGGCCACAAATTTCCAAATTTCGAGACAAATGTTTCCAGTCATCAGCAGTCCAATGTCGGTGTTGACGGGCCCAGGTGAGGCGTAAAGCTTTGTGTCGCTCAGTCACTAAGGATACAAGAGTTGGCCTTCAGCTCCGAAAGCCCATATGGATGATGTTTCGTTGAATGGTTCAAACGCTGACTCTTCTTGATAGCCCAGCATCGAAATCTGTAGCAATTTGTGGAAGGGTTGCACTTTACGTGCCACTGTCATTACCTCCCTTTTCTGTTCCAGTCGTGTATGGTTCGCGAGAAGAACGACTGTCTGAAAGCCTCCGTACGTGCTCGAATCTCTCTAATTTTACATTCGTGGTATCCTGTGTAAGTAGGGGGAAGCAATATATTCGATACCTCATCCAGAAACGCACCCTCTTGAAACCTGGCGAGAAAGCTATACCGCGATGCAAAACGCCTCTTTTGCAGAGTCTGCCACTTGAGTTGACTAAA
Source organism: Schistocerca gregaria (assembly GCF_023897955.1). Classification (NCBI taxonomy): domain Eukaryota; kingdom Metazoa; phylum Arthropoda; class Insecta; order Orthoptera; family Acrididae; genus Schistocerca; species Schistocerca gregaria. The sequence goes on from NC_064921.1 coordinate 955,511,145, forward strand.
CATCTCCGTAACGCTATCACGCTTACCAAATAACTCTGTGACGAAACGCGCCGCTCTTCTTTAAATCTTCTCTATCTTCTCCGTCAACCCGACCTGGGACGGATCCCACACTGATGAGCAATACTCAAGTATAGGTCGGACGAGTGTTTTGTAAGCCACCTCCTTTGTTGATGGACTACTTTTTCTAAGGGCTCTCCCAATGAATCTCAACCTGCCACCCGCCTTACCAAGAATTAATTTCGTATGATCATTACACTTCAAATCGTTCCGTACGCATACTCCCAGATATTTTACAGGAGTAACTGCTACCAGTGTTTGTTCCGATATCATATAATCATACAATAATCTATGTTAAGGATCAGTTGCCACTCCCTGCACCAAGTGCCTATCCGCTGCAGATCTTCCTGCATTTCGCTGCAATTTTCTAATGCTGAAACTTCTCTGTGTACTACAGCATCATCCGCGAAAAGCCGCATGGAACTTCCGACACTATCTACTAAGTCATTTACATATACTGTGAAGAGCAATGGTCCCATAACACTCCTCTGTGGCACGCCAGAGGTTGCTTTAACGTCTGTAGACGTCTCTCCATTGAGAACAACATGCTGTGTTCTGTTTGTTGAAAACTCTTCAGTCCAGCCACACAGCTGGTGTGATATCCCGTAAGCTCTTACTTTGTTTATCAGGCGACAGTGCGGAAGTGTATCGAACGCCTTCCGGAAGTAAAGGAAAATGGAATCTACCTGGGAGCCTGTATCTAATATTTTTTGGGTCTCATGAACAAATAAAGCAAGTTGGGTCTCACCCTTCGCTGTTTCCGGGATCCATGTTGATTTCTACAGAGTATTTTCTGGGTTTCCGGAAATGACATGATACGCGAGCAAAAAATATGATCTAAAATTCTACAACAGATCGATGTCAGAGATATAGGCCTATAGTTTTGCGCATCTGCTCGACGACCCTTCTTGAAAACTAGAACTACCTGTGCTCTTTTCCAATCATTTGGAACCTTCTTTTCCTCTAGAGACTTGTGGCACACGGCTGTTAGAAAGGGGGCAAGTTCTTTCGCGTAAGCCGACTATAACACCATGTTGAAACTCACTTAAATCTTGGTAACCTGCCATTGTAGGAGCAGTAACCGATTTAACAACTGCGCAGGACACTTGTCGTCTTATATAGGTGTTGCCGACCGCAGCGCCGTGTTCTGCCTGCTTACATGCGTACCTCTGTGTTTGAATACGTATGGCAATGCCAGTTTCTTTGACGTTTCAGTGTAGAATGAATGTGAGACACAAATTAAAGTGGTTACTCCTAGAAACCATTTGGTGATTTCTATGTTGCGGATATTTTGTCAGCAGAAGATTAGTAGAAATCTCGCGGCACACCTGACATTATTGGCGGCACGCACCAATGTGTCGCTACACGGCAGTTGAGAAAAGCTGCACTAGACCGTAAGCTGCGGACAAACCTACGATGAATAAAGTATAGTATTCAGAATGAGATTTTCACTCTGCAGCGGAGTGTGCGCTGATATGAAACTTCCTGGCAGATTCAAAATGTGTGCCGGACCGACTCGAACTGCCAGGAAGTTTCAAAGTATTGTATTCACGAAGAGTGAAGGAAGTGAGTGAAACAAGAGCGTGGAAGAGTACTGAAGGCGTCGACCTCGGCGCAGCTGAGCACTCACCGCGAGGTAGTGGACCATGGTGCGCGCGAAGCCTGGCGAGAGCGCGCGCAGCTGCTCGAGGCCCAGCCCGCGCAGGTCGAACACGGCCTGCACGCCCGACAGCTGCGCCGCCGGCTCCAGCGCCGCCACCTCGCCGCACAGCCCGGCCGCCTGCAGCAGCTCCTCGGCCTGCCAGCCTGCGGGCCGCCACCGGCCGAGGCGCAGCAGCAGCAGCCGGCGCGCGCGCACCTCCAGCACGCCAGAGGTCATGCAGCGCCGCACCCACGGCCGACTCGGGCGCCGCCAGCCGGGCCCGCGCTGCCGCACGAACTCCTCGTACAGCTGCGCCTGCGCAACAACGGTCACCTCACTCAGGGAGGCGGCTGCGAGCATTGAAGTCGCGCGGAAGGCGTGCGTCGGTGCTGGGATACCAGAAAGTATTAGTCTTAGTCAAAGTGGCTACGTTTGGGAATCGTGACTGTGTGGAATAATTAGTGATTTGTATTTTCCGTTACCAGTCGCTTTTATTTGATTCATGTTTAATATATTGCAATGCAAAATTTGAAATTTTCCCTGCAAATCAACTGTTGAAAAATATTTCGGGCTTGCAGCCGGTCGTCGTAAACTTCATTACAAGATATTTCGGCTGGACAACTGCCAGCCATCTTCAGGTGATCCGAACGAGAACTGACAAACATGTTTTTTTTTTCTTTTTTTCCTTTATTGTTATTTTTATATCTGTTACAGGTAGGCCATCAGCGGCACAGTACGCCGCTCTTTGGCCACAGAGAAAACAAAAGATACAAATGAAGACAATTATAGAATAAATATGGTGGATACATAAAAGGAGACATTGTTGTTGTTGTGGTCTTCAGTCCTGAGACTGGTCTGATGCAGCTCTCCATGCTACTCTATCCTGTGCAAGCTTCTTCATCTCCCAGTACTTACTGCAACCTACATCCTTCTGAATCTGCTTAGTGTATTCATCTCTTGGTCTCCCTCTACGATTTTTACCCTCCACGCTGCCTCCAATGTTAAATTTGTGATCCCTTGATGCCTCAAAACATGTCCTACCAACCGGTCCCTTCTTTTTGTCAAGTTGTGCCACAAACTCCTCCCCAATTCTTTTCAATGCCTCCTCATTAGTTATGTGATCTACCCATCTAATCTTCAGCATTCTTCTGTAGCACCACATTTCGAAAGCTTCTATTCTCTTCTTGTCCAAACTAGTTATCGTCCATGTTTCACTTCCATACATGGCTACACTCCAAACAAATACTTTCAGAAACGACTTCCTGATACATAAATCTATATTCGATGTTAACAAATTTCTCTTCAGGAACGCTTTCCTTGCCATTGCCAGTCTACATTTTATATCCTCTCTACTTCGACCATCATCAGCTATTTTACTCCCCAAATAACAAAACTCCTTTACTACTTTAAGTGTCTCATTTCCTAATCTAATTCCCTCAGCATCACCCGATTTAATTTGACTACATTCCATTATCCTCGTTTTGCGTTTTTTGATACATACACTTTTAAAATACATGGAGCCGTTCACATGCGTAGAGTACAAGATAAAACTGTACAGATACGCGAATGTTGGAGCACAAAATGAATAACACTGGAACACTTGAGCACAAACAACACCACACACAGAAACACAAGGCGATGATCTCCGGCGCGCAAATGTCTACTGAGCGCGTACGAGTCCAGGGACCTGCCAAGAGAGGAGGAGGGGGGTAGGAGAGGGAGAGAGGAGAGCAGAGAGCAGAGATGTCAATGGCAGGGGAGATAGGGGGGAGGAAAGAAGGGAGGAGGGGGGTAGGGGAAGCCCCTGGGGAAGAGGGGTGGAGAAAGGGGGGATGGAGGGAAAAGGAGGGAGGGTGCTCAAAGGAAAAAACATAGGAATGAGGAGAGGAGGATCAAAGTTGGTAGGAGGGGTAGATGGAGGGGAGGAGGGCATCATCAGGGAGGGGGAGCTGGCGGAAGCCACCTTGGGAGAGGGTAAGGAAGGTGGAGAGATGGAGAGCAGATGGGACGTGGAGATACAGACGCGGCAGCAGGTGGGGGTGGGAGAATATGGGTGACACAAGCGGGTGAGGAGGATCGAGTTTACGGGAGGTGTAGAGGATCCGTATCCGTTCGAGGAAAAGGAGGAAGTGGGGGAACGGAATTAGGTCGTACAGGATCCGCGTGAGGGTGGGGAGACGAATGCGATAGGCGAGGCGGAGAGCATGGCGTTCAAGGATCTGAAGGGATTTGCAAAACGTAGGAGGGGGCGGGGCGGAGATCCAGGCAGCATGGGCGTAACAGAGCATAGGGCGGATGAGGGATTAATAGGTATGGAGTATGGTGGAGGGGTCCAGACCCCACATACGGCGGGACGACGACGTTCTCCGCTCCGTCTTAGGTAGTGCGCTAATAGTACGGCAGCGTATGCATTGCAGCCACGGAGACAGAAGGACCACACCGCCCAGCGACAGCGCCCTCGCTGGCGGAACTGCAACACTCAGCTGCCGTCGGTATTGTCGCTGGCCGCAGCTATCGAAGTCTTCTGGCGTCTTCGTCTCGAGCAAATTTCGGAGATGACGGGATTCCATGCGTTACTCAATTGGTAACCACTTTCGTGGTTCATTAGATTTCCCGCAATGCGTGTTTCAACGGATTCTTTGATAATGGAGTCCCAGAAAGTTGTTGCTGTGGCCGAAATCGAAGTTTTGTCGTACTCCATTGAATTTCCGTTAGAAATACAATGCTCAGCAACTGCCGACTTACTGGGTTGAAGTAAGGGAGGGGGGGGCAACGTTGATGTTCCGCACAACGCTTTTCCACTGTACGGGTTGTCTGTCCTATATAGGCCATGCCACATTGACGCGGTATTTTGTAAATTCCCGCCTTCCGCAGTAACAAATCATCCTTCACCGATCACAGCAAATCCGAAATCTTAGAAGGCGGACGAAAAACCACTTTCACATGAAAATTATTCAGAATCCTCTCTATCTTGAAGAAGGTATTTCCAACGGAGGGAAGAAAAGCTAGGGAGTTGGCTGGAGCGTTCTCCTCTTTATCCACTTCCCTGTTCCTGGCTCTAGTTGAGAAGGCCCTGTTAATTTGTCGGGTCGAGTATCCATTGTCTCTGAACACCGTCCTTAAATGTGCAAGTTCCCCAGGCAAATTCTCTGTATCCGACACCGTATGTGCCATGTGCACTAGGGTTTTAAGTACAATCATGGTCTGGGATGGACGATGGCAACTTGAAGAAAGCAAATACCAATCAGTGTGAGTGGGCTTACCATAGACAGAACGTCCCACCGAGCCGTCTCTCTTCCGTTCAACCAAAACATCCAGGAATGGAAGGCAGCCATCTTTCTCTAGTTCCATAGTAAATGTAATGTTGTCATGGATGGAGTTAAGTTGATGAAAAAGCTCCGAAATATCGTGCAGTGCAGTTCACGACGACAGGCCGCAAGGCCGAAATCTTTTTGAACATATTGCAATGCGTTTCGAGGATGTTCTGCTAACTTCAGGCTTTTATACGTACGGAAGATTATTACTTAAAAACAAAATTTTGATATGGCTCCACGCTGATGAATAATCGGAGCTACGTGTATTGTCAACTTATTTTTTTAAATAAACGGCACTGAACTGTAGTTGTTATACACTGAAGAGCCAAAGAAACTGGCACACCTGCCTAGTATCGTCTAGGGCTCCCGTCAGCACGCAGAAGTGCCGCAACACGACGTAGCATGGACTCCACTAATGTTTGAAGTAGCTCTGGCGAGTATTAACAACATGAATCCTGCAGGGCTGTCCAGACATCCGCAAGATTACGAGAGGATGTAAATCTCTTCTGAACAGCACGTTGAAAGGCGTCCCAGATATGCTCAATAATGTTCATGTGGGGGGGGGGGGGGTGGCCCGTGAAAGTGGTGGCCACTCCTTAGCAATTCTAGACTGCACTGTCCTGCTGGAATTGTTGCCCAAATCCATCGGAACTGACAATGGACATGAATGGATGCAGGTGATCAGACAGGATGCTTATGTGCGTGTCACCTGTCAGGGTCGTATCTAGACGTATCAGAGGTCCCATATCACTCCAACTGCACACACCCCACTCCATTACAGAGCCTCCACGATGTTGAACAGCCCCCTGCTGACATGCAGGCTCTTTGGGGACATGAGGTTGTCTCCATAACCGTACAAGTCCATCCACTGGATACAATTTGAAACGAGACTCGTCCGACAAGACAACATCTTTCCAGTCATCAACAGTCCAATGTCGGTGTTGACAGGCGCAGGCGAGGCGTGAAGCTTTATGTCGTGCAGTCATCAAGGGTACACGAGGGGGCCTTCGGTTCCGAAAGCCCATACCAATGATGTTTCGTTGAATGATTCGAGCGCTCACATTTGTTGATGACACAGCATTGAAATCTGCAGCAATTTGCCGAAAGACTGTGTTTCTGTCACGTTGAACGATTCTCTTCAGACGTCGTTGGTACCGTTCTTGCAGAATCTTTTTCCGGCCGCAGCGATGTCGGAGATTTGATGTTTTACCGGATTCCTGACATTCACGGTACACTCGTGAAATGGTCGTATGAGAAAATCACCACTTCGTCGTTACCTCGCAGATGCTGTGTCCCATAGCTCGTGCGCCGACTGTAACACGACGTTCAAACTCACTCAAATCTTGATAACCTGCATTGGCCGACCACAGCGCCATATTCTGCCTGTTTACATGTCTCTGTACTTGAATACACGTGCCTTTACAAGTTTGTTTAGTGCTTCAGTGTAGGTTTACACGTAAAGGATAGTGAGAGGTGCGAGGTCATCCACATGAGTGCTAAAACGAATTCGTAAAATATCGGCTACATGATATATATGTCTAATATCAAGGCCGTAAATTCAATTAAATAGCTAGGAATTGCAATTACGAAAAATTTAAATTGGAAAGAAACATAGAAAATGTTGTGGGGAAGGCAAACCAAAGACAGCGTTTTATTGGCAGGACGCTTAGAATATGTAACAGATCTACAAAGAGACTGCCAGCACTACCCTTGTCCGTCCTCTTTTGGAGTACTGCTGCACTGTCTGGGATCCTTACCAGGTAAGATTAAAGGAGTACATCGAGAAAGTTCAATGAATTACAGCACGCTGTATATTATCGCGAAATAGGGTAGAGAGTCTCAAGGACATGATGACGATTTGGGATGGGCACCATTAAAACAAAGACTTTATCGTTGCTGCGGAATTTTCTCACGAAATGTCGATCACTAACTTTTTTCCTCCGAATTCGAACATATTTTGTTGACGCCGACCTACACAGTGAGAAACGATCATTATAATAAAGCAAGAGAAATCAGATATACGTGTTCGTTTTTCCGTGCTCTGTTCGGGAGTGGAATAATAGAGAACTGTTTTGAAGGTGGTTCGATGAACCCTCTGCCCAGCACTTAAGTGTGACTTGCAGAGTATCCGAGTAGATGTAGATGTTGATTTCACTGTAAATTTCATATTTTTTAAAAATGGAAGTGTATATACTCAAAACACAATGTTATTTTAAATCTCACAAATAATTTTAATGAGACTGGAGAGAAGACATAATTCCAGTGTGGCACATGTATCGAAACTTATCAATTTTCAGGCACCACTATGTAAACAAACGTATACTTGGCTATCTGTGAAAACACTGTACTAGCTAAATCGCCATTGTTGTATCAAGGGACCACGCTGGGACATCAGCACATGTTGTAAGTTTTAATTGTGTGATGTTTTATTTGCGACATGCTAATGTAAGACCTAAGTCTAAACAAGGCCCCGGGAGTAGACAACATTCAATTAGAAGTATTGATAGCCTCGGAAGAGCCAGCCCTGACAAAACTACAATCTGGTGAGCAAGATGTATGAGACAGGCGAAATACCCTCACACTTCAAGAAAAAATATAATAATTCCAATCCCAAAGAAAGCAGGAGTTGACAGATGTGAAAATTACCGAACTATCAGTTTAATAAGCCACGGCTACAAAATACTAACACGAATTCTTTACAGACGAATGGAAAAACTGATAGAAGCCGACCTCGGGGAATATCAATTTGGATTCCGTAGAAATGTTGGAACAAGTGAGGCAATACTGACCCTACGACTTATCTTAGGAAATAGGTTAAGGAAAGGCAAACCTACGTTTCTAGCATTTGTAGGCTTAGAGAAAGTTTTTGACAATGTTGACTGGAATACTCTCTTTCAAATTCTGAAGGTGGCAGGGGTAAAATAAAAAGAGCGAAAGGCTATTCACAATTTGTACAGAAACCAGATGGCAGTTATAAGAGTCGAGGGACATGAAAGGGAAGCAGTGGTTGGGAAGGGAGTAAGACAAGGTTCTGGCCTCTCCCCGATGTTATTCAATCTGTAAAGGAAATAAAAGAAAAATTTGGAGTAGGTATTAAAATTCATGGAGAGGAAATAAAAACTTTGAGGTTCGCCGATGACATTGTAATTCTGTCAGAGACAGCAAATGACCTGGAAGAGCAGTTGAACGGAATGGACAGTGTCTTCAAAGGAGGATATAAGAGTAACATCAACAAAAGCAAAACGAGAATAATGGAAATGAGACTCTTAAAGTAGTAAATGAGTTTTGCTATTTTGGGAGCAAAATAACTGATGATGGTCGAAGTAGAGAGGATATAAAATGTAGACTGTCAATGGCAAGGAAAGCGTTTCTGAAGAAGAGAAGTTCGTTAACATCGAGTATAGATTTAAGTGTCAGGAAGTCGTTTCTGAAAGTATTTATATGGAGTGTAGCCATGTATGGAAGTGAAATGTGGACGATAAATAGTTTAGAAAAGGAGAAAATAGAAGCCTTCGAAATGTGATGCTACAGAAGAATGCTAAAGATTATATAGGTAGATCACATAACTAATGAGGAGGTATTGAGTAGAATTGGGGACAAGAGAAATTTGTGGCTAAACGTGACTAGGAGAAGGGATCGGCTGGCACGACATGTTCTGAGGCATCAAGGGATCACCAATTTAGTTTTGGAGGGCAGCGTGGGGAGTAAAAATTGTAGAGGGAGACAAAAACAGATGAATACACAAAGCAGATTCAGAAGGATGTAGGTTGCAGTAGGTACTGGGAGATGAAGAAGCTTGCACTGGATAGAGAAGCGTGCAGAGCTGCATCAAACCAGTCTCTGGACTGAAGGCCACAACAACAACAAGAATGCTAATGTACCCTGCCACGTTTTATTACAATGTGACGCAACATCACTGTGTGACTTTCAGTGTTGAAAGCATGCACATCTAATAACGTAACGAGGTACGTTCTAATGTTACAGTAGTGTACACAGTGATTATATGAAATCGTGTATGTTTGAGGCACCATTACTTGAGATGCTTGTTTTTATAACTGTTAGATCCGATGATGACACCGTACATCTGTAGAAAGTAATAATAGCTATAAAGAGATTTCCTAGCGATCTTGGTAAACTTGATTCTTCAAGAGTAATATAAAAAGTAAAACATCTTAATCTAAATTAGCATACGACTTTTTGTTTTTTGTTCGCTGTTGGTGTGGTATTTGGATGGAGGACGAGGAGGAGGGGGGGGGGGGGGGGGGGGGAGGGGCAGGCAGTGGTTGGCCGGAAATTGATGTCCGGTGATGCCTTCTGCTGATGTGGAGCTTCCTCATTGTTTATTATTATTGACGCCACAGCTTCTGTATGATGCAGATCAGTGCTTACGGTGCGAGAATCTGCCTGTACACTCTTTTTACTTATGCACTCCGTCTTCAGGCCACAGGTGGCCCATCAGGACCATCCGACCGCCGTTTCATCCACACTGAGAATGTGGAAAGGAGGTGCATGTGGTCAGCACACGCCTCTCCCGGTCGTTATGATGGTTTTCTTTGACAGGAGCCGCTATTATTCTGTCGAGTAGCTCCTCAGTTGGCATCACGAGGCTGAGTGCACCCCGAAAAATGGCAACAGCGCACGGTGACCCCGACGGTCACCCATCCAAGTGCCGACCATACCCGACAGCGCTTAACTTCGGTGATCCGACGGGAGCCGGCGTATCCACTGTTAATTTACGATTTTGTTGTCCCAAAACCAATTTGCATCATTGGTACACTGGAAGAGATGTTGTGAGACTTTACAGTATTGTACTATTTATTTTGGCACTGTTTTTTGACGCAGTTGACTGCACTGTCCTCCTGAGGGATATTGTGCCAAATTCTGTCCTAGCGGCGCGTTAGACTGTCAAACTCCTGAGCTGGTTGGAACGCCCTGCCAATACAATTTCAAACGTTTTCAACTGGGGAGAGATCCAGCAACCTTGCTGGCCATGGCAGTATTTGGCATGCAGGAAGACAATCAGTAGGCACTATAGCCACGTGTGGGCGGACAATATCTTGCTGATATGAACGTCCAGGATGACTTGTCATGAAGGGCAACAAAATGGGGCGTAAAACATCGTCAACGTACCGTTGCGCTGTAAGAGTAAAACGTGGGATACCTGCCTGACTGTCACACATCATAACGACATGAGAACCACGTATGATGATCTGAGGCGCAATTTCTTTTCATTGCGGGACCCCTTTGGTGGTCGACGGTGGCACTGCGGTTTGTCGATGATATTCTACGCTCCGTTTTGTTGCCCTTCATGGCAAGCCATTCTGGGCATACGTTTCAGCTAGATAATGCCAGCCTGCACACGGCGAGAGTTTCTACAAATCATGCCTTGGCCAGCAAGGTCGCTGTATCTCTCCCCAATAGAGAAAGACCTTGCAACCAGCTCGTGATTTTGACGATCTAACGCCCCAGTTGGACAGAATCTGTCACGATGTGCCTCAGGAACACGTCCAACAACTCTGTCAATCAACGTCAAGCCAAATAAGTGCTTGCAAAAGTGTCAAAAGTGGACTAATGCGTTACTGACTAGCTCTATATCTAAAGCTGAAGCTTTTTCTCTTTAATGAATCATCCAGTTTTTCTGAAATTGTAATCATTCCTTTGTCTGCATTTGAACATTACATCCATCGATTTCCGTCCCATTCGGATAGGTCGCAGGCTCGAATCCTGCCTCGGGCATGGATGTGTGTGATGTCATTACGTTAGTTAGGTTTAAGTAGTTTTAAGTTCTAGGGGACTGATAACCTCAAATGTTAAGTCCCATAGTGCTCAGAGTCCATTCGGATAATTTCTTCGTGGGGCGTCGGTCTTTTCCTTTTTTCTTGGAGTGTATCAGTGTTCCTCCTTAAATATTAAAACAAGCAGTTTTTCTATAGGTCAGTACATAGAAGAGAATGCTTGTGAGTTGTTATTGCAGAATACTTCACTTCTTGTTTTAATACACTACCGATCCCCTATGGGAAACTTTCCACAATTTATGAGAAATCTAGATCCGTTACTGATGTTCCTGTCAGACAAGAAGAAACAGTTAGTAGTTTATGGAGATTTCGATGTAGATTTCTCAATGGAATCTGATTGGAAGATTGAACTTTAAGTATTATTTGGCTGCTTCAACCTGATTTTAGTGAATTTTCCAACTCGGTTTCAGTAAGGTAGCAGACCATAACTGATAGACAGTGCTCAAGCTGATACAGTTAATGTTACTCATTTGCTAACGGACTATCTGATCATGATGTACAATGTAGCACCTTACAGCTTTGAGGCACGTTGATACAAAGCAGAGACACTTATTAAAGATACAGGAAGCGATTTTTTAAGAATAACTTAAAAAAATTGAAATGGGATGAGGTATACGTGGAAAGACACGCTAATGTGATATCCAATATATTTCATAGTAAATCTGTGTCAGTATTTGAAATTAGCTTTCTTAAGAAGTTATTCAGAAATTTCATTAAATAAAAGTAAGCCATGCATGACTAAAAGGATTAAAATATCATGTAAGAGGGAAGGGGAAACCTATATGTAGACATAAGAAGTCCAGATCTACTGTTACTCGGATTCTGCATAAAAGTACGGCAATATTTTGAGGAAACCATTAATGTGTCCAGAAATAGGAACATCTTGACAGAAATTAATAAGTAGGTAATGAGATTAAACCTGAAGTACAAGGGATATTGTGAAACAAGAAACAGGACAACCGACCAGTATAACAGTCACAATGAAATTGAGACAGTGTTGTAACTCATCATTCACAAATTGCGATAAATGTGTCACTGGCACAGGAAAATTTTCCAGATAGATTAAAGTATTCCTTTATAAGGAAGAGGACAAGAAAGACTTAAGTAATTATTGTCCAGTTTCTTTACAGACATATTTTTCTACAATATTCTAAAAAGGTGATGAACTCAACAATAGTCTGATATTTTAGCAGAAACTCTTTACTTAACACGTTGGGAGTTTGAATTCCAGAAGGGCTGTTTCACTGGGAATACTATTCATATATTATGAATTTTAAGTAACGTAATATCGGCAGTTAGTCTTTTTGTGATCTGTCCAAGGCGCTGGTTAGGTCACGTTATTCTCTTTGAAAAACTTAATGTTATGGACTTGAAGACTTTATGGACAACTGGTATAAATAAACCATACTTAACAGGCAGAAAACAAACAATTGTGCTGAATATTTCAAATAACGTTGGAGAGAAAATTTAGTTAGTGGGGAGGAATCACGTAGAGAATTGCACAGGGTTCAGTTTTAAGTCCACTCATATTCCTTATGTTATATGTGAACGCTCTCCCACTTAACATTCCTCAAGCAGAGTTGGTGCTTTTGCAGACATTATTAATGTTATAATAAATGCCATTGGAGAGAAAATAGCACAAGAAATTATTGTTCATGATGTTTTTTCGAAGAATTATTAAGAGCTTTTCCGAAAATGTTCTATCCCTTAATTTGGAGAAAATTCATTATTTTCAGTCTGTAAGTAGGCTGTCTAGGTTTTTATATTGGTAACGCCACGTAGCGCTCTGTATGAAAAATCACTGGCTGTGCTGTGTGCAGTCTGTGGCTAGCTTGCATTGTTGTCTGCCATTGTAGTGTTGGGCAGCTGGATGTTAGCGCGTAGCGTTGCGCAGTTGGAGGTGAGCCGCCAGCAGTTGTGGATGTGGGGAGAGAGATGGTGGAGTTTTGAAATTTGTAAGACTGGATGTCATGAACTGCTATATACATTATGACTTTTAAACACTATTGAGGTAAATACATTGTTTGTTCTCTATTAAAATCTTTCATTTGCTAACTATGTCTATCAGTAGTTAGTGCCTTCTGTAGTTTGAATCTTTTATTTAGCTGGCAGTAGTGGCGCTCGCTGTATTGCAGTAGTTCGAGTAACGAAGATTTTTGGTGAGGTAAGTGATTTGTGCAAGGTATAGGTTAATGTTAGTCAGGGCCATTCTATTGTAGGGATTTTTGAAAGTCAGATTGCGTTGCGCTAAAAAATACTGCGTGTCAGTTTAAGCACAGTCATGTATAATTTTTCTAAGGGGACGTTTCAAGTCCCGTAAAACAAATAGAGTCTTACCATCGGGTGACCTAGCACATGAACAGTAATCAGTGTAAAGGATAGCATGCTCCAAATTGTTGGGTCTACATATGGATCAAAACGTGAACTGGTTGAAGTGCATTACTGAGCTGCTCAAACAATTACAGACCAACGAGTAACGTGCTCATTAATGCGAAATTTTTGGTCATAGACACATTCAGGAACTTGTAAATGGCCAGCATGTTGCCATCCTTTGAAACTAATGATGTATACACATTCTGTAAACTCACACGTTCCACATCATTTTGATAAAATCATTGATCAATTTGTCTAGGGAACATGTATCGAACTAACTCAAAGAACACACTGTTCGCCTTTCGTGCTGTAAAAGCTGTAAAACTGGTGCCAGGAACTCCTGTGACCACCCAAATTGAGACGTTTCTTTAGGAAATATACATTTTTATATTAAGGGTGGAGCCTAGTGGAGTACGTATGTACACCTTCTGTCCTTAATTCCGTAAACATAAATTTTGTTTAAATCGATTGTAAAACGCAGATGTCATATGAATGATACCAGCGATCTGCCTTTCAAATCAGAACTTTCCAGACGTTCAGAGACATGCGGAATTCGTTTGCTGAAGCAAGAAAATGTAAAGCTATTTCGTTTGTTTTATGAGTGTTGGCTCACTTCTATCTTGCCTTCCATCCACGGTGTTGCAGATTTGATTTACTTGTGCCTGCTCGTGTACGCGTTTCTCGCTGGCATTAAATTATATTAAACTTGTGTATCTAATTTACACGATTGTTATCATTTATAGAGTAATTTCCTTTCGTAGAACTCTGATATGTGTGTGTATTTATTCACTTTTCTTCAGAATATTCAATGGCTGGAACAGCGAATTTGGTAAGGAATTGTTGGGAGAGGAAATGAGCAAACACGTCTCGTGTTCAATTTGCCTTTGAACCAGATACAATGCGGCCCTGAGATGCAAGTTATGCTGTGAATGATTCGTCCCCTGGTCTCCAATCAATGATGTTATCGATCTTCAATATCAGTCCGACAAAGGTGCGCTGTACTATTTTAGTCGACTGTCTACAAAAAAAAGGTTAATGTTCTTATACAGCACTATGTACTGAACATAAGTACTTTCTCTACAAGCACGAGCCCCGTGCGATAATATAATCAACACAATCAAAAAAGTGTTATTCTCTCATGACCGTTGTCTGTATCTGTTACGCAGGGTAAGATAGGGTGAGAGTATGCAGTGACTTTTTCTCTACATTGGCCACACTGACCGGTAACGAAAAACTACATTCATTTGTTTCTTCCATAACGACGCGATCACATGTAATCTTGAAGAGGTTTGCCGGTTTCATTGCTTGTAGCAGGTAAATATAAATTTATGTTTCAAATTATGTATGTTGAAGTTGTATATCGTAAACAATAAGCACTATCTAGGTATGCACTAGAAAATAAAATTGCAGTAAGCACTATCTAGGTAAGCATTAGAAAATAAAATTATTTGCCAAAAGAATCGCCGTTCTGTGAGGAACAAACGACAGCACGACAAACAGCGGAACCAAGCAGTGACTAGCATTTGTGATTTTTTTTTAACTCTTTGGCGCATCAGTTAAAAAGTGCGCTCTAAGGTAGTGGGAAAGACTAAGCGCATACTCTTTACCCCCACCTCTCCCTCTTTGTTTCTAACGGTCACTAATCCAGGAAAACCCATTAGGTAGACAGGAGTGAGGGCTTTGTTTCGAGCTGCATATTCTCAGTGGCCGATATCCACACAGTTGAGAAATCCTTCTAGTCAATGGGAATATTCCCGTTCAATTTGGATGTCTTCGCAGCAGGAGATTTTGTTCCATCAAAATGACTGAGAGATCTGGATTTCCAACATCCAAAGAAGGCAAAGGAGTTCAATAGGAGCCCACGGACAAATGCTACTCATCAGTGACAGATGAGCTCTCCACTCGAGAAAAACACAGTGTCCACTTGATTCCCGTAGTGTTCCGTTAATGTCTGCTCTTGCATTGGCTCATGGCCATCCCCACCAAAAATACATTGTTCTTACGTGATAAAGACATCATTTGACTCAAAAATGATTTAAATGGCTCGGAGCACTATAGGACGTAACTTCTGAGGTCATCAGTCCCCTAGAACTTAGAACTACTGAAACCTAACTAACCAAAGGACATCACACATCCATGCCCGAGACAGGATTCGAACCTGCCACCGTATCGGTCGCGCGGTTCCAAACTGTAGCACCTAGAACCGTTCGGCCGCTCCGGCCGGCTCATTTGACTCATCTTGACAACTTTTCGCCCTAAATTAATACATTACAACAAATATTTAAGTAAAGAAATGTTATGAACATTCGGTCACAGAACATTCACAATAAACATAAATACAGGTCTTGTGCAAGTGCACTCAAGTTAAATGACAGCGAATTGTCGTTAAACATGATTTAAACAGTCACTTATCCCTTCTTGCTTCTTGACAAACGTCATTTGGTTCTCTCTCCATTTTTGGTGTCTGCTAACACTAGAAATCGACCACTTTTAAATTAGCACAGCTTTTCAGTGGCACTTACAATCAAGACTTAAATAAAGTTACTGGCAGAACAGTAAACTGTTCATTAGATAACGAAACAAGTATAAAATGTATGAGATATTCATACTGTACTCATTTGTTGTGTAAGTGTGGAGAATATGATGTTCTGACAAACACTTGCATACTAAAAAATAAATATAAGACATTATAAGGCAATAAATAAAATAGATACAGGTGAGTGGCTTTCTGAGAAGATAGCTACTGTGCAGTGCTATCATCTGAGATATCGTTTGTTGAAATCAGATGAAGCGCTTAAAAGTTGAACTGACTGGCAGATTAAAACTGTGTGCCGGACCGAGCCTCGAACTCGGGACCTTTGCCTTTTGCGGGCAAGTGCTCTTTTTAAAAACTGGTAATTCAGAAGTTCATTGTGAAAATGTTTATTCGTTGCGAAATATTATTTTCTGTAGTTTTAAAGATACTGAAATATTGTTAAGTCATTGGATGTGCATCGTTTTTCTGAGATCGCAGATGTATTCAGATTTGCATTAATATTTGACTGTGAGTTATTGTCGAATCTCAAAGAGCTGTATGAAGCCATCTTTCAACTTGGATCGTCGTTTGTCCTCTTAAGTGCCAAAATTCCCAGTACAGGGATTTTCCCATTTACGGTCAATCGTTTGTGCCAGCACCTGGACTCACCACCAACGATCTCTGCCTCTGAACCGACAGCGGCGCTTTGACGACTCCAGGGCTGATGGACAGCCATCACTCCTACAAAATATTTATCATACCTAGAACCTTTTCTAGGCCACCTATTAGCTCGCCTACATACGCGTAACGTTACACGCTCCAGGTGCTGTTTCCTGGAAGTTTGTTAAGCGAAAACGGGCTAGAGAACTGCATCGTTCTCAATAATCGTGTAAAGACAGTTGTTGTTGTAGGTATACTGTTCGTTACGTCACAGGATCCTCGTCGAAATCTTATATCTTACTGACCGTCTTACGCGAGTTCTCGTGGGTCCTATATAGAACCGCTGACAGTCGGATTGTTACATATAGTAACTTCGTTAATTACAATCACCGAAGTTGTTCAGAATTGCAGAAAATATTATAATACGGTAGTTATAATTGAAATACATGAAATAGGATACAAGGTCAAATATGTATCTGTCGCCTCAATGGAAAAATAAGTGAAATTATTCAAATTAACAATGCTGATTACATTTTTGTTAATTACACAGAAACTACTGCATACTAAATCTTCCTAACCTGTTTATGGGTTCAAATATGTGTACATTAGTTTTCGGTTTGATTAGTATTTCAATAAGTATTACAGTAGTCGTAATAATTGCTTTGTTTACATCATAAATAAGATTTCGTTTTATGAGTGTCTGTAATTACTAAATAATTATGAGTTGGTATGATTAACATTTGGATAGTAAGCTGACGATATAGTAGTCAGAGATGTTACAGGTTTCAGACATCCACAAAACAGTATTTTTGGTGTCTCTTTCATTATCTGATTGTAAGTAACTGAACGGTTCTAGCTGTAATTAGTTAAATTGATTGTATGTGTCTTTAGCAGTGAATGGATGTAATACTGCCGAGCACTTTAACGTGATGTTATTGAGAATTATATTTCAATGTTGAAAATGTGAAATTATCTACATGGATACTACCGAATAACCTAACAGTTAGTCAAGCAACGAGAATTAGCTTTAGTGTCGAGTGAAAGATAAGCTAACTTAGTTGCTGAAATCATATGAAGAATGAACTGTAACGTTTCATGATGTTTTTCTTGCCATTCAGACGAACATGACTCAGATTCTCGATAACCAAGTGTTTCCCTTTCCCCTGCGTCTTCATGATTATCCTGTGAACGTTCCCTCCTTCCTAGATGACAGCAGCCGTGTTCCTTGTTTGATTAATTCTTAGGCAGACAACCATACCACGACTGGCGCACTAAATCACCCGAACTTAATCCTGCATAAAATGTCTGGGACTATTTGGAACGGTGTGTTTAACTAGGCAATCATCATCGCCATCAATGGCAGCTCCGCTGGACCTGACGATCGATGTGTGGCTTCAGCTAGATATGGTAAACGTGAAGAAACTAGTCGAAATTAGGCCATTATCAAGTCTGGAGACCATGTTACACGGCATAGACCAAGCATTCTGTCACAGCCCAATGTTAAATTTACAGACATTATTATCTGGAAACAAAAAAATAAGAGCATATAGGAAATTAAATTTTAAACAAAGTTCCTTTTTCTTGAAACTCGATCCAAGATGGCGAACATAGCCAGGAAAATCCGTAAACTTGTTCTTAAATAAATATAAAACCTATAGGTCCGATTGAAAGATCGGAAACGAGAAAGTTGTAACGCTTAAAAATCCAAACAAACACTGTTTTTTGACTTTTTTCACAAATTTTATTACTGCAAAACCTAGGTTTCGAGTTGTAAGCCCATTTTCAGGTACACTACTGATACTCAAAGACGATAATGATGATAAGGCGAAAATAGTCGTCTCCACTTCTTAATGTGCTGATGCATGGCTTAATGTAAAATTACTTCAATGACCAATTTTCAACAAATTACATATGGAAGTAAACAATTCAGCAATTACAATAACATGACGGGACTGAATTTATGCATCTTATCTACTGATGCACTGAGGCCCAAAGTCTTACTTAATAAAAACCTTATTTTGCAACTTTGCATATTTTGTGGCCATGTTAGCCATCTTGGATCGAGTTTCATCAAAAAGAAAGTGCATTTGAAATTTAAGTTCCCAAATGCTATTTTTTTTGCCTTCAGGTAATATTTTTTGCAATCACTTCTCAATAATACTTGGACTAGTATTAGCGCGATGTATCCCAGGGGTAATTTTTTTTTGTCCGTTGTGTTTTTAGTAACTGACAGACAGATAACCAGCTACTCAAACAAATGATGAAAACCGCTATGTATAATATAATCTTCATTATATACAAAAGGACACAATTAAATGAAGACAGTCTAGTGTCGATAATGATATCCATCCCCCCGTATGCTCTGTCGTGCTGCTTCGCCCTAGGATTCAGTGATTTAAACTGCACTTCGAAACCACTGTAGAAACATATGCAGTCTTTTGAGATCTCGATCGAAACTGGGCGAGTAAGTAATCCTTCCACCAAAAGACAACAATTTATAAAGTTGTACGGCAAAGCAGCACTGTCACTAAGTGAGTGCTTAAAGTTACACTGAGATGTCAGAAGTCACGGGGTACCTCCTAATATTGTGTCGGGCCTCCTACTGCCCGGCGTAGTGCAGTGGCTTGGAGTCAACAGGTCGTTGGAAGTCCTCTGCAGAAATATTGAGCCCACCCTGCCTCTATAGCCGTAGATAATTGCGGAAGTGTTGCCATTGCAAGATTTTGTACACGAACTGACCTGTCTGCTATGTCCCATCAATGTTCGACAGGATTCATGTCAGGCGATCTGGGTGGTCAAATAATTCGCTCGAATTGTCCAGGATGTTCTTCAAACCAATCGCGAACAACTGTGACCCGGTTAGATGGCCTATTGTCATCCACAAAAATTCCATCGTTAAGTGGCTGCAAATAGTCTCTAAGTAGCAGAACATAAAAACCATTTCCAGCCAATGGTCGGTTCAGGTCGACCAGGAGACCACGTCCATTCCACGTAAATGCAATCCACACTATTATGGAGCCACCACCAGCTTGCACAGTGCAGTGTTTACAAAATGAGTCCAGGGATTCTTGGGGTCTGCGCCGCACTCGGTTTTCCTGTCGTCTATTAGAGTCCAAGTGATATGTCACGAGCCCAGGAGAGGCGCTGCTGGCGATGTCGCGCTGTTAGTAAAGTCACTCGCCGTCGCCTGCTTACAGATCCCATCAACGCCAGATTTCGCTGCAGTCCTAACTGATACGTTCGCCATACGTCACACATCGACTTCTGCGGTTATTTCACACAGCGTTGTTTGTCTGTTAGCACTAACAGCTCTAAGCAAACGCCGCTGTTCTCGGTCGTTAAGAGAAAGACTTCGGCCAGTGCATTGTCCGTGGTGACAGTTAAGGCCTGAAATTTGGTATTCTCGGCACACACTTGACGCTGTGGATCTCTGATTACTGAACCCCCTAACGATTTCCGAAACAGAATGTCCCATGCGTCTATTCCTCATTCAGAGTCTGTTAATTCCCTAATTGCAGCCGTAATCACTTCGCAGACCTTTTCACAAAAATCACCTGATAACAAATAAGAGCTCCGCCAGTGCACTGCACTTTAAAAACCCGCCATCTGCACAGGGTGTCCCAAAAAGAATGACCCGATTTTAAATAGATTTTTTTATTAGAAAGAAGGGCTTGACACCAACAAATTGTATACTAAATTACTCTGAAAAGACAGAAGTTTATAAAAAACCATCGTAAATGTTCAATATGTCCTCCATTGGCTGCCCGGACGACATCTAGCCGATAGCCAAATTCATCCCAAACTGAGCGTGAGGTGTCTTTGTCACTGAAGCTACAGCAGCTCATATTCTGGTTTTTAGTTCCTCAGTGTCGCGAGATAAGGGAGGAACGTAAACACATTGCTTAACATATCCCCATAGGAAGAAATCACATTGTGTTAAGCCAAGGGCCGGCTGGAGTGGCCGAGCGGTTCTAGGCGCTTCGGTCTGGAACCGCGCGACCGCTACGGTCGCAGGTTCGAATCCTGCTTCGGGCATGGATGTGTGTGATGTCCTTAGGTCATTTAGGTTTAAGTAGTTCTAAGTTCTAGGGGACTGATGACCTCAGATGTTAAGTCCCGTAGTGCTCAGAGCCATTTTTGTTAAACCAGGGGACCTAGGAGGCCAAGAGTGTGGTCTCGCGGTCCTGTACGCCTTGTCCAACGTTGAGGCACGTTGGCATTGAGGAAACTGCGCATATTGTTGTGCCAGTGCAGTGGTGTTCCATCTTGCTGATAAGTGAAATTGTCAGAGTCAAGTTGTGGGAATCACCAGTTCCGTCGCATTACAAGACATGGTTGCCCTGTTACGGTTTCTTCCTCAAAAAAGTAGGGTCCATAAAGCCTGCTTTGCGAAACAGCGCAAAAAGAATTCACTTTTGGTGAATCACGTTTGTGTTCAATTGTTTCATGAGGATTTTCGAGCCCCCATATACGCACATTATGACGGTAAACCTTACTGCTAGTATGGAAAGTTGCCTCATCGCTGAATATCAACCGAGACATAAAAGTGTCGTCTTCCATGTCCTCTAGAACAGCATTGCAGAAGTCCACTCGCTTCTCTTTGTTAATATCTCGAAGAGCTTGTACCAGATGTAATCAGTATGGTTTGAGGGCTAAACGACGCCATAACACACGCTACACTGTCATGCGCGGTAACGCAAGTTCTCGGCTAGCACGACGCGTAGACTCGCTGCGGCTCCGCTCAAATGCTCGTCGCATGTGTTCCACTGTTTATTCAAGAACGCGTGGCCGTCCAGGACTTTTGCCTTTACAGAGGCACGCTCTTTCTTCAAACTGTTTATACCACCGTCGAATGTTTTTTGGTGATGGTGGTTTAGCACGAAATCGAATGTAAAACGCCGCTGAATTGCGTTCACTGATTGAGTGAGATTAAATTCAATAACAAAACACGCCTTCTGTTGCGCGGACGCCATATTGCGCGAGATTGGCTGCACGCTCCAGGTCAGCGCTCGTAGCGACATCTAGCGCATTTTTTTATGGAACTCTAGACCATGCCGATTACATCTAGCGCTGTTTTAGTTATGTTGTTGTTGTGGACTTCAGTCCTGAGCTGGTTTGATGCAGCTTTCCATGCTACTCTATCCTGTGCAAGCTGCGTCATCTCCCAGTACGTACTGCAGCCTGCATCCTTCTGAATCTGCTTAGTGTACTTATCTCTTGGACTCCCTCTACGATTTTTACCCTCCACACTGCCCTCCAGTACTAAATTCGTGATCCCTTGATGCCTCAGAACATGTCCTACCAACCGATCCCTTCTTCTAGTCAAGTTGTGCCACAAACTCCTCCCCAATTCTATTCAATACCTCCTCATTAGTTATGTGATCTACCCATCTAAACTTCAGCATTCTTCTGTAGCACCACATTTCAAAAGCTTATATTCTCTTCTTGTCCGAACTATTTATCG
Organism: Schistocerca gregaria; assembly: GCF_023897955.1. Classification (NCBI taxonomy): domain Eukaryota; kingdom Metazoa; phylum Arthropoda; class Insecta; order Orthoptera; family Acrididae; genus Schistocerca; species Schistocerca gregaria. The sequence goes on from NC_064921.1 coordinate 955,532,965, forward strand.
TCCATGTTTCACTTCCAAACATGGCTACACTCCATACAAAAACTGTCAGAAACGACTTCCTGACACTTAAATCTATACTGCATGTTAACAAATTTCTGTTCTTCAGAAAGGCTTTCCTTGCCATTGCCAGTCTACATTTCATATCCTCTCTACTTCGACCATCATCAATTATTTTGCTCCCCAAATAGCAAAACTACTTTACTACTGTAATTGTCTCATTCCCTAATCTAATTCCCTCAGCATCACCCGAGATAACTCGACTACATTCCATTATCCTCGTGTTGGTTTTGTTGATGTTCATCTTATATCCTCCTTTCAAGACACTGTCCACTCTGTTCAACTGCTCTTCCAACTCCTTTGGTGTCTCTGACAGAACTACAATGTCATCGACAAACCTTAAAGTTTTTATTTCTTCTCCATGGATTTTAATACCTACTCCAAATTTTTCTTTTGTTTCCGTTACTGCTTGCTCAATATACAGATTGAATAACATCGGGGATAGGCTACAACCCTGTCTCACTCCCTTCCCAACCACTGCTTCCCTTTCATGTACCTAGTGACATTTGCCTCAATATTATTACAAGTTAAAATCGGGTCATTCTTTTCGGGACACGCTGTATATGAGCATATCGCTATCCGACCACTTTTGTCGCCTCATTGTAGACAGTGGATGGATGGAACTGTTGGTCTTGCCTACGTTATTGATCAGTTAAGTGTTGAACGACGCCATGTGCCATATTTCAAGGAATGAAGTGACAGGAGACGCGTCACTGCCGCTAAGCAGATTCCAAACACGAGGGAGGCGGTTGCTGCGGCCAAGGGCGGCCGCGCGGCTGTTCTGCAGACGCCGAAGGCCATCAGCGAGCAGCTCATCACGTCTCGTGCCTCTGGACGTGCCCTCCGCTCTTGCCAACGGCTCTTCAGACTGCCGCGGCCACGACCGACCGCCACAAGGCTCTGGACCGCGAGACCTATGCCCTCTGACGAGTTTTTAAGGGGTGCACCATCCTGCTGGAGCAAATGTAATCTCGATGTATTGCTCATAACGACAATTCACAGGCGCTGTCTGAGACGTAAAATATCTTTGCCCCTGCTAAAAGAGAGCTGCCATAGAATCGCAGGTCAGAGCAGTCTACCGCAGTCGCTCGCTGCTACAATGTAGTTGTAGTCTGTCGCTGGTACAGCGTAGTTTATAGTTAGTAGTTGTTGAAGTCACAGTGCAGAACAAATTGTAAACTTTTGCTACATGGAACTGAATGATAATTGTGATCAGCGGCAGAGCTGCACGAAACCAGGGAATGAGATGATGATAAACAAATGAATAATAGTTAATATAATGAAAATCAACAGTGTAATTAAGTCAACCATTTATTGTAGGCCCTAAGGTAAAAATTATTATTTTTATTGGCATGCGCGTAGTTAAGTCACTTGTCTGAGATGTGAATATACATTTTTTTCAGTCTTTTGTTTCGTGATTCGCCGGCCGCTGTGGCCGATCGGTTCTAGGTGCTTCAGTTTGGAACCGCGCGACCGCTACGGTCGCAGGTTCGAATCCTGCCTCGGGCATGGATGTGTGTGATGTCCTTAGGTTAGTTAGGTTTAAGTAGTTCTAAGTTCTAGAGGACTGATGACCTCAGATGTTAAGTACCATAGTGCTCAGAGTCATTTTTTCGTGATTCGTCAGCACCAGTTGACGCAGTTGTGTAAAATCTTCAATTTTCACGTGTAGTGGATTGTAGATCTTTATCAATAACGTAAAAAAATTTCAGAGTATAATTGTTTTTACCAGTCAACTATAAAAGTATAATTTCCCCTTAAATCATTGTCAGTCCCGATCCAGTCATTTATCTAAATTAAAATATTCCACAATTTTTGGCAGGTCATAGCCATGTGCTCTTTAGTAATCAGACGACCAGCTGTGCAGCTGTGTCACTAAGTAAAGTCAGTTTTTGTAGTAATTCAGATCTCAGACAAATGTTATCCAGTATTAGTATATAGGCCAGCACTGCAGTAAGCTGTGCCATTTAGGAGCAGATATATAGACAGTGTTATCCAGGTTAGTCGAGAGCGCTAATGCGCTGCTTCCTGGACGCGGGTAGGTGCGCTGGCCCCCGATCGGTTCCACCCGGGGACTTAACGACGGAGGCTGGTTTGCCGGCCAGCCTTGCTGTGGTTTTTAGGCGGTTTTCCACATCCCACTAGGTGAATACCGGGCTGGTCCCCACGTCCTGCCTCAGTTACATGGCTCGCAGACATCCGAACACATTCGCACTATTCCATGGAGTACACTCGACGCAGACAGTTGAGGTACACTAATTCCGTCCCGGGAGGTACGGGGTGGTGGCAGGAAGGGCACCCAGCCACCCCTTAACTTAAACTTGCCACATCCGGTTAACCTGCCGACCCTGCATCTTTGCGAGAAAACGGCACAAGCAAAAGAAAGAAAGAAAGAGTATAGACAGTGTTATCCGGCGACACCATCACAAGGTAAGAGTTTTTCACTTTATTTCTCACGGAAAGATTCAGATTGATTTCACAGGGCCATGGCGTAGTGCTGCTTACATCAAAATTTATCAGTTTTTTATTGGTTAACATTAATCAGTTTTCATACGTCAGAATTTAATCATTTTTATTTTTTTATTTACACCGGAAGGTTACGCTACATTATTTTACATTTTTTATTTATACCGGAAGGTTACAAGTTCTCGTCCCTTCCACTGCATCACGCTACACCGATAACGCCAATGTGAGGGCTATTTTTTTTCCAACCTCCGATCGGTCGCGAAATGGAAACCACAGCGAAAATCTAAAATGTTACACAATAGTGGAAATTAGTATAAAGGAGTGGGTATTTGCAGAAAAATTAACAATGTCTGTTGGAAATAATGTCGTGTGGCGATAGCCTCCTGGCGGGTAGACCGATCGCCTGGTGCACGTCTCTTGAGTTGACACCACTTCGGCGACTTGCGTGTCGATGACGATGATATGATGATGAATGCAACACAGCACACAGTGTCCGAGTGGGGAAAATCTCCGACATAGCCGGGGCCCTCGCATGGCATTCTGCCGCGCTGACCACTATGGAGGCAGACGTTGGTTGGAATAGTTGCGCCCAATGTATGTGCACTACCATGAAATCCGACAAATGCAGTCAAATGGAATCGCCTTTGATGTCAGTAGTACAGTACTTAAGAACATCTCAACGTATGAGGTGGTGGAAGTGGAACTCGGTATAAAGACAGTCGGCTTTCTGCAGTGTTAGTGTGTGCGTATGAGCGTTTCATTACTAGCGATAGGGAACAGATACCATTAGTGACAGTGCGTGTTGTGTACATAAACCACCATTGTGACAATGCCACAGGGAAATTAGTTATCGTGCGACGGAAAAGCAAAAATCTGCATGTACAAGGAAATGGGACTGTAATCGTCAAATTGCCAAGAAGTTGAACCGTACAAGTACAGTGATTGATAATTTCGTCATACTGAGTGCACGATATGGACAGAACGGAAAATATGAGCAAAACAAGAAATTATCTGAGCCACAGAAAGGGCTACTTTTGCGCACAGTAAGGTCCGCAAAAAGTTATTCTTCTCAAGTTGTTGCTAATTTACAGTTGCCAGTAACTGCCAGTCGCGTACGACAAATTTTGTCTCGTGATGAACATCTTGCGTTCAAAAAACAAGAGCAGAAACCCGTTCTACACCCAAACATAAATAGGCTAGATTGGAGTTTCCTGAAAAACATATGCCATTGACTTAAGAATCACTTCTTCAGTGATGAGAAGAAATTTAATTTAGATGGGCAGGATGGATTGGAATATTATTGGCATGATCTGAGAACAGAGCAACAGGTAAGAATGAACAGAAACTTTGGCTGCAGAAGTGTTATGATTCGTGCAGCGTTCTGCGCTAAAGTTGTTATGCATTGCTTAGTTGAACAAAAAAACGAACTCTTAACACGTACAGAGAGATGCTAGAGACATATTGATTAGGGGAAAAAAGTCTGACGTTTCAACCTTCAACAAGATGATGCATCTGTGGATGTTTTGGTTACAACCAAAAAGTGGTCTGAAGCTTGTCTAGGCCTGGATTTGAACCCAATGGAAAAGCTATCGGAAATACTGGCAGCGCACGGTTGTCGCAACGGAAGGCAATTTGAGACAGTATATGAGCTGAAAAGAGCTATACGACAAGAGTGGGCGACAATTTCACTGCAAGAACTACAAACTCTAACAGAATCAATGTCGAAGAGAATTCTTGAGGTAATTTAGAAGGACAGAGGCTATACAAAGTACTAACAGTACAAAAACACAACAGGACAGCGAGTGCCGTTGTATCAATTTCCATCCAGGAAAAGCAAACGCCTTATTTTATTAATCGTGTTATGGAAGAAACAATGTAATTACGGTATGGTTGTTCATGACTTATATGTATCTACTGCTTCCATAGAAAATTGGATACATGTATGCTTCATACATTGTACTGTTACTTTCGTGGAAACCTGTCTTTATACTGATTTCCACTACTGTATTTGCAACTTTTAGCTAATCCTGTAGATACTCCTTTAGACAGACATTGCTCCAACTTAGTCTCTTCAGACTCAAGGAAAACGTTTGTATTACTTCAAATATTTTTTGATAATACCGTGGTATATGGATGTCTTAAATGAGCAGTGCAACAACAGTTCTTTGTTACTGTTCATTCGGAAAGAGATTTTCCTTTGTCCAGCTGGATGGACAGTGGGAGTCTAAAGTTATTATTCACGATATGCGATCATGAAATTGATAACACAAGTAAATATTTATTTAACGTTTAGAAACATTATTTTCAGAGCACTACAGAACTAAGAGACAGAAAAAGCAGTTACAGTCATAAATATTTCTGAAATTGGGGCAGTACATCATAATCACTTCTCAGTTGTGGAACTCTAAGAAACATTTTCTCTCTTCAGTGATACACAAATATATTTACCATTCGGAGCACATAACCTCGGTTCTAGCTTTGCAGCCCTTGTTTTGACATCTCATCCATTTATTTTTGTCCGCAGTCGGCCAGAGAGGCAAATGTCAGCTCGCACTTTTCCTAACATCTCTCTTTGGAACTTTCACTACCTTTGCGTCTTTCGTAGGAGCTACTTCAAGAGATTCAGATTGAGAGTCTGAAGAGTAAACATGTCCTGTCATGCTGCAGTTGCAGCCGAAATCATGGATTTACCGATACAAATCTTAAAATCCACTAAATCCATAACTGATTCGTTGTTAGCCTCTAGTGTCTTCTGATCCTTTCTGTACTCATTCCACGAGTTCACAGTCGCCATGTAAACGAAATGGTAGAAAACTTTTATAGGCCATTTCTTTGCGTGTGTAGATATTCCATAATAAGAAATCACTCGGTCGCATAGATCCACACTGCCCATTGGTTTGCTATAATCACAGATACATTTGGGCTGTGACTCTCCAATGAATTCTGTTGTGTTCGTATGTCACCTTTTTACTATACTAGTTGGAGAAGCATCAGAGATAGTAGACGCTACAGAATACTGTAACACTTAACTATTGTCTGTTGTGGACTGAGGACATCCACTTTGATGAAATCTCGCTGCCGCTGAAAAAGACTAATAAAGGTGTCCTGGTAGAGCACTTGCCCGTGAAAGGCAAAGGTCCCGAGTTCGAGTCTCGGTCCGGCACACAGTTTTAATCTGCCAGGAGGTTTCATATCAGCGCACACTCCTCTGCAGAGTGAAAATCTCGTTCTGGATACACGCTACCAGTTTTCAAATGGCAACTCTTCGATGAAATAGAAGAAGTTGTCCATCAGGAGAAATGATTGTAAGTTAGAGTTAAAACTTGCTTTACTCCCTGCCAGCCACTTTATGTTATTGGACAAATAATAAAAAAAATCTTGTTGCATATTGAACTCTTTTTCTAAGCCACTGACCGCTCTTATAATGGGTTACAATATGTTGCAGATACGGATATTACCGTATTCTCAAATTATGATGCATTCTTTATGACGAATTTAATTAGCGAATGTTTGTAATGGAATGGTGTAGTTAAGATGCCTAACTCTTAAATGACAAATGTGAGTAAACACGTTAAACATGCTGTCATATTATTTTTGCTGCTTGCCTTTGTGTAATCAATACTTCCTTTTTAAGTGACGAGATATTCCAGAAAATTAATCCATAAGAAATTGTCGAGTTGAACTACGCAAAATATTCCAGGTGATTGATTCGTTTGTTTGCAAGACTTGCAGTTATACTAAAAGCAAAAGTAGCTGACATTAATTGTTTGGAAAACCCAGTAATATGCTTCTTCCAGCTCAAGTTTTCATCAGCATGTACACCCAAACATTTGGAGCATTCTACCCTATTTGCTGACTACTCTTTATGCGCTACATGAGTCGTTGGTATGGCTATTAACTGTACAGAATTGAACACAGTGTTTTTTTTTTTTCAAAATTTAGGGAGAGTCCATTTTCAAAGGACCTATTAAAAATTCTCTAAAAAACAAGCTTAACGATCTATTCTGTTGCTTTCTCTATAATGGGGTTTATAATAAAACTGGTATCGTCTGTAAAAAGTATCGATTCTGCATGGAGGCTGTTAACCTGAAAGTCATTCACATATGTAAGGAATAGGAACCGATCCAAAATTGAAACCTATGGGACTCCCTTTGTGGTTTCTCCCCAGCCGCTACATTTTTCTAACTCTCCAGCAACGTTTGAATTATTCAGCACACTTTTTTGCATTCTACTTGTTAAGTACAATTTATTCCAGTCGTCCAAGAAACCATCTGTTCCATAAAACTTAAGTTTTTCTAAGAGAGTAACATGATCTACGCGATCAAACACCTTGGAAAGATCACAAAAAATATCGACTGGCTATATTTTATTATTTATAGCTTGCAATATTTGGTGGGTGAATGTATAAATATAATTTTCGGTGGAGCAACCCTTGTAGAGTCCAAACTGTGATGTGGTAAGTAAGTAGTTTCCACTTAAATATGAGACTTAAATATGTCACTTTTTCAGAATTTGGGGAACATACGTTAGTAAAGTAACTAATGGATGATAATTAGTTAAGTCTTTCTTGTTACCTTCCTTATAAAAAGGTTTAATTATTGACATTTTAGTCTGGAAAAATTCCCTGTGTCAGTGATGGATAACATATATAACTAAGGACATTACTTATTTAATTAGAACAACGTTACAGAATCTGTCTGAAATTTCAGCAACACCATATCATCTTTCGTTTTTTAGAATGTTTATGATACCATTAATTTCAGTGAAGGGTGTTGGTGCTACTTCTGGTTGCTTAAGGTTTTGTGGAACTGCTTTATTAATATATTCTCTTGCCACTTAAGTAGAATCATAATCTTATTTTTGCTGCTATATTTAGAAAGTAATTGTTAATAGTATTCGCAGCTTGTGATTTATCAGTCACAACTTCGTCGTTTAATTAATTGAGTAATTAAAATTGTTGTACGATCATTAACTAGTCAATGATCCATGCTCCAACAAAATGTGATGAGATGAAGTTTTAAGTGGAAGCTGCAACAAAGACCACGAACTGCAAGTTTTGTCTGCTACTCTTATAATTTCAAAAACTGTGTTATAGATTGTGATAGCGATCAATAACAGTACGAACAATAAAGAATGACCAACTTTTGTGCCAACGTAGATCAAACTAACTTCAGTGTGCTAAGGCTATCCACACCGGTGAATTCAAAATTAGCAAATCCACTATTGTAAATTCTTTGAATAGATGTTTATATCGAATGAATTTGCTTCCTTTTGCCAAAATATGAAAGACTATGGCAATACCTTTTCTTTTTATGGCGCAATTCATTCACCGCTTGCGAGCGATCTGTCAGTTGAAAATCAACTCAAAAGATGATGCGGAATTATTCTTCTTTGTCGTCCCAACGACTTGTAAACACGTTTACATCGTCCACCACGAGAGACGTTTCTATTACAGAAGGGAATGAGGAATCATCGTTATATTGTGTCGCGAGTGTACCAGTGTAAAGTACAGTAGCTTAATTGTTGACGATAACCAGCACTGTTTATTAGAAGTAAACGTACTACATATGGTCTCAGTTAGGAGGGAATTTGCCATCTCATTCAGGATTAGTGTTTTTATGAAACCATAGGAGAACAGGCAGTAGAAGCGTTGATATAAACCAAGAAATTCTATAAGTCATCAGTTATTGTTTAAGCAAACGTACTGCTTCCTTTTCTTTGTGTTCGGCCGCTGATGGGAGTCCATGACTTTGTTTTGTGACTCATTACCATCGCATTTCCAGCTCGCCAGTTTATGAAGTGCAATGAAACAGAGCACGCATATATATTACACGTCTCAAAGTCGAAGGCCTCAGCATTGTCTTCGCAGTCTTTGTGTGCAAACTAGGATGGGAATTTTCCCATTTTAACTGCTCATAGAATGAGTCATGCTGAGGGCCCGGGAAGCAACAGGGAGATGTGTTTTACTTTGCATATCTTTTGTCTGTTTCATTAGATCCGTTTTCTGTAAGCGCGATGTTTTGCAAGAATATTGTCCTGCTGTGAAATTAGAAGAGACAACAAAATAATTTTGAAAAAATCCGTTTAATGTTTCGTAAAATGATTCGCCTAAACGTAAGAAATGAACTAAAAGTAAGAAATGAAACAGATTAGAGAAATGCTTGCCTTACCTCTTTTGCTGTAAATACGTTCGAGCATCATGTTCTTCTAACCTGTTTTATTCCTTGGTTTTAGCCAAATCATTTGACCAGTTCATAACTATTTTTTGTTTTCAGGTTTCGTTCAGAAATTGTGATCGTATTAACACCTCACTTGCTTCCGTAACGCCTTCTATTCTCGAAGTGTCCTGAATTTACTGCTTGATTGGAATAAAACCATTTTCACAGTAAAATATCACAATTTTTAAGAGCAAGAATTTTTGACACTTCATTTATGTAGCTAGCAACAGGTATTCGTGAAATGTTTACATTTCCCCTCAAAGCACTAATTTTTTGTGATTACCACTACCTGAAGATGGTCAGTTTAACGCCCATTTGTCCATTTGCCACCCTTCGTTTGGCTATGAAAATTCGGGCAAAAACTCATTGCGTAATTTATAGGGAGTCATGTGTTTGTTCCGTTGATGCCATCCAGAGATAAGACACAAAAGCTAAATCAATACGTCTAGATAGAGATTTGACTATCTTCCCTATTGTATATAAGTTCGGCCCATTGAATGTAGCGGAAAGAAGTTAGAGATGATAAGTTCTCTTTCTCCACTAAATATAAAATGATAAGGGCACAAAAATGTCACTGATGGAAAAGCGAATATTGTCACATTCTTACAATTCCCAACAATGTGTGAGTTAACTCTCGTGTTGACCCCGTACCGAGTTAAATGTTTGCTTACTGTGAAAGTAACAATCGTATCGTTGGTGTCGAAGCTCTCGGCAAACATTAAATGCCATAAAAAACGAATCGATGCAGTAAGAGTAAATTTATCTAGAACAGTCTATAACGTTGGCCAAACTCAAATGTACTGATAAAGTTAGCAAATTGACTTATAAATAAATTAATGCAGTAATGAAACTGTCAAGTGGTTTTAGTTGGCTGAAAGTTTTTACATCGTACTATTCCGCTGATTCTGTTAAGCTGTATTGTTACCTCAGTACTACGTATACAAAAGTACGTACTACTGCAACTTCAAAGCACATCACTGTAGGCACTTTTATCCTCTGTTCGTTAAAAGTTACATAGCAGAGCTGGTATGCATTCTACTGTACATTAAGGCTTCATCGCCGATGCCTTGACCGATGTAGTGTGGATTTAAAGTTTCTTCTGTACGAGTAAGTAGTGAAACTTGATCATATCCCTACAATCTGTGTAACATCAATAGATAAGAAGCTGAAGTCTATTCGTAGATAATCACTGAAGGCGATCCCATAAATATTGTAAGTTTTTATGAGGCATGGGCTTATTCGCACGTTTCTGTAATATTACTCCGCAAATTACGAGGTCTTTTTAATTATTTTTTTTGGAGGGAGGGGGGGGGGGGGTTCTCGTCTCACTCAAACCGGTTGCTAATAAGGATCCCATACATCTGAATAGTATATCAGTATAAATCGTCTTAGTGGCTTTATAGAGACTCATTTATTAGCATATAAAAACCTCCGAAGCGACGTAGATGACGTTGAGACACATAGAGCCACAAATCTCGGGAAATAATGTTGTACATGTGACTTCACCGGCTGACGTACCTTGCCGCACGTGCAACGGCTGTCTCTGTCGGTCAGTCCCACGTAATCAGGCCAACCAAAGTCAAGTATTCACTTCGGTACCGCTCCGTGCCTGCGCGCGCTACTTTAGACCCGGGGGGGGGGGGGGGGGGGGGGAGGCGAAGTCAGGGTTCGAGTGATGCGTCTATCAGGCAGTATTTTTTCGACAATTACGTGCTTACATTGACCTATTAATTTATTAATGTATTTATTGGTCTCGCGGTCTCCGCTGGTTTATTGCAAAGTACAGTATTGCGTCACAAGTAAACGGAACTGAGGCACTGCCAATAAATGACCTACGTTTTCTTTATTACATAATGTCTGTAAACAAAAAAAGACAGGAAGAAAGGTTACAGCGAGGACAACAACTTTGTAACTTCCACGTTTACAACTTATTATATTTGAAAGAAGGTGTCCGAAATTTGCACCGTCCGCTCAAATGTAATTATTGCATCGCTGAGTCATCCCTTCACGCACGCCTCGACAATACTGGTCTTAGCATCGTCTACGTCGCTACGAGGGGTTTTAAAAGTTAATAAGAATCGTCCTGTATAATGTCTCTCCTAGGTGATGCAACTGGAATGAAGGCTGCCGTCTGCTTTAGATGAAGGATTTTGAGTGGATTTTCAATTGCATGCCACTTTACATTAGTGTTTACAAGTGCTTATATGTCTTGAGTGACTCCATCTGTGTCTCAACAGTCATTCTGTTCCTCTAGTGGTAACTGTCAGTGTTTCCATTGCGTGAAATCTTGTTCGATGAAATTCCGGGCGAACTGCCGGGTGTCTGGTATTTACTGCCACGATATTCCGGTGTAAAGCCTTCCGACCTTTACGTGGTATGCCCAGTTATCGCAGCACATGCGCAGCTTGAGTGGACGCGCTTCTGCTGCAGTTGAGCACACTACGGTACGCTGCGCCGCGCCCCTCCGTAATGACTACCTCATCTAATCGACATCAAATCGTACAATCGCAGAGCTCGAAGTTTTTCTACAACAAGAATCCACGCAGAACCCAAATGGAAGCCGCCATTCCGACTGGTGGAGTTCCAAAATTTCAACGTGTGGATTACAATTTTTGCTTTACAGTATTTCATCGAATAAGAAGTAGAAATACAGTGTTCGGCGATAGCAGACTCTCTGGCTTGGAGAAGGCGAGTGTGCTGCTTGTGTTCCACACTGCGATCCTGAGCGGTCCGCGTCTTCTCCCTATACAGTGGAGGATCAAAGTGCATACCTTTTAATTACAAATCTAGCAACATTTTCTGTATGTGCTCGTGACTTCTGTCATCCGTGTTTCTGACGAGGCAAAATAATACCATGTTATTCGCCTAAAGGGGTGAAAGAGGAAGCCCCACGAAAACCACAATCACATTGACCGACCAGGCAACCAAATGTTAGCAAGTCCTTCCTAGCAGACTGTGTCTGCTCTTGTCCCTCCTCCGTGTCTGACAGGCAGCAACGCAGAAGACAGCATCGATTTGCAGAATGACTTGCAGAGGATTGATGAATGGTGCAGGATCTGGCTTGGCTGTTGTGCCTGAACGTCAATAAATGTAACATATTGCGCATACATAGGAAAAGAAAAAGCGATCTTAAGTGGAATGAGCACGTAAAACAAATAGCAGGAAAATCAAATGCCAAACTGAGATCCATAGGAAGAATCTTAAGGAAATGTAAGTCATTCACGATGGAAGTGGCTTATAAGGCGCTTGTTCGGCCGATTCTTGAGTACTGTTCATCAACATGGGATTCTTACCAGGTAGGATTGAAGAGAGAGAGAATATCGAACGAAGAGCGGCGTGTTACGTCAGAGGATCTTTTAGTCGGCACGGAAGCGTTACCGAGATACTCAACCAACTCCCATGGTAGATGTTACAAGAGAGGCATTGTGCATCACGGAGAAGTCTACTGATGAAATTTGGAGAGAGCACTTTCCATGAAGAGTCAGATAACTTACTACCTCCTCCTACATACATCTCACGTAATGAATACGAAGAGAAAATTAGAGAAATAAGAACAAAAGCTTACCGACAGCTATTCCTCGTAAGCGACATTCGTGAGCGGAACAGGGTAGGGGGGTCTGTTAACTGCATCCAGCACACACCATTAGATGGCTTGCGGAGTATAATTTAGATGTAGATTGCTGTACTCACCAGACGGAGAGCCTGTGTGGGGTCGTACAGCTTGCAGCGCAGGAAACGCAGTAGGTACCAGTCCTCCAGGATGCTGAGTTCCACGTCGGGACGCTCTGCAACGAGCAAGACACAGACGTCAGAACCACGACAACATAAAAATGGTGCAGCATTTTTGTCTGGAAGGTTCAGAGTCCTTAGTTCCTTCGCGCACACTAAGTGGTTTTACCTGTTGGGTCTAAAACAGTGGTCGCCCAATTTTGCTCTAAGGCCAATATCGCATTATGTGGTGACACGGGGCACCATGTGTACTGACCTAATTATTAACTGGTAAACTACATAAATTAGTGTGTTACCGGCTCTCTATATAATAGCTATGGTAAGGACGCGATAAGCTAGCCGCCGGCCGACCAAGTGCTGATCGTTAAAAGTCGACACCATTCTCAACACTTCGTGTGGACTAGAGATGCGTCATTCGTGAACTTACGGGCCCAAAGGAACGGTTCATCAAGACGAACGGAACGAGCGATGAACGAAGTCTAAGCAACGGTCTTTCATAGTTCACTTCGGTCATGGCTTTCCACTTACTGTTCCTGGGAACGGAAAAGGGTCGGTCTCGTTCCCGCAACGACACGTCGGCCGGTCTTGTTCCAGCCTCGGTCCCGTTCCCATCTGTCTCGGTCTCGCTCGACCGGACTCGTCGTTCTTCGCATGGCCACTCATTGCAGTTCCACTGTCGACTGCTCATTGTTAGTTCAGTTGTAAGTAGGCTGTTTAGGTTGTTTCATTGGTAACGCCACGTAGCGCTCTGTTTGAAAATCACTGGCTGTGCCGTGTGCAGTCTGTGGCTGGTTGGCATTGTTGTAATACTCGCCATTGTAGTGTTGGGCAGCTGGATGTTAACAGCTCGTAGCGTTGCGCAGTTGGAGGTGAGCCGCCAGCAGTGGTGGATGTGGGGAGAGAAATGGCGGAGTTTTGAAATTTGTAAGACTGGATGTCATGAACTGCAATATATATGATGACTATTAAGGTAAATACATTGTTTGTTCTCTATTAAAATCTTTCATTCACTAACTATGCCTATCAGTAGTTAGTGCCTTCCATAGTTTGAATCTTTTATTTAGCTGGCAGTAATGGCGCTCGCTGTATTGCAGTAGTTCGAGTAACGAAGATTTTTGTGAGGTAAGTGATTTGTGAAACGTATAGGTTAATGTTAGTCAGGGCCATTCTTTTGTAGGGATTTTTGACAGTCAGATTGCGTTGCGCTAAAATTATTGTGTGTCAGTTTAAGCACAGTTATGTATAATTTTTCCAAGGGGACGTTTCATATGTCGACCCTCAGCCGAGGATACCTCACTGGAATCTTCTGATTTTTTTTTGTAGTTTGTGCAATTAGTGTAGCTTTTGTTTATTGCTAGCGCGTAATTATAGAGAGAATTTCCTTTGTAGTTGTAGTTTTTCATTTTTGTACAGTAAAACAGTTGTGGCGTGCATGTAGATTTGCACCAATTATTTCGCAGCTGCGCTTGCAATTAACTAGATATTATTTTCAATGCTATGTGAATGTGTTTTGTTATTTTGCTCTTCAAATTGTGCTTTTCTGTGTTATCGTGTGAAATATGGTGACAATAATGGCGTGTGAAAAACGTAATACTAGGCTCCAAAGTAAACTGAGAAATGACAGTGAAGACGAAAGCAGTGTGTTAGCGGCGCCGAGCAATGAGTTAACTAATGTTCAAAGTAGTAATTTGGTAATTGTGCATAGGGAAATGGAGCGGGCAGCAAATAATGGTGTAGGCAGTGAAACAATTAGTGAACAGGGAAGCATTATCGATCGATCGGTCAACAACAGCTTGCCTCAGGAATCCGAAATGACAGGACACAATCTTGCAAATACTGTACATTCAGGTTTTGCGTCCTCACTGTTTTCTCAAACAAGTCAAGACACATTTTCTGCTTGTCAAAATGTGAATGTTGCCGGTGCAAATGCACTGCCGAAAAGCATAAAGGAACAGATTCCAGATACTAATTCATTATTATTGCAATTAATGCAACAAATGAAACTAAATCAGAGACAAACACAGCAACAGTTAGACACAATGGAACAAAATCCTCAAAAGTTCGACACAGTGGAACAAAATCTTCGGAAGTTAGACACCACACTTGAATAAACACGTGAAGCTTTAACTACTGAGTTACATAACATTGAATCGAAATGTCAAAAAATCTGTAATGATGTAAAAACACAAATTTGTGAGCATTTGCAACCTATTTTTTCGCGGCATGAAAATGCATTACAGAATTACGAAGCAGTCACAAAAGAACTACAAACTACTGTTCGTGAAAATCAGGACACCTTGCAAGCTAAAATGGACTCAGTTGCATCCACCGATTAGGTTAGGCAACTTGCAAAACTCAGGAAAACTTAAAGGACACAGTAGATTCGATTTCGACACAAATGGACACGCTGAAACTTGGTTCAGGAAAACACACTGAGGAAATGTGTTCACTATCGGAGAAAGTAGCCGAACTTTCGGATCAGTTCACCAACTTATCTATGAAGGTAGATGATAATCTGAATGACACAAAACCGGTAGTCTTTAATGACACAGAAGAGTTCGAACAAATTAGGAAATTCAAACAAAATCAGACTCAAATTAATACGCAACACCAAAGAGAAATACGGGAAGTACAAGATCAGTTGACGCAGGTAATACAAAAATTACGTATTTCAGAGTACACTCGCGCTCCAATACGGTAAGAGGGACATAGAAATACGGAACAGCCACAAAATAATAACACAGGGCAATTCGGAAATTATGAAAGAAATTGGCAAGGTACACCGAATTTTGAGATGGAACCGCCGAAACGACGTAACAATGACCGACATGAGACTCGCCAAAATGATGATTTTGACTATAAGTTGTTCATTACTACAAGTAAATTCTAAACATTTAAGAATTCTGGCAACGACATTTATCCACAAGAATGGTTCCATCAATTCTCTCATTGTTTTCCTCCCAACTGGTCATTAGAGCACATATTAGAATTTATGTGTGGCTACTTAGAGAATGAACCAACTGTAAGAATGCGATCGGTCATTCACGATTGCCACAGTGAAGGAGAATTTTATCATGCCTTCCTCTCAGCATATTGGTCTCAAGCTACACAAGACCGAGTAAAACATAGCATCATAATGATGAAACATTTCGAACAATATGAATTCTCCAGTCTTGTGAAATATTTTGAAGACATGTTGCACAAGAATCAGTACCTGTTAAACCCATACAGCCCCTAAGAACTCATCTGCATTTGCTTAGTCAAATTACTTGAACATTTAAGACATTTTATTTTGGCAGGACGTTGCAAAGACGACATTGAAGCTTTTCAGGGACTCTTACAAGAATTAGAAATTGACACTGACAATCGCGGAACGCAAAAAAAGGAACACAACAATTACAGATCACATCTGTCGCAGTTCCGCGATGAAAGAAATAATAACTGAACACGACAAGGCTATTCTCACAACACAAATCGTGACCAAAACAGATACCACTCGAACGACAACCGTTGGCAGAGTAGTAATAATTACAGGGAAAGATCACCCCTCAGCGGTAGTGACTATCACAGGGACAATCAGAGAAACAGACAATATGGGAACCAAAATAATTATTATCAAGGGAGACAGAACAAATTTAGACGCAACGGTCCAGCGCGCAGTTACGTTTCAGGGAGAAATTCTCGACCACGTGACCGACAAGAAAGAAACTATGGAATCTACCGATATGACGACAGACGATATGATCGTAACGACAGACCTGAATTGCATCAGAACTGGCGGGATTTAAACAGGGCGGAGTCCTCTTGACAAGGTGAATTTGTAGAAGTTAGGTCTCCAAATCCCAATAACGACGCACGCCAACAAAGGGATAACAGACAATGACTCGTATGGCAGGCAGCCACGTGCGCCGGCTGGCTCAGAGAAAAATAACATAGACGCTAACCTTGAGCAAATTTTAGCATTCCTTACCGACGTATACAACATGATAATTGCTTCGAAGTTGAAACTCTGCGCACTAGAAAGGGTAAAAGATTGCACCACATTTCACAGATAAAACCGCTTATTGAGAGATAATCTGTTTCTTTAACTTAGTCGTTGCTATAAAATTTTTCACTATACATTCTAGGATGATTCGTCACACATAGAATCTGTTAACATGCAACAATGTTTGAAGTTAAATAGCCAGTTAAGAACCAAGAGAATTTATTTAAACAGAAATTACGAATGCATTGTTATAGTGAATAGACGACACAGTGTTGTTGTATGTGTACATTCTTGCTTGTTCGTTGCACGATTACGTAATGACTATAAGGCTTACATACTTAGAACATACACTGTTAATGAGATTTTAATGCAACATTTCGGTTTAGTTGAAAAGACATTCTTTATTTGAAGTACTTTCTGTGAGATTAAAGATGACTTAGCATTTGGTTTCTTTGCTACACGATTATATCACAACGCTACTAATGTGTGACACAATTTACATTGTGCTTTTGCGGTGTATCTGTTTTATATCTGCACAGTTTTTCTGAGTTCTTCTGGAAAGGAAAACATGTTTTAGTAGTAACTTTTGTGGTATAGCTACAATGAGACAGCCTTTTCCGTAGCACAACAATACGTTACATTATAGTACTTTCTTGATCACGATAAGGTACGTAATAACTACGATATCTATACGCATAGCATTTCACTTTTGTTTATCGTGAGGTAAGTACATTGACTTCTGCAGAACTTAGCTTTCGGAGGGCGATAACTACGACACTTCCACAGAGATTATCTTACAACAAGACGCACAGTTTAGCACCACAGTACACGTATTTGAGTGATTAATTTTGTACTTAAACATTTATTTTTAAAGATATTTGAAGTACAATGATACAAAGGTTTTCCGTGATACATTTCATTCCATTGCTGTAATCTGCAACACCTGAGGATATAATTACATTAATCCTCAGGGGGTACAAGCTTACTTTGTGTACCATGTGTATGGAAAGCACAAGGAGCCCTAGCTAATATGGTATTTGCTTATACAACTTTACACATCGGTACCATATTTCTCTAACACAGAATTACACAGCTATCTGATTATTTGACACAAACATCTGTTTACTACGTCACTGACACATGTTTACACAGTTACGCAAGTGGATAACTTCACACTTATGAAATTGTATTTTGTCTGTACTTTATGAACTGTTCATACTTTTTCGGAACCATTGTGATACTATGAGAGCTTTGAATGATGTATTTGGTATGGGATCACGATTTTTAAAGTACGTTTGAGGTAGATGAAACTATTGAAATGAGCAGAGAATTTTTTTAGGTTTTGAAATTATTGCAGAAAGCTATGATGATTTTGAGATTTGACTGAGGTTTTATGATGTTATGATGACGATATGTATTATGCTGTTGCGGTATGTTTATGATCAATAAGCTGATGCTATATGAGGAATTTGCTTATGCTGCGTATTTATTATGATGAAATATTGAAGAAGTGTCTACGAATATGTATATGTGTAATAAAGCAAGGAATAATGAGTAGTGGTTAGGGACTCTGGTTTGTGAAAAAGGTTGTTGGAAACCAAGAATCGTACTTTAAGAGTTATGAAATGTAAGTAAATGCGTGAATGTATTACAAAGCCGACGAAATTTTTTTGGACACTGTTATATCAATAGGATTTTGTTTCTACAGATGTGTAACGCAAATTCTTGACCTGTGAAATTTTTCATATGAGACTGCCACTGTAGCGGAAACTGGTGTCGTAAATATTTCGGTAAGACAGTTAAGTGACCACCTGCACGTAATGCGTCGTGGGCACCCAGCTGCGCGACAGCCACCTGACAAAAGATAGCCATTAGGTGAAAAAAAAGAGAGACCATTATTCTCGCTATTGATATTTCTTTGTAGAAAGCATCGCAAAAACGACACGCTCCTTACTTGGAAAAGATACTTATTTACTTCTGCACACCTGATAATGACAAGCGTCTTTCTACGAGAGTTGAGAGAATTTGTACAAACTTATGAAATGTCACATGACTATTGAATGATATTTTTATGCTTTGCCTTTCATAGTTGCTTATTTCATTTGATATCTGCTTTCCAGCTGTGTTGCAGCATTGGTTTTATAAAAAAAAATTAAATGCATTTGCTAATGTGAACACTTTCTGTCAACAGATCTATTAAATAATCATTTTATGATCCACGTTCTTCGAAAAAGGAGCACTTGGAAAGGAAAGAACAATAAGAAGGGATTAATAACAGTTACTGCATACTTAATTTTCTTTTCAACTACTTGGTAATATCTTTTGTAGAATTAGTTTTGTAGTGCACCACTTTAATGACATAGATATTAATATGTGAATAGACATTTCCCTTTTCTGCATTGTTGTCTTTACTGTAATATTTTCTCTGCTTGAGCTTTGTCATGCTTAGATATAAGTTATTGCATTTGCTGCTGCTGTTTGCCAGGTATAGTGTTACTGAATTTCACTTTGTATTACTCTGTTAAGCCAGTTTTACTACTGATTTATTTTTCTTGTTGCTGTTCATTGCTTCATATTAGTTGTAATGTTGTATTTGCTTTGCTAAGCCCTATATTGGTGCCTTTTTTGCCAATTTGCATTTTTTATCATTGCTGTTTGTGTTAATTGTTTTGTTCTGCTGCGGTGCGTCGTCCCTTAGTTTAGCATCTGAGCTCAGTAGGTTTAAGTTAGCTTAAGAGGGGGTAGACTATATAAGAAACTAACTATGATGAATTGGAAGAAAAGCATTGAGAAGCTATAAGAAAATGGTTTGGCCAAAAAAAGTAGTGTACAGTGGAGAAAAACTATTTTTGAAAGATGATGTGAACAGAATACAGAAAGCATGCTTGGATAGGATTTTTTTTTGGCTGGAGCAAATGTTGAAATAAGAGGGATGATCTATGGAATGAAGTTTTGGGTTGGACTGCAGTACCAAATGCTACACTGAAAACAAACTCTGTCCTGTATTTCGTGTTATTACACTATGTGAATTTGTGTTTTTCCTGTCTGTATGTGTTGTAGAATTTTTCTGATAATATGTTATTTACTTAGTAAAGATGTTTAGACATTATTTGTTATGTTTTGTTTTAATGCACACATGTGAAGTTCATTTTTCGAAAGTTATTCAGACCTTTTTTGTATTTACTTATGTCATAATTCCTGTAACACTGATGTATATCTTTATTTCTATTCTTTTGTAAAGTCTGTGTTATTACAAATGTTATCTGTACTGTTATGTTCTGTAATGATGTATTTTGTACCTTTGTAATTGTATTCTTATGTAGTAAATTTATAATTGTATAGACACCAGTTCTTCAAATTAAGTTACATTTCACTACACACGTTTCTGTTGGTCATAGTATATGGACAATATGTGAGAAGAGGGGACTGATAGTGTTTGCATGCGTGTTAATAATTCAGCAAGGGACTGGATAACAGTTTTGCTGGTTCTAAAAACGTTACAAAAAAAAATTTGTGAGTGCACAGGTGGTGGTTCATGGGCTTGCTATTTGTCCACAAGACTCTTTTATGGCGATTGTGCACCTGCATAGTTGCAACGGATGGCTGCTAGCCATCTCTACAAGGACTACAGTGGGTCTGCATCTTTGATGGCCCACGAATACCATTATTTCTACAAGGACTGCAGTGGGACTGCACCTCTGGTGGCCCACCAATACCACAATCTCTACCACGACTACAGTGGGTCTGCACCTCTGGTGGCCCACCAATACCATAATCTCTATTAGGACTACAGTGGGTCTGCTCTGTGATGACCTACCTACCAATATTCTTCAAAACTTCGACTGACTCTGCTGTGGGTTTGCTCTGTTGTGGCCCATTACCTGTCAGCATGTCTAGAGTCAACACTGTGTTTCCGTTGGAAGGACAACACTACTTCTTTAAGACTGCATCGAAATCCACTACTTCCGTGTGCATTTTCTTTTACTGCTCAGACATTGAGCAAAAACACTGCTATTTTACTACGATGAACGATCAGAACTGTCTTTATGGACTGTGAGAAAATTTTAGCTTTTGACTAACATTGTATCGATAAGTGTGTGCATTTAATTTCTTTGTTATTGTAATTATGAAAAAAATTTTCAAATCTGTATTGGCCACTGCCCAAAACAATTTGTAAATTTTTTTGTGGTGAGAATGGGGGCTATGTAAGTTCATCAAGACGAATGGAACGAGCGATGAACGAAGTCTAAGGAACGGTCTTTCGTGGTTCACTTCGGTCATGGCTTTCCACTTACTGTTCCTGGGAACGGAAAAGGGTCGGTCTCGTTCCCGCAACGACACATCGGCCAGTCTTGTTCCAGCCTCGGTCCCGTTCCCATCTGTCTCGGTCTCGCTCGACCGGAGTCGTCGTTCTTCGCATGGCCACTCATTGCAGTTCCACTGCCGACTGCTCATAGTTAGTTCAGTTGTAAGTAGGCTGTTTAGGTTGTTTTATTGGTAACGCCACATAGCGCTCTGTATGAAAAATCACTGGCTGTACTGTGTGCAGTCAGTGGCTGGTTGGCATTGTTGTAACACTCGCCATTGTAGTGTTGGGCAGCTGGATGTTAACAGCGCGTAGCGTTGCGCAATTGGAGGTGAGCCGCCAGCAGTGGTGGATGTGGGGAGAGAAATGGCGGAGTTTTGAAATTTGTAAGACTGGATGTCATGAACTGCTATATATATTATGTCTATTGAGGTAAATACATTGTTTGTTCTCTATTAAAATCTTTCATTTGCTAACTATGCCTATCAGTAGTTAGTGCCTTCTTTTATTTACCTGGCAGTAGTGGCGCTCGCTGTATTGCAGTAGTTCGAGTAACGAAGATTTTTGTGAGGTAAGTGATTTGTGAAACGTATAGGTTAATGTTAGTCAGGGCCATTCTTTTGTAGGGATTTTTGAAAGTCAGATTGCGTTGCGCTAAAATAATTATACATAACTGTCAGTTTAAGCACAATAATGTATAATTGTTCAAAGGGGACGTTTCACAGTATAGAGTTGTTCGCCTCGTTCGCTGCGCACGCCCATTCTAGATCTGTTTCAAACCTTTTTTGACTTCTTAACTTCTAGTTCTGTTCGTATTCTATTCAGCGTCCATGACCGATGATTAAAATGTATATTATAATTACGTAAGTTTCATAAAACTACGTGGTGTGTAATACATACATATTTTCAGGTAACAAAACGGCATATCAGCTTACTTCACTATTTCGATAACAGCAGAAGAAATAGTTGTAAAAAGGCAAGAGTTTTTGTTATTACATATGCAAAGGAAGTCATCACGGCACATATGAGTGACCATTTTCCGTCTTTTTTTGATACAGGGTAAAAGAACATTTCCATTGTTATGGAAGACAGACCGACTTACAACCGAATGAAGGCCGCGTTCCATAATCGAATGTCTGGTGTCACATTTTGTTAAGAGAATATGATAACTTCTACAATATTATTTCAGTGGTACAGTGTGGCGCACGAAAAATCGGCCTTGTCGCCTACCAATCGTCATCTATTATTCTGAAGTTGCTGTTTGCATTAGCTTATTTGTTATTTTTACTTGTTTATCTATTCTGCTCGTGCTGGCCAGAGTGGCCGAGCGGTTCTAGGCGCTTCAGTCTGGAAACGCGCGACCGCTGCGGCCGCAGGTTCGAATCCTGCCTCGGGCATGGATGTGTGTGATGTCCTTAGGTTAGTTAGGTTTAAGTAGTTCTAAGTTCTAGGGGACTGATGACCTCAGATGTTAAGTCCCATAGTGCTCAGAGCCATATGAACCATATTCTGCTCGTAGCAATCAACAAATCCTGAGTAACTGCCGAGCAGTCTGTACTCGGGGCCGGTTTTTCGTACGCCATCTTATATCAGTTCACTGCAATCAGCCACATACCGCTACAGTTGGATAAAAGAGAGGTTTTGCAGAATTCCGAAAATTACACGTGTGCGAGAATTCCGTGGGGGATGTTAGGTTGATGAGAGTGACCTGCACGAAGAGATAGCTATTGTGACAGAAGATGGGCCGTTAGCTGTCTTTTGAAGTTTTAAAGTATTTTAATTTCTCTAATATTTTGAGGAAGATTGTTCCAAAGTCGGGTTCCTGTTACAGAAAATGATTTAGAGAACATGGCAATGTTGTGCAGAGCTGCAAAGAGGATTTTACGTTGTTGAAAACGAGTATTTATGCTGTATTGTTCAGATAGTGGCGTAAGGGTTGAAGATAAATAGGAAGTGAAATGATTGAGAAGACGATGCAACAAAAACAGGGTGTGATAATTGTTGATAGGCAGGAGTGATACAGTCGAAGTAGTGTACATCACAAATGTATCACTCACAAGCATTCATCACCACTTCTAGTCGACGTGAGCTCTCAAACGAAAGTCCTTGGAGAACACGATCACCATAATCAAGGATGGGGAGTGTTAGGAACTTTACGAGTTTCTTTTTAAGCTCGCAAACGGCTCGCTTGCGGATCCAAATGCACTGGAAGATTCTTGCTTTGATTATCATATGATTTCACTCGCGTCAGTTTTCGTTATTACATCTATATCCATACTCCGCAAGCCACCTGACGGTGTGTGGCGGAGGGTACCTTGAGTACCTCTATCGGTTCTCCCTTCTATTCCAGTCTCTTATTGTTCGTGGAAAGAAGGATTGTCGGTATGCCTCTGTGTGGGCTCTAATCTCTCTGATTTTATCCTCATGGTCTCTTCGCGAGATATACGTAGGAGGGAGCAATATACTGCTTGACTCTTCAGCGAAGGTATGTTGTCGAAACTTTAACAAAAGCCCGTACCGAGCTACTGAGCGTCTCTCCTGCAGAGTCTTCCACTGGAGTTTATCTATCGTCTCCGTAAAGCTTTCGCGATTACTAAATGATCCTGTAACAAAGCGCGCTGCTCTCCGTTGGATCTTCTCTATCTCTTCTATCAACCCTATCTGGTACGGATCCCACACTGTTGAGCAGTATTCAAGCAGTGGGCGAACAAGTGTACTGTAACCTACTTCCTTTGTTTTCGGATTGCATTTCCTTAGGATTCTTCCAATGAATCTCAGTCTGGCATCTGCTTTACCGACGATCAACTTTATATGATCATTCCATTTTAAATCACTACTGATGCCTACTCCCAGATAATTTATGGAATTAACTGCTTCCAGTTGCTGACCTGCTGTATTGTAGCTAAATGATAAGGGATCTTCCTTTCTATGTAGTCGCAGCACATTACACTTGTTTACATTGAGATTCACTTGACATTCCCTGCACCATGTGTCAATTCGCTGCAGATCCTCCTGCATTTCAGTACAATTTTTCATTGTTACAACTTCTCGATATACCACAGCATCGTCCGCAAAAAGCCTCAGTGAACTTCCGATGTTGTCCACCAGGTCATTTATGTATATTGTGGATAGCAACGGTCCTATGAAACTCCCCTTCGGCACACCTGAAATCACTCTCACTTCGGAAGACTTCTCTCCGTTGAGAATGACATGCTGCGTTCTGTTATCTAGGAACTCTTCAATCCAATCACACAATTGGTCAGATAGTTCATATGCTCTTACTTTGTTCATCAAACGACTGTGGGGAACTGTATCGAACGCCTTGCGCAAGTCAAGAAACACGGCATCTACCTGTGAACCCGTGTCTATGGCCCTCCGAGTCTCGTGGACTTATAGCGCGAGCTGGGTTTCATACGATCGTTTTTTTCGAAACCCATGCTGATTCCTACAGAGTAGATTTCTAGTCTCCAGAAAATTATTATTAATTATGATACAGCCTGTGTGCTGCCAAAGAGGAACGACTGTGTAACAGTCACTTGGGATACTACCGAAATTACCCATAACAGTAGATTGTGTCCCAAGAACAACGTCTTGAGTTCTATCTGCTAGGAAGTTCTGAATCTAGTTACAAATCTGATAAAATAATCGATAAGATTGCATTTTGTTCACTAGATGACAACGTGGAACTGTGTCGAAAGCTGTCAAAAAGTCAAGGAACACAGAATCAACTTGGACGCCTTTGTCTTAGACGCCCTGCGCCTCATAGGCGACATCTCTGTGGAATCCAAGTTGATTTTTATAGAGGAGATTTTTCTTCTCCTACCGTCATAATGCGTGAACTAAAAACATTTGCCACTGTGGAACAACAGAATGACATCAGCGATATAGTCGTATAATTATGTGCATGTGCCCGAAGAACCTTCTTCAAAATGGGAATGGACTGACCATTTTCCCAGTCGCTTAGTGTCTTTGGTTGCTCTATCGAAGTCCATAAACTGCTGCAAGAATGAGAGTAAACTCTTTCTCATCCAGTCCAGATGCCTTTCCATTGTTGTGCATTTACAGTTTATTTTCTCTTCCGCGTTCACTTATGCTATCTCAGTATCTGCCATTTTCGAGTTCGTGCGGTGATTGTGCGGTCTTCCACAGTGAAACAATTTCGGAAGACTGAATTCAGTATTCCGATCATCTCCGTACGACCTTACGTGTTGGTGCCAGAATGGTCACTGAGCGACTGAAGAGTACGTTTCGATGCGCTTACTGACTTTACGTAAGACGTATGATCTCGACGCCGACGGGAATCCTATCTACCTTTAGGTCCTTTACTTACCAAATGGCTCGTTCAAATGGCTCTGAGCACTATGGGACTTAACTTCTATGGTCATCAGTACCCTAGAACTTAGAACTACTTAAACATAACTAACCTAAGGACAGCACACAACACCCAGAAGTCACGAGGCAGAGAAAATCCCTGACCCCGCCGGGAATCGAACACGGACTTTACTTACCAAGCATATCGCCCAAACGCAACGAATGACATTAAACTATCAGCTGAGCTTTATATCACCATTCCAACTGATCATATTAATGAATAGTCTGATGATCAGAAAAGGTAAGTCACCTCCCCCCCCCTCCAAATCCCTCTCTCCTCCATACATAGACATGTACACACAAGAAATCTCACTGGAGTTATGTAACGGTGACGAAATTCTCGACTACCACTAAGATTCGCAAGAAGGAAGTAAGATTGTAGTTTAATGTTCCGTCGACGACGTGGTCATTAGCGACGGCGCACAAACTCGAAAGAAAGATCCCGGAATTTCCCTCAAGCGGTTTAAGGAAACCACAGAGTATTTAAAAAGCTGTGGCTAAACTGAGATTTAAACCGCCGACCTCCCGGATGCGAGTCTAATTTCTTAACAACAGCGCCACCTCCAAGAACCGGTGAAGATAGCGTTCAGCGGCATCCTCTAGCACAGAAACAGGTTGACCTTAAACTTCTCCTTGCCGAAACGTGTTTGTCACACCGACCAAAGCTAACTCTAATTACGATCAAACTGCCAGCTACCTATGTGACAAAAAAATACATTAAATCAGAGAAAACATTTGTTCCACTTTTCAAGATCCGTTGCGCAACGGTGGATGAGAGATCGTTCTATTTGCTGCTGGAAATAATCTTGCGGATGTCTTTTTTTCTTTTTTTTAAGTCATCAGTCTTCTGGATGGTTTATTGCGGCCAAGCACGAATTCTTCTTTTGTGCCAGCCTTTTCATCTTACAGTGGCAGCCGGCCGCGGTGGTCTCGCGGTTCTAGGCGCTCAGTCCGGAACCGTGCGACTGCTACGGTCGCAGGTTCGAATCCTGCCTCGGGCATGGACTTGTGTGATGTCCTTAGGTTAGTTAGGTTTAAGTAGTTCTAAGTTATGGGACTTAACATCTACGGTCATCAGTCCCCTAGAACTTAGAACTACTTAAACCTAACTAACATAAGGACATCACACAACACCCCGTCATCACGAGGCAGAGAAAATCCCTGGCTCCGCCGGGAATCGAACCCGGGAACCTGGGCGTGGGAAGCGAGAACGCTACCGCACGACCACGAGCTGCGGACTCTTACTTTCTATCAGCAAATAAAAATTTATTGTTCACTTACAAATCGAATCAACATCATTAACATTATTTCACATCATTTAACCGTAATTAACAGAAAATTATAATTAGCTAGAAAACCTGATGTTGTGAACTAACATACTGCCGTAAACTTGAGCAAAACTTATAATTTCATTCTCGTGATTGCTTTATTACATTCCCATAGAATGTCAGAGAAATATCTATGCCGTAATTAAACCAATAGTTAATTAGAAAAAAATCGTCAATTTCAACTACCTGAAAAGAGACTTTTGGGACATTTGTTAGTCATCTGTTGTATTTAATGTGACTTGTGTACTTTATGTATCATGTCAATAACGAAAACGCAATTAGATCAGTTGTATTTAACCTTATCATTGACGATTCTCGAACATGCTGATGTAAACACTATTGAATTTCCGGCATTTTGATACTACGAAATTATCTGACAGAACTTTAACATAAAATTCCGCTTTAGCATTTTATATTACACCTCAGTTAACGTTAGGAATTAAATCCAACGTGAAATCAAACTGTAATTAATGATTTTACGCAGATATTGTTATTGTAACTTCATAACCAGATTTCCACACAAATGTCAAAAGAACAGTATTTAGAAATGTGCTCCGAATTAATCAGCACTTACTGTCTTTAAAACCGTACCAACAGTTTGTTGCAAATCATTAACTTTGCATTATAAATCAGTAAATGTAATTGTTTTTGACAATAAACAAAGAACATACAATGTAAAGATAGGGTATATACTGAGCGGTGCAAAGCGCTTCAAGTCAGTCGCAGTTTGCTCAATGTAGGCTACTGACGTAAAATGTCTTCTCGGTCATGTTAGTAGAAAGCAGTTTATGTGTGAACATCCTAGTAAATGCTTACGGAAAACACATTTGCTGATAAAAGGATTCATCAGCGTGTTCGAAAATATTATATTAACATCTAAGTTTTCATCACGTCCGAAATCAAGTCATTTCTGCAATATGCATCCCCTAATGGGCGTTATTGGTGGAGGAGATTCGACGGTTCCCAGCTAATATTCTACTGCAAATACTACATCACTTCATAATACGATGAATTTCTCGCAATGAGAAGTATTTTAGCCAGAGTCGCAGTTGGAGGAATGTTAGAAGCACCACAACTGAAAGGCTTCGATTGTCTTCGTTTTCGGATTTCTCACAGTCCATGATTCACTACCACACAATGCTGTGCTCCAAAAGTACATTCTCAGAAATTTCTTCCTCAAATTACCGCCCATGTTTGATACCAGTAGATTTCTCTTGGCCAGGACTGCCCTCTTTGTCTCCTGTAATTTGCTTTTTACGTTCTCCTTGCTTGCCCGTCAAATTTTATTTTGCTTTCAAGGTACAGAATTCTGTCACCTGATCTACTTCGTGGTCCTCAGTTTTGATGCTAAGTTTATCGCTAATGTCATTCTGCTTCTTCTCTTTACTCTTTTGGTTTACTCTCAACTCATATTCTGCATTGATTAGGTCCTCCTTCTTCATTTTCGCTGCTTATAGCAATGACATCAGCAAACATTACCCGTGATATCCTTTGATCTGGTGCCCCTATCTTTCCGAAAGCCAAACAGATCATCATCTGACAGATCCTCAGTTTTCTTTTCCATTCTTTTGTAAGTTATTCTTGTCAGTAATTTGGTTTCTTGAGCCATTAAACTGATTGTACGATAGCTTTCGCACTTGCCTGCTCTTCCTGTTTTATCGATTGTTTGGATCATATTTTCCCAATTGTCCGATGGTTTGTCTCTAGAATCATATGTTCAACACACCAACTAGAATAACTGCTTGATTGTCACTTCTCCTAATAATTTAAAAAATTCCGAACGAATGGTGTCTATCCTTTATGCCTTACTAGCTGCAGTGCCCGACGTTGCCCAGGATATTTAATACCTGGACCTGTGCTTCGTTCAACTCATTGCGAATGCAAGCTGCATGGGGAACTACAATCGCTTTAAATGTAACTTTTATTGTTTCAGCTCAGTTTTCACTGTTTCAAGTAGGGCTGTGTCCGAGCACGACTCGTAACTGTTGGAATAGCTTACGTCACAGTTCGGGAAATCTCGGGCTCCGTCCGATCTTTTGATCGACCCGCGATCTAGGAACTTTTGTTAGTACTATACCTGCCTTAGGCTTAGTATGGCGCTGTGGATTTTGATAATAAAAATTACTGAGAAACATGGACTAACATATCTTCTATGGTATACGTCATATGTAACGACGGCAACTAAGCAATCGATGTAGTGACGCCTGATAGTGCAGTCCCCAAGACGGGTATTGCTGCTGTAATTTATTCTCGCTATAACAATTACAGTCAGTTTACCCTTAAGGCCAAGAACTTTGAAGTAAATTCGAGAGGTTTGGTAACAACGTCTCTATAAGCTTGAAAGAAAAGAGTACAAAATTTATACAAGATCTGTATTGACTCAAATTTCTTCCTCAAATCACATCATTTTGTGTGAATTCCTCAAATAGTTTAAAGCGAATGCCAGGATTGTTCCTTTGGAATAGCACGGCCGATTTCCTTCCCAATTCTCTCTAATATGAGCTTCTGCTCCGCCACTAATGAGTTCGTTGTTGACGAGACGCTAATATCTCATCTTCCTTTTCCTTCATGAAGCAAGACCTCCTCCCCTCCTAGAGACGTTCAATGTCTAAGTAAATTTTTTAAACGACACGCGAGTAGCTCACTTTGTCAAGTGCAGCCAGTTTCATCAAAATAACAGAAACCCTGGTTTTTCTGTTTGTACATGTGTATGACTTAATTAATTCGGATATTCTATGTCGCACTTACATGAACTCGTCTTTCAAAGTTAACGCACTAATAGACTTCGTGTCAGCTCGCAGTGATACCGTTTGCACCAATGAAATCCACAGCACCCCTCCGCTTTCAGACTAAACATAATTGTATCCTTTCACCTCCAAAGTCTTTCTTCGTGATACTTCAGCTAGCCTACCCTAACCTCACGCCTATACTTCCCCAAAGAGTCCCTCACCAATGTCACCTTTTCCTACCTATCCTTCAATCCATCTCAAATACGCCACAGCTAACCTTCCTCCATATCAAAAGAAAAAAAAAGTTCAGACGCCAGCTTTAATCAATGGAATGAGGAAATTTCGTAGACGGTGTTCAATAAAAAAAACATTGAAAATTACAAGATTTCAACTGCTACGGAACGCCTTAAGACCGACTTATGGCACTAACCATGAGCTCAAGACATAATGAACCAGGTGGTAATGATGAACCGTTTAATTTTAAAATTCCTTTTCATCACAGTTGACCTATGTTGATTGACTCCGTTATATTGAAGATTGCCAGTAGAAGTTAGGGAGGACATGTTACATAGGCACATGGTAGCGGAGTTCTTAAAGTGGTACAAGTAGATCGCGTTTAAATTGTTCGAAAATGCTGTCTACAAACAGTCCGATGCCGAATTAATGTGCAGCAAACTCCTGCAATTTATGTAAAGCTCCTGCGAAGAATGGTCACAACAAGAAACTTGTTAAATGAATTATTATTATGAAATTTCTTCATCACAGTTTGGATATATGTTCCGCTGGTTACCGAAAGAGATGTTTGCTGTGAGATGAGGAACGTCAGACTCATGTAGGGTTGAGCCTTTGCAGAAAACCCTATAAAGTGTGCAGAATGGTTCTTTCGACCACGAAGCTGTGAAATTAAAATTATTTCATTTCAACCTCCATAACTTGATTTCATTGTAATCCGCAGCTACTGAATAGTTCTGTATCTGTTTCAGCCAGATTCATATTAACGTTCGTTTCTTCAACTTGGAAATTAATTACGAACTGCGAACCAACAGTAGGACTCTAAATTACCATCAGTTTACAAAGAGTTAAAGAGCAGTTCACAATTTCAGTGCGATATAAGGTACAGTAGCTTCGAAGCGGAACTGTAAGTTACGCCACATTACCCAGACCGGTTTGAAGAAACCAATGTTTGAACGGCGTACAGCAGAGAATAAGTGTGAAACGCGTTCTGTAGTCAAATGAAAGCTGTGTAAACGTGGATATTTGCATGACGAGTTGTATTAGATTTTTCCTGTGGTTGCCAGAAATGGCTCTCTGTTGCGAATGGAACGAGTACACAGCTGTTGTTGATGACGTCAAGCTGAAACTTTACTGAGAAAATCGCGTCCGTATGACGAGATATTCTTGGCAGATTTTCTTTCATCTGCCGCTTCCCGGAGCCCAGTTGTTGGGTTTACTGCGTTTTACCACTGTATCAATATTTCAATTTTTAGGGACTGTTAGACGATGTTTTTAAAATAAGCGCTTGAGTTTGTGTATCAAGACTGACACATTAGGAACTGAGTAGTAAGGAATATAGCCACATAATTTCTTATGATCTTTCAGTACATCGTATTGTGCAGAACATTGTAGATTACGTTCAGCTTGTTCACCTTTCACTGATACAGGTTGTACAGAGTATGTACCTTGAAGCCAATAAATAAATCACTGAACAAAAATTTTGCACTATCCCCACGGGCCAATAAAATTAATATGACCACTGCCTATGTTCGATGTCAACGTGGAATAACCACTCACATACGCAAATGGCATCAATAGCAGTGGAGGGTATATAATGCGTGTCGGGAAGACGCGCACAACAGTGAAGTCGTTGTCGCAAAGCGGAAACGGAGCGATTTACCTGGTTTGGGAGTGATGATTGGCTTTCAGGCCAAGGGTGGAAACATTTCCGAAACTGCTGAGTTTGTTAACTGTTGGCGTGTCGCAGTGGATAAAGTGTACCGTGCACGCCAAACCCGGCACCGAGGCAGCTTGGGGTGGGTGGGGGGGGGGGGGGGGGGGGCGGCCTTATGACAGGGGTGAACAACGGCTGCGGAAGCGTCTGAGGGAGAATAGGCGTCCAACTGGTGAGCAACTGACCACCCACGCGAACCAAGGGGCTGCCAACAGTGTCTTCTCAATAACCGTTTAGCGAACGTTGCAGCGTACAGGCCTCCGCAGTAAGCGCTTGGTTCAGGCACCCATGCCGTCCGATGTTCAGGAGCGACGAAGGCTGAAATATGGGCGCCTGTATCGCAAATGGACGTCCACTGAGTGATAAAAGATGGCCTTTTCAGATGAATCACGTTTTAGGCTCCAGCGGATAGAAGGCCGTTGGCGTGTACAGCGTGGAACGTCTGTAAACAAACACCCTGCAACAATTGTCGGAAGGGTCCAGGCCGGAGAGGGGAGGGGGAGGGGGAGCGTTATGGTCTGCGGAATGTTTTCGTGGCATTCCTTAGGTGATCTTATCATTCCGGAAAGCACAATGGATCAACACAAGTATGTATATATCCTTGGGAACCAGTCCATGCCGCAGCTTGTGATACATGCAGTTTGTTTTCCGTCGGAACGATGGCACCTACCAGCAGGACGGTGCAGTGTCTCACGCAGTTATCGGTGTGCGTGCGTTGTTCGAAGAGCGTCAGGATAAGTTTACCGTAGTCCCATTGCCACCAAACTCCCCGGCTTTAAACCGAATCGAGAATCTGTGGGAATACCTAGATAGGGCCGGATTCTCAACCGACACTGGAGTGGGCATGGCTGCACATCCCTGTTGTTATCTTCCAGAACCTCACTGACCCTCCTTCTGCAGTCTCGTAGCAGTCCACGATGTCAACAGTTGTTATTCAGGCTTTTGACAGGTGGTGATCACGTTAATGTGAGTGGACAGTATACAGGGTGATCAGAAAATGACTGAAACGCTTGTAGGGATGTTACAGGCCAGGTTGTACTGAGACATAAATGTTACGAAAAAATTTCGATACGTTGCACCGTTTCCGAGTTATTGAAGTTAGCCCATCAGGTCTTCGTGTGGGCAAATTCAAATTCCAGCTATCCAAAGAAAACATTCGTTGGGCAACACCGCCCCTGGCAGGCCGCTTGAATGTGAGTGTGCGACGATCTGATTGGCTAACTTCAATGCTAAATAACTCGGATGCGGCGCAAATTATCTAAATTTTTTCTTAATATTTATGTCTCAATACAACATGCCCTGCAACATCCCTACAAGCGTTTTAGACATTTTCGACCACTCTGTATGTACATATATATCTCGAAAACCTCATAATCAACGTGTTTTGGCTACGTAGAGCCCTGTTTGCGATTATGATTAAAGTAAATCTGCATCCTCCTTGTTCTTCAGTGCAGAGTGCTGTGCCTCCAAACAGTTTCATTTAAAGGTTGTTTAAAGTTTAGACCTTGGGGACAAAGTTAATGACTACAGTGAGACACTAAATATTGAAGATCTGATTCGTACTGATCGTCTGCATTCGACAACACCAGTTAATAGCCAATGTCTATAAGGAGCAATCAAATGAAAACGATACCGATTGATAAAAAGTAAGAAAACTGTTTATTATTTGAATAATGGGCACTTAGTGCAGTGAGTGGCAACTGAGCCTTAACATAGACAAATGTAATGTATTGCGAATACATAGAAAGAAGGATCCTTTATTCTATGATTATATGATAGCGGAACAAACACTGGTAGCAGTAAAAGATATGGGAGCATGCGTACGGAACGATTTGAAGTGGAATGATCATACAAAATTATTTGTTGGTAAGGCGTGTGCCAGGTTGAGATTCATTGGGAGAGTCCTTAGAAAATATAGTCCATCAATAAAGAAGGTGGCTTACAAAACACTCGTTCGACCTATACTTGAGTGTTGCCCTTCAGTGTGGGATCCGTACCAGGTCGGGTTGACAGAGGAGATAGGAAAGATCCAAAGAAGAGCGGCGTGTTTCGTCACAGGGTTATTTCGTAAGCGTGATAGCGTTACGGAGATGTTTAGCAAACTCAGTTGGCAGATCTCTGCATGAGAGGCGCTCTGCATCGCGGTGTAGTTTGCTGTCCAGGTTTCGAGGGGGTGCGTTTCTGGATGAGGTATCGAATATATTGCTTCCCCCTACTTATACCTCCCGAGGAGATCACGAATGTAAAATTAGAGAGATTCGAGCGCTCACGGAGGCTTTCCAGCAGTCGTTCTTCCCGCGAACCATACACGACTAGATCAGGAAATTGAGGTAATGACGGTGGCACGTAAAGTGCCCTCCGCCACACACCGTTGGGTGGCTTGTGGAGTATAAATGTAGATGTTGATGTAGATATCTTGATATCGTCAAACTCACTCATCAGAATCTACAGGATTCTTCCCTTTGAGCTGTAATTATGAAATTTGGCAGGAAGAAAGGTCCATTTTCCAAGTAAAAAAAAGATACCTTGATATCGGCAAACTCACTCATCAGAATCTACAGGATTCTTCCCTTTGAGCTGTAATTATGAAATTTGGCAGGAAGAAAGGTCCATTTTCCAAGTAAAAAAAAAGATATCTTGATATCGGCAAACTCACTCATCAGAATCTACAGGATTCTTCCCTTTGAGCTGTAATTATGAAATTTGGCAGGAAGAAAGGTCCATTTTCCAAGTAAAAAAAAGATATCTTGATATCGGCAAACTCACTCATCAGAATCTACAGGATTCTTCCCTTTGAGCCGTAATTATGAAATTTGGCAGGAAGAAAGGTCCATTTTCCAAGTAAAAAAAAAAAGACGAAAACTGTTAATTTCTAATTTAATCATTCGAAAGAAATATTCTTTTGTCATTTGTTGTCCGACTTGAAATTAAAACAGTCAGAGGTTCTGCGTCTGGGCTGACTGGGTCGCAATAGTTAAAGTCATTTCTTGTCTGTTGTTTGAATTTTACTATTAGGACCCAGTTATCCTGAATGGAGAACTACTGATTATTATAATAAAGGTCGCCTGCCTGCTGCATGCTTTATGTCACATTTATATCATTGAAATTAAAACATTCTCGAAAACCTTGGAATCCTTGACAACGATATCTTGCCAGTTTCAATCTCGATGACGGGCAAAAATGGTCGAGATTCAAGATTCCCGATGAACTACCTGTACACTTAATTAAGTTTGAGCGGAACACCCAGTGCGCGGGTCCTACCCGCACCTGGCCACTTGTTTCCTTTTCTCTAGCCCTTCTATTTCTCCATCCGTCTCATTTTCATTCGACAGCCCCTTATACAAATGAAGATCCGAAGGTACATCGAAAAGAATGCAACAGAACTGCGCACTGCGTTTATGGGGATGAATTGAAGGATTTTGTCGACGCAGATGGTCTACACACAATGAAAATGGCCTCCAGCCGTTCATTACGAACAGCCACATGAACCTATCAGCATCATGGCGCGCGCAGAAGGCAGGAAACAGAACACCTGAGATGGAACCTCTGGTTCTCTTCACCGAGGATTTGCCTGACACCCGACTGATTGTCGCAGGGCAGTTGAAGGACGCAAGACACCAATGCACGTTTCAGATATGCATTCTCGTAAGTTCTGCACCTGTCATGTTTCGGACTAGCAACATATACAGATGTCGAACAACTTTCTTGACTGTTGACAGACTTTTGCCGTGTCCTCTAATACACCATACGGCCCTATAGTCAGCTTTTCGGCGATAGGATTAGACTTTCGCTATAATAGTGAACGAGTACACGCCCTGAACTCCTTCCTTGGGGAAACAGTTATCTACTGACTGGAATACCTGCAGCATATACGTACTGACAACAGACCAATACCGCATATTTGGGACCAACAATCCAGCGCTGCAGAGTCTTTTAGCTCACACTGCTGGTCCCAGGAGGGGAACAGGTTTGGCAGCCACATCTCCGTCACTTTCTGGTTAGAATGCCAAGGAGGATCGAAGCCGGCGACAATGCACGGGGTGGAGCGACATTGCATTCATATTAACCGCCAATACAGTCCGATTTCACAGATGTGTTCTTTCTAATACACTACCTTTATTTTTATTTTTAACAATGTCTGAAGGACCAGACAACGATAACGACCTTGCAGCCGTACATTATTTTCATTATGTTTTCCTTTTTATTCGGCAATAAAGCTACATTTTTAAGTTTCTTACTGGGTGTTGTTGTGTCGTCTTCATCATCATCATCATTCATCCCCATTACGGTCGGAGGAAGGCAATGGCAAACCACCTCCGCTTGGACCTTGCCTAATACAGCAGTGCGGGCCTCCCGCATCGTCCCCTACGTTCTGTAAAGGAGTATGGGACTTCATCATCATCAAGATTTATTTTGCATTCGTTATATCCTTTGACACCGAAAGAAGTAGCGCAATGGTTAGCACACCGGACTCGCATTCTGGAGTACGACGGTTCCGTATTTTCCCTAAATCACTTAAGTCAAATGCCGACATGGTTCTTCCGAAAGGGCGCGGCCGATTTCCTTCTCTGTCTTGCCCTAATCCGAGCTCGTACCCTGTCTCTAATAACATCGTTGTCGACGGGGCGTTAAACACTATCTCCTCCTTCTCCTCCTCCACCAGAGAGCTCCCAAACGTTCAGAGATATTCAGGTGGCGCAAAACTATTAGGTAGGTGCATAAGTCGCAGCGTTTTTCCAGAAGTTTAAGATAACCCAACAGATACACATAACGGACACTTTACTCACCAATAATATATTTTCTTTCACTATTTACCACAATCTGACAACTCTTCTGTAACCGGAATACCAACATTGTAAGGTGTCAGGCAAATCCAACACCTTCCATGAAAACCCTGACATGATAAGCAAATCCAGTAGTATGTCGCATAGCTCTGAATAAATCGTGACATTAAATTAACCAAAGTAATACGAGTAACGAGTGAGCAAATGGAATACCACAGACTAAGTCTCATCTGTTACATCCCCTTTTTGCTTAATACTAGTGTCGGTCGTCAGTTAAAGCTCATGGTGATCACATTTGCCACTTGAAGTAAAAATCTGAAGCGCGTTGATTTTTCTGTTATATAGTTATTGAGAAGCCACATCAGCCACTGTAATTTACGAGAAGTTAGATAAGTAATTATAGATAATTCAGGGTCACTGTTCACCATTTTGATAGTTTTCTCTCTTCTGAAACTTAATTTAAAAATAGATTATAGATGTGACATGGCATAGGTCATCCTTCGATCCATTGTAGAACTTGGAAACCCATTCAAGGAATAGTCGTTCACATTTTTGTTGAACGCAGTTGGTTTTTACCATCCTGTATTAAAACATTTCCTTTTATCAATAGTGCAATTTATAAACGATGTTTTGTGATTAGAAAAATTTTCCAATGGTAAACTTAACTGCTTTTTCGACGTTATTTTACCAGCTAACTAAAAATAGGAAAGTCTTGAACCCCTTCCACTAAATTTAGTTAGTATTAAGATTCTTTTACAGGGAGTGCAGTGGAGCTGACGCTGAAATCATTAATTTGATATTTGGTTATATCATCGCTAGTCTCACTCAACTCTTCTGAATTCTACATGTCATGTGTGGTTTGGCGTCTCCTTACCAGCAACAGGTCCCAGGTTCAAACTAGTCAATTCCTTAAAAAACACGCTCAGAGCGTCGTTGCGCGAAAGTGGTAGGGAGACACGATATAGAACAAACAGACACCACGCAGAATGTTAGAACATCCAAAACAAAATCTCTATGAAGTTATGCGCCAAATTTACACTTAAATCGCAGTCTTACAGAGCAGTGGTTACAGACTGAAACAGTACATCGCTGTCGTTGAAAAGAAAGTAGTTGACATGAAAGTAGTCGCCGACAAACATTGAGAATATTTTTCTATAGGTAAACTTTAGAAGATAAGGAGAAAAACCAGTAGATTACTTTTTATTTATTTTTTGTTTTGTCTCTTCGACATCAGTTATTTTGATTACAACTGAAACCTCTGCTATCCAATTACGGCATTGTGTGTATCAGAAAAAGCGTTAAAACCTTATTCGATAATTGCGATTTACGTTTCCCAGAATAGTGTCAACCAAATGCTTAGACGATGTCGTTGTTGAGGTCAATCCCTGCCCTTACCGAACAGAGGTTGTGATTGCCTACAAAGAACGTGACAGACACGTGACACCATAGCGTGTCACATCTCAGAGATCTATAAACCACTTTCCACTCAGTTCCGTTATCTTCATATACAACACAAACATTGCATTGCAGCAGCAAGCATACATTGCAGTCGCCAAACAGCGCAGTCAGAAACTTTAAACACTACGCCGAGAAAAGTCCTGGGGACGCTGCCTCATCCGTGACAATGATTACAACTATTAAGGTTGCTAGTAATGATGCGGTAGCTCAAAGGTCGCACTGTTGAGGGCTTCATCGCCTAACCGAAAACTGTGTCTCGACTTGATGCATCTGATTTTCACTACTTGCTGAAAATTGGGCCCGCACATATGAAAAAACCTTAAAAATGTCTTTTCTGAAGGCGTTTGTTTGTAGTTCAGCATTTTACGGAAGTGAAACGTGGTCGACAACAGTGCAGACAGGAATTCAACAGAAATTTTTGAAATGGATGCTACCGAAGAAGGCTGGATGTTAGGTAGATTGGATAACTAATGATAAAGTACTAAATCGAAATGGAGAAAAAATAAATGTGTGACAATTTGATTAAAAGGAGGGCCAGTTGATACGACACATACTGAGGCGCCAAGGAATTATCGTTTTGGTAATCGAGTAATATATGGGCAGTAAACTGTAGAGTTACATAAAAAATTGGTTAAAGTAAGCACGTTAAACTTATCACACGCAACTGAATAGATCTGTACAGGACAGAATAGCGTAGAGGTGCATGAAATCAGTCTCCGGAATGAAGATGACAACAACAGCAACTATATAAACATTTATTATTAAAAATTTCCAATAATGCGCCGTCTAGTGTGTTATCGTACCCTTCCAAAACACATGATACAGGGTTTTGTAAGGTTGGTTGTGCTTAGAAATAATTGTTAAGAAAAAATTCTATATGTTGCCCACTTTCTGAGATAATTAGCATTGAAGTTAGCCAGTTAGGCCACAGCGTGCGCAAATTCAAGCGGCCGCCATA
The DNA here is from genome assembly GCF_023897955.1 of Schistocerca gregaria. Taxonomy (NCBI): domain Eukaryota; kingdom Metazoa; phylum Arthropoda; class Insecta; order Orthoptera; family Acrididae; genus Schistocerca; species Schistocerca gregaria. The sequence goes on from NC_064921.1 coordinate 955,571,302, forward strand.
TTTGAGTCAGTGTTCCCATAGCGTAGATGACAGCACACGACACTGCTCAGCCTCTGGTTCAGGTTCGATCCCTACTACTGTCCCATGACCAATTTTTGTATCGCTAGCTCAGTTTTAGGGACGCAATCTAAGAATACGTTTCGTGACACCACCTCTGCGCTCATAACAGCCTGGTTGCCTAACTTCAATACTAATTAACTCGGAAACGGCGCAACGTATCGAATCTTTTTCTTAAGAGTTATTTCTCAGCTCATCCTACCATGCAACATCCTTATGAGCTTTCCAGACTGTGCATCCTAAGTTAAAACTTCAAAAGTGATTTCTTTCAGTGTACTTGTCCAGCCGAGCTGGTGCTCTGTTTCTGTTGATCAGGCCGTTGACGAAGCGGTTAAATCTGTAGTTTTTCACTTCCTTGCCGGCCTGGGTGGCCGAGCGGTTCTAGGCGTTTCAGTCTGGAACTGCGCGACCGCTACGGTAGCAGGTTCGAATCCTGCCTCGCGCATGGATGTGTGTGATGTCCTTAGGTTAGTTAGTTAGGTTTAAGTAGTTCTGAGTTCTAGGGGACTGATGACCTCAGCAGTTAAGTCCCACAGTGCTCAGAGCCATTTTTTCACTTCCTTGTTCGATGTAACCTTTGACACTAGAAGACTATGGAACGCGTTTTTCCTTGTTTGTATTGTGTATAGTAAACTGTTTCCTTACTTTAAAAAACAGTTAATCTGCAGATGAATTGATTGGAACAGGACTGCGAGAGGAAGCGGTGGAGGTACTTTAGTTTTGGCTATGCTAATGACTCCGTTCCGAGGGACTTCTACACTCAAGTATGTATGCTGTGTAGGCCGTGCCAGCAAATACAGCGTTCAGGTGTTGTTGCCCGAGTCATTGCTTACATTTCGCAGTGAGTCGGGAAGTTACCTCACCGTGTTTCAACTTATCCTTGGGTTGACATTGCAGGGAGGACCAATCCGGGATTGCACAACAACATTTTTCGGCCAAAAACATGGAAAAGAGCTTGTTCAGCCCGTCTAGTCCTCTAACCACTGTGGTAAAGCTATGCGATATGTAACAATTCCGCTCTCTTTCCACGGGAATAGTTAAATAAAATGTAAATGTCGTGTGACTAGGGCCTCCCGTACGGTAGACCGTTCGCCAGGTGCAAGTCTTTCGATTTGACGCAACTTCGGCGACTTGTTGGTCAATGGGGATGAACTGCTGATGATTAGAACAACACAACATCCAGTCCCTGAGCGGAGAAAATCTCCGACCCAGCCGGAAATCGAACCCGGGCCCTTAGGATTGATATTCTGTCACGCAGACCACTTTTTTGTTTTATTTTGAATTGTTCGTTGAATTTGTTTGTGGTGGTCGTCCGATGAGACTTGTTCAGGTTGTTCGTTGATCCGTTCACTCAGGTTTTTTTTATTTATTTATTTATTTATTTTTTATACAGAGGGCAGCTAAACCCTCTGACCGAACACGCTGAGCTACCGTGCCGGCTACCAGTCAGTCACGGGGAGCGGACGCGAGAATAGTTAAATTAAAAGAAAAGAAACTGAAGAACACCGCACGTAAATACGGAAATGATGAATTACCTGACCTACAGCTTTAAGGTATCGCTGAAGAACCTCAGTCTTTGTAGGGAGAATGGCGCTCGATATTTGCTTTGTTCTATTATTTTATTTTATCACGAACCATAATAACGCGAGGAATTTTTCTTGCCGCTAAGTAATTGCGGTTTTAGCGGCTTGTAGACTGTTACGTCCACTGTGATGAAAATCACGCTGCCACGAGAAAGACTAATAAAGTTCTCCAGCTAGGACAGATGATTGGATCCTAGGGCAGCACCCTCACACAATGTGACACAGAATAATGAATAGTAAAATCTGCTACTCAAATTTGGTAACGCTGGTTACAGCAGTTGCAGAATGCAGGTGTAGCCAATCTGTCCGGCGTTGATTACAGTTTCATGAACGCAAACTAAATAATGTTCTCTGAACTAAAGTCGGAAGAAAACTAATCTTTCTTGGTGTACTGTTCGAAATTAAATATCTAGGAAGATGGCCTCTGTCCACACACGCCAATTCTGTTCACTTTTCTGTTTCTAGTGAAGACTAACCACTGTCTACCTATCGGCCATTGTTTCTGTCTGACTCGACGACCTGGAGACTTGAAGACACGACGAACGTTATGCCCGAACTCCCTAGCAAAATGGTTCAGATGGCTCTAAGCACTATGGGACTTAACATCTGAGGTCATCAGTCCCCTAGACTTAGAACTAATTAAACCTAACTAACCTAAGGACAACACACACAACCGTGCCCGAGGCAGGATTCGAACCTGCGATCGTAGCAGGAGCGCGGTTCCGGACTGAAGCGCCTAGAACCGCTCGGTCACAGAAGCCGGCTCCCTAGCAAGACTCGGACTGCCTTACACTTAACAACTTCTGCCCGTACACGGTTTCCGAAGCGTGCATCTCTCTTTCCCTGGTTGCACTGCCGCTCCCGGAAGCGTGATTCTCGCCGGCGGCGTAACAGGTTTTGCACGCAGAGATTTGGCTGCTGCGAACGGACTTCCACGGCCAAGTCCGCTCAGGATACGGTGGCCGATCTGCATGAGCAATGTTCGTCCAAAGCGCTCGGCGAGTTCATTCGTTTCTTCAGAAGGGGAGGCCGACAGTGTTTGCCACCCTTTGGACTGTCAGCGATGACAGAATCGATGCGCACGCCGTGCAATCTTTATCAAACAATTTTGCAGAAACTAATCGGTAAAATTTCATTTTTGCGTTACTTATAGCTTTATATGGCAGGTTCATCGTGATGTGTTCATCATTTCGTTAATGGTTGTAGTTATTGTGACAGTAACACGGAAGTAAGACACTGCGAGAAATCCGAAAAAGTTTGCAATGAAAAATAGCGGTCTCTGTGAATTTGCGTTTGGTGCATATTGCGCAATACCTCTAATTACCTCTATTCCTCGACCACGATGGAATTTTAAAAAAGCCAATTGGACTTGGTTCTCCACAGACCTGGACAAATGTTTGGGATGGATACCACCTACTAGCAAAAATTACCAAAGATTTCTTGGTGCCATGATAAGCACGACCAAGAAGCACATACCAAGAGGGTACCGCAAAGAATACATCCCTGGATGGTCCCAAACCAGCGAAGAACTATACCAGAGCTTCCTTGAATCCGGAGATCAGGAAATAGTGGATGAACTGCTTCACAGCTTGGATGGTGCCAGAAGACAAAAATGGACGGAAACTGTGGAAAGCCTCAATTTCTAAACGGTCACTGCTGAGAAAACTAGGGAGCGGCTCACTAGCGCAACGACAAAAAGCAGCTGTAAGACCAAATGTCATAGCTGCACATCTAGTTAACACGCCTAGGAGACCGAGGGATAAAACACATACAATCCAAATGAAGCGAGAACTCAAAATCTTAAACAATGAAGCCACAGAAACTGAACGCTCTCGCCCTTTCTGTGGCGAAGACATAGAAAAAGCTCTGATAGATGTCAAGCCAACAAAGGCACCAGGTTTCGACAACGTTCACCCTGAATTCATAATAAACTGTGGCAAATATGCAAAAGTATGGCTGGCTCGATTTTTCACAAACATCATGCAAACTGGCATTATCCAACAAGAACTCAAACGCTCTAAGGTAATAGCTATTCTAAAGCCTGGGAAGCCAGCTGACAACCCAAAAAGCTAAAGACCAATTACCCTGCTGTCTGTAATTTACAAATTACTAGAGAGGCTTATATGTAACAGGATTAGTCCAGAATTATTCAGGGTGATCCCAGTTGAACAGGCAGGCTTTCGGCCAGGAAAAAATTGTACTGACCAGGTGTTGTCACTCACTACTTACATTGAGGCGGGATTCCAGAGAAAATTAAAAATGTCAGTGGCCTTTATTGACCTCTTAGCAACTTACGACACTGTGTGGAGAGAAGGCATCATGTACAAAATGCTCCGAGTAATTCCTTACAAATCTGTAATACGTTTAATAGACAGCATGCTCAATGATAGGCTGTTCCAAATAAGTATGGGCATTGACTACAACTCCGTCAAAAAACTAAAGAATGGCTTACCACAAGGATCAGTGTTCGCACCACTGCTGCTTAGCCTCTATATTGCAGACCTGATGGAAACACAATCAATAAAGTTCGGGTATGCTGACGATTGGGCCCTCGCTACAAGATGTAGCACAATTGCAGCATCTGAGGACATGGGCATGGGCATGACGCTGGACATAACACTACCTTTTAAAGAGAACCTAACCAAGACTGCCAAGAAACAACATTATTTAAAAGCTCTGTGGTACTACCTGGGGAGCAACGGCATCCACTCTCCGCACCTCTGCTTTAGCAATTGTATTCTAGGCTGTCGAATACTGTGCTCCGACTTGGCTAAACAGCCTATATTTAAAAAAAAGGTGGATGTCCAGTTGTATAACACTCTAAGGATGATTTCTGGAGTAATTAAACCCATCCAAACGCATTGGCTCCCAATATTAAGCCACATCCCGCCTCCACACCGGCGATGTACTGACGTCCTTGTACGTGAACACAAAAACATCATGGGAAATCGAATCCACCAAGACATTGCGGCTACTAACACTAATAGGCTTCGATCTAGGAATCCACCAACAAGACCAGCAAGGGCCTGTGTACAAGAAGGTTTCAGTATCACAAACGCTGATCTGAAAAATGGAAAGCATGGCAAAATCATAACATGCCTTGCATCACACAAAAGCCACCTGGTTTTGACCTACCACGAAAAACGTGGTTATCTCTAAATAGGATTAAAAATCGTCATGGCAGATGTGCTTACTCCCTGTATAAGTAGGGTAAAATACCATCCCCTCAGTGTGACTGCGAAGAAAATCAGACCATCAGCCACATTGTTGAAGAGTGACCTATAATGGGAGCCCCAACGACTCCCTACTCGCAACTCCAGAGTCGATAGATTATATTAATAGACTTTATGTTTGTTTGTAATCCTTAAACTTTGTTATATTAGTGACGTTTGTTTGCAATTATTAACGTTTTTTATATTAGTGATTTGTCTGTTTCTTTCTTATGTGGCTGTATTGCCATACGATAAATAAATAATACATAATTCGCTTCTGCATATGATATTTAGTTAGCACATGGAATGTTTCTTTAGAATTGGGTGATGGGTGGATGTCTATACCTGTCACCAGTCTCGAGAAAATTGATCTGATGTAGCGCACTCATTTGTGATCGCTCTGCAAGCTGCGCCAGCGATAAAGCCAGAGTGAAATATTCACAACACTTCTCATACTTCATAAACAGTTTGAGATATAGAAAAGAAATTTGGGCGAATGGTAGCATACAAAGAGGAGAGTATTTTGCCTTATAGTTACTATGCAAAAATTCATTATTTACCGTGTTATTCGACCAACTACATATCTTCTTCAATGAAAGAATGTAATTTTTAAGGGCCATGCTATGGTTTTTGGGATAACCTAGGTGAAGGCATCACACGTTTAGTTTGTAATGAGGATATGCTTTTTCATAAGCTACTGACCTTACTTTTCCTCAGTTCCTCCCTGCACATCTTTCGGCCATGTTATCCTGCGTAAACTCTACTTCTGGTACCAACTGTTGCAAAAAATATTCTTGTGTGCTATTTCAGTACACCAATATAGATCCCTTTTGTCTGCCCACGGTGCAGGATTGTTGTTGTACATATTACTAATAACAATGAATAAATGCGCCCTGGATGGCTGATAACTATCCGTACTCATCGAAGAATGGAAGGGAAAAGTGTAAGAAGATTCGGAGAAGGACAGTTTCGCTTTAGGAGAAATAGCAGCTTTCGAGAAGGAATCTGAGCTCTGAAGCTGATAACAGAGAGCCGATTTGGGAAGTGCAAGGTGACACACCCTGTCGTCATGAATTTGGTCTATGCTTTTCATAATATGGAATGTTATAAAATGTTTTCCTTTAATAGTTAGCAGAAGGGTAATTTCTTCTCTCCAGGTGAAACAGATTTCGATAGTTAGCATTGACAGTGTTACAACAGACCGAAATCAGGAAAAGTGTAAAACTGCTTTTCTCATTGTCTCCACCGGTACTTAGGTTATATACTAAGGAGGCACAGAGTGAAGGACTATATCAAAACAGGAATGGTCTGTCATTGACAGAAAATCAGTATGATACAGCAGTGGTCGCTGAAAATGAGCACGAATTGTGATGCTTGATAATTGAAATGGAACATGTCACAGCTCATGGCTATAATTATGTTCATAAATAAAAATAAGCCTAAGATAATAGTGTGTGAAGCAGGTGGAAAAATATAGTGTAGTCAGGTGTTTTCCTTTCAAGAAAATTATATAAAAATCGGCAATACGCAGGTTTTTAATAGGTTCAGAAATTGATCTTTTTTATGGCTACTTACAAGTCACCATTCATCTTCCCAAATATTAACAATACTCCACACCTCCAGTTCTAGTCTCCCCCCCTCCCCCCCCCCCCCTCAAACTATCGTATTAGAGCCTTTGTTCGGCGGCCAATTGTTGAACTTGAGGAGCTGGATGTAATTTACTTTCTCGGATCAGAACAGATAAAGAAGAAAAACATAAAATTCGGAACAGAAAAATATCCTTGAGTAACAAGTGTATTTATTTGACATATACCTCAGTCCACATTTGAAAATAATAGATACGAATGTTTCTCGCTCAGGAATTGCATCTCTTTTCAGTGGATACTCTTAACTTCGCTGGACTGTCAAATCGACATCTAATAATATTTTGGTTAAGTCTCTTGGCAAGCGTCCTGAGAAGCTCAGTCTCAGTGAATTGCGGGCACATTGAATAAGGTCGAATGACGTGGCGTAGTGTTAAGGCCTTGGACTCCTTTACGGAAGAAACGGTGTTTAATTACTGTAGACTCATCCCCATTTAGATTAGTCGAGGTACTTACGGACATAATAGCCCAACTACTATACTTTACTATCGCACTACTCGTCACACAACATGTCTCATATCATGTTCAAATGGTTCAAATGCCTCTGAGCACTATGGGACTTAACTGCTGAGGTCATCAGTCCCCTGGGACTTAGAACTACTTAAACCTAAATAACCTAAGGACATGACACACATCCATGACGGGGTAGGATTCGAACCTGCGACCGTAGCGGTCGCGCGGTTCCAGAATGTAGCACCTGGAACTGCTCGGCCACTTCGGCCGGCTCTCATATCATGTCTAACTACTCATTGCTCCACTGGTCGAAGGGGTGATGGCAGAAGAAAAACCGCTAGTATGAAACGAAACATTCGAGAGGAAAACTGAAGAGGCTGGCTGCTTACTAAACGGCAATCCATTAACAGAGAGATCGTCCTTCCAAAAACCACTGCAAATCTGAATTCAAAGCCCCGGCCATCCCTCCTCCTCGCTCTCCCCGACAAAGAAGGCAATAGCAGATAACATCAGATAGTTTAAAAGCAACTGATCACCTGGTAAAGACGCATTACTGCTGAGATGTGGAGGTTTGGAGGAGGCGAGTTATTAAAGAGAATACAAACATGTTTAATAGAGATCTGGAAAACTGAAACGATTGCGCACGACTGAAAATCTGCATTGATACACCCACAGCATAATAAAGGTGAGAAGAGAGACTCGACTAATTATAGAGGCTTGCCACATACGTAGTTCTAAACCGTTTGGAACAACAGCCTGACCAGCTGACAGATGACTACCAGGCAGGTTTCAGAAATAGTCGATGGTGTGCATAACAGATATTTAACCAAACGACGATATTAAGGACCTGCCGATGTACCACATAAATTGTCATCTTTGTTGACTTCTTAAGACCAACGACACTATCGACGGACAGACTGCTTCTGACATTATAAAAGAGCTCTGAGTAGACAGGAAGACTAGAGAATTCTTCTGCCAGATTCTTAGAAATTTGAAAAGTAAAATTCCTACCTGAAATTTCGGAGTCTTTTGAAATACATACAGTGCTCAACAAGGTGACTCTTCGCATCCTGTGCTCTAGATACAGTTACAAGAGAGTGGGAGACAGACATCAAGGGCATAAACATTGGAAATTTTGGATACAGAATCTATATTAAATACTTATCTATCGTTAGCAAGCACTAAGCCTACAAAAAATTAAATATGGCTGTATAAACTACACAGAATAGCGGCGTAGGCAGATAAAACATATTACATGGAGAATCAGCATCAGAACAATAGCAAAGTTCCGTTAAAAATGGAATATGGCACTATTTTGCAAGTATCCTCTTTCAAAGATCTCGGAGAGGTCATACTGCCCTCAAGGTACGGCAGTAGCGCAAACCTAGAAACAGCCGTTAAACTTCTAAGATCACCCAGAATCACGTGCGACCAATGCAGTAAAAAAGCGATTTCGAGTAATATGAACTTGCGACCTTACCGGAAGTATTATATGTATCATGTACCATAGTTGCAGGAGGGCACTATAAAGTAGCAGAAAGAGAAAAGTAGGAGAGAGAAATGCATAGGAAAGCTTACAAACCCGCAAAAAAGGGGAAAGAGGGACTTGGATGAAGAGGCGAACATATGACCTGTATAGTGTAATAGGTACGTTCATTACTAACACCGAGTGCAACAGACACTTCAAACTCAATGGTCGTATTCTTATAATAGACACCAGTAAACTCATCAAGGGACTACTCAACATTATTAATTAAAAGAATATCATTCAGAAGAAACTCGAGAAGATATACAAAACATAGCCATCACGAAAGAAATGATGATAAATTGTCTATTTTTTGGGATACTAGTAATAAAGCACAGATTCAGGAGAAAGTTTGAAAAGAAGACTGCCAAGAAATTGTAAGAAGCAGGGAAAAAGAAACATTTCCAATTCATGAAGAGATTTATGGAGGAGAAGAAGCCAAATACCACGAAGTTAACAACCAATTTTAAACGCATTGAGAGGGCAAAAGGAAGAGAGAAAGAAGAAAAACAAGTAAGTTAAACATTTCATCTTCTGTCATAACAACTCACAGAATAAATTGAACTACATCTGCATGCATTAGTGAGCTTTTATTGACATGTTGTGTCTGTCGTATGATTCACTTGTGTGTCCTTCATTAGTTTCGACACGTGGCAGAAGCTATGTTGTAATTTGGCGTTAGTACGTCTCTTAGTTTCGAAACTACTTACATGTGAAAGAACATTCTCCAGTCCGACATATAACCAGAAATATACTAAATGAATCTACAGTAACTATGTGACCAACACTAAACGGTCATCCCTGGGTAATGTGGAATTCACCGCTAGATGTCATGAGCGAAGGACCCACAGCATAAAAGAAGGCGGGGAGTAGGCCTATTGTGTTGCCAATAACGAAACAGGAACAGGAGAATGAGTATTTTACGAGAGATCAGTGACTTCGAACAAATCCATCACGGAGATTTCAACCCTCCTACAGCTACCCAAATCAAATGTTGGTGAGGCGACTGTGAAGTGGAAACGCGAAGATACACGCACAGGCTAAACGAGAACCAGCCAGACCTCATGTACCGACGGACGGACACAGTCGAACATCGCGGAGGATTATAACGTCCCCATACCACTATGTAATAATAATAATAATTTTTGCAAGTGAAGTGAGACATACAAAAACTATAGAAAAGTCGTGTGAGTATGAAATGCTAAAGACATTGTTTTATGCGAACAGTTACGAAAATTAATAGTTTAAAAAAGCAAAGACATGATAAGGATGTATTTGAAAAATAAACGATATCATTCTGCTCATAAGAGTTCATCTGCGGTCTTCAACCGATTTATATATGTAAAGGTTCTCTCTCTCTCTCTCTCTCTCTCACTCTCTCTCTCTCTCTGTGTGTGTGTGTGTGTGTGTGTTCCGAAGCGTTATTACAATGATGTAATGTTATGTAATTTACTGAGCTGATGTCTAGAAGATAATAAGTTAAAATGTTGGTTGAGTTTTATTTACAGTGGTGTTATACGTTTGTCAAATAATCCTAGTTTTCAGAATTACAGTATTGTCTGCAGCGGAGCGAAAACAGCATCGCTATCGCTGGAGCGCTGCAGTCACCCACGATTACGTGGCATATTTACAGGAGCTTTGCTATCAGCACAGATAGTTGAATAATTTTTCTTCTAGCAAAGCTGGAGACTTCGACCAGGCAGTTTCATTGACGAATTTGCCAGTCATTTTAAGGCACTGTGAGGAATTGGGCCCCGGTCTGTACTACATCTGAAGGACAACAACTTTCGTTGCAAAGAGTGAACATTATACAGGGTGTTTCAAAAATTACCGGTATATTTGAAACGGCAATAAAAACTAAACGAGCAGCGATAGAAATACACCGTTTGTTGCAATATGCTTGGGACAACAGTACATTTTCAGGCAGACAAACTTTCGAAATTACAGTAGTTACAATTGTCAACAACAGATGGCGCTGCGGTCTGGGAAACTCTATAGTATGATATTTTCCACATATCCACCATGCGTAGCAATAATATGGCGTAGTCTCTGAATGAAATTACCGCAAACCTTTGACAACGTGTCTGGCGGAATGGCTTCACATGCAGATGAGATGTACTGCTTCAGCTGTTCAATTGTTTCTGGATTCTGGCGGTACACCTGGTCTTTCAAGTGTCCCCACAGAAAGAAGTCACAGGGGTTCATGTCTGGCGAATAAGGAGGCCAATCCACGCCGTCTCCTGTATGTTTCGGATAGCCCAAAGCAATCACACGATCATCGAAATATTCATTCAGGAAATTAAAGACGTCGGCCGTGCGATGTAGCCGGGCACCATATTGCATAAACCACGAGGTGTTCGCAGTGTCGTCTAAGGCAGTTTGTGCCGCCACAAATTCACGAAGAATGTCCAGATAGCGTGATGCAGTAATCGTTTCGGATCTGAAAAATGGGCCAATGATTCCTTTGGAAGAAATGGCGGCCCAGACCAGTACTTTTTGAGGATGCAGGGACGATGGGACTGCAACATGCGGCTTTTCGGTTCCCCATATGCGCCAGTTCTGTTTATTGACGAAGCCGTCCAGGTAAAAATAAGCTTTGTCGGTAAACCAAATGCTGCCCACATGCATATCGCCGTCATCAATCCTGTGCACTATATCGTTAGCGAATGTCTCTCGTGCAGCAATGGTAGCGGCGCTGAGGGGTTGCCGCGTTTGAATTTTGTATGGATAGAGGTGTAAACTCTGGCGCATGAGACGATACGTGGACGTTGGCGTCATTTGGACCGCAGCTGCAACACGGCGAACGGAAACCCGAGGCCGCTGTTGGATCACCTGGTGCACTAGCTGCGCGTTGGCCTCTGTGGTTGCTGTACGCGGTCGCCCTACCTTTCCAGCACATTCATCCGTCACGTTCCCAGTCCGTTGAAATTTTTCAAACAGATCCTCTATTGTATCGCTTTTCGGTCCTTTGGTTACATTAAACCTCCGTTGAAAACTTCGTCTTGTTGCAACAACACTGTGTTCTAGGCGATGGAATTTCAACACCAGAAAAATCCTCTGTTCTAGGGAATAAACCATGTTGTCCACAGCACACTTGCACGTTGTGAACAGCACACGCTTACAACAGAAAGACGACGTACAGAATGGCGCACCCACAAACTGCATTCTTGAAACACCCTGTATTTGCCCTAGCGCGTTGAAAAGCAAAGTGACATCTAAAAGTATATTTATTATCATGAATAATCATCTAGATGAATTTGGTTGTGTTTTAATGTACTCGCAAGATACCAATCGTATATGGATAGAATTTGCGTAGCGTTGCTAAATTGTGGTTACCGTTTTATCAATTGTAGCAATATTGCGCCACATACAATTTCCATGAAATAGTAATATTTAATTAACATAATAACATTTTCAAGAAATTTACAAAACTTAATTTAAACAGGGTACGGTCGCATTAAATGATGGCTGTAAAAAAATCGCATGAAATCAGTTTAAGGAATCACTCTAGAGTTGCAAAGTGCTACCAGTCTAATTAGCACGCTGACTGTGCTTAGGGAATTAAAAAATATGGGGATACAGGGGTCGAGTTGCTCCTCATGAATCACACATTTCTGCAGTTAGTACATCGGACTAGTCGCACACTACAACTATTACGCGCCTTTTTTCGTTCCTAGGAACGATATAGAAAACCAGACAAATGTATTTCATTCTTGGAGCGTTATCATACGTCAATCAATGAGAAATAAGACGCGGTAAGAAACACGACAAAAATTTTACAGGAGAACAGCTACGTCAACGACACTGCATGATAGTGGTAGTAACAGGCGATCATAACACCCCAGAGTACATAGATGAATATTTTATGAGTGGTAATGGAATATTTAACAGAAGTTAAGGAAAAGAAATGAGTATATACGAACTGAAAGTAGGGGCTGTAAATTCAAACGTCTGTAAGTGGGCTGTTTAGGTTTTCTTATTGGTAACGCCACGTAGCGCTCTGTATGAAAATCACTGGCTGTGCTGTGTGCAGTCTGAGGCTAGTTGGCATTGTTGTAATACTCGCCATTGTAGCGTTGGGCAGTTGGCTGTTAGCGGCGCGTAGCGTTGCGCAGTTGGAGGTGAGCCGCCAGCAGTGGTGGACGTAGGGAGAGAGATGGCGGAGTTTTGAAATTTGTAAGAATGGATGTCATGAACTGATATATATTAAGACTATTAAGGTAAATACATTGTTTGTTCTCTATTAAAATCTTTCATTTGCTAACTATACCTATCAGTAGTTAGTGCCTTCCGTAGTTTGAATCTTTTATTTAGCTAGCAGTAGTGGTGCTCGCTGTATTGCAGTAGTTCGAGTAACCAAGATTTTTGCGAGGTAAGTGATTTGTGAAACGTATAGGTTAATGTTCGTCAGAGCAATTCTCTTGTAGGGATTACTGAAAGTCAGATTGCGTTGCGCTAAAAAAATATTGTGTGTCAGTTTAAGCAGAGTCATGTATAATTGTTCAAAGGGGACATTTCAAGTCCAAGAATATAAGAGATGATGGCTTCAACAAACAAAAATTTACTTATTATCTCTTAGATTTCTGAATTTTTCTATTTACAATCTTCACTTTCAATCGCCACCGTACGTCCTCATTTCTTTTCTTTCATTTATTTTTCTCCAAAAGAGCCCTTAATTATCGATTACACAGAGGTAGTGATTTAGGAAAACACAAGAAGATACGGCAGGAGATTCTGTGAAGATGGAATAGGCAAATACGTTTACTGTGAAAGAGGCGAGAAAGAAATTAATCTACAAAAGAAGAGGAACAGCAGTAACATGTTTCATAAGGTCGTAGAAGAAAGGAGCCCGATTTCATCACAAACAATCTGTCTCTTTAACAGACCACAGAAAAAATCCGAAACTTCACAAATGCTTTAAAATTTTGTAACACCGATACAACCACATGTAGTGGTTTGACAGACCGTGGTTTGAAGTTAGTCACTGCGAAATTAAAAATTATTTTCTAAAACATTTTTAGTTGGTTGTTGATTATCTGTAATTAGACAACAGCCACGCCGTTCAGAGAGATCCACTATGGATAAAGTAACTTCATAATTGTTTTTCTATTTCACACTTCTCCAACTAGCTTTAGCTTATCAAGCCTCAGTATCTCTTTTCAAGTGGAAAACAAAGACCTTGTACGCTTACTGCCAATCTGCACTTCTTGCAGGCACGTATGACTTTTAACGTTAGTGGAAAACAATTGTGTCAAAACTGGTCACGTTCCATTGGCTCGTCTCACACATGCCGATTCGAGACATGCTGCTTCGGGATGGTAGGTCCGCTACGGTATAGTATTTTTTTTTTGTTTCTCTATCGCAGTTGCATGAATATACAGTTCATTGCTGCAGCAGTAACCGGTTTCGGACTAACTCGTCCATTCTCAAACCACACCCCTTGTTGTTAACCGTAGCTAGTTATACACCATGATTCCAAAAGACACAAGTAGCTTTGTAAAAGCTGCGAGCAACTATTACTCTCATTGAGCAGACAGTCTATGTGTCTAATGTTGCACCTGAGCGACACAAATGGTTCAAATGGCTCTGAGCACTATGGGACTTAACTTCTGTGGTCATCAGTCCCCTAGAACTTAGAACTACTTAAACCTAACCAACCTAAGGACATCACACACATCCACGCTCGAGGCAGGATTCGAACCTGCGACCGAGCTGAGCGACACAAACAGATTGGTTGTCCTGCATAACCCCCCACATTGTTACGGAACTTCACGGATTTTCACCTTCCGTAATAGCAGAGCAGCCTTCAAAGATCTCACAACAGATGCCGTCTTGGCTGGTGGGTGAAAGGCCACATACATTTTGTGCTTGTTCACGATTCCGACAGTTTTCGAAGAAACATTTCCCACATACGACGACATTTCGTAGAATTTGCATCTCTTTCATCTTCCACTTCTTTTTCGTTTCATTTGTCCGGCATTTTGCTAGTAGACATCTTCATGATGTCGTTTACAGCCATTTCTCTTAATAAATGGTTCAAATGGCTCTGAGCACTATGGGACTTAACATCTTAGGTCATCAGTCGCCTAGAACTTAGAACTAGTTGAACCTACCTAACCTAAGGACATCACACACATCCATGCCCGAGGCAGGATTCGAACCTGCGACCGTAGCAGTCGCTCTCTTAACACTGCCTCTAGATGTACCAGTTCGTCCTATAGGCTATCAGCGTCAGACACTACATGGATCTTGAGTACTTCAGTTTTGAGTATGCTCACTGTTTACGAAGGATGGGTAGGCTTACGGCACACGCACTGTCATAGAAACCCTTCGTCTTTTCGACGAACTCGTACACTCGGAAACGGTAGTCATTTACTCTTCTCTCGCTTTGCGTTGAACCTGATATTGTTACGAACTGAGCTCGGGTGCTCAAAAAATTCTACGAGTTTTTCCTCATTGTGGGGCAACGCTTCCGTACTATAGGTAACAAATGTGCATGGAACAGCAACGGTACACCCACCTTTTACAGACATATAAATCTGCGGTGGCCGAACATTATATTTCCATTGGACATTTCACGGGTCTCGGAGAAACCCGCCACGTTAGCCGAGAGTGCTAATGCGCTGCTTCTTCGATTCGGGTAGGCGCGCCGGCCCCGGATAGAATCCGCCCGGCGGATTAACGACGAGGGCCGATGTGCCGGCCAGCCTGGATGTGAGTTTTAGGCAGTTTTCCACATCCCGCTAGGTGAATACCAGGCTGGTCCCCATGTCCCGCCTCGGCTACACGTTCGCACTGTCTCATGGCTTGCACTAGATGCAGACAGTGGGGTACACTAATTCCGTCCCGAGGAGTACGGGGTGGCGACAGGAAGGGTATCTGGTCACTCTGTGACACTAACATAGCCAAATCCATAGTTACAGGGCCGATCCCGCTAACCACGTAACTGATGAACATGTTGATGTCTAGCGGTTCTATGCTTGTTTAGACTTGGCGCTTGCGCCATTTCCATCTTCAGCGCGAGCGTTTCAACTATGACTGCCGCTTCTGTGCCTACTGTGTTACCGTAGAGTAGAAGTAGCCTATCTACGGAGAGAGTCTTAAGATGTACTGGACTTTTGCCATCAAAACACGTTATCCTACAAGTCACGTGACTGTAGGCACGAGGCTGTCTAGAACAAAACTGCGCAGACTGTCAGCAGTTTAAAAAAATTAATTTTATTTCCAGGCATAGTTAGCAATACGCGCTGTTGGAGGTGAGCCGCCAGCAGTGGTGGACGTGGGGAGAGAGATGGCGGAGTTTTGAAATTTGTAAGACTGGATGTCATGAACTGCTATATACATTATGACTTTTAAACACTATTGAGGTAAATACATTGTTTGTTCTCTATTAAAATCTTTCATTTGCTAACTGTGCTCATCAGTAGTTAGTGCCTTCAGTAGTTTGAATCTTTTATTTAGTTGGCAGTAGTGGCGCTCGCTGTACTGCAGTAGTTCGAGTAACCAAGATTTTTGTTAGGTAAGTGATATGTGAAACGTATAGGTTAATGTTAGTCAGGGCCATTCTTTTGTAGGGATTATTCAAAGTCAGATTGCGTTGCGCTAAAAATGTTGTGTGTCAGTTCAAGCACAGTCATGTATAATTTTTCTAAGGGGACGTTTCAGGATTCGAACCTGCGACCGCAGCAGCCGCATGGTTCCGGCCGGCAGTGGATTACTCCTGTACCTTTCTTTCTTGAATAGCGTTCGGCATACTATTAGGCTGATGCATAATTTCGTATCGGTTTTGTTTTACATGCTGGTATTCCGGTTGCTATGGTCTCGATGGCCCACTTATGGCCTGAAGTCGGAGTGCTCGTACGGTTGCAATACGTTTATTTATCGATAGCCATTTTTTATTTGTATTTCACTGTTGCTGTCTGAGTTTGCGTGTTGTTATTCGTCATTTTGATATAGTGAGTGAAGCTGTGGACGCTTGTAAATGGAGTGCCAAGTGGAGAAATTCGGACATGTTTTCTGTTTGAGACCAAGAGAGCGGTAACAGCAGCGGAAGCAGCCAGAAACATCTGCGCCGTCTTTGGTGATATGTCATTGAACAAGGCACGGCAATAAAATGGTTTTCTCGTTTTTAGGACGATTGTTTTGAAATTAGTAACTATCCACGATCAGGAAGACCTTCAGGATTTGCTGAAGATCATTTAAGCCCACTAGTCCTCAATGATCTACATCGGCGTATTCGAGAACTGGCAAATGTGATACACAGCGACCATTCCACCATGATGCATCATTTGCACGCAGTGGGGAAGATTAAAAAATCGGGTGTATAGGTACCGCATACTCTAAGCCAAAATCACAAAAGTCGGTAGGTGACCATTTGTACATCTCTGCTTGCTCGTCACCAATTGATTCGTGAACAACACCGACCATTCCCATACTGTATCGTTACTGGAGACGATAAACGTCATCTTTATCCTAATAAAGAAAAATAAAGGAATCGTAGAGCCCGAACAATGCAGCAATTCCTCGTACAAAGACCTGCGCCCGTCCACAAATGTAATGTCATGCATCTGGTGGAACAGGACAGTGTGTTGTACTACGTACGAATTGCTTCCCCGAGGCGTAACCATCACTGTTGACATTTATTGTCAACAGTTCAGATGTCTTGCAGACGCAATCAAAGAAGATGAACGAAAGACTGCATGAAGTGATGCTACTCCACGATAATACCCGCCCGCATACTAAAAAAATAGTTCTAATGGCTCTGAGCACTATGGGACTTAACATCTGTGGTCATCAGTCCCCTAGAACTTAGAACTACTTAAACCTAACTACATCCATGCCTGAGGCAGGATTCGAACCTGCGACCGTAGCAGTCGCGCGGTTCCCGACTGAGCGCCTAGAACAGCTCGGCCACCGCAGCCGGCCGCCCGCATTCTGCTGGACTGACAAAAAACGCTATAAAGCAGTTGGACTGTAAAGTCATTCCGCACCTACCTTATTCACTTGATCTTGCTCCCTCAGATTTTCATTTTTTCCGCTCTCTTTCGAACAGCCTTCAAGGAACCAACTTCCGAATGAAAATGCGCTCGATACATAGTTCGACAAGTTCTTCGGCTCAAAATAACGAGAGTTCTACAGTGGCGGAATCGATAAGTTATCTCAGCTATGGCAGTTTGTTGTAAACTGTGAACGGTAATATATTACTGACGACTAAATTTTCTGTTATGTGTATTTGGTGTGTTTATTAAACTTATGGGAAAACTCTGCGTACTTATGCACGAACCTAATAATAGGTGTTTTTTACCAAATAGGTTTAGTTGTGCTACAGCAGTTAAAAGAAGTCGTTTATTTTTGCCAGTATCAAGGTTAAGTGTCTCAGCTACACAAGTAAATTTGGGAAGGACTCTTCTAGAGGAAGTCAAACATATGCAATACACAGGGTGGTCCATTGATCGTGACCGGGCCAAATATCTCACGAAATGAGCGTCAAACGAAAACATTACAAAGAACGAAACTTGTCTAGCTTGAAGGGGGAAACCAGATGGCGCTATGGTTGGCCCGCTAGATGGTGCTGCCATAGGTCATACGGATATCAACTGCGTTTTTTAAAATATGAACCCCTATTTTTTATTACATATTCGTGAATGTTTTAGTTGGACCACTTTTTTCGCTTTGTGATAGGTGGCGCTGTAATATTCACAAACATACGACTCACATTTTTAGACGAACAGTTGGTAACAGGTAGGTTTATTAAATTAAAATACATAACGTAGGTACGTTTGAACATTTTATTTCGGTTGTTCCAATCTGATACAAGTACCTTTGTGAATTTATCATTTATGAGAACGCGTGCTGTTACAGCGTGATTACCTGTAAATACCACATCGATGCAATAAATGCTCTAAATGATGTCCGTCATCCTCAGTGCATTTGGCAATACGTGTAACGACATTCCTCTCAACAGCTAGTAGTTCGCCTTCCGTAATGTTCGAACATGCATTGACAATGCGCTGACGCATGTTGTCAGGCGTTGTCGGTGGATCACGATAGCATATATCCTTCAACTTTCCCCACAGAAAGGATTCCGGGGACGTCAGATCCGGTGAACGTGCGTGCCATGGTATGGTGCTTCGACGACCAGTCCACCTGTCATGAAATATGCTATTCAATACCGCTTCAACCGCAGGCGAGCTATGTGCCGGACATCCATCATGTTGGAAGTACATCACCATTCTGTCATGCAGTGAAACATCTTGTAATAACATCGGTAGAACTTTACGTAGAAAAACAGCATACATTGCAGCATTTAGATTGCAATCGATAAAGTGGGGGCCAATTATCCTTTCTCCTATAATTCCGCACCATACATTAAGCCGCCAAGGTCGCTGATGTTCCACTTGTCGCAACCATCGTGGATTTTCCGTTACCCAATAGTGCATATTATGCCGGTTTACGTTACCGCTGTTGGTGAATGACGCTTCGTCACTAAATAGAACGCGTGCAAAAAATCTGTCATCGTCCGGTAATTTCTCTTGTGCCCCGTGGCAGAACTGTACACGACGTTCAAAGTCGCCGCCATGAAATTTCTGGTGCATACAAAAATGGTACGGGTGCAGTCGATGTTGATGTAGCATTCTCAACACCAACGTTTTTGAGATTGCCGATTCTCGCGCAGTTTGTCCGCTACTGAAGTGCGGATTAGCCGTGACAGTAGCTAAAACACCTACTTGGGCATCATAATTTGTTGCAGGTCGTGGTTGACGTTTCACATGTGGCTGAACACTTGCTGTTTTTGTTAAATAACGTAACTATCCGGCGAACGGTCCGGACACTTGGATGATGTTGTGCAGGATACAGAGCAGCATACATAGCACAAGCCCGTTGGGCATTTTGATCACAATAGCCATACATCAACACGATATCGACCTTTTCCGCAATTGGTAAACGGTCTATTTTAACACGGGTAATGTATCACGAAGCAAATACCGTTCGCACTGGCGGAATGTTACGTGATACCAAGTACCTATACGTTTGTGACTATTACAGCGCCATCTGTCACAAAGCCAAAACAGAGTTCGAACTAAAACATTCATATTTCTTTACGTACTACACGAATACTTAATTTAAAAAATGGGAGTTCCTATAGTAAAAAAAAAAAAAAAACGCAGTTGATATCCGTTTGACCTATGGCAGCGCCATGTAGCGGGCCAAGCATAGCGCCATCTGGTTTTTCCCCTTCAAGGTAGACGAGTTTCGTTCGTTGTAGTTTTTTCGTTTGATGCTTATTTCGTGAGATATCTGGCCCGGTCACTATCAATGGACCACCTTGTATCAATATTCTTGTTGGTGTCCACAGACAATACGTTGTCAAACAATAGTATACTAAGAGAAAATGTGTGTTCACCGTTTTTAGTGGGAAAGATGTGCGACGTTGCTGATTTTTTCAGAAATATTCCTGTGGAAGGTTTCCATCGCGGTAATATTGAATTCACTCAGGGCAACACGATTTTTCCCGTCCTGAGGATGGGATTTGTGGCTGGCGGATTAAATAACAAAAACAGTCAACTACAAGAAAAGCTGTTTTCGGTGTTGTTGTTGAACATACAGTGGCGCCATTACATCAGAAGACGCGAACGTCGCATTGTAAACATTGCGGCGGACACGACCAAGGTCAGAAAAGGCGAAGCGCGCTTAGCCGCCCGCTCTTGAGCCACGTCGCTCAGACCGCACGCCACTCGGCACAGGGACGCCGGAAAAGCGAGGTCAGCTGTTTGCTGACAGCCGCTGGTTACGGCTGTGAGGCAAGGGCCCTGCGCGGGTTGACGAAACAGCCGCTTGCGGCGGATTTCCAGGCACGGCTGCGCTGTCGTGTCCAAATAACGCCACACGAGCGGAATTCCACGGCCGCCGCTGTTTACGTCGAGCGATGCGAATAAACAGCTGTCAGCTACGACGAACGTGGACGCAATACCCAAAGAAGCCAGACCACTGCATGCCCTGGCCGCAATCAGCTGTACACGAGCGCTTCGAGAATTACTTGCACGTAAACATTTCGCGGCCAGCTAGTACGCTTAGCTTTCACAGCACGCGGCTCTTGCCGTCTTCGTTTCTACACTGCACGTCAGTGTCCCGTCTCTTTGCCCGTATACCAAGCATTTAACATATCAACTTTACAACAGAATCAACATAAATTCCTTGTAGCTGTGTTTTATGATGTGCTCTCTCTTGGTTACAAACACCAATTATGACGTACAGTGGTCAAAAAAGTATTCATCCAATTGAAGATCTCGGCTGTAAACAATGGTAAAGACGTCCTCCAAGGGACTATGCGGCTAACGTGGACGCAGACCGGATATCCGACCTCACGAGAGAGAACTACGTCGGCACACGGGACGAGCTCGTTAACGTGATTTACACTCCCAGTACTCTCCAGCGCCAGTTGTCAGCTTTATTTGGCTCGCAAACCACAAAATTCCATTACGAAAATGGACGCTCGAAAAAAAAGCTGCGTCAAATCTGTTAGTGACTGTCGAAGAAGAGCGGAGAAAATCTTGAAGAAGATTTTGGACTCGTCGATGGCTTGAACGGCGAATTACTGGCAGAGAAACACTAAATAATGCTGTACAACGATCTGAGATACAGACTAGTAAAAATTATTCGTTAACTCAATTGAATTTTCAATCCATTTCCGGTTTTAAATCGAATATAGTTAAACTATAGTGTATAATGTCAGTTTGCACATGCAAAATATCCATATCTCGACGTTGCATTGGAAAAGATATTTACCGGCAAGATATAAACACGAGGCAATCCATAAAACGAAGGGATAGTATAGATATTTTACGCAAAGTTTTGTAAGAGCAACAGCTTCTAGTGTGTAACTTGTGTTTGCTTTCCGGGATAGACCTGCAGACACGATGTAATTTCTGGCCGCTGGTGAAACATTCCAGTCGTTGGGCCATGCATCAAGAATTGCACCAAAAACATTATTTGTAACAAATAATCTCTACTTTGCTCATAACATTTCCGTTAAATGAAAAAAAAGCAATACCCACAACCTTTTAGTAAATAATAGATCTACGAGGCTATTAACTACGCTACTAGCCGGCCGGAATGACCGAGAGGTTCTAGGCGCTTCAGTCTGCAACTGCGCGACCACTACGGTCGCAGGTTCAAATCCTGCCTCGGGCATGGATGTGCGTGATGTCCTTAGGTTAGTTAGGTTTAATTAGTTCTAAGTTCTAGGAGACTGATGACCTCAGATGTTAAGTCCCATAGTGCTCAGAGCCATTTGAACCATTTTTGAATACGCTACTCCTTCAACACGGCAGCCAAGTCTCAGTATACGGCATGCAGTGTGTAAGGGATGTGTCTAAAGACGTAGTTATTTGATATTTAAGGATGACAAATGGTACCAATACGATATTGTTTTCACAGGTTATCATTGTGCCGTAGCACTGAAATGGTATATTTTCACAGCACACAAGTTATAAGAATAAAAACATTAAACGTGAAAAGTCGAGGTGTACTCGTAGTTTCCTATTATTTCATTACAGCAAATCGTGTCTAAAACGACGCGCTTTCGAGAGATCCTCAATTTTTTTGATGTCCTGAACCAGTTTGTGTTCATACCACGTGAACCATAATGAAACAAATCCACCAATTACGAAGTACGTACAATATGGCGGCTCCGAAGTTCTGCTTGTGACGTTAAAAACGATGTCACATCTCATTGGCAATGTTCCTCTCCACGAGGCAAAAGTTTGACATGCCCCATTCTACATTTCATGCTTCGCAGTGAGGTGGAACGTGGAATTCCACGCTGTGGTGTCACCAGCCCGTGGTCCGCCTGCGTTTTCATGTCGCTTGAGAGAACGGCTTAAGAGACAAGTTGGTTGTTTTGAGAAATTGCGCAGTAAAATTTTCAAAAACTCATACGTAAGGTGTTTCGAGTACATGGCATGTGAAGTTTTATTCAAATCACTCATTGTTATCAAACATCTGATTAAAACGGTGAATTCTACCGGTAATTTTATTTTTGAAAATTCTTCAGTGGGTACTTGATATTAGTTACTTGTAAACTGAGTGCACTTAGGCTGGATTAGTATTGACTTGTCAGTGTTTACTTTGCTTGGCGAATTTTCGAAACATTACTACGAAACCAGTCAAAAATACAAATTTAAAAAGTCCTAACTGTTTCTGTTTTTGCTACTAACATTTAAATTAACATTTTTGCAATAATAAAGTACAAAAATCCCGACAATTAACCTACGATTCTCTACAATATAAAATAATTTTACCAATCATCTTAGTACAGCGCTTAAGCAATGTTAGGGCCCTTAACGATTCTCGTAAGTTCACGTAAACTGTAGTAAGGGACACAACATTGTATACTTGCTTAAGTAATTTTCACATAGCTAATTAGCAACCACTTTTGAATCGCATTTGAATTCGGGAACATATTCGCTATTTTTATGCGTGTCGTAGTTCTCCATATCATTCTCATATTCATAAAAATCGTCCCTGAAAAGCATTTTCCTAGCATGAACACCGCGAAGATTGCTGGCAGCCACGTTTTCGGCATGTAGCACTGTCCACATGCACACGGTCTGACGAAGTTGCCTTTAGCGAGAATATGTATCAGAAATAAAGGTCTGTTTCTCATCGACTGTGCCTTACCACTGTTTACAGCCGAGGTCTTCAATTATCCTTTATCATACCTTTTTATTTTTTGAATCCATCTAAAAACTAGTCGTTCATTAAATACACGTCCGAAACACGAAGGGGGGACAGAAAAGCATGTTTTGAGAAATTGCGCAGAAAAATTTCAAAAACTCATACTTAAGGTATATGCGAGTATTGTTCATTCCTTTACTAATAATATTGTTATAATATTTATTATAATGTTATTACCGTATGGCCTACTGAATTTAACAACGTATTTACAGAATAGTTATAAATCTGACTACCAGATTACAGCGTTCGGTGTCACTTCATTCGACTTTATCAACCTTAAAAAGCGCGCAGTTCTCCATATTGGTCCGCAGCTTGCGGTGCCGTCCTCGCTTCCAGCCCACGGCGTGCCGGGTTCGATTCCCGGCGGGGTCAGGGATTTTTCCTGCCTCGAGATGACTGGGTATTGTTGTATCGTCTTAATCATCATCATTCATCCCCATTACGGTCGGAAGAAGGCAATGGCAAACCACCTCCACTAGGGCCTTGCCTAGTACAGCGGTGCGGGTCTCCCGAATCGTCCCCTACTCTCCTCGGAGTATGGGACCTCATCATTCGTCTCCATATTGTCCTAGCGGCTGTTTCTCCGCACCGCAGTCACGTGCAGAACTTTGACAATTATTCCACTTCTTCAAGATGGGTTCAGAGATCCCCTGACCCGTTTCGATGCAGTTTCGATCATTTACGAAAGAGATCAGTCCATGCAACCTTAGTGTTATAATTAGATGGGAGTTCTGAGGAGGATGTTCATTCCTGTTTCCTATCTACCTCTCCGTGGCATCGAAGACGACTGTGATGCATAGACCGATCCAAGGTGACCTGTGTAACTTTAGGCATATAAAAGATGTATTGATGAAAGCGCTATTTAGAACTGAGTTAAAACGGGACTCACGTCTTTTTAAGAATCTGCACTATGGCAGCTTTTATTCTGAGATCTGGGGAAGGAGTACTGGACAGAACAGGCAGAATCTGGCAGCACCGCTGATGGTACACATGTCCTCATTCGGAAATCTTATTTGTATGTGTACTGTTTTCCCATTCAGGAATACAATTGTCAGCAACTGAAAACACAAGTGAAATTGAAGCGTTGTGTACTGTATCTGTAATTGCTTGCCAGTTATATCCGGCTATTTTGTGAGTAGTCCGCCTCCGAAGCGTAGCGGTAGCGTAACCGCCTACCACGCAGGGGGCCCGGGTTCGATTCCCGGCAGAGGACTGGGTGTTGTGTGCCCTTCATCATCACTGACTCGCAAGTCGCCGAGGTGGCGTCACGACTTGCAATACGGCGGCCGAGCTCCCCCGAATGGGACCTCCCGCCCAACAATGTCATATGATCATTTCAGTTTTTTGGGTAGTTGTGTAATGGATTTTCTGTTGAGACACGATTCCTCGATCAGCGAAGTGCCATTATTTTGTCACAAAAAAGGGGGGGTCCGATTTGTCAAATAGGACCTTAAAAAAAACACCTGCCTGTCATTTATTCTGAAAATTTCCATAAAGAACAAGAAACCATTTTATTCGACAGTGACCTCGAAGTTTTCACGAAACAGAGATATAATCTTGTTACTTAAGAGTGCTGTATTTTGGTAAACCACTAAGAAGCACTCATGCTCCAATCTCCCTTCAGCTCCAAGGTAATTTTATACGTTGCTTCTTTACATCTGGATTTGAGCCCAGGAAATGATCAGAAATGCACGAGCAAATCTTTTGGGAGACCGTGAATATTACCGACAGGGCTTTTGGAATAGAGGGATCTCTGTTCGACACAGAAGCTAAAATAATTTTTGGTGGTGAAAATGCGAAGGATCTGGAGCTATTCAACCACTCAATTTCCAAAATTTTCTAATTTAAGTATGCGTCGCAAGAAGTAAAGGAAACAAAAGAAAAAGTCGGAGTAGGAATTAAAATCCACAGAGAAGAAATAAAAACTTTGAGGTTTGCCGATGACATTGTATTTCTTTCAGAGACAGCAAAGGACCTGGAAGAGCAGTTGCACGGAATGGACAGTATCTTGAAAGGAGGATATAAGATGAACGTCAACAAAAGCAAAACGAGAATAATGGAATGTAGTCGAATTAAGTCGGGTGATGCTGAGGGAATTAGATTAGGAAATGAGACACTTAAAGTAGTAGATGAGTTATGCTATTTGGGGAGCAAAATAACTGATGATGGTAGAAGTAGAGTGGATGTAAGATGTAGACTGGCTATGGCAAGGAAAGCGTTTCTGAAGAAGAGAAATTTGTTAACGTCGAGTATAGAATTAAGTGTCAGGAAGTCGTTTCTGAAAGTATTTGTATGGAGTGTAGCCATGTATGGAAGTGAAACGTGGACGATAAATAGTTTGGACAAGAAGAGAATAGAAGCTTTCGAAATGTGGTGCTACAGAAGAATGCTGAAGATTAGATGGGTAGATCACATAACTAATGATGAGGTATTGAATTGAATTGGAGAGAAGAGAAATTTGTGGCACAACTTGACTAGAGGAAGGGATCGGTTGGTAATACACGTGCTGAGGCATCAAGGGATCATCAATTTAGCATTGGAGGGCAGCGTGGAGGGTAAAAATCGTAGAGGGAGACCAAGAGATGAATACACTAAGCAGATTCAGAAGGATGTAGGCTGCAGTAGGTACTGGGAGATGAAGAAGCTTGCACAGGATAGAGTAGCACGGAGAGCTGCATAAAACCAGTCTCTGGACTTAAGACCACAACAAGTATGCGTCTGTCATTTCTTGCAATGCAAGAAAGATCGTTTTCTGCATTAAAGAATGTGCCGGCAGACAAATGCTTGAGCCTAAATGAGGAGAATTTGGATTATTATTTATTTACCGTATGGCTTTCAATGCCAGGAGTCTCCGAAGTGAAGCTCGACCTGCATTCGATGCAGCTCTTTTCACTTAAGCAGAGTTGCTTCATCTTTAAGGGAATCGGATTCTGTAAGGAAAAAAAGTATTTGACTGCGGTCTTTAGTAAGGGACCAACTTCAGTATTTCCCTAAATTGAAAATGGGAATTCGTAGGTTGCAGCGGAAACTATCTCGCCTCCCGAGTCCAGGGACTGCTAGCTCAGCTGCTCAACACACATAGCTACTTCAAACCGTTGGAGAATTCCGAGTAATTGGTTGTTATACACTGTTATAAAATAAAATGAAATGCACCAGAATAAAAGGTTGAATTCTGATAGTGCATGTTTTTCCTTTAATCGTGTGCGATTAGTAATTTGATAGCTCCTGAATGCATGCTTATTTTAAGATTTAAATGTTCATGGAATTGGTGGCGTCAGTTATTAAAGTATCACAAAAACGTAAATACGAAAGATTTTGGACAAACGGGGGAGGGAGGGGTGCAGGTCGCAGTCTGCTCGGACGAATTCAAGCAGTCCGCTGAAAAAAATCTTTTAGGAACTAACGAAGTACAGAATGTTCTCTCATAACTCCACTCACCACAGACCCCTCTCCATCGTTCCGCACCTGCCGCTGTGGCCGAGGGTAGAATATTGAATAATTTTTTTAAAGAAATGTAACCATCGGCTTTTGGATGATGATTTGTTGATAAACGCGAGCCGTGCTGGATTAGCCGAGCGGTCTGGGGTGCTGCAGTCATGGACTGTGCGGCTGGTCCCGGCGAAGGTTCGAGTCCCCCCTCGGGCATGGGTGTGTGTGTTTGTCCTTAGGATAATTTAGGTTAAGTAGTGTGTAAGCTTAGGGACTGATGACCTTAGCAGTTAAGTCCTTTAAGATTTCACACACATTTGAACATTTGATAAACACGATTTTTGGGCTACAAAAACAAATCCAGGTGTGTTTTTGTGTAGTAATTTTGATTTAATGTTATTTATAATGAAATTTGCCGCTCCCATACCTTATTAAATACTGAAATATTGCAACCTCAAGGTTCTACCATCCTCCAAATAACGATTCCAGTACTAACATTAAACTGCTATAGATAGGTAAATAGGTGAACATATTTTCAACTTAACATGACGCTAACGGTCGAACCAAAATCTTTTTGCTCTTCTTTCTTGTTACAAACTTATCCATAATTAGAAAATATCACAACAGCACACAGCACTAAAACATTAAACCATAGCACTTACATTAAAATAAACAGCAAATAAGGACTGAACTGACTAACAAAACAACAACTGAGCTCAACCAAGGCCGACAATTGATCTTGACTAAAATAGGGATGAGCGATAGCCGATAGTGCACTGAATTTATAGATAGCTGAAATGTATCGTTGACCTTGCTGATTATCGATAGCGCATATCCCTTCTCGTGACATGATTGAAAGTAAAAAGTCTTTAAATTTCACTCCACAGCACCTAAGTCGTTTACAATTTCATTTAGGTGATGGGAAGAGGCGGGTTGGGGGAGTCCGAACTCCCTGGACCTCTCCTTTGGCTAAATTACAGTGTCTGATTGATGGTGACTGTTAGGTATTTAGGATAACTACGGGAAACTTCAGCCGAATCCAGTAAGGCCTATAAGGTCCTATATGTCCTTTATTATGGAGATGGAACACTGTGACTTCAGTTTTACGTGGTTAGTCAGGAGTCTCCATTTTTGTAAATGCTCATTTATTAGGGTAACGCTATTTGAGAGCGTACTCTCGCATTCCTTGATGTCTTTGCTTTGAAACATTAATGCCAGGTGATAGGCATACTGTATTTTCTTTCAGGTATAGCTGGAAGGTCGTGGACGTACAAATTAGACAGAATGGGAGCCAGGACTATTCCGTGAGGCAGACCATTGTTCAAGGTTCTCCATCTGCTCACTTTTACACACTCATAAACTGAAGAGAACTTCGATTAGAGAGCATTTTTTTGAGTAAACTTGCTAGCTTCTGGCATGGAACAGCGTCAATAAACCTGATTATCGGGTCTGCTCACCATTGTGAAGCGAAAGCTGCAGTCATATTCGCTAACGCTGCAGTCGAGTGGAGGGCTCTCTGAAAACCATCGTCGTTAAGTGTTACCACCTGATCGCAGCAACTCCGGTTAGTTCTAAAGCCACCCTGATGGAATGGGATTATTTTATCTCTAGCTTCATGAATGCGGCTGAAAATTAAACTCTCCAGTAATTCCGTATACTGAAGTAGTTAGCCACATCAGTTCCTTCTTTGCTTGCTTTTAGAACTACCATTACTTTAGCTTTATTAAACATCTTAGGCAGTTTTTAAGTTCGCAGTAGTTCATGTCCCCATCTTAGTGTATATTTAAACTTCCATCATCTCCATTTACTGTGTTTTGTATGTCCCCTTTTTTATCCCCCCCTTTTTATGTAATCCCCCTTCTATATTTCTGTAAAGCCAATTGGCTGAAGGGCGGTGGACTGTGCGGCTCTACCAGCCCTCCCATGCCCATATGGGGCAGGGGAATGAAATTACAATAAAGCCAAGAAAAGAAAGTGGAGCTGTTACTTGTACTCAGGCGATTCATTTGAAAAGGTTTCCGCCGTGATTATGGCCGCATGACGGAGATTAACAGACTTTGATTAGGGAATGGTAGTTGGAGCTAGACACATGAGACTTTCCATTTCGGAAACCGTTAGGGAATTCAATATTCCGAGATACACAGTGTCAATATTGGGCCGAGAATACCAAATTTTACGCATTGCCTCTCACCACTGACAACACATAATAATAATGCGATATTCTGCGCACTAGTAAAGGAACCAACAATATACAGCAGAAGAATGTCTGCACCCCGTACCAGTCCTCCCACCAAGGGAACAATCCTTGGCAGCACAAGGGAATCGAACCCGGGTCGCCTGCATGGCAGCCTTCTGTGCTGACAACTCGCCTACAGAGGCGGACGGAGACTGTACTACTCTGGGTATAAGGCCGGAACACCTCCAAAGAAGCAGTTATGAGAAAAATTAAGATCTCTGGCTGGATTTCATATAAACGCATCCAAATAAATCGATTTGGGAGAAATTTGCTTTTCGTGGGTGAAAATCAGTATTCGGCTTCGACATGCGCCAGTGGTGTGAAGAAAGCTAGATGAAGGACTGAACGCTCTCACGGAGCAGCGTAAAAGGCGGGGGCCATCTTTTCTAGTAAAAGAATTTAAAAAATGAAAAGTGAAAGAATTTTTTTGTTACAAATTGCTTTTGTTTTTTCTCAAAATATTTGACTGTAATAAGTTACATGGGTGCGAACAATTTCTGGAAGTATTTTTTACCTCAAAACATGGTTCACGATTTGTGCGGTAGCGTCTTGAAATGACGACAATCGCTTTACAAATACTGAGGTCGTTAGGCTGTAAATTGTGTGAAAGAGATATTACTTCAGTGTTTTTGTCTGTCAAATGATCGACCGTTTGACGTAGTATGTATAGGCGCCGCTGTCGTTGTTATGACCAGACGAAACTACAGTTATCCGCCATAGCTGTGGGTTCTTTGAATTCTCTCGGAGATGACTCATTGTAACTACAACATATGAAAGAAATACTAGTTCACTTTATTACATGAATAATAAAAGGATTTACTTAAAGTGATACAGTGCTTTGCCAAAGGGGTGCCTGATAATTTACAACTCTAATTGACTATTAAAGCATCGCCTGGTGCACAAATTAAGAATAATTTTCAACATTTGCAATAGTACATTTCCATCTGAGATCTGAATAACTCTTTACTCCTATTCGATGATGGTGATAGCTTCAGCTGAGGTCACGAACTGGGACAGAGTGCTTCAGTGCACGGCTCTATATTTGACTTGCTGATATCTGATTTCACTCAGGGGGGATGGTCTCAGAAAAGATGAGAACAGGTCTCAGAAAGCTTAGGAACACTGCCCTTCAGGGCAACATGTCCAGTGTAACCAAAGAATCAATCGATCGCATTTTTGGAATTGCTTCCCAAATTAACGCACTTTTATCTGTTTCGGTTCATTTTGGAACGCCTACACATTTCACTGCCGTTTAGTTTCCCACTCATACGAATATAATCAACTTTCGTCTGCTGTTGCGTTGTTTGCCGCAGGGGATTAACCCTTTCGCGGCTACGGGCATACATGTATGCCCGGCAGTTAGAAGACCAGACGGCTACGGGCGTAGATGTATGCCCAGCCGGCGGGAAGTCCAGGCGGCTACGGGCATACATCTACGCCCGGCAGGCGGGAATACCAGACGGCTAATGGCATACATATACGCCCGGGCTCGGGAACAGGTAAACGTTCACAATAGAGCGGCTGCTGGCTGTTGTCCACTTTTCAGACAACACTTTCATTGTCTGGTCTTCTTTGTAAAGTGAGAAAGCACTTTAGTTTTCCCCTCCCCTGCACACTTTCTGCTTACGAGTCTAACAATCGTCCAGTCCGTTTTTCGCTTCTGGTGAGACGACAGCGTTCGCGTGTGTAGACTTTGCCATGTCGGGACACAGTTTATCGGACAAGGAAATCATGGATATCCTCATGAATAGCAGTGACGAAGATTGTAGTGATACTTCGGAGCTTTCTTCCGATGAAGAGTTGGATGCTCCTGGACTTATTGCTGAATCCTCGGTATCACGAACAGAAGATTCTTCCTCTGAAGACGGAAAAGAAGATAGAGTAAGTGAAACTTCGTCAGGAAAAAGAAAGTATGACTGGACGGAGAATCATCCTGTGACGAAACGACACCGTTTTGTGAACACATTTAGCGGCTTAAAGGTGGACTTCGAAGAGTCAGCAAGTCATTTAGATTTCTTTTTGTACTTCATGTCCATGGAATTTGTTTCTGCCATTTGTACACAGATCAATAATTATTATAAATTTATTACTGAAAAAATGACGACAGTGCCCAGTAGATTAGCACGCTGGAAGCATATAGAGCCATCAGAATTTTATTGTTTCCTAGCATGTTCTCTGCTTATGCCTAGAAGTAAAAAGTTAGAAGTGAATGAATATTGGTCGACAGATTCTTTGCTTCAGACACCAATATTTTCTAACATAATGGCCAGGGACCGGTACAAATTGATTCTGCGTTTATTGCACTTCTGTGACAATTCCACCGCGTCTCAAGATATTCTTGTAAAGATACGTCTCATTGTAGGTCACACAAGAAATAAATTCCGCGAGGCAGTAGTACCCTTTGAAAACCTAGTGATCGACGAAAGTTTGCTACTTTTCAAGGGAAGGCTCCGATTCAAGCAGTACATACCAAATAAACGTAGTCGTTTCGGCATTAAAATTTTCGTCCTTTGTGACGTAGAAACGAATTATATTCTGGATTATATTATCTACACTGGTGCTGCCACGGAAATAGAATCTGGAAATTCTGATTGGGGAAAATCAGGCGATGTTGTTGTGAGTTTGTTATTGCCATACCTCAACAAAGGTCATACCATTTATTTGGACAATTGGTACTCGAGCCCAGAATTATTTCTATGGCTCCACAAAAAATGTACAAACGCCGTCGGAACAGTACGAAAAAACAGGAAACATCTACCACCGTTACCAGACAAGCTGAAAAAAGGGGAAGTACAGTTCAAATCTTGTGGAACATTAATGGCACTAAAATGGATGGACAAGAAAGAAGTGTGGATGCTTTCGACCGTAAATGGACCAGAGTTTGTGGAGACACAGAAGAAAGAACATAGAACAGGCCAAAACAAATTGAAACCCACCTGTGTCGTCAGCTATAATAAGTCAATGGGTGCAGTGGATAAGACAGACATGCTATTATCTTCTGTACAGTGCATCCGAAAGACACTGAAGTGGTACAAGAAAGTATTCTTTCATTTGACTGACTTGTGTGTGCTGAACGCAAAAACTGTTTTTGAAATACAAAAGCAACAGAAGATACCACTAGCGAAATACCACTTGGAGCTAATCCGTCAATTGCTTGACAGATTTCATAGTCAAACGTGTAAAAGTGCGATCCCACGGACAACCAAAGAAGAAAGCCCTTTCCGACTGCAGAATAAAGAGGGACATTATCCAGGGTTCCTCGTAGCAACGGAGAAAAAGGAGATTCCCCAGAGACGCTGTGCAGGATGCACTGCTCATTCACAACGAAAAATGACACGCATAAGATGCAAAAAGTGCGATGTGGCTCTCTGCATAGTGCCATGTTTCGAAAATTACCACACGCTAAAGAAATATTAGCACGTTTTAGTAACTTTGTACGTTTCAAATAGATAAAAGTAAAAAATAAAAAAATAAAAAGCAGATGATGATGATGAGTCCCATACTCCGTTTACCGAGCGTAGGGGAGCGACGCGGGAGACCCGCGCCGCCATACTAGGCAAGGTCCTAGTGGAGGTGGTTTGCCATTGCCTTCCTCCGACCGTAATGGGGATGATTGATGATGATGATGAAGACGACACAAACACCCAGTCATCACGAGGCAGGTGAAAAATCCCTGACCCCGCCGGGAATCGAACCCGGGACCCCGTGCTCGGGAAGCGAGAACGCTACCGCGAGACCACGAGCTGCGGACAAAAATAAAGCAGATAAAAGTAAAAAAAATGGTTTTTAACTCAGCCAGCGGCAGTCCAAAGCCTGCGTCGAAAATGAGGATGGGAAACCATTAAAGTAAACCGTACTGAACGTGACGGGCTGAAAAAGAAGACAGCGAGCTAGAAGAAGGTAGGCGTTTACTATCCAATTTCTTACTGTGGAGAATCGACTTTAGGTTTTAATTACAAACGAAGGCAAGGGCCTATCGCAAAATGAGTTATGCAGATATATTCCTTGTTTAACTTTTAGTCCGATTGCATGACAAAATTAGGTTTTAAATTTCTGTAATTATTATCTATTTAAGACCGTAGTAAGAATATTGTTCGAGATTTGGGCGTTTTCGCTACGCACAACTCTATTTAAAACTATATATCTTGAAATACATTCATGTGATGATAGTGGAATTTTAATATGTTTTAGGCACATACATCGACGGTGTAAATCTCTAGTTAGAGGATTTTGGAATTACTATTAAAAAAGTTCCTATCATTTTTCTAAACCAACCATTTTTCAGCCCATAATAAACATATAACTGAAAGTGTTGGCTATTTTCGAAGCTCTCTTTCGTTGTTATCAGAAACTATAACCAAAGTGACCATACAGAGTATAGTGTTTTTTTAAGGCGCTGCTGAACAGTGGTTCTGTGCACGCGGCAACACGCGGGAAGCCTGCGGCGGCCGTAGCCTGCAGCGGCCACAGGGCTGCGACAGCCGCCGCCGGCCAGGCGCGCAGTGCGCTCGTCCCTGTCACCCGGCCAGGCAGGCAGGACGCTCAGCCTTCCAGCCGCGAAAGGGTTAGCGGAGCGGTCTTAGGCGCTGCAGACATGAGCTGTGTTCTCGCGGAGGTTCGACTCCTCCGTCGGGCACGGGTGTGTGTGTTTGTCCTTCGAATAATTTAGGTTACGTAGTGTATAAGCTTAGGGTCTGATGACCTTAGCAGTTAAGCCCCATAAGATTTCACACACATTTGAACATTTTTTGTTGCGTTGTTTAATGGACCTTGTTTTCTCCATATTGTCTAGTTACATGGCGGTATTTCAACCAGGAATTTGTGGCATCCGCGGATATCCCTCTAAACACGAATAGTCTGGACTTCGCTTCTAAATGCAGATTCGCATGTTAAAACTGAACTACATATAGTTGAAAATCTGAGGTTTATCGCTAAAATTTTTCAGTTCTGCTAAAGGTGCATTGATAGTGAACCCTGCAAAGTGTAAACACCTGTCTGTACATATGCATCTAATTCGTATTCCAAAATCCCACTCTTACCACATATTAAGATTTCGTTCTATTCGCGAATGGAGGGTGGAAAAAACGACTGGTTAAACGCCAGACAAGTGGAAGACTCATGGGTTCTAACAAATTTCAGTAGCTCTGTGACGAAATCTATTGTTCCAGTTTTCGGAGTCCTTAATGACATACGACATCGAAAAAATTCAGAGACGTGCTGATGGAATCGCAGCAGGCTGATACAGCTCACATGAAAATGTAACAGTTACGTTTGGGGAACTTAAATGGAAATCCCTGAAAGAAAGAGAACGTAGTTCTCGCGAAATCCTGTGGGAAATGTTAAGAGAACCTGCATTCGAAGAAAACTGTGCGGCTATTACGCTGCCAACACTATGTATCACGCGTGGGAGTCATGAGAGTTGTGAAAGATTATGGTACGCACAGAGGCCTATAGATACTCATCTTTCATTCGCTCAATACGCTAATGGAGTAGCGCAGAAAATCACTATTACTGGTACGCAGTACCCTCTACCATACACTGTACAGTAGCTTTCGAAGCGTGGATGTGGACGTAGACGTAGATGCAAATGTAAGATATAATATCTAATGTCATTAGTTTCGGAATACAGCTGTATCTGCTCGAAGGCAAGGGAATTCACTGATGCAAAATTGTCAAAGAGTCGTCGTAATTGAGAGATATCGTAGATAAACTAAATCTGTAATGCTGAATTAAATCCTGAACTACTCGCTAAAGCCGTATTTCACACATAAAAGGCTTTAATAACGCTTTTAAGAAAAGTTATATCACTTATACACAGACATAAAATACCCAAAAGACATAAAAAGTAAATTTCAGAAACAATATTTTTTTCTAATAACCCAAGACGTTCTGAAGGTAAAATTTTGTTTAGAAAACTTTTATCATATTCTTATGTTGAACTATCCAAATCATCTGCAGACACTAGGAACTCATTATACATTCTTGGTGGGGGGGGGGGGGGGGGGAGAGGGAGGAGAAGGGAGGGGGGGCGAAGGAGGGGATTTACGTTTTAGACTGCAGTGGTTCCCATCCTATTGACACAATTACGCCTTGATTAGAGACGATCAGGTTATTACCCCAACATAGTTGGACACCTAACTGGACAATAGACTGGAAAACACTAACATCGGTTTTTTATAGCGAGAAATGGTAAATAATACTTCGTTAACGCGTAAACATATAAAACTCACATATTTTTGAAGTTTCATTAAATCAAGAAATAGTGAATCAGTAAAACATTTTATACTGCTTATTTCTAAAAATAATTTTTATTTTGAGCTTCATGTCGAATAATACTCATAATGGGTCATGCTGAAATTTCGTTAGGGTCACCGCTTTTCTTTTCATTGCTACCTTAGCCGATCGTCTATTTTCACACCTGTAAGTACGTCAGTAGTACATTAAAGTGCTATCCTTAAGATCTTTTCTGATGGTAGTGGGTACTAGCCACGGACCATTCGCTAAAAGAATGATAGTTATGTTTTATCGAAATCCGTTTTTTGTCTTCGCGGAGTCCACGATATTGTACTTTGACTAGAATTACAGTATTTAAAATTATTCCTTCCTTCATTCCAAATCGTCTTAGTCCCTAGACATTTACTTGTCGATTTATAAAAAATCAGGAAAATAGTAGCTAATATAATTTACTAGAGGCGGCGAGTGATGCAAACTAGACTGGATTTACAGCAAAAGAAATAAACATAAGCATAAAACAGTCCAGGAGCACTTTTAGTAAGGGAAATCGGTTTTCGAAACGTAGCTTCCAATGAGTCTGAAACAGAAAATTTATAATCGATGTGTGTTAACAGTTTTAACGATAGCTGTGACACAGGGGCTGTAAGTGTTAACAGTTTTAACGACAGCTGTGACACAGGGGCTGTAATGGAAATTATTTGAAATCTTGTTCAGTTATCAATGGGGAGGTGTATGTTGCGGATTATAGGGAGAGACAGGGAAACAAACATACTGATCAGGGAACAAACTGGACAAAAGACGTAATTATGACTAATGATAATGACGAGGAAGTGAGTAGGACGTAAATGAATGAGAGATGAGACAGGAAATCCTTTGTTAGATGCTAAGACACAAGAGACAACCGAGATGAGGACCTAATGAAGGGTGGGTATATCTTGAAACGTCCCCTTAGAAAAATTAGTGAATTTCTGTGCTGGTAAACCCCTTACGTTATTTGATTTTCAAACAGCTGAGCAAAACTGAACGTACTCAGACATTTCTCTCTTTACTTATTCTGATCATCACTAAACTGACACACAATATCTTTAGCGCAACGCCGGCCGCGGTGGTCTCGCGGTTCTAGGCGCTCAGTCCGGAACCGCGTGACTGCTACGGTCGCAGGTTCGAATCCTGCTCGGGCATGGATGTGTGTGATGTCCTTAGGTTAGTTAGGTTTAAGTAGTTCTAAGTTCTAGGGGACTGATGACCATAGATGTTAAGTCCCATAGTGCTCAGAGCCATTTGAACCATTTTAGCGCAACGCAATCTGACTTTTAATAATCCCTACAAAACAATGGCCCTGACTGACATTAACCTATACCTTTCATGAAACACTTACCTCACAAAAATCTTCATGACACGAACTACTGCAACACAGTGAGCGCCACTACTGCCAGCTAAATAAAAGATTTTAGCTACTGAAGCCACTAACTACTGATAGGCATAGTCAGCAAATGAAACATTTTGATAAAGAACAAACAATGTATTTACCTTAATAGTGCTCAAAAGTCATAAGATATATACATATCAGTTCATGACATCCAGTCTTACAAATTTACTGTCTCTGATGGACACACGTCCAGATCATCTGCTCTCAAAACTCCGCCACCTCTATCCGTACATCCATCACTGCTGGCGGCCCACCTCCAACTGCGCAACGCTACGCGCTGTTAACAGCCAACTGCCCAACACTACAATAGCGAATATTTCAACAATGTCCACCAGCCACAGACTGCACACAGCACAGCCAGTGATTTTCATACAGAGCGCTAGGTGACGTTACCAACATAAAAACCTAAACAGCCTACTTACAATCTCTTATATGAAATAAACTGA
Organism: Schistocerca gregaria; assembly: GCF_023897955.1. Taxonomy (NCBI): domain Eukaryota; kingdom Metazoa; phylum Arthropoda; class Insecta; order Orthoptera; family Acrididae; genus Schistocerca; species Schistocerca gregaria. Next base: position 955,608,285 of record NC_064921.1, read on the forward strand.
AGATCCGTTTGTGTCTGCAGACTAATATCAGGAAATGCCTTAAGTATTTTGATATGGTTGTGACTAACATATAGACTGAGGAACGAAGAAGGTTCGTGTGCATAGTTAATAAATAACTACTATGAATTAAAGTCCCTCGCCGCGTTTTTGCTGTCTGTTTACTCTCGGTTCGCAGTGTTAGCGGCTTGCAGTGGGGCAGCCCGCTCACGGCTTGAGGTGCTGCAGTAGTCCGGCGAACGGCGTGTGCTGCGTAAATCGTTCTATTCGTATAAAAGAGATGACATGCAGTTGCCTAATGTTGTTCTCCAATTTTTAATCATAACTCTATCCGGTGCCTCATAAGCAAAATTTCCGCTATGCCAGACAAATCGTCCAGCTATAGATTCTTAGTGCTACCCTAGCGAAGCACGGCCGGGTTATTAATAAATACACTACTTGCTATTAAAACTGCACCACCAAGGAAGAGTGCAAGTAACTAAGTTTTACTTTCTGTGAGTGCACACTCAAATATGACGAATACATGATTAAATTTGTAGGTAATTTGGGGCTATGTACGTGCCACCTCTCGCACCAACAACAGCTCTAACCTGGCTGGTCATCGAGAGCACACCATTCATTCCATGCTGCTTCATATTCACGCGAGAGTTCATCATTAGCAGTGACTGGCAGGTGGTGGTGTGCCAGTGTCTCGGAAACCCATGTACAGAGAATTTCGGTGGGTGAGAGATCTGGTGAACATGCTGTCTAGGGCAATAGAACGACATTTGCCGTATCAAAAGAGGTCTTGTATCGTCTTGATGACAGGTAACCTCACGGTGACTCACTATGTCCTCCAGACAAGAGCACAACCACCGGCATTAATACATCAGAAATGCACCAGTTGCTGTCCAGGTTAGCAGTTATCCTCGTCAGTCCCTTGGTACCATATATGATACCTCCAGGTCTTATTTTCCTCTAGGGCGCGTACGCAGCTGAACCTTTTCTGACCTGTGGTATCTTGTACGACACACATTGCACTTGCCACAGTTCACTTTTTCATCTTTTTGCGGAGCACCACGAGGTCGCTACACAGTCTCGGCGAAATGAAGGTAAAGACGTATGTTTTCCTCATTACAAGTGATTTCGCACGCATTAATAACTTATGAAAGCTGTAAAGACCTTCCTCAATTACTAGATAACTACAGGGTGGCGCACGAAATGTGTTACCAATTGTTTCTTTTACAATTTACGACGCACATTAGATATCCCGCTGGGATCTCTATAGCAGTACCAGCAGAGCGTGGAAAAACAAATGATTTACGAACTGACGTGTAATTCACGAACTGCCGCTAGGAGACTACTAAGCAGCAATGGCTGACAATGGATGACTGAGGACACAGCAACGATCGGCAATTGTGTTACTTTTTCATGAAACGAAAAGCCTTGTTGTGACTCGGAGGCGTTTTCGGCAAAAGTTAACAACAATGGGTCCCTTGCAAGAAGACCATCCACAGGTTGTACGATAAATTTGTACAGGGAGGGACAGTATTGGAAGCGAGGCGACCTCGGCCCAAGCATGTTTGTTTTCCAGAGAATGTTGAAGCGGTACGAGTTGCTGTACAGAGAAGTCCCGGGAAATCGAGTAGAAAGGCAGCAGTGCAACTGGGAATATCCAGACGCTCCGTTCAACGCATTCTTAAAAGTGACGTCCATATGTACCCATACGAGATGACCTGTGCACAGAAGCTCACTGAAGAACACAAGCAGCAGAGCCTACTATTTGCTCAGTGGGCGGCTGATAGGGAAGAAACTCTCAATAACCTTTGGTTTTCAAACGAGGCGCATTTTCATTTAGACGGTGTTGTTAACAAAGAAAATGTACGCTTTTGGGCCACTGAAAGCCCGCAAGTGCGTCATGAACCACAACATTATGCTCCGAGGATTACAGCGTGTGCAGCAATTTCCAGTCACAGACTTATTCGACCCTTTTTCTTTGAAGAAACTGTGAACAACGAGCGTTATTTGAGCATGCTTCGCAATAGCTTCATTCCACACCTTCTTGTTACTGCCTTGCCCATCAACACGCAGTGGTTCATGCCAGATGGAGCAAGGCCACATACTGCATGCACTGTGTTGGAGTTTTTACACGAGTATTTCGACATGCGGATCATTTCACTCAGGTTTCCAGGTCGCTACAATGACGGACAAAATTGGCCCCCCCAGTAGTCCAGAACTCAATCCATGTGACTTTTTTCTTTGGGGGTACCTAAAGGAAAAAATTTTCCACAATCGTCCACGTGATTTAATGGAGCTCAGAAGACTTATTCTTCAAGCTTACAGTGAAATTACGGAAGACATATGCCATAGGGTAATCACTAACTTCAGTGTTCGTCTGAAGGAAGTTAGGAAACGAAATGGTGGAGGTATTGAGCATGTGCTGAGTTAGAACAAATCTCCATGGACGGCTCTTCATTGTAGTATATGTTCCTTTCAGATTATTTTGACAATATATATTCAAAAACAAAATGCTAACACATTTCGTGCGCCTCCCTGTATAAATTAATGTTATAACGGACTTATAAGCTGTAAACTTTTGGAATTCAGTGCCAATTTTGTTTACGTCAGTGGAAGAGGGGTTATATTTTTTTAGTTTGATCAACAGGCTTGAGTTCCACGTTCAGAAGAACAGGTCAAAATGCCGCTGCAGCTGCAGAGGTTCTACTTTTGTATGGCGTGAACAGTGCAAAGTGTTCCTTTGCTTCACAACTGATGGCAGGTTCCACAAAAAATTAAAGTAAGGTTAGAAATATGTGTCATGTGTACGAGGTGCATTCAAGTTCTAAGGCCTCCGATTTTTTTTCTCCGGACTGGAAAGAGATAGAAACATGCGCATTGTTTTAAAATAAGGCCACATTCATTGTCAATACGTCCCAGAGATGGCTGCACCGTGCGGCAGATGGAATTTTACCACCAGCGGAGAGAATGAGAACTGTTTTAAATACTTAAAATGGCGACGTTTTCCTTACTTGAACAGAGTGCAATCATTCGTTCTCTGAATTTCCGTGGTGTGAAACCAATTGAAATTCATCGACAGTTGAAGGAGACATGTGGTGATGGAGTTATGGATGTGTCGAAAGTGCGTTGGTGGGTGCGACAGCATAATGAAGGCAGAACATCGTGTGACAACAAACCGAAACAACCTCAGGCTCCTACAAGCCGGTCTGACGACATGATCGAGAAAGTGGAGAGAATTGTTTTGGGAGATCGCCGAATGATTGTTGAACAGATCGCCTCCAGAGTTGGCATTTCTGTGGGTTCTGTGCACACAATCCTGCATGACGACCTGAAAATGAGGAAAGTGTCATCCAGGTGGGTGCCACGAATGCTGACGGACGACCACATGGTTGCCCGTGTGGCATGTTGCCAAGCAATGTTGACGCACAACGACAGCATAAATGGGACTTTCTTTTCGTCGGTTGTGACAAAGGATGAGACGTGGATGCCATTTTTCAATCCAGAAACAAAGCGCCAGTCAGCTCAATGGAAGCACACAGATTCACCGCCACCAAAAAAATTTCGGGTAACCGCCCAGTTCTGAAAAAATGATGGTGTCTATGTTCTGGGACAGCGAGGGCGTAATCCTTACGCATTGCGTTCCAAAGGGCACTACGGTAACAGGTGTATCCTACGAAAATGTTTTGAAGAACAAATTCGTTCCTGCACTGCAACAAAAACGTCTGGGAAGGGCTGCGTGTGTGCTGTTTCACCAAGACAACGCACCTGCACATCGAGCTAACGTTACGCAACAGTTTCTTCGAGATAACAAATTTGAAGTGATTCCTCATGCTCCCTACTCACCTGACCTGGCTCTCAGTGACGTTTGGCCTTATCCAACAATGAAAGACACTCTCGTGGCCGCACATTCACCAGCCGTGCTGCTATTGCCTCAGCGATTTTCCAGTGGTCAAAACAGACTCCCAAAGAAGCCTTCGCCGCTGCCATGGAATCATGGCGTCAGCGTTGTGAAAAATGTGTACGTCTGCAGGGCGATTACGTCGAGAAGTAACGCCAATTTCATCGATTTCGGGTGAGTAGTTAATTAGAAAAAGAATCGGAGGCCTTAGAACTTGAATGCACCTCGTACACGGTGTTTCAAAAATGACCGGTATATTTGAAACGGCAATAAAAACTAAACGAGCAGCGATAGAAATACACCGTTTGTTGCAATATGCTTGGGACAACAGTACATTTTCAGGCGGACAAACTTTCGAAATTACAGTAGTTACAATTTTCAACAACAGATGGCGCTGCAAGTGATGTGAAAGATATAGAAGACAACGCAGTCTGTGGGTGCGCCATTCTGTACGTCGTCTTTCTGCTGTAAGCGTGTGCTGTTCACAACGTGCAAGTGTGCTGTGGACAACATGGTTTATTCCTTAGAACAGAGGATTTTTCTGGTGTTGGAATTCCACCGCCTAGAACACAGTATTGTTGTAATAAGAAGAAGTTTTCAACGGAGGTTTAATGTAACCAAAGGACCGAAAAGCGATACAATAAAAGATGTGTTTGAAAAATTTCAACGGACTGGGACCGTGACGGATGAACGTGCTGGAAAGGTAGGGCGACCGCGTACGGCAACCACAGAAGGCAACGTGCAGCTAGTGCAGCAGGTGATCCGACAGCGGCCTCGGGTTTCCGTTCGCCGTGTTGCAGCTGCGGTCCAATTGACGCCAACGTCCACGTATCGTCTCATGCGCCAGAGTTTACACCTCTATCCATACAAAATTCAAACACGGCATCCCCTCAGCGCCGCTACCATTGCTGCACGAGAGACATTCGCTAACGATATAGTGCAAAGGATTGATGACGGCGATATGCATGTGGGCAGCTTTTGGTTACTGACGAAGCTTATTTTTACCTGGACGGCTTCGTCAATAAACAGAACTGGCACATATGGGGAACTGTAAAGCCCCATGTTGCAGTCCCATCGTCCCTGCATCCTCAAAAAGTGCTGGTCTGGGCCGCCATTTCTTCCAAAGGAATCATTGGCCCATTTTTCAGATCCGAAACGATTACTGCATCACGCTATCTGGACATTCTTCGTGAATTTGTGGCGGTACAAACTGCCTTAGACGACACTGCGAACACCTCGTGGTTTATGCAAGATGGTGTCCGGCCACATCGCACGGCCGACGTCTTTAATTTCCTGAATGAATATTTCGATGATCGTGTGATTGCTTTGGGCTATCCGAAACATACAGGAGGCGGCGTTGATTGGCCTCCCTGTTCGCCAGACATGAACCCCTGTGACTTCTTTCTGTGGGGACACTTGAAAGACCAGGTATAACGCCAGAATCCAGAAACAATTGAACAGCTGAAGCAGTACATCTCATCTGCATGTGAAGCCAATCCTGCCAGACACGTTGTCAAAGGTTTCGGGTAATTTCATTCAGAGACTACGCCATATTATTGCTACGCATGGTGGATATGTGGAAAATATCGTACTATAGAGTTCCCAGACCGCAGCGCCATCTGTTGTTGACAATTGTAACTACTGTAATTTCGAAAGTTTGTCTGCCTAAAAATGTACTGTTGTCCCAAGAATATTGCAACAAACGGCGTGTTTCTATCGCTGCTCGTTTAGTTTGTATTACTGTTTCAAATATACCGGTCATTTTTGAAACACCCTGTATGATTGGTTTCTTTTTTTCCTCTTTTTAAGCTGCAAAGTTGTGTGTATCATTGTCCTGTTTAAGCCTGAGGTATCTTATGTGATACACGGCCTTTGTAGTTACCGGTCTCACTGCAAACAAGCCCATTCCCTGAATCGAGGTACATCAGGGCCAACGAGATACATGGGCTTTGTGGTCCGCATCACGGCACGTGGCACTACAGGTCTTATGACTTTTAGCGACTTTTGCCAGCGAGGAGCGAGTTACCAGTTTCACACCAATCTAATGCTTCATTGCTGTGTGTTTAAATACGATCGAACTCGCGATAACATATGACAAAGTTAAAGGCTTTATTTAAGGATGCAACCATGATTTTGACAAGGACGGAGTCTAATTTGTTAAAGAGGACCTTTAAAACGATCATATTTTTCATTTATTCTGGAATCAGATTGTTTTTAATTTTATGTACATAATGTGCTTTTGATATATATATTGTGCACCATCTGTCACACGGCACACATCAAGTCTACAGCCAAGCACTGGATAGGCCGCAAGGGGCCCAATGACAGGGTTTGCTTTGCATGGCCTCCACGTTCACCCGACCTAATGCCATGTGATTCTTTTTTCCTTTGGGGCTTCATCAAGGATCGTTTGTACGTGCCTCCGCTACCAGCAGACCTCCCTGAATTAAGAAACCGGATTGAAGCAGCTGTTGCTACAATCACTGAACGTTTGGGAAGAACTCGGCTATAGACTCGATGTGTACCGTGTTTGAAATGGTGCTTACATTGAACGTTTATAAGGTTCTTGGTAAAACTGTTTGAGTTGCTCTTTCATTTGACGTATCATTTATAACTGTAAGTTTAATATAATAAATATTATAAAGCGTTAAAACCCCGATATTCATTTATAAACACCCTGTATAATGAGAAATACTCAAATGAACAATTAAATATTTCTTCTTTTGGCAGTATGATAATTTCACTTTATTACCAAACGAATTAAAATCCCAATTCACACTGGTCAGCCAGAACGTTATGACCACCTACCTGACAGTCGGTATGTCCGTCATTGGAGGTGGCCGTTGTGGCCGAGCGGTTCTAGGCGCTACAGTCCGGAACCGCTCTGCTGCTACGGTCGCAGGTTCGAATTTTGCCTCTGGCGTCGTTGTGTGTGATGTCCTTAGGTTAGTTAGGTTTAAGTAGTTCTAAGTCTAGGGGACTGATGACCTCAGATGTTAAGTCCCATAGTGCTCAGAGTCATTTGAACCATTTGAACAGATGCGGCAGCCATAGTTGAAACGCTTGCGCTGAAGATGAAAATGGCGCAAGCGCCGACTCTAAACAAGCCATTTGAACCATCCATCATTGGCATGGATAACAGCGGCGGCGCGTCGTGGCGTGGAAGCAGTGAGGTCTTGGTAGGTCGCTGGATGCACTTTGCATCATGTCTATACACAAAAGCCACCTAATTCCCGTAAATTCCGAGGAGGGGGAGGGGGGATGATGAGCTCTAACACCATGTTCAGTCACATCCCAGATGTGTTCGATCGGGTTCAGATCTAGTGAGTTGGGGGACCAGCACATTGACTGGAACTCACTCCTGTGTCCCTCGAACCACTCCATCGTACTCCTGGTCTTGTGACATGGCACACTATCTTCCTGAAAAGTGCACTGTCGTCGGGAAACATGATCCTCATGAAGTAGCGTACGTCGTCTGCAACCAGTGTACGATGCTCCGTGGCCGTCATGGTGCCCCCATGAGCTCCACTGACTCATGGATGCCCACGTAATGTTCCCCGCAGCATGGTGGAACCACTGGCAGCTTGTCTCCGTCCTGCAGTACAGGTGTCAAGGAGCTGTTCTCCTCGAAGACGACGGATTCGCACCTTCCCATCGCCACAGTGAGAAAGGTATTGAAATTTATTAGACCACGCAACGCTCTGCTACTGAGCTAACGTCCAGTACCGATTGTCACTTGCCCATTTCAGTCAAAGTGGCCGATGTCGTGGTGTTAACATTGGAACATGCATGGTCCGTCGGCTGAGGAGATAGGAATGTTCAGTGTAGCGTATGTTCAGACACGCTTGTACTCTGTTTAAATCTCTGTTAAAATCTGAAGTTAGTTCCGTCACAGTTCGCCGAATGTCCTGTTTCACCGGTCTGCCAGCTTACGATGTCCAACATCTGTTAAGACTAGTGGCCACCCAAACCCATGATGTCTGGACGTGGTTTCACCTTGGTTTCGCCACGTGCTGAAGACACTGACGATAGCACTCCTCCAACACCCGACAAGTCGTGCAGTGTCCGAAATGCTCGTGCCGAGCCTCTGGGCCAGTACAATCTGCCCTCGGTCAAACTCAGATTGCGCCCCTTCCCCATTCTACACACGGACAGTACACTCACTGACAATACACTCACCGTGCCTGAGTCTGACTAGCGGTCATTCCTCGTCAGGTGATGCTGATATCGTCTGGACGGGTTTATATCGGTAGTACGTCGGTGGCCATAATATTCTGGCTCAACAGCATATTGCCTCTTTGGTAAAAAAAAACACAGTTCAGTCTTCTAGTCTAGGGTTCACTATGGCAGAGCGTAAGAATCTTAATTCTGGGTTGCATAACTTATAAAATTAAATGGGTTCAAACTTGTTTTGACAAGAGCTGTATTTCTCCTACTATGATCTTGTATTTAGATTTGCCACCTAGCTGAAATCAAGTCAGATTTCCTTTAGCACATCACAAGTTTCTCAATTCAGCTTCATATATCATTAAGTGACCAAGAACTTTATAGAATGAGATTTTCACTCTGCAGCGGAGTGTGCGCTGATATGAAACTTCCTGACAGATTAAAACTGTGTGCCTGACCGAGACTCGAACTCGGGACCTTTGCCTTTGCCCGCGAAAGGCAAAGGTCCCGAGTTCGAGTCTCGGTCAGGCACACAGTTTTAATCTGCCAGGAAGTTTCAAGAACTTTATAAATTATTATTTCAACAGTCAAGCAGCAGCAGCAGGCAGTGCTGCTAGCATGAAAAAAAAATTCACGAGCGGTCTGGCGCGACCAATAACCACCACAACAGCCTTCTATATTGAAGGCGCGAGCTACGCGCGCACTAAGAGGCTAGATAAGTGGATCAATGCTTTTCGTTGGTTTAGAGATAAGAAATTAGGAAAGGGAGATAAGGAATTTATATTTATTGTCTACGCAGCATACAGTCACCAACTACTTTTATTTTACAGTTTCCATTGCCTGCTTCGGACCATATAAACAGGTACTCTTCAGCATTCTTCTTTCTTCTTGTTAACAGTACAAAGGGCTTATCTGGAATCAACGTACCATATGAGAACTTAGCAAGTATGCCTGAAGTCTCTGTTATACTCCAGGTCTTCCATGCAAGTATATTTGCACAAGGGAAAGCTTCAAGGCCACCATAGTCTGCAAGATTTCCCCACACTACAGCAAGAGTCAACCATGTACTACCTCCAAACACAGCAGTAACTTCACGCGTGAACTGCAATCTCAGTCCACGACATACGTTTAGATCTCCAATAAACTGCTGCTTATAGAACTGCCCAGCAAGGTCAATGTCCATGGCTTTCAAAGCCTTGTTCAGAGGCACCATGCTCCGCCAACGGCGACGAACAGTTTTATACTTTTTTTCTTATAGATGTTTCGCAATAACTGGCACACTGCTTCCATCTCTTATGTGCTTTATTGTAATGTGATAGTTGACAGCTTAATGATGTTATCTATTCTCCTAGGATTTAAATTTCTTCTTTATCTTCTTATTTCGTACTTTGTGATATTGATGTTCGGTCTGTTTTGCTATGTATCATAATTTCTGTCTTTCCGTTAGATATTTGTAATCCTACTTTTCATCTCTCATTTCATATATTTAAATTCCTATCTTGACCGTTTCTAACTCTTCTTCCAGTATTGGTACATCATTTTAAAATAAAAGACATTCTAGTTTTAATTTACATCTCCGTAATGTTATTACGTTTTTTACTTCAATTTCTATCATATTCTTTCTGCGCTACTTGACCAGTTTTTCAAGTATATTGTTAAACAGTTTTATAATCACATTTCCGAAATTCTATCAGCTTCACTCGTCAGACAGCTATACAGTAAAGTATAATCAGCCGTTTTCTTTGCTCAAAGTGAGGACGAAGCTCAATGTTACCAAGAACAAGTCTCTACTGGTTCGGCAAGTAAGGGCTTCCTGCTCTCTCTAAATGACTGTGTGTAAGGCAAACGTCATCTGGCGAGTACCAAGGACACACAGTGTCTATGTGTTAACCTGCCGCTCCAACTGTCTTATTCTGTCTCCGTCCTTCGACGATCAAATCAGATTAGTTGTCAATATTAAGTTACAAAACTGAACGGTGTAACAAACTGTTCGCTTTGTCGTTATTCATAATACGGTACGATGGCTTGTGTTTCTCCCTCTACATTCTAAACCGACGTACATATATATATTACTTTGTGTATCAATAATTACATTTTTTTCATCTGCGTCTTAATGACCAAACAAGAGTGCATGAGTAATGCGTGCGATAGAGCAGAATACGATTTTATCAATTTCACAAATACGTCAAGGTATTTCATGATCATCATTTAAAACGTTTTCATGCATGGTTATATCGTTTTATCCTACCTTTAGTTTCCACTATTTATAAAACTTTTTTCTCTCTGTCCCCTGCCTCACCCTTTCTTAACCACTCTCTTTCCCTCTGTCTCGATATTTTTTATCGCTTTATTTAGATATACAGAATCCCAATAGTCGCTAACTATAAGTCAAGTCATGTATATCGCCATTTGGATTAATTTTTATTCTCTAAGAACTGTTTATTAAATCGTTTATCCTTGCTGTTATGCTTTCCTCTTTTCTCATCCTTCTACTACTTCTTTTCAATTCTACAGGTGTGCTTGCGACTACACTGTCTCGTGTCCAGGCGTCTTCAGAAATCAAACTAAGTCAATACCAGATTTCTTCAGTATCTTCACTACCATGGTCCATTCATATCGACGCATGCATATCTCATCAATAATTACACCCACCATCTCGTGCATCCCCCTCCGCCCCCCTCTAGGATACTCTTTTGGTTTCTTTGTCTCGAAAACTCAAGTCAATAATATTGTGCTCTCGTGAATATTAGGATAAGGTACACAGAATAGGAGCTCAAACACTCTGACGCGTGGAACATAGGCGCCGGCTGGAGTGGCCGAGCGGTTCTAGGCGCTACAGTCTGGAACCGCGTGACCGCTACGGTCGCAAGTTCGAATCCTGCCTCCGGCATGGATGTGAGTGCTGTCCTTAGGTTAGTTAGGTTTAATTAGTTCTAAGTTGTAGGGGGCTGGTGACTTGAGCAGTTGAGTCCCATAGTGCTCAGAGCCATTTGAACCATTTTTTTAACGTAGGCTGATGGTTTTTAATGCGATATGATATAATTTTTCGCGTGATTTTCTTAGCCCATTGTTGTTGGAAGATGGTACAAAATCGCATCTTTCCATTCTTGAAAAAATAGAATGTCCCTCTGCGTTGATTGACATATTCCACTTTCTGCATTGTAGCTATTTTTTTGGCCTCCAAAATTCCAAGATATTAACACAAAGGAGAATGGCCGTGTTTAGACCTACACACAATAATGCTACATTGAACTTTCACCACATATCGTACAATAGTTTTTTTTTTTATTTCTGTGTTGATCGTTTGGTGCCAGAAAACTGTAACGTCATTTCAGGGCAATACTGGATGGCCAGGAGTCTTGTAGTTGTGAGTGTTGCAAAAGGATAATCTTCAGGTTATTAGGTTGGCTACTCCAACAACGTGTGGAGGTCTCGCAGTGAGCAGGATTCTGGTTGACTCTGAGCACTATGGGACTCAACTGCTGTGGTCATTAGTCCCCTAGAACTTAGAACTACTTAAACCTAACTAACCTAAGGACATCATACACATCCATGCCCGAGGCAGGATTCGAACCTGTGACCGTAGCAGTCCCACGGTTCCGGACTGCGCGCCCAGAACCGCGAGACCACCGCGGCCGGCCAGGATTCTGGGCTCGCACTAGGAAGGGCATGAGTAGCCTTCTGGCTGTCGAAATTTATCGTTTAGATTGTTTCCGTAAACGCTACCCTGTTGATTCCATTGTAAAAGATACGACTGATTTTTTTACTATCCTATCTAATCAGAGCATGTGATCGGTATTTAATTAACTCGACGTCTCCCTCTTCCTTCCATTAATGTGACTGACTGATAGGCATAGCATTATGATCACCAACCTAATAGTGTGCTAGTCAATGACTCGAGAGCAAAATAATTGTAGTTCCTGATGTTATCTACTGTAAGAGTTCTTGGTACGTGGATGGACTTAAGTAAATCCAGCAGTCCGCAAATATGTCACAATTCCTGTAGACAATGCGGCACCATTCGTCAACACTCCGCGATTCCCGATCACAGCACCACGCCAAACGCAACCGTTTGTGTTGTTATGTTAACGACAGGCTCCGCATGAGCGGTATTTCCAAAGTTCAGTTACTGCTAGTCTCCTGCACGAGATGACACAGAATATTGTAGGGAGGCCTTACATGTTCTCGGATCGCAGACGCATATGTGAAGGGGTTACGATGTACTTGGTCCAAAATACGGAGTTCCTCCCTGGCTGAGGGAGACATGATCGTCCGAATCTTGACGACGAGTACGTTCCCATGCACTTCTACGCCGGGCCGCTGTCACATTCGACTGCCCCAAAATATGGATATTGCTCATTGCATAATCCGATCAGCCGGCGAAATGGAGACCGACAGTGAGGTCCCTTTCGAACTACATCAGATGCTGATAACGCTGCCTCACAAGAGTACGTGGCGTTTCCGTATTCTTCATAGTGATCATTCAACATCGATGCCGTACACGCCTCTTATATACCCTATCAGGCCTGCTAACAACACTAAACACGAAAAACACCAAAGCATTATGGTGACCGTAGTATCTGCCACAGAAAACTGCAACTGTAACCTTTACATGCCCTCCGCTAGTGTGAATGTGTATGAAGTTATGTTGACATCCAACCATTTCTTCTTCTGTACGCAACTGCTGTTGTAGTTGATGTATGGAAGGTTGTACTACATCTACATCTACATTTATACTCCGCAGGCCACCCAACGGTGTGTGGCAGAGGGCACTTAACGTGCCACTGTCATTACCTCCCTTTTCTGTTCCAGTCGCGTATGGTTCGCGGGAAGAACGACTGCCGGAAAGTCCCCGTGCGCGCTCTAATCTCTCTAATTTTACACTCGTGATCTCCTCGGGAGGTATAAGTAGGGGGAAGCAATATATTCGATACGTCATCCAGAAACGCACCCTCTCGAAACCTGGCGAGAAAGCTACACCGCGATGCACAGCGCTTCTCTTGCAGAGTCTGCCACGTGAGTTTGCTAAACATCTCCGTAACGCTATCACGCTTAGCAAATAACCCTGTGACGAAACGCGTCGCTCTTCTTTGGATCTTCTCCATCTCGTCTGTCAACCCGACCTGGTACGGATCTCACACTTATGAGCAATACTAAAGTATAGGTCGAACGAGTGTTTTGTAAGCCACCTCCTTTGTTGATGGACTACATTTTCTAAGAACTCTCCCAATGAATCTCAACCTGGCACCCGCCTTAGCAACGATTAATTTTATATGATCATTCCACTTCAACTCGTTCCGCACGCATACTCCCAGATATTTTACAGAAGTAACTGCTGCTAGTGTTTGTTTCGCTCTCATATAATCATACAATAAAGGATCCTTCTTTCTATGTATTCGCAATACATTACATTTGTCTATGTTAAGGGTCAGTTGCCACTCCCTGCACCAAGTGCCTATCCGTTTCAGATTTTCCTGTATTTCGCTTCAATTTTCTAATGCTGCAACTTCTCTGTATACTACAGCATCATCCGCGAAAAGCCGCATGGAACTTCCGACACTATCTACTATGTCTCACTGAAATCTACACGACTGCAGTTACATATTTAAATGACAAACGGACATTTGTATACATCCACAGAGGGCGACTGTGTAAAATTACGAGGATATGAATAAGCGCTAGAAAATAGCTCATCGCCGAATTCAGCTGATCTTGTGAAATAAATGACTATCAGTGTAATGCAGCGGTCACAATGGCACGATATCGGTGGATTCCACGACGACCGATTTTGCAAACTATTACGCCACTCTGAGTCCGGTCACGCTGCAGCCGATCTCATCGCCCGCACATAAACACTTCGGACGACAATCCGTGAAATTCAAATCAGTTTGTTTTCTTCGTTCAAATCGACCGACATTCTCGTATATGGACTGTGAGACACAGGTAAGTTTAACCCAAGAGAGAGAGCGAGTTTGTGGCATTCTGAGGATAAAAATATCGTATTCGGGATATACTTTGGAATCTGCGGATTGAAAATGCAGGTTTATTAGAAACTACAAGTAGACAAAGTCTTTGTCGGAAATTTTGGGTGTAAATTATAACCTCAAAAAATAATTTGTTCTAGTGAGAAGACGGGCTTATCTTGTGCTTAAAGATACTGCAGTGCATCTTTTTTGCAGTCTGGTAGGTGGTCATGTGTATACAGTCCGCCCCATTAGCTGAATGGTCAGTGCGTTGGATTGCCACGCACCGGGGCTCGGGTTCCATTCTCGGCTGGGTGTTGTTCTGTCCTCATCATCATTTCATCCCCACTGTCGGCGCGCGGGTCGCTCAGTGTGGCATCGTACTCAATAAGACATGCACTTGTCTGCCAAACTTCCCGTCTGGGAACACGCGGCCACTGACGCGAGACGCTCATTTCCATTTCCATTATCTGTATACAGATTATTATTACTGCTTGCTGGTGATTTAATGCCGCAAGGGTGGTGATTCTGTTACATGGAGTGGTTTGCAGATGTGATGTAATGTGTTTCCACTTTTCAGTGTTTTACATGTTCAGAGTGTGTTATTCTAAATCTAAACTTCAGTTATCTTTCCCTTGCATGCAAAATGACAGTCAGTGAATGCTAATTAACGCACTTCTGAACAGCTTCAGATAAATTCAGGAAAAAAGAGTGTTTGCAATCTTCTTTTTCAAGGTCACCACCAATCATGTTGAATACGTAAAACCAAAGACACACAGGTGAAACGCTTTCGGATAACGAAAACTAATTTCGAGTACTTTTGAAGAGGTGTGATTCGAACTCTATTAAAAAGACCGATACTCCCATTAAAGATGCAGTTCTGGACGTGACTAGACGTGACTCTTTTGTATTTGACATCTAGCGATTACATCTTTTCAATATTCAGACCGGTATCATGTTCTGAAAAGTATACATTTTTTGTGTGATATATTGGATGTTATTTAGGATGCCCTGAAGACTAATTTAGAAGCTAATGTCTCACTCTTTCACCTTAAATACTATAAACTATCAGATCTAATCTACACCGAATTTTCTACATCTACATATATACTCCGCTAGCCACCAATCAGTGTGTGGCGGAGGGCACAATTCGCGCCTAAGTCATATCCCTCCCACCCTCTGTTCCACTCGCGGATCGCGCGAGGGAAAAACCACTGTCTGAACGCCTCAGTACGAGCTCTTATTTCCCTTATCTTTGAGTGATGGTCATTACGCGATTTGAAGGTTGGCGGTGATAATATATGCTCTACATCCTCAGTGAAGATTGGATTTCGGAATTTAGTGAGCAGCCCCTTCTGTTTAGCGCGTCGTATATCTGCAAGTGTGTCCCACTTCAAACATTCTATGAGATTTGTAACGCTCTCGCGATGGCTAAATGTACCAGTCACGAATCTTGCCGCTCTTCTTCGGACCTTCTCAATATCTTGAATCAGACCCAACTGCTAAGGGTCCCACACAGACGAACGATACTCTGAGTGGACGAACTAACGTATTGTAAGCTATTTCCTTTGTTGAAGGACTGCATCGCTTCAGGATTCTATCAACAAAGCGCAGTCTAGTGTTCGCCTTACCCGTTACTTGTGTAATCTGATCATTCCATTTGAGATCATTTCGAGTAGTCACACCCAGACACTTGACGGATGTTACCGCTTCCAAAGACTGATCATTCATTTTGTACTCATACATTAATGGGGATTTTCGCCTTGTTATACGCGTTAGGTTACACTTACTAATATTGAGAGATAACTGCCAGTCATTACACCACGCATTTATTTTCTGCAAATCCTCATTGGTTTGTTTACAACTTTCCTGTGATACTACTTTCCTATAGATTACAGCATCATCGGCAAACAGTCTAAGGCCGCTGTCAATACCATCAACCATATCGTTTATGTAAATTGTAAAGAGCAGAGGACCTATTACGCTGCCCTGGGGCACACCTGAAGTTACTCTTATTTCTGTTGAAGTTACCCCGTTCAGGACGACATACTGCTCCCTGTCTGTTATAAAACTTTCTATCCAACCGCATATGTCCTTGGATAGACCGTAACCGCGCACTTTCTGTAGCAAGCAACAGTGCGGAACTGAGTCGAACGCCTTTCGAAAGTAGAGAAATAAGGCATCAACCTGGGAGCCGGTATCTAGAGCCTTTTGAAGCTCTTGTGCGAGTACACTAAAAAGACACTGTGATATATATGATTTCTTTTATTAAAAGCTACACTCAATGTGATACAATACTGGAACTGGAAATCTTGTTACTTTCTTTCTCAAATCCACCAAGTAAGTGTTTAAAGAGCATTGAAGTTTCCAGTACTAGAATCTGATTGTTTGAACATTCGGCCAGTACTGTGTCTGGGAGAGATCCTTAATGCGGTGACCATTGAAACTACATATTTTTGTAATATACATGTATAAATACGAAAAATAATTGGAATAAAGTGAGCCGCTGTGAAACTACAAATCTATTTTTCATTAACTAAATAATACTTTCTTACTCATATACGAATCATATCAGTCCATCAAGTAACAGAAACAGCATCTACTTCCACCACATGACTTAACCATCATGTCCTCCTAATCACATTGGCGAAACCATTATGAACCGAAGTCACACATCCTATCACTTTAGGATAATAAACCGTACTCGGAACGTGTTTGGGAGAGATCCGTAATGTAATGACAATTGAAACTACATATGTTTTAACATACTCGTATAAACACGAAAAACAGCAACAGCGACATGCTCCATCCAAAGGCAGTCGCTCCTCCTGACGCTAATCGGTGGTGGGAGAAGGAAAGCGGTGTCTCAGAGTTAAAGCATTTTTAACGTTTGTGGCATGGCGTGCTTCTCTTCCTCTCATATATTCGTAAAACTTGTCTGGTAATTCCAAAAATTGATGACCGAGTGTACGGTACTCGCCATGTTCTTTTCGGGACAGATGCATCATATTTACATGCATTCGGAATCTTTTTAGTAGCAAACGCCGCACTGCGGCACTCTTCTCCAAGCACAGACGCGGCTTGGTATCCATCCCACACTTCAAGGCTAAAATCTAAACTACTTCCTCCATGGAACAGATTGTAACGTAATGTAACCTAACCTCCTAGACCGTGTCACAAACTAACGAAGGACATCGGACGCACCATGACCAAACTATCGGCAGATGTTGCCGGGCGACGTCTGGCGACGGCGACTGACGACTGACGTCGGTGCCATTGTGAACGCAGCCTAATAAAGTTAAGGTGGAACATGGAAGCGTCTCTTTAAACGATATCAGCATGCAACCAGATACCCTCAAGTTTTCAAGCTATGAGGCTACCACGTATAAGTATGTTAAGGCGATTTACGTATTTTTGGCAGCGCATCAGACAAAGTGTACAGACTTCCCACGTTGTTGCAGTGAGTTACGAATACGCAACAATTTAGTCTACAGAGAGCATACTCACTCTCATACTTTCCCCAGCCATACTAGTGCCGACTGTTTTAAACCACCGACTTCCCGTAATCTAACAGAAAGAAGTTGCATGGTTTTAAGTCAGAGCAGTGTGGAGGTCAAAGTCTAAATTGCCCTTTACACTGATCAGATAAATGTTATTTAAGATGAGCTGTTGGGTAAACACATTGAAATGCGTGGGGTAGTCGTTGTGCACAAAGTAGATTCCTCGAATGGGAGCTACAGGTATATTGTCCAGGTAATCAGCACACACTACATTTCATGGACTCCCAAGAAGCGACCGAAGTTCACCCCATTATTCACGTAACAGCTTGCAAACAAAACATTTCCGAGGCCACGTTGATGTAACCATTAACATTAATTCCGTTTATACGTACGGTGTCCTGCCCTTAAGTACTGACTCGTACTTTAAATACGAGGTGCATTCAAGTTATAAGGCCTCCAATTTTTTTTCTAATTAACAAGTCACCCGAAATCGATGAAACTGGCGTTACTTCTCGACGCAATCGCCCTGTAGACGTACACATTTTTCACAACGCTGACGACATGATTCCATGGCAGCGGCGAAGGCTTCTTTAGGGGTCTGTTTTGACCACTGGAAAATCGCCGAGGCAATAGCAGCACGGCTGGTGAATGTGTGGCCACGGAGAGTGTCTTTCATTGTTGGAAAAAGCCAATAGTCACTAGGAGCCAGGTCAGGTGAGTAGCGAGCATGAAGAATAACTTCAAAGTTGTTATCACGAAGAAACTGTTGGGTAACGTTAGCTCGGTGTGAAACAACACACGCGCAGCCCTTCCCGGACGTTTTTGTTGCAGTGCAGGAAGGAATTTGTTCTTCAAAACATTTTCGTAGGACGCACTTGTTACCGTAGTGCCCTTTGGAACGCAATGGATAAGGATTACGCCCTCGCAGTCCCAGAACATGGACACCATCATTTTTTCAGCACTGGCGTTTACCCGAAATTTTTTTGGTGGTTGTGAATCTGTGTGCTTCCATTGAGCTGACTGGCACTTTGTTTCTGGATTGAAAAATGGCATCCACGTCTCATTCATTGTCACAACCGACGAAAAGAAAGTCCCATTCATGCTGTCGTTGCGCGTCAACATTGCTTGGCGACATGCCACACGGGCAGCCATGTGGTCGTCCGTCAGCATTCGCGGCACCCACCTGGATGACACTTTTAGCATTTTCAGGTCGTCATGCAGGATTGTGTGCACAGAACCCACAGAAATGCCAACTCTGGAGGCGATCTGTTCAACAGTCATTCGGCGATCCCCCAAAACAATTGGTTCAAATGGTTCAAATGGCTCTGAGCACTATGGGACTTAACTACTGTGGTCATCAGCCCGCTAGAACTTAGAACTACTTAAACCTAACTAACCTAAGGACATCACACACATCCATGCCCGAGGCAGGGTTCGAACCTGAGACCGTAGCAGTCGCGCGGTTCCGGACTGCGCGCCTAGAACCGCTAGACCACCGCGGCCGGCCAAAAAAACAATTCTCTTTACTTTCTCAATCATGTCGTCAGACTGGCTTGTGCGAGCCCGAGGTTGTTTCGGTTTGTTGTCACACGATGTTCTGCCTTCATTTAACTGTCGCACCCACGAACACACTTTCGACACGTCCATAACTCCATCACGTGTCTCCTTCAACTGTCGATGAATTTCAATTGGTTCCACGCCACGCAAATTCAGAAAACGAATGATTGCACGCTGTTCAAGTAAGGAAAACTTCGCCATTTTAAGTATTTAAAACAGTTCTCATTCTCGACGCTGGCGGTAAAATTCCATCTGCCGTACGGTGCTGCCATCTCTGGGACGTATTGACAATGAACGCGGCCTCATTTTAAAACAATGTGCATGTTTCTATCTCTTTCCAGTCCGGAGAAAAAAAATCGGAGGCCTTAGAACTTGAACGCACCTCGTATATCCTGCATAGCAGGAGCTTACTACTTAAGGTAGGTGAACCAGTTCTCATACCACGTACGTCAGGCAAGTGTACCGCTTGCCCAACAGGCCTCAGTAGTGCTCAGACTAACCTTCAGGTTGGGGAATGCTTCACTTTTACGGTTACGGCAGTACGAGGAAGCAGACAAGTGGAGTAGTCGTTCTTCGTTTTGCCGGTGTCCTTCGGCATTACCGAACTGCTGCGGCCTTTCAAGTATCAAGTTCGACAAGGCAGACACACTCGTCTGTGTGGCCGAGGTCACGAAGTAGTCGCAGCGCGGCGACACCCGACTGGGTTCGTTCACTCGGTCCGAAACTCTGGTGCTGGGAGAAACTGCCACCAGCTGAAAAAGGAGAGGTGACGCTATGCAGTTACTGACCTTCAGACTGCTCGGAATCAATTTCGATTAAACCTTACAAATCTTGACAGTTCCTTATGGAGTGAGAGTGTAAGAACATGCTGATTGAGATTCGTCCGTCAAATGCGTACGTTAAACTCATCTAGCCCTCTTGGTGTAATGAGAAAATAATAGTCTGTACGTGCGCTCCTAGTTCGCACTCTCTCTCTCTCTCTCTCTCTCTCTCTCTCTCTCTCTCTCTCTGTCACATTTTGTACTCCTCTGTAATGACACAGACGCAGCGTTACCATGTAGACGCGCCCTCTGAGACCACATTCCACATTCCACAGTTGAGCACTGGAGAGAGCACCTAATCAACACACGAAAGGAAACCACTGAACAGACGTTATCCTGGACAGCAATGCAGAAATGTTAGGTAGTGAATGCGCATTCTATGAGACTTCTGATTTTTGCTTTTAGTTTCAAGACGAAGTTAGGGAAATACGAGGCGCTTTCAATAAGCAGTACAACATATTTTATTCTCGGCCTTTTTCGGTTGAAACAATGCGTAATTTTTTTGTGAGACGTTGTGGAATATTCCCGCTTCAGCCCCTACAGTTTAATGGAATTCAGGAGTTATACTTAGCCTTCAAAATGGCGTCTGTAACGGAGGTTCGTTCCATGCACAGAATTAGCACTGAGTCGACGGATCACTATGAAACACCACGCTACCCAACAGAACGTCTGTGTTGGCAGTGCTGGCACACTCGTCCTCCACCTCGGATACTGAAAGATGAGTGGCTGCAACGTTAATCGTCGCCTATAGGAAATCCACAAAGACCAATGAAGGACCATCCGTGCGGAATTGCTTGCGGTTTACTAACCTGATCGTGACAATTTTTCGCCAGACAAACATGGATTCACCACTGCGAACAAGAAACAAAACGGAAATCAATGGAGTCGCGCCACACCATCAAAAGTTCAAAGCTGCACCCTCAGCCTTTAAGTCATGGCGACGACCTTCTGGGGCTCTGAGTGGGTTACTCTGATATCATCTTTCATGGTGCAACGATCATGGTGCAGTGGGTCCCACCTTCCTGAAGATTGATGACAACGCCCGGCCCCACCGAGCTGTCATCGTGGAGGAGTACCTTGAAACATAAGATGTCAGGCGAATGGAGTGGCCTGCCTGTTCTCCAGACCTAAACCCCATCGAGCATGTCTGGAATGCTCTCGGTCGACGTATTGCTGCACGTCTTCAAACCCCTACGACACTTCAGGAGCTCCGACAGGCACTGGTGCAAGAACGGGAGGCTATACCCCAGCAGCAGCTCGACCACCTGATCCACAGTATGCCAACCCGTTGTGCGGCCTGTGTACGCGTGCATGGTGATCATATTCCGTATTGATGTCGGGATACAACATGTGCAGGAAACAGTGGCCTTTTTGTAGCACATGTGTTTCGAGACGGTCTGCTCAATTTATCACCTATACCGTGGACTTAAAGATGTGTGTCGTGTGTGTTCCCTATGTGTCTATGCTATTAGCGCCAGTTTTGTGTAGTGCCACGTTGTGTGGCACCACATTCTGTAATTATCCTTAATTTATGAGCATGAGTGTATATTGCGCTACCCTCAGACAACGAGTTCGTCGCCACAAGAACGCAAACCATCTCCTCCATGGCACGACAACACAAGGCCTCACATCAGTCTGCGCTCCTGAGGGGAGTTTACAGAACTTCATTGGACTGTTCTTCTTCACCCACCCTACAGCCCAGATCACGCACCTTCCGACTTCCACCTGTTTGATCCAGTGAAAGATGAACTCCGCGGGAAGCAGTACGTGGTTAGTGGGGAGGTTATTGATACAACGACGTTGGCCAGTAGTGGGGTATCATGTCGGAATACTGACCTTTCCGGCAAGACGGCGTAAGGCCTTCGCACTGAACAAAAAATTATGTTGAAAAATAGCCAAAAGACTGGGGAATAATCGAGTGTTTTGGAATCCCGAATAAAGCCAACCTGTTTTCAGAACAATGCGTTGCACTACTTATAGAATGCCCCTCGTAGTAAAGCAACTGCAGTTACTTTGAACGCAAATGACGCATGTATATATTTGCACAATGAGGAATATGAGTGGTCGACAGTACGTGAAAAACAGTCTTTAAATCGCATAGCTCTTCTGGGTGACAATGTTACAATTGAAAATCATATTCAACAGATTGTTTCAGGAGATTCGTCCGATTTCATAAGATGGCATCTTTTAATGAATGAAGGTAGAAACTTGATGTAAATTTTCACAAACGGATCGAAAATAAAAGCTTACTTTGGCACCAGCTGTAAGTTATCGCCTCATGTAGTTGCCGTTCGGGGCGTCCCTGGTGCAACTAGCTAGCTCGTTCATTGCCCGCTTTGTGTCGAGTCGAGAGAGCAGTAATACAGCAACAAAATGCATTTGGCGTTTTCCTTTCCAACAGATGGAATTCAGTCACAACTGTGGGCTGTGATTTTTGTCTCGAGTACCGCACTGCATCTTTTACAGGTGCAAAGAATCAATGACAGCAGTAGCAGTTTCAAGACGCTGGATATTTACGTATGGGGAAATCCATTGTTCAAGACATACAGTGCAGTATTCTCCTAAATAAGTTCACGTTTTATGGGATTAATGGTATAGCCAACCAATCAATAATGCTGTGTCTAACGAAAAGAACGAAGGAAGTTGTACTGGTAAATCAACCAATATAGTCCAAGGACGTAATTCTGATTGTGAAGAAATCACGTAAGGGGTTCTCCAAGGCTCAGTCTTAGGTCGACTACCGTTTCTCATCTCTGTAAACGATCTTCCGTCTAATATACAAACAGAATTAGTTCTTTTTGCAGAAGACACTAGTATTGTAATCAGTCCAAAAAGGCATACAGAAACAGAGGAAACAGTAAACAGTGTTCTTAAAAGTATTGTTGACTATTCTTTTCGAATGCTCTCACCCTCAATTTGAGTAAGACACTGCATATTCAGTTGTGCACATTTAGCGGAACTACATCAATGATACGTGTAACACCGATGACGAAATAATAAATAGGGCGGAAACTTCAAAATTCGTAGCTGTCGTATTGATGAGAATTTAAACTGGAAAAAAGACATTTTGTAAATCATAAAACAACTCAGTTCAGCCACAACTGCATTTAGAATTACTTCAAATCTTGGGGACAGGCAAATCAGTAAGTTGACGTATTGTACATATTTTCATTCAATAATAACATATGGAATAACGGTCTGAGGCAACTTATCGTTCAGAAAGAATGACGTAATTGCTCAAAAACGTGCTGCGAGAATAGTATGTGCTACTCACCCACGATCATCTTATAGATATTTGTTTAAGGACTTGGGGATTTTGACTACTGCTTCACACTGTATTTATTCCTTTGAAACCGTGCGGTTCTAGGCGCTGCAGTCTGGAACCGCGAGACCGCTACGGTCGCAGGTTCGAATCCTGCCTCGGGCATGGATGTGTGTGATGTCCTTAGGTTAGTTAGGTTTAACTAGTTCTAAGTTCTATGGGACTAATGACCTCAGAAGTTGAGTCCCATAGTGCTCAGAGCCATTTGAACCATTTTTCCCCTTGAAAGCTTGTAAATAATCCACTACACTTCAAAAGGAACAATGATGTACATATGTACAACACCAAAAGGAAAAATGACATTCATTACTCGGCCTTACGGTTGTCTTTACCACAAAATGGGGTGCGCAATGCTGAAACAAGAATTTTTGATCACTTATCCGGTGGTATGAAATGTCTGGCAGACAGCAAAGTAAAATTTGAAAACAAACTGAAAAAGTCTGTTCTTGACATTTCCTTCTATTCCGTAGAAGAATTTCTGTTACTATAATATGTAAAACCTGGTGGGTAGGTATTATTAACTCACACCTGTTACTAAAAAACAATAAAAAAGCTTGCAAATGTTCAGTATGTAGCCATATTTAGTAATTAATTTGCGGGGTGAGTGTAAAATGACTCGTTGCACATCATTACGATTTTTCGTGCAAAATGATGCCCGTAACATGAAACTAACTAACACTGAACAAAATTCTCCAAGGCGTCTACTCGTCGTGCCAGCCAAAAGCTATTCATTTCTCGTACGACGACTGTCCGACGTGTTTTGCGGGGTCGTTTGTGCTTCGAATCATGCAGGATTCAGTTCCTACAAGCCCTTCATGATGACGATAAACAAAACCGTGTAGCGTTTTGTGAATTTATTCTGGGCGTGGATGTGGAAGATAATTTCCTTTCACATTTAGTGTTCGGCGAGAAGGCTAGCTCCCCGCAGTGATAAAGCGAGCAATAGCAGCGTGGTAATACGGAGTGCACAGCAGCCAAACACCATAGTCGAGCAGTAGCGATACTCGTAAGATTAATGTGCCTTGCGTCATTTACAATGAAAAGATTTATGGCTCGTTCTTCTTCGTGCAAAATACTGTTACGGTAACCACGTACCTATTGCAGACCCCACTTTTTATGCAGTTCGAAGAGCTTGCAGAAAATACAGGACACAGCAACACCACACTGGCACCTGAATGTAAGAGCATTACTTAACAACGGTCTCGATGACGGATCAACCGTAACGGCGGTACGGACCTCGCATTGGACCATTGGCGTTGAAGGTCGCCTAATTTCACAGTACATTAACATTTTTTTTCTTTTTTGTGGACTACACCGCTTATGTGTCTCTCCTTCAAACAAGTTTGAGTTAACTGCGACATCGAATAGCAACAGCAGTGAATTTAGTTAGCTCCACACATGCTCGCAAAAGTATGAGGCGAATTTGACCATCTGGATGTTTTTCGTTTGTATGGTGGAGGGCACATTGAGCATCTGTGGAAAGTAAATGGGAACCTCGACCCCAAGAGTAATTGTAAGAAGTACTGCAAGGTTGTACTCGCATACATGGGAAAAAATACATCCCTGTATAACAGCATAGTCCTCTTGATAATAAAAACGCTGTACTCCTATATGTAACTGAAAATTAACCCTAAAGCAGTACATGTAATACAGTCTTGTAGAATGGGATAAATCTTTTTGAAACACCCTGTATTAAAACACTACCTTCTCAACGCCCAGCCCGAATCTGACATGCTGAAGAATCGTACTGTTTGCGATCAATTTGTAATTCTTCGTTTAACATCAAATTAATAAAAAAAACAGTCTGATAAAAAGGATTACTGAATTAATGTTCAACACATGTGTGACATTGGTTAAAAGGTTCGATCTCGTAATAATTCAAACTGTTATTCGCAATGTAGAAGGAACTTGCAACTGTGTTCACTTGTGTGTCACGCTATAGCTGCAACCAATGCCCAGGTACATAAATACGTTGCGGAACAGTAAGAAGAGTCGGGAACGTGGCGAGTATGAGCTCTTCATTAACGACCGTTGTTCTGGTGCCCAGTCATCCTGGGTCAGATCTGATTCTCTGTCTCCACTTGAGGCTGACAAAACACAAACAGCTGCAGTACAAAAACTCATAGAAAAGACGACATTTATCGATCTTTACTGTGCAGACTGCAATGCTTATACAGGGTGTTTCAAAAATGACTGGTATACTTGAAACGGCAATAAAAACTAAACGAGCAGCGATAGAAATACACCGTTTGTTGCAATATGCTTGGGACAACAGTACATTTTCAGGCGGACAAACTTTCGAAATTACAGTAGTTACAATTTTCAGCAAAAGATGGCGCTGCAAGTGATGTGAAAGATATAGAAGACAACGCAGTCTGTGGGTGCGCCATTCTGTACGTCGTCTTTCTGCTCTGAGCGTGTGCTGTTCACAACGTGCAAGTGTGCTGTGGACAACATGGTTTATTCCTTAGAACAGAGGATTTTTCTGGTGTTGGAATTCCACCGCCTAGAACACAGTGTTGTTGTAACAAGACGATGTTTTCAACGGAGGTTTAATGTAACCAAAGGACCGAAAAGCGATACAATAAAAGATGTGTTTGAAAAATTTCAACGGACTGCGACCGCGACGGATGAACGTGCTGGGAAGGTAGGGCGATCGCGTACGGCAACCAGAGAGGGCAACGCGCAGCTAGTGCAGCAGGTGATCCAAAAGTGGCCTCGGGTTTCCGTTTGCCGTGTTGCAGCTGCGGTCCAAATGACGCCAACGTCCACGTATCGTCTCATGCGCCAGAGTTTACACCTCTATCCATACAAAATTCAAATGCGGCAACCCCTCAGCGTCGCTACCATTGCTGCACGAGAGACATTCGCTAACGATATAGTGCACAGGATTGATGACGGCGAAATGCATGTGGGCAGCATTTGGTTTACTGACGAAGCTTATTTTTACCTGGACGGCTTCGTCAATAAACAGAACTGGCGCATAGGGGAACTGAAAAGCCCCATGTTGCAGTCCCATCGTCCCTGCATCCTCAAAAAGTACTGGTCTGGGCCGCCATTTCTTCCAAAGGAATCATTGGCCCATTTTTCAGATCCTAAACGATTACTGCATGAAGCTATCTGGACATTCTTCGTGAATTTGTGGCGGTACAAACTGCCTTAGACGACACTGCGAACACTTCGTGGTTTATGCAAGATGGTGCCCGGCCACATCGCACGGCCGACGTCTTTAATTTCCTGAATGAATATTTCGATGATCGTGTGATTGCTTTGGACTATCCGAAACATACAGGAGGCGGCGTGGATTGGCCCCCTGTGACTTCTTTCGGTGGGGACACTTGAAAGACCAGGTGTACCGCCAGAATCCAGAAACAATTGAACAGCTGAAGCAGTACATCTCATCTGCATGTGAAGCCATTCCGCCAGACACGTTGTCAAAGGTTTCGGGTAATTTCATTCAGAGACTACGCCATATTATTGCTACGCATGGTGGATATGTGGAAAATATCGTACTATAGAGTTTCCCAGACCCCAGCGCCATCTGTTGTTGACAATTGTAACTACATAATTTCGAAAGTTTGTGTGCCTGAAAATGTACTGTTGGCCCAAGCATATTGCAACAAACGGTGTATTTCTGTCGCTGCTCGTTTAGTTTGTATTGCCGTTTCAAATATACCTGTCATTTTTGAAACACCCTGTGTGTGATAATGTAAAACTGTGTGTTGGTCCGTGAAACACTCATTTTTCGTTTAATGCACTACACGCACGAAAACTCGTCACGCATTCATCTTCTGAATTTTCAAAGGAATGAAGACAAACAACTCCCAGAAAAGCAACACTGTTACTTTACTTCCAACTGGCGTCTACCAAATCCTTTCAAACTCTGCAAAGGTTCTCCCACTAAGCTTTGCTTCTACAGAGCCTCATTACATTAATTACGCGACGTGTTCACTGTGCATAACAATTCTACGCTGAACAGTGCCAATTACGTTCACACGACACAGAAAAAATGCATCCGATACGCATACAATGAAGTGCAAGAATGACAAAGTGAACTCTAATAGGTACCGCGGAAAACCGGGAACTTTACAAACAAAACGAAATGAATAGCGTGATGAGATAGTACCTGTTAATATTTCATTGGGATAATAAGGACAGGGCAGCCTTTCATGATATCAGAAGGCCTTACTTCAGGGGACTACCAACATTGAAAATAGCACCATCTAGAACGATCAAGAGTTTTAGCATAAAACTGAAAGTCTGAGTGTGTGCCTTCCAGGTTTTCAAATAATCCTACAATCAACGTCACTATTCGCGTGGTTTACAGCAGTGACGTCTGAACTTTCAAAACAAAAACAAAAATAGCTACTTATTGAGATATCTCGAAAGTGTGAAAAGTAAATTTACGGGTTGCAGGTAACCGCAGCATTCCCCTGGAATGATTTAGTGGTACAGAAAACCGAAAACTGAATGGCCGGTTCCGAATTGGTTCAAATGGCTCTGAGCAGTATGGGACTTAACATCTGAGGTCATCAGTCCCCTAGAACTTAGAACTACTTAAACCTAACTAACCTAAGTACATCACATACATCCATGCCGGAGACAGGATTCGAACTAGCGACCGTAGCGGTCGCGCGATTCCAGACTGAAGCGCCTAGAACCGCTCGGCCACACCGGCCGGCAACTGTGAATCCAAATCTCGATCCTTCGGAATGTGAAGTCACCTCACTCAATTGTCGAAAGTTGTAGCAGTATTTCTACAGCTCTTCACAGTGCTGGGAACATATTACTGATAACGGCGTGCACATTAAATCCGAGAGAAGTAGAAGTAACTTTTGAAAAATGCTCCAAATCTGTATAAATACTGAAGAATCAGTCGCATTTCACAGAAATAAGAGCATTTTCTGTTTTAGAAAGTGATTTAAAACGCAAGCGCTTTTCCCATTTTCATGTGCAATGGTTTCTCTTGTTGTAAAACACGACACATGACAATAAGTTACTGTAAACAATTTTTAAACCTATTTGGCATAAAAGAACGATTCAAATGGCTCTGAGCACTATGGGGCTTAACATCTATGGTTATCAGTCCCCTAGAACTTAGAACTACACAAACCTAACTAACCTAAGGACATCACACAACAGTCAGTCATCTCGAGACAGAGAAAATCCCTGACCCCGCCGGGAATCGAACCCGGGAACCCGGGCGCGGGAATCGAGAACGCTACCGCACGACCACGAGATGCGGACGTTTTTGGCATTAAAAAATCTACTTCAAAGTGTCATATCTGTCTACTTTCTCAGAATTAGTCTTCCGTTTCACTGACAGAAATACCTTATTCATTTTAAAATACGTGTTGGAATGTATCTCTTACTGTACCGTGCACTAAGAATTGTCCCTGTTTCATTCAAGGAAGTAGAGAGGGGAGAATGTTTGGTTATACGCCTCTGCGTGACCTGTTATTAGTCTAATTTGATCCCCGCGGTCTCTACAGGGAATGAAGACATTCGTGAACCCCATTTCTTGAAAGTTTCTTGTGAGGTTTTGTGGAAATGTAATAGGTCTCTGTACAACTTTTACAAAGTGAGTCTTCAGCATTTCTGCTATATTGTCTCGCCAATTAGGCAAGTCTAGGACCATTCACGGCCCCCATCCCTGAAACACTCGATATTACCGGTCAGTCTGATATGGGACTTACATATTTACGCAGTGATACAGAGTATAGCAGGTCGTTTAAATATGCTGTAAGCTATGTTTCCTGCAGATAATCTAAATTGCTATTTCTTTGACAATAGATAGCGCTGGCAGCTTACACCTTTCTACATTACAGGTAAGTCATAACAGTCTTTTCGCCTACGAGATGTTTTCTCAAAACTTTACTGGAGGTTCCTGTAAGTTTTATTCGATAGAACTTCTTCGTACAAAACCTCACAGTTGGGACTTAAATATTTACGCAGTGATATTGAGTACAGCAGGTCGTTTAAATATGCTGTAAGCTATGTTTCCTGTACATAATCTAAATTGCTATTTCTATGACAATAGATAGCGCTGGCAGCTTACACCTTTCTACATTAAGTCATAACAGTCTTTTCGCCTATGTGATGTTTTCTCAAAGCCTTACTGGAGGTTCCTATAAGTTTTATTCGATAGAACGTCTTCGTACAAAACCTCACAGTTTAGGAAAGGGAAAAAGAAGATAGATTAGACTTTAAAGTCCCACTGATTTGGAGATATTTAGAGACCTAACAAAATCTCGGACGGGATACTATTAGGAACGGAAGTCGGCTATGTCCTTTTCAAATGACTCATGGCGGCATTTACTTCACTCGATTCCGAAACAGTACAACTAAACATGAATGGGCAAAGGAGGATTCGATCCTCGCTCATCTCAAAGGCGAGTCCAGTGCCGTAAGAGGGTTGTAAGCTTTTAAAATTTCAACAAATTTATTTTTTTGGCTAAAAATGTTCTCTGTGATGTCTGTTTTATTGTACTGTTCATTTCAAGTTGGCCAGAAACTTCTTTACCGCACTACAAAGTGATTTGTGAAAAAGTGTCTCCGAAAACCATTCACAGCAGGGAAAAAATAGTCGACGTCTCGGCCATTGTGGCAACGTGTAATTTCAACGACGGCTGAACCAGCGTTATGGAAATTACGAAAGTGCTCGAACTTGAGATATAACCAGCCTGTCACAACTTCTGCACAAAAGCGGACGAAACACGTATCGAGCGAGCTGAGCAGTGGATGACAGAAGCTGCCATCATTGCCACCAGGGCCACCATGGCCGCGAAAAAGATGGAGGAGGAGGACACGCTTTTGAATTTGTAAGGACTGCTGTATTGTCCATGGATCGCTGACTAGAGATACGTCTAATGAACTTCAAAAAAGTGGCCCAAAACATTAAACGCGTTTTTCTCAAAACCATATTTTTGATAGTGGCGGGAAACGTAACCTGAGAGCGGCGCATAAAATTTTATCGGAATTTGGTGCCGGCATTCTAAATTGAGTTCTTATCAGCGTACGTAACCCTTTTAAGATATCTTCAAAAGTCTGTCTTGATTTTGTGGGCGAAGAAAATGACATTTGTTTCAACATGTCAGCATTTTACTAGAACTTAATATCTTTCAATTATCCTTTGTATTGTGACAGAAAATATATTGAAAACGCCTTATGCAAAATTATTTAGTATTCTGTTACATGTACAATAGGAGGACTTCGGAAATTCCCGCCGATGGCCAAGGTTCGAGGGTGCAATTGTTTCACTGGTTCCAAGGAGCGTCCGATTTGGACACAAAAATGATTTCTTAAAAACAAAAGTGAAAGGAACAAAACTATATCATCAGATTTTCTATTTTACTTGAAAAAAAGGTATATGTCCTATTTTTCATTTGTTCAAAGAGGGATACCCCATCAAGCTGCACCACCTGCCCCGATGATTGCGAAAATTCTGAAATTTTCAGGAGCATTATCCGTTCAGTGACTAATATCAACAATTTAATTGCTTAAGACGCCTATATCCGTCATGAATTTGCGCTTACTCTGTGCTGTTGCTTTATATATGTGGCAGGTGCCAACAGCGTCAGTAGCAAGAATGCAAAACATCTACATGTCGATGTTTTATCACAACACGAGTACATGGCATGACCTACAGCGATTCATGAGGTGGTGTCATACAATGTTTATTATGGCACATATAAGGCAGTGGAAGCTTTATTCGCCTTTCGCTCCTATATACGGGACTACTCTGCAGAAGCATCTTACAAGGCTGTTTAAACTTGTGCAAGAGCGTACTGCAAAACGCGGAAGTACGAAGGTTATTTGAGGACTGAGATGGAGACGATGAATTTAGTTTTCTTTCATCTTCGTATGAGTGTACTTTGGCTATTGTCAACCTTGCGCATTCAATATCTCTAGGCCAAGCAATCGTTCTTCGTAGTTCTCGCGCTCGACTTTCAAGAGCGAGGAAGCTCAAGATTAGGTCTATTGGTGGGTTAAGCTGTGAACTTCGGTCCGATGACTGGTTTGATGCAGCTCTCCATCCTACTTTATCCTGTGCAAACCTCTTCATCTCCGAATAACTACTACAATCTATGTTGTTGTTGTTGTGGTCTTCAGTCCTGAGACTGGTTTGATGCAGCTCTCCATGCTACTCTATCCTGTGCAAGCTTCTTCATCTCCCAGTACCTACTGCAACCTACGTCCTTCTGAATCTGCTTAATGTAGTCATCTCTTGGTCTCCCTCTACGATTTTTACCCTCCACGCTGCCCTCCAATACTAAATTGGTGATCCCTTGATGCCTCAGAACATGTCCTACCAACCGATCCCTTCTTCTAGTCAAGTTGTGCCACAAACTTCTCTTCTCCCCAATCCGATTCAATACTTCCTCATTAGTTATGTGATCTACCCATCTAATCGTCAGCATTCTTCTGTAGCACCACATTTCGAAAGCTTCTATTCTCTTCTTGTCCAAACTATTTATCGTCCATGATTCACTTCCATACATGGCTACACTCCATGCAAATACTTTCAGAAATGACTTCCTGACACTTAAATCTATACTCGATGTTAACAAACTTCTCTTCTTCAGAAACGCTTTTCTTGCCATTGCCAGTCTACATTTAATATCCTCTCTACTTCGACCATCATCAGTTATTTTGCTCCCCAAATAGCAAAACTCCTTTACTACTTTAAGTGTCTCACTTCCTAATCTAATTCCCTCAGCATCAAACGACTTAATTCGACTACATTCCATTATCCTCGTTTTGCTTTTGTTGATGGTCATCTTATATCCTCCTTTCAAGACACTATCCATTCCGTTCAACTGCTCTTCCAAGTCCTTTGCTGTCTCTGACAGAATTACGATGTCATCGGCGAACCTCAAAGTTTTTATTTCTACTCCATGGATTTTAATACCTACTCCGAATTTTTCTTTTGTTTCCTTTACTGCTTGCTCAATATACAAATTGAATAACATCGGGGATAGGCTACAACCCTGTCTTACTCCCTTCCCCACCACTGCTTCCCTTTCATGTCCCTCGACTCTTATAACTGCCATCTGGTTTCTGTACAAATTGTAAATAGCCTTTAGCTCCCTGCATTTTACCCCTTCCACCTTCAGAATTTGAAAGAGAGTATTCCAGTCAACATTGTCAATAGCTTTCTCTAAGTCTACAAATGCTAGAAACGTGGTTTGCCTTTTCTTAATCTAGCTTCTAAGATATGTCGTAGGGTCAGTATTGCCTCACGTGTTCCAACATTTCTACGGAATCCAAACTGATCTTCCCCGAGGTCGGCTTCTACCAGTTTTTCCATTCGTCTGTAAAGAACTCGCGTTAGTATTTTACAGCTGTGACTTATTAAACTGATAGTTCGGTAATTTTCACATCTGTCAACACCTGCTTTCTTTGGGATTGGAATTATTATATTCTTCTTGAAGTCTGAGGGTATTTCGCCTGTCTCATACATCTTGCTCACCAGATGGTAGAGTTTTGTCAGGACTGGCTCTCCCAAGGCCGTCAGTAGTTCCAATGGAATGTTGTCGACTCGGGGGGCCTTGTTTCGACTCAGGTCCTTCAGTGCTCTGTCAAACTCTTCACGCAGTATCGTATCTCCCATTTCATCTTCATCTACATCCTCTTCCATTTTCATAATATTGTCCTCAAGTACATCGCCCTTGTATAGACCCTCTATATACTCCTTCCACCTTTCTGCTTTCCCTTCTTTGGTTAGAACTGGGTTTCCATCTGAGCTCTTAATATTCATATAAGTGGTCCTCTTTTCTCCAAAGGTCTCTTTAATTTTCCTGTAGGCAGTATCTATCTTACCTCTAGTGAGATAAGCCTCTACATCCTTACATTTGTCCTCTAGCCATCCCTGCTTAGCCATTTTGCACTTCCTGTCGATCTCATTTTTGAGACGTTTGTATTCCTTTTTGCCTGCTTCTTTCTGAATCTACTTACTGTATTCATGTCTTGGTCTCCCTCTACGATT
The DNA here is from genome assembly GCF_023897955.1 of Schistocerca gregaria. Lineage (NCBI taxonomy): Eukaryota > Metazoa > Arthropoda > Insecta > Orthoptera > Acrididae > Schistocerca > Schistocerca gregaria. The sequence continues at coordinate 955,641,495 of NC_064921.1, forward strand.
TTTACCCCCTACGGTCCCGTGCAGTAGTACACTATTGCTCCCTTGATGTCTCAGCATGTCCTAACAACCGATCCTTCGTCCAGACCCCTTCGGACGTTCGAGTCCTCCCTCGGCCATGGCTGTGTGTGTGTTGTCCTCAGCGCAAGTTAGTTTAAGTTAGATTAAGCAGTATTTAAGCCTAGGGACCGACGACCTCAGCAGTTTGGTGCCATACGAACTTACCACAAATTTCCTTCGTCCATTCAAGTTGTGCTACAAATTTCTTTGCTCCCCAATGCTTCCCAGTACTGCCTCATTAGTTACGTGATCTACCCAGCTAATCAACAGCATTCTTCTGCAGCACAATATTTCAAAGCGTCTGTTCTATCTAAACTGTTTATCGTCCAAGTTTCGCTTCCATATACGGCTGAACTCAGTACAAATACTTTCAGAAAAGACTTCCTTGTACTTAAATCAATACCTGATGTTAGCAAATTTCCCTTCTTCAGAAACGCTTTTCTTGCAATTGCCAATCTACATTTTATATCTTCTCTACTTCGGCCATCATTTTATTGCTCAAATAGCAAAATTCATCTACTTCTATAAATGTCCCAATTTCTAATCAGATTCCCTCGACATCACCTGATTTAATTCGACTACATTATATTATCCTCGTTCTCCTTTTCTATGTTCATCTTACATATCTCTTTCACGGCTCTGTCCAATCCGTTCAACTTCTCTTTCAAGTCCTTTGTTGCCTCTGGCAGAATTACAGTGTCATCGGCAAAGCTCAAAGTTTTCATTTCTTCTCCCTGTACTTTAATTCCCACTCCAAATTTTTCTTTTGTTTCCTTTACTGCTTGTTCGTTATACAGATTGAATAACATTGGGGACAGGCTACAACCTCGTCTCTCTCCCTTCTCAACCATTTCGTGCCCCTCGACCCTTGTAACTGCTAACTGGTTTCTGTAAAAGTTGTAAATAGCCTTTTTCTCCCTGTATTTTACCTCTTCTACGCTCAGAATTTCAAAGAGTATTCCAGTCAACACTGTCAAAAACTTTCTTCATGTCTGCATATGCCATAAGTGTAGCTTTACCTTTCATTAACCTTTCTTCTATGATAAATGGTAGGGTCAGCATTGCCTTTCGTGTTCTTACATTTATCCGGAATCCTGACTGATCTTTCACGAAGTCAGCTTTTACCACTTCTTCCATTCTTCTGTAAAGAATTCGCGTTAGCATTTTGCAACCATGACTCAATAAACTGACAGTTCGGTAATATTCATCCTGTCAGCACCTGCTTTCTTTGAAGTCTGGGGTTATTTCGCCTGTCTCATACATTTTGCTCACCAGATGGGGAGTATGAAACAGAAAAATTCAGATGCACACTCATTTCATTTCAGAACGTTTTTACTGACGTAATTTTCTCGTTAAAGGGTGCCTCGCTACTAGCCGGTATATTCCGAAGAAAGAAAGTCGTTTTGATATAAACACCTTTGTTATGTGTGTTATTCAACTGGATTTGTAATGGATTTCTTAGTATAGCGGGTGCAGTGATACGTATAATTAGTGAAGGTTGTCTAACAAAAATCGAGCAAATCATTAAGAACGCTTCTGGTACGTTATTTGGGAAGAAAATGTTCACTATCCTGACAAGTGGTACACAAGTCGATCTATTCCAGTATTCGAATTTACTAACTGGGTGAAAATAATGAGGCCTTGTAAGCCGAAAACCGGTTAACAATAAAAGTAATATTGTAGAACAAAAGCAAACTGGTGCTTTTCGTTTATTATAATGTTGTTCTACCAAGAACCGACGGAAGATCCTGTTAAGTTAGTGAGACAGAATATACATACGTACGTTTTTCACATCTGATACAGCTCAATTGGTTTCATCGGGAAAAAATGCGGCCGAAGCAGTCTCGAGAAATTGAAACTGAAATACGTATTGGACTACAGTCAACCAATGAAAGCGGTAGACATGGTACTGGTTCTGAGTGAGACATAGTACTGAGTGAGTTCGAAAAAAACGTGGAGTTGTTTAAAAATTGTTTGTTCACACATTGAGCACATGTGTAATAGGGTCCTATACAGCTTACCAACAAGGGGACAATAAGGACTGTCCCTCTTTTGAGTTTTTTTATACCTAAGAGTCAGTGCTTTGATATAAATTTCGTAAGGCAGTATACACTATTGTCAAAAAATCGCCTTTGAAATTTGGAATTTTGGAAACTATTGACTACAAAATATTTCGAGTTCATTAACATAGCTACCGGTAGTTTAATGCGTAACGTAAAAGTAAAGTGTGAAGTCGTTGGATCGAATCTCATTGGAAGGAACATTTTTGTTTTACTTTACTGTTTTGTTTTACTTTACTGTTTATTAAGAAATTGGAATGTTTATTGACAAATAATGTACGGCAATCTTTGGTAAAATTTGAGGGCTTTTTGTGAAATGACAAATTTGAGTCGGGTAGACCGTTACAAATATGAGTAAATCAATAATACTGTACAATTTCTACAAATGAGAAAGTATTTAATTTAATTTCGTATTTGTGTACTAAAATTTGATTTATCCTAATTACTCGCATTTTCATGCGATTAGTAATGAAAAATAGAAAGACAGTTCACTTTAAATTTTTCTTTAGTTTACTTATGTCAAGGACCTTGTCGACCATACGTCAGCTCTGCGAGCCCCTCCGTTTCTTTCAGTGGAGTGCTCTGTGTCGATTTGGTGTCAATGTTCATCGTAGCAGTGGCTATCTCAATGTTATCTCGACACCTAATTCTCCGTCTTCTTCTTTTCTTCTCCTTTCATCTATTGTCCTCTTATGTTATGTTCATTTAAAAAAATGTGATCCAATATTTGTTAATTAACATTTCCATTTGTTAATAAACGTGGAATAAAAAAAATAAAAAAGTCGATTTCAACGAGATTCGAACCAACAGCTTTACTATTAATAGACTTTCATGCTACACTCTTTTCTTCAGTTACCAGCAACTACGTTAATAGCACCAAAAACGTTAATAAGTTCGAAATGTTATTTCATTAAGAGTGGTCAGAAATCTTCTAACTTTCAAAGGCCTATACGTGGAATGAATCAATCAATGTCTGAGTTTCTCCCTGCTATTGTACGTGTAGTTATGGAGAACATCACCGAGAAAGAACGGAATCAAAGGTCTCCGATCGAAGAGGAAAATCAATTGCGTCTACGAGGAAAGTCTTTTCCCGGAATTTTTAATCGTCTAGAAAATAAAGCAACTCTCTGAGAAGATCATGTCGTTCGCAGTAGAAGAAATCGCGACTTGTTGTAGACGCACCGCGCTGTGCGACAGAAATGACCATCACAGTAGCACAAGCGCACTAGTAGACGTGAACACAGTAGCGAAAGGGGTAACGTGTACAGTAATGGCACGGTTTTATGGCTCTGGGGAACACAAGAAATTAGTTCACTTGTATTCGCCCGCTATATGAATAAATTCACTAACATATCGCAACGTTCTATGCAATGACAGCCATACTATACTGCCCTGGGGAACATCAGAAATTAGTTCATGTATGTTCGCCGGCTGTCTGAGAAGATCACTAATATATCGCCAACGTTCTGCACGGCAGTGGGCCGATAATACTTCCCTCGGAAACACTACAGATTAATTTATTTTTGAGCGCCAGCTATACGAAAAAATTCACTAGCAAGTAAACCTACCCAAGGGATACACGTCGATTTTGATCGGCTCCGAATATTACGTAGCGTAGACAAAATAACAGAGACTTATTTTTTACGCGATTAACATGAATACTGTTTAAAAGGTAACAGATGTAAAAAAAAAGAACTTAAAGTAAAAGGTCTATGGTTTTTAATGTGCGTTACGACGGTGCGCCCACATTTGTCGAAAAAGTCACTATTTTCGAAATCTCCCCCATCCCACTATTTTGTTTTTCGTTTCGATATGTGGCCAATAGCAAAATATGTAACATCGTTAATATCAAATTCAGTCATATATGATGAAGTGTTAGTCCGAAGACGTATTTGTCAGAAATGAGCTAGAAATATCTCTGCATTGTTGTACACGCGCTCGAAGAAAACACAAATGCTCTATTGGGTGTATTTATCTGGGAAAGACTTATTAAGCAACCCAGCATGACAGCTGGAACTGAAGCGTAGCAATATGTGTACAGTAATTGTACGATTGTACTACCCTGGGGAAGACCAGAAATTGGTTTATCTGTGTTCGCATGCTATCTGAGAAGTACATTTCTAGCTTATTTCTAACGAATGAATCTTCGGAATATAAGTTCATCATATATGACTAGGTTTGGCATTAACGAGCACTACGTTTTGCTATTAGTCAAATGTCAAAATGAAAAATAAAATATTGGGGAGAGCGGATTTCGAAAATTATTACTCTTGCGATAGGTCTGGGTGCACCGTTGTAATGTACATTAAAAACCATAGAACTTTTATCTGAACTTCTTTTTTATACCTGTTATCGTTTCAACGGTATTGATTCAGAATTATTAAACTCAATTTTTTCCGAGTGGTGTTTCGCCCTCTTAGGCCGTATGGGCAGGTATAAAAAAATACATGCCTCTTGTTTTGGAACCTTCAACATCGCAGCGCGTCAGCAATCGTTGCTTAATATATTAAAAAACTAAAAAGCCGCCTAGATTGCGAATCGAAGCCGACTTAGAGCAGGAGAGGCACCACAGGACATTTTAATTTCCACTGTCTATACTTTTACAAATAAATTCATAAAACTTCAACAGCATGACCAGGAAGGATTCATACTCATAGCAGTGGAAACTCAAAAAAGTAACAAAACAATTTTTTTTTGCATGTGAAATTTCATCAATTTTTCACTTACTGTCGGCCGGGGTAGCAGAGCGGTTCTAGGCGCTACAGTCTGGAACCGCGCGACCACTACGGTCGCAGGTTCGAATCCTGCTTAGGGCATGGATGTGTGGGATGTCCTTAAGTTAGTTAGGTTTAAGTAGTTCTAAGTTCTAGGGGACTGATGACCACAGTAGTTAAGTCCCATAGTGCTCAGAGCCATTTGAACCATTTCACTTACTACTAGCTGCATTTGTTGCTATAGGTAGACTTTTCTTCCTAAGTAAGAGAGATTCTTCGATGACTTTTGCATAGCATACAAACCATAGTTACAGGTGTATGAAACTCTAGAAGTTATTAATTTATGAAAAAATGAATGAACTGTTACAGTTTAAACTTCATGTTTAAAAAAATTCATGTTTTATAGTTAATTATCTCAATTTTTCCATGGTTTTTTAATAGATTAGGAAAATTCTAGAGTTTCATACACCTGTAACTACTGTTTGTATGCTATGAAAAATTCATCGAAGAATCTCTCTTACTTAGTAAGAAATGTGTACCTATAGCAACAAATGCGGCCAGTAATAAGTGAAAAAATGATGAAATTTCACACGTAAAAAAAAGGTATTTTGCTACGTTTTTGAACTTTCACTGCGATGAAAGTGAGTCCTCAAGTCTTCCTGGTCATGGTGACGAAGTTTTATGAATATATTTGTAAAAGTATAGACAGTAGAAATTAAAACGTCCTGTGGTGACTCTCCTGCTCCAAGTCGGTCCGTTTGACGTCCTACCCCTCTTAATACCTCTTATTTGCCCTACACTACAACATGTTCAAAGCCAAGTGTAACCCTTGTGAAGGTTTACTTGTAAGATTCCGCCGGAGTTCTTTCCGATAGAACCACCCCTCCGAGCGGCAGTGACTAGATAGGAATTAAATGAAGAGCCTGCTAGGTGAATTATGGAAGCTAGGTATGGAGGAGAGCGCGGTTACCTGCGAGTAGCGCTCGCATCTGCCGCAGAGCTTTGCTGGCGCTGGCGGCGTTCTCCTCTAGCGGCGATGCGTGCAGCTGCGGCGGCTCCATGTTGCGCTCTGAGCGGTAGGTCAGCGGCGCGCACAGTAGTCGGACTGTGCGTGACGTCACACGGTACCCACGGCTGCAGCTGACGGGGCGGTAAGGTGGCAGCGGCGGGGAACAGCTCGTGGACAGCGTGGTAGGAAACCGGGCCGTACCGACCGAGCGAGGCGGCACAGTCGATAGCACAGTTAACTCGCATTCGGCAGGACGACAACTCAAATTTCCAGCCGACCATTCAGGTTTAGGTTTACCGTGGCGCCGAGAAACAGCTGAAATCGTTAAAACTGAACGTAGCTCCAGGCACGATGGAATCCCTACGTCATCCTGTACCCAATTTTCGCTGAGTTAACAGGTCTTCTAACTACAATCTACCGCAGATCCCTCGAACAAAAATCCGAGCCCAGTTGTTGGAAGAAAGCAGAAGACATACACCCGTCTGCAAGATGGGCAGCAGAAGCGATCCACAAAACTACCACCCAATATCCTTAACATCCTTTTGTTGTAGAATCTTAGAGGCAGTGCCTGATCCGTAAAAAAAAAAAAAAGTATTCATACTGTGACCTTCCGGGAGTGGGGGAGGGATTGGAATTAAGACTTTTTGAAACGTCATTTTAACGCTTTTCTGCTCATTTTAAAAATGCTAAAACAGGGCTAAGCCATGTCTCCACAATATCCTTTCTTCCAGGAGTGCTAGTTATGCAAGGTTTGCAGAAGAGCTTCTGTGAAGTTTGGAAGGTAGGAGACGAGGTACTGGCAGAATTGTAGCTGTGAGGAGGGATCGGGAGTCGTGCTTGGGTAGCTCAGATGGTTGCCGGCATGGTAGCTCAGCGTGTTCGAAAAATGGTTCAAATGGCTCTGAGCACTATTCGACTTAACATCTGTGGTCATCAGTCGCCTAGAACTTAGAACTAATTAAACCTAAGGACACCACACACATCCATGCCCGAGGCAGGATTCGAACCTGCGACCGTACCAGTCGCGCGGTTCCGGACTGAGCGCCTAGAACCGCGAGACCACCGCGGCCGGCTCAGCGTGTTCGGTCAGACGGTTACGTGCCCTCTGTAATAAAAAAAACTGAGCTAATCGATCATCAACGAACTTAAACGGATGTCTTACGACGTCCGCCCCGAGCAGACGCAACGAGCAAGAGCGAACAAAATGAGATTAATAAAAATAAAAAAATAAGAAAAAAAGATGGTAGGGCACTTGCCCGCGAAATCAAAGGTCCCGAGTTCGGGTCTCGGTCCGACACACAGTTGTAATCTGCCACGAAGTTTCATATCAGCGCATTCTCCACTGCAGAGTGAAAATCTCATTCTGGAAACTTTTGTACTAGCATAAAATAAAGTTCTATAGTACCACATCTCAAAATTTGCGGTTCTGATTTTGTTCTTCATCAGAGGTACCGTTACGGGGTACCGGTGCTCACCGGTACAAGTCAACAATTGTTGGAACGTATTCTGACCTCAAACGCAATATGGTGCATCGAACGTAATGGTTCAAATGGCTCTGAGCACTGTGGCACTTAACATCTATAGTCATCAGTCCCCTAGAACTTAGAACTACTTAAACCTAACTAACCTAAGGACATCACACAACACCCAGCCATCACGACGCAGAGAAAATTCCTGACCCCGCCGGGAATCGAACCCGGCAACCAGGGCGTGGGAAGCGAGAACGCTACCGCACGACCACGAGATGCGGGCTCGAACGTAATGATTTATTCCATGCTAACCAGGGTGGATATCGAAAACATCTATCATATGGCAGCCAATTCACACTTTTCTCACATGACATGTTAGCTACGAATCAAGTGTTTGGTTCTTTGTCTGATCTGGGGGAAGGGGACCAAACAGCGAGATCATCGGTTCCAGCGGATGAGAGAAGGATGGATAAGGAAATTGGGTGTGCCATTTCAAAAGAACAAATCCCGGCTTTTGCCTGAGGTGATTTAGAGAAACCTAAAACAGGATGGCCGAACGCGGGATTGAACTCTCGTCCTTCCAAATCCGAGTCCAGTGCGCTAACAACTGCGCCACCCCCTCGGTCATGGATCGACGCAGTCACGTAAATGCAATATTTCTTGATTCCCGAAAATCATTTGACTCAGTGCCACATCTACCGTTATTATCAAAATTACGATCTTATGAGGTTGGTACGCGTCTTTCGTGCCTAGCTGCATTCGTGGCACGGAAAAGTTTTAAAATACATTTATTGAACACACATCAAGCAAATAGGTTAAAACACTAGGCTTTCCTCCACAATGATTATAAGGACTAACACAATGTTTGTTGTTGTTGTCTTCAGTCCTGAGACTGGTTTGATGCAGCTCTCCATGCTACTCTATCCTGTGCAAGCTTCTTCATCTCCCAGTACTTACTGCAACCTACATCCTTCTGAATCTGCTTGGTGTATTCATCTCTTGGTCTCCCTCTACGATTTTTACCCTCCACGCTGCCCTCCAATACTAAATTGGTGATCCCTTGATGCCTCAGAACATGTCCTACCAACCGATCCCTTCTTCTGGTCAAGTTGTGCCACAAAATTCTCTTCTCCCCAATCCTATTCAATACCTCCTCATTAGTTACATGATCATTCCACCTTATCTTCAGTATTCTTCTGTAACACCATATTTCGAAAGCTTCTATTCTCTTCTTGTCCAAACTATTTATCGTCCATGTTTCACTTCCATACATGGCTACACTCCATATAAATACTTTCAGAAATGACTTCCTGACACTTAAATCTATACTCGATGTTAACAAATTTCTCTTCTTCAGAAACGCTTTCCTTCCCATTTCCAGTCTACATTTTATATCCTCTCTACTTCGACCATCATCAGTTATTTTGCTCCCCAAATAGCAAAACTCATCTACTACTTTAAGTGTCTCATTTCCTAATCTAATTTCCTCAGAATCACCCGACTTAATTCGACTACATTCCATTACTCTCGTTTTGCTTTTGTTGATGTTCATCTTATATCCTCCTTTCAAGACACTGTTCATTCCGTTCAACTGCTCTTCCAAGTCCTTTGCTGTCTCTGACAGAATTACAATGTCATCGGAGAACCTCGAAGTTTTTATTTCTTCTCCATGGATTTTAATACCTACTCCAAATTTTTCTTTTGTTTCCTTTACTGCTTGCTCAATATACAGATTGAATAATATCAGGGAGAGGCTGCAACCCTGTCTTACTCCCTTCCCAACCACTGCTTCCCTTTCATGTCCCTCGACTCTTATAACTGCCATCTGGTTTCTGTACAAATTGTAAATAGCCTTTCGCTCCCTGTATTTTACCCCTGCCACCTCCATAATTTGAAAAAGAGTATTCCAGTCAACATTGTCAAAAGCTTTCTCTAAGTCTACAAATCCTAGAACCTTAGGTTTGCCTTTTCTTAATCTTTCTTCTAAGATAAGTCGTAAGGTCAGTATTGCCTCACGTGTTCCAACATTTCTACGGAATCCAAACTGATCCTCCCCGAGGTCCGCATCTACCAGTTTTTCCATTCGTCTGTAAAGAATTCGTGTTAGTATTTTGCAGCTGTGACTTATTAAACTGATAGTTCGGTAATTTTCACATCTGTCAGCACCTGCTTTCTTTAGGGTTGGAATTATTATATTCTTCTTGAAGTCTGAAGAAGAGGGTATTCCAGTCAACGGATCTCAAATACAGAAGTATGAAAGCGTGTTTCACATCAAATCACAAAACCAACGCTTTTATTTAAAATGATTATTAAAGGAAAATTATTCAAAAAGTTAATACTTGCGTGAGCAACTAGTGTTCTTAACATTTGCGTAAGAAAAATCACTGGAAACGTTACTGGGCACAACAAGTTATCGAAGTTAGCAAAGCAAAGAGCAAGAACAGGAAAAATATGTACATAAGTAAATTCTGCTTGCGAGTGAGCCACAGAATAGTTAATAACATGACCCGACGTCGCCCAAACTGTCTTGCAGTCGCACAATTAGCTTTAAGCGACAATAAGCAATGAAAGCTCTACAGTCGGCAAGTTTTCCTTAGCTCCAGACGGAAAAATTATTTCCGACCTGATTAAATGTCTGGAAGATATTTACAACTACAAGGCCCAGACTCTAAACCTTACGAGACCCCGCAATAACGGAGTTAACACAACACTTGCAAATGATAAAGACAAAACATAGTAATAACTACTATTGCAAAATGTAATAACTCATTAAACAAAGGAGAGCTTAAAGATGGGCGCCACATGCACAAAAAAGGTGAGATCACTTCATTAATAATTGTGGGCGTGAAATCTCATGGGACTTAACTGCTAAGGTCATCAGTCCCTAAGCTTACACACTAGTTAACCTAAATTATCCTAAGGACAAACACACACACCAATGTCCGAGGGAGGACTCGAAACTCCGCCTGGATCAGCCGCACAGTCTATGACTGCAGCGCCTGAGACCGCTCGGCTAATCCTGTGCGGCCATTAACAATTAGCTTAAGCCTGGGGCAGGAGCAGTTCGTTTCACAAATTTAGCGCCTGAGAGATGTACTACAGACAAGAAACAATTATCAATTCTTGTCAAAGTTTACGATCATAAATGACGACATGAGCGCTGGCCAGCCTACGAGGCAACACAGGAAAATAGTTCACTGAAAGGCTTCAAGCATCTATTAACTGCTTTGTACAAATCCGCACAAGGCGACACGCAAGACAACCAAACAGTTACAGAACTTGGGCTCGGGCACGAGTACGCAGAGATCGAGTAGCGACAAGCTACTCGCAATTAAATCCAAACCATGTTTACGGAAACGTTACCAACGTTACCGGAAACTACAAAGGAAATACTTCCTGAGATGCAACGATTGACCAAACACACAATCCGCGAATCAACGGTTCCTCTCCTAAAAAAGGAAACTCTCTAAAAGTAACCTCTGCAAATACGTACGTCAATACCACATCAAGTTAGGAAGTCTGAGCAGTGATTGCAGTTCGACCGTTAATGTTGTTCCCTCGAACTCTAGGCAACATGGAGTCACCATTTACAAAAAGCGGAGGTGATGGTGCTGCAAACGACCACTTGCGAAGGAATACACACAAGCGTACAGCGATACCGTTTCAGACGGCTTAACGCCAAACATGAACATTTACAACGGAGATTGTTGTCGAAGTTGTTCACCCATCGTAAAAACCAAAAAGTTCAAAAACGTCTAAACCAAAAATGTTACTTGTCGTCCAAGAGCTGACTACTTGCAGGGTTAGTTGCCGAGCTACATTCTTATACCTAGGTTGGACAACGATGCGGCCCTGCAATGGCAACGACTGGCTACTGTGCATGACCACTAGTAGTAGCACTAAGTATGTGCCACCCCACTCTCCATTGTTGCCAAATTTATTCAAGATGGCGGCAATGACGTCATCCAAGATGGCGGCATGTAGACATGGCAACATCGCATGACGTCATCCAAGATGGCGTCTTTAGGTGGGAAAATAGGCCAATTGTGCTACATCCACTAACCTAACCTCAAGAAAAAATGGCGGGAATTTTGAATTTTGGCGTGAAAATAGCCCAATTGTGCTATGTCCACTAACCGAAGCCACCAGAAGAAAAAATGGTGGGAAGCTTGAATTCCAACAGGATAATGCATGCAAAAACCGTACTTTTCTTTATTATTATTGATTATCATTTATTAACATTCATTTTCATTCATTGTCATTTATTATCATTCATTATCATTTATTATTATAGGTCTACCTCTACTAGAAAATTGTGCCAAATTCAAATTCCAACACGATATTGTCTCGAAAACTGTTCTTCTATTTACTATTATCATTTATTATTTATTCAAGATGTCCGATTTTCTTGGTGAGAAAGACATTTTCCTTACATCCATAACAAAAATCTATCACAAATTCAAATCCCAACACCGTAACTAATCACACGTATGAGCTTTCCCCGTCACTTTTCTTTTTTCAGTGGTAGCCTATCATAAACGCGTCAAATAATAAACTGCACTTATACTAACGTAAACCACGTCCTTTGATTTTGCAGGGGGGAAGGGGCTGAAGACTTTATTTTAGGCATTGTTCTCCAACACAGTCAGCACACACATCTTTGATATCGCGGTACAGTCACCACGACGTCTGCACTTCAACTGAATTAGTTCAAATCCTCGCCACCCCCTGGCCAGCGCGCAGAGACACTGCCAACGCGTGTCACGTGAGGTGGCCGGCCACTCGCGCTGGGGGCGAGCCCAGCAATCGCTCCAACGTCGTAAACATGTTTTCGCTGGACACGCTGGAACTTGCAGAATTGGACGTCACAGCGGCCTCTTGTCTGCTCACCACGTGTATTCGTCGCCTCCGCAAGTTTACCGCCAAAATTGTTTGCCTTGGAGCTGAATCACACAACAGTCGACTGTTCCCCACCTCACTTTTGGTGCCAAAGCTGTTTTCCTGGGCACGTTCAAATCTGTCGATGCCGACCGCTCACTGTCCACCACGTGTCCCTGTGCGAGTGAGAGTGCAGTGCTACACTTTTGGCGGCAAAGTTTGCTCTACAGTGGAACCCTCCATGACTATATAACAGCACGTTTGGACCGGACTAAGACACTCGCTAATTGACTCTCTCTCGTGCGTGCATAATAACTGTACAATTGCTGTGCCACCGCCCCGCGTACGCCACACACCCACCATACACGCGGCGGACCAAGTCTTCTGTAAATACCTAACAACTTAATTCCATTTTGTTTTTACTCATATTAAATAATTCAATTTGCAATTTCATATACGTATGCAAAGGTGTTCAACTACCTAATTTCAACTACTTTTCGAGGACCAGACAGCCACCTCTTCCTAGGAACCAGCGCCGAGTTTGAATTCTGGCACTAAAGAAAGTGCATTTGTACCAACCTCCTAGGAACGAGCGCCAAGTTTGAAATCTTTCAGTAAACAAAGCTCACTTGAGCTCCCGCCACCAACTTAAGAAAATAGTTGCAAACGAAGCTCATCACCACTAAACTAAGCCACCAGCATTCAACCTCTTCCTACGTATTTGGCTAAAAGGACTCGCCCTGCACTAGGCCCATGGATGGAGGAACCCATTTACTTTATTTAGGAATGGAGTGTATGTATCACACCGACATGTTCCACACCATAAAGACCTGCAAAACACTACTACATAATTCATTTATAATGCTCTAGACAAACGCTTGCTAATTGTAAACAGTTAAAAATAACTCATAGGACAGCCTACACACATGCAAACTGCTCGTAAATAATGCATAACATTTACGTCCAAATAGCCAAACAACTGCTAATTTTCTGCAATAATTTCAGTGCATAGGCTGATGGAAGGAGGAACGAGTGTACTTTATTTACACTCATGGAAATGGAAAAAAGAACACATTGACACCGGTGTGTCAGACCCACCATACTTGCTCCGGACACTGCGAGAGGGCTGTACAAGCAATGATCACACGCACGGCACAGCGGACACACCAGGAACCGCGGTGTTGGCCGTCGAATGGCGCTAGCTGCGCAGCATTTGTGCACCGCCGCCGTCAGTGTCAGCCAGTTTGCCGTGGCATATCGCAGTCTTTAACACTGGTAGCATGCCGCGACAGCGTGGACGTGAACCGTATGTGCAGTTGACGGACTTTGAGCGAGGGCGTATAGTGGGCATGCGGGAGGCCGGGTGGACGTACCGCCGAATTGCTCAACACGTGGGGCGTGAGGTCTCCACAGTACATCGATGTTGTCGCCAGTGGTCGGCGGAAGGTGCACGTGCCCGTCGACCTGGGACCGGACCGCAGCGACGCACGGATTCACGCCAAGACCGTAGGATCCTACGCAGTGCCGTAGGGGACCGCACCGGCACTTCCCAGGAAATTAGGGACACTGTTGCTCCTGGGGTATCGGCGAGGACCATTCGCAACCGTCTCCATGAAGCTGGGCTACGGTCCCCCACACCGTTAGGCCGTCTTCCGCTCACGCCCCAACATCGTGCAGCCCGCCTCCAGTGGTGTCGCGACAGGCGTGAATGGAGGGACGAATAGTGACGTGTCGTCTTCAGCGATGAGAGTCGCTTCTGCATTGGTGCCAATGATGGTCGTATGCGTGTTTGGCGCCGTGCAGGTGAGCGCCACAATCAGGACTGCATACGACCGAGGCACACAGGGCCAACACCCGGCATCATGGTGTGGGGAGCGATCTCCTACACTGGCCGTACACCTCTGGTGATCGTCGAGGGGACACTGAATAGTGCACGGTATTCCAAACCGTCATTGAACCCATCGTTCTACCATTCCTAGACCGGCAAGGGAACTTGCTGTTCCAACAGGACAATGCACGTCCGCATGTATCCCGTGCCACCCAACGTGCTCTAGAAGGTGTAAGTCAACTACCCTGGCCAGCAAGATCTCCGGATCTGTCCCCCATTGAGCATGTTTGGTACTGGATGAAGCGTCGTCTCACGCGGTCTGCACGTCCAGCACGAACGCTGGTCCAACTGAGGCGCCAGGTGGAAATGGCATGGCAAGCCGTTCCACAGGACTACATCCAGCATCTCTACGATCGTCTCCATGGGAGAATAGCAGCCTGCATTGCTGCGAAAGGTGGATATACACTGTACTAGTGCCGACATTGTGCATGCTCTGTTGCCTGTGTCTATGTGCCTGTGGTTCTGTCAGTGTGATCATGTGATGTATCTGACCCCAGTAATTGGTCAATAAAGTTTCCCCTTCCTGGGACAATGGTGTTCTTATTTCAATTTCCAGGAGTGTATTTGGGGCATATCCTTTTGAACCTTTTGCATCTCATAGGTATCGATATGTAAGACTGACATAAGACATTTTCTGAACTCCAGTAGTGCACTACACCCTAACCTGCAAGAAAATGGCGGTAATTTTGAATTTTGGCGTGAAAATAGACCAATTAGGCTACATCCACTAACCTAAGCCTCCAGAAAAAACAGGCGGGAAGTTTGAATTCCAACAGGATACTGCATGCAAAACCGTACATGTCTTTATTATTATTCATTATTATTGATTATCATTTGTTATCATTCATTATCATTTATTATTATTTATTATTATTGGCCTACCTTCACGAGAAAATTCACCCCAAATTCCAATTCGAATACAGTAATGGTTTCTAAATCATTGTTGTCTTTATTATTATTAATTATCATTTATTATTTATTAATAATTATTATTTATTATCATTTATTATTATTTATTATTGTTGGCCTACCTCCACTAAAATAGAAAATCGCGCCATGTTGAAATTCACACTCCACAATCTCTTCACGAGAAAATTCACCCCAAATTCCAATTCCAATACAGTAATGGTTTCTAAATCATTGTTGTCTTTATTATTATTCATTATCATTTATTATTTATTAATAATTATTATTTATTATTATTTATTATTATTGGCCTACCTCCTCTAACATAGAAAATCGCGCCATGTTCAAATTCACACTCCAGAATCTCTGGATAACCGTACTTCTATTTTTTATTATTACCATTTACTATTATTTATTAGCATTTATTATTATTTATTCAAGATGGTCGATTTTGGCGGCAAGAAAGCCAAGTCCCATACTTCCGTAACAAAAAATCCCCCACAAATTCAAATTCAAACACGAGAATCTGTCACACCTACGAAAAAAAGAGACCAACGGGGCCATGTGCACTAACCTAAGTCCACCTCATCCTACGAAGTTTGAATTTTTCGCAGTCACTTATTGTTTCACTCCTAAGCTATGAAAATCGCGTCAAATAATAATAAAGTGCACGTAAGTCACCTCCTGTGAATTCGTGGGTAAAGGACTGAAATCTTTATTTCAAACAGTACCGTCATCACTTGTTCTCCAACAGAGTTAGCACACATTCAAGAGGTCGCAGTCCAACCGCCACGAGGTCCCCAGTCCAACTGAATTAGTTCATATGGTCACCGCCGACCCGCACCGGACCGCGCGCCACCAGCAAGCGAGCGGTCGCCTCACGTGACGGCCGCCCGGATGCGTCAGTGCCCGCTGCCGGTCCAGCCGCCGCTCACGTCACAGCCTACTGCCGCCGGCTCGATTCGCAGGCCCGCGTTGGTCCAGCGACGTAAACATGTTTTCCTGGACAGTGGAGTCCGCCCCCACCGACCAGTTGGCGCCAAAGTTTTTCGAGGGACAGGTTGGAACCTGCCGATCCAGCCTTCATAACGGTCGGTCAGTTGATCCGGCACCTGGTTGACAAAGTTTGCTCGAGAGTGGAATCCTCCATGACGTCACAACAAGTGGTCCAGCACAGACGCTCTCCACGACGTCCTTCGCTAAGTTAATTGATCAACCCACTCTCATTATTCAATCCACATTCTGCACTTACCTAATCGGAGATTATCGCGAAAACACACGCCCGTACACGTGTGCCTACGCTCGCACCGAGCTTAGTACCTCCGCAAGTGAATGTAACAAAGTTCCCATGACTACTTAATCAAAGTGATCAATTAATTAACCTCACCGATGCGGAAACTTCCACCTCCACCTAGACCGAGAATCAATTTTCACCATTGCCACCCCCACCTGTGCTTGGAATGAAATAGTTAAAGTCCCTACCGACCACCACGGCCCCTTACCGACCCATGTTCGTCGGCTAACATGTACTAACGTGTACTGCCGTTTACTAATGTGCACCAACCTACATTAACGTATATCACATTTTTTCTGTACAAATAAGCCAAATTTGAATTCTGATGGTCAGTTCGTGTTTCGCTACCAACACAAGAAAATTGGGGCAAACGAAGTCACTAACCTAAGTCACCTGTGATGATTCAAAATCGTCTGCTTTGCCTCTCTCACACACCACGAGCGCGAGACCACCCACGTCACAGCCTGGACATGCTCCTCTGTAAATATTCTAGCTAAACTATGGCCCGAATACTGTTGTTCAATCCACACGGTCTAGGACACGGCCAGAGCACACCCCCAGTACCTAAGCCGAGAACATGGCTCGCCCCACCTAGTTAACCGCTGAGAGGCGGAGATACGCTGTAATCACATCCCTCGCGCTCTCGTAGCTACTTGCCTCAGCAATTCGGTCTAACAAAACCTTCAAGTAGAAAAAATAATAACCAACTCGAACTCTCTCATATTCTATATCGTCTCACAAATACTTAACGTACATTTTATTTAGGCATCGAGATATATATCACTCTCAAACAAAAAACACTCGCCCTGACGGACCTGGTGTCATGTTACACAGTCGGCATACACGCAAACAGCTCCTATTCAGTGCACAATATTAAACTGCTCCTAAATAATGCCGTACACATAACTTTAAACATCATCAGTACTCGTAATCTGTCCAAATAACGCACAGCAAAATAACTCAACAGACGCGCGCAGTCAACCTGTCCCACACTTAGTCACACGTCCGACAGCTCTCAATTCACTCAAAGGTTTCTGTTCGACCCCTCAAACATGACTTGATGACAGCCGCATTCACACCTAACACCTGAGAAATTCATATCACCTACACGCCGAACATGACTATCCAAGCCAGGACGCTCGCGTCGTCTGTCACCTTCCTAGCTCAGTGCGGTCCAACACACATGTTAAGGTTCAAATGGCTCTGAGCACTATGGGACTTAACGTCTATGGTCATCAGTCCCCTAGAACTTAGAACTACTTAAACCTAACTAACCTAAGGACAACACACAACACCCACCCAGCCATCACGAGACAGAGAAAATCCCTGACCCAACCGGGAATCGAACCCGGGAACCCGGGCGCGGGAAGCGAGTACGCTACCGCACGACCACGAGGTGCGGGCACACATGTTAAGGCCGCATTCCATTGCTTGCCGGCCTATTTGCGACACATCTCCACCTCTACGTCTGTTGTCAGAAGAGCCGAGAGCGAGTTCACACACACATCCCAGTGCTGCCCTCCCCTTACAATCTAAAACGATCATCATACTATTTAAAAACCTCTCCAAAATTGTATAGTTCTTCCCCCCCCCCCCCCCAGAAATAGTTAACGTTCGATTTCGTGTTTTCTCAGCTTATTTGTAAATTCAAATTCTTACCCTAACAGAACTTGTTCACCAAAATAATACTGCATGCACTCCTAACCTCATACCCTTCCAGCTCTCAACATACGCAATAGTTCTCAACCCTCCTATATCCCAGAACAACCGATTAATCATTCCTATTACTTTCTATCGAATTTACAGGCCTAATTTCCTAAGGACCCGTTATCGAAGTACCATCGTGCTTTTTTTTCTAGGCTTTATGTGCTTATTTTTACAGAGATCGCTAAATTACCTCCACAGCCCCTCAGTTTACACACACACACACACACACACACACACACACACACACACACACACACAGATAGAGAGAGAGAGAGAGAGAGAGAGACACGGTCATCCTCTCTAGTCATTCCATAACATAAGCAATATTAACTTTACAATCCATTACATACAGACCCTACACAATGTAAGCCACAGTAACTTTACAATATCGACTATATGCCCCAATGTTCTCCATTCCTAAGGAAGCGCTGTGAACCTGCTCTTTCTTTTTACACACGTGACACTCAGCGGTAATCAGCCCTTCTACATCAACGGACATAAGTCCCTCTCATAACTGGTCCACAATTTCGGCAATCGCTTCCCCTCAACACAAATGCGGCACTTTCTCTTCTTCCTTGCCTTCTCTCCACACTCAGACTACAAGAACACACCAAAATTTTTCGAAGTACAGCATCCTGTAAACCACTGAGTAACTAGAAACAAACAGACCAAAAAATGATATTCTCGAATACCGAAGTCGTTGATGTCATTATACTTACAGTTAAGTGTTACGATCACGGTCTCAATTGACTGGCATTCGACAATGAGCAAGTATCGGAAATACACTCTCTTGACCCCTGTTACTCTGGAAATATCTCTACCGTCCTTACGACTTCCTCTCTACTCATCACATAACATAAACAATATTAACTTTACAGTACCATATATATAGGCGCTACACAATGTGTACCACATTAACTTTACAATACAGTATTCATACATTTGACACAAAACAGTGTACTTATCCAGTATGTCTCTACAGCATGCGAAAAACATTTCCTATTCCTACAGTGTCTATATACCCCAATGCGCTCCAATCTCAGGAAAGCACCGTCAATCTGCTCTTTCCCTCTACAGACTCGACACTCAGAGCTAATCTTCCCTCTTACATCAACGAATCTAAGTCACCCTCAGAACTCTTTTTACAAATTCAGTATCATCCCCTTCCTCAGTACAAACACCTTACTGTCTCTCCTTCCTTGTCTGTTCGCTTTTCTACAAACAACCGCAGACTCATAGGCTGCAAGAAAACATGTACTTCTCCATACTATTACACGATTTTAGGTGTACTTCTCAATATCATGCACTAGGCTACATCCTACCGATCACTAGTTCATCATAATTCCCATGATATAGAGTTCAAATTAATTCTCTACAAACGCCGAACTTTATCTGTGCGCAGCATGCTGTAAACCACTGACTAACTAGAAACAAACATACGCAAAATGATATTTCCACTCTCGAATACCGGTCCCAGTCATGTAATATATTCGAGATCTTGGCTATAATTTACACGTCAACTAAGGTCTGTTCCATGTCTAGAGAACAGACAAGCGTGTATCCAACACGCCACAATCGATCTTCACTCAACGAAATAAAGGAAGCAAATGTGCAGAAGTAGTCAACCGAACAATCTACATCCCATCGAATAACACTCCAACCCAAATCAATCATCTCAAATTCTGACTTGATCAGCAAAGCTGCCCAGCACATACTGTTAATTCGCTATTCAGCCGTCTAGAGGACAACAGAATTAACTCTTACAGATCGATACACTCCAACAGGTCTCTGCATTCGGACAGCTGCTCCAGTTATTTATTATCATTTATGATCATTTATTATTATTTATTATAATTTATTATTTATTATTATTTATATGATGCGTGTGTGTTCGCGATGAGGTCTGGAGTCCAACTGGGTAAGTACACATCGCCACCAGCAGAAGGCCTCATTCAAGATGTACGATTTTGGTAGGCTTAAGTACTGGGAGTGTGCTCTGGCCATGTCCTAGACTGTGTGTATTGAACAAAACTATTCGGTCCATAGTTTAGCTAGAATATTCACAGAGGACTATATCCGACGCGAGTATAAAGGTCCAGGCTGCGACGTGATTGGTCTCGCGCTCGTGGTGTGTGAGAGAGGCAAAGCAGACGATTTTGAATCATCACAGGTGACTTAGGTTAGTGGCTTCGGTTTGGCCCAATTTTCTTGTGCTGGTAGCGAAACACGAACTGACCATCAGAATTCAAACTTGGCTTATTTGTACAGAAAAAATGTGATATACGTTAATGTAGGTTGGTGCACGTTAGTAAACGGCAGAACACATTAGTACATGTTAGCCGACGAACATGGGTCGGTAAGGGGCCGTGGTGGTCGGTAGGGACTTTAACAATTTCGTTCCAAGCCCAGGTGGGGGTGGCAATGGTGAAAATTGATTGCCGGTCTAGGTGGAGGTGGAAGTTTCTGCATCAGTGAGGTTAATTAATTGATCAATTTGATTAAGTAGTCATGGGAACTTTGTTATATTCACTTGCGGAGGTACTAAGCTCGGCGCGCGGGAAGGCTCACGTGTACGGGCGTGTGTTTTCGCGATAATCTCCGATTAGGTAAGTGCAGAATGTGGATTGAATAATGAGAGTGGGTTGATCAATGAACTTAGCGAAGGACGTCGTGGAGAGCGTCTGTGCTGGACCACTTGTTGTGACGTCATGGAGGATTCCACTCTCGAGCAAATTTTCTCGCCAAACGCGCGGCAGGGCATTCTTTGTCAACCAGGTGCCGGATCAACCGACGGACCGTTATGAAGGCAGGTTCCAACCTGTCCAGCGAACAGCTTTGGCGCCAACTGGTCGGTGGGGGCGGTCTCCACTGTCCAGGAAAACATGTTTACATCGCTGGACAAATGCGGGCCTGCGAATCGAGCCGGCGGCTGACGTGAGCGGCCGCTGGACCGGCAGCGGGCACTGACGCATCTGCTCGCTTGCTGGTGGCGCGCTGTCCGGTGCGGGTCGGCGGTGACCATATGAACTAATTCAGTTGGACTGGGGACCTCGTGGCGGTTGGACTGCGACCTCTTGAAGGTGTACTAACTCTGTTGGAGAACAAGTGATGACGGTACTGTTTGAAATAAAGACTTCAGTCCTCTTCCCACGAATTCACAGGAGGCGATTTACGTGCACTTTATTATTATTTGACCCGATTTTCATGGCTTAGGAGTTGGTCTCTTTTTTTTCGTAGATGTGACAGATTATCGTGTTTGAATTTGAATTTGTGAGGGATTTTTTGTTATGGAAGTAAGGGAATTGGCTTTCTTCCCGCAAAAATCGACCATCTTGAATAAATGATAATAAATGCTAATAAATAATAGTAAATGGTAATAATAATAAATAGATGTACGGTTTTCCAGAGATTCTGGAGTGTGAATTTCAACATGGCGCAATATTCTATGTTAGTGGATGTAGTTCCACTATAGAGCAAACTTTGCCGCCAAAAGTGTAGCACTGCGTTCTCGCTCACAGAGGGACACGTGGTGGACGGTGAGGAGTCAGCATCGACAGGTTTGAACGTGTTCAGGAAAACAGCTTTGGCACCAAAAGTGTGGTGGGGAAGAGCCGACTGTTGTGTGATTCAGCTCCAAGGCAAACAATTTTGGCGGGAAACGTGCGGAGGTGACGAATACACATGGTGGGCGGACAAGGGGCCGCTGTGACGTCCAACTGTGCAAGTTCCAGTGTGTCCAGCGAAAACATGTTTACGACGTGGGAGCGATTGCTGGGCTCGCCCCCAGCGCGAGTGGCCGGCCACCTCACGTGACACGCGTTGGCAGTGTCTCTGCGCGCTGGCCAGGGGGTGGCGAGGATTTGAACTAATTCAGTTGGAGTGCGGACGTCGTGGTGACTGTACCGCGATATCAAAGATGTGTGTGCTGACTGTGTTGGAGAACAATGCCTGAAATAAAGTCTTCAGCCCATTACAAGGCCCTGCAAAATCAAAGGACGCGGTTTACGTTAGTGTAAGTGCAGTTTATTATTTGATGCGATTATGATAGGCTACCACTGAAAAAAGAAAAGTCACGAGGGAAGCTCATATGTGTGATCAATTATGGTGTTGGGATTTGTATTTGTGACAGATTTTTGTTATGGATGTAAGGAAAATGTCTTTCTCACCAAGAAAATCGGACATCTTGAATAAATAATAAATGATAATAATAAATAGAAGTACAGTTTTTGAGACAATATTGTATTGGAATTTGAATTTGGCGCAATTTTCTAGTGAAGGTAGACCTATAATAATAAATGATTATGAATGATATAAATGTCAATGAATGATAATCAATGTTAATAAATGATAATCAATAATAATAAAGAATAGTACGGTTTCTGCATGCATTATCCCGTTGGAATTCAAGCTTCCACCATTTTTTCTTCTGGTGGATGCGGTTAGTGGACGTAGCACTACTGGGCTATTTTCACGCCAAAATTCAAAATTCCCGCCATTTTTTCTTGAGGTTAGGTTAGTGGATGTAGCACAATTGGCCTATTTTCCCGCCTAAAGCCGCAATCTTGGATGACATCATGCGATGTTACCTAGTCTACATGCTGCCATCTTGGATGACGTCATTGCCGCCATCTTGAATAAATTTGCCAACAATGGAGAGTGGGGTGAAACATACTTAGTCCTACTACTGCCACTTTCCGCTGAGGACACTGCAACTACCGGAAGCCAATGCGCTGGTACGTGTCCAGATTAATCAGAGAAACAGCTGCGCCTGTGTACAAATGGAAATCCGCCATTGTCTCATTAATGTCCAGCTGCAACATGAGACACTGTGTCGTGCCTGCTGTTGCTATGAGCACCAGGAATGTAGCGTGTAGCGTCCTGACAGCCCATGTGATTGATGCACACCGGCCAAGGTGAACACTCACTAGGTGCCCAGGTTTGTGGTATGCAGAACACATGACATCACGAAAAGGGCAGTGACACCGCTGATGCTAATGGCCGCAATCTGGACATGATTTGACACCAATGGGAAGAAAAACGTTGAGTGAGCCTCCTCTCGCTTTACGACATGCTGATGGCGATCAAAGCGCTTCCGTTTGTACGTGTGTACCGACGATTCGGGTGGGAGATTGCTAACTACTCAACTATCTGCTGAATCTCGCATCGTGAGACTATCGGATAAACGAATGCTCGATAGATTGGATGTTGACGTTGACTGGAAGTCATCAGTTGATCATAGAGCACAATGGCGGAAATAGGAGTAACCCACTGAATTACAGACCCCTATCAATGACCTCAATTTGTACCCGCCAGGGTAGCCGAGAGCACTAACCCCCTGCTTCCTGGACTCGGGTAGGTGCGACTGCCCCGGATCGAATCCGCCCGGCGGATTAACGATGAGGGCCGATGTGCCGGCCAGCCTGGATGTGGTTATTAGGCGGTTTTCCACATCCCGCTAGGTGAATACCGGGCTGGTCCCCATGTTCCGCCTCCGTTCATTGGCTCATAGACATCTGAACACTTTCGGACTATTGCATGGATTACACTCGACACAGACAGTTGGGGTACACTAATTCCGTCCTGGGGGGTACGGGGTAGCGGCAGGAAGGACATCCGGCCACTCCTTAAACATTAACATGCCAAATCTGATTAACGATGGCTGACCTTATGTGACTGTGGGACAAGGCTCAAGCGATAGATAGACAGATACATCACTGTACTCGTACATTATGAATCACCTTGAAGAAAATGACTTATTGATACATAACCAACACGGATTCAGAAAATATCATTCTTGAGCAACACAGCTAGCTCTTTGTTCCCATGAAGTAATAAGTGCTTTCGACAAGGGATCTCAGATCGATTCCATATTCCTAGATTTCCAGAAGGCTTTTGATACTGTTTCTAGCAAGCGACTATTAATCAGACTGCATGCATATGGAGTATTGTCTCAGTTGCGTGACTGGATTCGTGATTTCCTCTCAGGGAGGTTACAGTTCGTAGTGATGGACGGTAAATCATCGAGTAAAACAGAAGTGATATCTAGCGTTCTGCAAAGTAGTGTCATAGGCCCTCTGCTGTTCCTGATTTACATAAATGATCTAGGTTATAATCTGAGCAGACCCCTTAGATTGTTTACAGATGACGCTGTAATATACCGTCTAGTAAAATCATCAGACGATCAATTCCAATTAGAAAATGATCTAGAGAGAATTTCTGTATGGCGCGAAAAGTGGCAATTAGAACTAAACAAAGAAAAGGGCGAGGTCATCCACATGGGTACTAAAATAAATCCGATAAATTTTGGGTATACGATAAATTGTACAAATCTAAGGGCTGTCAATTCGACTAAATACCTAGGAATTACAATTACGAGAAACGTAAATTGGAAAGATCACATGTTAGAAGACGTGACAAACCCACTGAAGAGACAGCCTACATTACACTTGTCTGTCCTCTGCTGGAATACTGCTGCGCGGTGTGGGATCATTACCAGGTAGGATTGACAGAGGGCTTCGAAAAAGTGCAAATTACGGCAGCTCGTTATGTGTTATCGCGCAATAGGGGTGAAGGTGCCACTGATACGACGCGCGCGTTGGGATGGCAGTCACTGAAACAAAGGCAATTTACTTTGCTGCGAGATCTATTTACGAAATTTCAATCGCAAACTTCCTCTTCTGAATGCGAAAATATTTTGTTGACACCCACCTACGTAGGGAGAAATGATCATCATAATACAATAAAAGAAATCAGAGCTCGAACTAAAAGATTTAGGTGTTCCTTTTTCCCACTCGCAGTTCGAGAGTGGAATGGTAGAGAAGTAGTATGAAAGTACACTACTGGCCATTAAAATTGCTACACCAAGGAGAAATGCAGATGATAAACGGGTTTTCATTGGACAAATACACTCATGGAAATTGAAATAAGAACACCGTGAATTCATTGTCCCAGGAAGGGGAAACTTTATTGACACATTCCTGGGGTCAGATACATCACATGATCACACTGACAGAACCACAGGCACATAGACACAGGCAACAGAGCATGCACAATGTCGGCACTAGTACAGTGTATATCCACCTTTCGCAGCAATGCAGGCTGCTATTCTCCCATGAAGACGATCGTAGAGATGCTGGATGTAGTCCTGTGCAACGGCTTGCCATGCCATTTCCACCTGGCGCCTCAGTTGGACCAGCGTTCGTGCTGGACGTGCAGACCGCGTGAGACGACGCTTCATCCAGTCCCAAACATGCTCAATGGGAGACAGATCCGGAGATCTTGCTGGCCAGGGTAGTTGACTTACACCTCCTAGAGCACGTTGGGTGGCACGGGATACATGCGGACGTGCATTGTCCTGTTGGAACAGCAAGTTCCCTTGCCGGTCTAGGAATGGTAGAACGATGGGTTCGATGACGGTTTGGATGTACCGTGCACTATTCAGTGTCCCCTCGACGATCACCAGAGGCGTACGGCCAGTGTAGGAGATCGCTCCCCACACCATGACGCCGGGTGTTGGCCGTGTGTGCCTAGGTCGTATGCAGCCCTGATTGTGGCGCTCACGTGCACGGCGCCAAACACGCATACGACCATCATTGGCACCAAGGCAGAAGCGACTCTCATCGCTGAAGACGACATGTCTCCATTCGTCCCTCCATTCACGCCTGTCGCGACACCACTGGAGGTGGGCTGCACGATGTTGGGGCGTGAGCGGAAGACGGCCTAACGGTGTGCGGGACCGTAGCCCAGCTTCATGGAGACGGTTGCGAATGGTCCTCGCCGATACCCCAGGAGCAACAGCGTCCCTAATTTCCTGGGAAGTGGCGATGCGGTCCCCTACGGCACTGCGTAGGATCCTACGGTCTTGGCGTGCATCCGTGCGTCGCTGCGGTCCGGTCCCAGGTCGACGGGCACGTGCACCTTCCGCCGACCAATGGCGAAAACATCGATGTACTGTGGAGACCTCACGCCCCACGTGTTGAGCAATTCGGCGGTACGTCCACCCGGCCTCCCGCATGCCCACTATACGCCCTAGCTCAAAGTCCGTCAACTGCAATTACGGTTCACGTCCACGCTGTCGCGGCATGCTACCAGTGTTAAAGACTGCAATGGAGCTCAGTATGCCACGGCAAACTGGCTGACACTGACGGCGGCGGTGCACAAATGCTGCGCAGCTAGCGCCATTCGACGGCCAACACCGCGGTTCCTGGTGTGTCCGCTGTGCCGTGCGTGTGATCATTGCTTGTACAGCCCTCTCGCAGCGTCCGGAGCAAGTATGGTGGGTCTGACACACCGGTGTCAATGTGTTCTTTTTTCCATTTCCAGGAGTGTATATTATACTAGAACTGACATGTTATTACATTTTCACGGAATTTGGGTGCATAGATCCTGAGAAATAAGTACGAAGAACAACCACCTCTGACCGTAATAACGGCCTTGATACGACTGGGCATTGAGTCAAACAGAGCTTGGATGGCTTGTACAGGTACAGCTGCCCATGCAACTTCAACACTACAGTTCATCAAGGGTAGTGACTGGCGTATTGTGACCAGCCAGTTGCTCGGCCACCATTGACCAGACGTTTTCAATTAGTGAGAGATCTGGAGAATGTGGTGGCGAGGGCAGCAGTCGAACATTTTCTGTATCCAGAAAGGCCCGTACAGGACCTGCAACGTGCAGTCGTGCATTATCCTGCTGAAATGTAGGGTTTCACAGGGATCGAATGAAGGGCAGAGACACAAGTCGTAACACATCTGAAATGTAACGTCCACTGTTCAAAGTGCCGTCAATGCGAACAAGAGGTGACCGAGTCGTGTAACCAATGGCACCCCATACCATCACGCCGGGTGATACGCCAGTATGGCGATGACGAATACACTCTTAGGATGTTCGTTCATCGCGATGTCGCCAAATACGGAAGCGACTATCATGATGCTGTAAACAGAACCTGGATTCTTCTGAAAAATGACGTTGTGCCATTCGTGCACCCAGGTTCGTCGTTGAGTACACCATCACAGGCGCTCCTGTCTGTGATGGAGCGTCAAGGGTAACCGCAGCCATGGCCTCCGAGGTGATAGTCAATGCCGCTGCAAACGTTATCAAACTGTACGTGCAGATGGTTGTCGTCTTGCAAACGTCCCCATCTGTTGACTCAGGGATCGATACGTGGCTGCACGATCCGTTACAGCCATGCGGATAAGATGTCTGTCATCTCGACTGCTAGTGACACGAGGACGTAGGGATCCAGCACGGCGTTCCGTATTACCCTCCTGAACCCACCGATTCCATATTCTGCTAACAGTCATTGGATCTCGACCAACGCGAGCAGCAATGTCGCGATACGATAAACCGCAATCGCGACAGGCTACATTCCGACCTTTATCAAAGTCGGAAACGTGATGGTACGCATTTCTCCTCCTTACACGAGGCATCACAACAACGTTTCACCAGGCAACGCCGGTCACCGCTGTTGGTGTATGAGAAATCGGTTGAAAACTTTCCTCATGTTAGCACGTTGTAGGTGTCGCCACCAGCGCCAACGTTGTGTTAATGCTCTGAAAAGCTAATCATTTGCATATCACAGCCTCTTCTTCCTGTCGGTTAAATTTCGTGTTTGTAGCACGTCATCTTCGTGGTGTAGCAATTTTAATGGTCAGTAGTGTAGCTCGATGAACCCTCTCCCAGGCACTTAAGTGTGAATTGCAAAGTAACCATGTAGATGTAGATGTAGAACAATGCCGGCCGGAGTGGCCGAGCGGTTCTAGGCACTTCAGTCTGGGGGTTAGTTAGGTTTAAGTAGTTCTAAGTAGTGGACTGACGACCTCAGATGGTAAATTCCATAGTGCTCAGAGCCATTTGAACCATTTGTAGAACAGTACTAGCAGTGTCGAACCAGACGAATCGTGAAACAGCTTGCGCTGGCACAGTTACTCCTTGAGCTCTGTCAATTTTTGACACATATCTGAAGGTGACATCGGGCACCTTTAAAGCTCTCGCACTAATTTCTCGAGTAGGAGTAAGACAAATAACATCATAGATCAAGAAGCCCGCATAAGACATGTCATACCGTTTACAGGAAAAACCGTACTTTCGTGCCAAGCCCTGTAAATCAAGAGACCACACTGCGCAGGATTGATTACTTTGCTTAACAGCTTTTGTGGCTTCGGGTATACTGGTACATGTATGCCTGGCAGATTGGACGATCAGTCGGTAAGGGCATTAATTTACGCCCGGCGGGTAAGATAGCCTGACGACTAGGTGCGGGATCAGATAAACGTGCACAAAAGAATAGCGAGTCGCTATTGTCCGTATTCCAACATTCCTGCCAACGCCACTGCTAATTGCACTTCTTTGTAATGTCAGAAGGCGCTACAGCTTTCATCTGCTCCTGGTTCCTTTCTACTTGCGAGTCCATCTAATACACATAATTTTATTTCCCAAGGCAAATGACACAAGCATATAAAATCTAAAACGCACGAATTATACTAATGAACTTATATAACAGATGTTACGAAAGGAGACCAGTGCAGCAGATACGTGCGGTTTCTCAGCAACACTCGCTGCCAGGCAGAACAGCAGACAGTCGAGTTTTCGGCGTCTTCACTAGGTGCTGGTCGCTTTAAAACTTTACGTCTCGTAACGTATTGAGCCGATATTAATGAGTTTTTATAGGTTACAGGCAGATATATTTCTAGCGTAAATCTCAAGTTACACAAACCCTGGAATAGTTTTGATGTTCTATTTCGTTTTTACCAAAAACAGCAATCTATGTGACTGTAGAGAGTGGCACTGATTTTAGAATGATTGATACTTCAGAGTGGTTCTACGCGCACTGGAAAGAGCGACTCGCTTACAGAGGCCGAAGTCTGCAGCGAGGCGCACAATAGCTCCATATGGAGATGGTATCTGTTCTTTCAGACATGTCCGAAACAACAGATACCATCTCCATATATAGTTCAGGTTAACTGGCCATGACCTTCTTCTGCGCTGACGCTCACGCATTTCCCGAACTCTTACGGGACTCGGTCAGATTGCCGCGAGTAATCAGCGTAGTCGGTATGGGCACTACTAATGTGGGTGTGGACATTAAGCTGGGAATATGGATCTAACGGGAAGCGTGCAAGGGATGTAGCTCAGCGGTAGCTCAGCGTGTTCGGTCAGAGGGTTATGCTCTCTGTAGCAGCAAAAAAAAAAAAAAAAAAAAAAAAAAAAAAAAAAAAAGACGGGCCTGAGTTAATCGATCGGTCGCGCGGGATTAGCCGAGCGGTTTAAGGCGCTGCAGTCGTGGGCTGTGCGGCTGGTTCCGGCGGAGGTTCGAGTCCTCCCTCGGGCGTGGGTGTGTGTGTTTGTCCTTAGGGTAATTTGGGTTAAGTAGTGCGTAAGCTTAGGGACTAATGACCTTAGCAGTCACGTCCCATAAGATTTCACACACTTTCATTTCAGTTCATCGATCAACAACGAACTTAGACGGATATCTTAGGACGTCCGCCCCGAGCAGATGCAACGAACAAAAGCGAACAAAATGAGATTAAAAAAAAAAAAGGATGGTGAGAGCGTCTGCCATATATGCAGGAGACCCCGGGTTCGATACCCGGTCGGGACACACTTTTTAACTGTCGCCGTTGATATATATCAACCACTGACGACAGCGTAGGGTCTTGATTTAACTATCATTTCACAATAGCTTCGTCCGTTTTAGCCGGTCGGGCAGTCAGGACGCTCGGTCCTGGCAGCCGCGAGAAGGTTAACACACTGATTAAACTTGAGTCTGGCTACAGCGACGTGAGTTTGGTGACCGTAATAGCCAATCAGCAAAAAAGAAATGTCAGGAAAAGTCGAGCTACTAAGATCCGAGAGTGGGCGTAATTTTCGCACCACTTCGTAAAGTTTACAGCTGGAAGAGAGTAAGAGCGCACCCTGAAGGTCGAAGTTCGTTATTTGATTTTTCTTGTACTGAAGAACATAACACGGCAAATGGACCTCACAACTCTAGTTATCTCGTCTAAACAAGCAAATGATGAAGGGGGATGCGAACAAACTGCAGACGCCGACTATTGTTGGTTTTGCAGAAGCTATAACAGCTGTCTCTGCTGTTGCTGGTGGGTGACACACAGTTAATGATAACTCGCGCTGGTGGTGACCTAGACACCAGTGCAACGAAACAGGCGTTTCTGAAGGTAAATGATAGTGAAGATCACGTAGTGAACGAATAACCGAATCAAGCCCAGAGGGTCGCAAAGTTGTCGCATATAGAACAATGCAGGGGGCAATCCAAACTACAAACGTAAATCTGGCAGAGACGAAATTTTGATGTTCAATGACTCGTAACTAAAGGCTTCAGTGATCGGCGAGAGACTGCTTAGCAACATCCAGGCTGCAGTTCGTAGAGCTAAACAATCGGTCAGAGAGTGGCGCCATCACAAGTACTTAGGCTGGAGCCCGAGTACCTCTGAAGCGTTCTCCTTATCGATACTCGGGCTAGGAAATGAATCCGGTTCGCCGTCGGATCTTTAGTTATAAGCAAGAGAAATCAAGAACTGCGACAAGGACTGAGTTACGATATAGCGGAATGTTCATTAGTGGTACCACCTGTGACAACGGGTACTACAATCCGTCTCTCAGCTGAAGTCACTGGAACAGCTGTCGTAAATCTGACTCAACCAGTGATTTACTGGACGGAGAAGCCTGTAGATGTGTTGTTAGCCTAGAACCTAGCCTTCCGGAAAGAGACCTGAAACCTCCTACATTCCATAGACGAATTCATAGCATCGTAAAAGGGACAAATCACTGTGGAGCAAATGGTTCAACACATACAACAGTATTGCGAGATCAACGCCAGACTGTTTTCACTATAACTGGCACAGCCTCTAGCGCTGTGAGTGTACTGGTTGGGCTTTGTGTTGCCTACATCTATCGTATGCGAAAGACAGTACCCTCTCATGAACCACCTGTCCACCAAATACAAGCATAATGGTTTATTAACGGAATAAGTATAGTTACGAAACAATTAGATTAATGAATTATCTGTTAAGTGAGGAAGATTACACGAGATAGTGAATTACAGTATGATTACTAGTGATACAGGGAAAGCGATTGTATTTGTGTATAAATAGTAACTTGGGCGAAATGTGTTCGGCTCTAGGGATAGTGTCTTTGACTAGTAATCACAACATTCTCCGTCCCGGGATCGACCTTCACCCCTGCTTAAATTTTGGATACAAATAATCAGAATGGGGCCCGAAGACATCCGCTAAAAGAAGTTACCCTCGTTCCGCCAACGGCCTTGTCAAAGATGGCTGAGGAGTAAACAGAGTTTCGGGGCACTTTCTTGCCCTTGGGGTGGGAAACTGCCCCTAAGAGGCGGAAGAATCAGCAATGATAAACGGCATGAGGATGCAGAATACTATGGAAACAATTGAATTAAAGACACACAATGTGTATCCACAGGACATGGTGCCTGTAATTGAAAAAGTGTCATGATGATCTCTTCATTGACAAAAGATTCCGGACTGGTCACCCATTCGGATCTCCTGTAAGGGACCGTCAATGGGGATGTGGCAGTGACAAAAATATTGAATAACAAACGATGGGCGCGGAATGTCGGAAGTTTGAATGTGATAGGGAAGCCAGAAAATATGAAAAGGGGAATGCAGAGGCTCAACCTAGATGTACCAGGAGTCAGTGAAATGAAATGTAAAGTGGACAAGGATTTCTGGTCAGAAGAGTATAGGGTAATATCAGCAGTAGCAGAAAATGGTATAACGAGAATAGGATGAATAGTAAGGTAGGGCATAGAGTGAGTCACTGTGAACAGTTCAGTGACAGGACAGTTCTCATCAGAATCGACAGAAAACCAACACCGGCATCACAATCGCATCAGGGTCAGGCAGAGATTCAGATGTCAGATATTGGATTACAAGGTGTACCCAAGAGCAGACTAGTCTCAAATTACAATTTAGTATTGTGAAATGTAGTCTGAAGCCGGAGAGACTAAGCAGGAAGAATCAGACCACGAAGAAGTGGGATGTGGAAGTACTAAGGAACGAAGAGATATCATTGAAGTTCTTTGAGGCTATAGATACCGTGATAATTAATGGCTCAGTAGGCAGCTCAATTGAAGAGGAATGAACATCTCTAAAAAGGGGTATCACAGAAGTTGGAAAGAAAAACGTGGGTACAAGAAAGGTAACTGCGAAGAAACCATTGTAACAGAAGAAAGACTCCAGATGATTGGCGAAAAAGGAAGTACAAAAAGCGCAGGAAAATTCAGGAAAACAGAGATACAAGTCATTTATGAACGAAATAAACAGGAAATGTAGGGAAGCTGGGCGAAATGGCTGTATCAGAAATGCGAAGTAATGAAAACGAAATGGTTGTCGGAGAGACTGACACGTCAAATAGAAATGGCAAAAGAAGGCCGGTAACATTAAGAGTGCAATAGGAAATCCACTGTCAAATGCAAAAGAGAGAGCGGGTGGATGGAAAGAGTAAATCGAAGGCCTTCGAAGGAGGAGGACTTGTCTAATGACTTGATGCTAGAAGAAACAGGATTCGACAGATAAGAGAGAGGGGATCGAGTATTATAACAGAATTAAAAAGAATTTTGGAAAAAATAAGATCAAATAAGGCAGAAGGGTTGAATAACATTCGGAATTTCTAAAACCATTCGGAAAAGTGGCAACAAAACGACTATTCACGTTGTTGTTTAGAACATATGAGACTGGTGATGCACTATCAGACACTCGAAAAAACATCATCCACACAGTACACAAGATTATAAGAGTAAACAAGTGGGAGAATTGCCGCACAGTCAGGTTAACAGCTCATGCATCGAGGCTGCTGACAGGAATAATTTACAGGAGAATCGAAAAGAAATTTGAAGATCTGTTAGATATAGATCAGTTAGGCTTTAGGAAAGATAAAGACACTAGAGAGGCAGTCTGGACGCAAGACTACAGAAAAATCAAGACATGTTCATAAGATCTGTCGACCTGGAAAAAGCGTTCGACAATGTAAATTCTGAGAAAAGTAGGGTAAGCTATAGGAACAGACGGGTAATATAAAATAAGACAAAAATCAAGGCGAGCAATAAGAGTGGGACACCAAGAATAAAGCGCTCAGATTAAAAAGGATTATTCAATCTGTACATCGAAGAAGAAATGACGAAAATATACGGAAGGTTCAAGATTGGAATTAAAATTCAGGGTGTAAGGATATTGAAACGTCCCCTCCGAAAAATTTATGAATTACTGTGCTGGTAAACCTCTTACGTTATTTGATTTTCAAACAGCTGAGCAAAACTGAACGTACTCAGACGTTTCTCTCTTTACTTATTCTGATCATCACTAAACTGACACACAATATTTTTAGCGCAACGCAATCTGACTTTCAAAAGTCCCTACAAAAGAATGGCTGTGATTAACAATAACCTATACCTTTCATGAATCACTTACCTCACAAAAATTTTCATTACTCGAAATACTGTAATACAGCGAGCGCCAATACTGCCACCTAAATAAAAGATTCTAACTACTGAAGGCACTAAATACTGATAGGCATAGTTAGCAAATTAAAGATTTTGATAGAGAACAAACAATGTATTTACCTTAATAATCAGTTCACGACATCCAGTCTCATAAATTTCCATTTTCTGGCGGACACACGTCCAGATCGCCGGCTCTCAAAATTCTGCCATCTCTCTCCCCACATCCACCACTGCTGGCGACTCACCTCCAATTGCACAATACTATGTGCTGTTCACACCCAACTGCCCGACACTACAATAGCAAATATTCCAACAATGCAATTCAGCCACAGACTGCACACAGCACAGTCAGTGATTTTCATACAGAGTGCTACGTGGCGTCACCAACATAACAACCTTAACAGCCTACTTACAATATCTGTGATAACATTCGCTGATTAAATTGCTATCATCAATGAAAGCGATGAACTACTGGGTTTGTTAAATGGAATGAACACTCTAATGAGTCCGGAATATGGACTGAGAGTAAATCGAAGAAAGACGAAAGAAATAAGAAGTGGCAGAAATGAGAACATAGAGAAACATAACTTCAGCAACGGTGATCACAAAATAGATGAAATTAAGGAATTCGGCTACCTATGCAGCAAAATAATCCAAGATGGACGGAGCGAGGAGGATATAAAAAGCTGATTAGTATTGACAAAAAGCGCATCACGGCCAAGAGAAGCATACTAACATGAAACATAGTCCTTAATTTGAGGAAGTAATTTCTGAGAATGCACTTTTGGAGCACGCTATTGTATGGTAGTGAAGCATGGACTGTGAGAAAAACTGAACAGAAGAGACGAAGTATTTGAGCCTTGGTGCTGCATAAGAATGTTGAATACTAGGTGAACGGATAAGGTAATGAATGAGGAGGAATATATGGAAAACACTGGGAAGAAGAAGGGACAGAATGATGAGTAATTTGTTAAGACATCTAAGGTTAACTTCTATGGAATTAGTGGAAGCTGCTGAAGATAAAACTTGTAGAGGAAGACAGAGACTGGAATATGTGAAACAAATAGTTGAAGATGTAGGTTTGCAATTGCTACTCTGAGATGAAAAGGTTGGCACAGGAGATAAATTCGTGGTTGGCCACATCAAACCAATCAGAAGACTGATGACTCAGATACACTGGACTGAGTGTAAGAAAATAAGATTTTACTGTTAAGAGCCTAACTGACGAACCTTGCAATTCGAATTGGACGGACTGAGTGAGGAATCTGGAGCATTGTATAATCATATTCTGTGCATGTGTGTCAAACCTGTTTGCGTTATCTCAGAGAAATCATGGTGGATTTCTTAAAAATGTTGCACAGGAGAGTAGTATATTTGGTGCAGCCAGAAAAATTTTAAATTTATCCTCTTGCAACCCCAGAGACAAGTAACGTTAGTCAATAGCCAGGTGGAAGGCCACCGAGAAAGGACCGCTGATGGAGCAGCAATGAACACAGATGTTGTTCCAGCTTCATAAATTGGCTCAGTGCTTGAGGAAGAAATGTAGCAAAAAGGAGTCATAGCAATGGAAGGATATTGTCATAATTGTGACTATACAAAATTTTGCAAGAAGGCTTAAGTCAGATGCAAAAGCAGCAGTTCAGTTTACTGAACTAGCTGAAAGAGAATCTGAAAGACAAAGGTATGAAATCCTGAAGCCACCATGGTAGCTGACCAAATAGAAAAAACAGATTGCACGATGTCACTGCTGCCTCGTACGAGAGCACAGACCACACGAACTCATCATGTATAAGAACTTCATCTGTTCTTAGTGAGTTCTATTCTGTTTCTATTCAGTTGTCAGGAGGGGGGCCCTATGTTGTTTGATCCTCTACTCATCTAGTCTCCTTCGATCTTGAGTCATGTCTGGAGGTACTCGGTCTTTGTGAGCTGCAGTGCCAACTAACCAGCTGCTGAGGGGAGCTGTGGCTGAGCTGTGGCTGTCAACATCTGACAAGTCTTCTGGTGGCCCAAGCAGCATCTGACATCATGCAGGCCAGCCACTGCTGCTGCTTACCACCTTTTCTGTGGCAGGCTGACTTTTGACAGGCTCTCTCTTTTGACAAGGGGCCACAGCACTTCCCAGCATGACTTGAAATGTACTTCAAGCAGAGCTGGTAGTGCTTTCCAGTGTGCAGTCTATGATGAAGTTATGGTGGCCATCGTTTTACATAGGCTCCCAGCAACCTTACTTTGCACAGACTTGGCTGAGCATTAATGCAGGTGAGGTGGCTCACCTCATGACGTCATGGCTGCTGATCTGATATGCAACAAACTGTGTGCTGAGTGGTGACTAGTGCATTCCATGGCAGTGAGCTAGCACCAGCTGTGCCCCCACTGGCTTCTTGTATGTCAAAGCATCAACTGTTGTATTTTGTGCACAATAATTGTTTAACATTCTAATATTGTTTTAATACTGTCTTCAGTCATCAGACAGGCATCTTACCTCCGAGACTGTGTAGTGACATCTCTTGGGTGGTCACCTGTTAGACATGTCTTGATCTCAACCTGATGCCTCTACACTATGCACCATAGTGTCCTCACCCCAGGATGCTACAAAACTAATAAAGTATGTTACTACATCAAATATTCTTAGTCTGAGATTAGTGTATGTTTTCATCACATCACATGTGCTCCCTGCCGCCGTTGGATAAGCAGCTGCAGCAGCAAGTCGTATAACCCTAGCTTACTTATTTGTTAGATAGTTTAATTAATTTCTTTGCGTGTTTTTGGGTACTTGCATTGTTTAATTCATATATTTCTGGCGTATTATAGTATTTGAGGGTTGTAGCATCGCGCCTTAGTACCTGAATAGTGCAAATTCGCGTAGTCGTCTGTCTTCTGTTTTTGTTGTGAACGGCCAGTGTCGGTTGGCCAGTCATTGTGCTCCCTGCCGCCGTTGGATAAGCAGCTGCAGCAGCAAGTCGTATAACCCTAGCTTACTTATTTGTTAGATAGTTTAATTAATTTCTTTGCGTGTTTTTGAGTACTTGCATTGTTTAATTCATATATTTCGGGCGTATTATAGTATTGGTCAGTCGTAGCATCGCGCTTTAGTGTTTACTTCGTAGATTCTTATTTAAATTGCGTGTGAGTTTCGTATAGGAGGTGCAATTTCGAGTTTTAGTTAATGTAATCGTAAATTCAGCAGATTGTAGCGCAGTCGTTAGGCATTTGTACAGCTTAGTTGATACATTCTTTGCGTGTTCCGCTTGCGTTATCTAGGCACGGACTCGTGTTTCGGTAACTGTTGTTAAACATCGATTAGAATGGACAGGGACTGCGATTGCTGTGTTCGGATGAGGGCTGACTTGGCATCCCTTCGCTCACAGCTGCAATCGGCGCTGACTTCGGTCGCGCAGCTTGAGGCTGTTGCCAATGGGCACCACTGTGGGGAGCCGGACTCTGGTATCACGGGGATGTCAACCTCGTCCCGTCTGTCCTCAGATCGGTCTGCCGCTGTGGTTGCCCCGGTTGCTGCCCGCGGTGGTGCTGAGCCCTCGCCTGTGGTTGATTGGGAGGTCGTTCCAAGGCGTGGCAGGCAGCGAAAGGCGTCCCCGGAGGCTGATCAGAAAGCCTCCCCGGTGCGTCTGACAAACCGGTTTCAGGCACTGTCTCTGGCTGAGCCAGATGCAGCTGCCTGCCCTGTTTCAGTGGATCATTCTCAGCCTTCAAGGTCCGGGCAATCGCAGAGGGTGGGCTTACTGGTAGTTGGGAGCTCCAATGTTAGGCGCGTAATGGGGCCCCTTAGGGATACGGCGGCTAAAGAGGGGAAGAAATCCAGTGTGAACTCCGTGTGCATTCCGGGAGGAGTCATTCCTGATGTGGAAAGGGTCCTTCCGGATGCCATGAAGAGCACAGGGTGCAGCCAGCTGCAGGTGGTGGCACATGTCGGCACTAATGACGTGTGTCGCTTTGGATCTGAGGAAATTCTCTCTGGATTCCAGCGGCTATCTGATTTGGTGAAGGCTGCCGGTCTTGCTTACGAGATGAAGGCAGAGCTCACCATCTGCAGCATCGTTGACAGAACCGACTGCGGACCTTTGGTGCAGAGCCGGGTGGAGGGTCTGAATCAGAGGCTCAGACGGTTTTGCGACCGTATTGGCTGTAGATTCCTAGACTTGCGCCATAGGGTGTTGGGGTTTCAGGTTCCGCTGAATAGGTCAGGAGTTCACTACACTCAGCTGGCGGCTACACGGGTAGCGGAGGCTGTGTGGCGTGGACTGGGCGGTTTTTTTAGGTTAGAAGGCCTCGGGAAAGTGCGGGATGGGCTGCAATGTCAAAGGGTGCTTGGCAATTACAGGACGTGCTTGGATCAAGGAACAGTCGGAATTTTAGTTGTAAATTGTTGTAGTTGCGCTGGAAAAGTCCCTGAGCTTCAAGCGCTAATAGAAAGCACAGAAGCTGATATCGTTATAGGTACAGAAAGCTGGCTAAAGCCTGAAATAAGTTCTGCAGAAATTTTTACGAAGTCTCAGACGGTGTTCAGGAAAGACAGATTAGGCAGAATTGGTGGTGGAGTGTTTGTGTCTGTCAGTAGTGGTTTATCTTGTAATGAAGTCGAAGTAGATACTCCGTGCGAATTAGTGTGGGTGGAGGTTATACTTAACAGCCGAATTAAGTTAATAATTGGCTCCTTCTACCGACCCCCAGACTCCGATGATACAGTTGCGGAACAGTTCAGAGAAAGTTTGAGTCTCGTAACAAATAAAAACCCCACTCATACGGTTATAGTTGGTGGGGACTTCAACCTATCCTCGGTATGTTGGCAAAAATACTTGTTCAAAACCGGTGGTAGGCAGAAAACGTCTTCCGAGATTGTCCTAAATGCATTCTCCGAAAATTATTTCGAGCAGTTAGTCCACGAACACACGCGAATTGTAAATGGTTGCGAAAACACACTTGACCTCTTGGCCACAAACAATGGCAGAGCTGATAGAGAGCATCATGACTGATACAGGGATTTGTGATCACAAGGTCATTGTAGCTAGGCTCAATACCATTTCTTCCAAATCCATCAGAAACAAACGCAAAATAATTTTATTTAAAAAAGCGGATAAAGTGCCACTAGAAGCCTCCCTAAAAGACAATTTCCATTCCTTCCGAACTGACTATGCGAATGTAGACGAGATGTGGCTCAAATTCAAAGATATAGTAGCAACAGCAATTGAGATATTCATACCTCATAAATTGGTAAGAGATGGAACGGATCCCCCGTGGTACACAAAAAAGGTCCGAACGCTGTTGCAGAGGCAACGGAAAAAGCATGCGAAGTTCAGAAGAACGCGAAATCCTGAAGATGGGCTAAAATTTACAGACGCGCGAAATTTGGCACGTACTTCGATGCGAGATGCCTTTAATAGGTTCCACAACGAAACATTGTCTCGAAATTTGGTAGAAAATCCGAAGAAATTCTGGTCGTATGTAAAGTACACAAGCGGCAAGACGCAGTCAATACCTTCGCTGCGCAGTGCCGATGGTACTGTTATCGACGACTGTGCCGCTAAAGCGGAGTTATTGAACGCAGTTTTCCGAAATTCCTTCACCAGGGAAGACGAATGGAATATTCCAGAATTTGAAACACGAACATCTGCTAGCATGAGTTTCTTAGAAGTAGATACCTTAGGGGTTGCGAAGCAACTCAAATCGCTTGATACGGGCAAGTCTTCAGGTCCAGATTGTATACCGATTAGGTTCCTTTCAGATTACGCTGATACTATAGCTCCCTACTTAGCACTCATATACAACCGCTCGCTCACCGATAGATCTGTACCTACAGATTGGAAAATTGCGCAGGTCGCACCAGTGTTCAAGAAGGGTAGTAGGAGTAATCCATTTAACTACAGACCTATATCATTGACGTCGGTTTGCAATAGGGTTTTGGAGCATATACTGTATTCAAACATTATGAATCACCTCGAAGGGAACGATCTATTGACACGTAATCAGCATGGCTTCAGAAAACATCGCTCTTGTGCAACGCAGCTAGCTCTTTATTCGCACGAAGTAAAGGCCGCTATCGTCAGGGGATCTCAAGTTGATTCCGTATTTCTAGATTTCCGGAAAGCTTTTGACACCGTTCCTCACAAGCGACTTCTAATCAAGCTGCGGAGCTATGGGGTATCGTCTCAGTTGTGCGACTGGATTCGTGATTTCCTGTCAGGAAGGTCGCAGTTCGTAGTAATAGACGGCAAATCATCGAGTAAAACTGAAGTGATATCAGGTGTTCCCCAGGGAAGCGTCCTGGGACCTCTGCTGTTCCTGATCTATATAAATGACCTGGGTGACAATCTGAGCAGTTCTCTTAGACTGTTCGCGGATGATGCTGTAATTTACCGTCTAGTAAGGTCATCCAAAGACCAGTATCAGCTGCAAAGCGATTTAGAAAAGATTGCTGTATGGTGTGTCAGGTGGCAGTTGACGCTAAATAACGAAAAGTGTGAGATGATCCACATGAGTTCCAAAAGAACTCCGTTGGAATTCGATTATTCGATAAATAGTACAATTCTCAAGGCTGTCAATTCAACTAAGTACCTGGGTGTTAAAATTACGAACAACTTCAGTTGGAAGGACCACATAGATAATATTGTCGGGAAGGCGAGCCAAAGGTTGCGTTTCATTGGCAGGACACTTAGAAGATGCAACAAGTCCACTAAAGAGACAGCTTACACTACACTCGTTCGTCCTCTGTTAGAATATTGCTGCGCGGTGTGGGATCCTTACCAGGTGGGATTGACGGAGGACATCGAGAGGGTGCAAAGAAGGGCAGCTCGTTTTGTATTATCATGTAATAGGGGAGAGAGTGTGGCAGATATGATACACGAGTTGGGATGGAAGTCATTACAGCATAGACGTTTTTCGTCGCGGCAAGACCTTTTTACGAAATTTCAGTCACCAACTTTCTCTTCCGAATGCGAAAATGTTTTGTTGAGCCCAACCTACATAGGTAGGAATGATCATCAAAATAAAATAAGAGAAATCAGAGCTCGAACAGAAAGGTTTAGGTGTTCGTTTTTCCCGCTCGCTGTTCGGGAGTGGAATAGTAGAGAGAGATAGTATGATTATGATTCGATGAACCCTCTGCCAAGCACTTAAATGTGAATTGCAGAGAGGTCATGTAGATGTAGATGTAGATGTCACATCATCTAACATCAATACACTGTACCATTTGTACTATACCACAATATACTTCTTTGTATATCACAATTATCAAAATTTGCATGTCAAAAATGATTCCGAAGTTCAAAAAGAAATAATAATAACACAATTTATGGGTCCAAGGAAATATATGAAAACGAAGAATATAGTGAATGCAGCATCCATCAACCTGTTGCTAAACACCCTATTACAACTTACGTAGAGGTGTCAAGAATAGAGAAACGTCAGCACCTGACAAAAAAGCAGGATATATTTTTATCTGACAATTCTGTGAAGTCACCAGTTATCAATGACAGCACAATCTTCTGTAGAATATTTAACTGACAAAGCTTGATATGAACATTGTATGTCATTCTATTGTAATGATGTTCACTCTAAATGCTGTTGTAATAACTGAAGTTTGGAATTTTCTAATTGTTTGGAGTCTGACATGTGCTATGAACTGACCTTAATCCAAATGTAAGGAAGAGGTTTCTGTATCTAGGAACTGTAACAAAAATAAGAAATACAATCAGTAAATCAAAAAATAACTCACCTTGCAGCCTCCTGGAGAGGGTCATTTAATAACAGTTCCTCAGATAACTAATATCATCAATGTTTTCTCCATTTGATAATATTCTTTACAAATCAAAACTATCAGTAGGTAGTAAAGTTAATTCATAAAGCGGATTATCCATATGATACACAAAAGTTTAGGATATTGGTATTTTATCAGGCACTGTAAGGAGAACTGAAAATCATATTTAAAAAAATTGTACAACTTTTCTTAATAATAATAGGATTCTTGTATGCACTCAAGATGTGTTTAGGAGAAACAGATCACCTATGACAGCTGCCTGTCATATCCTGCAG
This sequence comes from Schistocerca gregaria, assembly GCF_023897955.1. NCBI lineage: Eukaryota > Metazoa > Arthropoda > Insecta > Orthoptera > Acrididae > Schistocerca > Schistocerca gregaria. The sequence continues at coordinate 955,683,007 of NC_064921.1, forward strand.
TAAGCTGTTACTTGTGGATTTATGCTTCAAGGCAGTCTTGGAAGTTATGTTATCTAAAGCGAACCAAGGAAGATGGTTTAATCCCTCATCAAGAACAATGTCATTAAAGAAGGGAAACAAGATTGGGTTGGCGAAGGACAGGGTACTAACTTTGGTGTGGTATGTTAAAGGAATCATCCTGGCAGTCACCTTAAGCAATTTAGGACACTCACAGAAAACCTAAATCTTGTTGGCTGGATGAGTTTTTGAAGACAGGCGTCGTTTATTGTAAGGTTGGGTTGTAGTCGTGTTTACGTTTTGGCACAGTTAATTCAAAGAATCCAATTCATTTTTTCTGTTTTCCTTTCCACCAGTTTAATTTGATTGTTCCTATTTATTATTAATTTCATATTTTCCTGAAAGCAGCGTAAATCTCAAGTTGTTTGATTTAGAATCTTTCTCTGTAGTTGTTTGTGGATGAGCAGTTTGAGAATGCTAAAGTTACTTTCTGTTACAATTCAATTAATGAACGGATACTGCAGTTAAGTGAGTGCCAAGTTCTTGTTGTAAGCGAATATAAGTAACTTTTTACGTTATATTATACACCTGAAACACTAACCTGTAGCTCTGACTTTTGCTGCTATAAATAACGAAAATTCGTGTAGGGTAAATCGCTTTAAGTGATTCAGTTCTATTATTAGGAGTGTAAACTGTATTGCAAAGCATGATAAATGTGAATGCTGCAATAGGATAGTCAAAGAGGGTGTCATATGTGTAGGCTGTGGGTTGGTATTTCGTTGGGATGACAGTAGTGGCGAATTGAATGGGGAACTCATCGAGGCTTTCCTGTGTAACAGTAAGCTGTGCAAAAAATACAAGAGAATGGCTGACAGGAGGCAAAGATTCGTGTCCTTCAGGCTGTATTAGATTGTGCGAACTTTGCACTAGATAGGTTGAAAAGGGGGGGGGGGGGGGGGAGAGTCAACGGAGTAAAGGTAACAAGCAATGGGCGAACGGCGAACAGCTCTTCAACTTCATCTGCATTTGAACTATCAGTATTGAATAAGGTTAACTTGTTACCTGAAGTAGAAGGGGAAGAGCATCATACAGCTGTAGGTCACAGTTGGGTGCAGTAGATTTCCAGCAAAGAAATTCAATGTACGTCAGTATCAAAAAGAGAGTAGGAGTAAAAGAATCTTGCTGCTAGGTGTAGAGCCATGGGAGAGGTGTAGCCAGATTGTACAGCAAAAATTAGGAACAGGGAACCAGGTTCCAGTATTGCTAAGCCAAATGGAAACCTTAGCCAGATGACAGAGGACATAGGGAAATTATAAAAAGGTTTTGGCAAAAAGGATCAGGTTATGATAGTAGGTGGAGCAAGGAACAGCCTGGTTAAGAACAGTAACTGCAGTATTATTGGTGACGTGGATGAAATAGGAGTTGCAACTACACACACTAGTGCGAGTTTTGTGGAGGTCCTGCAGCACCGTGAAAAGCCCAGGGTTAACGCTGATATTGAGCCATGTGAACACTGAGTTGAGCAGGTTGTTGCTAACTGAAATGAAATTTCATATGAGTGCAGTGCCAGTTGCTACAATTGGGAGGTGGGAATACTTTTATACTATACATGGCCTACGCCTGAATAGGAGGGGGAAAGATAGGTTGGCTTAACTTCTTGTAGGTAATATACAGGGGGCCACCATCACACATAGCAAGATTCCTGTGGCTACTGGTGTCAAAGAGGCATCTTTTTTAGGTTATAATCAGGGTTCAGCCAACCTGTGAAAATAACTAAAGAGCCACACAAAATATTTAACAGCGCATTTAAAAGTAAGGTTAGCTTATTTCATCAAAATATTAGGGGAGTGAGTAATAAGGTAGAACAGCTTCTTCTCTGCTTGGAAAATTTAAATAGCTCTGAAAAGATAAACATCATTTGACTGTTTAAGCACCACATAATCACAGTGTTAGATTACACTAAGGCAGCTAACCCATAAAGAACTAATATGAGAAAAGAATCAGTAGTTGCATATATTTAAGATGAAACACAAGTTTAGGAACATTGAAGCTCCTAGATTTTGTAGTGATCATCACATATCAATGTATGCTTGTGAATTAACACTCGATAACAGTTCACTTTTAATTGTAACTGTATGTAGATCCCCACTGGGAAGTTTTGTACTGTTTATAAGGAATCTGGATTCCTTACTGTGATATGTCAGACATCAGCAAGCAGTCGATAGTGTGTGGTGACTTCAATGTAGTTTTCATACTCATTGCTCGGGACTTGGTAGATTAATCTGCCACGAGTAATGAGTATGATGGGCAAACATCTCTTAGGTGCACTACGAATGTAGTGGTGTGGACATGTTGGGAATGTGGGTCTCACTGGGGGCGTGCAAGGGATAAGTCAGTGCAGTCGCACTATCCTCTGTGCCCTCGGTGGCTCAGATGGATAGAGCGTCTGCCATGTAAGCAGGAGATCCCGGGTTCGAGTCCCGGTCGGGGCACACATTTTCAACATGTCCCTAATGAAGTACATCAACGCCTGTTTGCAGCTAGGGTGTCCATCTAATTATCGTTTCTCTCTCTGATTATGATGTACAATTAGCACAGTTAGTAGGGCCTAACAGTATGGATACTACAGGTCAAACTTTGAAGAATATTTTACAGAAGATGTAGTGGAATGAAATTTATAATGAACCAAATGGTAACATAAAATTTAATCTATTCCATGATAAATTCATATTTTTATTTTTATTTTTTTAGCTTTTCCTCATTACAGAGGCTTATCTCCAACATAATAATTTACTTGGAAATTACAGTACAAACAATAAACGTTCTTAGACTATATTTTCAAAATATTCCTCCAGGTGTTTCAGCCTTGTGTGTCCTCTTCCTCACCCATTCTCCTCATTATGTGCTGCACATTTTGGAGCCAGGTGGTCATAGGTCGTCGTCTTCTTCTTCTCCCCTCCGCTTTCCACTCCAGTATCAATTTTGATACTCTGGTTTTCCCCATTTGTTGTACATGCCCAAACCACTGTAATTTCTTCCTATCCATTTACCACTGTAATTTCTTCCTATCCATTACGTTATATATTGTTTCTTTTATTTCCATTCTCCTTATTTTTCGGTGTTGCTTATCTTTTCCTTCCTGGAGATTTTTGCCAATCTTCTCCAGAAGTCCATCTCTGGAGCTTCTAATTTTTTAATGTGCTTCATGTTAATTGTCCAGATCTCCGTTCCATACAGAACCACACTCTCTAATAATAATTTGTATATTAATTTTTTAGTTCTGCTCATTACATCCCTGCTCCATAAGACTGAGTTAAGCATTCCCAATGACCCTCCGTCCGCTACTAATTTTTTATTGATTCCTGACTTCGATTTTCCCTCGATTTATAAAATGGACCCCAAATAACGGAAAGTGTTTATCTTCTTGATTTTCTTTCCTTCAATATATAGCTCATCTGAATCATTAGTCAAGTATTCTGTTTTTTGATAATTAATCTTCAAACCCCATGTTTTGTATTCTACTGCTAGTTGATTGCACATATAGTTAGCATCCTCTACATCTTCTGCTATGACTACTTGATCATCAGCAAACAATAAATGATTTATTTCTAATCCCATACTGTTACATGTACGAGACCATGTTCTAATGCTAATATCTATATAGATTTTAAATAATGACGGTGACATGGGGCAGCCCTGTAAAAGGCCTTTACTTGTTCTAAATTTCTGTAAAAGTTTGTTACCAACCTTCACTTGGCAAATGTGTAACCTAGCTTCATCTAGTTGGGTATTGAATCTCCATGTATCATTTTGTTGAAGAGCTGTGTTATCAGTTTCACACTTTTGTCACCACCATATTTCAGACACTCCAGATTGATATTGCCCGGTCCCAGTGATTTACCATTCTTTCCTGTTCTCAGCGCCTGAACTACTTCAATTTCTAAAACCTGGATCTCATCATCTTCATGTCCTTTTTCTTCCACTGTTCCTTCTTCTAGATATTCTTCTCTGTCCTCATTTAATAATTTTTGGAAACTCTCTTCTCATTCCTTTTGTGTTATCAGTTGGAGATTAATTTTGCTTTTTGTATCCTGTTGAGGCCCTTTTAATACTGATCATTCTTCTTTTGCTCTCCCAAATCCTAATTTGCTATTCACCTTGGCACATGTTCTTTCCCATGCTTCATTTTTTGCCATCCTTATTTTTTTCATCACTTCATTCTTCTTTTCCTTGTATGTTGATGTTGTTTCTTCTGATTTATCATTCAACCACTGAAGGAATGCATTTCGTTTTTCTCTAATGAGGACCTCTAGTTCCTCTGACCACCACTCTGCTGTACAGTTGTGGTTGCTATCTTTTTTACCCAACACCTCTGTTGCTATGACTTTCACGTTAGTTTTTATATAGTCATATATTTCCTCTGTACTTCCTTCACATGATTCGTCTTGTAGGCTGTCAATATTAAAAGGTAAATTTTCATCTTTCTCAGTCTGGTTTGTTTTATTTATGTTACTTGTATCATTCCTTGCGTTCTTCCATGGCCAGAAAGACTTCATTTTTACTAGATAGTGAGTGGTCTGATCCACACTTGGCTCCTCATATGATCTGGTGTCTACTGCCTTGAAACTACTTGTTTGCTTAATGATAATATAATCTATTATAGAATGATGTTATTTAGTGTTATGTTGTCAAGTGTATTTATGAATGTCCTTATGTTTGAAAAATATGTTGGTAATTTTTAGATCAAATTGTTCTCAAATTGAAATCAGTCATCCCCCATATTCATTCTATTCGTCCTCTCCATGTTTTCCTATTATTCTACAGGATTCTCTAATTCCTACCCTTCCATTCAGATCGCCCATGATAATCAGCTCCTTTCTTCTTGGGATTTTTTTCAATAGTCTCCCTGAGGGTGGCCCAGAATGTATCATTCTCCTTATCTTTTGTGTCGCTCGTGCATGCATATACGCCAATAATCACAACTTCCCTAGCAAATATGTCATTTCAACAGTTATAATACGTTGATTGATGAATGTCCAATTTGTGATTCTTTCTTGCCATGATTTCTTTATCATAATGGAGACTCCTGCTTTGGCTCGTACTGCTTTTGATACCCCACTCCATATATGAACATAATTATCCAGTTCTTCTTCTCCTTGGCCTTTATTCTCTGTTGCAGAGAGTACGACAACATCCATGTTGAACACGTCAAGTTCTGCAGGCAGTAAATTTCTTTTAGTAGAAATTTTCCGTTTCTCATCGCCAGTTTGTCGTCCAAAGTTACAATTTTTCCGAGGCATATTGTTAGGTTTTTTAGCATTTTTAGGTTTTAATGTGAGTGAGGAGCTGGCCCACTGCACAACCCCCAACCTGGAGGACCAAGCAATTTTTACTCAAGGTTTTCTTCCTTTAGCCTTTGATAAGCCAATATCATACTACAAGGCAGCAGTAGCTAGTTTTGGTCGCCCCGGGTATTTTATTTCCCCGGTACCCACCATATCTGGTGAGCATTCCCCTATCTGCCACCTGGGGAGGCGCCCGATGGGAGACCAGCAAACTCCATATTATTATATTATTATTTGAAAATAGATTTCCACATAAGCTAACCAGAAAGGCCACTAAACAGCCACCTAAAACAACCATTGATCTCTAGAGACGATAAAGTATCTTGGAATTGTATCTCTTTGGAAGAGCAATTACAGTTCCAGCAGTAGTTGTGAGCTACAAAACTACTCAAAGTTGCTGAGAAAGATTAATAAAAAAATCAAGGAACATCCACATAACGCCAGAAATCAAAACTTCTGACCACAGACTTAAGGCTATGGGAATGTTGTGAAATGAGAGACAAGACAACCAGTCACAGAAAAGGATAACATCCATATTGAACGGAATAGAGTGCAGTAATTAATGTTTTACAGGTAGCAAATTTGTTTACTAATCATTTCTTAAATATGGTGGAAAATACAGACAAACAGTCGAAGAGAAAAATCGCAATGGTTTGTGATTTGTAGTTAGAATCATTACAAAACTTTGGGAGAGACAAATCAGTAAGCTGGCATATTTTACCTATTGTCTTTCAATGTTGTCACATAGAATAATGTTATGGGGTAACTCATCTTTAAGAAAGAAAATCTTCATTGTGCAGAAATGCGCTGTAAGAATAACATGTAGTGCTCTCCCGTGATCATCTTGTAGACATCAATTAAAGGAGTTGGGCATTGTGACTCTTGCTTCACAGTATATTCATTCTCTCATGTAGTTTGTTATAAACAATCAACTACAGTTCAAAAGGAACAGTGATGTACATAATTACAGTACCAAAAGGAAATATGTCATTCATTAATTCATATTAAGGTTGTCTTTAGCACAAAAAGGAGTGCACAACAAAAATATTTTAACACTTATCCAGTGATATAAAATGTCTGACACACAGTAAAGTAAAATTTGAAAACAAACTGAGAAAGTTTCTCCTTGAAAATTCCTCCTATTCTGTAGCAGAATTTCTATAATTGCGATAAGTAAAAGGTGGTGAGTAGGAATCACTCTCTCGCAACAACTGTATATCATTCTTCTTCTTGGAAAAATCTTAGAAATCTTCAGAATGTAACCATATGTACAAATTAATTTGCAATTTGAGTGTGTAATAAGTCATTCCACACCATACAATCTGTAATACCAAATGATTCATGGAACATGAAACAAACTAACAAACCATTCCCTTCCCAAGTATGAGTGTAGTGTCATCACTGTGTAGCCTCACAAGGTGTGTCAAAACAGAAGGAACTAGGTGTTTGCAGGAGTGGTCCCCACTAGGGGCGCAAGAGCAAGGGGGGCGCAAATTCCAAAGTCGGCAGACGATGACGTGACGGAGCGCCACGCCGCTTCTGAGAAAATAACGGTGCGCCGCGACCAATCTGATACGAGAAACTGTGAAAACGTTTGCTACAGAACGGAGAAGAGATAGTAAAGGAAGATGCTCTGGTGAGAAAATACTCTTCACTTTACTGGGAGGCACTTTCCTCATGTCACTCCAAGTGACTAGCCCAAGAAACGCAGACAATCGCGTAGATGTGCAGTCTGTTCGAAACAGAATGTGCGCCATGGTATTATCTTTTTGGATAAGCTTTTGAAAAATACTACTACTACTACTACTACTACTACTACTACTAATTTATTCTTAATTTTTTGGCAGTGCTCAGCTAGTATATATTACCCAAGCTGAACCTCGTTACTCCATGAACTTTTTTATCAGAGCACAAGAGCTCATAACCTTGCAAATTAGTTTTGACATCTTCATCTTCCTGCAAATGCATAAAGTGCGATTGTGGTCAGATCCAGTTGACATATTTCTTATTTAATTGGGCAAGTAAACGTATACTCTATCTCCATGATCAGTAAATATTATTTGCTTGTTATATTAGCTTATAGCAACAGTTGAATAATATTACCTTAACAAAGTACCCAGAAAGACCTATTCAATAACAGTTATCACATACACCTATGAACAAGATACACTGTCAATATTACTGGTCTCATTAATTTTGCTATGGTAATTGCCATATCAAATCTTTTTACTTTATTCTTTTCTCTCCACTGAGTCGACAATTTATTAGCAGATTTGAAGTTTTGAAGGAACGTAGATCCTTTTGTCTTAATTGTACTGTCGCCAGGTCAGGCCTTACGAGAGTGACGTAGAACAAGTCATGCTGAACGCACCATGTACACTTTCGGCATTACCTGGTTATCACATTAAGAAATAATTTAGCACTTAAAAGTTCATTGGCAGTGACGACTCGCCTACCTCCCCATCCCGGTCGGCTTTCCATCAGGTTTCAAAATCGCCACCCACCTTCATAGCGGTAGGTGTTTGTGTTAGCCGGCGAGCGGAATTAACCCAGACCAGACATGCACCCCCATGTTGTCTGTCGCCAATTCGCAGAAGGACCTCGGTGCTAACATTAATCCTGCCGACGGTGAGGCAGACTGACCCCTCAAAGGCTCGCCGAAGCTGCATTCACAGTTACATGGCCCTGCAAAACTCAACAGTTACCAGTTCACCTGTGGCTGTGATGCAAGAGAAAGCACTCGGTTGTACGTCAAGGAAAGTGAGTCATGTGTTCTGTAATAGCAATATGATTCCTGTGCTCTTGCTCATGGTTCATAAGCAGCTACAATTCATTCATGTTTGAATGAAACTCTTATTTTGTTTTATCAGGCAGTTAAATATTTTCCCTGTTTTTCTCGTAGTAGAATCGCACTGTTTATTATTTGACGCTTCTTATGTATATCTGCTTAATTTATGGACCGTTTTTTTTTGCAGTCATTTTTTTTATTTTAAATACATAGCAGTAGGCAAAACTACATTATAACAACATATACATATCAAAATCTGTGGAAAGTCATGCATTTGTCACTATAAGTTTCAATCAACATAGGTGTTGCCAAAAGCATCCCTAGGGAAGACACTAAAATTATTAGCCTTGTTGTTAACGAGTACATAAAAAAACAGAGTTTAACTTTTGATTATTCAAAATAATATGAACTCATTCACCTACAATGCCAGTCATACATTTTGTTCTTTATCACAACTACATTTCATTTACTAAATTTAATAAACATGAACATACTCATGTTTGATAATTGTAGCACCTTTATTGTTTATTTCAGTAACATTTGATATGCTATCTAAGGGGATCTGGCTGTTTGGCATATTGTTTACAACAGACATACCAGTTAAAATTACACATAACATATAAAAGTATTGAAGATGAAATCAGTTGGTTTGTCCTAAATGTCATCACATTCGTTAAGTATCAAAGTGGCGCTAATTTCATTATAATCTCAGATGAATGTTTTTGATAAAAGCAAGCAGTGTTAAAGAAGCAGCTTTGATGTACGTGCCAAGTAGAAGCGAGATATTCATAGTATCTCTGAATTTTTTCCACTGTGCTACTGTCTGCAGTTTTGCCACATGAGGCATGAAGTATCCTTTCGTGCATTCAATGGGAGTCTCTGGGATAATCCAGCAGAATTTTCTTGCATTTCTCAAAGCATTTCTATGGAATACAGAACACAGAATGACAACAATAACTTTCTTTAAAACGAAAATAAAGCCTGACGTGTGAAAAATGCTAGAAGTTTATTTCTCTCTTCAACAGTGTTTCTTTTTTTTCCCTCCAGACATCAATCATCCCTTCACAACTTTTTCTGTGCGTAAAGCTGGTATTATCAGGCATGAACCAAAGTTTCTGGTCCATTCACACAGGTAACAATGAACCATCCAGATTAATAATGGTCATTATTGTGTAAAAATGTGTCAATAGCAGCCGTTGAATGCAAAGTCGCCTTTGCATTTTTCACCTTTGACTGAAAGTGTCCTTCTAACGCTCAATCCCTTTTTAATATCAGATCTACGTGCATTGCGCATTCAAGGTTCACTAAAACTGGTGATACCACACTAGTCAATTTGCATTCGTAAAACAAGCTCTGAGCACTTCACTTTCGGTCATATCTGGTTGTGATATGTTTCTTGATACACATTGTATCTCTCTATGGGAAATTTATTTGAAACAAATAGGCTAACTCTAAATTCTCTAGCTCTTACCTTGTTAGTATTGTCTACTCTAAACCAACATCATGTGCACCATGTGGTTGCCTGGCAATAACATTTGTTTGAATTCAAAGAAATACTAAAAAGTCAAACATTTATTGTCACCATTATTTCTGATGTGTTGTGGTCTTCAGTTCTGAGACTGGTTCTTCATCTCCCAGTACCTACTGCAACCAACATCCTTCTGAATCTGCTTAGTGCATTCATCTCTTGGTCTCTCTCTACGATTTTTACCCTCCACGCTGCCCTCCAATACTAAATTGGTGATCCCTTGATGCCTCAACACTTGTCCTACCGACTGATCCCTTCTTCTAGTCAAGTTGTGCCACAATCTTCTCTTCTCCCCATTCCTATTCAATACTTCCTCATTAGTTTTGTGATCTAGCCATCTAATCTTCAGCATTCTTCTGTAGCACCACATTTCAAAAGCATCTATTCTCTTCTTGTCCAAACTATTTATCGTCCATGTTTCACTTCCATACATGGCTACACTCCATACAAATACTTTCAGAAATGACTTCCTGACACTTAAATCTATACTCAATGTTAACAAATTTCTCTTCTTCAGAAACGCTTTCCTTCCCATTGCCAGTCTACATTTTATATCCCCTCTACTTCGACCATCATCAGTTATTTTTCTCCCCAAATAGCAAAATTCCTTTACTACTTTAAGTGTGTCATTTCCTAATCTAATTCCCTCAGCATCACCCGACTTAATTCGACTACATTCTATTTATGATATACTTCTATATTGTTTTGCTGCTTTGGTTTTTTACCTTGATATTTGACATTCAGAACAAATCAAAGAGTCGATGGATAAGTGTTCTCTATAGCTTACTCCTATTCTCTTCAGAATTTCGAACATCTTGCACCATTTTAAATTGTCGAACGCTTTTTCTAGGACGACAAATCCTGTGAAAGTGTCTTGATTTTTCTTCAGTCTTGCACCCGTTATCAGTCTCAGTGTCATGACGGCCTCTCTGGTGCCTTTACCTTCCTTAAAGCCAGGCTAATCGTCTCCTAACAGATCCTCAATTTTCTTTTCCATTCTTATATATATATATTATTCTCGCCAGTGTCTTCGATGCATGAGATGTTAATCTGATTGTACGGTAGTTCTCACATCTATCTGCCTTTGCTATCTTTGGAATCGCGTGCATGATATTTTTCTGAAAGTCTGATGGTATGTCGCCAGTCTCGTAGATTCTACTCACCTAATTGAACAGTCGCTTGGTTGCTACTTCTCCCAATGACTTCAGAAATTCCGATGGAATATTACCTACCCCCTCATCCTTATTTGATTTCAAGTCCTCCAAAGCCCTCTTAAATTCTGCCTCTGATACTGTATCCCCTGTGTCTTCCATGTCAACACTTGTCTCTTATTCTAGCACTCCATCTGACATGTCTTCCCCCCTAAAAGAGTTCATCAGTGTATTCTTCCCATCAATCCGCCCTCTCCTTTGCACTCAGCACTGGAATTCCCACTGCACTCTTAATATTACACCATTGCTTTTAACCAAGCAGTGAATGCGTCTGGAAACTGGACGCACAAATGTCAAACATATAGCTGTTCTTTCAGACCCTTACACATTACATCGATTTTTAATTACCATCAGATGACTCTTATTGTCATCTTTATATGTACCGACAAGATGGCTGATTGCTTCTTTTAACCAATTTTCAGACATTGAATTAACGTGAAGATTTCTTCATGGTCTGACAGAACAGCTGAGTTTACTGGCGGGGTAATTTCTCAAATGTTGTTTTCACTCTTCTATATGCTGAATCAGTCTTACTGACTTTCATTTCATTTTCAGTTTCTTCACATTTTTTCTTCAGCCATTTTGCCTTAGCTTACCTGCATTTTCTACTTGTTTCGTTTGTACGTGACTTGTATTTCTGTATTCCTGAATTTCCCTGAACATTTTTATACTTCCTTCTTTCATCGATTGCACTATCCACAGCCTTCGCGAACTTCAAACGCGTTTCATCGTTCCTCAGAGCTATGGTATCCCATTTACTTATCGACTGGTTCTTTCGGACAGTTCTCTTAAACTTAAGCCTGCTCTTTATCATTACTAAATTGTCATCTGAGTCTACAGGGAGTTACAAAAAGATACGCCCAAACTTTCAGGAAACATTCCTCATACACAAAGAAAGAAAATAAGTTATGTGGACATGTGTCCAGAAACGCTTACTTTCCATGTTAGAGCTCATTTTATTACTTCTCTTCAAATCACAATAATCAAGTAATGGAAACACACAGCAACAGAACGTACCAGCGTGACTTCAAACACTTTGTTACAGGAAATGTTCAAAATGTCCTCTGTTAGCGAGGATACATGCATCCACCCTCCGCATGGAATCACTGATGCGCTGGTGCAGTCCTGGAGAGTGGCGTATTGCATCACAGCCGTTCACAATACGAGCACAAAGAGTCTCTACATTTGGTACCGGGGTTGCATAGACAAGAGCTTTCAAATGCCCCCATAAATGAAAGTCAAGAGGGTTGAGGTCAGGAGAGCGTGGAGGCCATGGAATTGGTCCGCCTCTATCAATCCATCGGTCACCGAATCTGTTGTTAAGAAGCGTACGAACACTTCGACTGAAATGTGCAGGAGCTCCATCATGTATGAACCACATGTTGTGTCGCACTTGTAAAGACACATGTTCTAGCAGCACAGGTAGAATATCCCGTAAGAAATCATTATAACGTGCTCCATTGATCGTAGGTGGAAGAACACGGGGCCCAATCAAGACATCACCAACAATGCCTGCCCAAACGTTCACAGAAAATCTGTGTTGATGACGTGATTGCACAATTGCGTGCGGATTCTCGTCAGCTCACACATGTTGATTGTGACAATTTATAATTTGATCACATTGGAATGAAGCCTCATCCGTAAAGGGAACATTTGCACTGAAATGAGGATTGACACACTGTTGGATGAACCATTCGCAGAAGTGTACCCGTGGAGGCCAATCAGCTGCTGATAGTACCTGACCACGCTGTACATGGTACGGAAACAACTTGTTCTCCCGTAGCACTCTCCATACAGTGACGTGGTCAACGTTGCCTTGTACAGCAGCAACTTCTCTGACGCTGACATTAGGCCTATCGTCAACTGCACGAAGAACTGCCTCGTCCATTGCAGGTGTCCTCGTCGTTCCAGGTCTTCCCCAGTCCCGAGTCATAGGCTGGAATGTTCCGTGCTCCCTAAGACGCCGATCAATTACTTCCAACGTCTTCCTGTCGAGACACCTTCGTTCTGGAAATCTGTCTCGATACAAACGTACCGCGCCAAGGCTATTGCCCCGTGCCAATCCATACATCAGATGGGCATCTGCCAACTCCGCCATTTGTAAACACTGCACTGACTGCAAAACCACGTTCGTGATGAACACTAACCTGTTGATGCTACGTACTGATGTGCTTGATGCTAGTACTGTAGAGCAATGAGTCGCATGTCAACACAAGCACCGAAGTCAACATTGCCTTCCTTCAATTGGGCCAACTGGCCGTGAATCGAGGAAGTACAGTACATTCTGACGAAACTAAAATGAGCTCTAACATGGAAATTAATCGTTTCCGGACACATGTCCACATAACATCTTTTCTTTATTTGTGTGTGAGGAATGTTTCCTGAAAGTTTGGCCGTACCTTTTTGTAACACCCTGTATATTGGCTCCTAGGTACGCTCTACAATCTAATATCTGATTTGCGGCGATCTTTTGTATGCACACACAGTTGCGCAGATATCTGTGCAGACAAATCGTAACGTGTGGACGGGCCTTTTCTTGTAAGCACCAACACACTAAATAAATGCTTTCGTGATTTCTCTTAGGTAACTTCCACTGTGTCTCAGCAGCTGAAATTTGGCATGGTGGTTTATGTGACGTCAACTACAAGTGGCAGAAGTCAAGGCAAGTTTCGACATGATAAGTCTGATTGTCTCGTCTAGATTTGGCGTGACCTGGGGAGAGTACTTGAGCCAATTGGTGGTACTTGAGCCCAGAGGGTTCTTTTGTGTGTGGCCCATTATAAATTATTCATATGTTATTGTTGTTATTACATGTATAGGTTTATTTTTCATTTATATTTCATTCCAGGTTAAAACATTTCCTTTTATACAACAAAGAAAAGCACTCCATCTTCAGCCCAAAAGTGGGCAATCCAGACCACCCAACCGCCATGTCCTCCTCAGTGAGGATGCGGATAGGAAGGGCATGTGGTCAGCACACCGCTCTCGGTCGTTATGATGGTTTTCTTTGACCAGAGCCGAGTAGCTCCTCAATTGGCATCACGAGGCTGAGTGCACCCCGAAAAATGGCAACAGCGCATGTCGGCCTGGATGTCCACCCATCCGAATGCTGGTCACACCTGACAGTGGTTAACCTTGGTGACCTGCTGGGAACCGGTGTATCCACTGCGGCAAGGCTGTTGCCTTCATACAACAAAGAGATGGGACCTAAAAAAAACTATCTGGAAGTGCATTTAAAAAACTAAGAAAAGAAAAGGAAAGAACTGCAGTTCTCCTTTAGGAGACTTGAAAAATTGGCTAAAACCCAACAAGGAGGGGGACACATGTAACACTGCACCAGATCAAGATGAGAGTAATGCCGATTTCGAATCTGATGATATGGAAACACATCTACATACAAATGATGACAACCAACCACAACGATGAACTTCGCATCATATAGCCCCACCAGCTTCAGAAAACAACTATGAAAAGTACGACTCTTCCACACGTAGTTCTTTAGATAAGGAAGGATCAGCAGTTGGTTGTCATGATTTATCTCCACTAGAAGAAGGCTGTTCACCAGAAATAGGTGAAATAGTTTATAATGATCCAAAAAAGTGGCCTAGCTATCCATTGATTACTGATAATATTCGAATTGTGCTGGTTGAACGTGACCCTCAAATAAGTGACGTATCAACCTTCAAGTTTCCCATGTCAGATGGAGATAGACATTTAGATGGCAAGTGGTTTTACAAAAAGCTCCAAATGGCGAATGTGTGCGAAGACAATGATTACTTTATAGCCAGTTGGAAGCTTGTCTATTTTGTTTTCCCTGTCTCCTTTGGGATGGATCATCATGGAAAGCCATCTTCATTTTCAGATTTTAATAAAGGCTTCGATGAGTGGGAACACCTAAACCCTCTCATTTACGATCACGAAAACTCGTCCAGGCACAGGTTGTGCTGCATGCAGTGGAAACCTTTGCAAAGCCGACTAAAACAAAAGAAAACTGTAGATGATGAAATTCAAGAAAGTATTCAGAAGGCGGTGTGACCGAGCGGTTCTAGGGGCGTCATTCTGGATCCGCGCGACCGCTACGGTCGTAGTTTCGAATCCTGCCTCAGGCGTGAATGTGTGTGATGTCCTTAGGTTAGTTAGGTTTAAGCAGTTCTGCGTTCTAGGGGACTGATGACCTCAGATGTTAAGACCCATACTGGACAGAGCCATTCGAGCCATTATTCAGAAGGAGGTAGAGAAGTGGAGGAACATACTGAAAGTTGTCATAGGTGTAATTATATTTTCTGCTAAGAATAATCTACCACTTTGAGGAACAGCAAAGAAAGAAATCATTGGCAAGTCAAGTAGTGGAGTGTTTTTAAACACATTAGAACTAATAAATCACTATCAACCTAAACTAGCAGAACATATAGCATTTCTTGAATCAAATAAAAAATGGAAAATACTTTTAGATCATCTTTTACTGCAAACCAGACAGTGCTCACATTGAGCAAATGAGCCAAGTTATTAAATTTGTTAACTTGTCACATGGGAAGTGTCAAGTTAAAGAAAGTTTCATTGACTTTATCAATAATAATGAAAAAAAGGTGAAGGCATTTCAGTGGACATTCTTAAAAACTTAAAGAAGTGGTGCTGTTGTTGTTGTTGTTGTGGTGTTCAGTCCTCAGACTGGTTCGATGCAGCTCTCCATGCTTAAGTATCCTGTGCAAGCTCCTTCATCTCCCACTACCTACTGCAACCTACATCCTTCTGAATCTGCTTAGTGTATTCATCCCCTATCCTATTCAATACTTCCTCGTTAGTTACGTGATCTACCCACCTGATCTTCAACATTCTTGTGTAGCAACACATTTCGAAAGCTTCTATTCTCTTCTTGTCCAAACTATTAGGTATTGATAATTTCAGAGTTCAGGGTTATGATAATAGCAGCAATTTGAAAATATATCGGTGTACAAGCTCAGATCTTCAAACAAAATGATAGTGCTCGGTTTTTACCATGTGCTGCATGTAGTTCAAACTTTATTGGATCGCAATGTTTCGCTTTTAATGATTACTTTTGTAAGTAGGCTGTTTAGGTTTTCTTGTTGGTAACGCCACATAGCGCTCGGTATGAAAAAATCACTGGCTGTACCGTGTGCAGTCTGTGTTTAGTTTGCATTGTTGTCTGCCATTGTAGTGTTGGGCAGCGGCAGCTGGATGCTAACAGCGCGTAGTGTTGCGCAGTTGGAGGTGAGCCGCCAGCAGTGGTGGACGTGGGGAGAGAGATGGCGGAGATTTTAAATTTGTAAGAATTGGTGTCATGAACTGATATATATATATATATATATATATATATATATATATATATATATATATATATATATATATATATATATTACGACTATTAAGGTAAATACATTGTTTGTTCTCTATTAAAATCTTTCATTTGCTAACTGTGCCTCTGTAGTTAGTGACTTCCGTAGTTTGAATCTTTTAGTTAGCTGGTGGTAGTGGCGCTCGCTGTATTGCAGTAGTTCGAGTAACGAAGATTTTTGTGAGGTAAGTGATTTGTGAAACATATAGGTTAACGTTAGTCAGGGCCATTCTTTTGTAGGGATTATTGAAAGTCAGATTGCGTTGCGCTAAAAACTATTGTGTGTCAGTTTAAGCACATTCGTGTATAATTGTTCAAAGAGGACGTTTCACATAGTACAGTCTTGTATAAATTGTTCAAAGGGGACGTTTCATATGTCGACCCTTAGCCAAGGATACCTCACTGGAATCTTCTGATTTTTTTCTTGTAGTTTGTGTAATTAGTGTAGCTTTTGTTTATTGCTAGCGCGTAATCATAGAATTTCCTTTGTAGTTGCAGTCTTTCATTGTTGTACAGTAAAACAGTTGTGGCATGCATGTAGTTTTGCACAAAGTATTTCGCAGCTGCGCTTGCAATTAACTAGATATTATTTTCAGTGATATGTTAATGTGTTCTCTTATTTTTGCTTTTCAAATTGTGCTTTTTTTGTGTTGTCGTGTGAAATATTGTGACAATAATGGCGTGTGAAAAACGTAATACTAGGCTCCAAAGTAAACTGAGAAATGTCAGTGAAGACGAAAGCAGTGTGTTAGCGACACCATGTAATGAATTAACTAATGTTCAAAGTAGTAATTTGGTAATTGTGCATAGGGAAATGGAGCGGGTTGCAAATAATGGTGTGGGCAGTGAAACAATTAGTGAACAGGGAAGCATTATCGATCGATTGGTCGGCAACAGCTCGCGTCAGGAATCCGAAATGACAGGACACAATCTTGCAAATACTGTACATTCAGGTTTTGCGTCCTCACCGTTTTCTCAAATAAGCCGAGACACATTTTCTGCTTGTCAAACTGTGAATGTTGCCGGTGCAAATGCACTGCCGAAAAGCATAGATGATCAGATTCCAGACACTAATACATTATTATTGCAATTAATGCAACAAATGAAACAAAACCAGAGACAAACACAGCAACAGTTAGACACAATGGAACAAAATCTTCAAAAGTTAGACACAATGGAACAAAATCAGAGACAAACACAACAAAAGCTTCAAAAATTAGACACAGTGGAACAAAATCAGAGACAAACAGCAAAAGTTGGACACAATGGAACAAAATCAGAGACAAACACAGCAAAAGCTTCAAAAGTTAGACACAGTGGAACATATGCTTGAACAAACACGTGAAGATTTAACTACTGAATTACATAAAATCGAATCGAAATGTCAAAAAGTCTGTAATGACGTAAAAACACAAATTTGTGAGCATTTCCAACCTATTTTTTCGCGGCATGAAAATGCATTACAGAATCACGAAGCAGCCATAAAAGAACTGCAAACAATTGTTCATGAAAATCATGAGACCTTGCAAGCTAAAATGGACTCAGTTGCATCCACCGATTCGGTTACGCAACTTGCAAGAACTCAGGAAAACTTAAAGGTCACAGTAGATTCGATTTCAATACAAATGGACACTCTGAAACTTGGTTCAGAAAAACACACTGAGGAAATGTGTTCACTATCGGAGAAAGTAGCCGAACTTTCAGATCAGTTCACTAACTTATCTACGAAGGTAGATGATGATCTGAATGACACAAAACCTGTAGCCTTCACTGACACTGAAGAGCATGAACAAATTAGGAAATTCAAACAGAATCAATATCAAATCAACACACAGTACAAAAGAGAAATGCGGGAAGTACAAGATCAGTTGGCTCAAGTAATACAAGAATTACATATTTCAGAGGACACTCGCGCCCCAGTATGGGAAGAGGGACATAGCAATACAGAACAACCACAAAATAATAACACAGGGCATTTCGGAAATCATGAAAGTAATTGGCAAAATACACCGGATTTTGAGATGGAACCGCCGAAACGACGTAACAATGACCGATATGCGACCCGCCGACACGATGATTTTGACTATAAGCTGTTCATTACTACACGTAAATTCAAAACATTTAAGAATTCTGGTAACGACATTCATCCACAAGCGTGGCTCCATCAATTCTCTCATTGTTTTCCTCGCAACTGGTCATTAGAGCACAGATTAGAATTTATGTGTGGCTACTTGGAGAATGAACCAGCTGTAAGAATGCGATCGGTCATTCACGATTGTCATAGTGAAGGAGAATTTTATCATGCCTTCCTCTCAGCATATTGGTCTCAAGCTACATAAGACCGAGTAAAACATAGCATCATAATGATGAAACATTTCGAACAATCTGAATTTTCCAGTCTTGTCAAATATTTTGAAGACATGTTACATAAGAATCAGTATCTTTCAAACCCATACAGCCCCTCAGAACTCATCCGCATTTGCTTAATCAAATTACCTGAACATTTACGACAGATTATTTTAGCAGGACAATGCAAAGACGACATTGAAGCTTTTCAGGGACTGTTACAAGAACTGGAAATTGACACTGACAATCGCGGAACGCGAAAACAGGAGCACAACAATTACAGTTCACACCTGTCACAAGTCCGCGATGACAGAAATAATACACGACAAGGCTATTCGTACAACGTAAATCGTGACCAAAACAGACACCACCCGTATGACAACCGTTGGCAGAGTAGTAATTATTACAGGGAAAGATCACCTCTCCGCGGTAATGACTATCACAGAGACAATGAGAGAAACAGACAATATGGAAACCAAAATAATTATTATCAAGGGAGACGGAATAACTTAAGACGCAACGGTCCAGCGCGCAGTTACGATTCAGGGAGAAATTCTCCACCACGTGACCGGCAAGAAAGAAACTATGGAATCTACCGACATGACGACACACGATATGATCGTAACGACAGACCTGAATTGCAGCAGAACTGGCGGGATTCAAACAGAGCAGGGCCCTCTCGACAAGGTGAATTTGTAGAAGTTAGGTCTCCAAATCCCAATAATGACGCGCGCCAACAAAGACATACTCGTAATAGGCAATGACTCGCACCGCAGGCAGCCACGTGCGCCCGCTGGCTCCAAAAAAAATAACATAGACTCTAACCTTGAGAAAAATTTTAGCATTCTTTACCGACTTATACAACATGATAATTGCTTTGCAGTTTTGTGAGATTAAAGATGACTTTGCATTTGGTTTCTTTGATAGCTACACGATTATATCGCGACGCTACTATTGTGTGACACAATTTACATTGTGCTTTTGCGGTGTATCTGTTTTATATCTGCACAGTTTTTCTGAATTATTCTGGAAAGTAAAACATTTTTACTATTAACTTTTGTGGTATAGCTTCAGTGAGACAGCCATTTCCATAGCACAAAAATGCGTTACATTATAGTACTTTCTTGATCACGGTAAGGTACGTAATAACTACGATATCTATACGGAAAGCATTTCACCTTCGTTTATGATGAGGTAAGTACATTGACTTCAGCAGAACTTTGCTTACAGAGGACGATAACTACGACAGTTCCACAGAATTATCTTACAGCAAAACGCACATTTAGCAACACAAAGCACGCATTTGAGTGATTAATTTGGTACTTAAACCATTTATTTATTAATATTGTTGAATTAAAAAGAAAGCTTTTTGTGATACATTTCATTCCATTGCTGTAATCTGTAACACCTGAGGGTATAATTACATTAACCCTATGGGGCTACACGTCTACTTTGTGTACCATGTGTTTGGCAAGCACAAGGAGCCCTAGCTAATATGGTATTTGTTTATACAACTTTACACATCGGTACCATATTTCTCTAACACATAAATTACACAGCTATCTGATCATTTAACTGAGGGAGACAAACATTTACTTTACTATATCAGTGACAGATGTTTACGTAATTACACCATTGGATAACTTCACACTTACGAAGTTGTATTTTGTCTGTACTTTGTGAACTGTTCATATTTTTTCGGAACCATTGTGATACTATGAGAGCTTTGAATGACATATTTGGTATGGGATCACGATTTTTAAAGTACGTTTGATGTAGATGACACGTTTGACATGAGCAGAGAATTCTTTTAGGTTTTGAAATTATTGGAGGAAGCTACGACGATTTTGAGAGTTGGCTGAGGTGTTATGATATTATTACAATGACTATGTGTATTACGCTGTTGCGGTATGTTTGTGATCAATAGGCTGATGCTATGGGAGGAATTTGATTATGCTATGTATTTCTTATGATTAAATATTGAAGAAGTGTCGACAAATATGTATATGTGTAATAAAGCAAGGAATAATGAGTAGTGGCTAGGGACTCTGGTTTGTGCAAAAGGTTGTTGGAAACCAAGAATCGTACTTTAAGAGTTATGAAATGTATGTAAATGCGTGAATGTATTACAATGCCGACGGAACTTTTTTGGACACTGTTATATCAATAGGATTTTGTTTCTACAGATTTGTAACGCAAGTTCTTGGCCTGTGAAATTTTTTATATGAGACTGCCTCTGTAGCGGAAACTGGTGTCGTAAATATTTCGATAAGACAGTTAAGTGACCACCTGCACGTAATGCGTCGTGGGCACCCAGCTGCGCGACAACCACCTGACAAAAGAGAGCCATTAGTGTGTGCCTTTCAGAGGCACAGGTAAAAAAAAGGGCCATTATCCTCTCTATTGACATTCCTTTGTAGAAAGCACCGCAAATACGACACGCTCATTACTGGGAAAGATACTTACATCTGACACCTGATTATAACAAACGTCTTTCTATGAGAGTTGAGAGAATTCTACTAACTTACGAAATGTCTCATGACTATTGAATGATATTTTTATGCTTTCTCTATAGTTGCTTATTTCATTTGATATCTGTTTTCCAGCTGTGTTGCAGCATTGATTTTATAAAATTAAATGCATTTGCTAATGTGAACACTTTCTGTCGACAGATCTATTAAATAATTATTTTATGATCCACATTCTGCGAAAAAGGAGCTCTTGGAATGGAAAGAGCAATAAGAAGCGACTAATAACAGTAACTGTATATATAATTTTCTTTTCAAGTACTTGGTAATTTATTTCATTGAATAAGTAGTGGTGCACCATTTTAATTATATAGACATTAAGATGTGAATATACATTTCCCTTATCTGCATTGTTGTCTTTACTGTAATATTCTTTCTGCTTGAGCTTTGTCATGTTTAGGTATAATTTATAGCATTTGCTGCTGCTGCTATGTGCCAGGCATAGTGCTACTGAATGTCACTTTGTATTACTAGGTTAAGCCAGTTTTATTACTGATTTATTTTTCTTGTTTGCTGCGCATATTAGTTGTAATATTGCTGCCTTTTTTTACCAATTTCCATTTTTTTATCATTGCTGTTTGTGTAAATTGTTTTGTGCTGCTGCATTGCCTCGTCCCTTAGTTAAGCATCTGAGCTCAGTAGATTTAGGTTAGCTTAAGAGGGGGTAGCCTATATAACAGAATGAGTTGCGATGGATTTGAAGAAATGCGCTGAGAGGTTATATGAGAAAAGTACAGAAAGCAGGTTTAGATAGGACTTTTTGAGAATAATGATGAACTAAGGGAGATCTGTATGCAAAATACTGCAGTAAAACAAACCCTGTCCTTTCCTTTCGTATTATCCCTCTATGTGTTTATGTACCCTTGTGTATTTGTCTTTTTCCTGTCTTTATGTGTTTAGCTAATAAGATTTATGTTGTAGAATTTTTCAAATACTATGTTATTTTCTTTGTAAATATGTTCAGACATTATTTATTGTGTTTTGTTTTAATGCTCATGTGTGAAGTTGATGTTTCAAGAGTTATTCTGATCTTTTGTGTATGTACTTATGTCGTAATTTTTGTAACACTGATGTATTTGTTGTTTCGATTCTTTTGTAAAGCCTGTATTACTGCAAATGTTACCTGTACTATTATGTTCTTTAATAATGTATTTTATACCTTTGTTATTGTATTCTTATGTTATAAAATTGTAATTGACACCAGTTCATCAAATTAAGTAACTTGTAAATTACATTTCACTGCACACGTTTCTGTTGGTCATAGTATATGGACAATATGTGAGAAGTAGGGACTGATAGTGTTTGCACGTGTGTTAATAACTCAGTAAGGGACTGGATAACAGCATTGCTGGTTCTAAGGACATTTCAAAAACAATTTTTCTGAGTGCACAAATGGTGGTTATGGACTTGCTATATTATCCGCAAGACTCTTCAATGGTGATTGTGCGCCTGCACAGTCAAACAGATGGCTGCTGGCCATCTCTACAAGGACTACAGTGGGTCTACACCTTTGATGACCCACCAATACCATTATTTCTACAAGGACTGCAGTGGGTCTGCCCACCAGTAGTAATCTCTACCAGGACTACAGTGGGTCTGCTCTGTGATGACCTACCTACCGATAGTCTTCAATGTTGATTGACTCTGCTGTGGCCCATTACCTGTCTGCATGTCAAGAGTCAGCACTGCCTTTCCGTTGAAAGAACAACACTAATTTTTCAATACTGCATGGAAATCCACTACTTCCATGTGCATTTTCTTTTACTACTCAGACTTTGAGAAAAATACTGCAATTTTACTTTGATGAATGATCATGACTGTCTTTATGGACTGTGAGAAAATTTTAGCTTCTGACCAACATTGTATCAATAAGTGTGTGTATTTGATATCTTTGTTATAGTAATTATGAAAAATTTTATCAAATCATTATTGGCCACTGCCCAAAACAATTTGTAAAATTTTTTGTGGGGAGCATGGGGGCTATGTAAGTAGGCTGTTTAGGTTTTCTTGTTGGTAACGCCACATAGCGCTCGGTATGAAAAAATCACTGGCTGTGCCGTGTGCAGTCTGTGTTTAGTTTGCATTGTTGTCTGCCATTGTAGTGTTGGGCAGCAGCAGCTGGATGCTAACAGCGCGTAGTGTTGCGCAGTTGGAGGTGAGCCGCCAGCAGTGGTGGACGTGGGGAGAGAGATGGCGGAGATTTTAAATTTGTAAGAATTGGTGTCATGAACTGATATATATATATATATTACGACTATTAAGGTAAATACATTGTTTGTTCTCTATTAAAATCTTTCATTTGCTAACTGTGCCTCTGTAGTTAGTGACTTCCGTAGTTTGAATCTAGCTGGCGGTAGTGGCGCTCGCTGTATTGCAGTAGTTCGAGTAACGAAGATTTTTGTGAGGTAAGTGATTTGTGAAACATATAGGTTAACGTTAGTCAGGGCCATTCTTTTGTAGGGATTATTGAAAGTCAGATTGCGTTGCGCTAAAAACTATTGTGTGTCAGTTTAAGCACATTCGTGTATAATTGTACAAAGAGGACGTTTCACATAGTACAGTCTTGTATAAATTGTTCAAAGGGGACGTTTCACTTTCTTTGGAACAGTTTAAAATATATTTACTTTCTTCAGTGGCTCTGCAGGTAGGTGGCTAGCTGTCTTAAGTAACTTTGACATTACATTGAAGGGTGATTGTGACACTAGGTGGTCAACAAAACGAAGAGCAGTCACCGCTTTAAAAAGAACACTGCACGAACTGTATGCAAGTCTGGAGGAAATGTCTGATATTAACCAAGAGAATGGAACCTGCAAACGTCAGTGGAGGCTTAAGGACTCATCAAGAAAATTGACTTCAAATTCCTGCATCTTTTGCATCTGTTGGAAAGGATGCTAGTCTTGACTGATAAAATCAGCAAGTCACTTCAGAAAGAGACTGTTGAAGTCGACAAGGCTAGCAAAATGATAAACGGATTGTCAAATGCGGCTCAGGAAATTCGAGATGAAGGTATTGGTCCAGGAATCGACTACACAACAAAGCAACTGCAAGAAATAGATATCGATGATAATTTTGCTGAAAAAAGAGGGCAGATCATAAGCCAACGTCTTTCATAT
Source organism: Schistocerca gregaria (assembly GCF_023897955.1). Taxonomy (NCBI): domain Eukaryota; kingdom Metazoa; phylum Arthropoda; class Insecta; order Orthoptera; family Acrididae; genus Schistocerca; species Schistocerca gregaria. The sequence goes on from NC_064921.1 coordinate 955,707,216, forward strand.
TCAAACAAACAAGTGCATGATGACTATCTCGACTCAAAACGGGAGTTTTCAAGGGAAATAAATTTGGTTTATGATCAAGTCCTGACAGAACTCAGTAAGAGGTATGAGGCAATGACTTCAGTATCTCCAGAATTTTATTTTCTAACTTGAGAAGCTGTAAAAAAAAGAGCAAATTGATGTTCTTCTCAAACATGTTGCAAATTTTGGGATTAAATATTCACATGACGTAGATGTAGTTGAGCAGTCACAAGAATTGGAAATTTTTCGAATGGAAGCTAAAGAACTCATTAACGATGTTGAAAAAGCCACACCAGTTGACATTCTTAAAAAGATTCAGGAGCTTTCTTTAGAAGATATATATACCCGAATATCAAAAAAGCTCTTAGAATTTTTCTAACACTTCCTGTTATGCTGGCCTCTTGTGAGTAAGCTTCAGTAAAATGAAGCTGATTAAGAATTGTTTAAAATCATCCATGGGAAAGGAACGTTTGCCAAATTTAGCCATTTTATCGATTAAACATAAAGAGGTAGCGAAACTTAATTTAGAGGAATTAATTTATAATTTTGCGAAAATCAAAGCCAGGAAAGTAGCATTTAAGTAGATTAACTGAGATTAATAACAGTGTTAAGTTAAATTTGATATAGGTATTCCTAGCAACTCAATGTATTTTGAAATAGACTTTGTAAAATATAATAAGATTTTGTATTTAAATATGTGTATGTTTCTTAATCCATCATAATACTTTTGATTCTGGGCTGTAAATTAGCTTCATTCTGTCTTAAATTTATATAAATTAATATTACTGCATATATATATGCCAAGAAACCCCTTCACATTTTCTTTGGATAAGGGAAAATATCAATCTGTCTATATTGGTAAGTGGGTGCCTTCTTTGCTTCCTGGGGGTTCTTTAGAGAGCGCCATTTTAAATTCTTGCCAGAGGCGCCACATACCTAAGGTACATCACTGGTCAGTATTAACATTGTAAGATTCTAACTAAAACTGATTTGCTGAAAAAAAATATTTTTATAATTCTCAAACATCAGGAACGAAAAAGCAATAAGAAGGCTGAAACACTACTGTCAACACTGGACAATAAAATTACAAAATATTTCTCTGCTTTCTTGTAATATGGAGGCTGGTTAGTAAAGCCGCAGCCAAAATTAATAACTGAAGAGTAAAAGATTGCTACGTCTATCCAACTCTGTAATAAAACAAATAAGAAAGGAAATTTTAATGACATTAACCAAAGTCATTAACAAGAAACAGAGTGAGAGAATCTATGAAGACTGTCTGAACGTATCTGTAATGAAAGCTATTCATACTTGTTTATTACTGTCTTGTATCTCTTTTACCACTAATCTCTAAGATAGCTCTGGTGTATCCAGTAAAAGATTAATAAATATTTTAATAGTAGATTCACTATTTGCTTCACAGTATGGCTTCAGGCTGAATTATTTTAGCACCAAAACAGCATACAATATAGCAGCAAAAATTATAATATACCCCTGAGAAGAAAGCAACGGACAGTGTGAAACCTTTGAGCTGGATCAAAGTATTAGATGCTGTTTGCCACAAAGTCTTAATCAAAGACTTCAGCATTGAGAATAGGCGAGAATGCTCTTCACCTGTTGATGCCTACATAAGCAACAGAACACAACTAATGGGTGAAAATAAAGAAGTCAGTTTGCCTATCAAGCACAAAAAAGGTACAAGAAGACTTTTTCTTAAATCTTTTTTGTTCATTGTACATGTGGATGATCTGCCTTCTGTCTTGTCTTGTGATCCATTTGTACCTATAGATGACACAGTGTTAATTACTATATTCAAAATGCCAGTCATAATGAGTTACCTCCTTCCTGTTTCCTAAGCTCAACATCTAGTTCGCATGTAAGGGGACGCAGACTCAGTTCTTCACACAGAACAGATGGAAAACCTGAAGAATATAAGTGCAGAAGTATTGCCACAGTCCTTACATCAGCTCAAAATATTATTTAGATTATCACTAACTTGTTTATGAATAGGTATATGTAAAAGAAAGCATCGTATATGCTTTATAAATTCTGTATAAGAACATCCATACCTGGGGGCAAGGGGGCAACACAGTCCCCCCCTCCCCTCCCCTCCACCTCCCAGAAAAACATAAAATGTAGTGTAGTCTGGTCTTTTTCTTTCAAGAAAATGATTTCAAAGTCAATATTATGCAGGTGTTTGACAGGAGAACTTTTATGGCTACTTACAAGTCGCCATTTGTCTTCAAAAATATTAAAAACACTCGATGCTGCCAGGTCTAGCCCCACCTCCCCCTACAGACTATCACATGTCTACCATTGATTCTGTGTGATGTAAATCTATCTGTAATAAAACTGAGTATATTTTTATTATGTATGACTTTGTGTGAAAGTCATACGTGAAACACCATTTTGTAAATGACCTGTAGATAGATAACTTAGGTAACTAAAACACAAAAAACATAGTGGCGGCAATGGCTGCTTGTGCCTTGTTATTTAAAGTAAGGTTTTTAGTGATAAAAAATAAAATTGAAGCCGTCTTCAGTTTAATTTATATAAAAAAGACACTAAATCAGTACATCATATTGCTTTCTACACTGATCAGTGACTCAGCTAGAATGTGCTATTGTTTAATAAACTCCCTAAAAGTACCTACTTAGTATTTTTGAACAAATGCATGGCAGCAACATTGATTCATTGTAAGTAAAATCACATTATTCCAGAACTTCAGGAAGATTCATTAGATGATATGAGTTCTAAATCTATATTGTACCAATAATAGATTCCAATAGTACTCAATATTATTTATTGTGATCTGGCTATTAAAAATTAGTGTTTTACCAACTGCAGTGTTAAGAATTTAATGAATAATAAATTCTAGAGTAAAAACAGTCTTGGCTTAGAAGTTATTTAATATCAATAATCCGATTCCCCATTTTGGGCCATCATCAGATTGTGTAAAAGTAGCAGCATGTGTAACCCACCCACCACAAAGTCAAATAAAATGGAAAATGGACAGTAAAGTAACTAGATATGTAATGCATCAATCATAAAAAGTGTAAAATGTAAAGTAGACCTGATATAACAAATTTTTGTATCATGAACTGTCATTTAAGGTAAAATTTAATACACTATTAACAGAATTGAGTCACCTTTTGAGTTTTGTACAGCTTTACTAGGTTATGTGCTATTTAAACACACTGTGAACATGTGTCATCAAAGTTGTGTACTATGTAATGACACTGATTACATGTAAATTTATCCAGAATTTAAAAAGTCCTATTCTGTTAATGAACCACTGAATTTATTCCGATGAGCAATGTTTTCTGATAAACAAAACTACAGTGGAACTTTGCATAGCGAGTATAATTCATTCCAGAATATTACTCATACTCAGAAACACTCATTAAGTGAAACAATTTATCCCATATAAATTAATGTAAAATACGATAAGTGTTCCATGCAGAAAAAGTACTGAAAGTTTTATCTTATTCACGCCATTTATTGAAAAAAATTATACATACAGTATTATGTGCTTAAATATTCAGGGTACAAAACTAATTCTTTTTACTAGGAAGCTGTGTGCTGCCTTTACTTTCTGCTAAGGCTTCAACAGTTGGTAAAAATTGCGACACTGCATTATTGTCAAATAAATTTGATACATGTGTAGCCACTGATTTATTGGGGTAATGATTTTCAATGTACAATGTAACTGATTCCTATGCTTTCAGCATTTTTCTTATTGAGCCAAAAGATTGCTGCTTTGCTGTTACTTCCTCCTCCTCCTTGTCTGAAGAACTTCCTGTTCTGAAACCTACTGGAACTCCATAAGCTCTTCGATGGTAATTTCTTGGCTGGTAATTTCATCGATCCCATTGTTATCACACCTAGTCCCATGATCTTGGTCAAAGGCACAATCTCATTGACTATGGGATCTACAGGTACGGACTCAAGTACCTCACAGTCACATTCGACAATGCACTCTGCCCACAGCTTTTTCCAAGCAGAAGTGAGAGTTCGCTCGGTAAGCCCTTCCTGTGCATTTTTTATCATCTTGATGCAGGCAACTGTGTTGAGGTGATATTTCCAAAATTCTCTGAGAGTGAGAATGGTAGCTTCAGCCAACTCAAAGCAGTGCTCAAAGAGTGCTTTAGTGTAGAGCTTCTTAAAGTTAGAAATACTCTGCTGGTCCATTATTCTAATATGGATTAAAAATATGTTTATTCGACAAAGAATTGAAAAAAGGCAAGTCTCTAATAGTTTCTGCAGCATTGAGGAGCGATTTCATTATTCACATGAGACAGACACCCCATTTCGTTGAACAGATATAATCACATACAGGATTACAGCTGACGGAATCAGGCCATCAAATACTTACTGCTGCCAGTAAGTGTCAACCTCAGTGAATATTCTTACCAAGACTTTGGTCCTAAGGCCTAGTATACTCACACTAGGTTGAGCAATTTATTTATCTAGAGAGTGTTTGTAAACAATAGAGGACTTTTATATATAGACAACTGATAAACATTTCTTGTCTATAGGCATGCTTTTGAAACAAAATTGCAGAACTTTCGACTCCTATTTGAAATAGGACACCATTCTTCGACATTTTGTAGTATGGACAATAATGATAGACATAGCTTCCAGGTATTCTCTTTGTTCTGTGCTATATATTTCTGCAGTTTTTTATTTGTGTTATTTTCCTCATAGTTAAACGCAACTTAAGAAGATGTGGCCAATGAAGAAGATTTTGCAGATGATTGAATGTTTTCATACTGAATCACATTTGTGGGAAGGTAGTAGTTCTGAACACAATAATCGCAAGAGGAAGAAGCTAGTTATTGAAAAGCTGGCCAAAAAATATGAAGTATCAAGGAGTGATATTGAAGAAAAATGCACAATTTGAAAACAGATTTTCATCAGGAGCATAAAATGATTATCCCAGTGAAGAAGAGTAGGATACCTCCTGTAAACAATGTTTGGTTTGCATCTGACCACTTTTATTTCTAATGCAAGTTTCACAGTCAAGAAGCAGCAGAAACACTGACTGCAATGAGGGAAAAAGCAGTGAATCAGGGCAATATATGTACTTTACATATATATTTTTGTTTAATTTTTATACATGGTTATAAAGCATGAAACAGTACTAATAAAAGGCAGAAATTAAAATTATTAACTATAGTTATTACTTGCAGCTGCACTCTCATATCAGTAGTTTTATTACGACTATGAGTAAATGTTTTTCCATAATTTACATAATATCCTTCAATCCAATAAGTATGTTTTACTGGACACTTTCTAAAGCTGCCTATGTTCTTCCTTAGTGTTCAACCTATCTCCATACCAAATTTCATGGAAATTGGGTTGATGGGTAAAACTTTTAATTACAATATATTTTTTTATGAAATGAAGCCTATACAGTTCCCCAAGCTGTGCTCAAGTTACCTGTGCAAACTCCACAAAAATTTGTGTAGCAATTTCAGAGATTAGCAAGTTCAAACAAAGAAACAGACATATATTGCGAATTTAGATAAAACTTTACATTATGATATCTTTTTTCCATGATCCAATTTTGATGAAATAAATCCAATACAGTGTCTCTAGACATATTCAAGTTCCTTGCAAAAACTCAATATAAAGGCACCTAGTAGTTTTGGAGAAATGTTTTCAGACAGACAGAGACCCCAGTTATGTATAATACCTTATAATTAGAAAATATTTACTTAGGGTGTTTTAAAGACATTTTCAAAATGATTGTTTTAAATATTCGACGCTATCTGAACTCATAATTTACTAAACACCTTATTGCCCTAGAACCTCTTCCCCCATCATATTGTAATCATTAGTGGAGAATTTAATCATCCATCAATCAACAGAGAAAATTACAGTTTTGTTAGTGGTGGGTGTGATAAGACATTCTGTGAAACATTACTAAATGCTCTCTCTGAAAACTACCTAGAACAGACAGTTAGGAGTGGCACCCATGTTGGAAATATGTTGGATCTAATCCTCAACCCACAGAGCTGACATCTTTGACGGTGCCCACACAGAAACCGGTATCAGTGACCATGACACAGCTGTGGCAGCAATGATTAACAAAGTACAAATGACAACTAAAATATGCAGAAAGACATATGCTCAGTGAACCATATAAAAAATCGATAGTGTCATATCTCTTTGAGTAACTTGAAACTTTCAGCACAGGACAGGAGCATGAAAAGGAACTACAGCTCACTTTTAAAAGAATAACTAACGATGGAAAAACTGGTAGAAGCCGACCTCGGGGAAGATCAGTTTGGATTCATTAGAAATATTCGAACACGTCAGGCAATTTTGACCTTATGACTTATCTTAGAAGAGAGATTAAGGAAAGGAAAACCTACATTCCTAGCATTTGTAAACTTAGAGAAAGATTTTGACAATATTGACTGGAATGCTCTCTTTCAAATTCTAAAAGTGGCAGGGGTAAAATACAGGGATCGAAAGGCTATTTACAATTTGTACAGAAAGCAGATGGCAGTTATAAGAGTCGAGGGGCATGAAAGGGAAACATTGGTTGGGAAGGGAGTGAGACAGGATTGCTGCCTCTCCCTGATGTCATTCAATCTGTATATTGAGCACGTAGTAAAGGAAACAAAAGAAAAATTCGGAGTAGGTATTAAAATCCATGGAGAAGAAATAAAAAATTGTAATTCTGTCAGAGACAGCAAAGGACTTGAAAGAGCAGTTGAACAGAATGGACAGTGTCCTGAAAGGAAGATATAAGATGAACATCAACAAAAGCAAAATGAGAATAACGGAATGTAGTCGAATTAAGTCGGGTGATGCTGAGGGAATTAGATTAGGAAATGAGACACTTAAAGTAGTAAAGGAGTTTTGCTATTTGGGGAGCAAAATAACTGATATATGTGCACACTGGCAATTTTCAAGGAAAGCGTTTCTGGAGAAGAGAAATTTGTTAACATAGAGTATAGATTTAAGTGTCAGGAAGTCATTTCTGAAAGTATTTGTATGGAGTGTAGCCCTGCATGGAAGTGTAACATGGACGATAAATAGTTTGGATAAGAAGACAATAGAGGCTTTCGAAATGTGGTGCTACAAAAGAATGCCAAAGATAGATGGGTAGATCACTTAACTAAAGAGGAGGTATTGAGTAGAACTGGGGAGGAGTTTGTGGCACAACTTGACAAGAAGAAGGGATTCGTTATTAGGACATGTTCTGAGGCATCAAGGGATCACCAGTTTAGTACTGGACGGCAGTATGGAGGGTAAAAATCGTAGAGGGAGACCAAGAGATAAATACACTAAGCAGATTCAGAAGGATGTAGGTTGCAGTAGGTACAGGGAGATGAAGAAGCTTGCACTGGATAGAGTAGCATGGAGAGCTGCCTCAAACCAGTCTCAGGATTGAAGACCACAACAACAACAACAACAACAACTGACGATACACCATATAGGTATTTACTCAATAGAACAGTTCATAAAGGGAGAGAACCACTATGGTTCACAGTTGCTGTAAAGAAACTTCTAAGGACACAGAGAATGCTACTTGATAGGCGCAAAACAAAGTGGAGGACTATAGGCAGAGAAACGTTGAATGAAATGTGTTTGACTGTCTTGGGAGCAATGCATGATACCTTCAATGATTATCACAGCAAAATATTGTCAAATGATATTTCACAAAGCACAAAGAAATTGTGGTCATGTGTAAAGGCTGTTGGTGGCACCAAAGGTAGTATACAGTTACTAGCGAACGAGATGGGAAATGAAATTGAGGGTAGTAAAGCAAAAACTAAAATGCTGAATTCAGTTTTCAAAAATTATTTCACAAACCCAGGAAATTGCCTCAATCCTTGTACCACTGAAAAGATGAATGAGATATGCATTAGTTTCTGTGGTGCTGAGAAACAGCCGAAATCTTTAAAACTGAACAAATCTCCAGGGCTTCATGAAATCTGTATCAGATTTTTCATTGAATTTGTGGCTGAGTTAGCCCATCTTCTAATTACAATGCACTGTAGATCCCTGGAACAAAAAACAGTGTCAATTTCTTGGGAAAAAGCAGAGGTCACACCTGTCTACAATAGTGGTAGTAGAAGTGATCCACAGAACACCCGTCCAATATCCTTCACATAAATTTATTATAGAATTTTTTTGAACATCTTCTGTACTCAGTCATAATGAGGTATCTTGAAGAGTATAACCTCCTCAGTGCCATCCAGCATCGATTCCGGAAACATTGCTCATGTGAAACGCAACTCACACTTTTCTCTCATTACATACTGAAAACTTTAAGCCAAGGCAGTCGGGTAATGCGGTATTGCAGTATTTCTTGATTTTCTAAAAGCATTTGACTCAGTATCACACCTATGCTTCTTGTCAAAAGTATGACCATGTGGGGGGAATCAAATGAAGTGCTTATTTCAATAGCAGTACAAGTTCATTACCTCCATTTCTGTCTATAATGCTTCTTGAATTAATGATCCAAATAACAGAAAGAAAGGTTCATGTCTAGCAAGAAGCCATCTACTTGAATATTTATGGTATGTCAACTGCAGATTTTTCTGCGCTCATTTAACTTTAGTACTCTTTATCTCAAAATGAACAAAAATGGATGTCTTACCAATATTGAAATAAGCCCTTCAAATGAAATTTGCAACTGGATTGAGGACTTTCTGGTAGGGAGGATGCAGCATGTTATCTTGAATGGAGAGTCATTGTCAGATGCAGGAGTGACTTCAGGTGTCCCTAAAATAGTGGATTGGGACCTTTTCTGTACATGTTGTATATTAATGATCTTGCAGATAATATTAATAGTAGTCCATTAAATTTTAGCCATGCAGCTGTGCAAATAAAATTTCTTCCACTGATATTTCAGCTACGTATTCAGTCTTGTCATTCAATCTGTGGATGGCTGGATGATACCTGGCCGAAATATCAGTGGTCGAAATTTTATTTGCTCATCTGCATGCCCGAAGTGTAATGGGCTACTCATTGTGCAGTGAAAAGCTGAAATTGCACAATATTAATAGTAATTTCAGACTTTATGAATTATGCAGTTATCTGTAATTAAGTAGTTAGAAAGCAGCTGCTTAAATATACTGTCAGATTATGGTAACATTTAAAAGTGTGGAAATATTGGAAAGTTGCTTTACATGTTCAGCAATGTAAAATTATACACATCACAAAACAAAACAAAAGACATAGTGTCCTATGACTAAAATATCAGTGAGTCACTGTTGGAATTGGCCAACTCATAAAAATACGTTTGCAGAGATGTGACTGGGATTATCGCATGGGCTCAGTTGTAGGTGAAGCAGAGGGTAGACTCTGATTTATTAGTAGAATATTGGGGAAGTGCAATCAGTCTACAAAGGAGATCGCTTACAAATTACTCTTATGACCTGTTCTAGAATATTGCTCAAGTGTGAGATATTGAACATATACAGAGAAGGGCAGTAGAGATAGTCACAGGTGCGTTTGATTCATAGGAGGGTGTTACAAAGATACTGAACTGAAACATTCTTGAAGATAGATGTAAAGTACCCTGAGAAAGCCTATTAACAAAGTTTCAAGAACTGACTTTAAATGACGACTCTGGGAATATACTGCAGCCCCCTACGTGTATTTTACATAAGAATAATGATATAAGATTAGAATAATTACTGCATGCACATAGGCAGTCAAACAATTATTCTTCCTGCGCTCAATACGTGAACGGAATGACAAGACACCCTACTAACTGCTGCAATAGGACGCAGCCTCTGCTACGCACCTCACAGCGATTTGTAGAGAACAGATAGAGATGTAGAAATTATCTCTCAGTTCATTTCGAATTTCATGACAGTTTGTTGCTGACTTTCGAAGCAGATTTTGCAGATTGATCACAGTGTTATTCCCGTCCAGTTCTGTCCTCCAGGGCCCCTCAATCAAGCTTCCATCTGTATCATATGAATCAAAAATACGAGCTGGAGTATTGAATACACTGTTTATGCACAAAAATTTGTGCAGATAAATACAGGATAAAACAATGGCCTCTCCTTTTTGTCGATCTAGAGCTAGCCATAAAACATAAGATGAAATTGTGGAAACTGTGCTACTAAACACGTTTTGAGCTATTGCATGCTTACTGAGCCAATAACATGTCTCTCTAGAGCTATTTACACTATCATTACCTGGAGTTTAACACAGTGAATGTAAAAAAAATATTTATGCAGACATTGCGAAAGATAACTCAGTCTCTTAATTTAGCTAGCAAACCTGCATATGTGCTATATCTTGAGATTACAGACCTCATAGTGTAAAGTATTGACAAGGCGTTTTGCTAAGCAAAATATCTTCAGGTGGTGCATACTTACAACAAACAGTGCTATAGCAACCACCCAGAAACACACACAAAAAGTGCCCATAATTTACCCATATCAGCAGTCAGCGGCAATGCTGAAACAAACCCGAGTGTTCTGGAGCTTGATAGAGTGAAAATGAAACTTTGCATTTCCAGCAACGATTAGGAGATAAAACCTTCATAAAGTCTGGTGGTCATATGCGAATAATTTTTGTGGAAATGCAGTCCATCAAATGCTCAATACGTTTCATACATGAATCGATCATTTTAGAAACAGCACAACTCTATAAATTCATGTTTTTCAGGAAACACAAAAAACTACATTCGAGAGAAAGTTCACCATGTATCAAAAGTTGCTTTGTCGTTTTTAAAGAGTGTAGTCAGGTGAATAATTTAAGATACGATATAATCTCCAGCTCCTTGTAGAGCCAGCCAAAATAGTGATGAAAGTGATTGGAGTTATATTTTTTCTAAAATTAACTCAAATGCTTGTGAAAATTTATCACTGAAATGTGCTATTGTAATCAGCCTAGTAATAATGTTAATTTCAAAAGTTGTAAAACGTATAAAAATTGATTTGTACAGCAAACTTACAAGGATGTATGAAGCTAGTAATATAATGCCTTTAACATTGGCATTAATTTGAGGCATCTAACATATTTTTAAATTATACAGCAAACTAATCTTATAATACTATGACTTGGCACTGCAAATGCAAGATTGAAAATAAATACTTCAAATTATCAATGACTGTCCAGAATTTCAATGAAAATTGCTGATATGCTTCACAAATATACTGCAAGATGCTCTTCAGGTCAGCAGCTTTAGTTTCAGTGATTGACAACTGTCAATTGTATGCCTTTGTTCGCATTAAACACGCATTTTGCTTGCCAGTACCCTGCAGGATGAATGTATGTTCCACTGCTATGTTGATGAATGGTGATGCAACTAGCGCCCTTGGATGCTGAGATGAGTGTTGAAATGCCTTAATGCTGATATCTGGAATGTAGTACGCCTGTGTCTCGAAAGATGTTAGCTTTCCAATGAATTTAGTATCTTCTTATGAGAGGTGGCCACCAGTTATTGAAGTCAATTACATCTTCAATGCACGTGATAGTAACCATGAAGTTTATACGGAATCTTGACTGTTCTATTACCTCAAATACTTCTTTAGGAATATAAATACGATCGTTATTTGACAAAAGCATCATCACAACACCAAAATCATGGTCAATGGGAAGAAGAGAGCATCCTCTCAGAGGAAAGAAGTGCTGGATTTTATCAAAATGCTTTGCTTCTGCAAGAGCCATTTAAAATCTTACTATAGTGTGATTCCTGTTTTGACCACCACAGCTATCACTAAGGACATGTATTTCCTTCACATCCTTCACATTTTCTATGTAATGCAGAACAAAAGAAGCTACTTCTTTTGGTCTTTGTTACCTTGGGTTTCATCATAGATGTAAAAATGATCTTCTCCTGATGTTGCATTACGAATTTCAAAAACGTTAAAGGTGAAACGTCCCCTTAGAAAAATTAATGAATTACTATGCTGATAAACCTGTTACATCATTTGATTTCCAAATAGCTGAACGTACTCAGACATTTCGCTCTTTATCTATTCTGATCAACACCAAACTGACAGCCAATATTTTTTAGCGCAACGCAATTTGACTTTCAATAATCCCTACAAGAGAATGGCCCTGACTAAGATTAATCTATATGTTTTAAAAATCACTTACCTCACAAAAATCTTCGTTACTCGAACTACTGCAATACAGCGGGCGCCACTACTGCCAGCTAAATAAAAGGTTCAAATTACTGAAGGCACTAACTACTGATAGGCATAATTGGCAAATGAAAGATTTTGATAGAGAACAAACAATGTATTTACCTTAATACTGTTCAAAAGTCATATTATATATATATATATATATATATATATATATATATATATATATATATATATATATAAGTGCATATCAGTGCATGACATCCAGTCTTACAAATTTACTGTCTCTGTCCAGATCATCCGCTCTCAAAACTCTGCCATCTCACTCCCCACATCCACCACTGCTGGCAGCTCACCTCCAACTGCGCAATGCTACATGCTGTTAACATCCAGCTGCCCAACACTACAATAGCAAACAACAATGCAAACCAGTCACAGACTGCACACAGCACAGCCAGTGATTTTCATACAGAGCGCTACATGGCGTTACCAATATAAAAACCTAAACAGCCCATTTACATAGCTCCCATGCTCCCCACAAAAAATTTACAAATTGCTTTGGGTAGTGGCCAATACAGATTTGAAAAAAATTTTCATAATTACAATAACAAAGAAATCAAATGCACACACTTATCGATACAATGTTGGTCAAAAGCTAAAATTTGATCACAGTCCATTAAGACAGTCCTCATCATTCATCACCGTCAAACTGCGGTGTTTTTCTCAAAGTTTGAGCAGTAAAAGAAAATGCACACGAAAGTAGTGGAGTTCCATGCTTTCTTGAAGAAGTAGTGTTGTCCTTTCAATGGAAAGACAGTGCTGACTCTTGACATGCAGACAGGTAATGGGCCACAACAGAGCAAACCCACAGCAGAGTCAGTCGAAGTTTTGAAGAATATTGGTAGTTAGGTCATCATAGAGCAGACCCACTGTAGTCCTGGTAGAGGGTATGGTATTGGTGGGCCATCAAAGGTGCAGACCCACTGCAGTCCTTGTAGAAATAATGGTATCGGTGGGTCATCAAAGGTGCAGACCCATTGCAGTCCTTGTAGAGATGGCCAGCAGCCATCTGCTGCGAATGTGCAGGTGCACAGTCACCATCAAAGAGTCTTGCAGACAATATAGCAAGTCCATAAACCACCACTTGTGTACTCACAAAGTTTTTGAAATTGTCCTTAGAACCAGCAATTCTGTTAACCAGTCCCTTGCTGAATTATTAACACATGTGCAAACACTAACAGTTCCAACTTCTCACATATTGTGCATATACTATGACCAACACAAACGTGTGCAGCGAAATGTAACTTAATTTGAAGAACTAGTGTACATACAATTATAAATTTATAACATTAGAATACAATTACAAAGGTACAAAATTCGTCATTAAAGAACATAACAATACAGATAACATTTATGGTAATGCAGGCTTTACAACAGAATAGAAATAAACATATACATCAGTGTTACAGGAATTATGACATAAGTAAATACATAAAAGGTCTGAATAACTTTCGAAACATCAACTTCACGTGTGAGCATTAAAACAAAACAGAATAAATAATGTCCAAACATCTTTACAAAGTAAATAACATATTATAAATGCAAATTATGTTTGAGGATAACAGTATTCCTCATCATAGTGATTGTAGCTGAGTATTAGAAAAATTCTACAACATAAGTCTTATCAGATAAACACATAAAGACAGGAAGAACACAAATACACAAGGTACACAGACACATAGTGGAATGACACAAAAGGACAGGACAGGGTTTGTTTTCAGCGTGACATTTGGTACTGCAGTCCAACCCAGTACTTCATTTCATAGATGTTTCCTCTTATTTCACTTTTTTATACCTTGTCATTGCATTACTTCCAATTCATCACAACTCATTCTCTTGTATAGCCTACCCCCTCTTAAGCTAACGTAAATCTACTGAGCTCAGATATATATACTAAGGGACGAGGCAATGCAGCAGCACAAAGCAATTGACACAAACAGCAATGACAAAAAATGGATATTGGCCAAGCAAGGAGCAGTATATCTAAATTAGCAAAGCAAATGCAACATTACAACTAATATGAGCCAACGTGCAGCGACAAGAAAAATGAATCAGTAGTAAAACTGGCTTAACAGAGTAATACAAAGTCAAATTCAGTAACACTATGCCTGGCAAACAACAGCAGCAAATGCTACAACTTATACCTAAACATGACAAAGCTCAAGCAGAAAAAATATTACAGTAAAAATGGCCATGTTTAATACCTATGTCACTCTTTAACACCAGAGTGATGCATCACGATAACTTACTCTAGCAGACAAGTTACCAAATCGTAAAAACATTATTTATGCAATTCCTGTGAAGGGAAGTGTCTTTTCGTGCATCCTCGTTTTTTTGGAAGTAGATCATAAAATTATTATTTACTGTATCTGTAGGCATAAAAATCTATATTAGTACATCTATTAAATTTTATTCTAACCAATGATGCAGGGCAGCTAGAAACTAGATATTATACAAAATGAGCAATCTCTCAAGTAGAAAGACAATAGATGTAAAATGTTTCTCATCATTTCATTAGGCCTTTTAGTAAATATCATAAATTAAGAGCTCCACAGTGTAATCATATGTTTTCAAGTTTGAGCGTGTTGTATTTGCGATGCTTTCTACAAAGAAATGTCAATAGTGATGATAATGGCCTCCTTTTTTCTCCGCCTGTGCCTCTGAATGGCACACACTAATGGCTTTTTTCCAGGCGACTGTTGCGTAGCTGGGTGCTTACAGTGCATTACGTCAAAGTGACCTACCTTCCTTTACAGAAATATTGACGACAGCAGTTTCCGATACAGTGACAGTCTCATATAAAAATTTCATAGGTCAAGCATTTGTGTTACAAATGTGTAGAAACAAAATCCTATAAATATACAGTCTCCAAATATGTTCGCCGGCATTGTGATACATTCACGCATTTACACCCATTTCATAACTCTTGAAGTACGATTCTTAGTTTCCAACATCCTTTTTCACAAATAAGAGTCCCTAACCACTACTCGTTATTACTTACATTATTACACATATACATATTTGTCGACACTTCTTCAATATTTCATCATAATAAATATGTAGCATAACCATATTCCTCATATAGCATCAGCTTATTGATCACAAACATACCTCAACAGCATAATACACACCATCATCATAATAATAACATCATAACAGATCAATCACACCTCAAAATCGTCACAGCTAATTTCAATAATTTCAAGACCTAAGAAATATTCTCTGTTCATTTCAGTAGTGTCATCTATCTCAAACATACTTTAAAAATCATGATCCCATACCAAATACATCATTCAAAGCTCTCATAATATCACAATGGTTCCCAAAAAATATGAACTATTCACAAAGTACAAACAAAATACAATTTCATAAGTGTGAAATTATCCAACTGTTTAATTGCGTAAACATCTGTAACTGACATAGTAAAAAAACATGTTTGTCTCTCTCACTTGAATGATCAGACAGCTGTGTAAGTTATGTTTTAGAGAAATATGGTACCGATGTGTAAAGTTGTACAACCAAATACCATATTAGCTAGGGCCCCTTGTGCTTGCCACACATGGTACACAAAGTAAGCGTGTACCCCCCTGAGGATTAATGTAATTATACCCTCAGGTGTTACAGATTACAGCAATCGAATGAAATGTATCACCGAAAACTTTCTTTGTATCTTTGTGACTCAAAAATCTTTAAACATAAATGTTTTAAGTACAAAATCATTCACTCATATACATGTACTGTAGTGCTAAACTGTGCGTCTTGTTGTAAGACAATCTCTGTCATTACTTAAGGGTAAAAATGTGCCAAGTGTCGTAATTATCGTCATCCATAAGCGAAGTTCTGTAGAAGTCAATGTACTTACCTCGTGATAAACAGAAGTGAAATGCCAAGCATATAGATATCTTATTTATTACGCTTATTCCCGTGATGAAGTAAGTACTGTACTGTAACGTGTTGTTGTGCTATAGAAAAGGCTGTCTCATTGCAGCTATACCACAAAGTTACTACTAAAACATGTATTCCTTTCAGAAGAGCTGTGCAGACATAAAACAGATACACCACAAAAGCGACAACGTAAATTGTGTCATTGGGCGAACCCCAATGCAGAATCCTGGCAGGGTCGCCATATGAAACGTCTCCTTAGAAAGGTTAATGAGTTACTGTGCTGATAAACTTGTTACATTATTTTATATTCAAACAGCTGAGCAGAACTGAACGTACTCAGACATTTCGCTCTTTACCTATTCTGATCAACACTAAACTGACAGCCAATATGTTTAGCGCAATGCAGTCTGACTTTCAATAATCCCTACAAGAGAATGGCCTTGACTATCATTAATCTATACGTTTCACAATTCTCTTACCTCACAAAAATCTTCGTTACTTGAACTACTGCAATACAGCGAGTGCCAGTACTGCCAGCTAAATAAAAGATTCAAACTACTGAAGGCACTAACTACTGGTAGGCATAGTTAGCAAATGAAAGATTTTGATAGAGAACATACAATATATTTACCTTAATACTGTTCAAAAGTAATTTATATATATATATATATATATATATATATATATATATATATATATATATATATATATGTATCAGTAGTTCATGACATCCAGTCTTACAAATTTACTGTCTCTGTCCAGATCATCCGCTCTCAAAACTCCACCATCTCATTCCCCACATCCACCACTGCTGGCGGCTCACCTCCAACTGTGCAACGCTATGTGCTGTTAACATCCAGCTGCCCAACACTACAATAGCAAACAACAATGTGAACCAGCCACAGACTGCACACAGCACAGCCAGTGATTTTCATACAGAGCACTACATGGCATTACCAATAAAAACAAAGGTTAACTGTTAACTGTCGAAGATAAAGTAACTCTTACTCCAGAATTTTAGGCAGTGAAATATCCTACTGTAGTCAAACGTTTTAACAGCCAGATCCTCGCCGGCCGGGGTGGCCGAGCGGTTCTAGGCGCTACAGTCTGGAACCGCGCGACCGCTATGGTCGCAGGTTCGAATCCTGCCTCAGGCATGGACGTGTGTGTTGTCCTTAGGTCAGTTAGGTTTAAGTAGTTGTAAGTTCTAGGGGACTGATGACCTCAGAAGTTAAGTCCATAGTGCTCAGAGCCATTTGAACCACTTGAACCAGATCCTCCCTTTCTTTGCACAGATTCGTTGAAGCTTTAAGAGTATTGAAAAAATTTTTAGTACTTCTTTTGTAGATCATTAATTCTGCTTCACCAACCTTCTCTGCATTCTCATTAAGAAATGGGTACTTCCATTTCTGTTTCATAACTTCCCATGTACAGCAGATATATACCCGAGACCTCCAAAAATCAAGGTGAAAATGGTATTTGGACAATTTTACATAGCACTGAATTTAATGTCTATGGCAGGTTGTTTTTCCTTAAACATCTAATTTTCACATTTAACATTGCATCAAGGTAACTTTCCACGCTGGAGGAACAGTGTTTCTGTTTTCTTGGAAAAGACTCAATATGTTGATGAATGGGCATTTTAATTTTGGCAGATTTTGAATTTGCTGTGGGTTTTTTTCCTGTTAAATCAACTCTAGATGTACTGGCTATCAACAATTCACGTAGACAGTGGAGTCTTCAGTCAGCCTTAGGATCATGGAATGCTATAAATGCCTTCTGGCAGACCTCTTCCTTTCGTCATTGAGTATGAACTTAAAATTGTGACTATTGGATGACACATTGTTCGGTGGATGAGGTCTTTGTACATTATCTTTGCTCTTCAAATTATTAAGTCTATCTGACAAAGATGTGTGATGAAATATATCAATATTAGAATAACACACTTTCTTACATTTGCATTTCTCACCTGTTTTCATTTATGAAATCTTTTTTCCTGGATAGTTAATGAATACACTTCTTTGAAAATGTGCTCTTTTAATTACCTCACTCTTGTATTCAGCTTCATTCCTCACACCTCTATTTCGTTTTGCAGAGTTTCCCATCATAACAGAATTTTACAATAAAACTTCTGACAATCTGCACCATGTAATCACAGAAGATAGCCAGGACCAAGAATGCTCTGTTCTGTCTAAAAGACAATCAACTGTGCAACAATGACAAATATTATTTTTACAATAAACAGAACACACAGCACTGCCAATAGAATCAACAGTTCTATGACATTAGGATTAGAAACACCAGAACTCCAGCACTTGATACAAACCTTCTAGGCACAAAAGACATACACAGTTAGATGGAAATTACCTCTTTTCTCTATGGATTGCTGTCGCTACCCTTAAAGAAGGCCTGGACATAAGTAATGTATTTTGCGTAAAATGTGGAATTAGATCGTTTCTAAAATGACTGATTTAATTGGTGGAACAATTGATGTTTACGAAACAAACTAACATAGTCATATAAAACTTTGAGAATCACTGTGAGTAGAGTGAAAAGGCAAATAAGTATCATCACAAACATCCCTCATTGTACTCGTCTAATAAAATCCAGTACATAAAAGTAATTCAAAAGGGTGTACATTGTCTATAGAAAAATCTACATGTCAACTGCAAATACATTTTCCTGGCCATTTTATAGCTCCTCTGTTTACTGCTAATGGCATTAAGCTTATGCTTTCTTTGTTCTGTGGAGAAACAAGTATACAAAATGCACCAATATTACGGATGAATTTTCCTGGCAGATTAATCTGGTTTTAACCTATGAGAAGCTTCACTTCGATGCACATTATGTTGCAGAGTGTAAATTCATTCTGGGGTATTACTGGTATATGTAAATCATTTCAGATGTTTGTGTTATATTTTAATTTGTTTCATATGACCCATAATTGAAAATAAAATGATGTTATTTTCATTAGAAAATTATGATTCACTATTTGGTTATTATAATTTCTGTTTGACAGAAAATGTAAAAATTAAGGAAAAGTAAACTCAATTGCAATAAATGAGACTTGTACCAGAGACTCTTCTATCACCAGAATTCGACACTATGCATTCACTCCAGGAACATATATTTTGCGCTTATCAGTGCTTAGAAATCTTCTTATTTTGAGAGGCAATTTTTCGAATTTTTCTTTTTTAAAATTATTTTTTTTTAAATTTTTTAAAAATTATTATCACTGCTTTAGGAAATTGATGTCTGAAGATAGAATTAAAAATCCGGTAAATATAAAGAAAATCGATTTGGGAAGTCTGTAAGGTCGCCTTGTCAGATTTACACTCACGGGCGTGCAATCTATGCAATCACCAGCCTGAGTAGAGTGCAAACATACAGAGTTCATAACAAATCTGACAATAACCCAGATATGTTGAAGTCATTTCCTCAAGTCTTGAAAAGGACAGCTCGCTGAGTGTGCCATCTACTGGCAACATTAGGTACCTGCTTGGGCTCACCATGTTTTTTTGGATCCAACCCAGGATACATTATCATATTTAATTGGGTGCAAACCAGTTATTATTTCTGAAAGTACTTAAAAGTCTTAAGAGTTTATTGCCACATTAAACTTTATTTACTCAATTACGTTTTTCACTACCCATTACTTTCTTTAGAAATAGTTTGAGTACAGTGTATGGTGAACTATGACTTTCTAAAATAGACCAATCTAAATCACTTAGAACTTTTCTGTACTTAGTTTCATTCTGTTTTCTCTTCACATCACCAGAATTACTGTTAGCGTTCTCAGCAGTATAACAAACCAACGTTTCTTCACAAACTGCAAAAGTACTACTACTACTACCATGCATCTACAAGTTTCCTCCTCCACTGTATTCTGTCCATTGCTGCTATCCGCCACTCGTCCACGTCTATTGATACTTGGTTTAAATCTTCATGGAGTCCATCCCTCCAACGCTTCTTCGGTCTCCCTGGTGGTCGTTTTCCTGTAGGTGTGAAATCCAGGAGCTTCCGAGGCCATCTGTGATCCTCCATCCGGGCCACATGGCGGGCCCACTGCATTCGATTGGCTTTGACAGTTCCTACTATGTTCGGCTGCTGGTATAGTTCCTCAAGCTCTTGGTTGTATCTGATCCCCCATTTCCCCTGTATCTGCATCCAGAAAGATCTTCCGAAGCACTTTTCTCTCAAAAACAAAGAGCTTATGGAAGTCCTGTTCCTGGATACTCCATGTCTCACAGCCATATAGAACAACAGGCTGGATCAGGGTTTTGTAAAATTGAATCTTGAACTGTCTGGAGAAATATTTGGACCGAAGCAGTTGTGCTAGGCTGTGGTGAGATCGGTTTCCTGCTTGTATTCTGGCATTGATCTCTGCTTCACACGACGAGTTCTCAGTGAAAACTGCCCCTAGGTATTTGAATTCTTGCACTCTCTTGTAGGAATGGTCCCCAACGTGCAGTGATTGTAGATGATCAGCAGTCTGACAATGACCAAGCGTCATAACGAGGTACTCTGTCTTGGCTTCGTTTATGTTCAGCCCAAATTTGCTGGCAGCCTCCTTTAGTGCTTTGGTCATTTGCTCCAGCTCCTCTTCCGACCCAGAGAGTAAACAGATGTCGTCTGCATAGACTAAGTGTGAGAATCTCTTTCCATCGATTTCAATCCCTTTACTCTCTTGGAAGGTCTCGTGTATGATCTTCTCGAGGGCAAAGTTAAACAGGATAGGGGACAACCAATCTCCTTGCCTGAGTCCGGTCACAATTTCAAACTCATCAGTTACGCGATTTCCCATCTTCACCTGAGTAAAGTACTGAGTAAAAATTGTAGCAGTTGCACCTGACACTTCATTAAAATTTATAACTTGAATTCCCTCCTCCAGATCAAAATATCTTACAAGGATATGAACAAATTTCACTTCATATTTGTTTCGGCTATCCATTGTAATAGTCAAATAATTAATTTTGCCAAAGAAAGTAACACATCATCAAATAGAAACGGCGAAATAACGTTAATCACTGCCTCTGTTTTGGTTTTGGTTCTAGTAAATGAAAATTTTGTATCATACAAGTTTTTCACCGGTTTGGATCTGCATCTGATGTTTTGCAACTCAATTCGTGTCTAGCACTGTGTTGCAAATATGTGGCACATTCCAATCACGATTTCCTAAAGAAATCTCTTGTACTTCACACATTACAATAAAATAAACACATTGCCCTTGTCGAGTTGTCAAATGAATAATAGTAAGAGAAAAGCTGTGATGGGAATAGTAGGCACGTTTCCTCACTGATGTCATGTCCATGGTTGACTGTGGGAGACATGACCATAAGGAAATGTCTAAAAACGTTATGTCGAACGTATGTATCTGACTTATGGTAACCCTATACTTACTGGCCTAATATTACCAGACGCGGCCCCAGAAAGCTCGGGATTTAACGTCGAGTGTATGATTATTTTCGATACACACAAATCCCCTTGGGTGGTCCCTGTAGAATGAACAACACGGAGGAAATGTCAATGCAATTGCGCAAAATTCTTATGTGACTAGATAACTAATGAGATTAAGATACCAGTTTTTATTAATACTTATCGTCGATAATTGTTGTTTGCTTTTAGATGCAGTCATGTTTTGTGCAATATCCTATCCTTATGTATTCTCAGTACTTGCATCCCTGTGTATGTTACTCACAAGAGAGAGCAAATTTTTAATTGATGATCTCACGAATAATTTGTTGTAAATTAAGTGTAAAATTCCATTCTTGGCGTTACAATGTCCACAGAAATCGAAATTCCATCTGTTGACAAAGAGCACGTTTCAGGTTCACTTAAGCCCGGTCCACACGCAACGATCTGTCTGCGCAGACATTGGCGCAGATGTCTGTACATGCAAAAGATCGCTGCAAATGTGGTATGTTCACACGACACAAACCCCAATCTACTACTCGCCCGCCATCTGTCGGTGTAGATAAGAAATATCCGTGGCAAGCGACTACGCTCCCCGTAAACGTCAAAAATTTAATTCAGTTATTTTGAAGTGGAGGAAGTTCTGTTGTGGTCTGTGTTCGCAACTTGTGTTGCAAAAAACATTCAGGAAACAGAGAAGGTGGACACAATGGTGTAGACAGTGGTTGCTAAAGCGAAAGCTGTTTTCTCGCGTACATTTACTGCGAGAGTTGCAGGGCGAACCTGTTTTGTTTTACATTACCTCGTGTTCCATTTCCTGGCACATTGACACTCCAATTTCATCTTCATTTGTTCTCCTGCTTGGTCTTGGCGTTTCTTGATCACTAAGAAAGCCAAGCAGATCAAAATACCATAATGTTGGCTGGTATACTTGATCTACTCTTACACCAGATCTTCTAGATTTCTGAACTTTGGATAACCCTTTTCGGTTAACAGTTCGCCGACAGACTTAATTTACTTGACTTGCCTTCATGAACTCATCCTTCAGGACAGCGTAAATAGCTTCACATGTGTTGGGTATTATTTTACTCAACGCTTGTTCCGATACTGCAGTTGAAAATTCCAAATCCTTGTAGCTCCTTCCTGTTGCTAGGAATCTTAATGTTACTGCCAGCCGTTCATGAGGAGAAATTGCTCTTCTCATACAAGTATTTTTTCTCAGAATATGAGGGGTTACAAGCTTTAAGAGATAATTATAAGTTTCTACATCCATCCTCAAATAATTTCGCCAGTTAGCAACGAACTTTTTTTTTTATTACCGTTTCTCTGTTTGCCGAGGTGTCAACTGCCCGCAATTTTTCAATTAGAGCATTGTTTGCTGCTGTCTTTTTGTATCGGTCACTACATTCTTTACTTTTAATCTTCCACAAACGTAGGTGGTTTCTATATATTTCAATGAATTCACTTGCAAACTCTTGAGAACACTGACGAGTATCAGCCATTTTAATGCCCTATGCGCACAAATACAAACACTAGAGTGAGCAAACAGCTGTTTTGCGCCAGATTTGCTGCGATCTCCTGTCCACACGCTCCAACTTGTCTGCGCAGATGTGGTTTGAACCTACAGATTTGATAGGTTTCGCTCAACCCTCCAACTCCAACTTCCAGGTTTGCACACACCTCATGTTGGTGCAAATCTTCTGTCCACATGCAACGATCTGTCTGCGCAGACATTTGTGCAGACAGATCGTTGCGTGTGGACGGGCCTTAAGATGACACCTCGTTTTAAAAGCAGAAACATTACTTCAGTCCTATAGGTCTCGGGTAGCTCAGAAAAGCTGGTTTTGTGGGGCTTTCTGTTTATTTTGGTTACGAAAAAGTTCTTCCAAGCTTTTGTATGAAAATCTACGAGCAGTGATTATATTTTGAATAAATAAATGAAACATTAATTTAACACGCTATTCATTTATGGATTTGTGAAAAGGAATTATTTTAACTAGAGCGTAAACATAAAATAAGTTCTTATTATATATTATTCTTCCATGATTATTATGCCATAAAACGGTCTGTAATTAAGGTAATAAGATTTATCCTTCCAGTACTAGACTGTGTTGCAAACATTAATTTTTCTACGCAGAAGGTCGCTCTACTCTGCCTTTGACAGACAACTCGTAACATATCCTGCATAATATCTCTGGATTGGTCAGAAGTGAATGACGTAAACTTAAACTCTGTGGAGTAATGTACATCACCGAAATATATAGTAGATGAAGTTCTGCTACAGGAGTAGCCATGGAAGACATTTTCGAAGAAGTTGTTTCTTCGGATGATATAAAGGTTGGGATAATGACTCGCAGTTTATTCTGAAATCTATTGACAATAGTAAAATTTTGTTGCTATGAGCCGGTTATGTGATTAATGTTATTTGTTCACGATTGTTTTTGTTTCGCAGTTTTCACACAAGAAAGTAATGTTTATATTGTAATATGGACGTGGTATTTGATTAGCAGTCGTTGCAAGTCACAAAGCCCACAAATGTACAACTGAAACTTAACACAGGCCCTTTCACACTTCATGGTCTTATTTTTGCTGTGTTTGCCTGATGTGGCTAATCGCTTACCAATATACTAAACGTTCTCGTGTGTTAGAATTTTTGCTGAGAGTTTTTGTGCGACGACGGAAGTACATTGTTTCTAATTGTTGATATGGTTTCAGAAATTTGAGACGGTTTACAATCAGCAATTGGCCAATGGAAAGGTAACGGATAAAGCGCAGTTTGAGTATGCCTGGTGTCTGGTGCGAAGTAAATATTCTGCAGATATTCGCAAAGGAATAATTCTCCTAGAAGACTTGTTCGAACGAGAGAAGGAACAAAGGAGAGATTGTTTATACTATTTAGCATTTGGTTCTGCAAGGATAAAGGTGAGTGTAATTGTGTAGCTACAGTCCAAGTAGTTGTTTGAAGTGGCTTTTCAAGATTCTGTCTTGCACAAATATTTCCGTCTGTGCATAACAATAATCCACATGAACCGGCTTACTGTGATAATGCTTTGGTAACCATTTGCAGTTGCTTTCCCTCCCTCCCTTACTCAAACTGCCAGCTGTTCCAAATTGCCTACTCCCTTAATGCTTATGGCCATGCCCTCTCAACTTGCCCCTTCTTTTAGTCAGCTTGTCACAAATTACTCCCCAGTTTAAATAAGCACCTCATTTTTAGTTACCCTTGCTACACACGTAATCTTCAGCATTATTATGTAATATCGTGTTTCAAAAGCTGCCTAATGCTGTACATTGGACACTACCTCCCCTCCTTGAGATCTTGGTTGTGGTGACACTGACTTGTAGTGCGGCTGTAGGTGTTGGTTAGGTTGGAAGGTAACTTGGTTGAGAGTTCATGAAGACAATAGGGGGCCTATGTGTGACTGTGAAATATTGTGGTAACAGATTGATCTGGACCTTAGCATAATGATCATGATCACACTATATTTAACGAAATTTTCAACATACGCTAACACTGTAAGGCAAAGTCAAGAAGCTTCATATTATTTTCATGCATATTAAATACTTCTATTGCACATAAATTATAAAAAATTGGATAAAATGTACCCAAAAGCATTTCCTTTCTTCTTGTCTGAAGTGTTAATTGTCTGCGTTGCACTTCAGTGGAAGGCGGCTCTCAAGACTAGTTAGAACTAGCACAGTGAATAAGTAACTAGAAATATTGACCTTGCAGAAATAACTGTTTTTTATAGTGAAGAAATTTATGGTAGAATGTGTTGTATATTCTTTGGGAGTAAAGACCACTCGCTGCGTAGCAGAAGCGTTGAGTTGTTCACAGGTGAGCACAAGAGAATGAAAACTTTTCTAGTTAATAGATACCCATATAGGTCTAAGTTACTATTTGTGTCTCATTTCTTAATCTAATTACCTCTGTGTTGATAGATATGGAGTACATTTTGTTGCCGTCATTTTACTTTTGTTGTTACTCCACTTACAACCCCTTAAAGGTATGTTCTCTTCAACTAGTCCCTTTGCTGCCTCTGATAGAATTATCCTGGGCAAAGTGTGAAGAATTTTTCTTCTCTCTGAACTTTAATCCACTTTGTAAATTTTTTCTTGGTTTTCTTTACTGCTTGATACTTGTTCAGGTTGACTGACATGGGGATAACTAAAAGTCTGTATGTCCTTCCATGCTGGTTGTTTGTTTGTTTGTGTGTCTGTAGGCTGTAACTATTGCTATTCGGTATCTGTATAAGTATTAGAAAACTTTCACACTCTGTATTTTATCAGAGCTTCAGAATTGTGAACAATGCTTACCAGTCAACATTCTGACAAGCTTCATCTAAATGTACAAATCCATTCACTTTAAGTAGCGGTTTTTTTTATTAAAAAAAGCCTCCACCACCCATGAGATTTAGTGGTTTCATTAACTTGTGATTGACGCTTGAATACGTGAATAAACTTACGAAGTTTGTATTTAGCACTCTACAAATGCTCTGAGGATGCTTCTCTGGTCACACAACATACTTCCAAGCAGTAGTCTAGTTCATTTCGTCTAATACCTTGTGCAGCAATATCCTGTCATTGGTCGTTGCAGTAGCATTGATGCAATTTTCTGAACTGTTAGTATTTTGACAGGGGGGAGGGGTGGGGACATGAACACAGTTCTTAATTTACCCACAAAGAAGGGAGTCAGAAAGTGTCAGATCAGGTGATGAGGACGAAGGAAGACATAATTTTTACCGCTAGTGATATGTAAGTCTGTCATTTAAACCACTATGAACATCAATGCTCCAAAGAGACAAGTGCTCAGTCTTGTTGGAAGGTGAAATTCTCAGAGTCTGCAGTTGGTGTCGCCCTAACCGCCGTCTGCTTCACGTCTTCTGTGCAGCGAGCTACCTTAATTTAAGTATTATCTGTATTTTTCTTACTTATCACTTCTTCTTCTGCGTGTTTTTGCTTTTAGGAAGCTTTAATAGTAGAGTGCTATTAAGTGTTCCATAGATCTAGTGTTTGTTTTGAATACAGTCAGAGTGTCCCTTTAGTCAGCCATAGTGCTAGTAGTGCTAGTGTTTGTTTTCAATACCGTCCAGAGACAGGTAGTGCTATTTTCCTTGTTTCTACATGAAGTGGTTAGCAATCACAGTTTAGTCAATAATCAACCGCCTTTAGTGAATTAGCAGTCTAGTTAAAAGCTGATTAACACTCTATAGTAAATTGATTTCTTAGGATGGCTAGGATGTGTGGCTGCTGTGTACGGACGCAGGAGGAGCTGGCCACTCTTCGCGAACAGCTGAGCGTGTTGATGTCCGCGGTCAGCCGTCTTCAGGCTGCTGCCTCGGAGTGTAGCGGCAGTGGGGAGTCTGGTGCGTCGCAGGGTACACCCCAGGTGTTACATTCTTCACCCACTGTCCCTGCTGTCGAGACATCTTCGCGGGTACCGGGCGCGTTTGGGCCACCCTCTCCCCAAGGGGAGTGGCGGGTTCAGCGGCGTTCGCGGCGCACGAGGCGGAGGGTCAATGTGGAGGCTGGCCATGTGGCATCGCCCGCTCTGCCTGTGAGTGGACATGTGGCTGCTCCTTCAGCAAGGTCCGAGCAGGCACACGGGGGGAGGGGTTTATTAGTTATTGGGAGCTCCAACGTTAGGAGGGTGATGGAGCCCCTTAGGCAAATAGCGGAAAGGTCGGGGAAGAAGGCCAGTGTTCACTCTATGTCTGCTTGCCGGGGGGGTCTCATCCGAGATGTGGAGGAGGCCCTACCGGCGGCGATAGAGAGCACTGGGTGCACCCGACTGCAAATTGTTGCTCATGTCGGCACCAATGACTCTTGCCGTCTGGGTTCAGAGGTAATCCTCAGTTCGTATAGGCGGTTGGCGGAGTTGGTGAAGGTGGAAAGCCTCGCTCGGGGGTGGAATCAGAGCTAACTATTTGTAGTATCGTTCCGAGAACCGATCGCGGTCCTCTGGTTTGGAGCCGAGTGGAAGGCTTAAACCAGAGGCTCAGACAATTCTGCGGAGAGCTGGGGTGCAAATTTCTCGACCTCCGCTATCGGGTTGAGAAATGTAGGGTCCCCCTGAATAGGTCAGGCGTGCACTACACGCCGGAAGCGGCTACGAGGGTAGCGGAGTACGTGTGGAGTGCACATGGGGTTTTTTTAGGTTAGAGAATTCCCTCCCTAGGCCCGACAAGACGCCTCCTGAGACGCGGCAAGGCAGGAGTAGGCAAAATGCAACAAGGAATAACAATATTAATGTGCTAATAGTAAACTGCAGGAGCGTCTATAGAAAGGTCCCAGAACTGCTCTCATTAATAAACGGTCACAACGCCCATATAGTACTAGGAACAGAAAGTTGGCTGAAACCAGACGTAAACAGTAATGAAATCCTAAACTCTGATTGGAATGTATACCGCAGAGATAGGCTGGACAGTGAAGGGGGAGGCGTGTTTATAGCGATAAGAAGTGCAATAGTATCGAAGGAAATTGAGGGAGATTCGAATTGTGAAATGATTTGGGTGAAGGTCACGGTTAAAGCAGGCTCAGACATGGTAATTGGATGTCTCTATAGGCCCCCGGGCTCAGCAGCTGTTGCGGCTCAGCACCGAAGAATAATTTGGAAAATATTTCTAGTAGATTTCCCCACCATGTTATAGTTCTGGGTGGAGATTTTAATTTGCCGGATATAGACTGGGAGACTCAAACGTTCATAACGGGTGGCAGGGACAAAGAATCCAGTGAAATATTTTTAAGTGCTTTATCTGAAAACTACCTTGAGCAGTTAAACAGAAAACCGACTCGTGGCGATAATATATTAGACCTTCTGGTGACAAACAGACCCGAACTATTTGAATCAGTTAATGCAGAACAGGGAATCAGCGATCATAAAGCGGTTACTGCATCGATGATTTCAGCCGTAAATAGAAATATTAAAAAAGGTAGGAAGATTTTTCTGTTTAGCAAAAGTGACAAAAAGCAGATTACAGAGTACCTGACGGCTCAACACAAAAGTTTTGTCTCAAGTGCAGATAGTGTTGAGGATCAGTGGACAAAGTTCAAAACCATAGTACAATATGCGTTAGATGAGTATGTGCCAAGCAAGATCGTAAGAGATGGAAAAGAGCCACCGTGGTACAACAACCGAGTTAGAAAACTGCTGCGGAAGCAAAGGGAACTTCACAGCAAACATAAACATAGCCAAAGCCTTGCAGACAAACAAAAATTACGCGAAGCGAAATGTAGTGTGAGGAGGGCTATGCGAGAGGCTTTCAATGAATTCGAAAGTAAAGTTCTATGTATTGACTTGGCAGAAAATCCTAAGAAATTTTGGTCCTATGTCAAAGCGGTAGGTGGATCAAAACAAAATGTCCAGACACTCTGTGACCAAAATGGTACTGAAACAGAGGATGACAGACTAAAGGCCGAATTACTAAATGTCTTCTTCCAAAGCTGTTTCACAGAGGAAGACTGCACTGTGCTTCCTTCTCTAGATTGTCGCACAGTTGACAATATGGTAGATATCGAAGTAGACGACAGAGGGATAGAGAAACAATTAAAATTGCCTAAAAGAGGAAAGGCCGCTGGTCCTGATGGGATACCAGTTCGATTTTACACAGAGTACGCGAAGGAACTTGCCCCCCTTCTTGCAGCGGTGTACCGTAGCTCTCTAGAAGAGCGAAGTGTTCCAAAGGATTGGTCATCCCCGTTCTCAAGAAGGGACGTCGAACAGATGTGCAGAACTATAGACCTATATCTCTAACGTCGATCAGTTGTAGAATTTTGGAACACGTATTATGTTAGAGTATAATGTCTTTTCTGGAGACTAGAAATCTACTCTGTAGGAATCAGCATGGGTTTCGAAAAAGACGATCGTGTGAAACCCAGCTCGCGCTATTCGTCCACGAGACTCAGAGGGCCTTAGACACGGGTTCACAGGTGGATGCCGTGTTTCTTGACTTCCGCAAGGCGTTTGACACAGTTCCCCACAGTCGTTTAATGAACAAAGTAAGAGCATACGGACTATCAGATCAATTGTGTGATTGGATTGAGGAGTTCCTAGATAACAGAACGCAGCACGTCATTCTCAATGGAGAGAAGTCTTCCGAAGTAAGAGTGATTTCAGGTGTGCCGCAGGGGAGTGTCATAGGACCGTTGCTATTCACAATATACATAAATGACCTGGTGGATGATATCGGAAGTTCACTGAGCTTTTTGCAGATGATGCTGTGGTGTATCGAGAGGTTGCAACAATGGAAAATTATACTGAAATGCAGGAGGATCTGCAGCGAATTGACGCATGGTGCACGGAATGGCAATTGAATCTCAATGTAGCGAAGTGTAATGTGATGCGAATACATAGAAAGATAGGTCCCTTATCATTTAGCTACAAAATAGCAGGTCAGCAACTGGAAGCAGTTAATTCCATAAATTATCTGGGAGTACGCATTAGGAGTGATTTAAAATGGAATGATCATATAAAGTTGATCGTCGGTAAAGCAGATGCCAGACTGAGATTCATTGGAAGAATCCTAAGGAAATGCAATCCGACAACAAAGGAAGTAGGTTACAGTACACTTGTTCGCCCAATGCTTGAATACTGCTCAGCAGTGTGGGATCCGCACCAGGTAGGGTTGATAGAAGAGATAGAGAAGATCCAACAGAGAGCAGCGCGCTTCTTTACAGGATCATTTAGTAATTGCGAAAGCGTTACGGAGATGATAGATAAACTCCAGTGGAAGACTCTGCAGGAGAGACGCTCAGTAGCTCGGTACGGGCTTTTGTTAAAGTTTCGAGAAAATACCTTAACCGAAGAGTCAAGCAGTATATTGCTCCCTCCTACGTATATCTCGCGAAGAGACCATGAGGATAAAATCAGAGAGATTAGAGCCCACACAGAAGCATACCGACAATCCTTCTCTCCACGTACAATACGAGACTGGAATAGAAGGGAGAACCGATAGAGGTACTCAGGGTACCCTCCGCCACACACCGTCAGGTGGCTTGCGGAGTACGGATGTAGATGTAGATGGTTTTGGGAACAATCACAACTGCAACATATCAAGGTAACAGGTGCCACCTGGTCTTCCCACAGAGGAAAAACAGTCCATACATCTTGGTCTGCGGCATTATATAGATGATGATGCTAATAATAATCAATCTCATTTATGTGCCACAGTATCATGGGAATTAAGAATGGCCCACACTCTTCCATTTTGGTGGTTCACCTAAATGGAAGCCTGTAACCTGTAACCTGCATACCTCACACCGTACTGAGTAGCCTCTATCCAGAGGTCCAAAAATACTGCTAATTTACATCCAGAACATATTTCTCGATAAAATGCCATAAGTGTACCATACAGAACAGATGATTACCCTTGGACAGTATAGTGGCTGTAATTTAGTCTAGTTTTCATTTGCTGTAGGACACTCATCGCAGGGCCTGTTAGAATAATGTTCTCAGTCAAACTCTGTTCCTGCTACAACTTCTGGAAGGACTGCTTACTACTTCTCAGGAATCAAAAGTTATATGCAGTATAGAAGAGCAGTGATTGACCACTATTTGTTCGCAAGAGAGCTACCACAGCAGCAGCTAACCAGAGAAGAACTTGGATGCACAGTCTGTATGACATTGTTGCATTGTCTGTGGATGTCAGTTACTGCTGATAACATAACTGTTGCAATTCATCTTGTCACATAATTTGTTTGAGTATGCTATTTTTTATTATAAGAGTGAACATACTATGAGGTGGCAAGTCACGGGATATATCCTAATGTCGTGTCGGACTTACTTTTGCCCAGTGCAGTGCAGACACTTGACGTGGCAGGCACTCAACAAGTGTCTGAACTCTCCTGCAGAAATATTGAGCCATTCTGCGTCTCTAGCCATCGATAATTGTGGAGGTGTTACCAGTGCAGGATTTTTTACACAAACTGACCTTTTCATTATGTTGCATAACTGTTTCGTGGGATTAATATCAGGCAATCTGGGTGGCCAAATTATTCGCTCAAGTTGTCCAAAATGTTCAGAGTAACTGCGAACAACTGTGGCCTGGTAAGATAGGGTGCATTGTCATCCATAAAAATTCTATTGTTCTTCTATTGTTCTTTAGGCACATTAAGTTCATGAAAGGGGCAAATAGTCTCAAAGTAGCTGAACATAATCATTTCCACTCAGTTCACCTGGCTGAAACAACCCAGTCAATTCCATGTTACATACATCACACCATTATGGAGCCACCACCAGCTTGCATAATACCTTGTTAACACCATGTCCATGAATCGTGGGATCTGTGGCACACTCAAACTCTGCCATCATCTCTTAGCTACTGAAATCGAGACTCGTCTGACCAGACCATATTTTTCCAGCTGTCTAGGGTCCAACCAACAAAGTCACAAGTCCAGGACGATCACTGCAGGTGATACATTGTTAGCAAAGGCACCCTCAGTTGAAACTGCCATAGCCGATTAACATCAAATTTTGCTGTACTGTCCTAATAGATTTATTTGTCATACATCTCACATTGATTTCTGCAGTTACTTCGTGCAGTGTCTGAAGGCTGTCAGCCAATGAGTTGCCCTTGGTGAGACGCAATGCCTCAAATTTTGAGTTCTCGGCACTGTTGACACTGTGGATCTCGGGTGGGGGGTACTTCCCTCGCTGTTGCTCCCACACCCCCCTCCCCCTGCCCAACAGTCTTCTTCGACTCTTCTCGCTAGGAAGGGGTGAAGGGGTCCCTTGGGTCACTCCCTTCTTTTTGTGAGAAAGATGACACCCGCTGGTGACTGAAGAGCCCAAAAGCTTCACGCTCATCCTCACTCCCAGAGACCAAATCAGGGAAGTCCTCTCAGCCAGGGAAGTTCAAGGAACAGTGAGAGAAATCCAAAAAGAAGATTCCAAAGACCAAGTGAATTCCGATGGCACCCACATCACTGCTACCTACAAGCTCTACGTGAGAGGATAAGGTGGAGATTTTGGCATCTGCTGAGGACCTAGATCTTGCTGGACCCTCGGACACAATAGATACAGCCTGCTTAGGCAATAAGTCATTGGCAGCAGGTGACACTGAGGCATACATAACCTGCCTCATTGAATGTTCATGCCTTCCCAGTCTCACAATGATGTCATCCTCCAGTGGAATTGAGGCAGTTTTTTCCACCGCCTGGCTGCGCTATGGCAACTGTTAAGCTTTACACGTGCTTCATTGCACTCCAAGAAACCTGCTTCCCGGCAATGCGGACCCCCAGCTATCTGCGGCTATACGGGATATTACAGAAACCGTAGCGACTATAATAGTGTGTCAGGTGGAGTTTGCGTTTATGTCCTAAACTGTGTGTATTGAAACTGTGCCCCTTCAAACCCCTGTAGAAGCTGTGGCTGTCAGAATGATGTCGACGCAGGAAGTAACTGTCTGCAGTGTATATCTTCCTCCAGATGGTGCAGTACCCCTGAATGTATTAGCTGCACCGATTCATTGCCTCCCTAAACCCTTCCTACTATTGGGATACTTTAATGCCCATAACCCCTTGTGACATTGTGCCTTGCATACTGGCCGAGACAGAGATGTTGGAACTTTACTGTCTTCGACCTCTGTCTCTTACGTACTGGTGCTGCCCTGCCACACATTTCAGTGTGGCCGTTGATTTATCAATTTGAAGCGTAGGACTTCTTCCATCTATCCACTGGAGAGCACATGATGACCTGTGTAGTAGTGCCCACTTCACCATCTTCCTGTCACTGGCCCGGTGTCAGGCCCAGGAAGCCTGCCCAGATAGGCTTTAAACAAGGTGGACTGGTAAACTTTCTCACCTCTGTTGTCACCGTTGCATGTCCCCCACACGGTAGCATTGATGTGATGGTTGAGCAGGTGACTACAACAATTGTCTCTATGGCAGAAAACGCGATCCCACGCTCTTTAGTATGCCCCCGGCTAAAGGCAGTCCCTTGGTGTTAGCTGGAAGTCACTGAAGCAGTTAAGGAGCATTGGTGAGCTCTACAGTGGCATAAGCGCGCCCTTCCCTGGAGTACCTCATAGCCTTTAAACAGCTCCGTGCCCGCGTTCGCAAACTTGTCAGACGATGGAAGCAGGAGTGTTGGGAGAGATACGTCTCGACCATTTGGTGCTGTACGTCACTTTCTCAAGTCTCGGCTAAGATAGTGTGTTTTTGGGTACCAGACCCCAACAGGTGTTCCCGGTGGTAACATAAATGGCATGTTATCTACCGATGCAAACACAATTGTCGAGCCCTTTGCTCGAGCCTCTGCGTTGGGAAATTACCCCTAGCCTTTCACGCTCTCAAACGGCGGCAGGAAGTGTAAGTCCTCTCATTCACTACATACTACAGTGAATCCTATAACGCTCCATTTACAGAGTGGGAGCTCCTCAGTACCCTTGCACATTGTCCCGACACAGCTCCTGGACCAGATCGGATCCACAGTCAGATGATTAAACATCTATTTGACTGCAACTGACATCTCATCCTCCTCATTCGGATCTGGTGTGATGGCGTCTTTCCATCGCAATGACTGGAGAACACCATTATTCTAGTGCTCAAACCCGGTAAAAACCTTGGTGTGGATAGCTATTGGCCCATCAGCCTCACCAACGTCCTTTATAAGCTGCTGGAATGTATTGTGTGTCTGTGGTTGGGTTTGATCCTGGAGTCACGTGGCCTACTGGCTCCATGTCAGAGCGGCTTCTGCCAGGGTCGCTCTACCACTGATAATCTTGTGTCCCTTGAGTGTGCCATCCAAACAGCCTTTCCCAGATGCCAACACCTGGTTGCCGTCTTTTCTGATTTACGTAAAGTGTATGACACCACCTGGCGACATCATATCCTCGCCACATTATACAAGTGGGATCTTAGAGGCCCGCTCCCGATTTTTATCTAAAATTTCTTTACGCTTCGTACTCTGTGTCCAAGTTGGTGCCTCCCATAGTTCCACCCATATCCAAAAGAATGAGTTCTGGCAGGGCTCTGTATTGAGTGTGTGTCTATTTTTAGTGGCCGTTAGTGGTCTAACAGCAGCAGTAGGGCCCTCCATCTCGGCTTCTCTGTATACAGACAACTTCTGCATTTCATACTTCTCCACCAGTACTGGTGTTGCTGAGCAGCGCATACAGGGAGCCATCCAGAAGACGCAGTCATGGGCTCTAGCCCACTGTTTCCGGTTTTCAGTCGCAAAGTCGTGTGTTTGCACTTCTGTCAGCATCCCACCGTTCATCCAAAACCATAACTTTACTTTAATGATGATCCACTCACTTTAGTGGAGACACATTGATTCTTAGGACTGGTTTTCAATGCCCGATTGACTTGACTTCTTCACCTTCGTCAGATTAAGTGGAAGTGCTGGCAGCACCTTTATGCCCTCCACTGCCTGAGAAACACCAACTGGGGGTGCAGATCGCTCCACACTGCTGCAGCTCTACAGAGCCCTTGTTCAAGCCCGCCTTGACTTTGGGAGTCTGGTTTACGGTTCAGCAGTTTGAGACTTACGGTAGTAGTTTTATCATTGAGACTATGCCACAAAGCAAGTTAGTTTCTTTCATGTGCAGAAATCCACCTGAAGCTCTGCTTTTCTGAAGGCTTGTGCAATCCTGTTGTGTCAAGGACCAAAGTAGGACAAGGCAATGTGTGTAATTTTATCCTTTGAAAAATATAACTAATGTTGCTTGTTAAGAATTTTTCTACTCATCTCACTTATGACCTTTTCCAAATAGCCATTGGCTTGTCCTAACTGTATCATTTTTTGTTTCCTTATTAACTACATCATTATCCAAATCTATTTTCACTGACCTATGAAACAATAATGAAAATTGCGCTTTGAAAGTAGATTTCTCTGCCACGTGGTGGTGCCTATAAAATAGTGCTTCAAATGTTAATGATACTTTATGTATTTATTTTGTACTACTGATCCTTTATAAGTAAGTTTCCTTGGTTTCTTTGGTATTAGTTATGGCACATTCAAAATTATATTTAAAAAAAAAAGTTCTTTCGTGTATGTAATGGAGTGCCACTGGTTTGTTTGCCATCTGGTGAGTGTAATCTGTCTTATTTTTAGATGAATCGCTTCCTTCACTTACATATTGATGATGTTGATCACTTGACACTTTAACATCCTACTGTGCATCTTTATGTATGACATAGTTCGCATTTAAAAAATTTTCATAAACTTCGTATTTTGATGTGTGTAATTTGCAGATTCTACATTGTCATGTTACATATTTTTGTATTAAGACTTGGTGTGGATTCCCTGTGTGCTCATGAATGTATAATAATTTTTTGACACACGAACCGATGATGGGCTATCCGCGAAACATGTAATGCAATGAAGTTTGACTAACATCTTTGACTGTTATTGGTGACCTATCAGCATTGGTTACAGTCTTTATAAGAAATTTATATGGCATTGATGGTAATAACCAATCATATGAGGACAAGGAGAGCTCTGGGTCACAAACAGCCACAATTCCTCTCCAGGTAGGTCTGCTCAGTGCCACCAATGGAGAATCATGTTGTGCTACCAATAATAATGACCCAGCAGAGAAATTAACTATCGAGGTGCTCTCAGCTCGACTAAGGAAGAACATGAGAAAATAGTGGCCCTTTTCCATCTATTTTTGGGCACATTAAGTCAAGAGAGAAAATGAGGAAGACCAGGCAGTGCAATGTGTAGCACCATATCAACACTGTAGATCATGCCTTCTATCAGTCAGTACTCATAATGAATGTATCTAGCTGAATGATTGATAATTCAGGACCTGTATTACCGTTTCATGATTCTGCTGTTTGCTCTTCATTTACAGCTCTCATGTCAAATGAAAAAACAACAGATTTCTGTGGCTGGGAGCTACAAAGTAAAGTAAAATACATTCACATGATTAAAGAGACTAAAATATGTTGTTAGTTTCAGTTTATTTATTTCCACAGGGTGTATATGACCTGGACAACTGGGAGATCCGGGAAAAACCTGGGAATGTTTCATTGTTTTTGTTTTCAGTTAAAAAATTTTAAATTTTGACTGGTAAGAACTGATACTCTAACAAGGATATTACTGTATCCTACTACTGCAGACTAATACTGCAGCAATAAAACACGAACGAGAGAAAAAAAGCAAATAAAACTTAAATTGCAGAGGGAATGTGCAATATACAGCAACAAAACACTGTGCTCATACAAGCGACTGCCAACAGCAATATATGCAGAGGCTTTGGGAAGACTATGCAAGGCTCTGTAACAACAAATTGCCTCTGATGAGCGTGACATCACAACTGTTTACATTAGGTTCGCTGTAGCAGTTACGAGCAGGATCATGCGCAGTTGAGTAATACTTTCTCCCGCTTCTGGCTACAGAAATGTGGCTGTTGGTTGTGTGAGCAGTCACAGCAAGCAGGTAGATGATACTGGGAAAAATTTTACTGGAGCGCCCAAGCTGCCAGATTCATGCTTGCGCAGCAGGCCCAGATCTAAGAGGGGGAAGGGGGACGACAAATTCATATTCTTGAGGGGGAAAAACCTTGTTTCACAAAGCGACTAGCATCCAACGCACGTTAGTCTATAGATTATTCATATGACTTTGAAATACATCCCTGTCGGTTTTTGAACATTATTGAACACTTTCTAAGTTGATTTCTGAATGAATCGTAAGTTGATCTGTGAATGTGTGCGTAGTTTACGTGATGTCTCTGTCAGGGGAATCCTCGTCGCATGTAGAAACAAACTTTTCTACAGACAAAATCAGCTATACGAGCTGAGCGCAGTTAATGCTGAATGGATGAATGCCAACCACTGTCTGATTGTGCGGTTGATTGGGTTTGCGAATGACGAGCGTTGTTACAATTACTAGCGAAATCCGTAGATTCAGACTACAGGAGTCGAAATAAATGAATAACAGGTAAGAAAGATTACATATTACCTTCTTGGTGTATCCAAGGAAATGAAATTTTGACAGAAAATTTTTGGCCAGATCACTATACTAGTAAGGGCCAGTCATACAGTCCCCGGCTAGCAGCTGCTTTAAGTTATATTCTGAAAGAAGCGCGGAAATCACGTTGTACGAACGTGTAACAACCCCTACCCGGAGAATAACTGTGGGGAACTAAACCGGTGATTCTGGCAGAGTTAGTGAAGTTAACCTTTGAATAAGCTTTGACATTTCCAGGAATAGTTATAGAATTAGTGATAACAAGACTGTTTGTCAGAACAAGGAAGGAGAAGAAACGGGAACATCACACAAATTATGAAACAATATGATGATTCAAAGTTTGTATAAAAATTTCGTACTACCACTTTTCGATCTCGTGCTTGAGAAACTGGAGGGGACGAATTAATTGTGAAACTATTTCCTACCGTAAAGCTTTTTGCTTGTAGTAGGCCTAATAGGCATTTGATATTGGTGCTTTGTGACTTATATTCTGGCGTTACAAAAAAAAGCCCGTTTGTGCCAAAACAGTCTCGTTTATCTTGTGTGTGTACAATTATTGCAGCAATAGAAAGGCGTGTTTTGTTTTATCTAGCAGACAGTGACAAAATAGACCTAATCAGATCGGAAAACTACACCAATCTTGGGTCCTACTGTGTTAACAGCTTTTTCAGTGTTAGATAAAGACTTTTTGATTTTTCATGTAGCAAAATGTTTGACGAACTTTGATAAGGTAACAGATTCTTTCGCAGAAAGGAAAGCACGCCGTGTAAAACTGTAGCAATTTTAGAGAGAATAAAATTCTAGGAGCTAAGGATTGAAGAAACGTGTATTGTCTTGCTTATCTCATGTCTTTACTGGGTTTATGTATCCTATATTTAACTTTGTAAATAAAATAGAATCTTCCACATGGGGAAAATATATTAAAAACAAAGATTCCAAGACTTACCAAGCGGGAAAGCGGCGGCAGACAGGCACTATGAACAAAACACACAAACACACACACAGAATTACTAGCTTTCGCAACCGATGGTTGCTTCTTCAGGAAGGAGAGGGAAAGACGAAAGGATGTGGGTTTTAAGGGAGAGGGTAAGGAGTCATTCCAATCCCGGGAGCGGAAAGACTTCCCTTAGGGGAAAAAGAGGACAGGTGTAAACTATCACGCACGCACGCACGCACACACACACACACACACACACACACACACACACACACACACACACACACACACACACACACACACATCCTTTCGTCTTTCCCTCTCCTTCCTGAAGAAGCAACCATCGGTTGTGAAAGCTAGTAATTCTGTGTGTGTGTGTGTGTGTGTGTGTGTGTGTGTGTTGTTCATTGTGCCTGTCTGCCGGCGCTTTCCCGCTTCGTAAGTCTTGGAATCTTTGTTTTTACTATATTTAACTTTGTCATACAAAACAGCAAGTTGTTAGCTGATAGGCAATAAAGTGTGCAAATTTTCTGAAGAGTTCTTGAGAGTTTTTTAAACCGGCCGACTGTAAGTAGGAGAGGCACCACAGGACATTTTAATTTCCACTGTCCAGAATATGCTTTGATGACATCCATTGCAAAATATACAGGTTTCAATTTTGCAGAGCGAAGTACAGTGACGTGCGATAGAAGAATGCTGTGTGAGGAGGCGAGGAGCTGCACTTTGGCTCACATGCGACCAAATAACATGTCTTACATTTCCTCCATCACGTATGTTTCATGCATCAGACTCTTCGGAAAGATGTGTGCTAAAAATGAACATATTTTAAAAAATTAGATTTTTAAAAAATTTTGACGACCTATCTTAAACGCTTGAGGGAGTGGCGGGGTATTGCCCTGGTTCGGAAATATCGTAGAATCGGGGGTGATGCGCAGAGCAGTCTGAGTTATAGCGGGGAAGTGGATAGTCACCACGTGACCCGTATTTACATTTAGTGATTTTGCTGTTCCCTCTTTGTTTAC
Organism: Schistocerca gregaria; assembly: GCF_023897955.1. Classification (NCBI taxonomy): domain Eukaryota; kingdom Metazoa; phylum Arthropoda; class Insecta; order Orthoptera; family Acrididae; genus Schistocerca; species Schistocerca gregaria. The sequence continues at coordinate 955,746,537 of NC_064921.1, forward strand.
TGCTCTCACGTCAAATGAAAACAAAACAGATTTCTGTGGCCGGGAGCTATCAACTGAATTAAAATACATTCATATAATTACGGGAGGCTAAAATGTGTTGTTAGTTGCAGATTTTATTTTATTTCCACCTTACTTACAGTCAAGCATTAATTGCCTTGCAGAACAATGATTATATTTTTGTCGGCTTGCTAAAGAAATATTCTTTTATTAATCTTTTCTGCTCAGCCAGACAATATATTTGAAACGTTTTCAACTCCTAGCACTTATGGCATTATGCCATAGTAAAGAACCAAACATGAAATAACACATTACTGATACTCCAAGAAATTTTACAGCTCGAAAACCACATTGAAAAGCTTAATATCAGGTCGTGGCCTACTTCTCTGGAAATCGGGACATACGAATGTGCGCTTTAAATGTGAACTTTTTAGTATGGATCAGAAGTTTCGGTGCTCTTGGAGTATCCTTCTTTTATGACATAATGTAAGATCTTTTAATGTTTTACACATACGAACTTACGGTCTCCCTACGACATGGTAGCTGCGCAAGAACAGTGATGCCTGTCATCTGACACTCTAGCAATTGCAGAAACGAACTTGTTTCTAGCATGTGATGGGAAAATATTCCGAATGGTGGTTTGAAAAGCGTTACCATCAAAGTAAATTTCGTTTTACTCAAGTTGAACTATGTGCGACAATGTAAGATGAATTTCTTAAATCGCAGAGTGTTTGTCATTTAAAAAATCAGCTTGTTGATGACAAGCCATTTAGATGAATTTAGAGCCCAGATCAGACATTTATGTCATTATTAAAAATTTTACTGGCACGTTCGTGTGATCTATCTTAAATTGTAATAAGCACATAAAAGACCAACATCATATGTGAAAGCTTAGCTTCTCTTGCAGCGTATTAATCTTATAGACCAATATTACATGCGAAAGCTTTGTGTTCCGTGTAGCGGCACTATGTATATTAATTTAAACCACTAACTTTTCCTGTTTGTGTCCTCGTGCTACTTAACAGTGATGTTGCCATTGGCTGATTACATCATGTGCTCTAAGCTCTGAATATCCTCTGTCATCAGCTGGCGAGATCACGTGACATAAGCTATCACTGGCTTACAAAAGCGTATGGCAATCTCGATTTCAATGCTTCGGAAAGTAACGTTCGTTCGGTGGAATTCGAATTTATACTTTCATAATGCGAAAATATGCGACACATCAAAGATTATTCCAAAACATGTTTTTTCCCCCTCTGTTTCGTTTTCTAAAGTGGCGGGAAATTCTACGCCTGTGTATAAAACCATAATCATTCAAAGGACTGATACGTTATACAGTTCCGAGAGAAAGTATAATGTCAGTTAATAGGGGAAAAGTATGTTTTCACCCGGGACAAAGTGTACTTTTAACCGGGAAATTCGGGAATTTTTTTTCTTGCCCACGTATACACCCTGCTCCACATTATTGGGCAATCTAACATTAATCTTCTTGCAGGACAATGAAGTTATTTTTGTTGGCTTGGTAAAGAAATTTGGCTCCTCTTCTCTGGAGAGGCAGCCAATTTATTTGAAACAGTGTTTCAATTCACACTGTGGCTTACTTCTACTGTTCACTGAATTTCAAGTGCATGTGTTTTGACACATATGGCATGATGACACGATAAAGAACCAGATGTAAGATAATATATTACTAGTACTCCCCCATGAACCATGGACCTTCCTGTTGGTGGGGAGGCATGCGTGCATCAGCGATACAAATGGCTGTTCTGTAGGTGCAACCACAATGGAAGGGTATCAGTTGAGAGCCCAGACAAACGTGTGGTTCCTGAAGAGGGGCAGCAGCCTTTTCAGTAGTTGCAAGGGCAACAGTCTGGATGATTGACTGATCTGGCCGTGGAACACTAATCAAAATGGCCTTACTGTGCTGGTACTGCGAACGGCTGAAAGCAAGGGGAAACTACAGCCATAATTTTTCCCGAGGGCATGCAGCTTTACTGTATGGTTAAATAGTGATGGCGTCCTCTTTCGTAAAACATTCCGGAGTAAAATAGTCCCCCATTCAGATCTCCGGGCCGGGACTACTCAAGAGGGCGTCATTATCAGGAGAAAGAAAACTGGTGTTCTACGGATCGGAGCGTAGAATGTCAGATCACTTAATCAGGCAGGTAGGTTAGAAAATTTAAAAAGGGAAATGGATAGGTTAAAGTTAGATATAGTGGAAATTAGTGAAGTTCGGTTTCAGGAGGAACAAGACTTCTGGTCAGGTGAATACAGGGTTTTAAATACAAAATCAAATAGGGGTAATGCAGGAGTATGTTTAATGATGAATAAAAAAAAATAGTTATGTTGGTAAGCTACTACAAACAGCATAGTGAACGCATTATTATGACCATGATAGACACGAAGACCTCACCTACTACAGTAGTAAAAGTTTATATGCCAACTAGCTCTGCAGATGATTAAGAAATTGATGAAATGTATGAGGAGATAAAAGAAATTATCCAGGTAGTGAAGGGAGACGAAAATTTAATAGTCATGAATGACAGGAATTCAAGAGTAGGAAAAGGGAGAGAAGGAAACATAGTAGGTGAATATGGATTGGGGCTAAGAAATGAGAGGAACCCGCCTGGTAGAATTTTGCATAGAGCACGACTTAATCATAGCTAATACTCGGTTCAAGAATCGTGAAAGAAGGTTGTATACATAGAAGAATCCTGGAGATACTAGAAGGTATGAGATAGATTATATAATGGTAAGACAGAGATTTAGGAATCAGGTTTTAAATTGTATGACATTTCCAGGGGCAAATGTGGACTCTGACCACAATCTATTGGTTATGAACTGCAGATTACCGAGCGAGGTGGCACAGTTGTAGCACACTGGACTCGCATTCGGGAGGACGATGGTTCAATCCCGCTTCCAGCCATCCTGATTTAGGTTTTCCGCGATTTCCCTAAATCACTCCAGGCAAATGCTGGGATGGTTCCTTTGAAAGGGCATGGTCGACTTCCTTCCCTAATCCGCCGAGACCGATGACCTCGCTGTTTGGTCTCTTCCCACAATCAACCAACAAACCAACTGCAGATTAAAACTGAAGAAACTGCAAAAAGGTGGGAATTTAAAGGAGATGGGACCTGGATAAACTGACCAAACCTGAGGTTGTACAGAGTTTTAGGTAGAGCATAAGGGAACAATTGACAGGAATGGGAGAAAGAAGTACAGTTGAAGAGGAATGGGTAGCTCTGAGGGATGAAGTAGTGAAGGCAGCAAAGGATCAAGTGGGTAAAAAGATGAGGGCTAGTATGAAACCTTGGGTAACAAAAGAAATATTGAATTTAATTGATAAAAGGAGAAAATATAAAAATGCAGTAAATGAAGCAGGCAAAAGGGAATACAGACGTCTCAAAAATATCGACAGGAAGTGCAAAATGGCTAAGCAGGGGTGGCTAGAGGACAAATGTAAGGATGTACAGGCTTATCTCACTAGGGATAAGATAGATACTGCCTCCAGGAAAATTAGAGACCTTTGGGGAAAAGATAACCACTTGCATGAATATCAAGAACTCAGATGGAAACCCAGATGTAAGCAAAGAAGGGGAAGCAGAAAGGTGGAAGGAATATATAGAGGGTCTATACAAGGTTGATACACTTGAGGACAATATTATGGAAATGGAAGAGGATGTAGATGACGATGAATAGGGAGATACAATACTGCGTGAAGAGTTTGACAGAGCACTGAAAGACCTGAGTCGAAACAAGGCCCCGGGAGTAGACAACATTCCATTAGAACTACTGATGGCTTTGGGAGAGCCAGTCCTGACAAAACTCTACCATTTGGTGAGCAAGATGTATGGGACAGGCGAAATACCCTTGGACTTGAAGAAGAATATAATAATTCCAATCCCAAAGAAAGTAGCTGTTGACAGATGTGAAAATTACCGAACTATCAGTTCAATAAGTCACGGTTGCAAAATACTAACATGAATTCTTTACAGACAAATGGAAAAACTGGTAGAAGCCGACCTCATGGGGAAGATCAATTTGGATTCCGTAGAAATATTGGAACACATGAGGCAATACTGACCTTACGACTTATCTTAGAAGAAAGATTAAGGGAAGGCAAACCTACTTTTCTAGCATTTGTAGACTTAGAGAAAGCTTTTGACAATGTTGACTGGAATACTCTCTTTCAAATTCTAAAGGTGGCAGGGGTAAAATATAGGGAGGAAAGGCTATTTACAATGTGTACAGAAACCAGATGGCAGTTATGAGTCGAGGGGCATGAAAGGGAAGCAGTGGTTGCGAAGGGGGTGACACAGGGTTGTAGCCTATCCCCGATGTTATTCAATCTATATATAGAGCAAGCAGTGAAGGAAACAAAAGAAAAATTCGTAGTAGGTATTAAAATCCATGGAGAAGAAATAAAAACTTTTGAGGTTCGCCGATGCCGTTGTAAGTCTGTCAGAGACAGCAAAGGACTTGGAAAAACAGTTGAATGGAATGGACATGTCTTGACAGGAGGATATAAGATGAACATCAACAAAAGCAAAGTGAGGATAATGGAATGTAGTCGAATTAAGTCGGGTGATGCTGCCAGAATTAGATCAGGAATTGAGACACTTAAAGTAGTAAAGGAGTTTCATTATTTGGGGAGCAAAGTAACTGATGATGGTCGACGTAGAGAAGATACAAAATGTACACTGTTGTGGCAAGGACAGCGTTTCTGAAAAAGGGAAATTTGTTAACATAGAGTATAGATTTAAGTCTCAGGAAGTCATTTCTGAAAGTATTTGTATGGAGTGTAGCCATGTATGGAAGTGAAACATGGACGATAAATAGTTTGGACAAGAAGAGAATAGAAGCTTTTGAAGTGTTGTGCTACAGAAGAATGCTGAAGATTAGATGGGTAGATCACACAGCTAATGAGGAAGTATTGGATAGGATTGGGGAGAAGAGAAGTTCGTGACACAACTTGACTGGAAGAAGGGATCAGTTGGTATAACATGAGTTGAGGCATCAAGGATCACCAGTTTAGTATTGGAGGGCAGTGTGGAGGGTAAAAATCATAGAGGTAGACCAAGAGATAAATGCACTAATCAGATTCAGAAGGATGTAGGTTGCAGTAGGTACTGGGAGATGAAGAAGCTTGCACAGGATAGGGTAGCATGGAGAGCTACATCAAACCAGTCTCAAGACTGAAGACCACAACAACAAACAGTACTCCAAGAAAATTGGCATCCCAAAAATCACACTGAAAAGCTTAGTAACAGATAGGGACCTAATTCAGTGTGAATCTGGAGCAGAATTAAGCAATTTAGTATGGTTAGCAAAATTCTGATGCTCTTATAGTATTCTGATGTCCCGTGTCTTTTATAGATATCTGATAATAGTATATGTACATATGAACAATTCTTAAATGTTCACTTGAAGCTAAGCAGGCAAATTTAGTCAATAGTATTGAGTAAAATGTTCTGTTTCAAATATGTTGACAGATTTAGCAGAATTTTATAAATCTGCATTCTGTGAAACAGACTGCTTTTCAATCACAAGGCGTGTTTCAACACTTGTTACTTCCCCTATGCATGACCTCATTTCTTAATTTGTGTTCTTTACATCTTAAGTTTACAGACGTCATTCTTCAGGGAATTAAAGACCTGCAGCACACTATGTTTTATCATAGTAATCCAGCACAGGGCCTTGTATCTACTCCTGGAGTAGAATGTAGACTGCCAGTTATTCAGTTACTTGGCTTCACAGATAATCTTGTTGATTTTTATACCATCTAAAAATATTGATGGAAAAACTTATCTTTAGTTGTGGTGTTTACAAATAAGTTTCTTTATTTTTTGCAAGAAATTGGTATTCCTTGTTAAAAGCTTTTAGCTGTGCTGTGCGGATGTAAACCTGATTGGAAATGCTAGGTAATACCATTGCAGAATACTAATAAAAAATCTTTGTCACCACATACCAAAATATTAGAGTACTTTAAGTTGTAGAGTCTAGTTTTGAAATGAATGTTATGCCAAGGACAGCTGTCTTATTTGGCATTTCTTATCTGAGTTCGGTATGATTGCACTAACTACAATAACTCCATAAATGTCCTCTGAACAAAATGATGTAGTGCTATATATTGTCACACAATGCCCCACTCTGCTCAACATTCTAAACAGAAGTACGACAAAAGGCATATGAGCAGAGCAAACGCCAAGCATGGGCTTCCTACATCATTCTAACTGCGCATAGGCTGTAACACCTTTTTTCTAGTGCTTTCTGGCAAATGTTCAGTTGAACCTATTTCTAACAGGCCACAGGAAAATACTGAGAGTGGTGGTTTGGGAAGTGTTAATTTCAAAGTAAATTTCCTTTTACGCAAGACGAGTTATTACTTGTGAGAGTGTGCGATGACGTCCTTAAATAACAGATTGTTTGACTCTAATTCAGAACTCGACACTTTGAGGATCAGCCACTTAAAAAAGGTTTGGGACCAGAAGACTTGCCATTTATGTCATTATTTAAAATTTTACTATCACATTTGTGTTGACATATCTTAAGGAGTAACACTGCTAAAAGGGACCAATATTATATGTGAAAGCTTAACTTGCTTATGTATATTAATTTAAACCATCAACTTCTCCTATTTGTGTGTTTGCGTTATTTAACAGTCATATATGCTGTCATCATCTGGTGAAACTATGTGACATGATTGCCTGACAAAGTGCATTGCAATCTCAACTTATGTGCTTCGGAAGCTAATGAGCTGTATATGATGGAATTTGTATTTATACTTTCACAGTAAGAAAATACATAGTGTACATGTTACTGCGTATTAAAGTTCTTTCCCAAACATGTTTCTTTTTGGTTTATTTAGTTTCCTAACATGTTGTGGTGTTCTAATTGGTGTATAAAACCTTTATCATTCAAAGTTGATAAATTTTACAGCTCCAATGGAAAGTATATTGTCACATAACCTGGAAATATGTATTTTCACTCTGGAAAAAAGTGCTTTTTAACTGAGAAATAAGGAAATTTTTTTTCATGTCCATGTACACACCCTGCCTCTGTATTTTAGTGTATTCAGGCAGTAAAACTCGGTTTGTAATACAGTGATTGCCCTTGCTTAAAATTGGTGATGCTCTCTTGTAGTTAAAACATTAGTTGGCCAGTCCCTTACTGCCAATGGCTGTTGCATAATCGTAGTCATCAGCTAGTGGCCTGTAAAAGCAAGCAACTGGCCCACATCTCTTTGGGATAGAAAAGAAATGTTGCCCTCTAAATGATTAATTAGGGGGCAGCTCAGAATTTAAGCCATCTCTTGAATGGAATTGGGAGTTAAAATTTCTGTATCCAGATTGGAGAAAAATGTGACAATTTGTTCTGTTGGGGGTCTGGGATGATGATTAAGATCAACCATTGCAGAGAGATTTGAGATGGTAACTCTTATAAAGTTACTTTCAGATCCGTAAAATGAAGCAGATAAAAATATTGCGAGTAGATGGTTGTCTATATCTTTACTACCTGGATGACAGTTTTTGGGAAGACATTTGAGAAAGCAACAAAGTTGCTTGACAGATGTGCTCAGCTATGCCCAAGATGCTTTTCTGAGCATTAATCTGAGAAAGTGCACCTTCATTATCCAGGAAACAAAAATCTTACTCACCTATTATTTGGTAGTGTAATCTGCCATGATATACAAGAAATAAGAACCACGACACACGGGCCAGCTCCTCAATGCATTCATTATGTGACAGGATTTGGAATGTGGACCTTCTACAGGTGTTTTAGAAAAGATTTCATTCGACAAGGAATGGTCACTATAAAAGCTACTGAATGTATGAGGGTAGACAAAAATATGGAAACACATTACCATGCCTAATATGATGCAGGAAAACAGTTGGCATTTGAAACAACTTGCAGTTGTCTCAGAATGGGCAAATAGAAGTGCTGTGTGGTTTTAAAGTGAATCTTACACCATTCTTCCTTCAAAATAGGTCCAAGTTCAGGTAACAAAGATGGAAGTGGTTAGTAATCGTGCACCCATATCCAAAGTAGACCACAAAGGCTCAATAATATTGAGATCTGGTGGCTGTGGTCTCCCCCACCCCCCTTTCACCCACATCACGTTGACTTAGCTGAAGTTTTACCTTCTTCCCTGTATTGGTACAGACCTTCGATATAGTGTTGCTTCAAACACCAAACACTTTGATTATCTTCATTACAGAAGCACCCACTATACAAGCACCAACCATTTGCCCATGATTGAACACAGTGAGCTCCGACACAATGCACTCGCAACAACATAGAACACTGTTTTGATGACAACTGACATTTGCTGCAACATATTGAGAACAATGAGCAGGTGCTGTTCATGGCTAAGTGTTATGTTCAAGCACATATTTTTCATGGTGTTTCTGTACTGTCGTCCAACTACCTGGATGTCTAATTTTCGTAGTGAAGTACATGAATTACCATCATCTGTACTAAACCCTCTGACTACTGTGGATGAATTAACTCATTACGCTGTGCTGCTTCTGAAGTGCTGGGGGTGTGTTTAAAGGTAGCATCTGGGTCTTCCTTATGTGCTATTGAAATATTTGTTCTGCCAACCCTCTAATTGCTGTGGATAACTCACATCCAACAGTGAATAAAACTGTTTTCTGTATTCATCATAAAATATACATTCATCTTTGTGTGCTGTCATTTGCAAAAAGAAACCTTGTTTCGATATCTTGAACCATTTACATTCATCTTTGTGTGCTGTCATTTGCAAAAAGAAACCTTGTTTCGATATCTTGAACCATTTATGAAATATGGCAATCATTGTGCCTGTATCTTGATGTGCAGATACATGATTGGGCAGCCAGGTTGCCACAGCAGGTTGGCGATTCTCTGGAGAATTTCATGAAATCTTGGGAAAGCATTGAAATTCAATTTTATGTCATTTTATAAGTGACAAATTTTAAAATGCTTAATATTTCAAAGTTTGTTAATTATTGAATGTTATTCTGTATAAATTATTGAAGTTAAAAAAAAAAAAACTATGGTTAAACTACTGCTTATGACTGGCACATAGCTCGGCTGGGAAGAAAGTCATTGTGGTTTGCTGCCCCCCTCACTTTCTAGCTCACCATTCATTTTCTTTAATGTATCAGGAGCTTATTGACACAATCTGCCTCCTCACACCTGAAATTCTCAGGGGATTTTGTTTTCTTCTTTATCATAACTACAAGTGCTTCAGCTAAAAGCTGTCTAACTCCTGTACACTTAATTTTGTTTGTTGCCATCTTGAAATTCTCGTAAGTAGCATTTCCAACTTAAGTGTGTGGATATGCTAACTTGTGTGTTGGGCTAGTGGCTTAATATATGCAAACATCAAAATGTTTCCCCAAATAGTTTCCTTAAAAATGAATTAAAAGTATTTGAATTGAATGAGAAGTATTTCACGGCAGCCGGAACACTGTCGCTGAGCACAAGTAGCAGCATTAGGCAAGCAGTAGGCAAAACAAAGAACTGCAGAGAGCGCATCTGTAGCAATTAAAGGGTCTAGGATTTGCTGATATCTTTGACAGTCATGGCAATTTTTGATGAGAGATAACTTTGTCAGCACTTCAGTGGAAGGACCATCATTGCGGTTTTCATTTAATTGAAACTTTGAATGAAGTCCTATAGTCAACTGAAGCACTGACAGTGAGGCTCTGGTTTGAAATGTGCACTACCTAATGAAATAAGCTTTTGTAGGAGCAGATGAATTTTATCATTACTTTTTCTCCCTATAGTTGAGATATTCAGGACATAGGGTAAAGAGAAAAACAGCATATCAGTACGCAAAATAGGTTGAGCTCTTTCCACAAATGATTTACATTCTACTTTATTTTACCCATCAGAAACGGTTGGTGAAAGCCTGTGACTAAGACAGTGGGTTTGTTTATGAAATAACTTTTTCCAGCACCACTCAAGATTTTCTTTTTATCTATCTTTTGCTTGATACATTTCAGGAAAATTTAACCATTTTTTGTGTATTATGCCACATACCAAAAACATCACAAATTCATGGCACTATTCATAGAAAATGAATTTGAAGTCATTCCATGAAATGCGTCATGCAGAAGATAATAAAAAGAAATGTGTGTGTCTGGCAACGGTTATTTTATAAACAAACCCAAATATTTACTTCCTGCTCTTTGTGCCGGAATGCTTTCTCTCTAATCTAGAAGTTTTGTAGTTAGTTAGAGATGGTTTCCCCTACTAAGGTTTCAGTGGAGGAGAAGGGAGAAACACACTTCAAGCCTGTGTGTAATCATCCGATCTAGCATATTTGTGTGTGCTGACATAACCTATGAGAGATTAAACTCGCTACATAACATTTTTCTATGGGTTGTTTTGATTTTAATTTTTTTTCCGTTCAGTGTTGATTCTTCTTAAAAAACATTTGCGGGAAAGGGGTCTATGGCAAGTGACTTCCATCTTCTTATGACAGACTGAGAAATTTCCAGAAGATTAAAAAACTTAATGTGTCACACAGTTCCACCTTAGGCACATAATTTGCAAAAAAGTATACATGAAGTTGTCTGTGTAAAGTTTCCTACATAATAAGGCAATTTCCAAGGAAGTTAGTGCTCTTTTTAAAGTATTACTGATTTTCTTCTATAAATTGAGTCAAGGTTTTGAGTTCATGAAAGTTCATGTATGATGCATGTTGTTTACAGGAATACACCAAAGCTTTACAATACTGTAGAGTGTTCCTACAAGTTGAACCTGGAAACCAACAAGTTCAGGGCTTAGAGAGACTGATAAAGAAACGGATGGAGAAAGGTATGTCCTTGGATTTTTATCTTCTAGGTTTATTTACTTGTATTCTAAATTAGCCACAGGTAATTGGACTGTTGGAAGTAGATAATGTAGCTGACAGATAGCTTCATTTCTGTGCTCTGCAAGATAACTTTCATCTCTCTCTCTCTCTCTCTCTGTGTGTGTGTGTGTGTGTGTGTGTGTGTGTGTGTGTGTGTGTGTTTTTATGAACAAATCCATATTTCTGTGGTAAGATGACTTGTCAGGACTAACAGTCAAAGTGCTTAGCTGAAGGAGACTCCATCCTTGGAGAGATAAACCTTGTTGACAGTGTGATAAGGGAAAAAGAATATTGCTGTAACTTGAAGTGACATTCACTGGTAGTAAATTTGTACATCCACTGTAGACCAAAGAGGCTTCAGAAACTTATGAAACTGAGGACAAGGCAAGAAGCCCAGCAACAGAATACTGTGGAAATATGAAAGTATAATGAAGTGTGTGTCAGTCAGTCTGATACTACTAGATAAGTTGTTGTCAGCTTGCAAGATGCTGCAGATTTTCACAGTGCAATTAAAGTAGAATTTAAGATTGTGTGGACTGGAACATTTAATAATCTTCACACGGAATTGCAACCTTACAAAAGGGTTTCACCTAGAAGGGTATCCAGATCTATTAACTTGTCTGAGAATTTAAATTGCCTTTCGTGTAGGTGTCTGTCTACTAAGGCACACTGAAAGATCAATGACTTTTCATAAACTTTGAGGCAGGAGATGCTGAGCATCACCAGAATTAAAAATGATTTCATTAAGGTGAGTGGTTGAACATGATGCTTCATTTATGCTATTCATCCCAAATCATAATTAACTAATGAGAGTTAATTCCATGAGGAATAGGCTGATGATGGAAACTTTTAAAGACTGAAAGAAAAGCTGAAAGTGTATGTGTTAAACATGCGAAAGACTCTGGTGAGGGATGGTGTAATACTTCAGTTTCCAATAACAGATACAGTGACCCAGGGACAAGTTGATCATAACAATGGTGATCATACTGATCAGTGGAGAACATTCTATCAATGATAGAAATCTGCTCCTTGGTCATGGAGCATTTGAAGAACTGCGTAAATGTTATCATTGGAAAATATTCCTCCACAGGTGGTCTAGCACGAAGCAAAATCTGGATATCCTGACGAGCATAACCAATGTCTCTTTCGATCTTAGTCAACTTGTTCGCATAATTTCACTATGGCTGCACATGAAATTCGATTTGGTCAATATACTGCAGAATTTCACAGTGAATTTGTGTGCAGTTTAGACATTCGGCTTATAAATTATACTGTTCCACATACTTGAACTTTGGAGTAGGTTTCCAGTGGTGCATCTGTTACCAGAAATGCAGCACAAATGTCACTGCAGGAAATACGGAACATGTACTCCTGTGTGGCATTCCTGTTGTGTAAGGATGTTGGAGTGGGGTGACAGGTGTAACTTACTTCGTGAACTTCCTACATGCTATGAGAGGCATTCAATAAGTAATGCAACTTTTTTTCTCGGCCAATTTTGGTTGAAAAAAATGTGTTGCGTCATGACATGGGATATTACCACTTCAGCCTCTGTAGTTCTATGAATTTCAGATAGTAGATGGCGCTATATATAGCCTCCAAAACGGCTTCTGTTACAGAGGTGTGTTCCAAGCAGAGAGCTCTCATTGAGTTTCTTTTGGTGGAAAAACAAGAGCATCACAGATATTTGTAGGCATTTGCAAAATGTTTATGGAGACCTGGAAGTGGACAGAAGCATGGCGAGTCATTTGTCTAGGCATCTTTTATCGTAGCGTCAAGGTTGCACAAGCCTGTCAGATCTCTGCACCGACCAGTTGCACACAGCTGATACTCCTGCAGTGTTGGAATGTGTGGACATTCTTATTCAAGGTGATTGATGGGTTGCAAACAAAGACTGCACTGTAATTTCTTCTGTAGATTGTCGCACAGATGACAAAATGGTAGATATCGAAATAGATGACAGAGGGGAGGGAAAAAAATTAAAATCGCTCCGAAGAGGAAAGGCTGCTGGACCTGATGGGAAACCAGTTCAATTTTACGCAGAGTACGCAAAGGAACTTGATCCCTTCTTACAGCAGTGTACTGTAGGTCTCTAGAAGAGCGTAGCATTCCAAAAGATTGGAAAAGGGCACAGGTCATCCCCGTTCTCAAGAAGGGACGTCGAACAGATGTGCAGAACTATTGACCTATATCTCTAACGTCGATCAGTTGTAGAAATTTGGAACATATATTATGTTTGAGTATTTTCTGGAGACTAGAAATATACTCTGTAGGAATTGGCATGCGTTTTGAAAAAGATGATAGTGTGAAACCCAGCTTGCGCTATTCGTCCCCGAGACTCAGAGGGCCATAGACACGGGTTCTCAGGTAGGTGCCGTATTTCTTTACTTCTTCTAAGAGTTTGATGCAGTTCCCCACAGTTGTTTAATGAACAAAGTAAGAGCATATGGACTATCAGACACAATTGTGTGATTGGATTGAAGAGTTCCTAGATAACAGAACGGAGCACATCATTCTCAATGGAGAGAAGTCTTGCGAAGTAAGAGTGATTTCAGGTGTGCCGCAGGGGTGTGTCATAGGACCGTTGCTATTGATAAAAAATATATATGAGACCCTGTGGATAACATGGGAAGTTCACTGAGGCTTTTTTGTAGAAGATGCTTTAGTATAAGAGAGGATCTAACAAAGGAAAATTGTACTCAAATGCAGGAGGATCTGCAACGAATTGACGCATGGTGCAGGGAATGGCAATTGAATCTCAATGTAGACAAGTGTAATGTGCTGCGGATACACAGAAAAAAGATCCTTTATCATTTAGCTACAATATAGCAGGTCAGCAACTGGAAGCAGTTAATTCCATAAATTATCTGGGAGTAGGCATTAGGAGTGATTTAAAATGGAATGACCATATAAAATTAATCGCCGGTAAAGCTGATGCCAGACTGAGATTCGTTGGAAGAATCCTAAGGAAATTCAGTCCGAAAACAAAAGTAGGTTACAGTATACTTGTTCGCCCAGTGCTTCAATACTGCTCACGGGTGTAACATCTGTACCAGATACAGTTGATAGAAGAGATGGAGAAGATCGAACAGAGCAGTGCACTTCGTTACAGAATCATTTAGTAATCGCGAAAGCGTTACGGAGATGATAGATAAACTCCAGTGGAAGATTCTGCAGGAATGGGTTTCTTCCACCATCTGTACAGCTTTGGGCTGTGCCCTCTGTTCGCCAAAACTACAAAATCCATGGGGCCTATGCTTGGTAGGAAACTTTCTTGGTCTTCCCAGTGTCTCACCTGGCCACATGCTATACCCAGTCCCTCAATGTCCTACATATCCTAAGGGTACTTAAATCATCAGACAGTCCTCCTCTGTTTACACCAATCCCTTGTCCATTCAAAACTTGACTATGGATATGTAGTTTATTCAGCTGGACATTTGTTCATCTTTCACTGTGTTACCACATTACCATTGTTTAATACTTATGACCACTGCTGCCTATTACACTAACCCAATTGAGAATCTCTTTGCAGAAGCTGCCGAACGACCACTGTCATACTGGCGTGATGCCTTCCTCAAGAGATAAGCATTCTGTTTGTGAGGGAGCGGGGGGGGGGGGGGGGAGAGGGGAGAGAGACGTGTTGCATTACTTATTTAATGTCCCTGGTAATCTGCTACTTGCAAATCCACTCTACAGCTGGATGTTATTTGTGCTGCTTCTGATCCAGATCTAGCATATCTACGCCAATAATTCAGCATTTTTACTGGTTCTTGCTTAGATGTGTCTTACTCTCATAATTTTTATATTGCGAAGACTTTTTATCCTTTGTTTGTTGTCTAACGTGTTTGTGAATTGCACGCTTTGAATTGAAGTCTCGTAATGTGTAATTGCTTTCATTGTTAGACATACATTTCAGTGAGGAATGTGATGCAGTTGCTACATTTCTCACAATTCCACATTCATTCAAATTACGTATTTTCATTTGGATGGTGATAAGTTTACCTAACATTTCGGTTTGATTCTGCCACCACCTGACTGGCACTTACATTTCTTGTTGATGTCGGTGGCAACAAATTTTGTAATGTTCCATCTTCCAAAAATCATAATTCTGCAAATAATAGTCAATCATGCACAATTCTTGGAATAAGTCACCAATTACATTTTAAAAGTAATAACACGGTGTATTAAGTGCAGATTGGTAGATGCATTTCATGTGCATTTGTTAATAATCAAAGACAATTCCTGAAGATATTCAGTAAGTTCAACTTTCAAGAATACTGTGATGAAGAAATGTTAATTTAGTGTCTTTTATCTGTGAACTGTCATAGATAAGCAACCGACCATTGCAATGTGTGGATTCTGTTTCGTTTATGTCGATCTTGTAACTTTTGGTCATGGACATTTTATAATATGATGTGAATAGAACTTTTATGAAGTTGTTATTCATGTGCTGCGGGGTTGCAGTGGTATTAAGACTGGTGTAATGATATTTTGTGATTTCAGATATTGTATTACAGTTTATAAAACTACAGGGTGAAAATTTAATAATGTAAATGATCTCTAGGTTCCAATGATGTGATTTAACTAAATATTGTTCAAAAATTATGAAAGGTCCCAGTACTATTTGTTTGGCACACTGTATGCCTACATGGTGAACTATGTATTTAAAAGTATACAAAAATTATGGAAAGGATAGATTGTACTCGCTGTAAAGATAACACATTGAGTTGCAGACAGGCACAATGAAAACACACTTACTGCCAAAACCTTTTTCAGAAAAAAATGGAAAACACACAAGCACATTGCCTTGTTAGAAATTTTGTTAATTAATGCAATTTCTCAATTATGGGATAAATTGAATAATGAACAGTGTTACCTGATTCATAAAAATTAGAGCAACATAAAGTCAAATCCTGGAACGTAGCAAGCGTAAGAAGTCAGTTGGCAAAAGTAAATTTGGGTGTAAGTGCTCTGTAATTATGAATATCTTTTAAGTTAATTAGTTTTGGAAAATTGAGAAAGATTACTAGAAAGAACGCTCTCAAAAGTTTCTAATTATTGGTGTCAATACTGTTAAAACTACTGACTATCTCATTTGGATTTCACCATTACACATTATTCTAAGAGCCATGTAACCAGTTAAGTTTTCAACAAAACTAAATACACCACTGTAATCAGCAGTTGGTAAATTCTGGCACAAGGTATGAAATTACACGAAATATTATAAGAAACTAATCATTTTGAGTATGTGCGAACTTAAGTTTTCTTGCAGAAGGACAGTTAGCTGAAAAACAAGGAAAAGTGTTACTGAAAGGAGTGGAATAATATAAAGAGTAGTAGTTTCAATTTATGTTTCTGTATATTTACCAACTTTATACTATTACATAATCAACTGAAGCCTTCACTTCCAACACTGAGTGTAGACATGGCTTGTTAGTGATGAATTACTATGTAATGTGTGTGTAGTTATGCATGGGGGTGTGATATAAAATACAGTTTTCTAATATTTCATTTCACACTTTCTCATCCTTTTTAAATAAATTGCCTGAAAATGACTTGTTAGTAAGTCAAAAACAGTAATGACAAAATTTGTGACATGAGGGTGAAGTATATAATAAAATATGAAATGGTCACTGATATTCCGTGATGACTCGTCTGTGTAAATAGTGGTAAGGTTATGTAAACTGATAGCTTCAGTATGTGCTTGAAGATGAGACCAAATAATAAAAACTGTAGCTCACGGATACATAATAGGGTATTGCATAATCAATCCGAACAGCCTAACATTACTAGTACAGAACGGCTGACTCCACTGAACTGAGGAACTGGGAGTCTTTAGTAAAACTGGACGCACTGTGTCTTTTGTCTTGTTATTGGCTCATATAAAGCTCAGCTTCCCAAGAAAAATACAACAGCATTCTACTACAGATCTTTACTTGACTTAATGCTGAGTGAAGAAACTGCCTTGTTGAACGGGGGAAACAGAAAATGTGGCAGGATCTATCTTAAATTCTCACCCCCCCCCCCCCCCCCCCCTACTTCCTCTCAACAGCAGGAATTTCTACCTGTATATCTAAGTAGACAGTGGCTCATGAAGAGCTCTCTGGGAACTTACCTGGAATCTTAATTTTATCATGCCAGTTATGTGATGAATGTCTTAATTCATCTGCTAGTCCATGAAACTGACATGTTTACCCACTTTTTTCCCCTTGGGTGCATGCGAATAATTGACACAGATTTTAGGAACTGTTAATAATAAAATTAACTTTAATGCTTTGCATGGTGCATTATTCTTATCTGTATCTCATCTACCATATGTTTTTCCTGTGTCACCTCTTGGGATGTGACACTACAAGCTAATGTATAGTAATTTATTCCATGTGGGTAAGGTGTTAGGTATTGTTGTTGTTGTGCTCTGTTGTTGTGGTGTTCAGTCCTGAGACTGGTTTGATGCAGCTCTCCATGCTACTCTGTCCTGTGCAAGCTTCTTCATCTCCCAGTACCTACTGCAACCTACATCCTTCTGAATCTGCTTAGTGTATTCATCTCTTGGTCTCCCTCTATGATTTTTTCCCTCCACGCTGCCCTCCAATTCTAAATTGGTGATCCCTTGATGCCTCAGAACATGTCCTACCAACCGATCCTATTAGGTATTATATAATTGAAAACAAGTATATTCAAACTTGCAACAGAAGAGGACTTGACTCAAATCACAGTTTTCATGAAACAGTCCAAAATATATTCTTAAGCCTATGGGATATTCCATTGGACATCTGTTGATTAATGTAATAGTTAGATTTGCTATCTCTGCACCCATATTAGTTAAAATTTTTCATTATTTTGCTGAACCAGTTCAGGAAAAAACTACCTGAACCATCACCAACTAGCTGGTTGGTAAACATAGTAGTAATGCATTAGTGTTGCGTGCCTGTCTGGGACTCTAAATTAGGAACCTTGCATTTTGCAGGCAGTGTGCTGTCCTTTCGTGCCTTACATGCCAATTCACTGTCAACTTGTCACTTGTTTCTGTTCAGTGTTCACTGCTTTGTATAATCCATTAAAGAATATAAAATTTCTTCAAGCAGACAGTATTTTGCCCCTTATCCTGTTTACCTGAGCTAATGCTTCACCATTAATTACAAAAAGCGGTCTGGGGCGCTGCAGTCATGGACTGTGCGGCTGGTCCCAGCGGAGGTTCGAGTCCTCCCTCGGGCATGGGTGTGTGTGTTTGTCCTTAGAATAATTTAGGTTAAGTAGTGTGTACGCTTAGGGACTGATGACCTTAGCAGTTAAGTCCCATAAGGTTTCACACAAATTTTTTTGAACAAAAATCGGTGTGATTTCCCTTCATGTTCCTCTTATCTTATCTTTCCGTATGTAGAAGTGACATTGATTACTCAGATTTTGTAGTACTACTTTCAGTATCTTCGTTAGGGTTTGGGATTCTCTCCCAAACCCCCAGATGAACTTAAGTATGCACTTATCATGATCCCTGGTTGGTGCTCTGCAAGTATAATGATTTGCTTTTTCTGTGGCTATTTTCTGTGAGGAGCATAAGAAATCAAGAAAAGTTGTAAGTGGAACTATAAAAGTTGCCAAATTAAATGCGTTTCATGAAACACATATAGTATTGCATAGATATGCAGATAAAATTTTGAGGCTTGTAATATCACGACAGTTTGTAACTAACAACGCAAACGCTGGCAAATGTTTTGGCATTCATCATGTGTACTGTTTCATTCAGTATTGTTTATATGATTGTCATGGCAATGTTGTTGCACATACATCACAAGGTTGTAAACTGATGGTGTGATGTGATAATGAAAATTCTAAAATTCAGACTTACAGGCACATGATGAAAGACAGAATTGGAGACCTAAGGGGAATACTAGTGTCCAGCAAGCAGCATTTTTTCGTACAGAGTGCATAAATTCTGACCAGTAGCTTAACAGCGTATAAGTTTTACACAGTGTGAGCATGTGATCCACTAAGTATGTTAAGATATTATCAACTAACCATGCATTTGCATTAAGGGTCTAGTGAGGTGAAATTTACTGCCTCAGTTGGTCTGTGAAGGCAGCCTATTTAAATGCCTCAAAGTATTACAGGTTGCATAACTACCATGCTGCGTCTGGCCACCTGCGTCTTGTGAACAGCAAGTGCGATGGTCGGTTGTGTACCCTATGCTAAGGAGGCTTTAGTGCTGAATTTGATGGTGTCTGCGCCTTATGCTGTATGATGCGACACTCTGACTTGGTGGTCAGAAGTGCTATCTTGCATTGCCATTCAACCCTCAGTAGGGTTAGTAATACTAATAGAAGGAAAAGGAGAAAAGATAAAACACTAGAATTATGATACATTAAAATACAATGTATGTTACTTGTACTAGGAGAAAGAAAACTATTTTCCACACTGGACCAAATGTCCTGTTACAGTCAAGACATTGATGCTAGAAGAAACACTGATTTACATGTGCTGTTGAAATGCTGTCTGCCCATAATGTAGAAAAAATAAATTTCTCCTGTGTACATTAAATGTAAGCTGCATTATTTGCCATTATCAGTTCTGCTGGAGTAGGAAGAGAAATTACAGCATGTAAAGTGTCAGAAATACAACAGGTTATGTATATTTTTACTACAGTGACTGCTGTACTATAACAAATAATTGGCAAGTCATAAGTGGACAAAAAGTTTATTCAGCACTTTGTCAGTTATGTAGCATTAGTGGACATAAATGTTTTCGAGAAGAAGTTGCTTTGCCAGACCGTGTAAAACAGGACACAGTGAACATCGATCTAAAAAATACAGTTTCATTGTACCAAGTATAAGGTAATTTAAAGTTTATAGAATCA
This sequence comes from Schistocerca gregaria, assembly GCF_023897955.1. Classification (NCBI taxonomy): domain Eukaryota; kingdom Metazoa; phylum Arthropoda; class Insecta; order Orthoptera; family Acrididae; genus Schistocerca; species Schistocerca gregaria. The sequence continues at coordinate 955,766,228 of NC_064921.1, forward strand.
ACAGTATTCAAATTGATGTGTGTATCATTTTCATTGGTATGAGCACTTAGTTGTTTTATTTATTTTACAAATTTTTGCGTAGTAATCTGTGTTGTCAGAATGCTAACATTCGTTTCTTTGCAGAAGGGCTGGCTGGAATGGCTCTGGCTGGTGGAGTTGTACTTGCTGTGGGTGCCATAGTTGGTATGGGTGTGGCTATGGCTGCCCGTAAGTCTTAAGTGTACCAGTCACAATGGTGATTTTGCTGCACTATAACCAGTTCCATATGAGTGTCAGTCAAGTCAAAGTGGCTATTTTTTTCCAAATGCACATTATATAAAGATGTATTTTTTCCACATTTAGTTTACTTTGTACAAAATTTTTTGCCACTTCATTTTGTGCAGCAGGTTTGTGCCCATGAGTCTGCTGTTGACTACTTAGTAGATATTGCCATTATTACTATTTGTTATTATATTTTAATTATATATGTACAGCTTTGTTGATAATTTTATTTATGAAATAAATCTTTTCTCATAATATTGTTATAGTACAGTTGTACTTTTCTGTGAGAGTAGCCGTAATTGAGACATCTGTGAACAGTGTGATTTTAAATGTCATAATTATTTCTTAAAAATATTTGCAGCTACATTTTGAAGATAAGTTATTTAGAGACTGATTAACTTGCTTTTATATGTATATGGCCCATAAGTCACCTATTCATATATTTAAAAAAATGAAATATTTTTTCAGTATAGACATTGAATACTATATGCAATAAAAGCACACAACATGTAAACATTATAATATGATGGTGTACAATTTTTTAACCTTTTTTCCTTTTACAACATGTTTGTTACATTTTGGTAGTTGAGTTCATACCTATGTTGAACATTAAAACCTAACAGAGATAAAATGAGGGAAGGTTATTATGGTTTGATATTATTGAAAAGAGTGGACAGTTACCATTCTGAATCAGCAAACGAGAGGTTGCACGAGAATCATTTGAAATGTGCATAGTGGTCAACAGGAATTTCATGGGCAACTTCCAAGAATAGATAATGTTTTTCTCTCAAACTTCCTGAAATTTGTGTTTCACCAGATGCATGTTGGATCTATTTACAAAACTTCTTCAATGGTTACTCTGAAAATATGGTATACAAATGATGCAACTTTTCTCTTTTTTTAGATTTAAAAATGCTTTTCTCTATAAATTTCATGTGCAATTTATTTAATTTTTGTCCTCTTTTTTCACATGCTCTCAAGTGCATTGCATTTTTTCCTTGTTAGCAGTGGTTGAATTTGAAAAACACTGTTTCTCTTTCATCTTTTATGAATTTTTGGCTTTTATGACCCACCTTATCTGCATTTGTGTTTTTTGCACTTTTCCAAAACCAAAACTTCACAAAACTGTCATAAAATAAATATGTAGAACTTAGATGCTCGGAATTGTGCTCTTTGTGTGTTCCATAGTTTTTGTGGAGTCTGGGTGCCGCCAAGCTTGTGAATACATTTTATTAACTGTGATTCATGAATTATTACCCATTCAGACGAGATGAGAGGAGTTGGGGTTGAGTTTGAGTGGAGGGGGGGGGGAAATCAGTGATCATAGGTATAGCAGCAGGGAGGAGGTGGTATTGGGGAGTGGAAGAAAAAAGAGAAAAAAACACAGGCTGAGGAGGGATGAAGAACAGCAGTGATGGGTGGCAATGGTAGATGGGGGTTATATATCCATATTTTAACCCGTTGAAGCACAGAACATAAAGCCACTGAATTTCAGGTGGGAATTAAAACAAATACACAGCAAGGAAATGAAAATGACACTGTGTTCATTTTTCCCTACATTTCCATACGAATTTGGTGGTGGCTTCATTTGACCATTGTGTCAAATCTTGGTCACACACACACACACACACACACACACACACACAGTACATAAACACAGGACTTACCCTGAATAGACTCAAAATAACTTAATTATGGCAAAGAATGAAACAATTCTTGTCAGATAACAAGCAACATGTTTTAAAACTTCATCTGTATCAATGTGGGGCCATTTTCTGGAGGCCCATGCTGTGTCATAAAGGATCATCATCATCACTGCTAAAACTATCATCATAATTTCTTTTACTCTCAGAATTAATTATGCCTCTTGGCATTTTGAGTGTTGGCATTCCAATGTTACTTCTTCAGCAGTAACACAGGCCAGGATCAAAATTGGCATCAAGTTCACTTTCTAAGTCGGGTTCAGGTGTAACTTTGTACAAAATTTCTGAATTTTCTTTTTCAGACAGTGTTTGTCTAGATGATGTATGCTGGGGAGGAAAAACTACAGGTTAGGGTTGGACATGTGTGGGTGAGCACAGTGGCTCTATATGAAGCCACCACATTACTGTGCATATTATGCTACCTGAAGACCAAAAATATCACTCAATGGGATAACCATAGAGGTAATAAGTGTATGCTGTGTGGGTGGGTTGCACTTCTGAGGAGAAGCAAGGGTTTGAAGAGGAAATGCAGAAGCAGATGGGGAAGGAAGAATGTGATAGTAATGGGAGATTTAAACGCACACGTTGGAAGAGAGAGACAAGGCTGTGAAAGTGTGCTTAGACCAGAGGGTTGGGCTGCCGAAATGAGGAAGGTGGAAGACTATTGGAGTTCTGTGAAAGGAATGGCTTGCTGGTTGGGAACTCTTGGTTCAGGAAAAGAGAGCCACAAGATTACATTACATGGCACAGTCAAGACTTAGAGAAAGTCGATAGTTGACTACTTCCTGTATGATACCGAGATAAATAGGAACATCACTGACATTAAGGTAATACCATCAGAGGCTTTGGATAGCGACCACAGTTTGCTGGTAATGAATCTGAGAGGGACTAAGGATAATAAAGGGACAGAAAACCAGGAAAGATGTATAAGGGTATGGAAGTTGAAGGGGGAAGAAAGCAGGCTACAGTACCTACAAGTAGTAAAGGGAAAGCATCCCAAAGGATGAACCAAAAACGGTAGAAGAGAAATGGGGTAGATTCAAGGGAACATTAGTAAGTGCGGTGGAAGCAATATGTTGGAGGACAAGCAACAAAAAAAAGTGGAAAGAAACACCCGGGTGGAATGATAAAACAGAGGATATAGTGCAGAAGAAGAATAGCGCCTTGAGGGTATGGTTCTAGAAGAGAACAGTAGACACGAGAAGAGTATCATGCAAGCAAGAAAGAAGCAAAAAGAGGGGTGGTGGAGGAAAGAAGAAAGTGGATGGAACAGTGGACCAGAATGATGGAGGAGGATAGTGAATGTTCAAAAACAGGTTTTATATGGGGTAATTAAAAGTAAGAGGAAGAACAGTACAACAGATTATGCTTGAATGGTGAACAAAAGTGGATAAGATGTAGAGAATAAGGAGAAACTCAAGAATGTGTACGTAGTATTTTGGAGAACTCCTGAATCAGAATGTAGACCTGAATGAGGAGGAACAAGCTGAGGAGAAAAAAAGAGGAGGAACAGCAAATAGGAAAAGACCTTACATGGGGAGGAGTGGAAGAGGCATTGGACAAGATCAAGGGACGGAAGTCACCAGGTCTGCATGAGCTAAGTGCAGAGATGGTGAGAGCAGCAGGAGAGGTGGGGATACAATGGCTATATCAAGTAATGAAAACTGTGTGCGGACAGATGATGAACCTAGAAGACTGGAAAAAGGGAATAATTTTCCCTATCTTTAAGAAGGGAATTAGAAAAGAGTGCAAGAACTATTGGGGGATAACATTGATGAGTCATTGTGCAAAGATTTTTGCGAAAATTTTGGAAGCATGAATTTGGGCAAAATTAAAAGGAAGAATGAGAAGGGCAACATGGCTTCAGAATACGAAGGTCCACGGTGGATCTAATTTTTGCTGTAAGACTACTGGAGGAACAGCACTGTGAATATGGAATAGATCTACTAATGACCTTCCTGTGCGTAGAAGCAGTGTGTGGAAAGCCCTGGAGAACAGATGAGTAGCAAAACAGATTATTTGGAGGATAAGGGAAATGTACCAAGAAAGTGTGAGCTGTGTGAAAGTGAAAGGAGAGAGATCAGTTTGGATTGAACAGAGGAATGGCTTGAGGCAGGGAAGTGCACTTCCACCATTACACTTCATTGTAGTGATGGATGATACAATGAGTACAGTACCACAAGTAATTGAAGTAATTGGTGAAAGGAAGATGAAAGCTATGTTGTTTGCAGATCTGGTGATTTGGGAGAGTAAGGAGGAGGAAGTACAAGAGAAGTTGGACATACGGGGATTGGTAAGTACAATAATATGGGATGAAATGTAGTATAAGTAAGCCTGAGGTGATGATCAAGACAAGAAAGGAGGGGAGAGGAACAATGGGAATAACGATTGAGGAGAGTGGAGAGCATAGAGTACGTAGCAAGCCTGATACAGGAAGATGGAAAAAGACAGGAAATAAACGAGCTGGGAGAAAAGCAGAAGCATTACGGAAGAGTGTCAGAAGCCTGATATGGAGCAAGGATGTACCACAAATTAGTAAAAAGGTTATATACCAGTCATGATACGTCCCGACCCTGACATATGCATAAGAAACCTGGGTTATGAAAGGAAGAGAGAAAAGCAAAGTACAAGCTAGTGAGATAAAAATCTTGAGAAACAGTATTTGAGTGACAAAGATAGACAGGTTAAGAAATGAGAGGATCAGAGAGTTAATGAAGGTGGAACCATTACAGGAGGAGATAGAGAAATCAAGGCTGAGATGGTATGGACACTTTAGAGAATGGAGGAGAAGAGGATACACAAGATGAAACTGGAAGGAGAGACAAAGAGGAAGACCGAGAGACAGATGGCTGGAAGTAGTAGAGGAATGCGTCCAGAAGAAAGGAGAAGACTGAACCAAGGTGAAGACGGAGAGATGGAGGCAAGACAGAAGACGAGGCCTGTGTTCTCTACAGACCCAACCAGAGGTTAGAAACTGTCAAAGATGATGATGATGATGATGATGATGATACATTGTCTTAACATTTTCAAACATAAATGTTTGCTTGAGTAAATTAAACAGCAACCATGATAACTGAAGTAAACACCAATACTAGAAACTTTCATACAACAACAAATAAGATTGTGGTCCTATTTACACAAATTCCTGCAAATGTCAGCACTGTAGGCCTGAGAGCAGTGGATTCACTTGAAGCCATTGTCACTCAACCGAGAAAAAAATAAAAGGCTAAGTGGACTGAAACAAAGCCATTATACTTCAAAGGGTTAATATACTAGGTGATTGATTTAGTAATTTAAAGTTTGTGGTTTGCAAGGCTGGCCCGATTATTTATGAGCTCTAAGAGCTCTTTATTTTCTGTTTTGGTTTTAAGAAAGACATTTTCTGATGGAGTCAGGAAGTCTTTTCTTCTTATATATGGTTAAGATTTACCATTTCTGTGCATCTGATAATTTTGTTTTGGTGTAAGTTTTGGGCAAAAGTTGAAAGGTTTCTTTGCAGTCCTGCTCTTAAATGCTCACCAAATGTTCTTCTGGTGTCTTCCATTAAACATTACATTTTAGTTGATAGCTTCCTGGTTTCTAATGTTGATGATTTTTTTGTTGTTTTAGTGGGAAGTAGTTTTTGATTGATTGTTGATTGGTGAGCTTTTTTCACACTCATTTTTCTGAAAATATTAAACATTCTGTGTATGTATTTGTCCATTTTATACCAGTCTTTGTCTTTCTCACACTTTTGTTCCTATTGTTGTCTTGTATGTTTGTGTGAGGCTGTATGCTTGTGATAGGTGTATGTGTGTGCTCTTACTATTATATTAATTTTGTGTTGGTAAGTTACCTGTGTTCAATTGTAGTGTGTTTTGTCTGTTGAAGATGTATTTAAGAGCTTCTTTCTTGTATGAATTGGGGTTAAAAAGATATCTGTTGTGCATTATTGTACTTGTTGTGGGTTTCCGGTATATCTCAGATGTGTGTTGGTTGTTATGGATATTTATTCTGCTGTCCAAGAAAATTCAACTGCCTACTTTATTCTTTTTCCACTTTAAAATTTATCTTATCATGAATAGTGTTATTTATGCTGGCACGTAATTGCTCAATTTTGCTGTGTGATTCATCCATCAGACACAGAGTGATGATGATGTAGTATGTGTTTGGCACTCTTTTGTTAAATGACTTTTTGTTAATAGACTACAGTATTGAACAGGAAATAGTCATGCTGTGTTATTAGCTCAAACTATGGTTCTGTGTTTTATTCAAATGGAATTGTACTGTGTATGAAGATTCTTTCTCTGATTGTTTCTGCTATTACATTAGAACCCCAAAATAATGGGCTCTAAGCACTATGGGACTTAAAATTTGAGGGCATCAGTCCCCTACACTTCGAACTACTTAAACCTAACTCGGCTAAGGACATCACACACATCCATGCCTGAGGCAGGATTCGAAACTGCAACTGTAGCAGCTGTGCGGTTCCGGACTGGAGCGCCTAGAACTACTCGGCCACAGCGGCCAGCTATTAGAACCCATATTGTGTACATCAAGTGAAAGAATGGTTGTGCCTCTAATCTGTATGTCTTCTGTGTATTGAATCAGTTGGCTAGTCATTTTGTAGTTCTACCCTCTTGTGATTTGTAGTTTTGTGAACACATCTGTAACATTTCTTGCAAGTGAGTATATTGGAACTTTCCTATAGTTAACAAAAGGCGTGAATTCGATATCAGATCAGATGTGTGCTGGGATTGATTTCTAATATCTTTCATTTGTTTTCTAGTGCATTCCTTTCAGAATGTTTCTAAATTTAATCTGGAATCTGTTAGTTACCTCTGATATTAGACACCCCCCCCCCCCCCCCCCCCCTGCAGGTCTGTGGGTTAGAATAGGACCGAAGTATTCCTGCCTGTCGTATGAGGCGACTGAAAAGAGTTTCACACGTTTCAGCCTTTGTGATGGTTCCCTGTAGGGCTTGACCTCCATTCTTCAAAATTATCCCAAAGAGCAAGCCAATTGGGGAAGGGGACCTTGCAAGGAGCATTGTGTCCATCGTGCATTGAGATCTTTAGTGCACTTTCTCGTCGTCGCATTGCAGTCCTGCCCATTCTCCATATCTTGGGTGAGGACACCTTCCTGGATGCATTTTCCACCATGCACTGTGCAGTGTACATTTCTGCATCGATGATGACCATGGGCTTCTTTGCACCTGATACCCAGCACGGTAGCCAGTCTGTTGTGGTGGGGCCGCCCTGTACCCTGTTGGTTGTAGCCCCCTGACCACACAGGGATCTCTCTGCTGATGCCTGCGCCCTTGTCTCCCTATGTATGCCAAGGGGTAGATGGGCATCCCCCTGGGACATAGACTCCCAGCAATGGCCATCCTGCCAGGTGGCCTTTGCTGCGGCTGGGTGGCACTCTTGGGAGGTCCCCTGGTCGGAGTGGGTGGCATCAGGGCGGATGACACGTGATGACGTGTAGTCCATCATCTCTTGCTGGTTGTCTCAAAGCAATCACGTGCTCAATTCAATGCACAGAAGTACAACCCCAAATTGTTCCCCTCCGTGGCTGCACAATAGGAGGAACGTCAGGCTAAGGATGACACCAGATCTTACTCGCTCCAATACCTTGTATGTTCGAGAGCTCATGGGGAATCTTTCATGACAATGAAGCCTCAGTTTTTTGTTGAGCATTTAGAGGACAAGTTTGGGGACATGGAGGGCTTGTCCAAAATGAGATCTGGGTCAGTCTTCATTAAAACAGCATCCTCTGACCAGTCACGGGAGTTACTCGCTTGTGACAAGCTGGTGGATGTTTCTGTAACCATCACGCCCCCACAAGAGCTTAAATATGATCTAGGGTATCGTATTTCACAGAGACTTTCTTTTGCAGTCTGACGATGAGCTGCGCGCCAATTTAGAGCGGCGAGTTGTAAATTTCGTCCAGTGTGTCCACCAGGGTCCGAAGGATAATCAGGTTGCCAGTGGTACCTTTATCTTGGCCTTTGAGGAAGATACATTGTCCAAGAAGGTGAAGGTGATGGTCTACCGGTGTGATGTAAAGCCCTATGTCCCTTCCCCAATGCGCTACTTTAAGTGCTGGAAGTTCGGCCATACATCTTCCCACTGTACTTCCAGTGTCATATACCAAGATTGTGGGCGCCCATCACATCCCAATACTCCATGTGCCCCACCTCCGATCTGTGTCAACTGCGGAGAGCACCATTCGCTTTGCTCGCATGACTGCAGGATTCTCTAGAAAGAAAGAAAAATCATGGAGTACAAGACCGTGGTCTGACTGACCTACATTGAGGCTAAGAGAAAATTTGAACGCCTGCATCGTGTGTGTATGACATCGTGTTACACCGCCACTACAAGTTTTGGCACCATCAGCTCTGCCAACCCAGGTCACCTCTCAGAGCTGGATGACTACAACTGCCCCATTGATGGTGGGGAGGGGGCATTTCCCTTCCTGTTCCTCCTGCACCACCTACTTCGGGAGCAAGAACCCCCCCCCTCAAAAAAAAAAAAAAAAAAACATTGGGGACTTCTAAGCTGGAGAAGCATAAGTCTTCTTCAGATTCTCTCACTAGGAAGGAGATCCCATGGGTCACTCCCTTCTCAAGTTTCTTTTATTGGGAAAGATGACACCCGCCAGTGGCTGAAGAGCCCAAAAGCAGCTTGTCGCAGGGTTTCACGCTGCTCCTCAGTCCTGGAGACTGAGCCAGTGAAGTCCTCCCAGCCAGGAAAACCCAAGGAGCAGCAAGATCAATAAAAAAATAAAATAAAAAATAAACCTTAAGACCAAGGAAACCGCAGTGGCAGCCACACCACTGCTACCTACAAGCTCTGCGGCTGAGGGTGGGATAGAGATTTTGGCGTCCACTGAGGACCTGGATCTCGCCAGACCCTCAGACACAAAGGATATAGATTGCTCAGCCAATAAATTGGTGGTAGCAGGTGACTCTGAGGCGTAAACTGCCTCATTGAATGAATGTTCCATGCCTTCCCAGTCTCACGATGTCATCCTCCAGTGGAATTGCGGTGGTTTTTTCCGCCGCTTAGCTGAGCTACGGCAACTGTTAAGCTTTACATCTGCTATCTGCATTACCCTCCAGGAAACCTGGTTCCCAGCAATGCGGACCCCTACCTCCGTGGTTATAGGGGATATTACAGGAACCGTAGCGTCTATAATCGAGTGTCAGGTGCAGTTTGCGTTTATGTCCTAAACTTGGTCTTTAGTGAACATGTGCGCCTTCAAACCCCTCTTGAAGCTGTGGCTGTTGGTATAAGGACAACACAGGAAATAACAGTTGCAATCCATATCCAGATGGTGCAGTACCCCTGAATGTATTAGCTGCACTGATTGATCAACTCCCTAAACCTTTCCTACTTCTGAGAGATTTTAATGCCCATAACCCCCTTGTGGGGTGGTACCATGCTTACTGGCTGAGGCAGAGATGTCGAAGCTTTACTGTCGCAATTCAACCTCTGCCTCTTAAATTCTGGGGCCACCCACTGTGGCTGACAGTAGTTACTCGGCCATTGATTTATCAATTTGCAGCCCAGGACTTCTCCCATCTATCCACTGGAGAGCACATGACGACCTGCGTGGTAGTGACCACTTCCTCATCTTCCTGTCACTGCCGTAGCGTCAGGCACATGGACGCCTGCCCAGATGCGCTTTGAACAAGGTAGACTGGGAAACTTTCACGTCTGCTGTCACTGCTGAATCTCCCCAACATGGTAACATCGAAGTGATGGTTGAGTGTGTGACTAGCACAGTTGTTTCTGCAGCAGAAAATGCGATCTCTCACTCTTCAGGGTGCCCAAGGCGTAAGGCAGTCCCTTGGTGGTCGCTCGCCAGAAGTTGCTGAAGCAATTAAGGAGTGTCTGTGAGCTCTACAGCGGCAATAAGAGGCACTTTTCCTTGTAGTACCTCATGGCCTTTAAACGGCTCTGTGCTCACGTTCGCTACCTTATCAGTTAACGGAAGGAGGAGTGTTGGGAGAGATACGTCTCCATCATTGGGTGCCACACGTCACCTTACCAAGTCTGGGCAAAGGTCAAATGTCTTTTCGGGTACCACGCTCCAACAGCTGTCCCAGGTGTTACCATAAATGGTGAGTTATGTGCAAACGTGATAGCCAAGCATTTTGCTTGAGCCCCTGCATTTCGTACTGCTGCTCCAGTACTGTTGTTGCTGAGCGGCACGTCCAGGTAGCCATCCTCAAGGTGCAGTCGTGTGCTGTAGCCAACGGCTTCCAGTTTTCAGCCTCAAAATTGTACCGTTCATCTGGAACCTGCACTTTAGCTTAATGACGATCCACTCACTGTAGTGGAGACATATCAGCTCCTAGGACTGGTTTTCGATGCTTGGTTGACTTGGCTCCCTCATCTTTGTCAGCTTAAGCAGAAGTGCTGGTGACACCTCAGCCCCCTCCGTTGCCTGAGCAACACCATTTTGGGTGCAGATTGCTGTATCTGCTGCAATTCTGCAGAGCCCTTGTCCAATCCCAAATTGACTATGAAGTGTGGTTTATGGTTCGGCAGTGCCTTCAGCGTTGCATTTACTTGACCCTGTGCACCACTATGGGGTTCGATTAGCGACAGTAGCTTTTTAGGAAGAGTCTGGTGACCAGTGTAATGGTGGAGGCTGGTGTCCCTCCACTGCAGATCAGACGTGCTCAACTGCTCGCCAGTTATGCAGCACACATTCATAGTTCCCCTGAGCATCCGAATTACCGTCTCCTTTTTCCGCCCGCGGTAGTCCATCTCCCACAGTGGCGGCCCAGATTGGGGCTAACGATTGCGGTTTGTGTGCACTCCCTGCTCTCTGAACTGGAGTCCTTCCCTTTTCTACCACTACTTGCAGTCTGTTCATGTACGCCTCCATGTTGTACGCCTCGGCTTCAGCTTCGTCTGGAGCTTTTGCATGGCCCTAAGGACTCCGTTAACCCCGCCGCTCTCTGCTGGCACTTCCTCTCAATTTTTGATGTGTTCCGGGGCTCTGAAGTGGTTTACACCAACGGCTCAATGGCTGAAGGTCACATAGGCTTCGCATATGTTCATGGAGGACATATTCAGCAGCACTCGTTGCCAGTTGGCTGCAGTGTTTTCACTGCAAAGTTGCAGGCCATATCACGTGCTCTTGAGTACATTCGCTCATGCCCTGACGAGTTATTTATTCTGTGTACCGACTCATAGAGCAGCCTACAAGCTGTCGACCAGGTCTACCCTCACCACCCTCTGTTAGCATCAATTCAGGAGTCCATCTATGCCATGGAACAGTCCCGCGTTCCGTTGTGTTTGTGTGGACCGCAGGACACGTCGGAATCCCCGGCAATGAACTTGTCAACAGGCTGGCCAAACAGATGACCTGCGTTCTGTCTTACACCGCAGGGTTTTCTGGCTTTGGGAGACGGAATGGCATAACAGCATGCACAACAAACTGCGTGTCATTAAGGAAACAGTGAATGTGTGGAAGTCTTCCATGCAGGCCTCTCGTAAGGAATCAGTTGCCCTATGCCGTCTCCGCATTGGCCATACGTGGCTAACGCATGGTTACCTACTCCGTCGCGAGGTCCCACCTCAGTGTCACAGTGGCTCCCAAATGACTGTTTTCCACCTCTTGCTGGACTGCCCAATTTTAGCTGCTCTGTGGCAGACTTTTTTTATCTTTCCCAGCACCCTGCCTTCATTGTTGGGCGACAGTGCCTCCACAGCAGCTATACATTTACGTTTTATCCATGAGAGTGGGTTTTATACTTTTATGTAGGTTTTAGCACATGTCCTTTGTTCCTCTCTCCCCTCAACCCTAGTGCTTTTAGGGAGGAGGTTTTAATGTGTTTCAGAGTGGCTGCCTTCCCTTTTGATTCTTGTGGTTGGCCAGTCACTGTAATCTGCTTTCATGTTTTACTCTCTTCTGTTTCTAGCGTCTCTGTTGTTTTCTTGCCCTCTTTTCTTCCTTTTAGTGTTCCTTCCCTTCCCTTCGTTCCTGTGACTTTCCCTTTCTTTCTGTTTTATGTTACATATTTCGTCCATTTTATTCTCACACTTGTGGCATTGTTTTATTAGGAACAGGGGACCGATGACCCCGTAGTTTTGGTCCCTTCTACCGCCTTTAAACCAACCAACCAATCTGATATTAGTGTCATAATTTTATTTTTTGGGACAAATCCATATCTTTACTAATGTATTGCTCCTAATTCACAAGTTGTGAACACTTCTAACAATCACTTTCTAAATGCAGCACAACAAAGAGATTAAATAGTTCAGTTGATGAAGCAGAGACCACTTTAAAAATGTCATTCCATCAAACTTTCAGCAACTTGTAGCAGCACTAATGTCCTTCACTGCAATTAATAAAGTATAAAAATTGTAAAAAACAAAAGTTTGCGTGGTGGTGATTGAATTTTAGACAGGATTCTGAAAAGTAGTTGCAATTCAGTCATTAATGCCTTTGGTGATACACATAATGCCCCACAGGCACAGGGATTTTTACAGACAGTTTAAAATATGCAGCTGTGAAAGCTCTTCATAAGAAAGGTAATGAGACAGACTTAAACAATTGCTGTTCAGTTTCGTTACTGACATCTTTTTCCAAAATACTCAGAAAAGTAATGTATACGAATAGTTGCACACTAAAGTGGAAACAGTTTACTTCGCATATCACAGCATGGAGTACAGAAGGGTTGTTTGACCGAAAACGCCATTTATACAGGCAATTGTCAAATAGTGCAAGCCTTAGTAATAAAACATCACCAGTTGTTAATTTTTGTGATGTTTCCAAGGTGTTTGGCAGTGTAGATCATGTTACTCTCCTACAAAAACGCAAGTTTCATAGAATTGGTGGTTTTACACGCAGCTGATGTGAATCGTACCTAACAGATTGCAAAAGGTTGTGCTGAATAGTTCAAAGAATGTTGCAACGGTAGAAAATTTTAGTGACTGAAGAGAAATCACAAAGGTAGTGTCACAGGGTTCAATTCTGGGTCCACTCCTCTTCCTCACAAGTGTGAAATGACCTTCTGCATAACATCCAACAAGCAGAATTGGTACTTTTTGCTGAAAATGTTTCTATTATGATAGATCCCTTTAGAGAGAAAGCAACAGAAGATATGGTAAGTATTTTTCAAGAAATTATAAAGTGGTTTTCGGAAAATGGTCTCCCCCCTAAATTTTGGAAAAACACTCTATATTCAGTTCTGTACAATAAATAGTCATATCATAAACTGATGTAACAGTTCAGTAGGCATCAGTAAATAGGGTAGAATGCTCCAAATATCTAGATGTATATATATATTTACATCTAAAAACAAAGATGATGTAACTTAACAAACGAAAGTGTTGGTATGTTGATAGAGACACTAATAAACACAAACTCTCACATAAAATTCAAGCTTTCACAACCCACAGTTGCTTTATCAGGAAAGAGGGAAAGACGAAAGGATGTGGGTTTTAAGGGAGAGGGTAAGGAGTCATTCCCATCCCGGGAGCGGAAAGACTTAACTTACGGGCAAAAAGGGACAGGTGTACTCCCTCTCTCTCTCTCTCTCTCTCTCTCTCTCTCTCTCTCTCTCTCTCTCTCTCTCTCTCGCGCACACACACACACACAAGCAGACATATTTAAAGGCAAAGAGTAAGGGCAGAGATGTCAGTCGAGGCGGAAGTACAGAGGCTAAGAAGTTGTTGAAAGACAGGTGAGGTATGAGCGGCGGCAACTTGAAATTAGCGGAGGTTGAGGCCTGGCGGATATCGAGAAGAGAGGATATACTGAAGGGCGAGTTCCCATCTCCGGAGTTCTGATAGGTTGGTGTTGGTGGGAAGTATCCAGATAACTCGGACGGTGTAACACTGTGCCAAGATGTGCTGGCCGTGCACCAAGGCATGTTTAGCCACAGGGTGATCCTCATTATCAACAAACACTGCCTGTGTCCACTCATGCGAATGGACAGTTTGTTGCTGGTCATTCCCACATAGAAAGCGTCACAGTGTAGGCAGGTCAGTTGGTAAATCACGTGGGTGCTTTCACACGTGGCTCTCCCTTTGATCGTGTACACCTTCCGGGTTACAGGACTGGAGTAGGTGGTGGTGGTGGGAGGGTGCATAGGACAGGTTTTACACCGGGAGCGGTTGCAAGGGTAGGAGCCATAGGGTAGGGAAGGTGGTTTGGGGTTTCATAGGGATGAACCAAGAGGTTACGAAGGTTAGGTGGATGGCGGAAAGACACTCTTGGTGGAGTGGGGAGGATTTCATGAAGGATGGATCTCATTTCGGGGCAGGATTTTAGCAAGTCGTATCCCTGCTGGAGAGCCACATTCAGAGTCTGATCCAGTCCCGGGAAGTATCCTGTCACAAGTGGGGCACTTTTGGGGATCTTCTGTGAGAGGTTCTGGGTTTGAGGGGATGAGGAAGTGGCTCTGGTTATCTGCTTCTGTACCAGGTCGGGAGGGTAGTTGCGGGATGCGAAAGCTGTTTTCAGGTTGTTGGTGTAATGGTCGAGGGATTCAGGACTGGAGCAGATTCGTTTGCCACGAAGGCCGAGGCTGTAGGGAAGGGACCGTTTGATATGGAATGGGTGGCAGCTGTCATAATGGAGGTACTGATGCTTGTTGGTGGGTTTGATGTGGACGGATGTGTGCAGCTGGCCATTGGACAGATGGAGATCAACGTCAAGGAAAGTGGCATGGGATTTGGAGTAGGACCAGGTGAATCTGATGGAACCAAAGGAGTTGAGGTTGGAGAGGAAATTCTGGAGATATTCTTCATTGTGAGTCCAGATCATGAAGATGTCATCAATAAATCTGTACCAAACTTTGGGTTGGCAGGCTTGGGTAACCAAGAAGGCTTCCTCTAAGCGACCCATAAATAGGTTGGCATACGAGGGGGCCATTTTGGTACCCATGGCTGTTCCCTTTAATTGTTGGTATGTCTGGTCTTCAAAAGTGAAGAAGTTGTGGGTCAGGATGAAGCTGGCTAAGGTGACGAGGAAAGAGGTTTTGGGTAGGGTGACAGGTGATCGGCGTGAAAGGAAGTGCTCCATTGCAGCGTGGCCCTGGACGTGCGGGATATTTGTATATAGGGAAGTGGCATCAATGGTTACAAGGATGGTTTCCGGGGTAACAGACTGGGTACGGATTCCAGGCGTTGGTGTCTTTGATGAAGGATGGGAGACTGCATGTAATGGGTTGAAGGTGTTGATCTACGTAGGCAGAGATACGTTTGTGGGGGCTTGGTAACCAGCTACAATCGGGCGGCCAGGATGTTTGGGTTTGTGAATTTTAGGAAGTAGGTAGAAGGTAGGAGTGCGATGTGTCGGTGGGGTCAGGAGTTTGATGGAGTCAGGTGAAAGGTTTTGTAGGGGGCCTAAGGTTCTGAGGATTCCTTGAAGCTCTGCCTGGACATCAGGAATGGGATTACCTTGGCAAACTTTGTATGTAGAGTCGTCTGAAAGCTGACGCAGTCCCTCAGCCACATACTCCCGGCGATCAAGTACCACGGTCGTGGAACCCTTGTCAGCCGCAAGAATGATGATGGATCGGTCAGCTTTCAGATCACGGATAGCCTGGGCTTCGGCTGTGGTGATGTTGGGAGTAGGATTAAGGTTTTTCAGGAAAGATTGAGAGGCAAGGCTGGAAGTGAGAAATTCCTGGAAGGTTAGGAGAGGGTGATTTTGAGGAAGAGGAGGTGGGTCCCGCTGTGATGGAGGACGGAACTGTTCCAGGCAGAGTTCAATTTGGATAGTGTCTTGGGGAGTTGGATCATTAGGAGTGGGATTAGGATTATTTTTCTTCGTGGCAAAGTGATATTTCCAGCAGAGACTACGAGTGTAGCACAGTAAATCTTTGACAAGGGCAGTTTGGTTGAACCTGGGAGTGGGGCTGAAGGTGAGGCCTTTGGATAGGACAGAGGTTTCGGATTGGGAGAGGGGTTGGAGGAAAGGTTAACTACTGAATTGGGGTGTTGTGGTTCCAGATTGCGTTGACTAAAATTTTGAGGTGTTGGGGGAGTGGAGCAGGAAGTGGGAGATTGAGTAGATGGGAGAGACTAGGTTTGTGTGCAATGAGAGGAGGTTGAGGTTTGTTGGAAAGGTTGTGGAGGGTGAGTGAGTTGCCTTTCCGGAGGTGGGAAACCAGGAGATTGGATAGTTTTTTGAGGTGGAGGGTGGCATGCTGTTCTAATTTGCGGTTGGCCTGTAGGATGATGCTATGTACAGCCAGTGTGGATGTGGGAGAGGAAAGATTGAGGACTTTGATTTGGGATAGGAGTTGACGGCTGTGTTCATTGGCCGAGTTGATGTATAGGTGAAGGATTAGGGGGGTGAGGGCTATGGATTGTGCTGTTTGGAACTGGTATAAGGACTGATGGAAAGAAGGATTGCAGCCAGAGATGGGAACTTTCAGTGTGAGGCCTTTGGTGGTAATGCCAAATGTCAGACAAGCCTGAGTAAATAAAATATGGGAGCGTAATCTGGCTAGGGTGAAGGCATGTTTGCGGAGGGAATGTAAATAAAATTTAATGGGGTCGTTGTAGGGATGTTGTGAGGTTGACATGGTATTAGAAGGAGGAAAGGGTAATATGAGGTTCAAGTGAAAGTAAATAGAAATTTATAGAGAGAGAGAGATAAAGGTATGACAAAAGTCGAAAAAGTGTTGGTTTGAGATGAGCTATGTTGATCCTGTGCTGAACTTAGGCTGGTGAACAACAATGGGTGCAAAGGTTAGGTAGTTATGTTGTCTCCAGAACACGCTAAAGGGTGGGGAAATTCAAGAAAATTTCGACAAAAAAATTTCTCGAAAAAAGTTTCGAAAAAAATTTTCGAAAAATATAATTAGAAAAATTTTTTCGAATAAAATCTCGAAAAATATGTGTGTAAATGTATTCAAAGGACTGGTTGTGTACTGGCAGGTTATGAGAATGAGGCTAACAATTGTTTGATGAAGAAATAATAACGTTTAAACCTGTAGGAAGCTGCTAAAAAATGATCGGTTAAGTGGGAAAAACGGGAATGGAAATAAAATGAAAGTTGTTGGAACTAACTGAGATGGTTGTTTAATGGGTGAAAGGAACTGAAGCTGTGAAATAGTATTCACGAGTTTACACGAAATGTTTGTAAACTTGGAACAGTGGATGTTATAGCATCGGTTATGTTGAAACCGTTAAGTTTTTAGGTTATGGTTTGGAAGTAAATTACGTATTATTGAGTACAATTAGGTAGGATAAAATGTATGGTAGATTACGGAAAAAGGGAAGATGAATACAAAGTGAAACTACTTGTACAAACAAAAAGAGAAAGTAAGATGATACAGAAGAAGGACAGGTGTACACTCGCGCGCACGCACACGGGCACGCACACGCACACACATATCCATCCGCACATACACAGACACAAGCAGACATATTTAAAGGCAAAGAGTAAGGGCAGAGATGTCAGTCGAGGCGGAAGTACAGAGGCAAAGAAGTTGTTGAAAGACAGGTGAGGTATGAGCGGCGGCAACTTGAAATTAGCGGAGGTTGAGGCCTGGCGGATATCAAGAAGAGAGGATATATTGAAGGGTGAGTTCCCATCTCCGGAGTAAAGATAGGTTGGTGTTGGTGGGAAGTATCCAGATAACTCGGACGGTGTAACACTGTGCCAAGATATGCTGGCCGTGCACCAAGGCATGTTTAGCCACAGGGTGATCCTCATTACCAACAAACACTGTCTGCCTGTGTCCATTCATGTGAATGGACAGTTTGTTGCTGGTCATTCCCACATAGAAAGCGTCACAGTGTAGGCAGGTCAGTTGGTAAATCACGTGGGTGCTTTCACAAGTGGCTCTCCCTTTGATCGTGTACACCTTCCGGGTTACAGGACTGGAGTAGGTGGTGGTGGGAGGGTGCATAGGACAGGTTTTACACCGGGGGCGGTTGCAAGGGTAGGAGTCAGAGGGTAGGGAAGGTGGTTTGGGGATTTCATAGGGATGAGCCAAGAGGTTACGAACGTCTCCAAACCTTCCAGGAATTTCTCACTTCCAGCCTTGCCTCTCAATCTTTCCAGAAAAACCTTAATCCTACACCCAACATCACCACAGCCGAAGCCCAGGCTATCCGTGATCTGAAAGCTGACCGATTCATCATCATTCTTGCGGCTGACAAGGGTTCCACGACCGTGGTACTTGATCGCCGGGAGTATGTGGCTGAGGGACTGCGTCAGCTATCAGACGACTCTACATACAAAGTTTGCCAAGGTAATCCCATTCCTGATGTCCAGGCAGAGCTTCAAGGAATCCTCAGAACCTTAGGCCCCCTACAAAACCTTTCACCTGACTCTATCAAACTCCCGACCCCACAGACACCTCGCACTCCTACCTTCTACCTACTTCCTAAAATTCACAAACCCAAACATCCTGGCCGCCCCATTGTAGCTGGTTACCAAGTTCCCACAGAACGTATCTCTGCCTACGTAGATCAACATCTTCAACCCATTACATGCAGTCTCCCATCCTTCATCAAAGACACCAACGCCTGGAATCTATATCCAGTCTGTTACCCCCGGAAACCATCCTTTTAACCTTTGATGCCACTTCCTTATACACAAATATCCCACACGTCCAGGGCCTCGCTGCAGTGGAGCACTTCCTTTCACGCCGATTACCTGCCACCCTACCCAAAACCTCTTTCCTCGTCACCTTAGCCAGCTTCATCCTAACCCACAACTTCTTCACTTTTGAAGGCCAGACATACCAACTATTAACGGGAACAGCCATGGGTACCAGGATGGCCCCCTCGTATGCCAACCTATTTATGGGTCGCTTAGAGGAAGCCTTCTTGGTTACCCAAGCCTGCCAACCCAAAGTTTGGTACAGATTTATTGATGACATCTTCATGATCTGGACTCACAGTGAAGAATATCTCCAGAATTTCCTCTCCAACCTCAACTCCTTTGGTTGCATCAGATTCACCTGGTCCTACTCCAAATCCCATGCCACTTTCCTTGACGTTGACCTTCATCTGTCCAATGGCCAGCTTCACAAATCCGTCCACATCAAACCCACCAACAAGCATCAGTACCTCCATTATGACAGCTGCCACCCATTCCATATCAAACGGTCCCTTCCCTACAGCCTCGGCCTTCGTGGCAAACGAATCTGCTCCAGTCCTGAATCCCTCGACCATTACACCAACAACCTGAAAACAGCTTTCGCATCCCGCAACTACCCTCCCGACCTGGTACAGAAGCAGATAACCAGAGCCACTTCCTCATCCCCTCAAACCCAGAACCTCTCACAGAAGATCCCCAAAAGTGCCCCACATGTGGCAGGATACTTCCCGGGACTGGATGAGACTCTGAATGTGGCTCTCCAGCAGGGATACGACTTGCTAAAATCCTGCCCCGAAATGAGATCCATCCTTCATGAAATCCTCCCCACTCCACCAAGAGTGTCTTTCCGCCGTCCACCTAACCTTCATAACCTCTTGGTTCATTCCTATGAAATCCCCAAACCACCTTCCCTACCCTCTGCCTCCTACCCTTGCAACCGCCCCCGGTGTAAAACCTGTCCTATGCACCCTCCCACCACCACCTACTCCAGTCCTGTAACCCGGAAGGTGTACACGATAAAAGGGAGAGCCACGTGTGAAAGCACCCACGTGATTTACCAACTGACCTGCCTACACTGTGACGCTTTCTATGTGGGAATGACCAGCAACAAACTGTCCATTCACATGAGTGGACACAGGCAGACAGTGTTTGTTGATAATGAAGATCACCCTGTGGCTAAACATGCCTTGGTGCACGGCCAGCACATCTTGGCACAGTGTTACACCGTAAGAGTTATCTGGATACTTCCCACCAACACCAACCTATCAGAACTCCGGAGATGGGAACTCGCCCTTCAGTATATCCTCTCTTCTCGATATCCGCCAGGCCTCAACCTCCGCTAATTTCAAGTTGCCGCCGCTCATACCTCACCTGTCTTTCAACAACTTCTTTGCCTCTGTACTTCCGCCTCGACTGACATCTCTGCCCTTACTCTTTGCCTTTAAATATGTCTGCTTGTGTGTGTGTGTGCGCGAGAGAGAGAGAGAGAGAGAGAGAGAGAGAGAGAGAGAGAGAGAGAGAGAGAGGGAGTACACCTGTCCCTTTTTGCCCGTAAGTTAAGTCTTTCCGCTCCCGGGATGGGAATGACTCCTTACCCTCTCCCTTAAAACCCACAACCTTTCGTCTTTCCCTCTCCTTCCCTCTTTCCTGATAAAGCAACTGTGGGTTGCGAAAGCTTGAATTTTGTGTGTGTGTTGGTTAATGTCTCTGTCAACATACCAACATTTTCGTTTGTTAAGTTACATCATCTTTGTTTTTAGATATATTTTTCGCACGTGGAATGTTTCCGTCTATTATATGTATATAGGGTGTTACAAAAAGGTACGGCCAAACTTTCAGGAAACATTCTTCACACACAAATAAAGAAAAGATGTTATGTGGACATGTGTCCGGAAACACTTAGTTTCCATGTTCAGAGCTCATTTTAGTTTCGTTAGTATGTAGTGTACTTCCTCGATTCACCGCCAGTTGGCCCAATTGAAGGAACGTAATGTTGACTTTGGTTCTTGTATTGACATGCGACTCATTGCTCTGCAGTACTAGCATCAAGCACATCAGTACGTAGCATCAACAGGTTAGTGTTCATCACGAACGTGGTTTTGCAGTTAGTGCAGTGTTTACAAATGCGGTGTTGGCAGATGCCCATTTGATGTATGGATTAGCAAGGGGGCAATAGCCATGGCGCGGTACGTTTGTCTCAAGACAGATTTCAAGAACGAAGGTGTCCCAACAGGAAGACGTTCAAAGCAATTGATCGGCGCCTTAGGGTGCACGGAACATTCCAGCCTATGACTCGCGACTGGGGAAGACCTAGAACGACGAGGACATCTGCAATGGACAAAGCAATTCTTCGTGCAGTTGATGAGAACCCTAATGTCAGTGTCAGAGCAGCTGCTGCTGTACAAGGTAACGTTGACCACGTCACTGTATAGAGAGTGCTACGTGAGAACCAGTTGTGCCGTACCATGTACAGCGTGTGCAGGCACTATCAGCAGCTGATTGGCCTCCACGGGTACACTTCTGTGAATGGTTTATCCAACAATGTGTAAATCCTCATTTCAGTGCAGATGTTCTCTTTACGGATGAGGCTTCATTCCAATGTGATCAAATTGTAAATTTTCACAATCAACATGTGTGGGCAGACGAGAATCTGCACACAATTGTGCAATCACGTCATCAACACAGATTTTCTGTGAACGTTTGAGCAGGCATTGTTGGTGATGTCTTGATTGGGCCCCATGTTCTTCCACGTACACTCAGTTGAGCACGTTATAATGATTTCTTACGGGATACTCTACCTGTGCTGCTAGAACATGTGCCTTTACAAGTACGACACAACATGTGGTTCATGCACAATGGAGCTCGTGCACATTTCAGTCAAAGTGTTCGTACACTTCTCAACAACAGATTCGGTGACCGATGGTTTGATAGAGGCAGACCAATTCCATGGCCTCCACGCTCTCCTGACCTCAGCCCTCTTTACTTTCATTTATGGGGGCATTTGAAAGCTCTTGTCTACGCAACCCCGGTATCAAATGTAGAGATTCTTCGTGCTCGTACTGTGGACAGCTGTGATACAATACGCCATTCTCCAGGCCTGCATAAGTGCATCAGGGATTCCATGCATGTATCCTCGCTAACGGAGGACATTTTGAACATTTCCTGTTACAAAGTGTTTGAAGTCACGCTGGTATGTTCTGTTGCTGTCTGTTTCCATTCCATGATTAATGTGATTTGAAGAGACATAATAAAATGAGCTCTAACATGGAAAGTAAGCGTTTCCGGACACATGTCCACATAACTTATTTTCTTTCTTTGTGTGTGAGGAATGTTTCTTGAAAGTTTGGCCATACCTTTTTGTAACACCCTGTATATATTTATGGAAACTTGAACTGGAAGAAGCATATTACAGAGCTTCCTGGACATTAAGTTCAGCTACTTTTGCTCTTCGTATAAATGCTAAACTTGCAAAGAAACAAATCAACATCGTGACACATTTTGCATATTACCACTCCGTGTCTTATGGAATAATTTTCTAGGGTAACTTTTTACTTAGAAAGAAACTAGTGATTGGACAACAGTGAGCAGTAAGATTAATATATGTTCACCCACGAATGTTACGTATATACCTCTTCAGGGAATTAGGCATTTTAAGTGCACCACCACAACACACATTTGCTGATAAAATTCATCATAAATAATCCATTACAATTTGAGAGGAACAGTGATGTCCATACCTACAACACTAGGGAGAAAATGACGTTTATTACCCCCTATTAAAGCTGTCAGTTCAGTATAAATTGACAAAAATTTTTTGATCAGTTGCCCAGTAACATAAAATGTCTGATAGGTAGCAAAGGGAGTTTTAAATCTGACTTAAAATTGCTTCTCCTGTCAGCTCCTTTTAGTCCATTAAGGAATTTCTAAGTGAAAACATATAGCTAGATGAGAAAAAAATCTTTATGTAGCAGTTGCATGAGTAGGACTAATAAAAAGAAGTGTTCGCTAATGTTAACACTGTCACATCCAATGAGCCATCTGGATGCTTAATGACACAGGAGGCTGATGGAAGTCTGTCCGGTTAGCTAACACGGAGGTGCCTAACTTAATATTTTGAAGGAGTTATGGACTCCATTGGGAAATATGAGCAAAAGGCAAGACTTCAAGAATAACAACTATCTTTAATGCTCATCTCAGCAAAACGTGAATAAATGAAAGCTCACTATTCTGATTTTGAAATTCCCTTGGAGGGAGGTACATAGCTAAGTATGAACACTAGCAAAGCCAGAATGAATTCTAAAAGTCCAGGTACCAGGTCTGACGTAACAGTTGTCCTTCCTGGACCACTATCTGAACTGCTCTCTTTTCGCACCACTGCTTCCTGGTTTATACTGTGCAGTGTGCCGCATCGTGCCTTCCATGTTGACACTTAGTCATCGTTTCTTAGATAACTAAAAAATTGTTTGTGAAATCTTACGCGGTATATTGTGGTAGTACCACCCTCACCATAAAAATTGTCTGTGGAATCTTACATAGTAAATTGTGGTAGTACCACCCTCACCATATGTTTTTGCATGGGAATAATGTGCCCAGTTCCAGCACAATTTCAGCTACAATTATTTTTTAGTAGCTTCTGAAAGGTTACACACTGCAGATCTCGTTTTTCTAGGGGGTTCTCGTAGTTTTGTCTGCAAAATAATCATTCCAACAAGCATGGCCTGGGTTTTCTTCTTGTTTGAAATAAACACTAGGGGATCTGAAGTACTTTCAGCTAAAAATTACATAATTCGCTCTTTTTGTTACGAACTACACCATTTTCACTAAGAACATAGATAATCTAAATCCATTATACTGCACTCCTCACATAAGCACGCCCGTCTCCCTTCAACACTGACAAAGAAGTGGCGGGCAAGCCAACATGTGCCCGGAAGTTGCAGACATTCCTGCATTCTAGATTCTTTGGTCTACTGACCATAATAAACTCTAAAGATACATAGAAATATACAGCATTTAACATCTTAAACAAGTCCATTATTTATCATAAAAGGAAATATTCATAATTAAATAAATTAAGCATGTTTCCTCTTTATTGTGGCCATTGTACTTTGCATGGGATAAACTTTATCTCTGACAGTTGATTACATTACACCACGTATGGTCACTGCCAACACATTGCCACATACTGTGGCTTCTTCACATGAGCTGGCTTAATAACTTGCAAGTGTACACATTATTTCCGGCCAACACCTAAACCAACACCCATCCTGTGGTGGCTCCTTTGTACTGTGGGTACTTTATAGAAAACTTGTTCATTTTGGCTTCTGTTCCTTGCCTTTCAGGCATTGCATTTTCAAAATACACGAAATATCCTCCCTCCTCCCCACCCCCCCCACCCCATTTCCTTCCCCCACTTAGGGAAAAATTTGCAGACACTGTCCTCAGTGACTATAAATTTTTGTAGAAGTATTGCACAGGTCTTAGTCAATTAATGGAAAACACACATTTGCCTACAAAAACACATTACAATTCTCAACAATAGAAATATGTATAAACTAGTTGTTTCCTGTAAGGGAAACACACTTACATTTCACATTTGATATTGTTGTTAAATAGTCTGATAACTGGAATAAAGAAACATTTTACTTCACAATTAGACATTGGATATTATTAATATTGTCTTTTTCTGGTATGTGGTTTATAATGTTTTTATTTAACAATCAACTTCACAATGAACTGGACTTAATATGTTGAAGAGCATTGCAAAACATGATTATAGTTTTTAATACTTGAAAGAGAAAACACTCAACACTAGTTTCCACACTTGCTACGAGTGTTACCATTCTTCATAGTGTGCCCATTTTTGCTTTAACAGTTTAATAAATGACATCTCTAACATCACTTTGCATGTGTGTGGAAGGCACCAAAAGTCTGTCAAAAATTCTCTCTTCACTGTCTCGAGAGGCCCTTCTGCTAGGATGATGATGGACTAGATTCCTCTCTGTGTACTGACTTATGATAGTGTTTTTAACACATAGTTTCATACAACAAATCAGCACCCATTGTTTTGAACACGCATTTAAAACAACCTCTGAAACCCTTAAGGTATGTGCATAAACAACATACATAATCACTACACCAGAGCCCACAAAACTTGAAAATGAGAAATGATGTGCTGAAGGCACATATCTCCTCATATTCAGTCTTGTTTTATAGGTTTGTCCAGTTTCTATCCTGCAGGTTATAACAATACCTTTTCTCATTCAAGAAAATATGACTGTTTTTGTGCTACTCACATACAAAACACTAAAAAGAAGTAAACCCATAGAGATCACTTATTGTATTTTGTGACGCTGCTTAGTCTCTTCATTTCTTTTGGAACTAGAGTATGTTAGAATACTTCTAGTGTCTCATTGAGACCCTATCTCATTCTCATTCTCTGTTTCTGTTATTAAGATTTGGTGGATGCATATGTAAGTTTTCTGTGATGTATCTTTATTTGAGAAAAATATGTAATGTGTTTTATTTAGCAGAAATATATGAAATACCCACTTCCTGTGTCAGTAATCGGGTGGAACTGTTAGTTGATGTTTTCATGAGAGGCAGACTTCAGTAGGATTGCAAACACAGTGATAAAATGATTGACCATGTTAGCTCTTCCGTTAATCATTCTCACATTAGAGAAAGACCCCATCTTCATAAGAGAATAAGTCCGATCATGTTATTTTACACCATCACTTACTGAAGTTTTACGGTCAAAAGGCAGCGAACAATGACAGAAGCCAACCACAGTGCATTGACATGAAAATGATGGAGAATAGTAATGAAACTTTATTTAATCTTAAAATAAATAAATTTTCTTACTGAGGCTGCTCAGAAAAACTAAGAATGAGAAATAACCCCATTGCTATTGGAATATGATTTCTTCAAGCAGAAAAACATACATGTGAATCTTTTGAATTATGCACATCTTTGAATGGATTTTTCCTTTCTGTAATTTTCTCCTACAAGAAGGTTCAGTTCAAGCTGTTAGTTCACCCAACCGCTCAACAGCTTGCCATATTGTCAAATCTTAAGTTCCTTGTATTTTTTTCTCTCATAATTTAGTATGCAGCGTCTGTTTACATGCTCAGGTTTGGGACATCTGTTCTTGTTATATGTTCAGATTGTCTCACTATTTGAGCTGTGTCCACAACATATCCCTAAAAATTTTAACTTCCTTGTGCCTCAGAGCATGATAGCTGCACATCTTCTTTCATGACAGACAACAGTAATGCCCTTGTCTACAGGAGCAACAAAGAGCCATTCATTATTATTTAACATAGTCCATAGACATTCAGACATTAGCTTCTGCACACAGTCATCCGGTACTGCTTGGGTGGGTTGCAGCATCCTAGCCTTGTACTCCTCATGATAATATATGAACAAAATCGTAAATACATGCTTGTATATTCTGAAGCTCTGATCTACCATATTACCCTGTGCCTTTCCATGCCATCAGTTAGCAGTAGCTCTTTCTTGTGGGCAGTATACACAGAGACCTTGTTGTGTCTTCTTCTGACAATGGTAGTATCCTAAAGAGGTTGTATACATATTCCTCTTTTAGGAGGATATTTGAAACACAAATTAAGATGTTTGCAGCAATGTTGTCTTCTATTAGTTCTAGTTACAGTCTGAACTGGGTGGATCAGATAAGATTACAAAATACCTTTCACATTGTCAATTGCTGATATTACTGTGTGATATTCCCACTCTAGCTCATTGAAAATTCTCATAATTTGTTTAGCTGTTCATTAACAGTGATAAAAATTACTGCTCTCCTCAACTGTTTATAGAACTGTTTTCAAATTCTACAATGTGCCAACTTGATTGTTTCATGTCATGCGTGATATCTTCATTTTTTGCTGTGGAGCTTAACACTTCGTCACTTACGTCTTCAAAAATCTGAGTGTGTGTTTCTGTTCCACTTCTAAGACATCTATCTGTGGCTTGCAGTACATAGTGTCATCTTCATTCGTTGTTCCTGACAAGTTCTTAGTGACCTTGCCTACAAAGTTTAAGATCCCTCATTTCTTTATAAGGGAATCACTTTGTGCCAGTTGTCCAGTTGGACCCTGTACCTTTTCAATTTGTCCTACATGCCATAGTGCGAGTTGTGCAATTTTGTACTCTGTGGCACTCTTCAGTAACGCCAACTTATCTTCACATCAGCATAAGAACCTCACCGTGCCCAAATTTATCTTTCAAGTCCATCAAATTAAAATAACTTGCAGTTTTCCAAGTTAGGCTGTAAATTTTCATTTGTCAGGACAACATGGACAATTTGTTATTGCTTGTATGAGTGTTGCTCATACTGCATGACTCCATCTAGAAAAACTCCTTCAACCTGTTGTCATGAACCACAATATACTTATTTCATATCAGACAGGTTGCTACATTAGGCCCCTGTGCTCATACTACTGTGTGTGGACCTCACCATTACATATCTGATTCAAGCGATCTGCTTTTCTGGTGCTGCAGTTATACAATGGAACATTATCCTCTCAACGGAATTCCTTTGGATTTTGCATTCTAACATAGTATTCCTTATTCTTTATTTTACATTGTGCATTCTGTTCTCTCTCACATGGGCGCATTTCTTGCATGTGCTCCTTTAGCTTATAACACACAAGTAATTTTTCCTATTTTTCTGCACTAGCAAAGTTTTATTGTTTTCTAAATATAATGATCTAATTATGCACTTCGGCAATGTTGATAAAGAAAGGAATTTTATTTGTGAAATCTGAATACATAGTGTTCTAAACTGTAGAAAGTAAGTCAAATTAAGATATCTTTGTGAAGTGATCTCTATTATTTATCTGATGTTCTTTTGTTACTTACCTCTTCACTTTCCTTGGTCTGTTAAGATATATGTATCATTGTAAGTTCATATTAGGGAGCAAAATTATTTATGCATTTATTTTTTGCAGATTTGGACACATTATTATTTAGTACCATTAATCTCTTTAATGTGTTATTGACAGGTGCACAAGTCAAAATGTGTGTGAGTCGTGGTGTATAAATATGAATAATTAGTTTGGTGATGTCTGTTTACCCATCATAATGGCTCTCTCATGGAGATCAGTATGAACTGTAGTAATTATTCAGAACCTGCCAGATGTTTAATTTTATGAGGTCCAATTTGCTAGTACGAAGAATATTGGTGCCCATGAGATTTTCAAAGCTGACATGGCAGAGAAGAATAAGAAATGAAGCCAGTTATTTCTGAAACACAAAATATTTCGTTTGAACTGAAGATTTTCAGTTCATCATCTATTTCACTCTCCATTAGAGATAAAGTAGTGGCACATAATCATCAAAATTATAACTCAGTCAAGCTGGAGCTCTCTGTAGTGCCCCTGGAATGTTATATGTTATCCCAAAGAACAACTCATATGGCTTATATTCAGTCACACGATTCAAAATAGAATTTATACACAAAAACTACAAATGGAATTCAACTGTGTCCATCTGTTTGAGCTATGTTTACATAGTGTTGCAACATCATATACAGAGATATGGAGTCACGTTTTTGTCTTACGTCATGCAGGTACAAGCAAATAGTAGAGTTTACATTTCATAGCATATCGGATGTGGAGGACAAAATTATGTATTCAGCACTTGATGTGAGACTAGCCGCTGTGGTCATTAGGAGGAGATGTCAGGAGTAGGAATTGGGTTCAAGCCTGGCTGCGAAGGAGGAATGAAGGCAGGGACATACACCCCATGCTAATGATAGTTGAGCCCGAAGATCCACAGGAATCTAGGAACTTCGTCAGCTTCTTGAGAAGTTGCTTGACTGCACATGGTGATTCATGCAAACGACATAGTAATGTGGGAACCACTACACACTTGGATTATGCACATACTATTGTATGTGTGTGTGTGCGTGCGCTACACCTCTGTCTTTTTCAACTCAGCATAATAGTGTAACCGCAAAGATGCAAAATGACTTTTGTAGTCATCACTGATCGCAGCCAGCACAGATCTCCGACTCTTGTGGTTATTTCCTTAACAGCATCCTTCGTGGCGTGCTTAAATAACACAAAAGATGCAATCAAGTCTAAACTTGTGGTACTTTCACCAGTAACAGTAATATGTGCACAAATTGAAAGTAAAATTATAGCACATTTATGTAAAACATACATTCTCAGAATTTAACATTTGTGGATGCACCTTATTATAGTACAGCGTACCTAGGGTAACATGTGGATGTCTTTCCTTCTTACATACCTCACACATACCTTCTACACACACCAAAAAAGTTTTGCACCACCCCGGTTCCCAGAACTCCTGAAGATAGACTTGACTGTGGATATTGTATCACAGACATAGTCCCTTGATTGTTCACAGATGTCGCTAGACCCGCCCAAAGATGTAAATAACCATGCATGATCAGTGCCTATTAGACGGAGGGGGTCAGACATCCAATCAGTTTGTCATTCCACCAGGAAGGAGGTACACGGCTCGTGTTGTCTGTAGTTCAGCCTTGCCTAGACAGTACTGCAGTTTGATCGTGTCCATATTATTACTTTGCGCCAGGAAGGGCTCTCAGCAAGGGAAGTGTCCAGGCATCTTGCAGTGAACCAAAGTGATGTTGTTTGGACATGGAGAAGGTACTGAGAGACAGGAACTGTCAATGACATGCCTCGCTCAGGCTGACCAAGGGCTACTACTGCAGTAGGTGACCGCTACCTATGGATTATGGCCCAGAGGAACACTGACAGCAACGCCGCTGAGATGAATAATGCCTTTCGTGCAGCCACAGGTTGTCATGTTACGACTCAGACCGTGCGCAATAGGCTGCATGGTGTGCAACTTCATTCCCGACATCCATCGTGAGGTCCATCTTTGCAACCACGACACCATGCAGCATGGTATAAATGGGCCCACAACATGCCGAATGGGCTGCTAAGGATTGGCATCACGTTCTTTTAACCACTGAGTGTCGCATATGCATTCAACCAGACAATCGTCAGAGGCACATTTGGAGGCAAACCTGTCAGGCTGAACGCCTTAGACACACTGTCCAGCGAGTGCAGTAAGGTGGAGGTTTCATGCTGTTTTGGAGTGGCATTATGTGTGGCCGACGTACACCTCTGGTGGTCATGGAAGGCACCTAAATGGCTGTGCGATATGCGAATGCTGTCCTCCAACCAATCGTGCAACCATATCGGCAGTATATTGGCGAGGCATTCATCTTCTTGGACGACAATTCACTCTCCTATCGTGCACATTTTGTGAATGACTTTCTGCAGGATAACGACATTGCTCGACTAGAGTGGTCAGCATGTTCTCCAGACATGAACCCTACCGAACATGCCTGGGATAGATTGAAGAGGGCTGTTTATGGATGACATGACCCTCCAACCATTGTGAGGGATCTACGCTGAATCGCTGTAGAGGAGTGGGACAATCTGGATCAACAGTGCCTTGATGAATTTGTGGATAGTATGCCACGGCAAATACAGGCATGCATCAGTGCAAGAGGACGTGCTACTGGGTATTAGAGGTACCAGTGAGTGCAGCAATCTGGACCTCCACCTCTGAAGGTCTCGCTGTATGGTGGTACAACATGCAATGTGTGGTTTCCACGAGGAATAAAAAGGACAGAAATTATGTTTGTTGATCTGTATTAGAATTTTCTGTACAGGTTCCGTAACTCTCAGAATCAAGGTAATGCAAAATGTTTTTTGATGTTTGTGCTTCCTTTGTTCCTTTCCTTTTCTTCAGTGAGAAGCTATCATTAGATATACTGCTTTTCGCAACAGCAATACAAGAAAGAGAGACATTTCATTCATTTATTACTGTATTTTTTTAAAATTATCAAGAAATGTATATTCTATATCACACAATAGACAAAAGAGTGTGCAAGAGCTCACCAAGTTACCTTCCATTGAGAATGTGGTTGCATTCATTGACTGTGATATGACTCTCAAAATGTAATCAGTCATCGGTTCCTTGCTGATTTTATTAAAGCATTTTAATCTAGATTTCGGCTAGTGCCTAACCATTATCAATGCTAAAAAATACAAGTAGTACATAGTCAGGGGATAGTATAAAAAGTTACAACTCATGGTATAATCTATAATGCTTATACATTAAATTACATACCACTATTTCGTACTTCCAATACATGACCTAGTATGTCGGTCCCTTGTTGTTTCAGCTTCTATCACAGTTCATTCAAGACTACTGTGGTAATGAAGGTAGGCTTTGCGGAGAACACATTGGTTGGCTGTATGGCTCCCTCTATATGAAGTAATATGTAACACTCAAAGAAAAGCAGTTATGGTCTCTACTAAA
This sequence comes from Schistocerca gregaria, assembly GCF_023897955.1. NCBI lineage: Eukaryota > Metazoa > Arthropoda > Insecta > Orthoptera > Acrididae > Schistocerca > Schistocerca gregaria. The sequence goes on from NC_064921.1 coordinate 955,797,103, forward strand.
AATACTTCAACTTTGCATAGGAATAACATAAATAAAATACAAGTAAAATTATTTACATTGTTGTGTGACTTACTGCCACATTTAACAGTTAACTTGGAAGATGTAAAAAATTCCCATATTCACTTCTTGTGGGATAGTTGTTTTGTTGTTCTCTAAAACACATAGGTAATGTCAGTTTGGAAAAAATATTTACAGAATACAGACACATGCTGTATGCTGCAACTGTTAGAATTGGTTTGATTTAAATATTTTTATCCTTTGTATTATTTTTCTCTTTATTAAATAATGGTGACGAGGTATGTGGTTCCTTTTACTTATTGAGTAGTTCATAGATGACGCCAAATGCTAGCAAGCTGATAGTTGGGGTGGCTTGCTATTCAATTATGGATGTAGAGAATACTATTCTCTGTGCCATTTCAAACAGATTTTAATGAATACAACAAAACTGATATACTGAGTTGCTGTCATTAACAACGTACATGCATCTAAATTCATATAATGTGGAAAAAGTTCTGTGGGTTCGATGTCATAACCATTCCACTTGTACAGTATTATGTTAATGGCTGCTACATATTGGCAATACGGCAGGAGCTATTTCAAACCCCCTTGATCATACCCTTCACTGCTTCCCAGCCAGCATTTTTCAAACTATTCCCAAAACTGTTCAATTCTCATGATGACCTTGTGATGAAGAAAGCTGATATCTCTTTTTTTCTTTCCTCTCTTGTTTTGCTGGCTGCCTCCTTAAATTCACTTTACTTTCATTTTTGCCAAATTACCATTAATGTGCATGAATATAATCTGCGTTTCCACAAAAGAGAAAGGTTGGCCCTCTGTCTTAAGGAATATAACAGCTGGTCTAATTTTGTGATTAGTTTTGTGTATGTAATTAATTTCCTAATGTATTTTGACCATTCCTAATAAATATCTTTTGTTATAGGGTGAAACTGGTAGTTGTTTCGTGACTTAGGTTCTATTGTTGACTTATAAACAAATATAAATTCTGTACTAATTATAAACATGTGGAAGAAGAACTACTAGGATTCTTGAAGTATTTATTGCGCAGGTCGCACCAGTGTTCAAGAAGGGTAGTAGGAGTAATCCATTTAACTACAGACCTATATCATTGACGTCAGTTTGCAGTAGGGTTTTGGAGCATATACTGTATTCAAACATTATGAATCACCCCGAAGGGAACGATCTATTGACACATAATCAGCATGGCTTCAGAAAACATTGCTCTTGTGCAATACAGCTAGCTCTTTATTCACACGAAGTAATGGCCGCTATCGACAGGGGATCTCAAGTTGATTCCGTATTTCTAGACTTCCGGAAAGCTTTTGACACCATTCCTCACAAGCGACTTCTAATCAAGCTGCGGACCTATGGGGTATCGTCTTAGTTGTGCGACTGGATTCGTGATTTCCTTTCAGGAAGATCACAGTTCGTAGTAATAGACGGCAAATCATCGAGTAAAACTGAAGTGATATCAGGTGTTCCCCAGGGAAGCGTCCTGGGACCTCTGCTGTTCCTGATATATATAAATGACCTGGGTGACAATCTGAGCAGTTCTATTAGATTGTTCGCAGATGATGCTGTAATTTACCGTCTAGTAAGGTCATCCGAGGACCAGTATCAGTTGCAAAGCGATTTAGAAAAGATTGCTGTATGGTGTGTCAGGTGGCAGTTGACGCTAAATAACGAAAAGTGTGAGATGATCCACATGAGTTCCAAAAGAAATCCGTTGGAATTTAATTACTCGATAAATAGTACAATTCTCAAGGCTGTCAATTCAACTAAGTACCTGGGTGTTAAAATTACGGACAACTTCAGTTGGAAGGACCACATAGATAATATTGTGGGGAAGGCGAGTCAAAGGTTGCGTTTCATTGGCAGGACACTTAGAAGATGCAACAAGTCCACTAAAGAGACAGCTTACACTACACTCGATCGTCCTCTGTTAGAATATTGCTGCGCGGTGTGGAATCCTTACCAGGTGGGATTGACGGAGGACATTGAAAGGGTGCAAAAAAGGGCAGCTCGTTTTGTATTATCACGTAGTAGGGGAGAGAGTGTGGCAGATATGATACACGAGTTGGGATGGAAGTCATTACAGGCGAGACCTTTTTACGAAATTTCAGTCACCAACTTTCTCTTCCGAATGCGAAAATATTTTGTTGAGCCCAACCTATATAGGTAGGAATGATCATCAAAATAAAATAAGAGAAATCAGAGCTCGAACAGAAAGGTTTAGGTGTTCGTTTTTCCCGCGCTCTGTTCGGGAGTGGAATAGTAGAGAGGTAGTATAATTGTGGTTCGATGAACCCTCTGCCAAGCACTTAAATGTGAATTGCAGAGTAGTGATGTAGATGTAGACTATCAACGAAGAAATAAAGTAGGTGAGTGTCACAACCTGGTCATTGATCAGGTTGCAGCTGACATTTTTGTGAGGGGAAAAAGGCCTCTAACTGCTTTTAAAAAAATCTGAAAGGTAAGGATGGCTAATGCTGTGGCCCATCATTTGAAACTCAAGAGCTCACTTAACTGTTGTCTGCCTACCATACGTGAAAACACTAACAGGCAGAAAGCCCACTCGAAATGATGCATTCTGCATGGGCATGCATTGACTTCTTCAATTGTGAGTGTGCAGATCCATGGCAAAATAGAACAGTTCCTATTTTTCCCCAGTGGATAAATGTCTGAAATCATAGCTTCATGCATTCTGCTGCTCAATGGCAGGCCATCTGCACTTGAATTTTACATGAATAGCAAAAGGATTTAGCTTCTTCCACTAAGTACGAAATCTAATCTGGGACAAGAAAGTCCCTCAAAGAGCCAAACAGACCTCGTATGAAACTTATCTCGTGCCAATCATTATGTATTAAATAAGACAGAAGAGAGTCAAATACAAGCATGTGAAGTGAAGTTCCTTAGGTCAGCTCTACAAAAAACCAGGAGAGACAGAGTCAGGAATGATTATGTAAGGAGAGACCTGCAGGTCACATTGACTACAGAGGATAGAATGAGTGCTTTGAGATTGAAGTTGTTCAGTCATGTTGGGCTGCCTAGGAAGAGAGGGACATACCAGGTTAAGGAAGATCTCAAGAGGAGAGGAGTAACATGGGATGTTGTGGAGAGGGAAAAGCTATACCAGGACAGCAACCAATGGAGGTATATCATTCCCAAAGTTCCTACCCGGCTCACTGGAAGGAAATCCTGATGATGATGATGATGATGATGATGATGATGATGATGTGTCATCTAATACGGGATTAATAAAATCAGACAATAGCCCATCACAAAATCATGGGTTGAGAAGTGCTTTGCCTGTCTACATCTAAATCTGCGTTTGTACTCTATGAAGCACTGTGGAATACAAGGAAGAGGGTGTGTCCCATTGTATCAGTTATTTGAGCTTTCTCCTGTTCCGTTAATGCATGGAGGGCAGGAAATTTTATGTTTGTGGTGTTGAGCTAAGCAGATTCAGTATTTCCAAGAGAGGTAATTATCCCTGTAACTCATGGCATGACAACAGGGTGCTAAACCTTACTGAACCAAACACCTGGCACCAGAAAATTAAATCCTTCATGTCATTTTCAAAGAGTGGTCTAGATGCTTAATGACAAAGGAAGCTGAGGACTAACCATCCAATTAGCTAATGTAGAGATAGCTAAATGAATACTTTGAAGGAGTTACGGAACTCACTCAGGAAGTATACAAACAAAAGGCAAGACTTGAACAACAACAATCTTCAATTCTCATCTGAGCAACAAAATTAATAAATGACTTGAATGAAAGAACACTACTCCTGATTCTCAAATTCCAGTGGAGCTAAGTATGAATGTGATCAGAGCCAGAGCAAATACTAAAAGTCCAAGGCCTGTGCCTGACCAACACAGCTGTCTCTCCAGACCAGTTGTCTTTTGGGCACCACCGCCTCCACATTTCTGCTGTGAGGAAGGCCACATCACCCCATCCAGTTTGGTGCTTCCGGCCACTTCCCTGCAGGGCTTAGTGTGTGACCATATAAGGTCACTGCCCCTTAATTGCCACACCTTATGGTTCCATGTGAGCTCACATGATAGCTAGTGAGTCTGTGTAACATTTGTGGCCAACACCTAAACCAACCTGTGGTGTCTCCTTCGGCCAAACTTCTTCGAATGAGGGACTCCCACCCCACGATGCCATATGCTCATTTTCATTTTGTACTCCTAGCATTACTGCCTCTGTCTCATGGGGTCCTGGGTTCAATTCCTGGCCATGTTGGGGACTTTCTCTGCCCGAGGATTGGGTGTTTGTGTTGTCCCCATCATCTCATCATCATTCAGGAAGTGCTGAGAGTGGAAATGAAAAGATTTGGAACTTGTACAGGTGCTGATGACCACGATGTTGAGTGCACCACAAACCAGCATTGTCACTGTCATCATCATCATCATCCTTTATACTCTAGGTACTTTCTAGAAAACTTACTCATTCTGGCTTCTGGTCTTTGCCTTTCAGACTTTGCATTTCCTAAATATGCAAGAGCTAATCATCTATACGTATCCTGTAAACTGTCTCATTCCACGACAATCCAGTAAAAGAATTGTTCAAATTATCTATGGAACATGTAACTAATTAACTAACTATCCATAAGTACCACATTTTCCTTTGCTTTTGTCATGATAGTGTTGTATTCCTCTCACTTCTTTCTTAGTTTTGTTGGTGTTAAGAGGTCTGTATAGTTTTGGTTTCCATTGTTTTCTTTAATCTTTGTTAAGTTTATTTCATTGCTGTCTAGATCTCATTAGACCAATATTTGCTTTACTTGTTTCATTTCTATATTCCTATATTTGGTTGCTTTCTGACTTAGCTATGAAGTTTTTAATTTATTTTTCATCTATTTATGTACTGACATGTGCTTCATATCTTCTTGAAGCAGTTTCATTTCTTAAGTCTGTAATATAGGTTAGTGATGTTTACCAGTCATGGGTAGAAATGTTGTGTATCATTAGACAGAATTTTATCTGCAGTTTTGTTAGGTCTTTGTTGGACTTTTCAAAGGGCAAACTTTCATATTGTGGGTTTTTCCATTCCTTCTAACTTTGTATATCTCCATCTATCAACCTAGCTAACAAATTGGAATGCCATGTGTTTAATGACAAATGGGTAAACTAACAGTTGGTTTTTGATGTTGGGAATAAAGCAGTGTGTTTATTGTCTTGTGAAACAATAGCTGTGTTTAAGGAGTACAATCTGAAATGACACTACAAAACAAGACGTAGCAAATTTGTCTGCAAACTTTGTAAGGAAGAATGCAAAATCAAAGCTGTGGGGTGTGTGAAAAGGATGAAGCAGCATCAAAAATTATTTACAAAGCAATCAACACTTCAAAATCGCAATACAGTAGCAAGTTTCAGGGTAGCCTATAACCTTCCTTTTTTGGATGTTGAGTTAATTAAGCTGTGTATGTTAGAGTGTGGAAGCATATTGTGTCCTGATGCTGGAAGCAAATTTGAAAGCATTTTACTGTTGACGACAGCAGTGTGGTGCATTGACCTAGTAACAGACTCACAGAACAGCTGAAGACTGTGTGAAAATATTTGGTCTGCTTTTCCTTGGCAGTAGATAAGAGCACAGGTAATGAAGGCACTGCATAATTACTCACCTTTGTCTGTGGAATTAACAAAAATTTCATCATTTTTGAGGAATTACTTGGCCTAGAGTCAATTAAAGATAGAATCACTGGTCAAGACCTGGTTGAGTGAGCTGTGAACTGGATGGAGAAAACAGGCTTGTCCTGGAACAAAATGGTAAGCATTACAATAGATGGGGTCAGATATTTCAGTGTGTAAAAGTAGGTATGGCGTAGCTTTTGAAAAACAAGTTACAAGCCCAAGAAAAGGCAGTGTTATCTTGTCTTATCATTGCATTTTGCATAAGTAGAGCCAGTAACAATGCAATGAACTTAAAGAATATGATAGATCCTGTTCTTGGTGTTGTGAACACAGAGCAATAACACTCTGTCATTGACAGTTCAGATCTCTTCTTGCGGGTGTGTGGGCAGAGTGTGAAGGTGTAATTTGTCACAACAGCGGTAGGTGTGTGAGCCTGGGCAAAGTATTGAAAAGAATCTGGGCATTGCATAATGAAATCCTTTTATTTCTGGACACAAAGAAGATATATCATGATTTTGTTGAAAAAATGATAATGTTGTTTTGTAGCTGGTGTACTTGAGAAACTGAATGTGAAGTTGCAGGGAAAGTGGTTGTTTGCACATGACATGTGGCCACATGTAAAATCATTCAAAGCAAAGCTAGATCTCTCTGCAAGGCAAGCAGGTGAAGGCAGTTTTTGTTCTGCATCTACATCTACATCCATACTCCGCAAGCCACCTGACGTTGTGTGGCGGAGGGTACCCTGAGTACCTCTATCGGTTCTCCCTTCTATTCCAGTCTCGTCTTGTACGTTGAAAGAAGGATTGTTGGTATGCTTCTGTGTGGGCTCTAATCTCTCTGATTTTATCCTCATGGTCTCTTCGTGAGATATACGTAGGAGGGAGCAATATACTGCTTGACTCTTCGGTGAAGGTATGTTCTTGAAACTTTAACAAAAGCCTGTACCGAGCTACTGAGCGTCTCTCCTGCAGAGTCTTCCACTGGAGTTTATGTATCATCTCCGTAATGCTTTTGCGATTACTAAATGATCCTGTAACGAAGCGCACTGCTCTACGTTGGATCTTCTCTATCTCTTCTATCAACGTTGACATTCAGACTGCAATGAGAATCTCAACAAGCAATCTCACTCATTATTTCAAGAACAATTGTACAAAAGTATGATAGGGTACATACATCTCATTAAACTGGTTCTTAAATTAAAGAGATGTAGATGATTATGAAACTAGCAAAATAAATAAACTGAATAAAACTAAAACTATTTACTTTATGTTTATTGATTTTTATGGTACAGTTTATACCTTTCCTGAAGTGCAAAGTTAAGTAATGAATGCAATCATTTTGAAAGGTGGTGCCCTCTGCTAACTTCTGCTTCCACAACGTGGCCCAGAGCCAAAACGGTTGCCCACCACTGCTATAAAGGATTGTTTTTCAATTCCTCAGATGTTAATTAAAGAAGGCAATAAGAGCTTGCATGGTGATGGTGAGTGTATTTATACAATAGCATTTAATATTAATCAGAAGCCTACACCTTTTCATATGGTTTCTGATGAGACTGAGACACCCAATGTAAATTTCATAGTATAAAAGGTTTTGACGTACTCTTTATGTAAATCTACTCAGTTGCTAGACACTGTTACTTAATTTAAATTCTTGTGATCAACTGCATTTTGCAAGCCTGGGCCACTTGGATGTTAATGTTTCTACTTATGAGAGATTTCCGGAAACTAAAGATTAGAAGACCCATAGTTCTACCAGGGAGCCGAGTTTTCCACAGTTGGTACCATTGTTGCACTGGTAGCACACACTGAAATGAGTGAGTGGTAATGCTCATCAGCAGCATCCTGACTCTCGTATGAGTGCTGTCATTCTGGCTCCTGCCAAGTGTGAAGTGCACACTGTGACATGCCATCTGAAAACCAAGGGCATAAGAGCTGCCATGATTCATCACGAAATTGTCCTTATATGGGGAGGAGTTATTTGTGGTAACACGTGACAAAATGGGTAACATCTGTATATCCTACCTGTAGAAAAAGTTACATAAAAATAAAAAAAAAAAACAGAAATAGCTGCTTAAGTCACATACGAAAAGGGTAACATAGTAAAATACACATCACATAGATATATAGAATATGAACTAATACTAAAAGAAAAGATTTTTGTAACTTATAGTTAAATAAGTCATTTTATATCATTTGTGCTATAATAAATGGCGTAAGTGAAGTTCAGAAAACATGCGAACAAAAATCTCAGTCTACTGATAGGATAATTGAATGGAGAAAACAGGCTTGTTCTGGAACAAAGTATTTGGAAAACATCAGTATTCTTGTGTCACATTTGATAAGAAGTGTTTCCAGACTCATCATATCCAAAAAGCTATTGTTGGAGTCATTCTGACAACACCTAATGATTATAGGATATATGTAATTGATAAGATTGATTTTATTAAGGTACTAAACAGTGATATTCCTCAGAACAAATTAAAACCATAATATATAAAGAATATTTCAAGCAAAGGTTTTACGGATGGGTTCCTTGAACATGTACAAAAATCGAAGAAGGCATTTTAACCTGATACTTTCATTTAATCTTAGTAAGAGATATTCATGTATATTTTCTTATAATTTAAGAACAGGACAGTAAGAGAAAGGTACAGAACAATGAAGTCACCCAGCTAAGGTAGGCACTGCTTGCTATGTATTGAAATTTTGATATTAAGGAACATAACTATAGCTGGATAATATCAATATGAGAACATAGTTAACATAATATGAAATGTGTATATGTGTGAAGTTGGCATGTTGCCTGTTCATGTTACTTACTATTCTTGGACAGGATTTCAAAACAACAATTGGAGCAGATGTGTCCACCTAGTGCACACACAACTTTAAAAACTGCACCTTCAGAAGGTCATAACTGCATACTATCATATCTATGGCCCATATTTTCACTTGGGATTGACTGCTGAAACAGTTAAGATTAAACTTGCCTACTATTTGTGAATATTATATGTAACTGCAACTTTTCTTTGACCTGCCTAATATCGTTTGTACAATTTATGTTGCATCGTGAAACTGGACCAATAAAAATCATTTATTGGATCGGTCAGTCAGATATGGTGCAGGTGTGCTTTTTTCTCCTTAAAATATGAGGTCAAATTCATGGTATTTCCTTGCCAGAGGCATTTATGTAGTCTTTCTTCCTATGCTCTCTATATGAATGGAACAGGAGATTGATACCGACACACCAGAAAGGAATGAACTAAAAATGAATAGGAAATGAGAAGACATTAAGAGACCTGAAGTAAAGCGAGCTTTATTGCCAGTTTATGAAACTGATGCTGACGAAAGTGAATTAATTTTGCAAGAGTCTTCAGATGATGAGAAGACCTTTGATCAGACACAACTGATCCCAGAACCAGAAATGGTTAACTTTGAAAACTTACAGCACTCACCCAAAGTGGGTACTTCATTTTAATAGAGTTTCAGGTAAAAAAGAAAATATATTATGTAGGAAAAATTCTTTCAATTGTAGGAGAGTCATCCGAATGCGAAGTTACATTTCTTAGGTAAAGTTTGAAGCTAGAGAACAAATTTGTGATGTCTGTAGTTCCAGATATTTCGTCATTGACACAAAATGCATAAAAATGTTATTGCCTAACTCTACTACAACACATAGCAATACAAAAAGACAACAGTCTGCTGTTTGATTTGAGATTAACTTTGCTTCATATGATGTTCGTTAAAATTTGAGGCACTGTCTCGCTGTACCCATGATTAAAAATTCATGGATACAGTGAGACAGTTTGATGATTAATTTTTTAAAAGGAAGGACAATACATTAAAAAAAATTATTGTACCACTTTGAACAAACTTAAGCACAGTATATATGGTTATCGTAAGATATTAAACCAATAAAGATTTTTTAAACGTGTTATTTGTATTTCAATTTTTGCATCTCACTGTTCCCACTCTTCCCCTACTTGCAAGCCCAGACTGATGCAGCACTAATGTACAACTAGAAAATAAAATATTAATTTTGACAGCCACATCACTCCGGGCCTCCATTGACCTCCTACCCCATTTTGACCCTCCGCCACCTGCCATCCTGCCATTGTAGTCACTTCTCCATCCCCAGGTTCGTATTCAGACTAGAAATAAGTTTACATAAAATCTCAGTTAAAATCAAACTTGCTTTCTTCCAGTTTCACTCATATCCACATTTTCAAAACATTAATATTATTAATAAGGATGAAATAAGGATACAGAAATATTAAGGTTGCTGATTGTTTCCAAAAAGAGATGGGCGAAAGAACAATCCTTATAAGACACTTAAGTCTCCTTCCTTATAATTTAGGAAGCAAGTTGGGAAATTTCACATAATTCTTAAATATGTATCACATTCATCTTATTATCAGCTAAAATGGAAGGCTGATCTGCAGTTATAAAGACGATTTTGCTCTCAGAAACATTGGTTTCCAGTTGTTATTGAACAAGTGCTAAGAGGTCTAAGGCATTTGAACTTGTATTGTTTCACTTTGTCATCCACTGGCTACATACTCTTGATAGCTTCTATTGGAGCGTGCAACTTTACAGAATCATAGACAACAGTTACAAGAGTTGAGGCTGAGAAAAGGTCTGAAACAGTCTTTTTCAGTTTTATTTTATAAACATCTATAGGTGTGTTTCCATTGATTTGCTCTGCAAAACTTAAGTACAAGATAGACAAAGTACCATAACACATTAACTACTATGTGGAAAAGAATGGAAGCATGGAGTATGTTGCCAAAGGTCTCCCTGTCGTGCACAGTAAGTTGGACGTCACATTGCGTGAGATCAGCGTGAATACAGCGCCAAATCGGGCTTTCCCACAACATGAGGCATTTGAAGAAATGGGAAAAGACAGTGGATGTAAATCAGCAAGCAGTTGTGGTGCACTGTGGTAGTGTTCTCCATAATGACACGGCCCTCGGACAATATTTCAATGACTTTATATTGGAAAGAATCATTTGGAAAATGGAAGAAGGACGAAGTGTGATGAGTAGAGTCACTGAGTTTGCTAAGGCTCACAGTGTTTTTATGTGGTATGACGAGCATACCAGACTACAGAAACGATTGCCTGAGGAGAGGAGGTGGTAGACCATGGTCAACTACAGCAGCAGATGACCGCTACATTGTCAACAGACAAGAAGGGAGTCACTGTCAAACAGCAGGTGCAACTGCAACCACATTTAAAGGACTACAAGGCATGAAGTTTCATGCTCCACAGTGGCGGGACGACTGGATGGGGTGGTCTCTTTGCTTGATGATCAGTATGTTGTGTTTCGTTTAGACTCGAACATTGGTGTTTCCATTTACAATGGTACTGATTTCACAGGGACTGAACAAACGAGGAGTGGCTTCACATGATCTTTCTGGGTGAGAGCAGGTTCAGTCTTGAGTAGTGATTATGGATGTAACCTCAAATGGCGACAGGCGGGAATATGTCATGGATAAAGGAACATTGTCTAACATGAATGTTTTGGTGGTCCAGGGGATGATGTGGGGAGGCATAATATTGCAGGGACATCCTGACCTCCAAATGTTTTAACATTGTACACTTACTGGTCAACGTTAATGTGAGACTGTCTTCCTTCCCCTGTGTGTCTTTTCATGGTTGCATTCAGCCCTGATTTCATTTTTATGGGAGCATGATCACATCGAACAGTGCAGATGGAGGAGCTCTAGGGGCGAGAGAATGTTCGACTACTGGACTGGCGTGCCAGTTTCTCTGACTAAAATCCCATGAAGCACATGTGACATGTGTTGGGAAGACGTGTTGCAGGACATCAGTATGCACCATCAATTATCCAACAGTTGTTTTCTGCGCTGGTGGAGGAACAGATTGCCCTATCAAAAGAACTCCTTTACCAGTTTGTGGCCAGAATGGGAGCACTTTGCAGAATATGCACTCCTGTCCATGGTGATCAGATACCATATTAAAAATGATCATAAATTGCGATGGCTTCACAGTAGTTACACCCTACAAAATAAAGAAAAGAATGACACGCCACGAAGGAATTTTCTGAATGGGATGCAACCCACTAGATGTGATGCACGTGTACAGACAAACAAACGACAAAAATTTCAGAAAAATTGGATGATTTATTCAAAAGAAACAGCTTCTTAGATTCAACAAGTCAGTAATGCGATGGTCCCCTTCTGGCGCTAATGCAATCAATTATATGGTTCGACATTGATTGAAAGAGTTATTGGATGTCTGTCTGAGGGATATCGTGCCTAATTCTGTGCAATTGGTGCATTACATCGTCAGAATCTCGAACTGGTTTGAGGGCCCTGCCCATAATATTCCAAATGTTCTCAATAAGAGAGAGATCTGGCAATCTTACTGACCAAGCTAGGGCTTGTCAAGCACAAAGACAAGCAGTGGAAACTCTCGCTGTGTGCGGATACACATTATCTTGCTGAAATGTAAGCCCAGAATGGCTTGCCATGAAGGGCAGCAAAACAGGTTGTAGAATATCGTCAACATACCACTGTGGTGTACGGGTGCCATGATGGCGACCAAAAGGATCCTGCTATGAATAAAAATTGCACCCCAGTCCATCACTCCTGTTTGTTGGGCTTTATGTCAGGCGACAGTCAGGTTTTTACCCCACTACTGTTCGGGGCATCTCCAGACATGTCTTTGGCCTGGAATGTCATTGAATGGAATAAAACTGTCTTCATTGATGAGTCCCACTTCAGTTCGAGCCCAGTGAATTATTAAATTTTTTCTGAAATTGGAATCATTTCTTTGTACATGCACATCACATTTACCGATTTCTGTCCTATTTGGATAATTCCTTCGAGGTGCATCTTTTTTTGTCTTGGAGCGTATTATCTTAGAATAAAAGTGTATTTTATGTTTGTTTCCTTGCATATACCTCCTGTTACCTTCTGTACTACACTGTAGCAGTTCTTTCTATGTATGGTCAAAGTTTCATCGAGCTATGTTAATTAGCAGTGACACATCATATGAAAGTTAATTTCATCCTTAGATTTTGGATACCAGTGTATTTTAAGCATTTACTTGGAAATAAACACTAAAATAACTTTTTATAGAAATTATAATGCTGTACCATACAAATAGAAAATGCGCGTCACTGTGATCTGTAAGCCACGAGGTCCTGGAATTGAAGGGTTCCTCTAGGTGGAAGAAGAAACTGTGTGTTCGGACTATGCTCTATACATGGTGTGAGAAGGACCTCATTTTGTCTGTGTGGTGGGAAGGAGGTATGCCGTAGCCGGTATGTTGGCTTTCTGTCTAGTTAATTGCTTTTTATTCATGTCGTAACATATGTATGCTCATCATTTGATTAGAGTACAAGAGACACATCAAAATATGGTTAACACAGTTCTACTGATGGAGTTATATTTAAATATTAATGTAAATTTCTTGTGAAAAGATACTTTATGTATCCACGTAACAAGATAACAGACAAACTATGTTCAAATATTTAGTTCATCATTCGTGACATTTTCAGCTCGGTAGTAGTGTCCCAGACTGACGTACAGTATTGAAGAACTGGATCAATTAAGGTTTTGTAAACTGCCTACTTCGTGGATGAATTCCATTTTTGTAAGACTCTTCTAATGAATCTAACATTTTCCTCTCTTGCAAGTGTTATGCTGTCATAAACGTTTTCTGACTGTCGTACCACGTCATAATGTAAAAACTATACTGGAGAAACCAACATTTCAGCCACGGTTACAGTAACCTTCTTCTGGGTCTACTGGTGAAGACCCAGAAGAAAGTCACTGTAACCATGGGCAAAACAAAGGTTTCTTCAATACTAATTTTTACATTATGACATGGTACGTTAGAAATGGATTTGAGTGTACCGAAATAGAAAGGGTTCAGAGATCTATGAATGTAAACCGTCAGTATATTCAGAATGGACTGCGTTGAGTAAAAATCCATAAGATATGCCTCTCCCTGGTGCAGAAACATTTCTTTTTTTTTCTAGTCACTAGATTAAGTGTAATGCCAGGTGAGTCAATGCAGTGAAGTAGGACAGATGTGATACGATGCTGATAAGAGGACCTGGAGAATAAATGTGAACGTTAGGGCAAAATCTGCAGCCGTGCTGAGCATGGTGAACAACTTTCTTTGAGTAGTAGGATCCTGCTATCAAACTGTGATTCCAGCAGACTATCAAGACCAGAAGAATTCTTGCAGATTGTAGTTAATATGGTGACGACAGTATCTTCCTGAATGTAGGGGAATCTGTTCATACCATGATGACCATTACTGTCTCAACCGCTAGCTATGGGAGATGTTAAAGCCTTCATAGTTCTTCTTTTCGTCTTGTTAAAGTGAATTTCATTAGACTATTTGGTGCAGCAATACCACAGTTGGTGTATATTGTGTCATCATACTGGTGTGTACCTAAAGAATGATCTGAAGAGCTGCAGTGCATAGAGACTAGGGGACTGAACAACTGCAATGCCTTTGCAGATTGGAAGGAAGGCTCATTTTAGAACTTCCCTACTGGAACTAGGAGAAACTTCTACACATCTTAGTTTATTTTTTTAGTATGAAATGTGCAGTGAACGCCATACAGCACACATGCGACTGTTTCTCTTGTGAGACCATATGCAAGTGACATCCTAATCTGGCTGCTGCACCTCCAGCTGCCAATGGACTACTGTTCACTGGCGGTAAAAATGTTATTTTGTTGACAATTCTGTAATGTGACTTCCTGTTTCACCATGCGACACTTTCCTAGGTAGATCGACCCTTTGAGTCAGTTTGTGTTCTATATATACTGCCAGGCATTGAACTGCACCAGGGAGGATAGCAAATAAAAAAAAAAATTACTTATAATTCTTACACAGTGTAGTGGGAAGAATACATGACTAAATTTGTGGGTGGTTTGAGGTGTACAGTGTGCGAAATTTAGTACTCGGAGCTGTCCCTTCTGGCAAAATCACAGGCACCAAGCCAGTTGGGCATCAGTAGAACAGAGGTTGGATGGCAAATGTAGGTCCACCATTCCATGCTGCATAAACTCTATGCAGAGTCCATCAACCATAGTGTCTGACTAGTGGTGGAATATCAGTCTCTCGGCAGAGTGGATGAGAATGGCTGAGAGATCTGGAGAATGTATTGACCAGAGCATCACGAAACACTCAATAGTTCAGGACAGCATGGGCAACACGCAGTCTTGCTTTTTCTTGATGGAAGATATCACAGATTCCCACTCCTCCTCCTCCAACCGCTATGGGAAAAGGGATGCCACTCCTGAGACACCTTTCTTTGCAACACCTCCCCAGTTCAGTTCTCAGCCACATTTAACCTTCCTGGGAAATTCCCCCAGCCCTCCCCTCACCAACATCCCCCTTTTCCTCTTCCTCTTCCACTTCCCCTGACCAGCCTTAAAGCCGGGTTTTCACAGGCATCAATTTCTTCAATGCGTCTCTCTACCCTCCCGCTCACCCCACCACTTTGTTTTCATGTACGTTAGTGTTACCACCAACCCAGGGATGTTATAAATGCTACTTATGTGACTTTCAAGATGGTGGCAGGTGAAATTATTCATACATGAGTTTATCAGCTATTAGCCAAAGAGCTTACAGCACTTGTGGGGCTACAGTCGTTCTGGCACTCTTTTTGATATTCAGCTGATATACTAATTAATTAAATTGATCAATTAAGTCATCCCTCCAACTCCCATTAACCTATTGTTCTGCTAAATGGTTTTTGACCCACTGGGGTCGATTTATCATCCCCTGGGTATAGTCCATCTTTCTGAGAAACTCCCCACCCCTCTCCCTCCCACTCCTCCTTCTCCAACCCCTATGGGAAAAGGGATGCCAATACTGAGACACTTTTCTTTGTAACACCTCCCCATTTCAGTTCTCACAAGGGAACCTCCCCAATCAGCCCCCACAGATTTAGTTGAAAGTTGGCACAGTGGATAGGCCTTGAAAAACTGAACACAGATCAATTGAGAAAACAGGAAGAAGTTGTGTGGAACTATGAAAAAATAAGAAAAATATACAAACCGAGTAGTCCACGCACAACATAGGCAATATCAAGTAGTGTCTGTGTTCAGGAGCGCCATGGTCCCGTGGTTAGCATGTGGAGCTGCCAAATGAGAGGTCCTTGGTTCAAGTCTTCCCTCGATTGAGAAGTTTAATTTTTAATTTTCAGACAATTATTATCTGTCCGTCCGTCCGATGCTAGGTAACTGCACCGTAGTATGGGGACGTTGTATGAGAGCATTAAAAACATATGTTTTGACAGAGCACAGGGAAAACCATGTGACTGTGAAACTGTTGCATTTATTTGTTGCAGTTTATGTGACAAACTCTTATGTTGTCATCACTTTTTTGGGAGTGATTGTCACATCCACAAGAAAACCTAAATCGGGCAAGGTAGAAGAATCTTTTTACCCATTCGCCAAGTGTACAAGTTAGGTGAGTCGACAACACGTTCCTGTCATGTGACGCACATGCCATCACCAGTGTCATATAGAATATATCAGATGTGTTTTCCTGTGGAGGAATGGGTTGACCTGTTCTTTCGTCTACTAATCGCATGGTTTTGCAGTGTGGTTGCAAAACACAGACACAAAACTTATTACAGTGAACAGAGATGTCAATGAATGGACGGACAGATCATAACTTTGCGAAAATAAAGAAACTAAATTTCTCACTCGATGGAAGATTTGAACCAAGGACCTCTCATTCCACAGCTGCTCACTCTAACCACGGGACCACGGTGTTCTTAAGCTCACACTCTCCTTGATGTTTCCTAACTTGTGCATGGACTACTCAGATTGTATATTTTGCTTATTTTTTTCATAGTTCCGCACAACTTCTTCCTATTTTCTCCATTGATCTGTGTTCAGTTTATAAGGCCTATCTACTGTACCAAATTATAACTAACTCTGAGGAGGGTGCGATGGGGAGGTTCCCTTGTCAGCCACATTTACCCTTCCTGGGAAATTCCCCCAGCTCTCCCCTCACCAACTTCCCCCTTTTCCTCTCCCACTTCTCCAATCCCCTCACTTGTGAAATGGTGGGAAAAGACTCAGTTTGAGCTGAGCTGCTGGAGAAGAAGGATCTCACGACATCAAATTCAAATCAATGACAATTACATTACAGAGTACATAATAGTGTAATTCTTCATACTTTCCCGGCGATCTGTTGACATCTTGGATATTCGGGAATCCAGCCGGATGACGCGAACATCCGGCTGGATTCCCGAATATCCAAGATGTCTACATAATAGTGCATTGTTTGTTTATAAATTTCAATTTGCATGTTCTTTATTTAATCAGTTTGTAGAAGACAGAGCTTCTTCCCTCCTATCCCTCACATGTGAATTGGTGAGAAAAAGGCTGGAGATGAAAGTGCTGTCTTTATTTTTGGTGGGAAGTGTGTTCAGTTAATGAGATGTTGATGTCGGACAGAGAGGAGTTTCTTACGTGTGTCACCTGTAATCATGCAACTGAGGACTGCGTCCATAGCTTCCTGCATGAGGAATGGAAGGAGGTGATAACGGACAAGTGCAGGGGAATACTACTCAGCAAATAATAGTGATGCAATGGGGTGGATTGAGGATGCATTTTACAACTTATGGTGACTATTGCCTTTGCTGGAACTGTCCATGTTTTCTGAAATTGCCAGTCAGTCCATGAAAAACTAGATGCAATGGTCACACAACAAACCATGATATCATGACAAAAACAGAAATGAAAACTGCCCTTCTCACTACATGTCGAAAATACACTGTAAATGGTCTGATTAAAGCAATATATCATGAAAAAAATGTATAAAAAATTTGAAGAAGAAGAAAGCAGTTGTTGTTAGTGGGAAATAGTTCTTTTGCACTACCCTGTCAAATGAACTGTTTAAAAATTTACAGGAGTCCAACAGGGCTCTTAAAACACTCATCACTACATTACGATGATTACTGTTTGTAATAAAGCATATAGACAGCCTTCAATGTTTCAGAATTACATATACATTTTGCAAATCAAATAACTAAACTTCCACCACAAACAGATTGTAGTGCTAAACATATCCAAGGTCTTGTATACACTGATATTTGAGAACGCAAGCACCCTCCTCCACAGGCTGTCTGCAACCCACTCACCGCAGAGTGTAAGCTCAGACTGTCTGTTTCTGTCGCCACTCAACTGGTGTACTGGTTAGTTTGCAATTCAGCCACCCAGAGGGTGCCATGAGCGTTGACCCTGGTCAGCCAGCAGATATGGGGCAGCAGCCCCCTTTGATCTCACAGTCCAGCGGCTGTGGACCAGAAGTCATTGTCCTTGGATATTCGGATATCCAGGAAACAACCTCCAGTCTCTCAAGTGGCTACTTCCTGTTGTAACACCCACACCTCAAACCCATAGACCCAAGTGTTGTCACCCCTTCCCTCCCCCACTTGTGAACTGGGGGGAAAAAGCCTCTGTCTGTACTGAGCTGCTAGAGAAGAAGGATATAAGGTATTTATTTCTGAGGGTGTTGCCCAGCTGGACTCTTCTACAGCTACCTCCACCCTCTGCAACTCCCTCAGCCCCCACTTTTTCTGATCGTGCATGTGTGAGTATATGTTGACCTTGCTGTGTGCCCTAGAGGACAATACCACTCGAAATTGGTAGGAAACTGTCCTACAGCCGCCCCCACTTTCTCTGATGACTGAGGCTGCAACTATGGTGGTTCTCAGACAGGTTTGCGTTTGCAGGACAAACACTTACACTGTGGGTGGTCTGTTGCCGACTTGCTACTGACAATAATGATTTATGGGAGCTTCACACAACACTTGCTAGTCCTTCTGCTGCTTGTCACAGAGGGCTCACCTTGGTGTACGGGCCTCAACTGAGCCAGTTCACAGAGGCCGTTCTAAATTGATGGGAACAAAGTATTCTGCCCTCATCCACCTGCACCAGTCTGCGGATGGGTGAAGTGTTGTCTTTATTTATTTTTGAGGATATTTTCCTACAGTGGCTGTCTCAAGCATCTGACATACATTCACCTTTCAAGTTTCTCTCCGTCATACTATGGTGATAAACTTTAAGGTGATAAAACAACTGCCTTGAGCACCAAAGAAAACGTTGATTATTTGTATCACAACCAGGAATACGGCATTGCTGTATGCCCTGCACAACAATACCACTTGACAAACACACTATTTTTGAGGGTGTTATTCTACAGCTGACTTCACACTCCACTGCCTTCACCTGCCCCACGGCTGCCCCCTGCCATACATATATTAATCTATCACACATTTCATGTACATGTCTACCATGTGTAAAATCGAAAACATATCCTAAATGAACCGAAAACTTCCACTACATTGAAGTGAAAACTACAGAATGTCATTATTATTTAGGAACATCAATCTGAGTAAAAGTCAGAACTATTTTGGGTCAAGCTTTAAGCTCCATAACATCTACATTATAAACTATTGTGTGACAGAAACTTTCATTGGAACAGTCATACCTAATATCAGTCTATCTCTTATAAGTGACCAGCTATTAAAAAACAAAACTGTGATGATGATAAAGCAGTCATGGTTCCACAAGAATAGATACAACCAATTTCTTTCAATTTGATGGACAAATTAGTGCAGTTTGAGAGTGGTTCTTGCATTTGGAATTAGTGTCTGTATATGTCTTGTAAATAAATTGTCATGTACGTGGGTATGACATGCATTTCAGACACATGAAATATCTGTCTTTCTACTCGTTTTTCTGTAACATTCACTGTAGTAAAATTATTAACTATATTAGCAGCACTCCACACTCTCTTATTATTCGTTTAACTTACCAGCTAAGGATCCTGAGCAAAACTCCAGATGATTTCTTTTTCTGTGGATCTTGTAACTTTTCCTCTGTCTTGCGCCAACTCTTCCTAAAGTACTGTCTCTGATTTAATTCAGAACTGACCAGAAGTAGTAGGGCACTACACCCACTATACTATTTGATGTCTTGTGATGGGTCAGAGTGAGACGAGATACATGTAATCAATACACTCTGATATTTTGCTTTTGGAAAGACCATAACACATTTGAAACTTGCACAACCAACCAATGCTAGTGATATGGACTGGTACTCTCATTCCAATACCATAACTGCTCTTCTGTAAAAACTGTTCTGTACAAATTTAACTCACAGCATTCATCCAGGTACACGCAACTTCTTTAGATGCATGCATGCTGAGGAGGCTAGCACTCTTTACTGCTGTATAGTAGATTTGACCCTGAAAAATTTGAGAGTGTTTTGGTGACATTATATATGCTTAATAAGAAGAAGTGTATTGTTTATACAGGATGGAGCTCCAGACAGTAGGAGTAAGAAAAATTTAATTCAAATCACTTGTCATATCAATTATGGAGTTTTGTCCTAGTGTTTGGAATCCCAGACCAAGAAGGTTCGAAAAGAGAGAAATGATCATAGAACAGTCACACTCATTCCTAAGGCTCTGCACTTAAACCTGCTATAATGTTTAACCCTTGTGGTTTCTGATAAATTAGTTGTGTAGAATGCAACACTTTGAATACTCCAATAAATGTAATATACAATAATATACATTCATCCTCCAAGTTTTGTATCCCACTCACTATGGTGAGAAACCTTAAGATACTAAAACTACTACCTACTACACCAAAGAGTGGAAAAACATAGATTCTGTGTGATACATGATCTATATAGCTTTCCAGGGTTTATAGTGCCCAATGTTCACATTAGACTAGAGGTAGAAAATTATGCTATGCATCCTATAAAATGATCAACATCAATGGAAAATGCACTAAACAATGGGATCTTATGAGGAAATAGGCACAGTGTTTGACATTTGAAATTACACACTGTTGTTGTTGTTGTTGTGGTCTTCAGTCCTGAGACTGGTTTGATGCAGCTCTCCATCCTACTCTATACTCTGCAAGCTTCTTCATCTCCCAGAACCCACTGCAACCCACATTCTTCTGAATCTGCTTAGTGTAGTCATCTCTTGGTCTCCCTTTACGATTTTTACCCTCTACGCTGCCCTCCAATACTAAATTGGTGATCCCTTGATGCCTCAGAACATGTCCTACCAGCCGATCCCTTCTTCTTGTCAAGTTGTGCCACAATCTTCTCTTCTCCTCAATCCTATTCAATACTTCCTCATTAGTTATGTGATCTACCCATCTAATCTTCAGCATTCTTCTGTAGCACCACATTTCGAAAGCTTCTATTCTCTTCTTGTCCAAACTATTTATCATCCATGTTTCATTTCCA
Organism: Schistocerca gregaria; assembly: GCF_023897955.1. NCBI lineage: Eukaryota > Metazoa > Arthropoda > Insecta > Orthoptera > Acrididae > Schistocerca > Schistocerca gregaria. Next base: position 955,818,034 of record NC_064921.1, read on the forward strand.
TATATGGCTACACTCCATACAAATACTTTCAGAAATGAGTTCCTGACACTTAAATCTAGACTCGATGTTAACAAATTTCTCTTCTTCAGAAAGGCTTTCCTTGCCATTTCCAGTCTACATTTTATATCCTCTCTACTTCAACGATCATCAGTTATTTTGCTCCCCAAATAGCAAAACTCCTTTACTACTTTAAGTGTCTCATTTCCTAATCTAATTCCCTCAGCATCACCTGCCTTAATTTGACTACATTCCATTATCCTCATTTTGCTTTTGTTAATGTTCATCTTATATCCTCCTTTCAAAACACTATCCATTCTGTTCAACTACACTTCCAAGTCCTTTGCTGTCTCTGACAGAATTACAATGTCATTGGTGAACCTAAAAGTTTTTATTTCTTCTCCATGGATTTTAATACCTACTCCAAATTTGTCTTTTGTTTCCTTTACTGCTTGCTCAATATACAGTTTGAATAACATCAGGGAGATACTACAACCCTGTCTCACTACCTTCCCAACCACTGCTTCTCTTTCATGTCCCTCGACTCTTAAAACTGCCATCTGGTTTCTGTACAAATTGTAAATAGCCTGTCGCTCCCTATATTTTACCCCTGCCACCTTCAGAATTTGAAAGAGAGTATTCCAGTCAACATTGTCAATAGCTTTCTCTAAGTCTACAATTCTAGAAACGTAGGTGTGCCCTTCCTTAATATAGCTTCTAAGATAAGTCGTAGGGTCAGTATTGCCTCATGTGTTCCAAGATTTCTACGGAATCCAAACTGATCTTCCCTGAGGTCGGCTTCTACTAGTTTTTTCATTCGTGTGTAAAGAATTCGCATTAGTATTTTGCAGCTGTGACTTATTAAACTGATAGTTCGGTAATTTTCACATCTGTCAACACCTGCTTTCTTTGGGATTGGAATAATTATATTCTTCTTGAAGTCTGAGGGTATTTCGCCTGTCTCATACATCTTGCTCACCAGATGGTAGAGTTTTGTCAGGACTGGCTCTCCCAAGGCTGTCTGTAGTTCCAATGGAATGTTGTCTACTCCGGGGGCATTGACTCGACTCAGGTCTTTCAGTGCTCTGTCAAACTCTTCACGTAGTATCGTATCTCCCATTTTGTCTTCATCTACATCCTCTTCCATTTCCATAATATTGTCCTCAAGTACATCGCCCTTGTATAGACCCTCTATATACTCCTTCTACGTTTCTGCTTTCCCTTCTTTGCTTAGAACTGGGTTTCCATCTGAGCTCTTGATGTTCATACAAGTGGTTCTCTTATCTCCAAAGGTCTCTTTAATTTTCCTGTAGGCAGTATCTATCTTACTCCTAGTGAGATAAGCCTCCACATCCTTACATTTGCCCTCTAGCCACCCCTGCTTAGCCATTTTGCACTTCCTCTCGATATCATTTTTGAGACGTCTGTATTCCTTTTTGCCTGCTTCATTTACTGCATTTTTATATTTTCTCCTTTCATCAATTAAATTCAATATTTCTTCTGTTACCCAAGGATTTCTACTAGCCCTTGTCTTTTTACCTACTTGTTCCTCTGCTGCCTTCACTACTTCAACCCTCTAAGCTACCCATTCTTCTTCTACTGTATTTCTTTCCCCCAATCCTGTCAGTTGCTCCCTTATTCTCTCCCTGAAACTCTGTACAACCTCTGGTTCTTTTAGTTTATCCACGTTCCATCTCCTTAAATTCCCACCTTTTTGCAGTTTCTTCAATTTTAATCTACAGGTCATAACCAATAGATTGTGGTCAGAGTCCACATCTGCCCCTGGAAATGTCTTACAATTTAAAACCTGGTTCCTAAATCTCTGTCTTACCATTATATAATCTATCTGATACCTTTTAGTATCTCCAGGTTTCTTCCATGTATACAGCCTTCTTTTATGTTTCTTGAACAAAGTGTTACCTATGATTAAGTTGTGCTCTGTGCAAAATTCTACCAGGCGGCTTCCTCTTTCATTTCTTTGCCCCAGTCCATAATCACCTACTTCGTTTCCTTCTCTCCCTTTTCCTACTACTGAATTCCAGTCACCCATGACTATTACATTTTCATCTCCCTTCACTATCTGAATAATTTCTTTTATTTCATCATACATTTCTTCAATTTCTTCGTTATCTGCAGAGCTAGTTGGCATATAAACTTGTATTACTGTAGTAGGTGTGGGCTTCATATCTATCTTGGCCACAATAATGTGTTCACTATGCTGTTTGTAGTAGCTTACCCGCATTCCTATTTTCCTATTCATTATTAAACCTACTCCTGCATTACCCCTATGTGATTTTGTGTTTAAAACCCTATAGTCACCTGACCAGAAGTCTTGTTCTTCCTTCCACCGAACTTCACTAATTCCCACTATATCTAACTTTAACCTATCCATTTCCCTTTTTAAATTTTGTAACCTACCTGCCCGATTGAGTGATCTGACATTCCACACTCCGATTCATAGGACGCCAGTTTTTTTTCTCCTGATAACAACATCCTCTTGAGTAGTCCCCGACCGGAGATCCGAATGGGGGATTATTTTACCTCCAGAATATTTTACCCAAGAGGACGCCATTATTTAATCATACAGTAAAGCTGCATGCTCTCGGGAAAAATTACGGCCGTAGTTTCCCCTTGCTTTCAGCCATTCGCAGTACCAGCACAGCAAGGCCGTTTTGGTTATTGTTACAAGGCCAGGTCAGTCAATCATCGAGACTGTTGCCCTTGCAACTACTGAAAAGGCTGCTGCCCCTCTTCAGGAACCACACGTTTGTCTCTCAACAGATACACCTCAATTGTGGTTGCACCTATCTGTATCGCTGAGGCACGCAAGCCTCCCCACCAACGGCAAGGTCCATGGTTCATGGAGGGAGGCACATTGTAATATACACTATCAAATACTGAAATTCTTTAATCACCAATATGACATTTATTACACATTATGCTTCATTAACTCCACAGTCTTTTCCACACATACAACTGTCAAGCAGATGTGTACACAGGTTTTATTGCAGTACCTGACAAACCTCTGTGAATCTCTGCAGTAATGAAACTGAAGGTTCGATTTATGGGCAGAGCACTTTATAAATCAATCCATTCCGTAGTTGATGTGGTTGAATGCCGGACACCACAAACATATTGGAAATACATTTGTAGGTCAACTGGACCCTGCATGACCAGTTCAGGGAGGCTCAATGGCGGCCCACGCCTTAATCTTGAAATTTCCAGTCATTACACTCACGCCCAAGACTGATGGGTGCACTACACACTGCCACACGACAAGTCATGACCATAGAGCAGGTCAGTTTACCTCACTATATCAACTCATCTTTCTCTCTATCGTCATATTTAACACACATGTTGATGACCATCCATTGCTCCACATTGACCATCATTGAACCTATCAGTCATCACACTTTAAATAATTGTTCAGACCTCATATTATTATTATTATTATTATTATTATTATTATTATTATTTTTATTCCAAATTTGTATACAGGGTTCGATTCTATCAATATGCCTCATGATTTCAGTGGCCGATTCTTGCCGTAAGTAAAAACAAAAACCTGATAAAGAGCATTAAGTTTCTTGTTGGTCAGTCAACTGTAAGACGCACCACTACTCTTAATAATTATGTTCCCTCAACGTAGGAGGAACTGTCTGACAAACTCTGTAACACAACAGTGCCTAGTGTCTCCTCTAACGCCATGAAGGGTTCTTATTTTGTAGTTTTGTAAGCATTGTGATGCATTGCTGTAACACATTCAAACGGCGTACTACTACAGTTTTGTATACAGCCATACATTCTCTCTTTTCACAGGATGACTTTTTGGGTCTATGTAAGGTGCTAAGTGCTAAACTGGCATTAACACATTCGTATGGCTCCCCCTGACAGAATTCGAGTCCTCCCTTGGACATGGTTGTGTGTGTTGTCCTTAGCGTAAGTTAGATCAAGTAGTTTGTAAGACCAGGGACTGATGACCTCAGCAGTTTGTTCCCATAGGAACTTACCACAAATTTCCAAATTTTTCTGTTGGCTCTCACAGAAAACTGGACATCGTATGGTGTAGGGTGTGCTGCTCCCACAACACACACGAGTGATGGAAATGAAAGACAGAGGTGGTATTTCTCATCGACGAAAATGTGGAAGACATCGCAAGATATGGGAACTGGAAGAGTCTGCAGCATTGTAGAAGATTTCCTAACAGCTCCCTGAAGGTGATGATTGAATCTCATGAACCACAGTGATGGGATAGCAGATGTCTTGGTACTCCATTTTCGAAAAGATGAAGAGCATTGACTCCTCACATTGCACCCAATTACATAATCATTGTTTCGGTGTCCAAGGTGTTGGTAAGCCTGACAGCCAAATCTTTGGACACTGCATCTTTCATTTTGATGGCTTACAATGCATAGCTGCATGTGGAACAAGGTGTATTATGCAGAACTTAAACCCATACATCATGTGTAGTATGCACCATCAGATGTCAATCGTACAGGTGGAAGAATCGGATGATTTTCGTACATCCAGGCTGGCATGTAAGTATCCTAATTTTTGTCATCTTTTTCTCGATTTCAAGTATTTTACATCAATTATCGCAATTTTACCAGGTTTTCTGTAATTTCAACGCATTTTACCCAATTACTCGATTCAAAATCATTTCTCTTGAGGACCTGTCATCTCAAAAAACGTCACATTGTGTCGATCGCGTGATGGTCTCAGCCAATGACATTGCAGCTTGGTTCTCAATTTCTGTATCGTTGCGAAACCAATATGTGTGTGATGTTGACTGAAATAATACAGCAAGTAATATCCCTCATGCTAACTGTTAACACATTGAAACATTCTATATGTGTGTGATACTAAAGATGTGTGTATACTGGAAAGTCAGGCTTAATTCAAAATGTGTTTGTGCTTACAGACCTATAGAGGCGACTTTAATGGCTTCCTTGGAAAGATCCACCACTTAAATGTCACACAGAATGACTGAATGACTGGATATCTAGCCTCATTGTGCCCCAACCCCAAAAATTTTAGATGCGATCAATGTTACTACAACACGTGCGTCTTTAGGGTGCATTCATTTCTATGGCTTACAATGTGTAACTGCATGTAGGAGAGCTCTTGATATGATGGTAGTCATGGTCCAGTGTTAGGTAATATTGCTCAAGCATAGGGGGAAATGGCAGTTTCATTTCTATAGCGCACCCTCCTTCCACTATTAAGACATATACATATGTATTGTCAGTTCACCCTCCCCACAAGAGATCCAGTTGTATTAACTCTGGCCAGTACTTCAACACATGCCCAGTTTCCATTAATGTTTACTGTAAATGATAATAGACCTTTCCCCATTGTATCAGATTTCTCCATACACTGTGTTCAAAGACGTATGTAAATCCTCCTCACACATCTGCAATTGGATTTTCTTTTTCCAGTTAGAGTTGTCTTCTCCACGTATCCCAGTTCTCATTTCATGACTTTGGTGTAATGTAGCTCCAGGTTTCTTTTTCGGCCACATAGCACATTAACTGTGCTTAGAACAGTAATTTCCTTGATAGGGAATATTTTAAGTCTATTCCATACCTTGATTCCTCTCCTTAATACTTGTGGAAACATTGTTTGTGAGAACCAGCTCTAATCTGGTAATGTCTGTATTTGATGCTACAGCGAAGATCGCTGTCCTGGATTGGGGGAAATGTGTTTTGTCTGCTTTAAAATAGCGCCTCTGTTTAATACTCTTATCACTTTTGTTGGAGTAGGTGTTATGAATCACTATGCAATTTACAAATAGATAATTAAAACTGAATGCAAGCAGAAATATTTTATCAGTTTTACCCGGTCTTGAGTGCCTGGAAGGTTGGTACTGAATCGAAACATCCCCAAACTGCATCAGATGTTTATCAAAATAATCCAGACTGCAATAAACTGTTTCAGAAACTATGCTATCCATCGTCACAACCATCAGCTCCTCCACCACTACAAGAGGTAAAGGTGACAAAGCTTTACACATCATCGATACATCTATGGAACAACTTCGATCACAGACCCATACAAGCAGCACGACAGGTAAAATCCCTAGGAGTTATTCTGTGAACTGACACATTTCCGCTACACTCTAATCATCGATATCCAGCAAAAATATATCGTAACAGAATTTTACTGATTTTGTGACATTTTTCCATACTTTTGATATTTATTCATATGTATATACACTTATTGCTTACCAAATATGGCTTGCTGTTTCTATTTATACCCTCCAACTCTGATACACAGACCACAAGCCGGTTGTGTCATCGACAAGCTATCACAAAAAAACACAAGCACATAAATGGATTACTGTGGTGAAGTAGGGTGTTGGCATTATTCTGTCAAAAATACACACACACACACACACACATACACACACACAAAATAATGTGTTGGATCCTCAAGGCAGGACCTCCAACACCCTCTCTCCCTCACTCCATTGACACCAGAGGCATCATCGTCAGTGGCGTCAGCAGTGGGTTTTGCTACACTGAACCTAAAGTACAAGGCTCCATCTTTTGGACAATATCTCAGATTATATGTGAGGTGGATCCATGCTAAAGGTTATCCATGAATTATTGTACTGATGAATCCACCCTAATCATTACCCTAGAATATATGTGAGAGGATATGCTTTGATAAATATTTCTGAATATGTAATGCTGGCAAATCCACCTTTCAGGTGATGTCTCAGATCATATGTAGGGTAGATCAATACTAAACATTATCGGTGAAGTATTATGCAGATGGGCCCACACTAACCACTATCCAGGAGTATATGTGGGTGGATCCACCGAATATAACATTTATGAATGAATAATACTAGTTTTCACCGTTTAGCATTGACTATTCGTAATGCCCAAATAGTTGTATGACCCTCGATCCCAACGTGATTTTTGAATGTACATTTAAATAAATAGAATCAGTAGGCGAAAACTGGTGAATTTTTCGTACTATTCAACCCCTCATTACTTTTAGAGAAAAGAAACAAACTGTGGACGAATAAGTTTTCTTTTATTTACCTATTTAATTTTATTTTCATTTGTATGTATCATACCTATGTATCTTGAAAAGTATAACGGAAAAGTCTGAGGGAGACGAAGAATTTATGTATCTTTGTACGATGTCTACGTTTATTGCTGGAAATAATAGCAACAAGAAACCGAATATCAGTTATTTGAGAAATCAGTTATTATGAAGTGCTTTAACAGTTAGGTTAGCCGGCCGTTGTGGCCGAGCTGTTTTAGGCGCTTCAGTCTGGAACCGCGCGACCGCTACAGTCGCAGGCTCCAATCCTGCCTCGGGCATGGATGTGTGTGATGTCCTTAGGTTAGTTAGGTTTAAGTAGTTCTAAGTTCTAGAGGACTGATGACATCAGATGTTAAGTCCCATAGTGCTCAGAGCCATTTGAACCATTTTTGAAGAGTTGGGTTAAACTTTAGATGAGAAAAACCGGTGTAAGCGAAAACTGATTGTTTCAGTGGCAACCGTCATCCTTATTTCAAGATACCGTACTCACTTGAGCGTAGTAGTCGCTCACGTGACGGACATGATAAATAGCCAAGTAGAGCGGGTTTCTGGGTCTTTTGGTGTTTGTATATGGTTAGGTAAGATTCTTGGTAATGTCTGAGTGGCCAGAGAGCTGCTCATGTTTAAGAGAGAGTTCGTGATGGAAATTTTTCGATGAGCACCGGTTCAGGACTCAGTAATTTTTTCTGCGATTTAAAAAATACTTGAACAGTGAATGCTTGTATAGCTATCAGAGACTGAAGATCGATATGGTGAAGTGATTATCGTGTATTGTACTGAATGAACGTATTGAACTTTAGGAACTGTATCAGTTTGAGTGATTTGGTATACTGCGTAATCTCTTTGCCGTACATCCTTCTATGTTTATTAACACTCTGCTTACTCTGATAGATCGGTTATTTCATATTTTATTTGCTCCATTATATATAAATATTAGCCTGTGTCAGACCACCATTCAAAGTTAACTTGTGTTTGATTGAATAAATGGATAAGCTACCTCATAATCCTAAGGAATCAACCTCTTCTCATCTCCTTTATTTAACAATCTATTTATTCATTAAAGTGCTTTTGTAAACTATTCTGACTGTGAATTAGGCTAGGCACGTCAAATGAAACATTGATGCTTTTATTAGGGCCTAATGTAACAGTGCACAACCGAACCCCTAATTTGCAGACGGACCGTTTACAGACTTAATATTGTGTATTCGTCCTTTGGTGGTTACGTAGCAACAAAGTGATTTCAGCTGATGATTGACTTCATAATATGTTACCTTGAATCCCAAGTGCAGTTGCATTTTCTTGGTCTCATTCATGATTAAGCAGTTGCATAATGTTCCATTGCAGCCAGGCCGATAGTTCGTGATGGTCCAAATGTCACTGGGCTGTCCATGTGGCTACTTCTCTTCCTGTAAACGACTCCATTTCCTGTTTCAAGGTACACTCTAAGGGGAAAAAAACCGTACGCACCACGAAGGAATTATCTGGCAGGATGGAGATCAGTGACGTACATGAATGGACGAAAAAATTATTACAACTTCAGAAAAATTCGATGATTTATTCAAGAGAAAGAGCTTCACAGATTGAGCCAGTTAATGACGCGTTGGTCTACCTCTGGCCCTTATGCAAGCAGTTATTCAGCTTTGTATTCATTGACGGAGTTGTTGGATGTCCTCCTGAGGGATATCTTGCCAAAATCTATGCAGTTGGCGCATTAGGTCGTCAACATCCCGAGCTGATTGTAGGGCCCTGCCCATAATGCTTCGAACATTTCCAATTAAGGAGAGATGACAAATAAAGAGATCCTGCTATGAAATGAAATGCACCCCAGACCATGACTCCTGGTTGTCGGTTCACATGGCGGGCGATTACCAGGTTGGTATCCCACTGCTATCCAGGGCATCTCCAGACACGTCTTCGCAAGTCGTCGGGGCTCAAATCCACTGTGGCTTCGTCAGGTGCAACATCAACAGCTATGGAGCATAAACGTTTGAGTGCGGCATCACAGGAATTTACACTGTGGGAGCTTGCTTATCTCAGGTGTTCTCAATGGACATTCGTACGCACACTTTCTGACGAATATTCTGCTGATTTTTCTAGAAGAGGTACCGCCGGATATTCGACGGTTGTTCAGCTCACTGTCCCATGCTGAACCGCAAAAACTGATTGAGAACTTTGCTAGACGTTAGATAGGACGAAATTCTATTGTCAAGTGTCCTGCGAGGCCTCTCGATTTGACTCCTCTCGATTTCTTTCTTTGGGCAGCACACGACGAAGCTCGAACTAGCTAGACGATATGTGTCGTCGAATCGCCAGTGCTTGCTCTATCATATCATCCACTGTAATTACACCTGTTCATCGTTCTTTCGAACGGCTGTTGCAAATGTACCTTTGAACACATGCTTGAATAAGGGATAGCGTTATTTTTTTGGAAGAAAAAATTTATGTTATGTAATTTAGCTGGTTATCAAATCATTGTTTATTTGATATACGTGTATACAAAATTGCGTTTCGATGTCAAATAAGTGGACAGTTGTACTGCAGATAGCTGGTAACACTGTGATTATACGTTTACGTTCAGCATGAAACGACGTTTCGTTAAGAAGAATATTTATTTTGCGATGTACAGGCGGTCACCAAACTATTTTTAATAAAATGTACAGTTCAACGAGTGAATTCTACACGGTATAATTTAGAACAGTGTAGGTAGAGATAGTTGTCCGACAGCCCGTGTTTTACCTCTGCGAAGCACAGAAGCACGCACAGGGAAGGGTAGGTCAAACCTTCCTTCTAACATTTAGATATAAAATATAGTAGGTCATTTTTGCAGCGTGTAAGGCCTCTTTATCGTTGCAGAATGAACAGTTGATTTCTGTTTCAGCTCACGTAAATCTGGGAGGATGTACATATGTAAAACAGCTTTCCTAAGCCCTTTGTGATACGTTAGATTCTACCCTATGTCGTATTTCTATATACGTCATTCGCAGGTGGAATGAAGAGCCAAAGAAACTGGTAAACCAACCTAATATCGTGTAGGGCCCCCGCGAGCACGCAGAAGTGCCGCGACAGGAAGTGGTATCGACTCGACTAATGTCTGAAGTAGTGCTGGAGGGTATTGACACCATGAATCCTGCAAGGTTGTCCATAAATCCGTAAGAGTATGAGGGGATGGAGATCTCTTCTGAACAGCACACTGCAAGGCATCCCAGATATGCTCAGTAATGCTCATGTCTGGGGAGTTTGGTGCCCAGCAGAACTGTTTAATCTCAGAAGAGCGCTTCTGGAGCCATTCTGTAGCAATTCAGGACGTGTAGGGTGTCACACTGTCCTGTTGCAGTTGCCGAAGTCCATCGGAATGCACAATGGACATGAATGGATGCAAGTGATCAGACAGGATGTTTACATACGTGTCACCTGTCAGATTCGTATCTAAATGCATCAGGAGTCCCATATCACTCCAAGTGCTCACGCTCCACACCATTATAGAGCCTCCACCAGCTTGAACAGTCCCCTTGCTGATATGCAGGGTCCATGGATTCATGAGGTTGTCTCCATACCCCTACACGTCCATCCGCTCGACACAATTTGAAACGAGACTCGTCCGACCAGGCAACATGTTTTCAGTAACCAACAGTCCAAAGTCCGTGTTTACGGGCCAAGGCGAGGCGTGAAACTTGGTGTCCTGCAGTCATCAAAGGTATACGAGTAGGTCTTCGGCTCCGAAAGCCAATATCGATGACGTTTCGTTTAATGGTTCGCACGCTGACACTTGTTGATGGCCCAGCATTACAATCTGCAGCAATCTGCTGAAGGGTTTCACGTCTGTCAAGTAGAATGGTTCTCTTCAGTCGTCGTTGGTCGCGTTCTTGCAGGATATTTTTCCGGCTGCAGCGAGGTCGGAGTTTTCATGTTTTACCGGATTCCTGATATTCACCAATGTGGAAGCATAGATGTAGGTGTTACACTCGTGAAATGATCGTACGGGAAAATCCCAACTTCACCGCTACCTCGGACATGCTGTGTCCTATCGCTAGTGTGCCGACTGTAATATGACGTTTAAAGTCACTTAAATCTTGATAGTCTGCCATTGCAGCAGCAGTAACTGATCTAACAACTGCGGCAGACACTGTTGTCTGATACAGGCGTTGCCGATCACAGCGCTGTATTCTGTCTGTTTACATGTCTCTGCATTTCAATACGCATGCCTATACCAGTTCCTTTGCCGCTTCATTGTACGTTTCTATGGCAATATAGACTGCAGATGGTGTTAGCAGCACCAGCTTTGTGTCGTTACGCAGGAATGTTTATCATTTGCATATCTAAGAACGTAGCAACTTCGTTGCAGTTTGACGCTTGTTGCATGTGGCTTGGCGGTATTTCAGTTGTAATAACCAGCGGTGTATCTAAACGATCTTCGTCTCTGCTGGTGAAGCTTTTGACCTTGTAAGGTGCGCCCCAGAATCTCGCGAGGAAGCGCTCTTGATAGTAAACGACGGCTCCGGCCCCAGGAGAAAGTCCCGCACTGTGCGCCTGGCTATTTATACCGGGACGCTCGGCCCGAATGATGCCTCGGCATGCACCGATCCAGGAAGCGAAGCGCGCGCCTCACCTCACCTTCTACTGGCCGACATACCTGCTGATCGACTCCCGCAACCAGGGGTCGCGCCTCGGAGTCTATTACCGTCTGCTTGTTATGATTATACCGCGGGACCACCGTTTTCCGTCAAAGCGTGACTCAAGCGACGGCTTACTTGCGTGCGAATTTTCAGCCTACACAATCTATTCTGAGACTGTGAGTCGAAAAGGGAAACAAGAGGGAGTATTGTCCTAGGTCTATCTTGGAGTTCTCAGAACTGTGTACTTACACATTTCCGTTTGTACAACCTACACCAACCGAATGAAAGACGCCCGTTTACGTTGTGGACTGCGCTAACAGTTACCGAGTCAAGTGGCTCAGAGCTTAAGACACGGGACTAGTGTTTGGAAATAGTTTGGTAGTAGGTCCCTTATGTTTGACCAAAGTCGCTGCTGAGACAATTCGTAAAAACAACTGCGAGATAAGGTCACGCCCGATTTGTTTTCACGTGCCTGTCGAATCCCTTGTAGAATCTCAGTTAGTGTATCTAACTGTAATAATCTTGGTATCGACAATATTTTACAGTTTAACCTTCTTTCTACCAATAACTCAAAGACGATTATATGCAGGGTATACGAAAAAAATAGTGAAAGCACCAAAAACATAACACATAACGAAGTCTAATACGGTCTAGGAAAACCTTTGCCGCTCAAACGTCTTCGAGCCGTCTCCGAAGGAATAAATAGAGGTTCTATATGGTTTTCAAGGCCATTTTATATCATTCTTCCTGCAAAATAGTGGCAAGATCCACTGATGGAGGTCGTTAGCGATCACGGACTATTCTCTTCAAAATAGACCAAAAGGTTCAATAATAATGAGATCTGGTGACTTTGGTGGTCAAGAGAGATGCGATAGTTCATCCTCGTCCTCACAAAACCAGTCCTGGGCAATGCGAGCTGTGTGAACAGCGGCGCTGTCTTCTTGGAACACAGCGTCCCCATTGGGGCACATACAATGAAGCGCCAAAGAAACTGGTATAGGCATGCATCTTCAGATACAGACAAAATACGGCGCTGCGGTCAGCAACGCCTATATTAGACAACAAGTCTCTGGCGCAGTTGTTAGATAAGTTACTGCTGCGACAGTGGCAGGTTATCAAGATTTAACTGAGTTTGAACGTGGTGTTACAGAGAGCGCATGAGCGATGGGGCACAGCATCTCCGAGGTAGCGATGAAGTGGGGATTATCTCGTGCGACCGTTTCACGAGTGTACCGTGAACAAGAGGCATCCAGTAAAAAATCAGATCTCCGACATCGCTGCTGCCGGAAAAATATCCTGCAAGAACGGGATCAACGACCCCGACGACTGAAGACAATCGTTCAATGTGACAGAAGTGCAACCCTTCCGCAAATTGCTCCAGATTTCATTGCTGGGTCACCAGCATGCGACGATGTCGCACAGGGTAGCCGTGCGTCTCGTCACGGTCTGCGCCCGCCCCCCCCCCCCCCCCCCGCCCAAGTCTGAGTTTCGATTCGAGTCCTCCCTCGGGCATGGGTGTGTGTGTTGTTCTTAGCATACGTTAGTTTAAGCAGTGTGTAAGTTCAGGGACTGATCACCTAAGCAGTTTGGTCCCTCAGGAATTCACACACACATGTGCGACGATTCAAGGAAACATTATCGACATGGGCTTTCGGAGCCGAAGGCCCACTCGTATACCCTTGATGACTACACGACACAAAGCTCTGCGCCTCGCCTGGGGCCGTCACCACTAACGTTGGACTGTTGATGACTGGAAACATGTTCCCTGGTCGGACGAGTCTCGTTTCAAATTGTATCGAGTGTATGGACGTGTACGGTTATGGAGACAACCTCATGAATCCATGGACCCTGCATGTCAGCAGGGGACTGTTCAAGCTGGTGGAGGCTCTATAATGGTGTGGGGCGTGAGCAGTTGGACTGATACGGGACCCCTGATACATTTAGATACGAATCTGACAGGTGACACATACGTAGACATCCTGTCTGATCACTTGCATCAATTTATGTCCACTGTGCATTCCGACGGACTTGGGCAATCCAACAGGAAAACGTGACACCCTACACGTCCTGAATTGCTACAGAATGGCTCCAGAAGCACTCGTCTGAGTTTAAACAGTTCTGCTGGCTACCAAACTCCCCAGACATGAGCATTACTGAGCATATCTGTGATGCCTTGTAATGTGCTGTTCAGAAGAGATCTTCATCGCCTCTTACTCTTACGGATTTATGGACAGCCCTGCAGGATTCATGTCAATACCCTCCAACACTAGGACAGACATTGGTCTAGTCGATGCCACGTCCTGTTGCGGCACTTCTGCGTGCTCGCGGGGGCCCTGCACGATATTAGGTAGGTGTACCAGTTTCTTTGGCTCTTCAGTGTGTACCGTACCATGGGAAATACCTGATAAGCCAAATTGGCTCCATAATCCTTGGCAGTACTGTGATCTTGCAGAGTAGCCATGGTATCCCTGAAATACCACGATATAGCTGCGCAAATCATCACCGAACCCTCGCCATGTTTCACTGTAGGCAGCAAGCAGTCCACATCGTATGATTGTGACGGCGAACGCCAGACGTAAACTTGGCCGTAGGTTGGAAGGAGTGGGAAACATCGGACCAAATAACTTTCTTCTACTGCTCATAGTCCAGTTTTCATCCCTTCGGCACCATGTTTTCCTGTTACGGGCATTTGAATCACTGGTGAGTCGTTTTGTAATTCCCTGCTTATGGAGCTTCTTCAGTGTTTTTTGGTGCTTACAGTATTCAGATCTGCAGTGACTTTTTCAGCTTTCGTCTTCTTATTTTTCGTCACAGTTCTCTTGAATGACCGTCCGTCAGGATGATTCAAATCACACATTCGTCCGCGTTGTGACTTGGTAGAAGATGTTTTCACGCTTTCTGTATATGAGGTATAAATCTTTCATATGATGCCGTGACTGCTTTGGTACGGGAGCACCTAACATAATTGCACCAACAATTTGCCCACGTTCGAATCCTCTTAGCTCCGACATAATGCACCCACAACAGCGCAGAACGTCGTTCTGCCCGCGACTGTCACTTGCAACATACTGTACTAAGGATATTGCACAGGTGTCGTCAAATACAACAGCGCAACCTATAGGTTTGGTTAGCATCTGCATTTATGTTCAAGCACCCACAGCGGTTGGTGTTCCCATATTTTTATCCAACGCCTGTATTTCGCAGGACTCATATACGCTCTGTATATTCTACACTCAATGACTGACGTCTGCCGGCCGCTGTGACCGAGCAGTTCTAGGCGCTTCAGTCTGGAACCGCGAGACCGCTACGGCCGCAGGTTCAAATCCTACCTCGGGCATGTGTGTGATGTCCTTAGGTTAATTACGTTTAAGTAGTTCTTGGTTCTAGGGAACTGATGACCTCAGAAGTTAAGCCCCCATAGTGCTCAGAGCCATTTGAACCATTTTTTGAAGAAATGCAGATGATAAATGGGTATTCATTGGACAAATATATTATACTAGAATTGACATGTGATTAAATTTTCACGCAATTTGGGTGCATACATCCTGAGAAATCAGTACCCAGAACAACCAGCTCCTGCCGTAATAACGTCCTTGATACGCCTGGGCATTGAGTCAAACAGAGATTGGATGGCGTCTACAGGTACAGCTGCCCATGCAGCTTCAACACGATACAAATGGAACCCCAAACCATCACGCCGGGTGATACGTCAGTATGGCGATGACGAATTCACGCTTCTAAAGTGCGTTCACGGCGATGTCGCCAAACACGGATGAGGCCATCATGATGCTGTAAACAGAACCTGGATTCATCCGAAAAAATGACATTTTGCCATTCGTGCACGCAGGTTCGACGTTGAGTACACCAGCACAGGCGCTCCTGTCTGTGATGCAGCGTCAAGGGTAACCGCAGCCATGGTCTCCGAGCTGATAGTCCATGCTGCTGCAAGCGTCGTCGAACTGTTCGTGCAGATGGTTGTTGTCTTGTAAACGTCCCCATCTGTTGACTCAGGGATCGAGACGTGGCTGCACGATCCGTTACAGCCATGCGGATAAGATGCCTGTCATCTCGACTGCTAGTGATACGAGGCCGTTGGGATCCAGCACGGCGTTCCGTATTACCCTCTTGAACCCACCGATTCCATATTCTTCTAAGAGTCATTGGATCTCGACCAACGCGAGCAGCAATGTCGCGATACGATAAACCGCATTCGCGATAGGCTACAATCCTACCTTTATCAAAGTCGGAAACGTGATGGTAGGCATGTCTCCTCCTTACACGAGGCATCACAACAACGTTTCACCAGGCAACGCCGGTCAACTGCTGTTTGTGTATGAGAAATCGGTTGGAAACTTTCCTCATGTCAGCACGTTGTAGGTGTCGCCAGCGTTGTGTGAATGCTCTGAAAAGCTAATCATTTGGATATCACAGCATCTCCTTCCTGTCGGTTAAATTTCGCGCCTGTAGCACGTGATCTCCGTGGTGTAGCAATTTTAATGGCCATTAGTGTAGTGAACGCGAAAAAAGCTTGATAGAACCGAAATACCAAAACATAAAAAAACACAGGTAATTCAGAACTAAAATATCGTTACCGGTGGATCAGGAGAGGCATGTGACCCGCCGGCAGAGGGTAAGCCAGACGAACGTGTGGTACATTGTGCTCGACAAGTGCCGCTATCCGTTTCACTTACCGCGTGCGAACTTTATTACCTACAGACTTGCCTTAGCGGCGGCGGTTTTTTCGCTGGTTCGTGACACTGCTCTCCATGGTGCTTGTTCACAAACGAGGCTACCTTTACGGGGAACGGCATCGTCTACCTTCAACATTCTCGACACCCACCTATGGGCTATGGATAATTTGACAATCCGTCTGGCGCGTGGTGTAAGTGAGCGTTAGCACCGGCACCGCCTCAACTTCACTGTGTGAGCAGAGAGTTTTGGCGACTACCTCGTTGAACCAATCGTTCTACCACTGTGTCTCACAGGCGTGGTGCACCCTCGGGGTGCCACTGTCTCCCCAGCAGGAAGACATGCTTTCGGTACCTGATATACCACGTAATTACACGATTGATGAGGAAGGGACGAAAGAAGTTACCATCAAAACATCTGGGTGTGAAGAGCAGCGTATAAATGTAATGCTGGCAATCACAGCAGATGGGCGCAAACTTCCCCCTTTCTTAATCTTCAGGCGGAATTGTTCGACATAAAAAAAAAGGATGGATGACTGAAACTTTAATGCTTAACTGACTCCAAACGTATGACAACTCCGGCATGGTGGGCTGTCTAGAGTACCAGCAATGGTTTGTGATGATGGCTTTCATTTTCATCTCACTGGAGACGCGAAAACAAAAATCTACATCCTAGCCAGTCACCTTGCATTATTCGTGGAGAAATGAATTCTGTGTTAAGGGTTACGTTCAGGAACAGTAAGAAAAATGGTTTTGAAATGACTACGACGGGATAAATTAAGCGTGATGGTTACGGTTGTCTGGAAAAGCATCAAAGCTCAAGTGATTGAATAGTCGTCTAAGAAACACAGTGTTTCAAATACTCTGGACTGCAGTGAAGATGAAATGCTCTGAAACGACACCGAGGATGTCGGGGAAAGAGGAAATGAATCGGTATCTGATGTAGACTCCTCCGAAGATAACAGTAATGATAACATTTGTGTAATTTGCGGTGTGTTTGTTTGCATGACACATAGTCAATTAATTTAGACATTCTTTTTTAATAATGACTGTGTGACTTAACACTCGGTTACTTAAAAATTGTTGTTGTTTCGGTGGCTCAAGTCTACATCCATTGTTGTAGGAAATAAATTTTACCTGTAAGCGATGTGCCAACAATCTCCTTTATTATGATTTTAATTTTTAAAACTGGGGTGCCCGTTACGTTTGATGGCGCATTAGATTTGCGTAAATATGGTATTCCCACTTGCCATGTGTGATTTCAGTCACTGAACTGTCAACGATTTTTCGTCCCCACCGTCAAGTGAATGTATTTCCCTCGGCACGTATTTCCTGCCACATGGTCATATGACCTAGTTTGCTCCTGATGCTTTCAGGAATCGTCTCCTTCTGTCTGTCTCCGTTTAACAAAATCACCCTGTGTTTCAGTCTTCGAATTTTTTTTTCTAAGGCGTTTTTCTCTTGCATGATAGTGGCATGGAACGGAAGAGAGGGGTAGGATAGGCTGTAAATGTAGTAAGGTGAGAAGCTGACTAAATCAGAAGCTGTCTTACTGAACGTAGTGGAAACAAACTGTTCTTAGGCATAGAACAATTGCAGTTTATCATTGCCGCTTAAGTATAAGCCTGCTTCCCCTTATGAGCGAAGTATGACCCATGAATCATGACGAGGCGGCATCTGCTTTGAGTCCTGATGGTGGAGGAAATTTCAACGACTGTATTTGTCAGGAAAGAGCAGACGCTGGTATCGATGTCCTCATCGTCCGATTGTATACGAAGAATAGTCTCAAGCCTCTTCCATCCCCTGCTGAGAAGATCGCAGGTGACCGGAATGTAGCAGCGAGTGGGATATGCACTGTGACGAGCCCTAGAACGGAACAGTACACAATTTACTAAAAATATTGTAAAGCGCGCAGTCACTGCAACATTGTAACTGTGATGAGGTTCAGCGTACTGGTAATTCTTGAATCATGTGGGTCAGATTCCTTACATGTGTCGCCATGATATTAAAAACTGCTATATAAATAGTTTTTTTTATACTGGTACTGTATATGCAATTGCTGAAATTTGATTGTTTTGAATTATGAAGTACATTGCGTTTTGTTCAGTTATACGAGGTGCACCCAATAAGTAATGAAACACTTTTTTTCTGAAAGCAACTAGGTTTTATTCAGGATTTCAATACACAATATTATTTCCCACTTTTTTGGTTGATGATGATGAAGAGGTCCCCTGCTCCGAGGAGCGTAGGGGACGATGCGGGAGACCCTCACCGACTACTAGCCAAGTTCCTGGCGGAGCTGGTTTGCCATTGCCTTCCTCCGGCCGTAATGGGGCTGAATGATGACGATGATGACGGCACAACAACGCCCAGTCATCTCGAGGCAGGGAAAATCCCTGACCCCGCCGGGAATCGAACCCGGGACCCCATGTGCGGGAAGCGAGAACGCTACCGCAAAACCCTATCTTTCAACATAATTTTCGTTCAACGCGATCGCCTTACACCACTTTACGAGTACTGGGAGGGCATATATGCCCGTATGATGCCATTCTACTGTGTCGACGTCGGAGGCATCATCCACATACTCCTTCCCGCGAAATGCATCATTCATTGGGCCAAAAAGATGGAAATCGAAAGATGCGAGATACGATCTGCAGGGTGGCTGAGTAAGTACAGTCCCCTTCAATGTTGTGAGCTCCTCTAGGGTCCGCAGACTTGTGTGAGGTCTTCCGTTGTCATGGAGAAGGAGAAGTACGTTGGCCTTTTTGTGACGACGAACACGCTGAAGTCGTTTCTTAAATTTTCTCAGGGTAGTACAATACACTTCAGAGTTGATCGTTGCACCATGAGGGAGGACACCGAACACAATAACCCCTTGAGATTCCCAGAAGACCGAGGCTATGACTTTGCTAGCTGAGGGTGTGGCTTTGAACGTTTTCTTTGGAGGAGTGGTAGTGTGGTGCCACTTCAAAGATTGCTGTTTTGTTTCCAGTTCGAAGTAATGAACCCATCTGTCATCGCCTGTGACGATGTTCGACAAAAAATTGTCACGATCAGCCTCGTAACGCGTTAGCAATTACGTACAAATGGTCCTTCGTTGTTCTTCGTGGTCTTTGGTTAGGCGGCGAGGAACACAGGGGCACACACCTCCGAGTAACCTGAGGGACGAGTGTGCCAGTACTGCCAGCAGAGATGACCAGCTGTGCAGCGAGTTTTTTGATTATGATCCGTCGAGCTCCTCGGATGTATCAGCACGTTTCAACAATGCGGAAGACACAATTGTGTGCAGCCGGTCAGCACGCGGGAGATCAAACAAATTTGTACGACTTTGTTGCGATGGTGACAAACACATCGCCCAACGACTCATCGTGCTTTTGTTCACTGCCAACTCTCCGTAGACATTCTTCAAGCGACTGTTAATATCTACGATGCTGTGGTTTTCCGCCAAAAGAAAGCTAAAAACAGCTCGCTGCTTGCGACGCATCTCCGATACAGACACCATTTTGAAAGCTTCGAATAGCGTTGCCATCTATTGGAAGTTAATGGAACTATAAGGACTGAAGCGGGAATATTCCACGATATCCCACAACAAATTCATTATTTTTTTGAACCGAAACTGGCCGAGAAAAAAATGTGGTGCATTACTTGTTGAACGCCTATACGTACATCGTCAGTCGTAGCGTTTCCTGTCTTTCCTTCTTACAACGAGGATATGGTTCCTGTGCGCACATTTCGCTAAAATTTTTCCTTTTCGCATTGGTGCTGCAAATAAAATATAAATGAAAATGAGAGACCATAACGATGGAAAGCTAAAGACAGCACGACAATACTAACAACGAAGTCCAACAATAAGGCAATATTTTTCGGACGATGATTGATACAGGCTATGGAAGTGAGGGGAAAGGGTTGTTATCTCACTCCCTACCTAATCCCTCACAGACTTAATTTCTGGCTCCCTACGGTGAGTTGTTATAAATTAGCTGCATACTCATGTAGATATAATATGGATAAACGAGGGTTGTTACTTTCATAAAAAATGAATGTAAATTTAAAAATATAGAAATATATAAGAATTGTATAGACCACGATACAGAAGCAAGTGCTTGTGAATTAATAACGGACAATATAACGCTTGTTATTTTTACAGTGTACAGATCCACACAGGGTAATTTGAAAGTTTTCATGCTGTGTTGCGTGTAAGATGGAAAGAAGGAATTAGTCATTTGTAGCGATTTCAATTTCTTAGAATAATGTGACAGGAAAAGTGACCTAGGTACGTTATTAGCCATTTACAGTTTGGTTTGGTGTCAGGTATAAATTTCTCTTCTCGAATAGTTCACGATGGTAATAGTACACTGATACGTAACGTACTCCTACAACAAGAGTTAAAATGCACAGTTAGTCTACATAACTTAGCTACAAGTACAGTCCAGAAATACTCAGGTAAAACAGTAAGGACGATTAACGACCAACCAATGGAAAAAAGAAAAATAAAAGACTGGGCTGGAGCTTACGATGTGCCTAGCTCTAAATATTTCTGAGTGAGCTTGGAACTAATATTCAGAGCAGTTTTCCAAAGAAAATAATTAAGTGCAACACTAAGATGTCTTCAAAGAAACCTTGGACCACTACAGGCACTAAAGCACGTTCAGAACGAAAAAAGTGGATCTACGAAATAGCTAGAACAAGTAATGATCTCGAAGTACAGTACTGTCACATTTTTTTTAGAATAGTTGTAAAAAGTCCAGGAATACCCTAGATTGTCAACATTTGGTGGATCAAACAGTAAGATCAAGATGATACGGAATATACGGATCACATATCTCACAAAAGTGAGTCGTAATGAAATATCGCTAGTGTCATGTGGATATGAGTGCTTGCGTGCACAAGTTGATACTTGTATATTATTTTCCTTCTCTGTATTTAGAGCTTATCAGTTTCCTGTGCTGTATATAACCTATATGCTTATGGGTATGTATTTTATCACTTTTGTGAGATATGTGATGCTATTTTTCTCAGTTTTACCACGTAAGAATTTTTTGTTTGCTCCTTTCCAACGTGTTAGGGAAGAATCGGACCACAAAATTCTTAAAAGTCGGGGTGGAGGTTATGTAAGTTGGACGTCCATATCTTATATATATATTTTTTTGTTGTTGTTGTGGTCTTCAGTCCTGAAACTGGTTTGATGCAGCTCTCCATGCTACTCTATCCTGTGCAAGCTTCCTCATCTCCCAGTACCTACTGCAACCCACATCCTTCTGAATCTGCTTAGTGTAGTCATCTCTTGGTCTCCCTCTACGATTTTTACCCTCCACGCTGCCCTCCAATACTAAATTCGTGAGCCCTTGATGCCTCAGAACATGTCCTACCAACCGATCCCTTCTTCTGGTCAAGATGTGCCACAAACTTCTCTTCTCCCCAATCCGATTCAATACTTCCTCATTAGTTATGTGATCTACCCATCTAATCTTCAGCATTCTTCTGTAGCACCACATTTCGAAAGCTTCTATTCTCTTCTTGTCCAAACTATTTATCGTCCATGATTCACTTCCATACATGGCTACACTCCAAACAAATACTTTCAGAAATGACTTCCTGACACTTAAATCTATACTCGATATTAACAAACTTCTCTTCTTCAGAAACGCTTTTCTTGCCATTGCCAGTCTACATTTTATATTCTCTCTACTTCGACCATCATCAGTTATTTTGCTCCCCAAATAGCAAAACTCCGTTGCTACTTTAAGTGTCTCATTTCCTTATCTAATTCCCTCAGCATCATCCGACTTAATTCGACTACATTCTATTATCCTCGTTTTGATTTTGTTGATGGTCATCTTATATCCTCCTTTCAAGACACTATCCATTCCATTCAACTGCTCTTCCAAGTCCTTTGCTGTCTCTGACAAAATTACGATGTCATCGGCGAACCTCAAAGTTTTTATTTCTTCTCCATGGACTTTAATACCTACTCCGAATTTTTCTTTTGTTTCCTTCACTGCTTGCTCAGTATACAGATTGAATAACATCGGGGATAGACTACAGCCCTGTCTCACTCCCTTCCCCACCACTGCTACCCTTTCATGTCCCTCGACTCTTGTAACTGCCATCTGGTTTCTGTACAAATTGTAAATAGCCTTTCGCTCGCTGTATTTTACCTCTCCCACCTGCAGAATTTTAAAGAGAGTATTCCAGTCAACATTGTCAGAACCTTTCTCTAAGTCTACAAATGCTAGAAACGTAGGTTTGCCCTTCCTTACTCTAGCTTCTAAGATAAGTCGTAGGGTCAGTATTGCCTCACGTGTTCCAACATTTCTACGGAATCCAAACTGATCTTCCCTGAGGTCGGCTTCTACTAGTTCTTCCATTCGTCTGTAAAGAACTCGCGTTAGTATTTTGCAGCTGTGACTTATTAAACTGATAGTTCTGTAATTTTCACATCTGTCATCACCTGCTTTCTTTGGGATTGGAATTATAATATTCTTCTTGAAGTCTGAGGGTATTTCGCCTGTCTCATACATCTTGCTCACCAGTTGGTAGAGTTTTGTCAGGACTGGCTCTCCCAAGGCCGTCAGTAGTTTCAATGGAATGTTGTCTACTCCAGGAGTCTTGTTTCGACTCAGGTCTTTCAGTGCTCTGTCAAACTCTTCACGCAGTATCGTATCTCCCATTTCATCTTCATCTGCCTCCTCTTCCATTTCCGTAATATTGTCCTCAAGTACATCGCCCTTGTATAGACCCTCTATATACTCCTTCCACCTTTCTGCTTTCCCTTCTTTGGTTAGAACTGGGTTTCCATCTGAGCTCTTAATATTCATACAAGTGGTCCTCTTTTCTCCAAAGGTCTCTTTAATTTTCCTGTAGGCAGTATCTATCTTACCCCTAGTGAGATAAGCCTCTACATCCTTACATTTGTCCTCTAGCCATCCCTGCTTAGCCATTTTGCACTTCCTGTCGATGTCATTTTTGAGACGTTTGTATTCCTTTTTGCCTGCTTCATTTGCTGCATTTTTATATTTTCTCCTTTCATCAATTAAATTCAATATTTCTTCTGTTACCCAAGAATTTCTACTAGCCCTCGTCTTTTTACCTACTTGATCCTCTACTGCCTTCACTACTTCATCCCTCAAAGCTACCCATTCTTCTTCTATTGTATTTCTTTCCCCCATTCCTGTCAATTGCTCCCTTATGCTCTCCTTGAAACTTCGTACAACCTCTGGTTCTTTTAGTTTATCCAGGTCCCATCTCCTTAAATTCCCACCTTTTTGCAGTTTCTTCAGTTTTAATCTACAGGTCATAACCAACAGATTGTGGTCAGAGTCCACATCTGCCCCTGGAAATGTCTTACAATTTAAAACCTGGTTCCTAAATCTCTGTCTTACCATTATATAATCTATCTGATACCTTTTAGTATCTCCAGGGTTCTTCCATGTATACAGCCTTCTTTTATGATTCTTGAACCAAGTGTTACCTATGATTAAGTTGTGCTCTGTGCAAAATTCTACCAGGCGGCTTCCTCTTTCATTTTTTTGCCCCAGTCCATATTCACCTACTACGTTTCCTTCTCTCCCTTTTCCTACTACCGAATTCCAGTCACCCATGACTATTAAATTTTCGTCATCCTTCACTATCTGAATAATTTCTTTTATTTGATCATACATTTCTTCAATTTCTTTGTCATCTGCAGAGCTAGTTGGCATATAAACTTGTACTACTGTAGTAGGTGTGGGCTTCGTATCTATCTTGGCCACAATAATGCGTTCACTATGTTGTTTGTAGTAGCTTACCCGCATTCCTATTTTCCTATTCATTATTAAACCTACTCCTGCATTACCCCTATTTGATTTTGTGTTTATAACCCTGTAATCACCTGACCAGAAGTCTTGTTCCTCCTGCCACCGAACTTCACTAATTCCCACTATATCTAACTTTAACCTATCCATTTCCCTTTTTAAATTTTCTAACCTACCTGCCCAATTAAGGGATCTGACATTCCACGCTCCGATCCGTAGAACGCCGGTTTTCTTTCTCCTGATAACGACATCCTCCTGAGTAGTCCCCTGCCCGGAGATCCGAATGGGGGGACTATTTTACCTCCGGAATATTTTACCCAAGAGGATGCCATCATCATTTAATCATACAGTAAAGCTGCATGCCCTCGGGAAAAATTACGGCTGTAGTTTCCCCTTGCTTTCAGCCGTTCGCAGTTCCAGCACAGCAAGGCTGTTTTGGTTATTGTTACAAGGCCAGATCAGTCAATCATCCAGACTGTTGCCCCTGCAACTACTGAAAAGGCTGCTGTCCCTCTTCAGGAACCACACGTTTGTCTGGCCTCTCAACAGATACCCCTCCGTTGTGGTTGCACCTACGGTACGGCTATCTGCATCGCTGAGGCACGCAAGCCTCCCCACCAGCGGCAAGGTCCATGGTTCATGGGGATATATATATATATATATATATATATATATATATATATATATATATATATATATATATAATTATTATCACGTGTGGTAGCAAACGAAAAGTTGTTGGTGTTGTTGGATGCAGCCTGGCATGAAGCAAAGCCACACATGAAGAGAGGTCGCGTCCTGCCCTGACTGTGCTAGTGGCGCCAGAGGAGATTTTTGTGTTAACCAAGGATTTTTGGTAATTTGCCTTTTTGCTGAGTGCAGTTGCTGCCTGCTTGCACACATTAGAGGGATTTTATCAGATCTGTGTATGTATACATTGAAAGTAATATTCTTATCTTTTTTATGATTAGATACATGATTTTTGCTAATCAAACTGAAGAAGGAAAAGAAAGGTGGGAGTAAAGTTTGTCAGTGTGTAAATCGTCAGTTTTCAGAATATAGTAAATTAAAAGTTTTTATTGATTCCTTTCATTTGTTACGTCACTTAAGGCTAATTGACTAAAGCCTTCCTGAACATTTCTTGTATAAGAAAGAAAAAGGGGAGTAGTTGCATCAGGAATTGCGACCATACATTGCACTCTGCATGGATCACAGTATTTCTTTCGAATTATTTTAGTATGTTGCTGGTTGCAAAACATTCATGCAGCTGCAGTGGCAAGGCTAGGTAGGTTGTCTCCTGTGTGCCGAAGCATTGCAGTTAGGAGATGTTAGAGAACAGTTTAAAACCGCAGTCAGATACAAGAGAATTCATTTTTCATGATTTATGGAAAGATTAGTTAATTTCCTTTTTTGTCAGGATACTGACATTTCCGATAGCAGGAAGTTTCAGAAAATGTTTGATATGTCGGAATAACGGTTTTCATAATAAAAGTTGCATGACTAAATGTCAGATTTTATGATAACGATGATAAAGTTTCACTAGATAGCTCAGCAGTTTTTAGACAAAAAGTATAAATAACGATAATATTGTCAGAGATAAAGTTTTACAAATTTCTATGTGTCTGTCGTCATAATAATAATTTTTGGTTGTAAAACTTTCAGTTTGGCCCACTGAATTTGAGCAGTGCACTGCAGTTGCGCGGTAGTCGACTCCAAATGACCATTGCGTGCATTTATATTCACAACGTTTGCTCAGAAGTTGTTTACGATGGACTTGTATTTACTGACAGTAACAACCGTTTGTCATCGACAAGGCGTGACGCTTGTCACAGGTTCTGTCGGTTCATTTAGTAAGCGCGAAAGTGTCGCGAAGATGTTCAGCCACCTCCTGTGGAAGACAGTGCAAGAGAAGCGTTCTGAGTCACAGTGTGGTTCCCAGTATATTTCGCAAAAAAATCATAAAAGTAAAATTCGATGTCACTCAGATGCTTGCCAACATCCTTTCTTCCCGCGAACCATTCGCGACTAGAACAGGAAAAGAGGGAACTGACAGTGACAGGCGAAGTATCCTCGGCCACACACCATAGGGTCACTTGCCGAATGTCGATAGACTGGGTGATTCAGCTGCCCCTACTGGTGGATTTTATGCAATCTGCAACGTCTTCAAATACCGCGCACAAGATTTTCATTTTCTCTCGCTCACTGCGCAAACTGTTAGTCCTACAGAAAGAAAATGAGCAAGACCTTTTTGCAGGAAATTTAATGTAGATAAATTTTATAGTTGGAGGCGTAAAATTTAACTGCATTACATTTACTGCAAAAAGGTCCTGTTCATTTTTTCTACTAAACTAACAGTTCGCGTGAAGCGAGCGAGAGAATATGAAAATCATGCACGGCTTTGGAGGTTGCATGAAACCCATCGATCGGGCCTGCTGAAACACCCATAATATGTATATGTAGCTGTTTTTGCGCCATGTTACTTGACTAAGCTTGGGTCACCATTCCTTCTAGTCATGTCGGACAGTCTACGTTGATACTCCAATAAACCAGGCAACGTCACTTAAGATGTACTCATCGTACGTCCAAACGTGTTAAATCCCTTCTGCTACTCAGTCACATCTCCACGTCGACCATCTTACTACTATGATTTCAGAAAGCGAATCTCGGGTGCACATCACTCCACTGCCACGACAAATGTCAACTGTGGAGAGTGCTATGACCATCTGGTACTGCTCCAAAGCGAGCAGTGTATGTGGGGGTGGCTAGTACTTTGTCCTGTAAGCTAGGAATGACAGCAAATGCTTCTTTAACTGTACAGGGCTATTTCAAGGTGTCCTGTCATTAAGGATAGTGGCTACTCACACCATAATGCGTGAGACTGCTGATGCACGTCGCTACCAGATTTTATCTGGCTGTTGCTGCTCTTTCTGTCGGCGCTCCAGTAACAAAATGACCGTTTGTGACATTCAGCATTACCCACACTGATTATTAAACACAGTTTCGCTCCATCATCTTCCCTGTCCATCTTATGACAAACTATCGGAGCTCCAGTATACAGGGACAGGCATCTTAGACCTTAGCCATGTGAGCAGCGCTGTTTTTCATTTCCTCAATTACAGAATACGATTCCCGGTTGTTCTAGCTGACACTCTGGATGCAAAATTGGTCATCATTTGTGCTGTAACTGGTAGAATAATTAGATGTTTAATGTCCTGAATTGCAAGCTCCACTATCAATATTTCCTTCTTCTACTGGGTGGTTGTAATTAAAGTGCAGCTACTCACGTAGATTAATGGCCAGCTGTAATCATCGTATGGCAGCAAAACTTGCTAGATACGCTCATGTGTTAATAGGAACTGATTTACGCTGGAGAAAATTATCTCCAATTTTGGCCACCATGTGCAAGTCTGGCGCTGTGCACTGTTTGTATGACAGTATCACCTCCACATCGTCATTTGACAAGCTATAACGAGAGTAAAGAGTATGGCTATCGAGAAGAGAAACCGTGCACTGTTTGTGAAATGGTCAGAGTAGAAGGCAGATGTCATTAAATGGTTTAAAGAAGATGACACTGAAATTCGAAAACAGTGGTGAGTTCGGTGTGGCACCTGGAAAAGGAAGGCGTCATATCCCCGCAGAAGTTATTGACAAGGCTGCTGTTGATGTGACTGACCATGCAGCAAGTGCTCCACGTAGTATTAATAATTAATGTACAGTAATGAAAGCCCGGGAATACATTTTTCTATGTAAAATATTTACTTAATTGAAGTTGCAAGATAACATGTTAATGTAAGATAAACCATTGCAAATGTGAAATGCTGATACATGAATAACCTGCCTGAATGTTGAATACAGGGATGCAAACGTGGATGCATTGTGTTGTACAGGTCAGTTTGTGGGATGGAGTCCCAAGCGTATTGCACTTGGTCAGTCAATACAGGGACGGTTAATACTGGTTATGGGTGACTGCGGAGCTATCGTCCGATGATGTCGCATATGAGATCGTTGGAGTCAGACCTGGTGATCGAGCAGGCTAAGGCAACATGCGGTATGTGGCGAGCGTTATTCTATTGGGAAACATCACTTGGAGTGCTGTTCGTAAATGGCAGCACAGCAATTCGAACCACCATACTGACACACAGTTTGGCAGTCAGGGTGTATGGGATAACGACGAGAGTGCTCCTACTATCATACGAGATCACACCCCAGGCCATAACTCCAGGTGAAGGTCCAGTGTGTTTAAACACACAGACAAGTTGGGGGAAGGTCCTCAACTGGCCTACTTCTAACCACAGGCACTGAGACAGAGTCAGGTATCATCAGTAAACACAACAGACCTCGACGCTGCACTCCAATGACGTCTCAATTGACACCACTGAAATGGCAAGTGGCGGTGGTTTGGGGTCAGTGGAACGCACGCTGCAGGGTCACTGTGGAGCGAAATGCTGCTCAAACTGCCGCTGCAGGTGCAGTAGGTGCACCAGAGCAATACAACGAACACGGTGGTCTTTCCTCTCCGTAGTGCCATATGGTCGACCAGAGCCGGTTTTCCTGTAACCATACTTTCTCGTGACCACCGCTAGCAGCAATGATGTACAGTGGTTACTTTCCTGCAAATCTTTCTCTGTACCGCAGAAGGAACATCCAGCTTCTAGTAGCTCTATTACACGGCCTCGTTCAGACAAAAGTGAGATATTGATAATGGCGTGTTTGTCGCCTTATACATGACTAACACTAAGTTATCCCTTCCATTACCAAAGTTAACTAACGCTCACGATCGTTATAGCGTATATCTAAAGCAAACCTGATTTGCAGCCCCATAGTGACGCCTTTAGCGCCACTCTCATACGGCTGGCACGAAATTTGAATAGACATCTTTCAGATGTAGAAACATGCCTACCAACTTTCGTTTATGTCGCACAAGTCGTCCTTGGTGTTGCGATTTTTTTTTGGGTCAGTGTACATTAGGAATCAATAGTTAATGTCCCTAGTTTCCCAAACAGGGAACTGCAGTATCTTTTTGAATTCACACAGCAAATAATTCTTATTATACGTCTTTGGACTCGGATAACTTTAGTTTGGCTTGAGAAGTCATCCAAAGTCCGCCCACGGTAGCTGAGTGCCGGCACGGTAGCTCAGCGCGTTCGGTCAGAGAGCTGGTTGGCCTCTGTAATAAAAAAAAAACTGAGTGAAACGATCAACAAAACGAACTTGACCGGATGTCATGTGACGTCTGCAACGAACAAAAACACAACGATTAACAACGAACAAATTGGACAAAAAAAAGAGTGGTCAGCGCGATAGAATGTCAATCCAAAGAGCCCGGGTTCGATTCCCGGCTAGGTCGGAGATTTTCTCCGCTCCAGGACTGGGTGTCGTGTTGTCCTAATCATCATCATTTCATCCCCATCGACGCGCAAGCCGCCGAAGTGGCGTCAAATCGAAAGACTTGCACACGGCGAACGGTCTACTCGACGGGAGGCCCTAGTCACACGACGTATAGTCACCCCCCCAAAAATAATTCCATTTTCGTTAGGGCAAGTACTCATGAGACAATTAAATGTGAAACTGTCTTATATGTAACGAGTTGGACCCTCCTGTTCCCTTTGGCGAATTCGTTGATTATTAAATCGTAAAACTAAGGTTCAGGACTCATCTGTTGGAGAAGATCTTCTCAGTTGATAATAGAAATAAATTTGTAAGCTGTTCTTGAGTCTGTGAACCACAAATGTAGCTTTCTGTCCTTTTAGGATCGCTAAAATTCATGACGCTGTGGTTGCTGGGTGCGTAAATCTGCGGTTGTTTGATGATGATGCTGTGATGTACAGTAAGTGTCGACGATGATACAAGATGATTTAGACAAAATCACGAACTAATGTCATCCTGATGCACCTAAATGTAGAAAAATGTAAATTAATGCGGATGAGCAGCAAAAGCAAATCTGTAATCTTCGAATATAGCATTAGTAGTGTCCTGCTTGACACATTCACGTCGTATAAATATCTGGGCGTAACGTTGCAAGGCGATGTGAAATGGAACGAGCGTGTGGAGATTGTGGCAGGGAATGCGAATGTTCGACGTCGGTTTTTTGGGAGTGTGGTTCACATGTAAAGGAGACGGCATGTAGAATGCTGGTGCGGCCTGTTCTTGAGTACTGCTCGAGTGTTTGGGATCCTTACTAGGACGGCTAAAAGATAGACATGAAGCAATGCAAAGGCGCGCTGCTATATTTTTTACCGGTAAGTTGGAACAACACAAAAGTATTACGGTGACGCTTTCGGAACTCAATTGGGAACCCCGGAGGAAATGCACTTCCTTTTCCAAGAACAATGTTCAGAAAATCGAACCGGCATTTGAAGCTGACTTCAGGATTCAACAGCGCCGGCCGCGGTGGTCTCGCGGTTCTAGGCGCGCAGTCCGGAACCGTGCGACTGCTACGGTCGCAGGTTCGAATCCTGCCTCGGGCATGGATGTGTGTGGCGTCCTTAGGTTAGTTAGGTTTAGGTAGTTCTAAGTTCTAGGGGACTGAAGACCACAGCAGTTGAGTCCCATAGTGCTCAGAGCCATTTGAACCATGTGATTCAACAGCCACCAGCATACACTTCGCGTAAGGACTACGAAGATAAGATAAAAGAAATTACGACCTATACGAAGGCATACAGACAGTCGTTCTCCCCCCGCTCTGTTCTCGAGTGAAACAGGGAAGGTAATCACTAGTACTGGTACAGGGTACCCTCCGTCACGCACCATACGATGGATTGCTTGTTATGTATGTAGATGAAGTGGAACTTAGAAACTCTGAGGGCAAACGGAAGGCATGTTTCGCTACATCTGTCCTCCACGTAGCATGTCAGTTTTGAATGTGTGCCGTGTGGGACACTGTAACACTATTTGTGCACTGTTTATATGTTTTTAGGTAAGCACAGAAATGAAAGAAATTGAAAGCAAGATGTTAACTCGGGAAATTTCCTTATCACGAACTGTATGCCATCATGAACCTTCCTGTAGTGAGATGGTTTGTGTGACTCAGCATTGAAGGTCTGCAGCTCGTGGTCTAGCGGCTAGCGTTGCTGCATCACGGGGTCCCAGGTTCGATTCCCGGCCAGGATGCGGATTTTTCTCTGCCGGGGGACTGGGTGTTGCGTTGTCCTCATCATTTCTTCTTCATCATCATCATAATTCGTGACAGTGCTACACTGGACTGTGTACAAAAATTGAGACTGGACGGATGCTGATGACCACGCAGTTGAGCGTTTAGAGCCGCCGTTGTGGCCGAGCGGTTCTAGGCTGGTGGACTGATGACCTCAGAAGTTAAGTCCCGTAGCGCTAAGAGCCATCTGAACCATTTTTGAGCGCCTCAGAAACAAACCTAACATCGTCTCAGCGTTGAAGGTAGCAGTACCATGGGTACATCCGTATCGATGGAGTAACTGTGGAAATCCTGTCTAACATGTAGTTCCTGAAGAGGGACTGAAGCCTTTCAGTAGTTATAGGGACAACAGTTTGGAAGACTGAGTGCTTTGGTTTTGTAACGTTAAACTTTATGGTCTTGCTATGTCGATAATGAGAACAGATAAAAGCAATGGGAATCTGCAGTCATTATACAGGATGTCCAAGAAGGAATGGTCAGTATTCAGGAATATAGCAGGAAGGCTCATATGTCCTAAATGGAATAGCTTCCTAGATAGGACTCGTTTAATGTACATTTGGTTTTGGGATAGTGGCACGCACATATGTATTTTACCTACCCAATCTTTTCGATGTTTTGTTTTAGTCCATCCTACCTCCTTGCTTTAAATCTGTTTGCTCGGGTCGTTTTTCTGCCATTCATCTAGCCCGTTCAACGCTCAGTTGCTCATGGTATGTTTTGAGTGAAGTAGTACGAGGGATTCAGAGTGTATCAGAGAGAAGAATCGGTTAACTGTGATTGTACACACACTGACTAAAATACAACACATTTACAGTAATGAAGAGTACGCAGATAAGGTGTAAATTTGTGGCTTCTGGGTCAGTAGTGCTCCTGCTGCTGTCGAAGAATACCGTCGGTGTTTTACGACACGTCGAAATTCCTGATAGTAGGGTGTTTACCAGAGTTTTGAGCACATCGTATTGTTTCCGTAGTCCTCTCAGCTTGTAATTCAGCAACATGTGTGCAGGAACAGCAAAACATTGTTGAAATTGTGCACGATATTCTACTACCAATACACGGCGATTTTCTGGACTTATCAGTGTCCCACGAACACGTGTATTGCATGAGGAAAACCTATACTTATTTCACAGACAGCGTTTCACAATCTTCGCATAGGCGACTGTACCAAATGGGTTGAATTTTGTCACTGTTTATGTGTGAATCGTCATTTGTTTCCATTAATACACTGAGGTGGCAAAGGTCACGGGATATCTCCTAACACCGTGTCGGACATCCTTTTGCCCAGCTTAGTACACCTCGACGTAGCATAGACTCAACAAGCCGTTGGAAGTCCCCTGAAGACTGCCCCTATAATCGTTCATATTTGCGAAAGTGTTTCCAGAGCAGCATACAGTGCACGAACTGACCTATCGAACGTGTCCCATGAATCTTCGATGGGTGGCCAAAACATTCGCTCGAACTGTCCAGAATGTTCTTCAAACCAGTCACGAGCAACTGTGGCCCAGTGACACAGCGCATTATAACGCACATAAATTCCATCGTTGTTTGAGAACATGAATCCCATGAATGGCTGCACATGGTCTCCAAGTAGCATCAAACATAACCATTTCCTGTCAGTCATCGGTTCAGCTGGACCAGAGGACACAGCCCATCCCATGTAAACACAGTCCACACCATTATGGAGCCACCGCCGGCCAGCACAGAGCCTTGTTGACAACCTAGGTCCGTGTCTTCGTGGTGTGTGCGCTACACTCGAACCCTCCAGACAGCTCTTACAACTTAAATCGGTACTCATCTGACCAGCCCATGGTTTTCCAGTCGTCTACGGTCCAACCGATATGGCCACGAGACCAGGAGAGGCGCTGTACGTCATGTGCTGGTAGCAAAGGCACTCGCGACGGTCGCCTGCTGCCTTAGCCCATTAACGCCAAAGTACGTCGCACTGTCCTAACGGATACACCAGTCGTACTTCCCACATTAAATTCTGCGGTTTTTTTCACACACTTTTGCTCGTGTGTTAGCACTAACAGCTCTGCCCAAACGTTGCTGCTCTCGGTCGTTAAATGAAGGCCATCGACCCTTGTGTTGCCTGTGCTGAGAGGTAATGACTGAAAACTGGTATTCTCGTCACGCTCTTGAAACTATGGATCCCGGAATAGTTAATTCCACAACGATTTCCGAAATGGAATGTCCTATGCATCTGGCTCCAACTACCATTCCGCGTTCAAAATATGTTAATTCCCCTCATGCGGTCAGAATCACGTCGGACGGTTTTTCGCATGAATCACGTGAATACAAATCACAGGGCCGCCAATGAAGTGCGCTTTTATGCCTTATGTACGCGATGCTATCGCCATCTCTATATCTGCATATCTCTATTCCATGACTCGTCGCCTCAGTGTACTATTCACTGAGGAAGCCACGTTCACACAGAATGGAATCAACAACACACGTAATAGTCGTCGCTGCTCGTATGAAAATCTGCACGCGACATTGAAAACCAATTTCCTAGTTCGGTTTTTTGATCAACGTTTGGTGCGGCTTGATCGGTAACACGTTGATTGGTCCAGTCATTTTTGAAGAGCGAATGACGGGACCGAATTACTTGCATTGTTTTGGAATATTCTTTTGTTGGACACCTTGAGGACGTTCCTTTGGCCACGCGGACTGCAAAGTACTTCCACCACGAAGGAGCTCCTCCACAATTTACCAGATGTGTGAGGGAGCATCTCAATCGCGATTACCCTAATCACTGAACTGGTCGTAATAATGCAATTAACTGGGCACCAAATTCGTCAGACATTACGCCATTAGATTTTTTATATGGTGTTGAAGGAAGTCTAAAGTGTATAAACGGAAGGGTAATACGCGAGGTGAACTGATTGGTCGCATCATGTACGCTGCTGCCCTCATTAGGGAACATCCAGAGGCACTCAGGCAAACAACAAAACATGTTCTCCCAAGAGGACATAAATGCATCGAAGTTGACTGTGGGACATTCAAACATTTATTGTGGAGTGTGTAACAACTATAATGAGATGTGTACGGCAATGCTTAGAAGTGAATGTCTCGATTGATACGTTATAAAACGCATGCTGTAATGTTTAGTAGCTGTTGTACATGTGTAAGCCTGACAATGAATTTAAAAATATAGAAAATAAATAACAGTGTACATTAAATGTGTTCTATAATGGAAGCCATTCTAAGTAGGGACATCGTCCATATGAAGCTGATAGTTCTTGTCACACTATTAATTTCTCCATATCTGGCAGATGCTGAGGCCGCAGATGCTTTCTTCTAGAAATTTTCTCACACGACAGGTTTCGGCCTTTATACTAGGCCATTATCAAGTGTATAAAAACGTACAGTACAAGAGGACAAGTAATACACAGCTGATGTTATGCTGTAGAGAAGCAAATTCAAATTATAAAAACAATAGAGCTCAAGGGGATTTAAAAAGTTTCGCGCCCAATGACGTCATCAGAAAAATGGGTGTGTCGTAATTATAAAATATGTAAAATCCAATACTTTAAAACTGTTTCCATGGTTTAGCGTAAAAAGAATTACCTGATGTGTTTCAAAATTACATAATTTTTTCAGATAAAATGCTAATAGTAGATGGAAAAACATCAAAAGTCAAGTAGATTTAAGGACGTTTTGCGCTCATTGACGTCATGAGAAAAATTGCCACGTCGTAATTTTAAAAAATAACAATCTGAAGAACAGTTAACATGCTTAGCTTAAAAGAGTTATAGTTTGACATATTTCAGATTTACAACTGCATGTTTTTCAATTAAAAGCTGAGAATAATTGTTTGGAATTAATAAAAGTGTAAAACAGTTTCAAATGAACGAGATGTCGAATTCGAGAGTAAAGGTATGCCCTCTGAGGAGTAAAATTTGAGCCATCGGAAACTGTTGACGACTCTAACGTGGCGTGGACGCATCGTCGACTGCTTACAAAAGTACCCGTATGTTTACAGACAACTAGGTACAGCTGTTTTAAAGGAAACCGTCAATAACTGGACGGGAGGTATACAAAAAATTTACGCTATT
Source organism: Schistocerca gregaria (assembly GCF_023897955.1). Lineage (NCBI taxonomy): Eukaryota > Metazoa > Arthropoda > Insecta > Orthoptera > Acrididae > Schistocerca > Schistocerca gregaria. The sequence continues at coordinate 955,853,389 of NC_064921.1, forward strand.
ATCATTTCTCTGAATATCGATCATTCCTGCTGGGGCACCCTGTATTTCCTGAGCAAATGCTGCTCTGCTGCATCGTTTAACGGTTGTTGACGGTTCCACACCTGAACTTTAATTTTTTTCTCTCTTTCTTTGTTACTACTTTTGGAGCCACAGACCCATTCTCAGGCTCTTCAGATCGCTGTATCAGTCATCAGAAATTTTTTGAGAAAATATTCCTAAAGTAAAGAGTTTCCCATTCTCATCGCCGGGCAGGGACTGCTCAGAAGGATGTAATCAGAAAAATAAATCTCGCGTTGTACGGGACGAGCGTGGCACGTTAGAACCATTTGTCGGATAGGTAGGTTAGAGATTTTGGAAGCTAGGATAGGGTGATGTTAGATGTAGTGGGAATCAATGAAGTGCGATAACAGGAACAACTCGATTTCCGATCAAGTGAACATGGGGTTAGGAACACGAAATCAAATAGGGGTAAAACAGCGGTAGGTCTGGGAATAGGAATACGTGTGAGCATGTATGATCAGCATAATTCATATAGAAGACAGACACAAAGCCAACATTTATAGCAGTAACACAAGTTTATTTTTCTACAAGTTGTGCAAACGATGAAGAGATTGAAAAAAGGTTCAGTAGAAAACATTAGATAACACAGGAGATATTACATTTGACTGGTGAAAGGGGAAAATAGAAAAATGCAACAAATTAAGAAGATAGAAGGGAATTCAGATATGGAAAAAATGAGATGAAAAGAAATTGCTAAATGGTAATCAGAAGTGTTGAGAGCAAATATGAAACGTGATAGAACAGAGGAACAGTACGGGAAAGACAGATCCGGCGTGTAGTAGCATCTTACACTTCAGATGCAATGAAGGAAGGCTCAAAGGCGAAAGGGAAGACGTTTGTGACACCTTGTGGCGGGCTAGTGGTTGCAGAACTCTTGTTTTTGTATTACGATCTGATCAAACTCCACAGAAGATGTGTCGCTGAAGTACACTCTTCGCAGTGCCACAGGAAATGTTTTTAGCCACTTAAAAAAAAAAAAAGACTTCGTCATCATTCGGAAAGTATAAGCGGGTAATTTTTTCAAAGAATACACTGACAATTGACTGTATATTTATGTATATTTCATGTGTACCATCTAGATTTCGCCTTTCTCGCGATTACACTGGCCAGCAATGAAAACGTTTCGGGCTCAAAAATAGTCAATTCCTATGTATTTCCATCTGCTGAATAAAAAAATCACCATAAAAATGACAGATTAGCTCTTGCTTGGGAGATAAAGTGACATCTCATTTTCATAGTCAACATTTTCAGTTTGGGGGAAACTTTGCTTTCGGAGATGGCACATCTGTCCAATAACAAAACACAAAGGCTCTTAATCTGTTTCTAAGTTATAAACATAGACACTGTTGCTGTGACTATGAGTTTTATATAGTTTCTGCTATAATTAGGGCGGAATTTCTGGTTTGGGAGTGCTTTTGTAGTGTAGTGTAGTGTAGCTACGAAAATGTGTGAATAAGGTGAATAATTTTTGTTACATCTGTCGTGAAATAATATTTTCCTCATAGAAACACAATCTCTCCTCTCTTTTGAAGACTGCATATCAGGATTATTTCGGTGTAAAAGCAGGGGACTAGGATAAGTTTTGGGCTCCACATATATGTTGCAATGCATGTTCGTTTACACTGCGAGAATGGCTGAAAAATAAACGATCTATGGCTGTTGCTGTGCCTATGGTTTGGCGGGATCCTACAAACCATACAGATTACTGCTATTTCTGCTTGACTCCACCTATAAAGACAGGATTGTCTATGAAGAAGAGAAGAACGCTTCAGTACCCGAATCTTCGCTCTGCTAATCGACTCATTCCCCTTTCAGTTAGTATACGTTGCTGTGTTTGAAGTAGAAAATGAAGACAGTGTGGAACAAGAAGAAGAACCAAACAAGCCTTCCACAACCCATGACCCTGATTTTGAGAGAAAAGATGATAAACTGGTCAGACAGAGTCAAGCTGAGTTGAGTGATCTCATTAGAAACACTGAGATCTCAAAAGTGAAGGCAGAAATTCTTGGGTCTCGACTACAACAATGGAATCTTCTCGAAAGTGATATCACTGTCTCACAGTAGAGAAAATGTCGTATGGAACTGCTTCCCTTTTTGCAGAAGAAAAACAATCTTATTGTTTGCTGCGCATATATGGCTTAATGAAGTCTTTGAATCTGAACCGTGATCCAGCTGAATGGAGGCTATTCATAGGCTCTTACAAGCTTAGTTTCAAACCTGTGTTACTTCTCAATGCCAAATGCCATCCTTCTATTCCTGTTGGTCATGCAGTTCACACGAAGGAGGCATATGAAATTATGACAGTCCTCTTGGACTTAGTCAAATATCATGAACACAAGGGGAAATCTGTAGTTATCTAAAAGTCATTGCCATACTCTTAGGAATGCAACTGGGATACACAAAAAATTGGTGCTTCTAATGTATGTGGGATAGGAAATCGCATTATATTAAAGCAGACTGGCCTGCAAGAAATCTTAAACCTAGCGAAAAAAATGTCTTTGCCGAGCTCCTCGTGGACCCGAAAGATGTTCTTCTTCCACCTGTGCATATCAAGCTGTGTCTGATGAAAAATGTTGTCAAAGGTATGGACTAAGAAGAACGAGCCTTTAAGGACATAAGAGAGAAATTTCCGAAATTAAGGAAGATATTTTTATCGGGCCACAAATTCGAGAAGTTGTAAAGGATCCTGCATTGACCAAGTTTTGGAGGGGAAAGAAAAGGATGCTTGGGAAGCCTTCAAGGTAGTTGCTCGTGGATTTTTAAGCAACAAAAGAGGTGATAACAACACTTAGTTGGTGACAGCCCTCCTGTAAAAATACCAAAACTTGGATGCAACATGTCCCTTAAAATCATTTTCTCTTCTCCCACCAAGACTTTTTCTCGTAGTTTTGGAGCTGTCGGTGATAAACATGGGGAAAGATTCCATCAGGACCTTTCCTTTATGGAAAAAAGATATCAGGGCCACTGGACTGAAGCAATGCTTGCGGATTACTGTTGCTCTTTGTGTAGGGTTGCTCCAGAACTCCGTTGCAAGAGGCAAGCTAAAAGACGACGATCTCACGCAGCCAACACATGATTATTTTCAGATCCAACCATCTGCGAGGTATTCTTCCAGCAATTTAGAGCTCTTAAAATGTAACTACCATTTAGAAAAATTCAAATACACTTTCAATGTTGTTAGCATATGTAATTAAAATGTATCTTATTGTCCTGATTCGCTAGTACTTCCACCTAGTGTGTATCACAGAAAATAGTGCTAAGGAAAATTTTTCATTGACAAATTGGTTTTTCTCGACCCAAAATTAGTGAGAACTTACTCATGAAATGCAGGAAACATTCAAAAATTGTTATTTTGTTGGCCAGTGTTATCGAGTACAATGACGTTACACTATTAACGTATTTGGCTGTGAACGGTGTAAAATGACACTATTCCACGCCTTTATCAAGTACAATTTTCATAGAATCTTAACATAATTTTGACGTGTTCTGCACAGGATGACTAAGAACACTGTACTCCATAATGCCGTGAAATAATGTCATCCTGCACAGTACACGAATGGAAAAACTGGTAGAAGCCGACCTAGGCGAAGATCAGTTTGGATTCCGCAGAAATGTTGGAACACGTGAGGCAATACTAAGTTTACGACTTATCTTAGAAGAAAAATTAAGAAAAGGCAAACCTACGTTTCTAGCATTTGTAGACTTAGAGAAAGCTTTTGACAATGTTGACTGGAATACTCTTTTTCAGATTCTAAAGGTTGCAGGGGTAAAATACAGGGAGCGAAAGGCTATTTACAATTTGTACAGAAACCAGATGGCAGTCATAAGAGTCGAGGGGCATGAAAGGGAAGCAGTGGTTGGGAAAGGAGTGAGACAGGGTTGTAGCCTCTCCCCGATGTTATTCAATCTGTATATTGAGCAAGCAGTAAACGAAACAAAAGAAAAATTCGGTGTAGGTGTTAAAGTCCATGGGGAAGAAATAAAAATGTTGAGGTTCGCCGATGACATTGTAAGTCTGTCAGAGACAGCAAAGGACTTGGAAGAGTATTGGAACGGAATGGACAGTGTCTTGAAAGGAGGAAATAAGATGAACATCAACAAAAGCAAAACGAGGATAATGGAATGTAGTCTAATTAAGTCGGGTGATGCTGAGGGAATTTGATTAGGAAATGAGACACTTAAAGTAGTAAAGGAGTTTTGCTATTTGGGGAGCAAAATAACTGATGATGGTCGAAGTAGAGAGGATATAAAATGTAGACTGGCAATGGCAAGGAAAGAATTTCTAAAGAAGAGAAATTTGTTAACATAGAGTATGGATTTAAGTGTCAGGAAGTCGTTTCTGAAAGTATTTGTATGGAGTGTAGCCATGTATGGAAGTGAAACATGGACGATAAATAGTTTGGACAAGAAGAGAATAGAAGCTTTCGAAATGTGGTGCTACAGAAGAGTGCTGAAGATTAGATGGGTCGATCACATAACTAATGAGGAGGTATTGAATAGAATTGGAGAGAGGAGGAGTTTGTGGCACAGCTTGACAAAAAGAAGGGACCGGTTAGTAGCACATGTTCTGAGGCATCAAGGGATCATAAATTTAGCATTGGAGGGCAGCGTGGAGGGTAAAAATCGTAGAGGGGGACCAAGAGATGAATACACTAAGCACATTCAGAAGGATGTAGGTTGCAGTAGGTACTGGGAGATGAAGAAGCTTGCACAAGATAGAGTAGCATGGAGAGCTGCATCAAACCAGTCTCAGGACTGAAGACCACAACAACAACAACAACAACAACAACAACACAGCACACAGCAAAATTTGTTAATGCTCTAATATCATTGTGCTCGATAATGGTGTGAAAGCCGGAATCTAGACTGTACACAGGAAATATACACAAGTATACAGTGAAATGGCTGTCGATTCCTTCAAAAAGTAGTGTATGAATAATGCTCAGCACCATCGAAAACGTTTTATAAACTTGTCGCTTTGTCTGGTATGACTCAGTGAAAACCGCACCTACGTGATCTGCACGTTCCGGGATATATAAACACTTGAGGTAGCCTGTCAGTACGTACCAACAGCACACGGTAATACCACGAACTTAGTGGTTGCACACGTCGTCGTTCCGTGAGTAATAACTGGCCAGAGAGCGCTAACAAAGAAATGCACAAGCAGTCACAGAAATGTGAATGCGCGGTCCGTTGAGGAACACGGGCTATAACAGAAGGTTTCACAGACGTACCTCGCAAATAAAAGAGAAAATGTGTTTAATTTGAATGCATTGTGGGTGCCTTGTTTGGCGGCGCTCGGGAGAAGGCCAAATTAGCGACACGTGTTGTCGGCACGTGGGCGCCGGGGGCAACAGCCCGCCCCGCTGCGCATGTCCGCTGTTCTTCTGTTCCTCTGTGAGCCGGACTTGCGTCTCTGTGGCCGCAGCGTGCAGGCTCGTCGCGGGCCGGTGGACAGCTTCAAAGCGCCGACCGGCAGTTCGCTCGCTTCACACACAGTTTAAGCTGGCGTCGCAGGTGACGGCACTACCAGGTGTAATATCACATCCTGTTCCACGAAGGTCGCTTTGAATGGAATGGAGGGACGATTTAAGTGGAATCTGTTCATTTAGTTTGCAACGAGTTCAAATAGATGTATGGCGTTATTGGCTGCGAGACACCACCTGGGGCTGTTTGTCCGCCTGGTGCACTTAGTTCTGTCTGACGCAACTTCGGCGACTAGCCCGTCTTTGAGATAAATATGAGCTGATCAGCGCAGCACAAGTCCCCTGTCGCCGAGTGAAGAAAATCTCTGATCCGGCCGAGAATCCAGACTGGGACCCCAATATCTAGAGGTACTGACGTTAACCACTAGACCGCAAATTGCGAAGTATAAGGAGATACACTTACAGCGCCGGACAGAGTGGCCGTGCGGTTCTAGACGCTACAGTGTGGTGCCGAGCGACCGCTACGGTCGCAGGTTCGAGTCCTGCCTCGGGCATGGATGTGTGTGATGTCCTTAGGTTAGGTAGGTTTAAGTAGTTCTAAGTTCTAGGGGACTGATGACCTCAGAGGTTAGGTCCCATAGTGCTCAGAGCCATTTTTGAACACAGTAAACGGTGCTAGCAATTAAATATATGAAGTGAGCACAATCACGCCATGGAACCAAAAGGCTCCGGACACTCCGCGCAACGCATTCGACTGTATATAATATTAATTTCTCTGAAACACTTACTCCTAGCGTCAGTAACTGGAGATCGAGCGATGTGAAGTAGTGGTGAAACACTGGATTTGTGTTCGCGAGGACGGCGTTTCAAAAATTATGGTCATGCCGCAAATATTTAGGTCTTCCGTAAATTCCCCGAATCATGTAAGGTGAATACTCGTTCCTCTCTTTCTTCAATGAAATGGAAAAGACAGAGAAAGAGCTCACTCAGATAACATGGACGCCTTTTATTTTATATTGTACCACGCTGTCCCTTCTTCTTGTCAGTTTTTTGCAATTAGTCCTGTCCTTGCCGATTCTGCGAAGAACGTACTCACTTCTTATCACCCCACCTAGGCACAGACGGGAGGGGGGGGGGGGAGGGGGGACCAGGGTATCTCTCCCGGGCGGCAACTTCAGGGGGCGCCAGAATCATATCCTCGAAGAAAAACACCTTGTTTCACAAAGCACCTAGCGTGTAGTCCACATTGGTATATCGATTATTCCCATGATGGCCCTGAGCACTGTGTGACTTAACTTCTGAGGTCATCAGCAGACTAGAACTTAGAACTTCTTAAACCTAACTAACCTACGGACATCACACACATCCATGCCCGAGGCAGGATTCGAACATGTGATCGTAGCGGCGCCCGGTTCCAGACTGTAGCGCCTAGAACCTCACGGCCACTCGGCCGGCATTCCCATGATATTCAAGAGTTTTGAACGCGTTCGTAGTTGATTTCTGAAAGAATCATAAGTTGATTTTTAGATGCGTGCGTAGTGTACGTGGCGTCTCTGCTAGGGGAATCCCCGTCGCATCTAGCAATAAAAGTTTCTCCAGGCAAATGGGGACTGGGTTAGACGAGATGAGTCGAGTAAACCATAAAGGGTGAATGCCAGTCGTTGTTTGTTTATGTGGTTGACTGGATGTGCGAATGATCAGCGTTCTTATAATTATGAGCGAATTCCATAGTGTCATACTATCAGAGTGGAAATAAACAATTAACAGGAATAATAGGTAAGAAATATTATATATTACCTTCACGGTGTATACCAGAAAACGAAATTTTTACAGAAAATTTTTGCTAGATCGCTACATTACTAAGAGCCAGTTGTACAGTCCCCCGTTAGCAGCTGCTCAAGTTCTATTCTCGGAATAACACGGAAAACGTGGTGTACGAACACGTAATAACGCCTAACCGGTGGACAACGGGGGGGGGGGGGGGGGGGGGGGGTATCTCAACCGTGATTCTGGCAGGGTTAGTGTGGTTCACCGCAGAATAAGTTTTGACAATAGCAGGAATAGTTACAGAATTAGTGATGACGAAATCGTTTGTTAGAACGAGGAAGGAGAAGAAATGGAGGAATCACACAAATTATGTGGAAGGATATGATGATTCCAAATTTATATAAAAATTTCGGACTGCAGCCTTTCGATATCATGCTAGAGAAACTGCTGGGTATGAATGAAATGTAGAAGTATTTCCGAACGTAATTTTTTTTTCTTGTAGTAGGTCTAATGGGCATCTGATATTGGTAATTTGTGAATTATATTCTGTCGTGTTATTTACGTAAATGAGGTACATAAAATAACCGTTTATGCCAAAACAGTCTCGTTTATTTGGCGTCCGTTACAATTGGTGCAATGTTAGAAAAGCCTATTTCGTTTTACGTACCAGACAGTGAGAAAATAGGCGTAATCAAATCGAGAAACCACATCAGTCTTGAGCACTATACATATTAACAGCTATTTTAGTATTAGACAACGCCATTTTCATTATTCACGTAGCAAAACCTTTGACGAACTTGGATAAGATAATGGATTCTTTCGCAGAAAGGAAAGCACGCCATGTAAATCTGCAGCAAGATTAGAGAGAAAAAATGCTGGGAGCTAAAGGCTGAAGAAATGTGTACTGTCTTGCTTGTCTCTTATCTTTACTGATTTTATGTTTCTTATATGTAATTTTGTATCACACAAAATAGAAAGTTACTAGCTAATAGGCAATAAAGAGTAGAAGGGTTCTTATTCTCCCGGTCACAAATAATCCCACGCAGTATTACTTGTGTTAGCCGAGCGGTCTAAGGCGCTGCAGTCATGGACTGTGCGGCTGGTCCCGGCGGAGGTTCGAGTCCTCTCTCGGGCATGGGTGTGTGTGTTTGTCCTTAGGATAATTTAGGTTAAGTAGTGTGTAAGCTTAGGGACTGATGACCTTAGCAGTTAAGTCCCATAAGATTTCACACACATTTGAACAGTATTACTTGTGAGTTTCTTTTTAAAGACGGTGTAAGGTGTCAGGCAAATCCAACACCTTCCATGACAACCCTGACATGATAAGCAAATACAGTAGTATGTCACATAGCTCCGAATAAGTCGTGACATTAAATTAACCAAAGTAATACGAGAAACGAGTGAGCAAATGGAATACCACAGACTAACACCAGAATGCCTAAATGCATTTCATACCTTCACACCGTGAGACAGACGCAGTTCCGAGGGGAGAAACGAGAACAGAAGCCGAGAGCAGAACCGTGTTAAGCTAGAAGGCTCTACGATACGGTACGGACACTCACGTATCGAGCTAACCACCAGGACCTCCACCCAGTCCATGTTAAAAGCTAGAGACCTCCAGAAGAACAGTATAGATCTTACGATGACACTAAAAGGGCCACACCAGCTGCAAGTTTTAGCGTGAGACTTTTTCGCGTCTCTGTAACGTTGCAAACTTTAAAAACATTGCCCCACCACGAAAAGTATAATGTTTCTCACTGGATAGACAGAATTTTTGTAGGTGGAGCTTAAGGTTAACATTGAGACCCTGATTGGTCAGATGAAAACACAGCCAGATAGTTTTTTTTAAATCAACTTCGGTAAATTGTAGTAAGGAGAAGTTAAGGAAAGAGTTGCTTTCGAGACGGCGAGCTGTATGGAGCTGCGCCGGCCGCCACCCCCTGACCAAGAGCGACATGGTAATGAATGCACGCGATGCCGCATTTTTGAGCTCATAAGGCTTCACTCAGAACTGCAGAAGCCTCATCTGTTAATCCGCTATTTACGTAATACTAGTGTCGATCGTCAATTGAAGCTCATGGTATTCACATTTGCTGCGTAAGTTAAAATCTGAAACGCGATGATTTTTCTGTTATATAATTATTGAGAAACCACATCAGCCACTGTAATTTACAAGTTAGATAAGTAATTAAAGATAACTGAGTGTCACTGTGGACCAATTTGATAGTTTTCTCTTTTGTGAAATTTAATTTAAACCTAGATTATTGATGTGATATGGCATAGGTCATCCTTCGATCCATTGTAGAACTTGGAAACCCATTCAGGGAATATTCGTTCACATTTTTGTTGAACGCAGTTGGTTTTTACTATCCTGTATTAAAACATTTCCTTTTATCAATAGTGCAATTTATAAACGATGTTTTGTGAGTAGAATAAAATTTCCAGTGGTAAACTTAACTGCTTTTTCGACGTTATTTTACCAGCTAACTAAAAATAGGAAAGCCTTGAACCCCTTCCACTAAATTTAGTTAGTATTAAGATTCTTTTACAGGGAGTGCAGTGGAGCTGACGCTGGAATCATTAGGTATTTGGTTATATCATCGCTAGTCTCACTGAATTCTTCTTAACTCTACATGTCGTGTGTGGTCTGGCGTCTCCTTACCAGCAACAGGTCCCAGGTTCAAACTAGTCAATTCCCTAGAAAACACGCCCAGAGCGTCGTTTGCGCGAAAGTGGTAGGGAGACACGACTTAGAACAGACAGACACCACGCAGAATGTTAGAAGGGCAGGACGTTAAACCGGCCGACGGAGACCAGGAGAGGCACCCCAGGACATTTTAATCTCTACTGCCTGAATGTAGGTTTGATGGCTTCCATTTCAAAACATTCCACAGAGCGAAATACACTGCACTTTGGCACACGTAAGACCAAATAACGCCGGTCCGAGTGGCCGAGCGGCTCTAGTCTGGAACCGCGCGATTGCTACGATCACAGGTTCGAATCCTGTCTCGGGCACGGATGTGTGTGATGTCCGTAGGTTAGTTAGGTTTAAGTAGTTCTAAGTTCTAGGGAACTGATGACCTCAGAAGTTAAGTCCCATAGTGCTCAGAGCCATTTTTGAACCAAATAACGTCTTACATTTCCTCGAACATATATGTTTTATTTACCAAACTCTTCAGAAAGATGTGCGCTACAAAATGAACATATTTTTGAAAAATCGGCTTTTTTTAATTTTTCAAAATTTCTGAAGTCCTGTTATAAACGGTCGAGGGGGATGCTACTATCAAACTTTTTCCCACCTTCGGAAATATCGCAGATCTGGGTCTTTTCTATAGCGCCACATCTCAAACGCTTCGGTTCTCTTCTTTCCCGAATTTCCCACAGTCTATTATATTTTTGGCTCAGAATTGGGCGGTTCGGACAGTAAGTGGTGTAAGTTCACGAACCTCTTGACCCCTGTTTACGAGTCTGGGTATTTTGACAATGGCCTCTCAATATATATATATATATATATATATATATATATATATATATATATATATATATATATATATATATATTCGTTACTGTCATTTCTTGTTAACAATATTAGCTTATTCCCAAGAATAATCAGCTTTCACTCGGTTAATACTCGGCAGAAATGAAACCTGCATTTGGATCGGACTTCCTTAACTCCTGTGCAACAAGGTGTGCAGTATACTGCTGCATCCATTTTTAATAAGCTACCACTCGAATTCAAAAATCTTAGCAATAATCCATCCGCTTTAAAATCGAAACTGAAGAGTTTCCTCATCGGTCACTCCTTCTATTCTGTCGAGGAGTTCCTTGAAAAATTAAGCTGATTCTTATTGTATTGTTCATTGCGTTTACTTAAACTTACGTGCTGACTTTTTTCTGCTTCATAAACATTTATTTTCATCTGTTATTACTTTTATGTTGTAATTTCATGTACTGACACGTTCCATGACCTTGGAGATTTGCTCCTCAATTTGATCCTACGGAACTTGACGTGTAAAGAAATAAATAAAATTTACTTTCATAGAATGCTGCGACCCCCCCATGAACCATGGACCTTGCCGTTGGTGCGGAGGCTTGCGTGCCTCAGCGATACAGATGGCCGTACCGTAGGTGCAACCACAACGGAGGGGTATCTGTTGAGAGGCCAGACAAACGTGTGGTTCCTGAAGAGGGGCAGCAGCCTTTTCAGTAGTTGCAGGGGCAACAGTCTGGATGATTGACTGATCTGGCCTTGCAACATTAACCAAAACGGCGTTGCTGTGCTGGTACTGCGAACGGCTGAAAGCAAGGGGAAACTACAGCCGTAATTTTTCCCGAGGACATGCAGCTTTACTGTATGATTAAATGATGATGGCATCCTCTTGGGTAAAATATTCTGGAGGTAAAATAGTCCCCCATTCGGATCTCCGGGCGGGGACTACTCAGGAGGATGTCGTTATCAGGAGAAAGAAAACTGGCGTTCTACGGATCGGAGCGTGGAATGTCAGATCCCTTAATCGGGCAGGTAGGTTAGAAAATTTAAAAAGGGAAATGGATAGGTTAAAGTTAGATATAGTGGGAATTAGTGAAGATCGGTGGCAGGAGGAACAAGACTTCTGGTCAGGTGATTACAGGGTTATAAACACAAAATCAAATAGGGGTAATGCAGGAGTAGGTTTAATAATGAATAGGAAAATAGGAATGCGGGTAAGCTACTACAAACAGCATAGTGAACGCATTATTGTGGCCAAGATAGATACGAAGCCCACACCTACTACAGTAGTACAAGTTTATATGCCAACTAGCTCTGCAGATGACGAAGAAATTGAAGAAATGTACGATGAAATAAAAGAATTTATTCAGATAGTGAAGGGAGACGAAAATTTAATAGTAATGGGTGACTGGAATTCGAGTGTAGGAAAAGGGAGAGAAGGAAACATAGTAGGTGAATATGGATTGGGGCTAAGAAATGAAAGAGGAAGCCGCCTAGTAGAATTTTGTACAGAGCACAACTTAGTCATAGGTGACACTTGGTTTAAGAATCATGAAAGAAGGTTGTATACGTGGAAGAACCCTGGAGATACTAAAAGGTATCAGATAGATTATATAATGGTAAGACAGAGATTTAGGAACCAGGTTTTAAATTGTAAGACATTTCCAGGGGCAGATGTGGACTCTGACCACAATCTATTGGTTATGACCTGTAGATTAAAACTGAAGAAACCGCAAAAATGTGGGAAATTAAGGAGGTGGGACCTGGATAAACTGAAAGAACCAGAGGTTGTACAGAGTTTCAGGGAGAGCATAAGGGAACAATTGACAGGAATAGGGGAAAGAAATACAGTAGAAGAAGAATGGGTAGCTCTGAGGGATGAAGTAGTGAAGGGAGCAGAGGATAAAGTAGGTAAAAAGACGAGGGCTGCTAGAAATCCTTGGGTAACAGAAGAAATATTGAATTTAATTGATGAAAGGAGAAAATATAAAAATGCAGTAAATGAAGCAGGCAAAAAGGAATACAAACGTCTCAAAAATGAGATCGAGAGGAAGTGCAAAATGGCTAAACAGGGATGGCTAGAGGATAAATGTAAGGATGTAGAGGCTTATCTCACTAGGGGTAAGATAGATACTGCCTACAGGAAAATTAAAGAGACCTTTGGAGAGAAGAGAACCACGTGTATGAATATCAAGAGCTCAGATGGCAACCCAGTTCTAAGCAAAGAAGGGAAGGCAGAAAGGTGGAAGGAGTATATAGAAGGTTTATACAAGGGTGATGTACTTGAGGACAATATTATGGAAATGGAAGAGGATGTAGATGAAGACGAAATGGGTGATACGATATTGCGTGAAGAGTTTGACAGAGCACTGAAAGACCTGAGTCGGAACAAGGCCCCCGGAGTAGACAACATTCCATTAGAACTACTGACGGCCTTGGGAGAGCCAGTCATGACAAAACTCTACCAGCTGGTGAGCAAGATGTATGAGACAGGCCAAATACCCTCAGACTTCAAGAAGAATATAATAATTCCAATCCCAAAGAAAGCAGGTGCTGACAGATGTGAAAATTACCGAACTATCAGTTTAATAAGTCACAGCTGCAAAATACTAACGCGAATTCTTTACAGACGAATGGAAAAACTGGTAGATGCAGACCTCGGGGAGGATCAGTTTGGATTCCGTCGAAATGTTGGAACAAGTGAGGCAATACTGACCTTACGACTTATCTTAGAAGAAAGATTAAGAAAAGGCAAACCTACGTTTCTAGCATTTGTAGACTTAGAGAAAGCTTTTGACAATGTTGACTGGAATACTCTTTTTCAAATTCTAAAGGTGGCAGGGGTAAAATACAGGGAGCGAAAGGCTATTTACAATTTGTACAGAAACCAGATGGCAGTTATAAGAGTCGAGGGGCATGAAAGGGAAGCAGTGGTTGGGAAAGGAGTGAGACAGGGTTGTAGCCTCTCCCCGATGTTATTCAATCTGTATATTGAGCAAGCAGTAAAGGAAACAAAAGAAAAATTTGGAGTAGGTATTAAAATTAATGGAGACGAAGTAAAAACTGTGAGGTTCGCCGATGACATTGTAATTCTGTCAGAGACGGCAAAGGACTTGGAAGAGCAGTTGAACGGAATGGACAGTGTCTTGAAAGGAGGATATAAGATGAACATCAACAAAAGCAAAACGAGAATAATGGAATGTAGTCCAATTAAATCGGGTGATGCTGAAGGAATTAGATTAGGAAATGAGACACTTAAAGTAGTAAAGGAGTTTTGCTATTTAGGAAGTAAAATAACTGATGATGGTCGAAGTAGAGAGGATATAAAATGTAGACTGGCAATGGCAAGGAAAGCGTTTCTGAAGAAGAGAAATTTGTTAACATCGAATATAGATTTAAGTGTCAGGAAGTCATTTCTGAAAATATTTGTTTGGAGTGTAGCCATGTATGGAAGTGAAACATGGACGATAACTAGTTTGGACAAGAAGAGAATAGAAGCTTTCGAAATGTGGTGCTACAGAAGAATACTGAAGATAAGGTGGATAGATCACGTAACTAATGAGGAGGTATTGAATAGGATTGGGGAGAAGAGAAGTTTGTGGCACAACTTGACTAGAAGAAGGGATCGGTTGGTAGGACATGTTTTGAGGCATCAAGGGATCACAAATTTAGCATTGGAGGGCAGTGTGGAGGGTAAAAATCGTAGAGGGAGACCGAGAGATGAGTACACTAAGCAGATTCAGAAGAATGTAGGTTGCAGCAGGTACTGGGAGATGAAGAAGCTTGCACAGGATAGAGTAGCATGGAGAGCTGCATCAAACCAGTCTCAGGACTGAAGACCACAACAACAACAACAGAATGCTGCGATCCAAGAGTACGACACCGATATTTTGCTTTCTTCACTACGTCTACTAAGTGCCTACTTTTGTTGTTAAGTTTCTCGCTGGTCTCATTTCAGTCAATCCGGATTATTTTCGCCTTTCTTAAGATTACTCTCAATCGACAGTATGTGCTCTTTAGACTGTTCATTCCATTTAACCGGTCATGCTTCTTGGTTTTGCTTCCATTGAGGATGGCAACGTCGTCATCGAATCTTATCACTGATATCGTTTCACCTTGAACTTGAATCCCACGACTTACACCTATTTTCCTGAGCATTTTGAACTGTCCAATGATTTTTCTAGTTCGACAAATCTCATGACTGTGTCTTGACATTCCTTTGGTCTTGCTTCCATTATCAAGCGCAAAGTCAGAAAGAAGTCAGTCTCATACATCAAACTGATGAGTCGTTTACTTCTCACTCCCACCAGAGAGTTTTGAAATTTCTGTCCCTTCCATTTCATTTGATTGCAAGTCTTCGTAACCACTATTAAATTTTGACTATGTACTTGATACTCTGTATAGGAGTGCGGGTAAGCTACTACGAACAGCATAGTGAACGCATTATTGTAGCCAACATAGACGCGAATCCCACACCTACCACAGTTGTACAAATTTATATGCCAACCATCTCCGCAGATGACGAAGAGATTGATGAAATGTATGCTGAGATAAAAGAAATTATTCAGATAGTGAAGGGAGTCATGGGGGACTGGATCTCGATAGTAGGAAAAGGAAGAGAAGGAATAGTAGTAGGTGAATGTGGAATGCGGGTAAGGAATGAAAGAGGAAGCCGCCTGTTAAATTTTGCACAGAGCATAACTTAATCATAGCTAACAACTGGTTCAAGAATCATGAAATAAGGTTGTATACGTGGGAGAATCCTGGAGATACTGGCAAGTTTCAGATAGATTGTATAATGGTAAGACAGAGATTTAGGAACCAGATTTTAAATTGTAAGACATTTCCAAGGGCAGATGTAGATGATGACCAGAATCTATTGGTTATGAACTGTAGATTAAAACTGAATAAACTGAAAAAAGTTGGGAATTTAAGGAGATGGGACCTGGATAAACTGAAAGAACCAGACGCAGTTGAGTTTCAGAGAGAGCATTAGAGCACGATTGACAAGAACGGGGGAATTGAAAGATTAGCATCAAACCTCCTTGCCGAGGGACGCCAGATGAAAGTTGATGTCGTCAAGCCCTGAATGAAAATTGCGCAACGGATAACTGGGGAGGGGAGCTCGAGAGCGATACCTAGAGAGCGTGCCCTTTCTGTACGATACTAGGCAAGGGGCTGGAGGGCTCATACGCTAACGTTTGGGACCCTGCATTCTATATCTTTTATTTTAAATGAATTCCTTTAACTTGACTCCTATGTGATTTTTAGGTATGTTACAGATTGAAGACAACTGATTACCTATTTGTCTGAAACATTATCACTCGACTTTACAGCGATTGCAGCAATTGCTCCAGTTTACAGATATTACAATTTTACAACTTATAGCTCGGGTATATTATATACTAATCTGCACGCACATTTCTACGGGTAAGACGGAATTGCGTTGGCCAAATGTATACCATCAAAGTCTCCCAATATTTTACATGGGACATCCACTATGTGAGGAGGATAACGGGTAAACTGAAAACCAGAGACATTAACACAGGGGGTCAAATTTCCGAAATTAAACGAGAACATTCACTTCCTTACACAACCCGAAGCTGGAAATAAAAGAATTAGTGCAAATATTCAAATACCTCTCTTCCACGTGTGAACATCGAGAAAGACGCACTAAGCGCATGTCTGCTCACTTACCAGTCTTCTGTAACACTCCCAGGATATCGCGGGCACCCTCAGGTCTTCCTGCACCACGGTGGAGGGGATGGTCGAACCACTTGGCCGTGACCAACCTCTCCACCCCAAATCTTGTGAGACTGGAACGTCTCTGACTT
Organism: Schistocerca gregaria; assembly: GCF_023897955.1. Classification (NCBI taxonomy): domain Eukaryota; kingdom Metazoa; phylum Arthropoda; class Insecta; order Orthoptera; family Acrididae; genus Schistocerca; species Schistocerca gregaria. The sequence continues at coordinate 955,869,966 of NC_064921.1, forward strand.
TGACCTGCCTGTGCTGTCCCTCTGATCCCCTACCCAGGAGTAAGATTGGCACTACTATACTACAGAACTACTTCCCAACTAAGATTTGGCCAAGCTTTATGGAAAGGTGTGAGGAGGATTAGGAAAGTTCCTGTGCAGATTCACATTCACGTACAAAAAATGCATAATACGTGACCCGTATAACTACGTATTATGAAGCATGACACATTTCTTTCCACCCGTCCACTTGGGTTCTGTTGCACCCGCGGCCGGCCGCGTCGTGCAATAAAATTGGCGGCGGGCCCGCCTCCGTTTGTTTTTCCCTGTGCGAGCGAGCAGCGAAACCTGCTGCGTATGGAGCGGAAACTATAGTACCGTTTCAAAATAGTGAAGGCAGTAGAGGATCAAATAGGTGAGAAGGAGAGGGCTAGTAGAAACCCTTCAGTGACAGAAGAAATATTGAATTAATTGATGAAAGGAGAAAATATAAAAATGCAGGAAAATAAAGCAGGCAAAAAGGAATACAAACGTCTCAAGAATGAGATCGAGAGGAAGTGCAAAATAGCTAAGCAGGGATGGCTAGAAGACAAATGTTAGGATGTAGATGCCTATTTCACTAGGGGTAAGATAGCTACTGCCTACTGGAAAATTAAAAATAACCTTTGGAGAAAAGAGAACCACTTGCATGAATATCAAGGGCTCAGATGGAAAACCAGTTCTAAGCAAAGAAGGGAAAGCAGAAAAGTGGAAGGAGTATATAGAGGGTCTATACAAGGGCGATATACTTAAGCACAATATTATGGAAATGGAAGAGGACGTAGATGAAGAAATGGGGGATACGATACTGCGTGAAGAGGTTGACAGAGCACTGAAAGTCGAAATAAGGCCTCGGGAGTAGGCAACATTCCATTAGAACTACTGATAGCCTTGGGAGAGCCAGCACTGACAAAACTCTACCATCTGGAGAGCAAGATGTATGAGACAGGCGAAATACCCCTAGACTTCAAGAAGAACATAATAATTTCAATCTCAAAGAAAGCAGGTGTTGACAGGTGTAAAATGTACCGAACTATCAGTTTAATAAATCACAGTTGCAAAATACTAACACGAATTCTTTACAGTCGAATCGAAAAACTAGCAGAAGCCGACCTCGGGGAAGATCATTTTGGATTCCGTAGAAATGATAGAAAACATGAGGCAATACTCACACTACGACTTTTCTTAGAAGATAGATAAAGGAAAGGCAAATCAAAGTTTCTAGCATTTGTAGACTTACAGAAAGCTTTTGACAATGTTGACTGGAATACTCTCTTTCAAATTCTAAAGGTGGCAGGGGTAAAATACAGGGAGCGAAAGGCTATTTACAATGTGTACAGAAACCAGGTGGCAGTTATAAGAGTAAAGGGGCATGAAAGGGAAGCAGTAGTTGGGAAGGGAATGAGACAGGTTTGTAGCCTATTTCCCATGTTTTTCAATCTGCCTGCTGAGCAAGCAGTAAAGGAAACAAAAGAAAAATTCGTAGTAGGAATTAAAATCCATGGAGAAAATATAAAAGTTTGCTGATGACATTGTAAATCTGTCAGACACAGTAAAGGATCTGGAAGAGCAGTTGAGCTGAACGGACCGTGTGTTGAATGAGGATAAAATGCAGACTGGCAATGGCAAGGAAAGCGTTTCTGAAGAAGAGAAACTTGTTAACATAGAATATAGATTTAAGTGTCAGGAAGTGTTTGTGAAAGTATTTGTATGGATTATAGCCATATATGGAAGTGAAACATGGACGATAAATAGTTTAGACAAGAAGAGAATAGAAGCCTTCGAAATGTCGTGGTACAGAATAATGCTGAAGATTAGTTAGGTAGATCACGTAACTAATGAGGAAGTCTGAATAGAATTGGGGAGAAGAGAAATTTGTGGCACAACTTGTCTAGAAGAAAGGATCGGTTGGTAGGACATGTTCTGAGGCATCAAGGGATCACCAATGTAGTATTTGGGGGCAACGTGGAGGGTAAAAATCGTAGAGGGAGACCAAGAGATGAATACACTAAGCAGATTCAGAAGGGTGTAGGTTGCAGTAGGTACTTGGAAATGAAGAAGGTTGCACAGGATAGAGTAGCATGGAGAGCTGAATCAAACCAGTCTTTGGACTGAAGACCACAACAACCCTATATCTTTCATACCGACTGTCATTTTTTCTTCCGTCCTTCCTTGCCATCGTAGAGACCTTCAGGGTACTCTTTCCAGTTACTCTCGCCTCTGTGTTTAAAGGTGGAATTGAGTTTTAAGTTGAAGATCATTCTCATATATAAGAAGTGAGAGTAAACCCAAAATTGAATGCTGTGGGACTCCTTTTATAATTTCTTCCCAGACACTTAAGTTTTCTACCCTTCCAACATTCTTTGAATTCTTCAGCATGACGTTTTGCATTCTGTTCGTTGTGTGTGATTCAAACCAGGTTTGGTCAAAACTGTCAGCTCCAGAAAATTCGTTTTTTTTTCCAAAGAGAGTAACATGATATATATACAAGCAGACGCCTTGGAAAGATCTCAAAAAATAACAACTGGCGATGTTTTATCATTTAAGGCTTTTACTATTTGATGAGTGATTGTATAAATATCTTTCTCAGTCGAAGAACCCTTGTGGAATCCAAATTGAGATATGCTAAGTAAGGTGTTTATACTTAAGTGGGAGATTACTGTTCATTATATTACTCTTGTCTCTCTTGCCACATTTGTTATGGAGATATTTAACAAATGCATATTTTAGCCTGTCTACAAAAATTCCCTGTGTCAGATATGCATTACATATCTCACTAAGGACATTACTCATTAAGTAGGAACAGCTTTTGAGGATTGAGTTTGAAATTCCATGAACTTTTGTTTCGTTAATTTCAATTTACTTCTAGTTGCTTGAAGTTTTGTGGAATGACATTTTTAATATGTTCTCTTGCGTCTTCAGTTGAAACATTTAATTCCATTTTTGCTGCTACATTTAGAAAGTGACTGTTAAATGTACTCTCAGCTTGTGAATTATCACTTACAGTGATGTAATTTAGTTTAGTTCTTAAGGTTACTTGGGCATTGACTGGATGCGCTGCTTTCCATTTCACAATATCTGATATAGTTTTAATCACATTATGTGCATTGTGTATTTCTGTCAGGATGAGTATACTTCCGGACTTTTTAATGACTTTCCTTAAAATATTACAGTACGTTTTGTAGAATGCAAGTAATGTCGGATCCTGATTTACTGTGCCGTTTATGGATCTTCTGGATAACTTTTTAGGAAAACAAGTTTCAAATATTGGCTCACGTTTACTGTGGAATAAATAGCATTTGATATTAGCATCTGTTTCTACACATACGTCATCCCATACGACCTCTTCTAACTCACTCTTAAATTATTTTACCCTGTTCTCGTTAATAAGCCTCACTACTTTTTTATTGTATTTATATGCGTTAATTACGCATCATGGTCAGATAGTCCTTTAGCCACTGGGCACTCAATAATTGTTCCAAGCAGAGCACTGTCTATAAAAATGTTATCAATCGTTATCCTGCTTTCTTGCTGCAAACTAGTTGGAAAATTGACTACTGAAATTGCAAGGGGTGTTCGGTAGGTAATGCTACACTTTTTTCTGACAGCATCTTCCAATACAACATATTATTCCCCATTATTTTGCTAGAAAACTCTACTTTTGAACATCGTCTCGTCTCAATGCTACGGTCTTACACCCTCTTGCTGGGAGGGCATGCCTGCCCGCATGGTACCACCCTACTGATCGTCGTTGGAGCGAAAGTCTTGTACCATCAACAACTTTCACATCACACACGTACTGCATCCCGCGGAACGCATCCTTCATTAGACCAAACAGATGAAAGTCGGAAGGTGAGAGATCCGGGCTGTAGGGCGGATGAAAAAAACGCTTCAATGAAGTTTTGTGAGCTCCCCTCGCATGTGCAGAGTTGTATGAGGACTTCCGTTGCTATGGAGAAGGAGAAGATAATTTACGTTTCTGAGGTAATGAACACGCTGAAGTCGTTTCTTCAATTTCCTGGGGTAGCACAATACATGTCGGTGCTGATCGCTGCTCCATGGAGCAAAAAGTTCAAAGTCGCACCCTCAGCTGGTAAAGTCATGGCGGCGGTTCTGGGACCTTGAAGGGATTGTTTTGTTTGAGGTCCCCTTCAGAGTCCCAGAACCGCAGTCATGACTTTACCAGCTGAGGGTGCATCTTTGAACTTCTCCTTGGGAGAAGACGTGGTGTGGCGTTTGGTGTAATCGCGTGTGTTTTGTTGTACAATTTCAGCAAGATTACAATAAAATTAGTTACTTATGATTAATGTAGCATGAGGTGTTATTTAATCACTGCTTTTCCTGGCTAATGTACGTTATTCTACTAAAGTAATCTCCCCCTGGGAAAGGGTAGCAATGTTTTTCTGTCAAGCAGTGTAAATGTCACTAAGCTCATTCACAAAAGTAATAATTTATAACCAACAAACAAACTAAATGTATGATAAGTAATCTGAACTAAGCAAGAGTAATGATTTCTAGTAATTTCAGTGCTGTTCTTTAAAAGGTTCTTTGCTAGTTGCCGATCAAAAATAACGCTACTGTTATCTCGAGGTGGCAAAACTTTTCTTTAAGCAAAATGATCAGTTTTGTCACACAATACCATACGACACTACACTAATGTATTTTCTTTTCGAAATACACATCTGGCCATTAAAATTGCTGCACCAAGAAGAAACGCAGATGGTAAACGGCTATTCACTCGACAAATATATTACACTAGAACTGAAATTTGATTACATTTTCAAGCAATTTGGGTGCATAGATCCTGACGGATCAGTACCTAGAATAACCAGCTCTGGCCGTAATAACGGCCTTGATACGTCTGGGCATTGAGTCAAACAGAGATTGGATGGCGTGTACAAGTACAGCTGCCCATGCACCTTCAACACGATAGCACAGTTCATCAAGAGTAGTGACTGGCGTATTGTGACGAGCCAGTTGCTCGGCCACCTTTGACCAGACGTTTTCAGTTGGTGAGAGATCTGGAGAATATGCTGGCCAGGGGAGCAGTCGAACATTTTCCGTATCGAGAAAGGCCCGTACAGGACCAGTAACATGCGGTCGTGCATTATCCTGCTGAAATGTAGGGTTTCTCAGGGATCGAATGAAGGGTAGAGCCACGGGTCGTAACACATCTGAAATGTAACGTCCACTGTTCAAAGTGCCGTCAACGCGAAGAAGAGGTGACCGAGACGTGTAACCAATGGCACGCCATACCATTACGCCGGGTGATACGCCAGTATGGCGATGACGAATACACGCTTCCTATGTGCACTCACCGCTATGTCGCCAAACACGGATGCGACCATCAAGATGCTGTAAACAGAATATAGATTCATCCGAAAAAATGACATTTTGCCATTCGTGTAACCAGGTTCGTCGGTGAGTACACCATCGCAGGCGCTCCTGTCAGTGATGCAGCGTCAAGGGTAACCGCAGCCATAGTCTCCGAGCTGATAGTTCATGCTGCTGCAAGCGTCGTCGAACTGTTCGTGCAGATGGTTGTTGTCTTGCAAACGTCCCCATCTGTTGACTCAGGGATCGAGATGTGGCTGCACGATCCGTTACAGCCATGCGGATAAGATGCCTGTCATCTCGAATGCTACTGATACGAGGCAGTTGGGATCCAGCATGGCGTTCCGTATTACCCTCCTGAATCCACCGAATCCATATTCTGCTAACAGTCATTGGATCTCGACCAACGCGAGCAGCAATGTCGCGATACGATAAACAGCATTCGCGATTGGCCACAATTCGACCTTTATCAAAGTCGGAGACGTGATGGTACGCATTTCTCCTCCTTACACGAGGCATCACAACAACGTTTCACCAGGCAACGCCGGTCAACTGCTGTTTGTGTATGAGAAATCGGTTATAAACTTTCCTCATGTCAGCACGTTGTAGATATCGCCACCGGCTTCAACCTTCTATGAATGCTCTGAAAAGCTGATCATTTGCATTTAACAGCATCTTCTTCCTGTCTGTTAAATTTCGGGTCTGTACCACTTCGCCTTCGTGGTGTACCAACTTTAATGACCACTAGTTTATTTATTAAAAGTTGTTAATGAATTTACCAGGCTTCATACATCAGCAGATAAGAATGTGTATCACTTAAGATGCTGTTTGCATTCATAGAACTTCGACGTGTTCACCGTCTAACTGCAATTTATTAGCTCAGCATGGGTCCTACGCCGCTAGTACATAATTGTTATTGCAATTATAACCAAAAACATTTAAGTCTGTATAGACTATCAGTTTAAAACCGCCTCTGCAATACTTCACTGTGATGGCGGCTAACATAAGACAATCACTTGTCGATTCTGCTTCAGGCTGTATTTTACTCATAATAAGTAACACACATTAAATCTTTTCTCACGTTCACTATAATCATTAACATTCGAAAATATTTCTCAGCGTTTCATGACTCATTAATATTTACTATTTACCAATAAATTGCGCTGTAGATCAATAGCGCCAATGCCTGCGCTCTTTCGTAGCTGAACAGAAAACTTAACATTTATATAGGACGAGAATTATAATGAAATAAAAGTCCAAAAAAGATGATTCATTTCAACAATACATAAATTCTATTTTCAAATATCAGTTAGTAACTTAACAATACTTTAGTATAGTTTTTTACTGACCTCTGTGTTACGATACATCAATCATATTCTATCAGTACAACAGTTCGGACAAGAAGAAAGATTTTTCTACAAAAATCATAGATACCGAAAGATTGAGATTTTCATTATCCTTTTACATGGAAATTGTCTGAGATACCATTTTTAACAAAATATTAAATTATGTCGCTGACAATAATTATTTATTATTTTATAAACAATGAAGTCCCTTTTATCAGTATCTACATCTACATACATACTCCGCAATCCACCATACGGTGCGTGGCGGAGGATACCTCGTACCACAACTAGCATCTTCTCTCCCTGTTCCACTCCCAAACAGAACGAGGGAAAGATGACTGCCTATGTGCCTCTGTACGAGCCCTAATCTCTCTTATCTTATCTTTGTGGTCTTTCCACGAAATATAAGTTGGCGGCAGTAAAATTGTACTGCAGACAGCCTCAAATGCTGGTTCTCTAAATATCCTCAGTAGCGATTCACGAAAAGAACGGCTCCTTTCCTCTAGAGACTCCTGAAGCATTTCCGTAACACTCGCGTGATGATCAAACCTACCAGTAACATTTCTAGCTGCCTGCCTCTGAATTGCTTCTATGTCCTCCCTCAATCCGACCTGATAGGGATCCCAAACGCTCGAGCAGTACTCAAGAGTAGGTCGTATTAGTGTTTTATAAGCGGTCCGCTTTACAGATGAAACTCATCTTCCCAAAATTCTACCAATGAACCGAAGACGACTATCCGCCTTCTCCACAACTGCCATTACATGCTTGTCCCACTTCACGAGAATAGGATCAAAGTTCAGTCACATTACACATACAATGCTGTCGTGAATATCATTTTGAATAAAATATAGGCGGATATTACAGGCGCCACTCCATGAATTGCTGTTTTGTTTCAGATTCTAAGAGACGAACCCATGTTTCAACCTCTGTGAAGAGGTTCAACGAAGTAACGCGCGAACAATACCTCACAGACGGTCCTTCGATGCTCTTTATCGTCTTTCGATAAGCGGCAAGGAACTCAGCGGGTAGACACTTTGAGTTCGCAATTGGTGGACGAGTATGTCAGTACCACCAATAGAGACGTCCATTTGAGCAGGAAGGTGTTTGATTGTGACCCGTCGATCACCTCGAATCATAGGTAACAAAAGCTCATAGGTAAGACATTTGTGTGTGGCCACCCGGCACGCGGGAGATGGGACAGGTTTGCGCGGCCTTGCGGCCATAATGACAGACTCCGCGCCCAACGACTCACCGTGCTTTTGTTCACTTCCGATGTCCGTAGACATTCTGCAAGCGAATATGAATATCTGCGATGTTCTGGTTTTTCGCCAAAAGATACTCAATGACAGCTCTCTGCTAGAAACGTAACTTCACTACAGATGCAAGTTTGAAGGCTACAGATTGCCATTACCTATGGGAACTTCATGAAACTGTAAGGGCTGACGCAGGAATATTCAGTCATGTCCCACGACAGATTTCGCATTTTTCCAACTGAATTGGGCCGAGGAGAAAATGTGTAGCATTATTTACTGAACACCTCTCGTAGACTGAAACGCCCAAATAATGATTGTATTTAATTTTTCCTGTCAGTATCTGTCAACAAATCAACGTTGAAATCTCCGCAAACTACTAACCGTTTCTTCCTGTTTGGTAGATAGCTGAATAAATACGTGAAAGTTTTCTAGAGAAGATCTGTGGACTGTTAATTATCGGACAAGTGCTCTACAGTAGCACATCACAAGCGCATGCTTCCAGGTTCTAAGCAACACAAAAACTGTTAATTTTAATATTTCTGACTTGATCTCCAATTTTGACGAAAACTGGCTAATACAGCTTTCATATTTGGGTGACATAATCAGTGCCCTAAATTTCAACCGGCAGTGTGGCACCCATTAATACTCAAGATGAGGCACTTGCCTAACTTAATGCCGTCCTACCGCCGACTAAACATTACAGCAAATTCTGGCTGTATCTCTATTTTCAAAATTTCGTGTCAAATTAAGTAAGGAACAATTACGACGACTTTTGGAATAACGAATGTGATGTTAAAGGCGTTGATTTAATTAGTGCACTCTCATTTGTCACTGAGATGGGCCATGCAGCAGTAGAGAATGGTGGCAGGCCTTGTGGCCAGTTCACGAAAAGTCCGCACTCTACGATGCGCAGCATGTCGATACGCCAGTCCCCGACCTAAATTAATCTGCAGCTTGTGGAAGGCGGCTGTAATGCGGCTCAGATCTTTAGCGTTTAAAGTACTTTATAAAATGACGCGGCAGTACACCCTCTGGGACAGTGATGAAATCGACATCAGCTGCGAAAGGCTACTTATTAATGAAAAACACGTATGCATGAGGCGTCCACACTCGTGTAAGAACCCGGGATCTCGCGACGTATGTCAGTTATCGAACTACGTGCCCTGGGAACCCGCGCACACAGCGGGACGCTTAGGCTGCCGGCCCAGTGCATGTCGCGCGGCTCGCGCCGCAGTTCCCCTTTAAGGATGGCCCACTCTGTAGCTTGTTTTCGCTGCCAGTTCGCTGAGTGCTGCATCTGATGTTTGGACGACGTGCTACGTTATGCGGGGCGGCCATCTATAAACTCCCGCCGGGAATCTGCGGCGGCGAAAGCCATCTCTACACTGTAAGCTCCTAACGACAAATTGTCAGCCGAGAGACTGAAGTAGCTCAAGTTGCCAATAACTTCGACTTAATACCCTGTCTCTTCAGTTATGGTAATACTTTTACATTTTACAATTTTTTTGTTTGTAGTTTTCTCTCAGGCTACTTGGGAGCTGAAACGAGTCGGTCACAGAACGAGTCACCAGGTAATTTACGTAATACTAAAGAATAATATAAAATATAAATATTGTAGCACACGAAGACCAAACCTTTGTGATAGAATAAACAAATAAGCGTCACATGAGAACGAATGACTCTAGGCTTCTGTCCTGAATATGAAGAGTGTTTCACCAGAAAGGTTTTCATTTTATATTTCAAAATGTGGGGTAAAGCAGGAATGGCTAGAGCGCACACACAAATTCTGCAAAAGCATCTATGACGATGGAAAGATGTACGTCAAATATAGGAAAATTAAAATAACTTTTGAATAGAACAGAGACAGCTATGTGAATACAATGACGGAAAAAACTTCGACTCCAAGAAGTTGTGCGACGTAAACAGAAGGTGGACGTGTTTCGACATCTGGAAGATGAGGTCCACTCATATTTCGCGCCAGTCATATAAGAGTGCGCCAGTAGCGTTACTATGAGGACGCAGATCAGGTTTACTCTCAATACAGCTACGGAAAACAAGCCCTGTATCATTGTAAGAGGTAAAGAGGCGAGCGAGTCTAGAGTGGCTTACCCCAGTGCACTGCTACCAACGCAATGTCACCATAACGGCCCTGTGCTCAACATTAAAAGGACTGCACCACAATCTAAGGACGAAATTAAATATTAAAATAACTCCTCAACATTTTGTCAGTGTATGCTTCAGTATATTGTAAAGGGTCAGAATTGTTAGGTGGCAGAATAAATGAAGGCCAGATTCACACCTTACTTGAGAGCTTTATACGTAGCAACGGGAAGGTGAATATGACACCTAAATTAATTCGGCGGTAATAAACAAATTTGCCTATCAGTATGTAATGCAAAAAGGGATGACACTCAATTGACGGTAATTAACACACCTTTACTACCGAGCGAGGTGGCGCGGTGGTTAGCACACTGGACTCGCATTCGGAAGGACGACGGTTCAATCCCGCGTCCGGCCATCCTGATTTAGATTTTCCGTGATTTCCCTAGATCACTTCATGCAAATGCCGGGATGGTTCCTTCGGTTAGTCCGCCTTTAGCCGCGGAGCAGCTCGGACTTGTTTACGTCCCGGCTGCGAACGTTCGCGGAAGAAGCGGTGTTTACACCGTCGTCACTCGCGTGTGTTACTGTTTGAATCGAACGCCATGGCACATAATTTTCGAAAAACCACGATACAGTTCACGTTCTGTAACGAGTATGCACGACCGAAGGCTTTCGAAATCGAACGTTTCTTGAGGGACAAAGTGCAACTTAATTACACGGAGATCATTGGAATTCATTTATCAATCGTGAGCAGCACTCTTTACGTAAAGATGATTGACGACGCAGCATGCGATAGAAGCCACCAAACGAGGATTCCAGTTCCGACACTCCGATGGTCATATTGGCGAAGTTTTAGTCGCTCATTCGGGCCTGGGCGTGCGTACGATTCGAGTCTTCGAGCTGCCTTTTGAGGTACTAGAATCATTGGTCACTGAATCGCTCCAGCCATATGGCAGAGTTATCAGCCATACGGCCGAACGTTGGGCAAGTTTTAGCACGTATCCAGTGCTCAATGGTGTCCGACAGGTGCGAATTGCCCTTACGAAACATGTGCCATCGTACATCAACATCGGCGGCTGTCGAGCTATTGTCATCTGTGATGGACAGCCCCGGACATGCTCCGGGTGTGGTGGTGAAGGACATCTTCGATCTGCGTGTATACAGAGGAGACTCGTGCAACTCCCCAGCGGAGACCTCCAGAATCCGACTACACCAACGTCATTGCCGATGACTTACGTGGCGGCGCTTCGCGGGGAGGTGACGCCGAGGTCGGAACGCACTATCGAACCGACGCCGCAGTTGATTGAGGCGCCTTCGGACCCCACTGACGAAGGAATGGCTCCGACCAACCTCCAATCCCAGACATTACAGGTGGTGCAAAAAGAGGTTGACAGCATCACAACAGGCATGGAAGCTGAAGTGGAACAGCCCCAGGGCGTTGTGGCGACGGCGAGACTGCAGGAGGTACAAGATTCACCGACACCAGAGGCCGAGGTGAGGGCCCGCAAACAACGCTCGCCAAAGCGCCGCAAGAAGTGCCGACTAAACTCTGCGGAGACGCTATCTTCTCTTCTTGGAAGCCCAGAGGAGGCTAACACTATAGACCTGTCTGACTTGGAACCACAAGCTTCGGATGTCGCAGACCATATGAATTCGGACAGTGAAAAGATGTCATGTCGCTCAGACGACGCATCCGCTCAGGGGCCTGCTACCCCTTCTGCGGTGGAGTCTAAAGCTGCGAAAGAACAACAGCTGTCACTCATCAATGCTGCACAGGAAAATTTGGAGCACCACAATGATATCAGCTGGTATGAGCAGGACGATGAAATCACCGATGCGGACCATTCTACTGGTGGGGACTCACATCCGTCTGCATCTCAAGAAATCTAATACCGCAGGGACACGTCCGTCGGGCGGCCCTCTGCGGATGTGCAAAGGGACTGTCGATACGGTGAAACTTTAACATCATGTGGAGATGACAGCTACTCGACCCCAGGCATACAGAATAGGGACAGTGAATGTAAATACCATTAGATCGCTCGTGAAACAGCAGTTGTTTAGGGACATGATATACGCGTCGGATGTGGATATACTGATGGTGCAGGAAATCTACATTCCTGAGTTCCAGGAAGTCCATGGCTACATCTCCTACACCTCGCCGCACTCGAACAACGACAGTGGGACGGCGATATTGGTCCGGGACGGGATTCCGGTTCGCGACCTGGCTTATCTACCTTCGGCACGAGGACTGGCGTTAACTGTTAATGGAATTCGCATTCTCAATGTTTATGCCCTTCCGGCATCGACAACAGACGGGTGCGTGCGAGATATTATTCGGAAGAGATTGTGCCCTTATTTACCGGCAGATTCGATCATTTTATTATAGGTGGTGACTTCAATTGTGTTTTAGCCCAAAAAGACCAGACTCCACATTACAATATCTCTCGTGTATTGCATGTGCTATGCCGGGATCTGGAGTTAAGCGACACCTGGGACATGATTTATAGGAACCGTGAGGGATATACTTTTTACACCAGTCACTCGGCGAGCAGACTCGATCGAATATATGTTTCGGTTGGCCTACAGGATAAGGTGATTGACGCGGAACTATGGCCTGCGGCATTTACTGATCATCTGACTTACATTTGTACCATATCACTCCCTAGGCAAAGTGTGTGGAGAAGCCGCGGGACATGGAAGCTCAATTCGTCACTTTTGGCAGACACCGAATGTCGTCAGAGAGTCGAGGAGGTATGGGCCACATGTCAACGCCGTCTACCAACATATACCTCCGTGCTTCAATGGTGGCTCGAGTGTAATAAGCCGGCAATAAGAAGAGCGCTCATACAGTATGGTCGGGATAAGACGAGATGGCAAAGAGACACTCTTGATTATTATTACACCATGCTTCGTGAGCTGTCCTTCCAGGTGCCGTCTCCAGAACATCAAGCGGAAGTTCATCGTGTCAAGGCACAAATCCTATCGATCACGCGACGACGACTGGGTGGCATCCCAATACGGGCACGATGTCTCGACACCATCACTGGGGAACGTACCTCGATGCACCATGTGTCACGGGAACATAAACGTTACCGCCGGGCATTGGTAACAGTGCTCCACGGTTTAGATGGCCGTCAACTGACAACACAACAGGACATTGCAAATGAATTTTCAGAGCATTTCCGCCACCTCTAAGCCGGTACACCGACGGACCATCTGGTGGGGGAAGAGATACTGCAACATCTGCAAACGACACTGACAGAGACGGATAAGGCAGCGCTTATGGAGCCACTCACAGAAGACGATATGAAGGTGGCACTCAAAAAAGGAGCGGCCCATAAATCACCAGGGCCAGATGGGATTACGCTAGAGTTTTATCGAGAATTCGTGGACATGATGATGCCACAGTTGGTGTCGATGTACAATGAGGCGATGCGTCCGGACATGCGCCTACCGTCGGATTTTGTGACGGGCTTTCTTCTTCCCATCCCGAAGATGGCGGGGAGTCGCAATGTTAATCAATATCGGCCTCTCACTATGCTAAACACCGATTATAAAATCTTTGCAAGACTACTAGCGTCTCGTCTCAAGCTGGCGATATCCAGGACAATATCCCCTGATCAGGCTTGCCTAGGGGTGCGAAGCAACATCTCCTCGGCGTTAAGTGAATACCGTGACGTTATCGCCCTTGCGGAAACGTGTAAAATGCGAGCAGCGATGATATCTGTGGACTTTGATCGTGCGTTCGATAGGATAAACCATGACTTCTTGGCGTCAGTCATGAGCCGAATGGCGATTCCACCTGTTTTCATCTCCATCGTTATGAGGCTAATACGAGGCGCTACATCGAAGGTGATTGTAAACGGCCGGGAAGCGGGCTCGATTCCCATTAACAGCTCAGTCCGACAAGGGTGCCCACTCTCCATGATGCTGTTTGCGGTAGCGCTTGAGCCGCTGATGTGTGTTATGAAGCGCTCACTTACTGGGATAGCGGTTAATGAGAACTCTTTCGTTTGCCGCGCATATGCGGACGACATGATCCTCCTTGTCAGATCAGGACATGAAGTGCGTCAGGCTGTTGAACATCTAGACTCTTACGGGACGGCGGCAGGTAGTGTCGTTAACATGACGAAATCAAAAATTATGCACATTGGACGGGGTCTGGAAGACGTACCGGGACCGTTTCAGACGGTGAAATCGCTGAGATGTCTGGGTATTACATTTACCCGTTCACTACGGCGGTCAGCGGCGGCGAATCCTCGGCGGCTTCTGCAGAATATTCGTCTGACGATACGCAACAACTCACTGAGAGCCTTTGACATGATCCAACGTGTGGCATACACCAACGTTCACATAGCGTCACGTCTGCCCCATTTAGCGCAGATCCTACCAATACCGAAGGGTATTGCACATCGCCTCATGGCTGCCTTTGGTTACTATGTTAGTACTGGGATGTTATTTAAGATCAAGTATGATACGTTAACGCTACAGTTCCGGAACGGTGGCCTCAACCTCACAAACGTGAGAAACAAAGCTCTGGCGCTTTACATGCGAGCGATGATACGAAATTGGCAACAAAGAAGGCATACCATAACGTCAGCTCTGATAGAAGTACTTGTTCCGCCTTCGTACGAACCCCCTATTGCGATAGGCAATATTTCGCCTTCTCTTGCACACATTGCCTCATTTCTTGTTGATTACAGTTATATTCGTCTGAAAGTACCTTCGACGAGAATACCCACTACTCGGGAGATCTATAGATGCTTGATGGATCACCATAGCCGCAATATAATGGAATTCAAATACCCGTCGAGAACGTGGAACCACATTTGGTGTGCAGTGCATATTCCATTACTGTCAACAGCAGCGAGATCGATGTGGTATATTCTTATAAACCGTAAACTTGTGACCAGGAGTCGATTACATACAATTCATATGGTCGATTCTCCTCTTTGCACCAACTATGGACTGTTAGCAACGGAAGAACATGGTTCAGTGTGTGGCGCAGCGAGGGACGTCTGGATGCTGACGCGTCGACTACTGGCCTTCCTTCAGCGCACTAACTACACAGAAATCACATCGATGTATTTTTTCTACCGGACAAAACTTTTTTTCCCAAACAAATGACAAATGCAGTCAATTGGATCGCTGGACATGCAACGAAATATTTGTTTTCGTACGATATTAAGTCCGTGATGGATTATTGGATGTATTTACAAGAACAACACGAGCTCATACGGAGTCATACGAAATACAGGACTTACTTTTCCAATTTTTTAGGAAGTGTTTTTCACAATCCTCCCGATAGCTGGGGTGTCCGCCCGTGACTAGGATTGTCATTTACTTTATTGCTGTTACAAGAAAAAAAAAAGAGGGCGGCCTTTGTGTTGATTTTTTGGTTTCCAAATTGTTTTTGCTGTCTCGATACTTTTCTTATCCCTAGGACGGCACAATTGTACGAATAAAGATTGTTTGTTTACCCTGCCTTCCAGTAAAAAAAAAGAGTTGATTTTTTGGTTTCCAAATTGTTTTTGCTGTCTCGATACTTTTCTTATCCCTAGGACAGCACAATTGTACGAATAAAGATTGTTAAAAAAAAAAAAAAAAAAAAAGAACGGCCACGGCCGATTTCTTTCCCCATCCTTCCCTAATCCGAGCTCCGTCTCTAATGACCTCTTTGTCGACGGGACGTTAAACACTAATCTCCTCCTATAATGCATGTTTGAGAGTTAATATTTAATATTGTTGTGTTTAGGATTATTTCACTTTTTGATGTTGACGAGATGCGTTATCCTGACAACTATTTTTTGTTGTCACATTGAAAACTGTGTAAAAGCGTGTTTTTTTGTGCTAATATTGTGACATTAAACATTTCATTTGAACGTACACAGTTGTCTTCAGTCCTAGAGTAAGTGAACTCGAAATATTACACCCTTACTGATTAATCAAATGAATATGTTACGCAGAATATACGAATGCAAGAAAAAATAAATCGCGCTAAATAATAAAACTTGGAAGCTAAAAATTGGTCACAATATGCAAAAATATCTCACAATTAAAATTCACAAGTCTCAACTTGATCAGCCTAATATTTTGGTGAAATCGGCGTTTTTACGGAAAATTGAAGGCGCTAAATACCAGACTTATGAAAATTAGTATGTAACCTCAGTTACACTTAAAAACATTAATTATGTAATGCGATAAGACAGCTGTACGAAGTTTCAAAACTGTATTGTAAATAAGTATGAATACAAGGAATCTTAAAGAGGCAGTTCAGATATGTTCTACTGTCGGTTCGGTTCTAAAAATACTGAAAATTCTAGTCAGCAAGGTTAGATGCTGTTACGCTAAAACGTTTTCAGTAAATAAAGCAAAGTTAACTATACTTATATAAAAATTAAGGAAATTGTAAATCATTAAACGATGGATCTATTAATTAATTAGTAACTGCGAAAGAGGGCATTTAGATTCTACTACATGTGCCTCGGGCAGATGATACCAGATGATCTGTCTGGCGGTTCGCTGAACTCATATACAAATACAGCCAGAGAGGCTGTGAGAAGAAACACTTCGCACCAAGATATCAAACTGCCCGCATCAGTCCAAACACCCATTTGTGTTGGGCCTCACATAACGTTAGGATTGTGAAGACTTGAATGTACACTACTGGCCATTAAAATTGCTATACCAAGAAGAAATGCAGATGATAAACGGGTATTTATTGGACAAATATATTATACTAGAACTGTCATGTGATTACATTTTCATGCAATTTGGGTGCATAGATCGTGCGAAATCAGTACCCAGAACAACCACTTCTGGCCGTAATAACGAGTAACGACCTTGATACGCCTGGGCATTGAGTCAAAGAGAGCTTGCATCGCGTGTACAGGTACAGCTGCCCATGCAGCTTCAACACAATACCACAGTTCATCAAGAGTAGTGTCTGGCGAATTGTGACGAGCCAGTTGCTCGGGCACCATTGACCAGACGTTTTCAATTGGTGAGAGATGTGGAGGATGCGCTGGCCAGGGCAGTAGTCGAACATTTTCTGTATCCAGAAAGGCCCGTACAGGACTTGCAACATGTGGTCGTGCATTATACTGCTGAAATGAAGGGTTTTGCAGGGATCGAATGAAGGGTAGAACCACGGGTCGTAACACATCTGAAATGTAACGTACACTGTTTAAATTCCCGTCAATGCGAACAAGAGGTGACCGAGACTTGAAACCAAAGGCACCGCATACCATCACGCCGGGTGAAACGCCAATGTGGCGATGACGAATACTGAAAGGGTCCTGTAGCCATCTTTCATTAGTCCGGTAGCCCATTTTCACTAGAATTTCTCTTTCTTTTCCTTGTTTATCTTTTCTCATAACTCTCATAGTGGTGTGATTGAATGAATGTGGTTGTGTGTCACGTTGCTAGACGGTGGCGTAGTCTGCTGCAGAAAGTCTGCGATAGTCGTATAGATTCAGCAGCAGGTGTACAGAATAGCCAACTCTCGTAGTGGTCAAGTAGGCAAAGAGGTTTGCGCTACTTGTGAGAAATCCACCTGCGTTAGGTTGGTGGCGGAAATGGCATCTTTGGGTTTCCCGGGCCACGCAGAGCGTGGAAGAGGCCGGAGAAGAAGCGGGAGGCAGTCTGCCGCCGGTACGGGAAGCGTCCACAGCTGTGCTCCAGTCGAAGAAGGGTGAGTTAGACTGACCGCGTGGCGCGTTGTTAACTTGGCGAAGGGAGAGCTGTTAGCTTTCGGTCTCGCTATTCAGCTCTGTAAGATTGCTTTGCCTTCTCGTAAATTTTACTTGCTTTGTGTATCTGTCGTCCGTGGGGAGCCGACCACGTGGTTGAACATTAGAGTTTGTTGGGCTACTGTCGTCACTAACTGTCCGGTCTCATGTTTGTTTTAAAGAATGTTAACTGTTCCTGATTGTGTGATGTGATATTGTTGCAACTTGGCCACGATACCTAGAAGTTGCGTCTCCACAAACCACGTGGGCAAGCGGGTGTACTGCGAAACGTGAACCGTTTCACGAGTTATTGCGATCAGTTATCAGGCAACAGCAGTTGTATGAATGATTCACGCCAATGATTTTAGGTGTAGATTATAACGGTGTATGTATCGATACTTTTCTTTAATGTTTTAGGAATTAATGTTATCATGAATTGTGTACATGCCTCACATCCATATCTCTGAAATAAATAACTTTATACACAATTTTCTCTTGCATTCCGAGGTTACGTTTTTGCACCTAAGCCACTCACCTCGTAGCTTTCCTGTTAGCACATCCAACGCGTTTCCTCGCGCACAGGTTCAGTGATTAGTTTCCCCTTATATTTTAAAACAAATGCTTTAGATTAAGTCTTATTTTCAGGTGTGTTACTGGGAGCTGATCTTCTGCACAATGTCCATGCATGTACTATTTTGTTTTAAATGGTTGATTATCGTGGACAGTGCACGGGAAATACTATTAATTACATCGCATACCCTATGAGCGTTATCACGACGTACGTATTTGTATGAGTTTTTGGTCTGTGATCAAATTAATTCATTTTCCGACTCAGGCAAACCTTCGATTAGTTGTATGGTTAGAGTCGGTGGCGACCCTAATCTTCTCACGTTAATTTCACAATCAGTAAACATCTCCATTCCCACTCTTAACGTAATAAGAGTTTAGTTACAATACACGCTTCCAATGTGCGTTTCACCGCGATGTCGCCAAACACGGATGCGACCATCATGATGCTGTAAACAGAACCTGGATTCATCCGAAAAAATGACGTTTTGCTATTCGTGCACCCTGGTTCGTCGTTGAGTACACAATTGCAGGCGCAGCTGTCTGTGATGCAGCGTCAAGGGTAACCGCAGCCATGGTCTCCGAGCTGATAGTCCATGCTGCTGCAAACGTGGTCGAACTGTTCGTGCAGGTGGTTGTTGTATTGCAAACGTCCCCATCTGTTGACTCAGGGATCGAGACATGGCAACACGATCCGTTTTAGCCATGCGGATAAGATGCCTGTCGTCTCGACTGCTAGTGATACGACGCCGTTGGGATCCAGCACGGCGTTCCGCATTACCCTCCTGAACCCACCGATTCCATATTCTGCTAACAGTCATTGGATCTCGACCAACGCGAGCAGCAATGGCGCGTTACGATAAATTGCAATCGCGATAGTATACCGGAAACGTGATGGTACGCATTTCTCCTCCTTACACGAGGCATCACAACAACGTTTCACCAGGCAACGCCGGTCAACTGCTGTTTGTGTATGAGAAATCGGTTGGAAACTTTCCTCATGTAAGCACGTTGTAGGTGTCGCCACCGGCGGCAGCCTTGTGTGAATGCTCTGAAAAGCTAATCATTTGCATATCACAGCATCTTTTCCTCTCGGTTAAATTTAGCTTCTGTAGCACGTCATCTTCGTGGTGTTGCAACTGTAATGGCTCGTAGCGTATTTTTAGTAAAATGTTCAAATGCGTGTGTATTTCTATGGGACCAAACCGCTGAGGTCATCGGTCCCTAGCCTTAAACACTACTTAAACGAACTTATGCTAAGAACAACACACAAACCCATGCCCGAGGGAGGACTCGAACCTCCGGTGGGAGGGTCCGCGCAATCCGTGACAGGGCGCCTAAGACCGTTAGGCCACTCCGCTTGGCCTTTTTAGTAAAAGTAGGAAGTGAACTCCCGAGGACTATACGGCGTCCTGGATAGCTTAGATTTCAACGAAGCAAATTTTTGTGTGCCGCCCATGATGTTGACAGAACCGCGTGCCAAGTGGCGAGATTAGTTTTCAATTTTCGGGGCGACCAATTAACTTTTGGTAATTACAAGTCAGGCCGAAGACCATTTTACTTCGAACTTCCCGTAGAGGTCGCCTCTGAACTGTTAATAGCGTAGTTGCCAACAGGAATATTATTATTATTAGGGATATTGTTATATTTTGTGCGTGTGAACTTTTACTGAATAGATCACTCAGCTAAAACTCAAAACTTTTATTTATAGCTACAGTTTCTGATCCTGCTGAGTAAATAGCAAGGAGGAATTATTTCTTTCAGTGAGCAGCAATAGTAATGTGGGCTTGCAGACGTGAAATTATGGTCAGTATGTTCTCCATGGCTTTCAGGCTGACCGCAAAAACAGTTTTCAGGATCTCGTATACGGCGAAGGTAGGTGGAAAGCACGCACAGACAATTTTAAGTATTTTTTTCATAATCACATAATGAAGTAACGTCAACTGTGATTATTTACCCGCCGCTCCACAACACTGTAACGACCGCGAGCATTAGTTACCTTTCAAAGTGGACGTGCTGACTTCATGTTGGTCAAGAATGCCTTTAAGGCGGCAAGAACTCACTGGTTGAACAAGATCCTGCTGTAGAGCTACGAGAAGCTGGATGTTCCTCCTGCAGTATTGCAGAAAGTCTTGGCAGGAACGTAGCCACTGTACATGACTGCTGGCAGCGGTGGTCACGGGAATGTACGGTCGCAAGAAGTCCGATCTCCGGACGACCACATGTCACTACAAAGAGGGAAGACCATCGTGTTCACCGGGTGCCTCTGGCTCATCGTACTGTATCTGCAGCAGCAATGGGAGCATGGTTTCGCACCACAGTGTCACAACGAACTGTTGCTAATCAGTTACTTCAGTGACCATTTCGGAGCCAGACGCCCAGTTGCGTGCATTCCACTGAATCCAGACCACCGCCATTTGCGACTTCAGTGGTGACAAACGTGAGATCATTGGAGGGTAGGGTAGAGGCCTACGGTGTTCTCTGATGAACGCTGGTTCTGCCTCGGTGCCAGTGATAGCCAGTTGTGGGCTTGCAACCAGTCTGTCTGTATGGTAGACACACTGTACCTACACCTGCAGTTATAGTCTGGGGTGCGATTTCGTATGACAGCAGAAGCACTCTCGTACTTATCCCATACAAGACTGACTGTAAAATTTGTACGTCAGTCTGGAGATTCGAACTGTTGTGCTGTCTTTCATGAAAGGCAATCGAGGATATGTTTTTCAACAGGATAACGCTCACCCGCATACCATTGTTGTAACCCAACAGTCCGCAGCTCGTGGTCGTGCGGTAGCGTTCTCGCTTCCCGCGCCCGGGTTCCCGGGTTCGATTCCCGGCGGGCTCAGGGATTTTCTCTGCCTCGTGATGACTGGGTGTTGAGTGATGTCCTTAGGTTAGTTAGGTTTAAGTAGTTCTAAGTTCTAGGGGACTGATGACCATAGATGTTAAGTCCCATAGTGCTCAGAGCCATTTGAACCATTTGAACCACTTGTAACCCAACATGCCCTACAGTGTGTCGTCACGTTGCCTTGGCCTCATCGATCACCAGGTCTGTCTCCAGTCGAGCAGATATGAAACATCATCAGACTACAACTCCAGCGTCATCCACAAAAAGCATTAATCGTCCCTGTATTGACCGACAAAAAACAAATGCAACAGGCATGCCACTCCATCCCACAAACTATGAGTAACATCCAGAAGCTGTACAACACAATGCATGCATGTTTGCATTCTTGCATTCAATATTCTGGCGTTTGCACCGGTTTTTAAATTACCAGCATTTCACATTTGCAGTGGCTTAACTCGTGCTTGCATTAACTTCGATCTTGGAATGATAATCACTTACATATGTTATCTAGACTAATCTATTACCGCAATTTCATTACGCTACATTAATTATTTTTTGGTGTTGCGATTTTTTTCCTTCAGTGCATCAAGAGCTCAGGTGCTAAAGCAGTACTAAGTCCAGAAGGTAAGGCTGAAAGGTGGAAGCAATACACAAGGGGGCTACACAAGGAAAAGGAATCTGAAGATGATATTATGGAGAGGGAAGAGGAAGTAGAATAAGATGAGGCGAGAGATGCGATGCTGCGAGACCAGTGTGACAGCTGGGTGGGAGGTCGCATTCGAAACGAGACATAAAGCAGACGACGCTGTACGGTAATACTGTCAGAGACAGCTTCTAAGACCAGTTGATCAGAATGGATACTGTCTTGAAACGAGTTTGTAAGATGAACGTCAACAAAAGTGAAATAAGAATAACGCAGTGTAGTAATATTAAATCAGTTGATTTTGAGTAAATAACCATGCACAACTTGCGCAAAGTTTTTGTCTAAAGACACAACAACATTCGACAAACAAACTACGGGAGCCGAGCTGACAATTACCACGTTCCTAGCAGCTCATGATATGCCTGTCCAATTGACAGCTACGTTAAAAAATGCGTTTCCTTATCCTAAGAGAGCCCAAAATGTTGCTATGGAAAGGAACAAAAGTACGGCTATTATAAGAAATGTTATTGCACCTTCTCATAGAAATGATCTTATTTCCAAGATACACAAAGTAAAATTCTCCATTTTGATAGATGAAAGTATCGACGTTGCGTCAATCAGTTCTGCTTGCATTGTTGTGTGCTATTATGACAGAATAGAAGGATAAATATTGATTAAACTCTTCAATTACACTGAAATTATGACACCGTCTGTAATTGGGGCAGCTGGGACTAACTCGTATGAGCAACTAACAGAAGCCTTGGTACAACATAATCTTTCTTTAGAAAGTCATTAATTTTTTCTCAGATGGTGCAAATGCTACGGGGTGGGGGGTGGGGGGATGGGGGAAGCACAATTGAGTATCCAGTCGAGTAAAAGAGTTTCTTCCGGGATTCGTGTTAACAAAATGGGTTTTTCATTGAGTTCACTTGGGTGCTAATGTATGTTGCGAGGTATTTCCTAGACGTTATGTGTAACTTGCAAGTGATGTACATAGATTAGATTAGATTAATACTTGTTCCATAGATCATGAATACGACACTTCGTAAAGATGTGGAACGTGTAAGGTTAATGAAAGATGTCTGTACAAGATATTACATTACAAAAAATATTGCATGACACTAATGTTTAAGTAAGTTTTTTCCCTCCCTTAATTTATATCTAAAAATTCAGCCAATGAGTAGAATGAGTTGTCATCTAGAAATTCTTTTAATTTATTTTTAAATGTTGGTTGACTATATGTCAGGCTTTTGATGCTGTTTGGTAGGTGACCAAAGACTTTTGTGGCAGCATAATTTACCCCTTTCGATCCCAAAGTCAGAATTAACCCTGCATAGTGAAGATCATCCTTTCTCCTGGTGTTATAGCTATGCACACTGCTATTACTTTTGAACTGGGTTGGATTATTAACAACAAATTTCATAAGTGAATATATATACTGTGAGGTTACTGCGAGGAGACCTAGATCCTTAAATAGATGTCTGCAGGATGACTGTGGGTGGGCTCCAGCAATTATTCTGATTACACGTTTTTGAGCAATGAATACTTTTCTACTCAACGATGAATTACCCCAGAATATGATACCATACGAAAGCTGTGAATGAAAGTAGGCATAGTAAGCTAATTTACAGAGATTCTTATCACCAAAATTTGCAATAACCCTAATAGCATACGTAGCTGAACTCAGATGTTTCAGCAGACCATCAATGTCTTGCTTCCATTTTAACCTCTCATCAATGGACACACTTAAAAATTTTGAAAATTCTACCTTAGCTACAGACTTCTGTTCAAAGTCTATATTTATTACTGGAGTTGTGCCATTTACTGTACAGAACTGTATATACTGTGTTTTATCAAAATTTAAAGAGAGTCCGTTTGCTGAGAACCACTTAATAATTTTGTGAAAAACATCATTTACAATTACATCACTTAGTTCTTGGTTTTTGGATGTTATTACTATACTTGTATCAACAGCAAAAAGAATTAACTTTGCATCTTCATCAATATGGAATGGTAAGTCATTAATGTATATCAAGAACAGTAAAGGACCTAAGAGCGAACCCTGTGGGACCCCTACTTGATAGCCCCCCAGTTTGAGGAATCAGCTGTTGTTTTAACATTACATGAACCACTTATTTCAATTTTATGCATTCTTCCAGTTAAGTATGAATTAAACCATTTGAGCACTGCCCCCCACAAACAATAATGATTTAGCTTATCTAAAAGAATTACATTATTTACACAATCAAAGGCCTTTGAGAGATCACAAAAAAACGATGGGTGATGTCTGGTTATTCAGAGCATTTAATATTTGATCAGTGAAAGCGTATATAGCATTTTCCGTTGAAAAGCCTTTCTGAAAACCAAACTGACATTTTGTTAGTACTTTATTTTTACAAATATGGGAGGCTACTCTTGAATACATTACTTTCTCAAAAAATTTTGATAGAGCTGTCAGAAGAGAGAGAGTTGTTGACATCCAACATATCCCCCTTTTTATGCAATGGTTATACAAAGGCATATTTCAGTCTATCGGGGAAAACACCCTGCTCCAAAGAGCTATTGCATATGTGGCTGAGAATCCTACTTATCCGTGGGGAACAAGCTTTAAGTATCTTGCTGGAAATGGCATCAATTCCGTAAGAGCTTTTACTTTTCAGTGAGTTCATTATTTTACTGATTTCAGAGGGAGAGGTTGGTGGAAATACAGTTGTTTCAAACTGCACAGGTATGGCCTCTTCTATTAGAACCCTTGCCTCTTCTAGTTAAGATCTAGATCCTATTTTCTCAGCAACATTTAAAAAATGATTATTGAGAATATTTCCAATTTCTTATTGTTTGTTAGTACACTTGTCAGTTCAGTTTTATGGCACTAAAGTCTTCCTGTGCTCTTGGTTGCCCTGTTTCCCTTTCAATAATATTCCAAATTGCTTTAATTTTATTATCAGAGTTACTAATGTCAGACATGATAACATGATTCTGGACTTTTTAATAACTTTTCTTATTACCACACAATAGTTTTTATAATATTGAACAATTTCGGGGTCAGTAATCCCTCTTGCTGTTAGATACAGTTCTCTTTTACGGTTGCAAGATATTCTTATTCCTTTAGTTAGCCAAGGTTTTCTTATATGTTTTCTTGGAATTATGTTTAACTATTTTCTTGGGAAAACAATTTTCAAATACCCTTAAAAATTCATCGTGAAATAAGTTATATTTCAAGTTTGCATCAGGTTCCATATACACTTCATCCCAGTCTAGCTGCTTAGGCTTTCCCTAAAGTTTGCAGTATTTATATTGTTAACTGAACGCACTGCTTTGAAATTCTGATTTGATATACTGCATGGAGCTATGTCATGTACTGTAACTAGCTGTGCACCATGATCTGAAAGACCATTCTCAACAGGGTAAGCATTTATGTCCTTAAACTTATCTTGGTCTATAAAAAAGTTATCTATCAATGTCCTGCTGTTCTTTGTTATCCGAGTAGGAAAATCAATGACGGAGCTCAAATTGAAAGAACTGAGTAATACTACAAGGTCATTCTTCCTATTACACTCTTTCAGGGAATCAACATTGAAATCCCCACAAATGATAATTTGCTTCCCCCTGTCTGACAGATAGCACAATAAACCATCCAAGTTTTCTAGAAATAGCTGGAAATTCTCTGAGGGGGACCTATACACTGTTACAATTATGAAAGGGACATCATTTAGTTTTAGTTCAGTGGCACATGCTTCCATATGTTGCTCTACACAAAATTTTTTAGTTTCTAAATTTTTTGCGCTGTGGAAGCTTTTGACATATATGGCAACACCTCCTCTCATCATATTATCTCTACTTACATGTGCAGCTAATTTGTACCCATTGATGCTAACCTTTTGCATATCAGTGACAATGTGATGCTCAGACAGGCATACTACATCTATTACATTCTCAGTTTCTATATCTTCTAAGCAAAGCAGAAGCTCATCAATTTTATTCTTCAATCCCCCAATATTTTGATTAAATATACTAACATTTTTCATTTTACTTTTGTGAGTATCTTAAACTTTTTTAATATCTTTAGTACTTGCCTGGCTGGGTTTCCCACTGGACACTGATCTTACACTAAAAAAGAATATCCACCATGAGATGTAGTTCCTCCCCCCTTTAAATTTCCTGCTATCAGCCCAGCCAGTTTACCCTTCCCCTTCTTGTTGAGGTGTAGGCCATGTCTAGTATAGTCCCACCTACAGAGTGAATCAACAGGAACCACACCAATGTGTGACCCTGCACCAGATCCAAGTAGCCGTTCCAACTCCAAATTAACTCTCCTGACAGAAGAGCTCAAATGAGGCTGGTCGTGGCGCTCCAGAACCGACACAAACCCAACACTGGTATCACTCGATGCCGATACAATATTTGCCAGGTCACACTCAATGCTGTACCCCGGATCTCTGTCAATACTGTTGCCTGGCCCACCCACAATAACCACTGTATCTTCCTTAGTCAAGCCTCTACATAGTGAACCTAAATCCTCTGTAACCTGCCCCAGTCCAGCACTAGGTCTGAAAAAACTTGTGACCTGGTCTTCTGACTCTAATTCATCCTGCAGAAGTTGGCCAACACGCACTCAAAACTAAGTTGCAAGCGACAGTTGCAGCTAACTCAAATTCAAATATACACGTAGCTCAAAGAACATAAAATACTATAAGCGGTGCAGATTCTTTGGCTTTCACTTCTTTCTGTTGTCGGTCGAATGTTAGAGAAGCGGGATGCATTAATTTTATTTTTTATTCGTCAGTGGGCAACAGGCAAGGTTCATAAGTGAAAAGAGGCTCTAAACTTGCTCGGTGACCCAATTATTAAAATGTATTTTGAGCTTATGAAGTGGATTTTTCCGAAGTTTAGTAGAATGAGTACTTACTTCCAGTCTTCAAAAGCTGTAGAGCTTAACCAAAGAAAACAAATGGATGAATCTTTTAAAGTCATTTTGATTATTTACATGAAACAGGATTACTTTCACGAAGAATTTATGGATATAGTTCTTGTCGATCCTGTAGGGGCTGAAGATACGACCAATTTTTTTGGAGATTAACAACATGTATTTAGGTGTAGAACTTCTGCAATCAAAGAAGTCGAAGGATGTTGTGGCCGGGTTTCGTCTTATAAAGGAATCTAGGGAGAGATGCCGCAAATTCCTAATTCGTGGATGTAAAGGAATTCAGATATAGTTTAAATTTAATGGCCATCTGATACAACGTTTACCTGTATTGTCTCCAAAATGAGTTTTGTCACGTACACATAGAGGAGTTACACCTACTTCAACAAAAAGGACAGATCTTGAACCACTAGTTAAACCGCCTTTCTTTGCCTTTCGATGTTCTTTCAGCAGATGTTTCTCCGGAATCTGAACCTGATAGATCTTAGCACAAGATATGTTTAGCTTTTCATAATGTTACGCTGTGCATGAATTTTTTAAATAATTTTAGTTTGAATCCATATATGAAGGGAAAAGTGTTACACAGTGCTTTAAATTATATAAATACAGGCCTACTTACGGAACCGCTACGGTCCCAGGTTCGACTCCTGCCTCGGGCATGGATGTGTGCGATGTCCTTAGGTTAGTTAGGTTTAAGTAGTTCTAAGTTCTAGGGGACTGATGACCTCAGCAGTTTAGTCCCAGAGTGCTCAGAGCCATTTGAACCATTTGAACAGGCCTACTTAAAAGATAATGTATAGGCCTAGATTTTTCAGGTTGGATAAATCTCATCCGATGACAGTGTATATTTATATGCTGCTTTGGCAGACTTCGTCCTGGCAGTACTGCCACTTCGCATTCCACAGCAGAATGCGAGCTGATATTCAGGTAAGATAAAAATCGTTATTGCCAAAAGATTTTAAGCTGGTTTGTTCTTACTATTTCCATCCTTATCGACAACTAGTGACATAATTTAATAAACGGGGAAGAGAGAGAAATGGACATCCTAGTTCCAAAAGTTCCAATGTCATCTTTTTAAATTAATAACCTTTTTAAATTCTTGTATGCAGGAAGACGCGCAGATTGAAAACCAGTTTGAGAAAGCGGCTGTCTACGTCTACGATGAAGGGATCTCTCGTGTCATTACAGTGCCTCCAGTGGTCCAGCGGCTGGGCACTTCATTCCAGCCGATCGAGTCTGTGGTTGAAAGAATGACCACTCCTCTAACGAAGGCTGTAGATGAAGTTGATTAAGTTTCCAGCTATATCAGATGACTATATTAAAGTCAGTGACAGTGAACAAATTCACCCAGACAGTTTTAAACACTTCACTCGTGGGCGTAGAAGGACATAGGTGGGAAAAGATAAAAAATAAAAATGTATGCTATTCCCTCCCCCCCCCCACCGCTCCCCCGTCCCTCCCCCCCCCCTTGTCCATGTACCATGTACCTTGCCGTTGTGGGGAGGCTTGCATGCTTCAGAGATACAGATAGCCGAACCGCAGGTGCAACCACATCGGAAGGATATTTGTTGAGAGGCCAGGCAAACGTGTGGTTCCTGAAGAGGGGCAGCAGCCTTTTCAGTAGTTGCAGGGGCAACAGTCTGGATGATTGACTGATCTGGCCTTGTAACAATAACCAAAACGGCCTTGCTGTAGTGGTACTGCGAACGGCTGAAAGCAAGGGGAAACTACAACCGTAATGCTTCCCGAGGGCATGCAGCTTTACTGTATGATTAAATGATGATGGCGTCCTCTTGGGTAAAATATTCCGGAGGTAAAATAGTGCCCCATTCGGATCTCCGGGCGGGGACTACTCAAGAGGACGTCGTTATCAGGAGAAAGAAAACTGGTGTTCTACGGATCGGAGTGTGGAATGTCAGATCCCTTAATCGGGCAGGTAGGTTAGAAAATTTAAAAAGGGAAATGGATAGATTAAAGTTAGACACAGTGGGAATTAGTGAAGTTCGGTGGCAGAAGGAACAAGACTTCTGGTCAAGTGAATACAGGGTTATAAATACAAAATCGAACAGAGGTACTGCAGGAGTAGGTTTAATAATGAATAAAAAATAGCAGGACGGGTAAACTACTACAAACAGCATAGTGACGCATTCTTCTGGCCAAGATACACACGAAGCCCACGTCTACCACAGTAGTACATGTTAATATGCCAACTAGCTCGGCAGCTGACGAAAAGATTGATGAAATGCATGATGAGAGAAAATAAAATATTCAGATAGTGAAGGGAGACGAAAATTTAATAGTCATGGGTGACTGGAATTCAATAGTAGGTAATGGAAGAGATAGAAACGTAGTAGGTGAATATGGAATGGGGGTAAGAAATGAAAGAATAAGCCGCCTGGTAGAATTTTGCACAGCTAACACTTGTTTAAAGAATCATGAAAGAAGGTTGTATACATGCAAGAGGCCTGGAGATACTGGATGGTTTCAGATAGATTATATAATGCTACGACAGAGATATAGGAACCATGTTTTAAATTGTAAGACATTTCCAGAGGCAAATGTGGACTCTGGCCACAATATATTGGTTATGAACTGTAGTTTAAAACTGAAGAAACTGCAGAAAGACGGGAATTTCAGGAGATGGGACCTGGATAAACTGGCAGAACCAGAGGTTGTAGACAGTTTCAGGAACAGCATTACGGAACTACTGACAGGAATGGGGGAAAGAAATACAGCAGAAGAAGAATTGGTAGCTTTGAGGGATGAGATAGTGAAGGCAGCAGAAGAACAATTAGGTAAAAAGACGATGGCTAGTAGAAATCCTTGGATAACAGAAGAGATATTGAATTTAATTGATGAAAGGAGAAAATATAAAAATGCAGTAAATGAAGCAGGCAAAAAGGAATACAAACGTCTCAAAAATGAGATCGACAGGAAGTGCAAAATGGCTAAGCAGGGACGGCTAGAGGATAAATGTAAGGGTGTAGAGGCTAATCTCGCTAGGGTAAGATAGATATTGCGTACAGGAAATTAGAGAGACCTTTGGAGAAAACTATTTCGAAACAAGGCCCCGGGAGCAGACAACATTCCATTAGAACTATTGACAACCTTGAGAGAGCCAGCCCTGACAAAACTCTACCATCTGGTGAGCAAGAAGTATGAGACAGGCGAAATATCCTCAGACTTCGAGAAGAATATAATAATTCCAATGTGAAACAAAGCATATGTTGACAGATGTGAAAATTACCAAACTATCAGTTTAATAAGTCACAGCTGCAAAATACTAACCCGAATTCTTTACAGACGAATGGAAAAACTGGTAGAAGTCGACCTCGGGGAAGGTCAGTTTGGATGAATAGAGATGTTGGAACACGTGAGGCAATACTGACCCTACGACTTATCTCCGAAGATAGATTAAGGAAAGGTAAACCTACGTTTCTAGCATTTGTAGAAATAGAGAAAGCTTTTGAAAATCTTTGCTGGAATACACTCTTTCGAATTCTGAAGATGGAAAGAGTAAAATACAGGGAGCGAAATGCAGTTATAAGAGTCGAGGGACATGAACGGGAAGCAGTGGTTGGGAAAGGAGTGAGAAATCAGATGGCAGTGATAAGAGTCGAGAAGCATGAAAGGGAAGCAGTAGTTGGGAAGGGAAAGAGACAGGGTTGTTGCCTATCCCCGATGTTGTTCAATCTGTATATTGAGCAAGCATTAAAGGAAACAAAAGAAAAAATCGGAGTAGGAATTAAAATACATGGAGAAGAAATAAAAACGTTGAGATTCGACGATGACATTGTAATTCAGTCAGAGGCATTGAATGAGTTGGAAGAGCAGTTGAACAGAATGGACAGTGTCTTGAAAGGAGGATATAAGATGAATACCAACAAAAGCAAAATGAGGATAATGGAATGTAGTCGAATTAAGTCAGGTGATGTTGAGGGAATTAGATTAAGAAATGAGACATTTAAAGTAGTAGTTGGGGATTGCTATTCGGGGATCAAAATAACTGATGATGGTCGAAGTAGAGAGGATATAAAATGTAGACTGGCAATGGCAAGAAGAGCGTTTCTGAAGAAGAGAAATTTGTTAACATCGAGCATAGATTTAAGTGTCAGGAAGTCTTTTCTAAAAGTATTTGTACGGAGTGTAGCCACGTATGGTGTTCCCCAGGGAAGCGTCCTGGGACCTCTACTGTTCCTGATCTATATAAATGACCTGGGTGACAATCTGAGCAGTTCTCTTAGACTGTTCGCAGATGATGCTGTAATTTACCGTCTAGTAAGGTCATCCGAAGACCAGTATCAGCTGCAAAGCGATTTAGAAAAGATTGCTGTATGGTGTGTCAGGTGGCAGTTGAAGCTAAATAACGAAAAGTGTGAGATGATCCACATGAGTTCCAAAAGAAATCCGTTGGAATTCGATTACTCGATAAATAGTACAATTCTCAAGGCTGTCAATTCAACTAAGTACCTGGGAGTTAAAATTATGAACAACTTCAGTTGGAAGGACCACATAGATAATATTGTCGGGAAGGCGAGCCAAAGGTTGCGTTTCATTGGCAGGACACTTAGAAGATGCAACAAGTCCACTAAAGAGACAGCTTACACTACACTCGTTCGTCCTCTGTTAGAATATTGCTGCGCGGTGTGGGATCCTTACCAGGTGGGATTGACGGAGGACATCGAAAGGGTAAAAAAAGGGCAGCTCGTTTTGTATTATCACGTT
Organism: Schistocerca gregaria; assembly: GCF_023897955.1. NCBI lineage: Eukaryota > Metazoa > Arthropoda > Insecta > Orthoptera > Acrididae > Schistocerca > Schistocerca gregaria. The sequence continues at coordinate 955,901,454 of NC_064921.1, forward strand.
ATAGGGGAGAGAGTGTGGCAGATATGATACACGAGTTGGGATGGAAGTCATTACAGCATAGACGTTTTTCGTCGCGGCGAGACCTGTTTACGAAATTTCAGTCACCAACTTTCTCTTCCGAATGCGAAAATATTTTGTTGAGCCCAACCTACATAGGTAGGAATGATCATCAAAATAAAATAAGAGAAATCAGAGCTCGAACAGAAAGGTTTAGGTGTTCGTTTTTCCCGCTCGCTGTTCGGGAGTGGAATAGTAAAGAGATAGTATGATTGTGGTTCGATGAACCCTCTGCCAAGCACTTAAATGTGAATTGCAGAGTAGTCATGTAGATGTAGATGTAGATGGATGTGAAACCTGGACGATAAATAGTTTGGACAAGAAGAGAATAGAAGCTTTCGAAATGTGGTGCTACAGACGAATTCTGAAGGTTAGGTGGGTAGATCATGTAACTAATGAGGAGTTACTAAACAGAATTGGGGAGAAGAGGGGTTTGTGGCAATACTTGACTAGAACAAGGGATCGGTTGGCAGGACATGTTCTCAGGCAACAAGGGATCACCAATTTAGTATTGGAGGGGAGTGTAGAGGGTAAAAATCGTAGGGGGAGACCAAGTGATGAATGCACTAAGCAGATTCAGAAGGATGTAGGTTGCAGTAGGTACTGGGAGATGAAGAAGCTTGCACAGGATAGAGTATAATGGATAGAGAGCTGCATCAAACCAGTCTCTGGACTGAAAACCACAACAACATGATATTTTCAGTGTTAGTATGACATTTGTACAGTGGGTTGTATGATCCATGTGCAATGACTTCTTAACAACACTGGGCCAGACTCATCTTGCAGTCCGAGCTTGAGAGTCGGAGCGCAGTGCATTCACGATCTGGTCGGTATCAGATGCATTTTTATTTCTCGCCTTGGCCACTAGATGTTCATCTGTCACGCCGATGGTCAGTACGAGGCCAGATGACAGTCCAGTCACGTGGCACGCCGAACTACCCCTTTCTCTGTGGCATTAAGAGCTCTCTGTCTGTCCTCTCCTCCTCCTACCACATCTCTCTTTCTATTACAGCAGCTGTCTCTTGTTTTAACTGCTAATAAGTGTATATTGTTCATATTTAGACCAGCGATCCATAACAGGCTGAATGGTTTTCTCTGTATACATATTTGCACGGGAAGCTGTAGGCAGCTGCTTTTGACAGGTATAGTACGATTTTCAGTATACGAAAACAGTTGAAAAAGTCTTAAGGATCGCAGTTTGTTTAGGAAAGAAACTTCCTCTCAGATTAAAACTGTGTACCGGACCGGGACTCGAACTCAGGACCTTTGCCTTTCGCGGCTAAGTGCTCTACCAACTGAGCTACCCAAGCACGACTCAGGCTCCGTTCTCAGTTTTAATTCCGCCAGTACCTCGTCTCCTACCTTCCAAAGGTATGCAGGAGAGCTTCTACGAAGTTTGGAAGGTACTCGAGGTACTGGCAGAATTAAAGCTGTGAGCACGGTGCGCGAGTCGTGCTTGGGTAGCTCAGTTGGTAGAGCAATTTCCTGCGTAAGGCAAAGGTCCCGAGTTCGAATTGTAAGTAGGTTGTTTAGGTTTTTATGTTGGTAACGCCACGTAGCGCTCTATATGAAAATCACTGGCTGTGCTGTGTGCAGCATTGTTGTATTATTCGCTATTGTAGTGTTTGGGCAGTTGGCTGTTAACAGCACGAAGCATTGCGCACTTGGAGGTGAGCCGCCAGCAGTGGTGGATGTGGGGAGAGAGGTGGCGGAATTTTGAGAACAGAAGATCTGGACGTGTGTCCACAAGAAAGAGTAAATTTATTATGGCTTTTGAACACTATTAAGCTGGCAGTAGTGGCGCTCACAGAATTGCAGTAGTTCGCGTAACTAAGATTTTTGTGAGGTAAGTGATTTGTGAAAGGTATAGGTTAATGTTAGCCAGGGCCATTCTTTTGTAGGGATTATTGAAAGTCAGACTGCGTTGCGCTAAAAATATTGCGTGTCAGTTTAATGTTGTTCAGAATAGGTAATGAGCGAAATGTCTGAGTACGTTCAGTTCTGCTCAGCTGTTTGAAAATCAAATAACGTAAGAGGTTTATCAGCACAGTCATTCATAAATTATTCTAAGGGGACGTTTCAGAGTTTCGGTCCGGCACACAGCTTTAATCTGCCAGGAAGTTTCATATCAGCGCACAATCCGCTGCAGAGTGAAACTCTCAATCTGGACGTATAGGATTGTTGACGGAGCTTTTGGCGGCTCTTAACTCATTATTGCATTTTGACCTTTATGTCACCAGGTCCTACCAACACAAATATTTAGAAACTTCTATAGCAAAGACAAATATTGCGAACCAGAAATATGTCTCTTTTGAATATTTCTCCCATTTTAAGTCCATCAACGTTTCTCGTTGCTGCAGTATTTCTAAACTTCCCCTTTCGAACAAACTGGAAACTTTATTTTTTATTTTATGTAATTTTTAAAGAAACGTTGTTTCGTCGGAAACTAACATTTTGAGAATATGGCTCTGTACAAAACACTGGTTGATTCTTGCAAATAAGGGAACAGCAACGAGTCTCTGTTAGCAATGATATTTATCTGCACAAATAGTGCCGTTAACCGTTGCGAAGAGACAGGTTCATCTTCAGATGACTGTTCACGGTTGAATACATATTTGTTAATGTTTAAATTAGTTTACCGCTCTTTATTCTCTCTGTGGCGAAAGTTCATTGCTGGACAGTAAAAAACATTGTGAGAAACGGCCTGTTCAACTGTAACTGTACCTAATAACGATTGAACACAATGAAAATAAATCTTTAACATAAAAGTAATCTAAAACTAAAACATTTCTGCTAAGGTAAACTAACGTAGTGTTTTCTTCTTTCCAAACATTCAACCCATACAAAAACATAAATTTCAGCTTTCCAGTCATAATTTCTGTAGCTTTCGTTAAGATGGCCAGGAATTCTTGCACATATTTATGTCCCAAAATTACAGAAAAATAAATCTACGGACAGCATTGTCATCCGGTTAAAACTAGTCTGTAATACACTGCCTGACAAAAAAAATGTGCAGCACCTATAAAGGGTAAAGGAAGCGAATTAAAACATCTCAGGTCGAGAGAGTATGTGGTATTATTTCAGCGATTAAAAAGTCGAGTCATGTTAACAAAGAACTTGGCAGTATGGGCTCACTTATCAGGATGACGCAGCACCGCCTCAGGTCTGGATGTTGCGCTGATTCAGCTGGGAAGGGCGACGTAAAGCCTGTGTATCCTTCCATGATACAAACTGGTCCATGACTGTTGTAGCTGGACCCTGATATCAAGAATCCTGGAACTGGGGCAGAGTTAACCTGATCCACACACGATCTGTATGGGTCTGATCTGGGGATCCTGCTATCACTGGAATACCTCGACATCGTACAGACAGTTCTAGACGTGTGCAATGTGAGGACAAACATTTTCAGGATGTGCATAATGTGGCGTTGTGCCGTCAAGTTGCCTCAATCACTAACAGCCACGGCCATAAGTCATACCCGGTGGTACCTGCCACACTGAGACGCCAGGAGTAACAACGTTGTGTCTCTCCAAGACATTGGAAGAATGCAACCTCTCTCCAGGTCGCCGCCAAACTCGACGACGGTGGTCATCCCAGGTAATGTAGATCCGCGATTCATCGCTGGTCACAATGCGAGCATTTATCAGTAGTCCACGTTTCCCGGTCACGACTCCACTCCAAATGCAGCCGTTTATGTTGTGGTATTATTGGCAGCCTACATATGGTTCGGTAACTCTCTAGTTTGGCTGCTGCCAATCATCAGTCATTGGTGCGGGATGACACAAAATGTTGCATGGTGTCCATCACTTGTCCTCTGAAGTCAGATGTAAATGTGAAGGGGCTACATTGTGCTTGGTGCGCAATATGGCGACCCTCCGTTGTGGTGGTCAGACGCGGTGGATCGGAACCTTGACAACGAGTAGCCTGCCCTTACATTCCCTTGCTTACCATTAATGTACCACTGTTACACCCAAATCCCTCACAAATCTGTATATTGCACTATTCGACCAGACGGTTAAATGGAGACCCAGAATCGACCCCACTTAAAACTCTGTCGGAAGCTGATAACGCTGTCTCACACGACTGCGCGGGGTCTCCGTGTTTTTTGTACAATTCACTCTATGTGTGATCAGTTTATATCTGCGATTTAATACAGCTATGGCCATTTCTCGCTCCCCAAGTTCCACATTACTTTTAGTCCATCGAGCACCATATTGCAGATATCTACTTTTTATTGCTTCATCTGCATCCTATTTCCATATTGTTGTTAATCTACCTCTTTTTCTTTCTGGAGATTGTATCCACTGCCATACTCGTTTCGGCCATCTTACACCATCTTCCCTTTCAAAATGTCCAAACCAAAGAAGTCTTTTTTTCAGTAATAGCCATTTTAGCCCCCATTGTCCTCTTTATTTGTTCATACCTTCTGCGAACCAAATTTGGTTTTCTCCTACTCTTCCTCCAGTAGTCCATTTCCGTTGCAAGAAGCTTCCGTTTATCTCTTTTATTAATTTCCCGGCTTTCTGACCGATACATTTTCGTACTTTTTACAGTTGTACGGTATGTTACTTTTTTGGTTTTATTTGTTTTCTATCCTGTAGGGGAGAATTTCACGGCGAGTTGCCCTTTTGCCCAGCAAAGTTTATTTTTTACGTCTTGAGAGCTCTTTCCACTGATAGATAATGTTACCCTAAGCTTTTCTTTCTTTTATCTTGCTAGCAACAGTTTCCAAAACCATTCTTCTGCTGCTAGATGTTCAGTTTTGGCAACATTTATTCAAAGAACCCCATTGCTCACATTGGTCTCTGAGTTGCCGTAAATTACCTTCCACATCTTCAACATCTGTTGCGATGATCACTTGGTAGCCCGCAAAAACTAATGTATACAATGTTTCTTTTCCAACAAGAATTCTCACAATGCAGCATTATTTTTCCAGTCTTGTAAAAAATCTTCCGAATAGAGTAGGAACTGAAATACATCCCTGTCGTAGTACTTTGGTGATTATAAATTCAGTGGATACCTGTTTACCCATCTTTACACAACTGGAACAGAGAGAGTTCTTCAACATACTGTCCCACACCTTTCTTAGCGGGACCATGTAATTTTTCTGCAGATCCACGTATATCAAATGGGTATTCAGATATCTAGCCACTCTCTTCTTTATTAAATTGCGTAGAGTAAATATTCCACCGATACAGGAACGTCCAGATCGAAAACAATTTTGCTCTCCTGTCTCTACTATTTGTTCTTCCATCTGCTTCTTTAGGACTTTGCTATACAATCTGGATAGTGAAGGCATCATACTAATCCCTCTGTAATATTTGCATTTTCTACGGTCATCTTTTTTACGTATGGAAGCGAAATATGCATTTTTTCATGCATTAGAGACGTGAACGCCTTTTGAACATTTATCCAAGACCTTTTCCAGAATCTGTCGAAGAACTGTGGGTGCAGCTTTTATAGGCTTAATACGTGACAAAAGTCATGGATAGCGACATTTTGGATTGGAATTATTATATTCTTCTTGAAGTCTGAGGGTATTTCGCCTGTCTCATACATCTTGCTCACCAGATGGAAGAGTTTTGTCATGTGTGGCTCTTCCATGGCTATAAGAAGTTCTAATGGAATGTTGTCTACTTCTGGGGCCTTGTTTCGTCTTATGTCTTTAAGTGTTCTCTCAAATTCTTCGCCCAGTATGATATCTCCAATTTCATCTTCATCTATGTCTTCTTCAATTGCCATAATATTGTCATCAAGTACATCGTCCTTGTATAGACCATTTATATACTTATTCCAGCCTTCTGCTTCCCTTTCTTTGCTTAGGACTGGTTTTTCCATCCGTGGTCTTGATAGTCATACAGGTGGTTCTCTTCTCTCCAAAGCACCCTTTAATTTTCCTGTAAACAGTATCTGTCTTACCCCTAGTGATGTATGCTTCTACATCCTTACATTTGTCCTCTAGTCATCCCTGCATAGTCATTTTGCACTTGCTGTCCATCTCGTCTTTGAGACGTTTGTTTTACTTTTCGTTTGCTTCATTTACTGCAGCTTTATATTTTCTGCGATCAGCACTTAAATTCAATATCCCTTGTGTTACTCAAAGATTTCTACTAGTTCTCGACTTTTTACCTACATGATCCTCTGCTGCCTTCACTGTTTCATCTCTCAAACCTACCCATTCTTCTTCTATTGTATCTCTCTCCCTTATTCTTGTCAATCATTTCCTAATGCTATATCTGAAACTCTCAACAGCCTCTGGTTCTTTCAGTTTATCCTGGTTCCATCTTCTTAAATTCCTACTTTTTAGCGGTTTCTTCAGTTTTAGTCTACAGTTCATAAGCAATAAATTGCGGTCAGAGTCCACATCCTTCCCTGGAAATGTCTTACACTTTAAAACCGGGTTCCTAAATCTCTGCCTTACCATTATATAATCTATCTGAAACCTTCCAGTGTCTCCAGGCCTCTTCCACGTATGCAACATTCCTTCATGATTCTTAAACCAAGTGTTAGCTACGATTAAGTTATGCTCTGTGCAAAATTCTACCAGGCGGCTTCCTCTTTCATTCCTTACCCCCAGTCCTAGTACTTTTCAATCTCTTCCTTTTACTAGTGTCGATTCCAGGCTATTAAATTTTCGTTTCCCTTAACAGTCTGAATAATTTATTTTATCGCATCACACATTTCTTTAATCTCTTCATCATCTGCGAAGCTAGTTGTCATATAAAATTGTACAACTTCGGTAGGCCTGGGCTTCGTGTCTATCTTGGCTTCAATAATGCGTTCGCTATGCTGTTCGTAGTAGCTTATCCGCGTTCCAATTTTTTTTATTCATTATTAAACCTACTCCTGCACTGCCATATTTGATTTTGTATTTATAGCCCTGTATTCACCAGACCAGAAGTCTAGTTCCTTCTGCCACCGAACTTCATTATTTCCCACTATATCTAACACTAACCTATCCATTTCCCTTTGTAAATATTCTAACCTACCAGCCCGATTGAGGGATCTGACTTTGTACGCTCCGATCCGTAGGATGCCAGTTTTGTTTCTCCCGATTACGACGTCGAGTAATCCCTGCCCGGAGATCCGAGTGGGGGACTATTTTACCTCCGGAATACTTTACGCCATGGGGACCATAATGTAAATCTGCATGTCCTCGGGAAAAATTACGGCTGTTGTTCCTCCTTTTACTAGCCGTTCGCAGTACCAGCACAGCAAGGCCGCTTTGATTGATGCTACAGGGCCAGATTAGTCAATCATCCAGATTGTTGCCCCTGCAATTAGTGAAAAGGCTACTGCCCCTCCTCAGGAACCACACGTTTTTCTGTCCTGTCAACAGATACCCTTCCGCTGTGGTAGCACCCACTGTACGGCTATCTGTATCGCTGAGGCTCGCAAGCCTCCCCAGCAACGGCAAGGTCCATGGTTCATGGGTTCATGTTCTTGTTTTATGATAATATAATCGATTACAGTTTTTAATCAACGTTTTGGTTGCATCTGTGTATATTTACATATGGTTTTATGTCATTTGTTTCTGTTTGACGCTGTTTACTTCCGTTATATATACTACCAGGCCTGGTCACAACATCAAACACGAACAACACTAATGCACCCTTGTGATCATCTACCCGTCAGAGAGAGTTGTAGTCTCAGTCATTTACACACCCATCGATGAGGTGTATGTGTACGGAGTTTCATTGTCATCTGACCACGTCTTCTGGGTGCCTCAAATTTTTTGTCAGGCAGAGTACCGATAAATTTCTTTTCTCCTGAACTTGATTCAGTACCTATTCATTATTTATCCGATCTACTCAAGTAATCTTCAGCACCCATCTGCAGCACCACCTTTCAATTGCTTTTATTTTCTTTTTGCCTAAACTGTTTATCGTCCACTTCTCACTTACGTACAGGAGTACACGAGAGGAAAATACTTTCAGAAACTACTTATTGACACTTAATTTTACACCCGATGTTAACAAATTTCTCTCTTTGAGAAATTCTTGTCTTGCAATTGCCATTATGCATTTTATATTCTCTACTTCGGCCGACGTCTGTTATTTTATTTCCAAAACAATAAAACCCATGTACTACTTGTTGTGTCTCATTTCATACTCTAATTCCCTCAACACCATCTGATTTAATTCTACTAAATTCCATTAAGTCAGTTTTACTTTTGCTGCAGTTCATCTTGTAAGAATTTTTAAGAGACTATTTACTGCATCCATCTGGTCTTCCAAGTCCTTCGTTGTGTCTGGTGGAGTTAGAATGTCATAGGCAAACCTCAATTTTTTTTTTTTTTTTGATTCCTGACCTTTAACTGTCTATTGCATGGTGTTGCCCTTCGGCAACAGACAGTAAATTTACGCATAATTTTAAGGAAACCACTCGTATATGCATGACGTTGCCGTCTGGCAACACACACAGTCTGACTCCATCTAGCTAGCTGTGTTTAGTTGTCAGTGTGTTGGCAGAAACAGTCCAAATTCGATCATCTTTGCTGGAGGTCGAGTATTACGTAAACACACACAAAATCAGCTGAATGAGTTAATTGTCTCTGCCACTCAGATCACATCTAGTTAGATTTTTAAGTTATGTAAACTGATGCTTAATGATAACACAGAACATGTGTCATCGTATATGTAACTGAACGATTAACAATTAATCAATATTTGCGGATTATTGCTGTATGGTAACAAACCTAAAATGTTGAATAAATCAAAATTAAATACAAATTTCTATATTCAGTCTGTTATATAGTTAGACCATACGCTCACATATTTTTTTACTGAGATTGGTTTCCTAAGAAAAAACTCATGCAACAGAAGGCTAATTCCCTTTCCAAATGTCTCCTTCGTTTTCTATTCTGCTTGGTTAGAGTTCGGATTGACAAACATCGGGGCGAAGCTGCAACCCTATTCCACTACCTTAGCAACTAGTGGTTCCGTTTTACTTTCTCCTCTTACAGCTGCACATTTTCTGCACAAGTTGTGACTAATCTTCGCTCCCTGTATTTTACCCTTGATAATTTCAAAGAGTGTAGTTCAGTCAAAATTTTCAAGAGCTACAACTACTATAAACGCTGACTTGTCCTTCTTCAACCCATCTTCAAAGATACGTTGCAGGGTCAATATCACTTTACTTGTACTGTAACAACATTTCTGCGAAACCCAAACTGAAGTCGCTTTCTACCAGTCTTCCCATTCCCTTGTAAATACACTCCTGGAAATTGAAGTAAGAACACCGTGAATTCATTGTCCCAGGAAGGGGAAACTTTATTGACACATTCCTGGGGTCAGATACATCACATGATCACACTGACAGAACCACAGGCACATAGACACAGGCAACAGAGCATGCACAATGTCGGCACTAGTACAGTGTATATCCACCTTTCGCAGCAATGCAGGCTGCTATTCTCCCATGGAGACGATCGTAGAGATGCTGGATGTAGTCCTGTGGAAGGCTTGCCATGCCATTTCCACCTGGCGCCTCAGTTGGACCAGCGTTCGTGCTGGACGTGCAGACCGCGTGAGACGACGCTTCATCCAGTCCCAAACATGCTCAATGGAGGACAGATCCGGAGATCTTGCTGGCCAGGGTAGTTGACTTACACCTTCTAGGGCACGTTGGGTGGCACGGGATACACGCGGACGTGCATTGTCCTGTTGGAACAGCAAGTTCCCTTGCCGGTCTAGGAATGGTAGACCGATGGGTTCGATTACGGTTTGGATGTACCGTGCACTATTCAGTGTCCCCTCGACGATCACCAGAGGTGTACGGCCAGTGTAGGAGATCGCTCCCCACACCATGATGCCGGGTGTTGGCCCTGTGTGCCTCGGTCATATGCAGTCCTGATTGTGGCGCTCACCTGCACGGCGCCAAACACACATATGACCATCATTGGCACCAAGGCAGAAGCGACTCTCATCGCTGAAGACGACACGTCTCCATTCGTCCCTCCATTCACGCCTGTCGCGACACCACTGGAGGCGGGCTGCACGATGTTGGGGCGTGAGCGGAAGACGGCCTAACGGTGTGCGGGACCGTAGCCCAGCTTCATGGAGACGGTTGCGAATGGTCCTCGCCGATACCCCAGGAGCAACAGTGTCCCTAATTTGCTGGGAAGTGGCGGTGCGGTCCCTTACGGCACTGCGTAGGATCCTACGGTCTTGGCGTGCATCCGTGCGTCGCTTCGGTCCAGTCCCAGGTCGACGGGCACGTGCACCTTCCGCCGACCACTGGCGACAACATCGATGTACTGTGGAGACCTCACGCCCCACGTGTTGAGCAATTCGGCGGTACGTCCACCCGGCCTCCCGCATGCCCACTATACGCCCTCGCTCAAAGTCCGTCAACTGCACATACGGTTCACGTCCACGCTGTCGCGGCATGCTACCAGTGTTAAAGACTGCGATGGAGCTCCGTACGCCACGGCAAACTGGCTGACACTGACGGCGGCGGTGCACAAATGCTGCGCAGCTAGCGCCATTCGACGGCCAACACCGCTGTTCCTGGTGTGTCCGCTGTGCCGTGCGTGGGATCATTGCTTGTACAGCCCTCTCGCAGTGTCCGGAGCAAGTATGGTGGGTCTGACACACCGGTGTCAATGTGTTCTTTTTTCCATTTCCAGGAGTGTAATTCGTAGCAGTGTTAGCAAATTTAGAAACGGTAGAAGACTTGGAAGAGCAATGAAAAAACTTAAAAATAAACGTATCTAACACAATTAATGACGTTGTGGGGAGGAAAAGGAAATACAGGAACCTTAGAGGAGTAACGATTTGGACAACAGAGATGGAAACAACAGTTAAAGAAAAACAAGAAGCTTTCAAGATCTATACAAATAATCTCACTAATGAAAAGTATAATGAACGTAAAGCGAAGAGAAATAATGCCAAGTACCGGCTGGTTATAATTAAACTTTCTCTATGAAACACTTCATAACTCTGAAAGTAATTACCGCACAAGTACCAACCTTGATAGCATTGATGTCCAGAGCACAGGATACATGACTTCCAAGCATCACAACAACACCGTCCAGATCCAACTATGGCGATCTGGTGCCGTGATCAGTCATCGTGATTCATAGTCTCACACACCTGATAATCGAAGCGCACTTGTTGACGTGTCAACATGAACTTGGATAAAAGGAGCAGGGCATTACTGGTGAGGGTCTGTTATCAAAACAACAGTAATGCTGGAGATGCGCTTCGAGAATATTACCGGTCCTCTCTCTCCACCTGCTGTGCGGAGCACGATGAAGAAGTCTGGATCAACTGGAGAACTGTACGTCGCTCCGGGATCGGTTGCACCATAGATGAAATCGCCGTTGCTGTGGCAGACAATGCTGCGCGCAATTCCCGATCGTCAGGCAGTGTGCGTGCTGTGTCACGACAGTTGAACATCCCGTGGTCCACTGGGCTTCGAACCGTTCTCAAATGGTGTCCGTACAAGATCCATATCGTACAGCAGCTTGCACCACAGGACGCACAAAGAGGGGTTGGCTTCGCTCTCCACTTTTTCGCAAGGACTGAAGTTGACGAGGGCTGGCCCTGGACCATCCTATAGACAGATGAAGCTCATTTTTCTCTGACGGGTTAGGTGAACACACAGAACTGTCGAGTGTGGGATCTTCACCTCCAGTCACTGTGCATGAAGTTCTCTGTATGGTGAACGTGTCACCGTATGGTGTGGCCTCATGGCTACGTTCATCATTGACCCACTCCTTTTTTGGACAGGTTGGCGCTCAAGCACCAAAGACCTGCAGTGTGACTGGCCAGTGTTACTGCGATATGGTTTGCCAGCATGTCATACTTGCCCTACAGAAGAAAGACACTTTGAACTCAACAGTTCTCATGCAAGTTGGGGCCCCACCGCACATCGCTCGTGAACTTCACCTGCTCCTCCGAAACATACTTGGAAACGATCGAATTATCAGCCGATCCGTCCCAAATGCTTGGCCTTCACGATCACTCGACCTCACTCCCTGTGATTTCAGGTCTTAGGCCTACCTGAAGGACAGCGTTTACCAGGGGAACATTCACAAATGGTTCCAATGGTTCTGAGCACTATGGGACTTAACGTCTGATGTCATCAGTCCCCTAGAATTTAGAACTACTTAAACGTAAGTAACCTAAGGACAGCACATACATCCACGCCCGAGGCGGGATTCGAACCTGCGACCGTAGCGGTCCTGGGGTTCCAGACTGTAGCGCCTACAACCGCACGGCCACCCCGGCCGGCGAACATTCACACATGTGCTGATCTGAAGCGCAGCACATCAAGAGAGGTAGCCGTCATACCTATGGACATGCTCCGTTCTGCTGTGCAGGATGCAATCCTGCTCTTTCAGACTCTTCAGGACAGTGATGGGCGCCATATTGAGCCCATTTTGTAGTAGTGATGGTATCAGTATGTAATTGTATGATGTAGCAACACATAAAAAGTGTTTCAATTAAATTGAGCCTGCATTATTTCTCTTCCCCATGTCTTTGACATTAATGCTACCAAGTTTGGCACTCCTGCGGTTATTAGCTTCTGTGTTATAACGTGTTAAATAGGGAAAGTTTAATTATAAACACCCGGTACGTAATTCGGGAAGCGCTCGCAGAATCATAGGAAAGCATTATTAGCAATACAGAGGATAATTGACACGGCACATAAACTATGGCTTACAAAGTGATGAAATCACTCAACAGAGAAGAAAATTGTCATATATTTGTTAATAAAAACAGATAATTCATTATAAAAAATTGTGGTATGATGATACTTTAATTCAGACCTTACCTGAACTGAATGACACGAAAGGCCTGAACGACACTGATATGAGAGAACTGAGGGGGGGTCTAAACGCTACAAAAAATTGGGAAGCCACTGGTTTAGAGGGTGTTAATATGGAACTGTGGAAATATGGAGGGTCATTCTCTTATCTAACACTTCCTCACACATTTAATGTCTGATGGAGAAATGGGAAGGTACCAAAAGACTGGTTGAGAGACAAAGTAATATCTATCTTTAAAAAGGGTGACAAAAATAACTATAGTGACTGTCGAGGTATAAGCCTTCTGGATCAGCCAATAAATTATATTCCAAAACCTTAAATGCAATACTTAAAAATCTCATGGAAAAGCTAGTATCTGAACAACAAACAAGTTTTAGAAAAGGGCGATCAACTATTGACAATGTTTTTACACTATAAAAGTTATAGAAAAGAGACGAGAGTTGAACGACGAAACCCATCTTGCTTTTTAGGTTCTGAGAAAGAATTCGATAATGCGAATAAAGAAATGCTATGGAATATAATCCTTGAACGAGGTTATCCATCTCACGTCATAAATGCTATTAAGAGTCTATACACAAACACCGCAAGTGTTACAGGTGTGGGAAATATAACAAAGAAACCAACGAACACGAACAAACGGGCATGATAAGGATGCTGTATTTCTCCAACACTCTTCATTATATTATATAGATGGAGTTATCAGAAAATGGAAAATGTTGATCATAATGGAGTTCTCTTAGATCGTGAACTAGACTAAATGTTGTCTTATAGGCAGATGATCTAACTCTGACTACAAAACGGCTCTGAGCACTATGGGACTTAACTTCTGAGGTCATCAGTACCCTAGAATTTAGAACTACTTAAACCTAACTAACCTAAGAACATCACAGACATTCATGCCCGAGGCAGGATTCGAACCTGCAACAGTAGCGAGCGGCTCCAGACTGTAGCGCCTAGAACCGCTCGGCCACTCCGGACGGCTACTCTGATTACAGAGAATGAGGACGATCTTCAGATGGGCGACTAAAAGTTGCAGCTGATAGCCTCAGATTACAACCCAACGTTGTCGGTAGATAAAACGAAAGTGACGTCAGTCAGGGGCAGTCTACTGGAATGAACTAAAATAGTCATGAATAATAAAAACGTCGAGCAAGTAAAACATTTTAAATATCTAGGATGCAACATCACTTACGAATACAATAGTGTCATGGACGAAAACATTAAATAAATTTAGTGCCATATGTGGATCCATTGTAAAAAGTTTGCAGAATAAAGCCGGGGAGGAAACCCATCTGAAGTTTTATAAAACAACAGCGGTATCGACCCTTACTTATGGAAGTAAACCATGGGCAATAAAAAGACGTGAAGAGAGTGGAATACAGCCTCAAGAAATGAGATTTCTAAGAGAAGTAGAAGGATATACAAGGGAAGATCGAAAAAGCCATGAAGATATAAGGAATGACTTAGGAATGTTGTTGTTGTTGTGGTCTTCAGTCCTGAGACTGGTTTGATGCAGCTCTCCGTGCTACTCTATCCTGTGCAAGCTTCTTCATCTCCCAGTACCTACTGCAACCTACATCCTTCTGAATGTGCTTATTGTATTCATCTCTTGGTCTCCCTCTACGATTTTTACCCTCCACACTGCCCTCCAATGCTAAATTGATGATCCCTTGATGCCTCAGAACATGTCCTACCAACCGATCCCTTCTTCTGGTCAAGTTGTGCCACAAACTCCTCTTCTCCCCAATTCTATTCAATACCTCCTCATTAGTTATGTGATCTACCCATCTAATCTTCAGCATTCTTCTGTAGCACCACATTTCGAAAGCTTCTATTCTCTTCTTGTCCAAACTATTTATCGTCCATGTTTCACTTCCATACACGGCTACACTCCATACAAATACTTTCAGAAATGACTTCCTGACACTTAAATCTATACTCGATGTTAACAAATTTCTCTTCTTCAGAAACGCTTTCCTTCCCATTGCCAGTCTACATTTTATATCCTCTCTACTTCGACCATCATCAGTTATTTTGCTCCCCAAATAGCAAAACTCCTTTACTACTTTAAGTGTCTCATTTCCTAATCAAATTCCCTCAGCATCACCCGACTTAATTCGACTACATTCCATTATCCTCGTTTTGCTTTTGTTAATGTTCATCTTATATCCTCCTTTCATAGGTATATATAACCTAAACGAAAAAGTGAAGGAAAACAGGAGAAAATGGAAGGAACATATAGACGGTATGGATGGAGAAAGACTGCAGGTGAAGGCTGTCAGTTACAAATGGCACTGGATGGAGACATGTAGGAAGACCATACAGAAGATGGAGTACTGTAACAAACAATTTGCCTAAGACGTGAAGTGAAGAAGAAGAAAAACAAGAAGAAAAAGAATGTTATGCAACCATTACTTTTTAAGCTGATGGCTCTGTGATATACGCATCTGTTAGCAGTTGCCCATTTGGAATTGGAATTATTACATTCTCCTTGAAGTTATGTGCATTTCGCCTGTCTCGTACATTTAGCACACTAAATGGAATAGGTTTGTCACGGACATTCTTCCAAAGTTTGCAATAATTCTGAGGTCATAGTGTGTTGTTACGGTAATATCTCTACTATGTCACTGACAGACAGCTTACGTCTATCGAGTACTGGCAGATCATGGAGTTAATTTATATTTTCACCTTGATAGTTGTGCGAAACTTACTTGGGTAAGTATGTCTTACTCTCGAGGTCTGAGAGCAGTGCAGAGATGATGAGTGGGACGAACTTCGGGACATGGCAGCGACGGGGAGAGTTAACTGGCGCTCCGCGATGCCTCCAGTATACACGCATCGCTCCGGCTCCGCCCAGCCGGGCGTCCACACTTTAATCCAAACAGCCGGTCCGCTGAACCCCGCGGAAATGCGTCCAGTTAGCCGAGTTCTAAACTCAGGGCGTACCTCGTGACCCACAAACCGGTCCGGCGCCTCTGATCGCACACCAGGAAGTGTCAAGACCATGGACGCCCAGAGACTACCCGCTGCGAGTAAATCCCTCTAGTGCGACGAAAGCCAGCTACTCGCTACGGTTTACAGCTACGACAAATGGCTACAGGTCTCATTCCGTCTGTTTTGACTGTTAGATTTACTGCCTTTGAAAATCACCTCTAGAACTGAGCAGCATGTTCCCTTTGAAGTCTGTCTTTTGGTATCTGAAGAACATAAATCGCTCTTACGTGTTTTCTTTCTATTGCATTCACTGCCACCGTCCGACAAAACAGCACTTTTCTCAACTCTCTTACGGAAAAATGTCACTACGACTTTCGACACGTAATGTGCGATTTTTTTTTGGGTGGGGGGGGGGGGGAAATAGAGGTTGCTGTTGAAGAAGGCTCATCAGCAATTAAATATTTCCGTAGATTAAGAAGTTATGAGGATTACTGATGGCGTAAAATACTCTCCCCTTTATTTATTAGACCCATTTTTGTGTTCTGTACCGAACTAGGTTAGATCGGAATCCTTATAGGATCATACTCATTTTACTAAGGTTTGAAGCTCCCTTTTTTTCTTTCTTCCGAGTTTGCGATTTAAAAACTGGGTGGATTTGGAAATCAGCCTTATGCAAACACAATTAGTTTATTTTTTTATATTTTCCCAGACATGTTTCGACACCAATGTGTCATCTTCTGTGGGTCAGATTTTATTACTGTAAAGTACAATATCACAATTGTAATAATTTAAGTGCTGTAGGCATATGAAATACAATATTGGTAATTTGCTTCGTTTTGTTTGGACACTCACCTTAAAATTACATCTCTAACTGAGCTGTATTATTATACATAGATTTAAGCCGATTGAGACTCCAACCAGGGACACGAAATAGGACGAAAAATGTAAGTACAGAAACGTACATAACCTCTACCCTCGAAACAGCTCTGCACAAATGCGTAATAATTTTCTTCATGGCTATTTTGCAGATAACATGCTGTCAAAAAAATCGACGAAAACGAGCACTTGATTCGATGTATAATAATACAGTTCAGTTAGCGATGTAATTTTAAGGTGAGTGTCCAAACAAAACGAAGCAAATTGCAAATATTCTATGCCTACAGCAGTTAATTTATTAAAAATGTGACATTGTATTTTACAGTAAAACATCAGACCCACAGAAGATGACATATTGGTGTCGAAACATGTCTGGGAAAATATTAAAAAAAACTAATTGTGTTTGCATAAGGCTAATTTCCAAAACCACCCGGTTCTTATAGGATCGATCTGTTATCTGTCCGTCTGTCTTTCCTACTGTTACGACCCATTTTTCTCAAGATCGGGTAAGAGTATCGAGTTGAAATTTATGTCACATATCTAGGTTTACGGTCTCATGGCGGTGTGAAAAATGTAAGCTTTTACGTCAATGCAATCAAAAGATACAGTCGTTTGTATCAGATAATATTTCGATACTCGCGAACTCACTCATCAAAACATATAGGGTAATTCCTGTTGATCTAGAATCCTGAAATTTGACAGGTAGCAAGTTTTCACACTAGAAATAAAGGAAAAATACGAAAACTATTAATTTATAATTAAACTACATAAAACATTTTTTTTGGCATTTGTTGTTTGTTTATCCGTCTGTTAAGACTGTTTTTTCTCAGGGAGGGTAGAGGTATCAAGTTGAAATTTATGTCATATACTAATGCTGTCTCTTGGTGGTTTAAATAATTTAAGCTCAATAGACAATGCATCCAAAACAGACGGCCATATATATCGCTTAATTTGATCCTCGCAAAATCACTCATTAAAACCTAAACGTGAACCATTTATATATCTGTTGGGCCTGGTGGTCTAACGGATTCCTCTTGTCAGTTGGCCTGAGGTGCGGATGAACATTCACAACAAACAGCTTACGTCAGATGTTAGGATACAATGGTACAAAGTCGTCAATGAAATGATTCCAGTGTGTACAATGCTATACTTTATCCACCTTGCGAATTTACCGAATTGTAGTAACTGTAGTGAAGAAGATACACTTATAGGGTCAACTGAAGAATGGGACACAATGCGTCGACTTCAACCAATGACGTCATAGTTTACTCATAGATATCAATGTATTTATTTTCGAGGCATAGATAATAAGTCGGGTATCTTCTGTGGCTGAGCGTCATCATCGTAAACTGACATAAATGAATGCGTTTTTAAAACTCAGCGCTAGACATTGTGTACGATTATATTAATTTAAATCATTTGTTCGATCCAATTCATTCGGTACTTATTTTCATTCTTAGTGAGTTTGATATATTTTGGAAGAATTGTTTTTCATTCTTGACTATTTTTACTTTTCGATTTTCGTTTTTAGGTATGGATTTAGCTATTCCTAAACACATGGAAGGCGTGAAGAAAGGTTCTTCAACTGCAGTACGAAATACGAATTTCATAGATCTCGCTGTTCTTCACCTTCTCTAGCACTGGCATAACTACACTATTTTTCAGTCGATACTAGTATTGTTGTTGTTTGTTGTTGTGGTCTTCAGTCCTGAGAGTGGCTTGATGCAGCTCTCCATGCTACTCTATCCTGTGCAAGCTTCTTCGTCTCCCTGTACCTACTGCAACCTACATCCTTCTGAATCTGCTTAGTGTATTCATCTCTTGGTCTCCCTCTACGATTTTTACCCTCCACACTGCCCTCCAATACTAAATTGGTGATCCCTTGATGACTCAGAACACGTCCTACCAACCGATCCCTTCTTCTGGTCAAGTTGTGCCACAAACTTCTCTTATCCCCAATCCTATTCAATACTTCCTCATTAGTTATGTGATCTACCCACCTAATCTTCAGCATTCTTCTGTAGCACCACATTTCGAAAGCTTCTATTCTCTTCTTGTCCAAACTATTTATCGTCCACGTTTCACTTCCATACATGGCTACACTCCATACAAATACTTTCAGATATGACTTCCTGACACTTAAATCTATACTCGATGTAAACAAAATTCTCTTCTTCAGAAACGCTTTCCTTGCCATTGCCAGTCTACATTTTATATCCTCTCTACTTCCACCATCATAAGTTATTTTGCTCCCCAAATAGCAAAACTCCTTTACTACTTTAAGTGTCTCATTTCCTCATCAAATTCCCTCAGCATCACCCGACTTAATTCGACTACATCCCATTATCCTCGTTTTGCTTTTGTTGATGTTCATTTTATATCCTCCTTTTAAGACACTGTCCATTCCATTCAACTGCTCTTCCAAGTCCTTTGCTGTCTCTGACAGAATTACAATGTCATCGGCGAACCTCAAAGTTTTTATTTCTTCTCCATGGATTTTAATACCTACTCCGAAATTTTCTTTTGTTTCCTTTACTGCTTGCTCAATGTACAGATTGAATAACATCGGGGAGAGGCTACAACCCTGTCTTACTCCCTTCCCAACCACTGCTTCCCCTTCATGTCCCTCGACCCTTGTAACTGCCATCTGGTTTCTGTACAAATTGTAAATTGCCTTTCGCTCTCTGTATTTTACCCCTGCCACCTTTAGAATTTAAAAGAGAGTATTCCAGTCAACATTGTCAGAACCTTTCTCTAAGTCTACAAATGCTAGAAACGTCTGCATTTCCTTAATCTTTCTTCTAAGATACGTCGTAAGGTCAGTATTGCCTCACGTGATCCAGTGTTTTTACGGAATCCAAACTGATCTTCCCGAGGTCGGCTTCTACTAGTTTTTCCATTCGTCTGTAAAGATTTCGTGTTAGTATTTTGCAGCTGTGGCTTATTAAACTGATTGTTCGGTAATTTTCACATCTGTCAACACCTGCTTTCTTTGAGATTGGAATTATTATATTCTTCTTGAAGTCTGAGAGTATTTCGCCTGTTTCATACATCTTGCTCACCAGATGGTAGAGTTTTGTCAGAACTGGCTCTCCCAAGGCCGTCAGTAGTTCCAATGGAATGTTGTCTACTCCGAGGGCCTTGTTTCGACTCAGGTCTTTCAGTGCTCTGTCACACTCTTCACGCAGTATCGTATCTCCCATTTCATCTTCATCTACATTCTCTTCCATTTCCATAATATTGTGCTCAAGTACATCGCCCTTGTATAGACCCTCTTATACTCCAAAAAATGGTCCAAATGGCTCTGAGCACTATGGGACTTAACATCTATGGTCATCAGTCCCCTAGAACTTAGAACTACTTAAACCTAACTAACCTAAGGACAACACATAACACCCAGCCATGACGAGGCAGAGAAAAATCCCTGACCTCGCCGGGAATCGAACCCGGGAATCCGGGCGTGGGAAGCGAGTACGCTACTGCACGACCACGAGATGCGGGCTTCTGTATACTTCTTCCACCTTTCTGCTTTCCCTTCTTTGCTTAGAACTGGGTTTCCATCTGAGCTCTTGGTGTTCATACAAGTGGTTCTCGTATCTCCAAAGGTCTCTTTAATTTTCCTGTAGGCAGTATCTATCTTACCCCCAGTGAGATAAGCCTCTACATCCTTACATTTGTCCTCTACGCGTCCCTGCTTAGCCATTTTGCACTTCTGTCGATCTCATTTTTGAGACGTCTGTATTCCTTTTTGCCTGTTTCATTTACTGCATTTTTATATTTTCTCCTTTTATCAATTAAATTCAATATTTCTTCTGTTACCCAAGGATTTCTACTAGCCCTCGTCTTTTTACCTACTTGATCCTCTGCTGCCCTCACTACTCATCCCTCAAAGCTACCCATTTTTCTTCTACTGTATTTCTTTCCCTCATTCCTGTGAATTGTTCCCTTATGGTCTCCCTTAAACTCTGTACAACCTCTGGTTCTTTCAGTTTTTTCAGGTCCCATCTCCTTAAATTCCCACCTTTTTGCAGTTTCTTCAGTTTAATCTACTGGTCATAACCAATATATTGTCAGAGTCCACATCTGCCCCTGGAAATGTCTTACAATTTAAAACCGGGTTCCTAAATCTCTGTCTTACCATTATATAATCGATCTGATACCTTTTAGTATTTCCAGGGTTCTTCCATGTATACAGCCTTCTTTCATGATTCTTAAACCAAGTGTTAGCTACGATTATGTTGTGCTCTGTGGAGAATTCTACCAGACGGCTTCCTCTTTCACATCTTAGCCCCAATCCATATTCACCTACTACGTTTCCTTCTCTCCCTTTTCCTACACTCGAATTTCAGTCACCCATGACAATTAAATTTTCGTTTCCCTTCACTATGTGAATAATGTTTTTTATTTGATCATACATTTCTTCAATTTCTTCGTCATCTGCAGAGCTAGTTGGCATATAAACTTGTACTACTGTAGTAGGTGTGGCCTTCGTACCTATCTTGGCCACAATAATGCGTTCACTATGCTGTTTGTAGTAGCTTACCCACATTCCTATTTTCCTATTCATTATTAAACCTACTCGTGCATTACCCCTATTTGATTTTGTGTTTACAGCCCTGTAGTCACCTGACCAGAAGTCTTGTTCCTCCTGCCACCGAACTTCACTAATTCCCACTATATCTAACTTTAACCTATCCATTTCCCTTTTTAAATTTTCTAACGTACCTGCCCGATTAAGGGATCTGACATTCCACGCTCCGATCCGTAGAACGCCAGTTTTCTTTCTCTTCATAATGACGTCCTCTTGAATAGTCCGCGCCCGGAGATCCGAATGGGGGACTATTTTACCTCCGGAATAATTTACCTAAGAGGACGCCATTATCATTTAATCATACAGTAAAGCTGCATGCCCTCGAGAAGAATTACGGCTGTAGTTTCCCCTTGCTTTCAGCCGTTCGCAGTACCAGTACAGCAAGGCCGTTTTGGTTATTGTTAAAAGGCCAGATCAGTCAATCATCCAGACTGTTGCCCTTGCAACTACTGAAAAGGCTGCTGCCCCTCTTCAGGAACCACACGTTTGTCTGGCCTCTCAACAGATACCCCTCCGTTGTGGTTGCACCTACGGTACGGCTATCTGTATCGCTGAGGCACGCAAGCCTCCCCACCAACGGCAAGGTCCATGATTCATGGGGGGGATACTAGTACTATCGAAGGCGATAAGACCGACATATGAAAAATCTATATTCCGTACTTCAGTTGACCTATATAGGTCTACCTATATAGGTCAACTGAAGAATATGATACTCGTGCTAACAAACATGAAAAAAGTAACATTGACATCATGTGCCTTAGTAGTTGAACTACGAAGGTAGCATCATGTTCTTCAGTTGACCTATACAGATCGACTGAAGTACGGGATATAAATCTTACGTATGCCGCTGTTCTTCGCCTTCGCCAGCACTAGTATCCTATTCTTCAGTTGACCTGTATAGGTCAAATGAAGTACAGGATAGAAGTTTTATGTATTTAGAGTTTATCGCCTTTGCTAACAATAGTGTCATATTCTTCAGTTGACCTACATTTGATCTGAGATATTAAGACCACTTTATATATTACTGTCTCCTCTCCTTTTACTTTGTAATTAAGATTAACACTTTTACTGATTATGTTACTTGCATTTCAGTATTAGTTCTAAGCTAGCCGTCACCTCTGAACGATGTGAGCGGTCCCTGAAACAATCCGTAGTTCGTATTCCACGTTAAACTGCAGGTCCCGTTTTACTGTTACATGACTGGTGTAGGTTAGGGACGCGTATGTTGCCGAAGTGACGTCCAACAGAACGACTTGTACTGGGCCACTGAGCAACATGCAGTTATTATTACTATCTGTAAACACAGTTAAGTTTGTACTGAACCCTCAGAGGGCGAGTTCCAGTCGCTCTTGTCCGGTTTGTATCTGTAACAGCGCCGAGTGTTGCAAACATTGGAAGTGTCAAATATATAGAAGTTATTCACATGCGAATGCGTATGTGCTCCATGAACTAAATATCTGTTATAATCCTAAATTACCGTTAGCTCTGAACTGTACATTTAAACGAACCAGACAAGAATAAGAAACTAAGCACTAAGTAGTTCATGTAATAACTGACAGTGTTACTGTAAATACGACTGTAAGGATTTTTTCCACTGTGTGCACGAAATGGTGTACACTACCATATTTAGGTGAGGTATCACATATTGTAGCCACAGCACTAAAATCCTGCAAGTGTAGGCTTTCCTACTATGTCAGGAACACGACAGCCCAGTGTGTTTTTAATAACAAAGATAAGATCCAATTATTAACCAACAGTGGGGTATACAAAATCACCTGTTCTGATTGTGACAAATTTTACATCGGTCAGCCAGGCAGAGACACAGCAAATAGGCTGGCTGAACATGAACGCACTGGAGGTTACAGAATTCAGTCTCTGCATTTTCTGAGCGTGTATTGAATGAGGGTTACAACTACCGGCCAGTGTACCGTGTACTTCACCTAGCAAACAAAGGCCATAAACTCAGTCTGCTGGAAGCCCTGGAAATTAACAAATATCTTGTAAACAGTCCAGATCTAATCCTAAATGACCAGACACAGCTCAACACTTCCCTTCTCCTAAACTTCATATAATCATCTCTGTTGTTCGTTACTTAACACACTGTCTGTTCCTACATATTCCCATTTTCCTGTATTCATTACGTTATTTTGTTTTGTTGAAGTTGTCTTAATATTCCAAATAGACTGTAGTTTCAAAAGTTAAGGCTTTCTTTTCACTGGCACTTGTATTACTGTCCATGTTTAACTCGCCTTGTAGTTGTCTGATCAAATATTGTTCATATTTTACTTTGTTCATTTATTTAATACAAACTGTTACACATCCACTGTTTTGAATATAATGTTAATGTCAAAATGCAGTACCACCACACTTTCAAAGATTGCATTTACTGTAGGTTCCCTCAAACGCCTCCATTGTCCTGCATTTATTTATTTCTGTTTATCTTATTGTTATTGCTTAAATTACTTGTGCATTCTGTAATTAAATTAACAATCGTCTCCTCTTTTAATTGGTTTGGTTATCACTCCCCTTGTTTTAGACCTCCTGATGTAGCCTTGTCTAGTACTAATTTTGTTTTATTTTATTAGTTTTGTTTATTAATAGAAATTGTTATGTAGGCATGCTATTCCTGTTTTGAGTTAAAGGTTTTCCCTGTCTGCGCCATTGTTATTTATGTACTGTTCAATTTTTACTTTTTCATTGCATTACCACCAACTGTCACATATGTTACTTACTGTACGTTTCTACTTCAGTCTAGACGTATTATTTCTCTTCCAATGATGTTTGCAAACATTGTAACTTCTTTGGTGAGGCCGGCTGATGTGGCCGAGCGGTTCTAGGCGTTTCAGTCCGGATCCGTGCTGCTGCTACGGTCGCAGGTTCGAATCCTGCCTCATGCTTCGATGTGTGTGATGTCCTTAGGTTAGTTAGGTTTAAGTAGTTTTAAGTTCTAGGGGACTGATGACCTCAGATGTTAAGTCCCATGGTGGTCAGAGCGATTTGAACCATTTCTGTGGTGATAATACTCAGTAAATGTCTGAAGATGGCATTGCAAGCCGAAAACCGGTTATCAATAAAAGTAATATTGTAGAACAAAAGTAAACTGGTGCTTTTCACTTATTATAAAGTAGTTCTACCAAGAACCGACGGAAGATTCTGTTAACATGGTATTTAAATCCCTGACTTTTTATGCTCTTGGGAAGTTTGTTAAAAAAAAAGCTTCAAATTCGTGTAAAATGAGCCCTTCTGTCACTGTAAAGAACTGGCGTGAGCTTTTGATCAGTGTGGCGCTGTTGTTGTTGTTGTGGTCTTCAGTCCTGAGACTGGTTCGAAGCAGCTCTCCATGCTACTCTATCCTGTGTGTGCATGCTTCTTCATCTCTCAGTACCTATTGCAACCTACATCCTTCTGTATCTGTTTAGTGTATTCATCTCTTGGTCTCCCTCTACGATTTTTAACCTCCACGCTGCCCTCCAATACTAAATTGGTGATCCCTTGATGCCTCAGAACATGTCCTACCAACCGATCCCTTCTTCTAGTCAAGTTGTGCCACAAACTTTTCTTCTCCCCAATCCTATTCAATACCTCCTCATTAGTTACGTGATCTACCCATCTAATCTTCATCTTTGTGAAAACCACTGTCTGCTTGTAGTGCAAGCAGTGCCTCTCTGATGCACATACAAGGTAGGGGAAGTATATCAAATGCTGCGGTGGCATGTTTACATGATTCCTCTGTTTCAGTTCCATTCATCGCTCTAACGTCCATCTTCTGCATTCCTCTAAACGTAATACCATACTTCAGGTCGGACTGAATATGGGCACAGTAGGCACTCATAATCGTTTCTGTGTTGTTCCACGGTTTCAGAGCTCTAAAGGTATAACATGCTCTACTAAGTTTGCCATTAACATACATGTAATATGTTAGGAATATGGATTTAGTTTCTGAGGTACTTAGAGCTCCATCCCAGTAGGCCTTGAAGGCTCAACGGTACCGACCGACGGCCGTGTCATCCTCATTCCATAGGCGTCACTGGATGCAGATATTGAGGGACATGTGGTCAGCGCAGCAGTCTCCCGGCCGTTGTCAGCTTCCGTAACCTGAGCCGCTACTTCTCAGTGAAGAAGCTCTTCAGTTGGCCTCACAGGCGGTGAGTGCACCTCACTTGGCCGTACCGCTCGACAAACCGGACGGGCACACACCAAAGTGTTAGCCAGGCCTGAAGCGCTCAATTTCGGTGATCTGACGGGAACCCGTATTACCACTGCAGCGAGGCCATTGGCTTCTGAGTTATTTATGACTGTTTTATTCTTAATTTAAACAGCAGAATTACTTGGCTCTCTGGTTTGATTAGTATCAAAAATCAGTATGAAATTCTTCTCGTTATACGTGAGCGACTTGTTATCATACGCTTCACTGCCGATATGCTCTGTGATACAATAAGTTCCTTACCATTCTTCCCATTAGGGAGATGTGTTGTATCAGTTTAAATATGGTAGCTTTATCAACCACATTTAGACCCCGCCGGCCGCGGAGACCGAGCGGTTCTAGGCGCCGTCTCAGGTTCGAATCCTGCCTCGGGCATGGATGTGCGTGATGTCCTTGGGTAGGTTAGGTTTAAGTAGTTCTAAGTTCTAGGGGACTGTTGACCTCAGAAGTTAAGTCCCATAGTGCTCAGAGCCATTTGAACCTATTTGTTGTATCGATCGTTAAAACCTCATGTCTTCAAGATAAATGTAAAAGGTGGACTAATTTCTCATCCTCTCTTTTTGTTCTTCTGATGCTTCGAATAATCTTGTAAGAGTCGTCTTTCGTGAGTTACCTTGGTAAGATACACAGCCGTTTTGCTGCGTCCTTCTAAAGATTGCTATCAAAATCTTATATAAGTTTCCTTAATATAGTACAGTGTCAAAATTAATCTGCCTTTCAATGACATTTTAAACCTCTTGATTGCTCTATATTTCTTAATTCATGTGTTCTCGGAGACGCGTGGCACGTAGTTAGTGGACGTTAACGGCCCAACACTCATCATTTTCAGTCACTGATTTTCATTTCGAATTACGCAATTCGTCAGTGAGACATGTGTACCAGTCATTTCTTGTAGCTTGTGGAATTTTCCTTGCAAGCCATACATGGGATGATTCGGTGTCTCATCCTCTAACAATGATGTCGTACTGCCTACACCTGTCCGACACACGCCCCCACGAGTAACTGAATCGGATTTTGGTTTTAATATCTTATGCGTTCCACTTGTCCCTGAGCACGGCATGAGGCGTTGACTCGTGCGTATTTGGGACAACACGTGTCGACCACCATCTGCTGACTCCTACTCCGATGACAAATTACTTTCGAATTTGCATCTAATCTCAGAAATTTCAGTTTTAAAATCTATTTACCATGTAGCAAAGCGTCACTGTGGCATTCAGCGTGGGGCCAGACAAAATAATTTGTGCATTTTTTATGTTTCATGTACGACATTCTGAAAGTAAAAAAAAAAAAATGCATGTTGTTATGGTCAAGAACCGGACCACTGAAGAGAAATCGGTTTGCCGGCAAGAAAAAAAAAAATAAAATTTGGTTCTCGCAATTACGACACTGTACGATATATTTGTACAAACGGTAAGGGACATCAGCGCTCTTTGTCTGCTTTACATACTCGTCTTTGACTACTTAAAGCCGTCGATTAATAACTCATGTTTTGGAATTTTCAAGAAACAGTGTTAATTTCGATTATAAAGTTAATACTCATTCTTGCGCCAAGTTGTCAAACACGTTTGCTTTCGCGCTGAGCCACGACAAGATGGCATATTATTCATTCTAATGTTTTGTTTCGCCCTTCAGGCATCCGTCTTTTCTTTCCTGCTTCACATTATTACTAGTACGATTAATACTAAGTTATCGGCACTTTGTCATTATGAAATTCAATTTCATTTGCATTTCTAGTGTAAACATTAAAGTCCTTTTTTTCGTAAATCGCGAAAGACGGTAAATTTTCAGACATTGATACGGCGATGATGCAGAAAGACAAGCGCATGTCGTGGGCAGCAATGTCGTCGACCCAGTAATGGTGGGCACAGATTCAGAAAAGGACGTTTCCGAAACTGTAGTAGCAAATGTTACCAGTCTTTCTTTCGTGTCAGAGGAGGTGCAACCGGGAACGAGACACGAAACTGCTCAAATCGAGCAACAAATTGCATCATTTGCGACTTATACCAGAGACTAGCCTCTATGTTGGCTGTTGTTATTACAAAACAAACTATCAATTTGACCACAAATATGTCAATAAATATAGGTGAAAAATTTGAGGAACAAAGTACTGAATTAAAAGCAAAATTATGCGCGGTATGTTTGATAGTGTGTTTACAAATATGAACGATCAGTTACATGCGAATCCCACCCAGGTCAAACTCGAAATAACGAATGTCACGGAGGCTCACCATGAGATTTCTGAGTTAAAAAGTTGCCCGAAAATGTGAAAGAACTGAACGATACAAAGACAGCTGTTCAGACAAGAGTGTCAAATTTGACGCAGCAGTTCAAAGATCTCTTCTTTGAGCAAGATCGTTACGATAAAGGCAACCTCACTACTCAAAGTGAAAAATTTAATAGGGTGTTTGACGGTAGATAACAGAACGTAACACTGACATACTTCAGAAAGAGGAGCAAGAAATGCGAGCAGCAGTGCAAGCTGTCGGTGCGCCAGAAGTGTCAGAACGTGGAACGTCAGGTGCACCACTTTGCAACGAACTAGGTCGGATACAAAACATAACAAATGAGCTGCCTGGCTGGCGGCAACTAGTCGAGGAGTTGAAGCGTGAACTCCGATTAACATGAAGTTCGCTGCGGGTGTCAGTTCCACCGCTGTTATCTAGTAGTTTGGCTGGGGCAAGTCAAAACAATGCAGTGTTACCGCAACATGCTGGACGTTAAAGTCCGTATGGAAATTCCCCACTGGAGCCCGTGGGTGCGGCAACTTTAACCGCGGTATTGTTAAAGGGAGTACTGAAACACCGCCAATTTCTGATTTTTATTCTGGGAAAGAAATTCGCACACCTTGTCGTGTTCATAAGATGTTTTAGGGACGTTTTGCGTACATTCTGGACAGATTGTCAAGAGATAGAACTTACAGCATCCTATATGCAAGGCTACAGCAACAGCCGAACAGTGTTCTACTTACGAACAGGTCGTGCTAGCCTTCTTGGCCAAGTATCGGTCGCCGCAAAGTATTCAAACCTGACGTGAGACAGAGGCCATCCAAAATATTTCGGAAGGTACATTAACGAGACCTGATACTGGGACATCCCATCGTACCTAAGGATATTATTGGTGTACTTAAAGGAAAATTTACGGTAGATATAAGGGAAAATTTGATTCAAGCGTCGGAAGATAACATCGAGAGTTTTTTAACTGTCGTTGATGCGTTGGAAATTATCCACGATCACATGCGACACACTAACGGCGGCGGCGATCCAACAATCCATTCCGGCAACCACGACAACAATGGAAGGATTGGTGCTGCTCGTAACGGTGCGACTCCGCTTCCACAAGCCGTGCAGAATGTGAACAGCAAGCGCATAACGGCGCTCGATTCCTGCTCAAGAACCAAAACAATCGATCCACCCTGTTTGTCGGAATAGTCGGAATGGACCGCCTGCACGGGAGATGTCATCCGGACGGAGTCATAGTAACCAGTGGCGGCAGAAATGTCCACGGCCTATTAACCGTACGGCTGGAATCGGCCTGTTTCCGATACGAGACCATGACGAGATAGTCGCAGCCTCATCGTAATGAGACAGTACAGGTAGCGACCTCCCAAATCTAACGATACGTCGAACTAAGTGCGGTCTCATCGCTCTCCCTAATTATGGCCGCGGGAATTAATGGGGACAATAGTTCTAGTGAACCGTCGAACATGCTTCGTTATGGTGATAGTCAAGATATTCGTGATGAACTTCGCAGTGATCCGATATTGTATAATGAAATCTGGGTAGGTAAGGTACAATCGGCAGTGCATGGCGTAGTCAGAGGTGTTCCGCTCACCGTAGTGAGGGACACTGGTGTTAGTATGAGTGTAATGGCCACATATTTACTGAACAGACTTTCAGTGAAAACATGGGTTCCGACGTTACCGGTACAAAATTGTGTTGTGTCAGGAGAAAAAGAGTAGAGAAGCAGGTACACGAGTGAATTGAATTTTAGAACGGAGCCTTTGAGTGCACGTTTTTAGTGGTTAACGATCTAGCCATACCTTGCCAAGCAGGACTGTTCCTAAGAAGAAGGATTGCGTGTGCCAACATCCAACACAGCACATGTACCCTACTTATTGATGGGTTGTTGTTGTGGTCTTCAGTCCTGAGACTGGTTTGATGCAGCTCTCCATGCTACTCTATCTTGTGCAAACTTCTTCATCTCCCAGAACCCACTGCAACCCATATCCTTCTGAATCAGTTTAATGTAGTCATCTCTTGGTCTCCCTCTACGATTTTTACCATCTACGCTGCCCTCCAATACTAAACTGGTGATCCCTTGATGCCTCAGAACATGTCCTACCAACCGATCCCTTCTTCTGGTCAAGTTGTGCCACAAACTTCTCTTCTCCCCAATCCTATTCAATACTTCCTCATTAGTTATGTGATCTACCCATCTAATCTTCAACATTCTTCTGTAGCACCACATTTCGAAAGCTTCTATTCTCTTCTTGTCCAAACCATTTATCGTCCATGTTCCACTTCCATACATGGCTACACTCCATACAAATACTTTCAGAAATGACATCCTGACACTTAAATCTATATTCGATGTAAACAAAATTCTCTTCTTCAGAAACGCTTTCCTTGCCATTGCCAGTCTACATTTTATATCCTCTCTACTTCGACCATCATCAGTTATTCTGCTCCCCAAATAGCAAAACCCCTTTACTACTTTAAGTGTCTCATTTCCTAATCTAATTCCCTCAGCATCACCAGAGTTAATTCGACTACATTCCATTATCCTCGTTTTGCTTTTGTTGATATTCATCTTATATCCTCCTTTCAAGACACTATCCATTCCGTTCAACTGCTCTTCAAAGTCCTTTGCTGTCTCTGACAGAATTACGATGTCATCGGCGAACCGCAAAGTTTTTATTTCTTCTCCATGGATTTTAATACCTACTCCAAACTTTTCTTTTGTTTCCTTTACTGCTTGCTCAATATACACATTGAGTAACATCGGGGATAGACTACAACCCTGTCTCACTCCCTTCCCAACCACTGCTTCCCTTTGATGCCCCTCGACTCTTATAACTGCCATCTGGTTTCTGTACAAATTGTAAATAGCCTTTCGCTCCCTATATCTTACCCCTGCCATCTTCAGAATTTGAAAGAGAGTATTCCAGTCAACATTGTCAAAAGCTTTCTCTAAGTCTACAAATGCTAGAAACGTAGGTTTGCCCTTTCTTAATCTAGCTTCTAAGATAAGTCGTAGGGTCAGTATTGCCTCACGTGTTCCAACATTTCTACGGAATTCAAACTTATCTTCCCCGAGGTCGGCTTCTACTAGTTTTCCCATTCGTCTGTAAAGAATTATTGTTAGTATTTTGCAGCTGTGACTTATTAAACTGATAGTTCGGTAATTTTCACATCTGTCAACAACTGCTTTCTTTGGGATTGGAATTATTATATTCTTCATGAAGTCAGAGGGTATTTCGCCTGTCTCGTACATCTTGCTCACCAGCTGGTAGAGTTTTGTCAGGACTGGCTCTCCCACGGCCGTCAGTAGTTCCAATGGAATGTTGTCTACTCCGGGGGCCATGTTTCGACTCAGGTCTTTCAGTGCTCTGTCAACTCTTCACGCAGTATCGTATCTCCCATTTCGTCTTCATCTACATCCTCTTCGATTTCCATAATATTGTCCTCAAGTACATCGCCCTTGTATAGACCCTCTATATACTCCTTCCACCTTTCTGCTTTCCCTTCTTTGCTTAGAACTGGGTTTCCATCTGAGCTCTTGATGTTCATACAAGTGGTCCTCTTATCTCCAAAGGTCTCTTTAATTTTCCTGTAGGCAGTATCTATCTTATCCCTAGTGAGATAAGCCTCTACATCCTTACATTTGTCCTCTAGCCATCCCTGCTTAGCCATTTTGCACTTCCTGTTGATCTCTTTCTTGAGACGTCTGTATTCCTTTTTGCCTGTTTCATTTACTGCTTTTTTATATTTTCTCCTTTCATCAATTTAATTCAATATTTCTTCTGTTACCCAATGATTTCTACTAGCCTTCGTCTTTTTAGCTATTTTATCCTCTGCTGCCTTCACTACTTCATCCCTAAAATCTATCCATTCTTCTTCTACTGTATTTCTTTCCCCCATTCCTGTCATTTGCTCCCTTATGCTCTCCCTAAAACTCTGTACAACCTCTGCTTCTTTTAGTTTATCCATGTCCCATCTCCTTAAATTCCCACCTTTTTGCAGTTTCTTCAGTTTTAATCTATAGGTCATAACCAATAGTTTGTGGTCAGAGTCCACATCTGCCCCTGGAAATGTCTTACAATTTAAAACCTGGTTCCTAAATCTCTGTCTTACCATTATATAATCTATCTGAAACCTGTGAGTGTCTCCAGGCTTCTTCCATGTATACAACCTTCTTTTACGATTCTTGAACCAAGTGTTAGCTATGATAGCTACCAGGCGGCTTCCTCTTTCATTTCCTTGCCCCAGTCCATATTCAGCTATTACGTTTCCTTCTCTCCCTTTTCCTACTACCGAATTCCAGTCACCCATGACTATTAAATTTTCATCTCCCTTCACTGTCTGAATAATTTCTTTTATTTGATCATACATTTCTTCAATTTCTTCGTCATCTGCAGAGCTAGTTGGCATATAAACTTGTACTACTGTAGTAAGTGGGGGCTTCGTATCTATCTTGACCACAATAATGCATTCACTATGCTGTTTGTAGTAGCCTACCCGCATTCCTATTTTCCTATTCATTATTAAACCTACTCCTGCATTACCCCTATTAGATTTTGTGTTTATAACCCTGTAGTCACCTGACCAGAAGTCTTGATCCTCCTGCCAGCGAACTCCACTAATTCCCACTATATCTAACTTTAACCTATCCATTTCCCTTTTTAAATTTTCTAACCTACCTGCCCGATTAAGGGATCTGACATTCCAGGCTCCTATCCGTAGAAAGCCAGTTTTCTTTCTCCTGATAGCGACATCCTCTTGAGTAGTCCCCGCCCGGAGATCCGAATGGGGGACTATTTTACCTCCGGAATATTTTACCCAAGAGGACGTCATCATCATTTAATCATACAGTAAAGCTGCATGCCCTCGGGAAGAATTACGGCTGTAGTTTCCCCTTGCTTTCAGCCGTTCGCAGTACCAGCACAGCAAGGCCATTTTGATTATTGTTACAAGGCCAGATCAGTCAATCATCCAGACTGTTGCCCCTGCAACTACTGAAAAGGCTGCTGCCCCTCTTTAGGAACCACACGTTTGTCTGGCCTCTCAACAGATACCCCTCCGTTTTGGTTGCACCTACGGTACGGTTATCTGTATCGCTGAGGCGGTAGAGTTAAAGTTGATTCGTACCAGGGAACGCCGGGGCAGATTCTGCCAGGACCTGTCAGTTAAGTTAATTGTGTAAATATGCTGCTGTCAGACAGTCATTTCCCCAACTGCGATTCACAATCAGTGTCGATCGATGTGAATGAAGATCTACCCGATATAAACAATCCATATCAGGCTTAGGAGTCAGGCCTTCACGAGCAGCAAAAAATGTGTTTATGTATGTACTAGTTTATTCTAAGAAACCTGGCATTCTGAAAAGATACGTTTATCACATAAATGTTGCTTCCCAGACACTTAAGTGTAGTGTGACTTACGCCATCCCGAGTTCCAGGAGGGAATTGGCAAAATAAGACTTACGCAAGACGCCCGCGTGGGACATTACTGAGACCTCATTTGATCCCTATTCTAGTCCGTTATTAGCTATCTTAAAGTGAGGAGGTGGTGGCGTGCGTTTAGTTCTGTACGCACGAAACATAAAATTATTGTGCCTGTCCGAACCCGTCCTGAAGCTCTCGAAGAGTTATTACAAAAGTTTTCTGGGATGAAATACGTAACGACATCGTACTGACAGAACCTGTTGTCAAAGCATTGTCGACAGTATTCTGCCTTTATCTTGGCTGGACGGTCTTATTAGTTTAAGGTAGTACGGTTCGTCCTAAACGTTAGTTCTGGCGTGTTTATTGCAGCCCTGGACGCTGTTCTCGGGACGGGTCTGTTGGACAAAGTAACAGTCGTCATTGACAACCTGTTAAAAGCCACACCTTCCTGGGAGTAGAACATACGACTACTGGGGAAAGTCTTGCGACTTCCAGATTCAGGAGTGACCGATAATCTGGTGAAGTCGAGAATTTGTAAACAACAGATCAAGTTTTCAGGCCATATCGTACTTCCGCAGGTACTGAACCCGATTAGGATGAGATAGAAGCAATAGCCAAATGTCCCCCCAAACATCGAGAAAACAGTTGAAAGCGTTTTTACGCTTGGCGTCATTCTTTAGACGGTTCTTCTGGCTTTGTTAAAGAACAATGCTCTCTGGTCCTAGTCTCCCCACAGCGAGACAGCTTTTGACAGAATTAAAGATGCCCTGGTCCATGCTGCACCATCCTAATATGAAGAAGGATTTTTGTACTGCCTCAGATGCGTCGTACACAAGACTCGGATCCTGTCTGTTTCAGATAATGACGATTGATGGCAGAATGGAAGTTCGCTTCATCAGTTTCGCTAGCAGGGATATGACAGAATGTGGGAGGTCATACTCAGCAACGGAGCTAGAGGCCCTGGCTGTAGTGGAATTATTTTGAAGTTTGATTATTTTATCTCTGGTCACCAAGTCAAAGTTTTCTGTGACCACAAGGCTTTAAGATTTCTTTTAACTTGCCGGCTACTCGATCAGAGATTAGCAAAGTGGGTGTTTCTTCTGCAAGGATGTGATTTGGAAATCCTCTATATGCAAGGAAGTGAAAACGTTGTCGCTGATTTATTATTCAGGGTATCCTAGGGTCTGCCTAAGATTAGTGAACTTGTGGAATAGGTGAAGGAATACAAAGTGTTGTTAATGAACGACGCTATTCAATGACAGTATTACTTGGAAATGTGTACAGACAGGCAAGCACTACAAGCGTCCTAAGTGGTATAACGTTAAGCTTGTCTTGGTGCTTCAGGTTAAGCGTGTTTTGGTGCTTCAACGAAATCGCAAACTGAGTCAGTATTTCACTTTGCATAATGATACATTGTTCCGTCGGAGCAATACTGAGAATGATTTACGGTGCGTGTGTATAACTCTTGCTTACCAGGATTAGCTGATCCGACATAGGCAAATGAGCCTGGGACATTGTGGAATTGAAAAATGTAAACGGAAAGTTGCCACCTACTGCTATTTGCCGAATCTGCACAGGGAAGTGCGTCATTTGTTGTGAGCGTGCTTTTCTTGTCATAAAACTAAACCCATGAACCTGAACCTGCCTAGAGTAATTCCTTTGAGTCCGATTATGACGGCTGGACCTCCATTGACATAGCTGGACCATACCCTCAATGAGGGGGAGGTGATAAATATCTGGTTGCGGTACACGATTCATTCTCAAAACATGTCCGATTATATGTCAAAAAAATCCGCAAAAGTCGCACCAAGAGCCAAGAGGTTGAAGAATGGCACCCTCCACCGCATCGTTAAGCCAGATGCAATATTTTCCTATAATGCCACGAATTTTACTGGGCCAGTTTGGCTGTCATTTCTTCTAGAGCATAACATCACCAAACTTTAATTTCATGCTTTCATCCGGCAAGTAATAGCACAGAAAGAATTTACAAGGAATTCAAGCGTTTTGTTCCTTTCCGTGCTCCGCATAAAGAAACAAAGGCGGTTGACTTTGTAACCCTCTATGAGGAAATTGTGAATGATCTTCCACATCTTTCAACAGGGCACACACCAACGGAGATTACGTTAAATAAAGTAGAGAGAAGTGTGTGGGTGGCTCCACTTCCACTCGCCTCGAGACGCAACGTCTCGTAGGAATAAAAAACACGCGTTTGTGTCTTAGAAAACCAGCACTGTGACATGAACGAGAGCGTTGATTTACGCTGAACAGTCGTTTGACCTAGATAAGAAGGTGCTATTTAGTCTCATCCTACGCTATCCCTTCTCAAGAAACGGAACAAGAAGTGGCTTATTGTATATTGAGCAGTATCGTATAGTGAAAATTCCCGGTGTTGGATGTTTTGTCTTGGCGTATCCGAATTCGTGTGACGTCAAAAGGCTTTATCACCACAGAGTGCTAAGATAATTTATAGACATTTCTTTTATTATTGCATTTAATTATGTCTGTACTTGTTTTATTTTCGATGTATTGCATATTGTATTTGTATATGTGTATGTCAATGTAAATATATAAGAGCGCTTGACATCTTCTCAAAGAATCCTTGAAAGAGAGAGTTTTTTGCTCAAATGTACTTAATGTGAATGGGGATTGTGCAGAGCCGTGAATTATTCGCTTAAGCAATGCCAGACTTTGTGGTAATCTATGTTGTACTAGAATTCTGATTCACGTTTTGAGGATTATGTCCTTTACACATTAGTTAGTGCTTCCTGCTCTACAAATGTTTGTGATATAAATGAGTGTGACCTAATATTTAATATTTTTATCTTGTCATTTGTCTAGAATGTTCTTATATGTAATGTAAGTAGTAATATGAAATTTTGGTTTGAGGATATGGATTCACTCTTTATTTGTAACACTAGGCAGTGAAATTTCCATGCGATTACCATACGACGATGACTTTTTGTGCTTAAGGACATTTACGACCAGTCATTACATGGACTATCCATTGTAGCATGCATGGACTTAGTGTTTGTCGTTATTCTACAGTTTTCTAAGAGATAGGTATCTCTGTAATCAGAATGTATAAGGTAACCTTAAAACTGATAAAGTAAACACTTCAGTGGAACTAATATTCAGTGCGTAATTACTAAACCACATTTCAGTTCTAAGACTTCTCGGTTGACTTAAGTGTACTGTGTGACACGTTTCTTCAAGTTTATTTGTATTAATGTTTTGTATGTATGTATATTTTGTCTACGTCCCGAACATGATGCGGAACGTGAGTTATTGGATAAATGTTTGAAGTGTGTCATGTAACGTTAGATTCTGTCGTATTGCCGTGTTGGAATTCGTATTCGCTAACTTTGTTGTTTTCCTGGCTATGGTCGTTTTGCTTTGTTTCTGTAATGTACGGGTTTAGGAGACTTCATGTCACAACATTTTCTTTATATTCTCGTATTTATTAGAGCATTTGCCATTTGCAAGTGTCTGACTGGTATATTCGAAACTTGGAAAATATAGCAGATTTTTACCTACCATTTGTAATTGAGGATCGTTAGTTACTTGCCAGATGGTTAATTGTAACTGACTGGAGTGTAATCTTATGTATGAAAATCTTGGAAAGACTATTGTCACGATACTAGGACTAGACTGCAAACATTATGCACAGTTCTGTTGCACAACTTATTTACAGACAGTCGTGTGACTAGCAGTGGTGCATAGACATTTTGTAAGTTGAATAAATAAGCTAACTTTTCGGCGAAGCAAAACTTTCTCACCTCTTTGTCAGATCAATAAACATGAAACAGAAGAATGTGTACAGTAGTGGTATTTACTCACCCCCGCCCGGTGTTGATCGGCTGATGATGTATTTTGAATCACTGGACACTGTAATCCTGTGTTCCTGCAGGTAGCGCACTTTTCACAAACATTGTCACAAATGAAATATGCTTACGACAAGCTTAGAAGCTATGAGAGTTACAGGTCACCTGCCAACTCGTGGTAGCCAACGATCTCAGACTCAGCTATGAACCTGATTGTTGACATGGAATGTGCATTATTATGTCTAAAGCTTTCTGTGAGGGCCGGTAAAATGTACGTGTATGCCATGTATGGCATGCGGCGCCACTGTAATATGAAAACGAGGTTAAGAGACCTCATGGCTCTGTCTAACAAGTTGTCTATTTAGGTTACAAGTTTTGACCGCCAATAACTGTTGAGTTAGCGGACAGGCTGCACAGTACCAGCTTACACACAGTGTGTATAAGAAACAATTCCCCAGTGCAGCGGATCGTGACCGAAGTTTTGTAGAGAACAAGAATGTGTTTACTGTGAGAGGCATCAGTTCAGAACATAGCGTTGAGAGCATTGTGTGAATGAGTCCTTAAGCACTGATGCAGCTATATGACTCTTTCACGAATCCTGTGGACTACTAACAAAACAGCTGGCAACACTTCAGAGTCTTCCGGCATGTGCCTGCACGCTCTACACACGTTGCCTGTGCATATCGATGCTACGACCACAGTGTGGGTGGAGGAGCTGCCTGTGGCCATTAACAGAAGGAGCGGGCGGGTCTGGCCCCCTCTCACTCCAAGCGTTTTTCTGTGGATGTGCAGAAAATACAGACAACGAGTCTGCATAGAGTTTTTATGACCTGAACTATTTTTTATGAGCCACTTCGCCATATGCTCATGAGTCTGCTTTGGTAGTGTACACATTCAATTTCTATGAAGATTTCAATCGTACTCAGTTCGAGAAGACCTCGAGTCTACTTTGCTTTAGCATAAATTCACCACATTAGGACATCTCTTCTATCAGCCATCGCCAGAAGACAGCAAAAGTCGCCCGGTAAAATTCGAAGCATTATCGGACAGTATTGCATCTGCTTTTCGAAGCAGGGGAGGGTGCCATTCTTCAACCTCTTGGCTCTTGGTGCGACTTTCGTGGATTTTTTGACATGTAATCGGACATGTTTTGAGAATGAATCGTGTACCGCAACCAGATATTTATCACCTCCCCCTCCTTGAGGGTATGGTCCAGCTATGTCAATGGAGGTTCAGCCGTCATAATCGGACTCGAAGGAATTACTCTAGGCAGGTTCAGGTTCATGGTTTAGTTTTATGTCAAGAAAAGCACGCTCACAACAAATGACGCACCTTAGGATGGTGCAGGATCACAGCATAGACCAGCGCATCTTCAATTCTGTCAAAAGCTCTCTCGCTGTGGCGAGACGAGTATCAGGGTGCAGTTTTCTTTAACAAAGCCAGTAGAACAGTCAAAAGCAGCGCTTCCTAACGTGTGATCCGCGGACCCCTTAGTGGTCCGCCGGCTCTTTCTAGTGGGTTCGCGGC
This sequence comes from Schistocerca gregaria, assembly GCF_023897955.1. NCBI lineage: Eukaryota > Metazoa > Arthropoda > Insecta > Orthoptera > Acrididae > Schistocerca > Schistocerca gregaria. The sequence goes on from NC_064921.1 coordinate 955,939,905, forward strand.
CACCCTTCACCAAAACGTGTAAACTAATGAGTAAAATTATTGAATAAAAACGTGGAAATCTTTTCATCACTTTTTTGTGTGAAAAACATGTGTACTTTTACTTCAGGTCGTATTCCAATGCAGCCTTTGCGGTTCCTACGTGAGAACGCATACACAGTTTAGGGCAGGAGAATGCGGCTTCTCTGATCGACTGTTTTGCAACAATACAGGGGTCGTTTGTTATTCGGCTCACGGCGATAGATGCGCTGAAACCTTTTACGCATGCGCGAAGCGAGCTTTGTCGAGCAATCACAGCGCTCGCTGGCACGTATGCGGCCCCAGGCATCATTAAATGTTAAACTTGCTTTGTCAGAGCACTTGACCTTCAAGTTGTTTTCATTTTCGGGGGGGGGGGGGGGGTCATTGGGAACATGGAACTTGCATTAAGAAGCTTTCAATTCCAATGGGTTTCGCTCTGAAATTTAAAGTTACTGTGCTCTTGACTGACTAGGGGTCCGCCATGGATTTTCGACTGAAGAAGGGGTCCACCAGATAAAAAGGTTGGGAACCCCTGGTCTAAAGAATTATGTCAAGCGTAGAAACGCTTTCAGCTGTTTTCTGGAAATGAATCACAATTTCCTGTAGAAATCGCTATAGGTGTAAGTAACTGATCAACTTTGTTGCCTGTGATATGCGTATTTAACCACAACTAATAGCCGTTAAACAGTACGGTACTACAGCGCCGGCACGCCAGTCGGTAACGACAGAGAAGAGATGGCCGTGAGAAGACGTCAGCCAATCGCACTCTGACGACCTCTCTCCAGGACGACAACGCCACGGCAGGGGCCCGTATGTGGGGAAGACATAAGCGCCCCGACTGGTCACGCCCCTGTTCAATAGTAAATCCAAGATTAGGAACTTGCACAGCAGCGACTTAGGATTGTCCATACTGAAGAAGCTCGTTATTTCGTATGTATCCCTTCGTTTGCGACACTTCTGTGTAATTGTCAAAGTTGTGTATTGCCTCTTTTCATTTTGTTATACAACTCATTAATACGATTTGTTTGAATATTGTCTAGCGATCCGAGTAAGAAGGCTTCCTAGACACCCCATATATGACGACAAGGCTGGAAATAATATATGGTATCAAGACTTTTATCCTAACGATGGTCGAAGACTTGTAGGAATGCGTGCTTCGTGCAGCTTAAGGCCTTTGAGGGGGCCACTTACTATTACGTTTTGTTTTCCAGAATTTTCACGTGTGAATTGTTCATATAAAACTATATAAGCGATGTACCTGTGCCCTTCCTCTGAATTTAGCCACTTATTTTGCTGTATCGATCGTTAAAACCTCAAGTCACAAGTTAAAGGTAAACGGTGGACTAATTTCGTTCGTTCGTTACTTTTGTTCTTCTGATGCTTCGAATAATGTTGCTAGACTCGTCTTTCGTGTGTTATCTTGGTAAGATACCGCAGCCATTCTGCTGCGCCATATGCTATGAAAATCTTATAAAGTTTTCTTAATATAGCACAATGTCAAAATCGTTCTGACTTTGAATAATATTTTAAACCTCTTCATTTCTCTGTATTTTTTAATTTATATGTAGTGTATTAAGAGAGACGCGGCTGGAACGGAGGAGGTGACGGTATATTGTTAGTGGACGAACACTCATCATGTTCCGTCATTGCTTTTCATTGCGTATTACGCAGTACATCCCTGAGATATCTGTATAGATCTTTTCTTGCAGCTTGTGGAATTTTTCTTGCTTGGATGATTCAGTCATTCGTCGTCTAACAATGATGTTGTCGTACTGCCTACACCAGTGGGACGTCGGACACAGGCCCACACGTTTAATTGAATTTGATGGTGGTTTTAATATGTTGTGCGTTCAGCTTCTCAATGAGCTCGACATGAAGTGTTGACCTGAGCTGTAAGTTGCACGTATTGCGGACGACAATATGCGCGCAACCACCATCTGCTGATGCCTAACCTGATTACAAATGATTTTCCAGTTTGTATCGAATCTCAGAAATTTCAATTTGAAAATCTATTTACCGACGGTAACGCGGCAACGTCATAAAGGCAGAGAGAAAATATGTCTCAAAGAGGAGAAAGGCAAGAGGTCACCTAGAAGAAGTTTTCAGATCTTTAAACTGAGAAAACAAAGATTCTTTTGGTGTATCAGAAAGCACCAGTTGTATTACAATTTCGGACTTGCAGCAGTGAGACAAGGGCTTTCAACCCAAAAACAGTTGAAAATATCAGCTTTTTTCAGTGAGTAATTGAGCCAAAGAAACTGGTATAGGCATTCGCATTCAAGTACACAGATATGTAAACAGGTAGAAGACGGCGTTGCAATCGGCAACACCGACATTGGACGTTGATGACTGGAAACATGTTGCCTGGTCGGACGAATCTCGCTTCAGATTGTATCAAGTGGATAGACGTGTACGGGTATGGAGATAACCACATGAATCCATGGACCCAGCATGACAACATGAGACTCTGTAATGGTGTGGGTCGTGTGCAGTTGGGGTGATACGGGACCTCTGATATTCTAGATACGACCCTGAGAGGTAACACGCACGTAACCATCCTCTCTGATCACCTGCATCCATTAATGTCGATTGTGCATTCCCTTCGGACTTGGGCAATTCCAGCAGGACAATGCGACACTCCACACGTCCAGAATTAGTACAGAGTGGCTCCAGGAACACTCTTGTAAGTTTAAACAGTTCCGTTGGCCACGAAACTCCCCAGACATGAACATTATGGAGCATATCTGGGATGCCTTGCAATGTGCTGTGCTCCACCCGCTCGTACTCTTATGGATCTATGGACAGCCCTGTAGGATTCATGGTGTCAGTCCCCTCCAGCACCAGTTCAGACATTAGTGGACTCCATGCCACGTCGTGCTGCGGCACTTTTGCGTGCTCGCGGCGGCTCTACACGATATTTGGCTCTTCAGTGTAAAATATGAGGAGTATTTATATTAGGTGGGTAGCCTCTACTAACAATCTTACAGGCAGAGTGAATATACCTTGAAATTGTTGACAGACTATGTTGTTGCCTGCATGAAAGTATGGATGAGTAAATTGAGAACGACGGACGTAATTTTCGTCTACTGTAGCGATACGTAGGTAACCTTTGAAGAAGATCGAAGTACGTAAATTGGAGAAAGAAACCAGAAATCTAGATGTTATGTCACTGTAAACGCCATACATAGCGAATATTGCGAGGTGAAAGGGTAACGTTATAAAACGCTAAGAAGCAGAGCGGATATGTACATCTGCAGGGGCGACTGTATAAGAGGCTCTCCGGCGCCCCGTCCTTGTTTACTCTACGAGCATTTTGGATACTCACCAAGTCGGCTTTGAGGAAGACATCGAAGGAATTTAGAAATGTGCTGACAAGATTATAACCGGCCAGCTTAGTTTACATGAAAGCCTTGCGGAAGCGCTTAGTGAAATTAAATTATAAACGATGAGCTGAAAGGACACTGTCCTCGGAGAAATGGCTAAATTTAGAGACTTAGTGAATTTAGTGGGATTTGAAAAGCCATAATTTCTCCGTCATGTATTGTGTATGACGGTCCCATAGACAAGACAAAGATTATTAGGGCGTGTTCGTTGGTGCAACTTCATTTCTCCCCCGTCCTGTTGGTGAAGAACGTAACCAATGACAACAGTCGTGGGATAGCGATATGCACAAACACAGCCGGCGGTACTAAGGCGTACACTAGGTACAAAGGGACATTGCTTTGGGGAAAGGTTTCCGACGTGATTGTGGTCACATGACGGGAACCAACATATTTTGAACGCGTAATGGTAGTTGGAGCTAGATGGATGGGACGTTCCATTTCGAAAATCGTTAGGGTATTCAATATTCCGAGATCCATAATGTCAAGAGTGTGCTGCGAATACCACATTCCAGGCATTACCTCTCATCGTGGAAAACACAGTGGCCGACGGCCTTCACTCAACGACCGGTAAAGCGGCGTTTGCGTACAGTTGTTAGTGCTAACAGACCAGCAAAACTGCGTTAAATATCCACAGAATCTAATGTGGGACCTACGAGGAACGTATCCGTTAGGACACTCCAGCGATGTTTGGCGTTAATAGGCTATGGCAGCAGACGACTAACACGAGTACCTTTTGCTAATAGTACGGCATCGCCTGCAGCGCCTCTCCTCGCTTCGTGACCATGACGATTGGACCCTTGACGACGTGGAAACCGTGGCCTGGACAGATGAGTCCTGATTCGAGTTGGTAAGAGCTGGTGATGGGTTTCGAGTGTGGCGCAGACCATGCGGAGGCATAGACCCAAGTTATCAACAAGGCACTGTGCAAGCTGGTGGTGAGGTGACTCCATAACTGTGTGGGATGTGTGTAATCAGCACGGCTTCAGAAAACATCGCTCTTGTGCAACGCAGCTAGCTCTTTATTCGCACGAAGTAATGGCCGCTATCGACACGGGATCTCAAGTTGATTCCGTATTTCTAGATTTCCGGAAAGCTTTTGACACCGTTCCTCACAAGCGACTTCTAATCAAGCTGCGGGCCTATGGGGTATCGTCTCAGTTGTGCGACTGGATTCGTGATTTCCTGTCAGGAAGGTCGCAGTTCGTAGTAATAGACGGCAAATCATCGAGTAAAACTGAAGTGATATCAGGTGTTCCCCAGGGAAGCGTCCTGGGACCTCTGCTGTTCCTGATATGACCTGGGTGATAATCTGAGCAGTTCTCTTAGACTGTTCGCAGATGATGCTGTAATTTACCGTCTAGTAAGGTCATCCGAAGGCCAGTATCAGCTGCAAAGCGATTTAGAAAAGATTGCTGTATGGTGTGTCAGGTGGCAGTTGACGCTAAATAACGAAAGGTGTGAGATGATCCACATGAGTTCCAAAAGAAATCCGTTGGAATTCGATTACTCGATAAATAGTACAATTCTCAAGGCTGTCAATTCAACTAAGTACCTGGGTGTTAAAATTACGAACAACTTCAGTTGGAAGGACCACATAGATAATATTGTTGGGAAGGCGAGCCAAAGGTTGCGTTTCATTGGCAGGACACTTAGAAGATGCAACAAGTCCACTAAAGAGACAGCTTACACTACACTCGTTCGTCCTCTGTTAGAATAAGGCTGCGCGTTGTGGGATCCTTACCAGGTGGGATTGACGGAGGACATCGAAAGGGTGCAAAAAAGGGCAGCTCGTTTTGTATTATCGTGTTATAGGGGAGAGAGTGTGGCAGATATGATACACGAGTTGGGATGGAAGTCATTACAGCATAGACGTTTTTCGTCGCGGCGAGACCTTTTTACGAAATTTCAGTCACCAACTTTCTCTTCCGAATGCGAAAATATTTTGTTGAGCCCAACCTACATAGGTAGGAATGATCATCAAAATAAAATAAGAGAAATCAGAGCTCGAACAGAAAGGTTTAGGTGTTCGTTTTTCCCGCTCGCTGTTCGGGAGTGGAATAGTAGAGAGATAGTATGATTGTGGTTCGATGAACCCTCTGCCAAGCACTTAAATGTGAATTGCAGAGTAGTCATGTAGATGTACATGTAATGGACTGGTTCCTCTGGATGTTCGGCTACTTGGAGGAAAAACGATTGAATTTTTGTGGATGACAATGCGCCATGTCAGCAGGACACATTTGTTCGTGTTTGTTCTAACATTCTGGGCGACTCGAACGAAAGATTTGGCCACCCAGATTGTTGGGAGTGAATCCCACCGAACATTAATAGGACATAATCGAGAGGTCAGTTCGCGCACAAAACCGTGCGCCGGCAACACTTTCGCTGTTATGGACGGCTATAGAGGCAGCATGGCTCAATATTTCTACAGGGAGCTTCCAACAATTTGTTGAGTCCATGCTATGTCGAGTTACTGCATTACGCTAGACAAAGGAAGTTCGACACGGTATTAAGAGGTATCCCATGAGTTTTGTCACGTCAGCGTATCGTATCTAAAGGAGCTTATGTGCTAATATGAATAAATGTGATTCTTTATCTGTGTAAGGTGAGGCAGGATGTCGTGAAGGTAGGAGAGATTACTTTTTTTTGGAACAGGAAAGGATCAAAGCCGAATTTTTGAGAAACGTCTAGTATTGAGTGGTCCCTGCAAATTCTAGGCTACAATCTGGACATCATTTTAAATTCCTTTAATTGAATTTTCATTATTTGCTCTATCCTTTTAAATTTTGTTTCTGCTTCCTTAGGGTTCAACTCCTGCTTTTTTTTTTCTTTTTGTATTGCGCAAAATTTGATTTGTTGGACATCGACAACGGAGACGCATGATTAATAGAATGGTTCAAATGGCTCTGAGCACTATGGGACTTAACTTCTGAGGTCATCAGTCTCCTAGAACTTAGAACTACTTAATCTAACTAACCTAAGGACATCAAACACATCCATGCCCGAAGTAGGATTCGAACCTGCGACCGTAGTGGTCGCGCAGTTCCAGATTGAAGCGCCTAGATCCGCTCGGCCACTCTGGTCGGCGATTCATAGAATCACATACGCTTCAGTTGTAATAATGATTTATTAAACCCACGACTATTTCCGGGTTGTTAAAATCTCATCTTCAGAACTGTAGGAGACTGTAACGTACAGAAGATAAGAGGGAAGAAATGTAATGTATCTGGAACAATCAGATATACAGACTAAGAAAAGAAGGCGACTCATTTATTGTAGTTGGTCATACATAACAAACAGCCGGGCCACTAAGCGCCAATCTTTCGTGGGACTAGAAAAAAGAGGAGACTGCCTGTTAACCAAAATGACCTAAAAATATAACACTGTGGACTACAGGACGAAGGGGAAAGAAACCCAAACCGAACACTGTACTCGTGGCGTCAAAGTAAGCGAACACGTGTTTCAGCTTATCCACAGATATTCAACCGCTTATGAGAATACGATGGACAAAGTTTTCGAGGTAACCTACGTGCTTTTTAATGAGTAAATAGTTTAACCCAGTGGTCTCCAAAAACTCTAAAGTAAGGCCCACGCTGGCTCTTGTACTAAGTCCAAGAGCCAAGACCTAGCTCCGGTCTAAGTTTCCTTGTGTCCTGACACCTTAGTACAGTTCGGTTCTGCTCGGCACAATTCAGACGTTTTCGTGGAGCGTAGTGAATCTTCACGAGCCATCACTGAGTGGCGCTGCAGTGGTCATTAAGCAGTGAATTGTTTGTCGTTTGACCTCGAGCTGTGGCCCTATTTTCATTTCATATGCTCATACTCATAAATTAAGGATAATTGCTGAATGTGGTGCCACACAACGTGGCATTATACAAAACTGGCGCTAATAGCATAGGCACATAGGGAACACACACGACACAGATCTGTAAGTCCACAACATTCGTGATAAGTTGAGAAAACCGCCTCCGAAACACATGTGCTACAAAGCGCCATTGTTTCCTGCGCATATACCCCGACATCAACACGGAATATGATCACCATGCACGCGTACACAGGCCGCACAACGGGTTGGCATACTCTGGATCAGGTGGTCGAGCAGCTGCTGGGGTATAGCCTGTCGGAGCTCGTGAAGTGTCGTAGGGGTTTGAAGACGTGCAGCGATACTCGACCGAGAGCATCCCAGACGTGCTTGACGGGGTTTAGGTCTGGAGAACAGGCAGGCCACTCCATTCGCCTGACATCTTATGTTTCAAGGTACACCTCCACGATGGCAGCTCGGTGGGGCAGTGCGTTGTCATCAATCTGCAGGAAGGTGAGACCCACTGCACATACTGGTGCAAAATGATGTCCCGATACACCTGACCTGTTACAGTTCCTCTGTCAAAGACATGCAGGGGTGTACGTGCACCAATCATAATCCCACCCAATACCATCAAACCACGACCTCCATACAGGTCCCTTTCAAGAACATTAAGAGGTTGGTATCTGGTTCCTGGTTCACGCCAGATGAAAACCCGGCGAGAATCACTGTTCAGACTATACCTAGACTCGTCCGTGACATTAACCTGGGACCACTGTACCAATCACCGTGTACTGTATTCTTGACACCAGGATTTATGGGCTCTCCTGTGACCAGGTGTCAGTGGAATGCACCTTTCAGGTCTCCAGGCGAGTAAACCATGTCTGTTCAGTCGTCTGTAGACTGTTTGTCTGGAGACAACTGTTCCAGTGGCTGCAGTAACGTCCCGAGCAAGGCTACCTACATTACTCCGTGGCCGTCTGCGGGCACTGATGGTGAGATACCAGTCTTCTTGTGGTGTTTTACACTGTGGACGTACCGTTCTGTAGCGCCTGGACACTTCTCTGTCTGCTGGAATCGTGGCCATAATCGTGAGATCACACTTTGTGTCACACGGAGGGCCCGAGCTGTGTTCGACCAGCCTCGAGTCGCCCTAGTATTCTACCCCTCATAACGTCATCAATATGTGTTATTTGAGTCATTTTCAACACACAGTCACCAATAGTACGTCTGAAAATGTCTGCACACGTACTCGCTGCACCATAATCTGACATGCACCAACACACCTCTGCGTATGTGGACTGCTGCCAGCGCCACTGTGCGACGACCGCAGGTCAAATGCACAGCATGGTCATACGCCGAGGTGATTTAAACTCGCAAACCGCCTACTAGAGCGTAATTTCACCATGTATCAGCATTATCATTAATTTATGAGCATGAGTGTACATTTCCACAAATAAACACCATTAATGAAGATCGTTGTAACATGATTTACGAAAACTTGCTACTGAAACGCCCCTTAGAAAAATTATACACGACTGTGCTTAAACTGACGCACAATATTTTTAGCGCAACGCAATCTGACTTTCAATAATCCCTACAAAAGAATGGCCCTGACTAACATTAACCTATACCTTTCACAAATCACTTACCTCACAAAAAATCTTCGTTACTCGAACTACTGCAATACAGCGAGCACCACTACTGCCAGCTAAATAAAAGATTCAAACTACGGAAGGCACTAACTACTCATAGGTATAGTTAGCAAATGAAAGATTTTAATAGAAAAAAAACAATGTATTTACCTTAAAAGTCATAATATATATATCAGTTCATGACACCAATTCTTACAAATTTCAAAACTCCGCCATCTCCCTCCCCACGTCCACCACTGCTGGCGGCTCACCTCCAACTGCGCAACACTACGCGCTGTTAGCATCCAGCTGCCGCTGCTCAACACTACAATGGCAGACAACAATGCAAACTAAACACAGACTGCGCACAGCACACCCAGGGATTTTTCATACCGAGCGCTAAGCGGCGTTACCAATAAGAAAACCTAAACAGCCTACTTACATTACTTCCGAGCGTCATTAACATTATAGAAAGGTCAAAAAATAGCGAGAACTAGATTTGGTATCAGAACTGTAGGATACCTTCCCACCGCAACGTTCCGCATCGCATGGCGGCAATAATGGTTACCTCCTGGTTCCGTATGGTCACTGCTGGCATGGCTGAAGAAAAGTTGGACTGACTATGCTTCATCATAGCAATATAATGTAATGTTAAATTACAAAGTTTCTGACAGTGGTTGAGATATCTATGGCACAGACACGAAGGCCACACCCACCACAGTGGTACAAGTCTATATACTAACTAGCTCCACAGATGATGAAGAGATTGACGAAATATACGATGAGAGAAAAAAAAAAATCATTCACATAGTTAAGGGAGACGAAAATTTGGTAGTGATGGCGGACTGGATTTTCGATAACGGGAAAAGGTAGAGAAGGAAAAAGTATTAAGTGACTGTGGACTGGGGGAAAGGACTGAGAGGGGAAGCCATCTGGTAGAATTTTGCACAGAGTATAGCGTAATTATCGCTAACAATTGGTTTAAGAAGCATGAGAGAAGGTTGTATACGTGAAAGAGACATGAAGACACCGGAAGGTTTCAGATTGATTATATAATGTAAACAGAGCTTTCGGAACCAGATTTTAAATTATAAGACATTTCCAGTTGCAGATGTGAACTCTGACCACAATTTATTGGTTTTGACCTGTAGATTAAATCTGAAGAAATCACTGAAAGATAGGAAACTGATAAGAAGGGACTTGTATAAGTTAAAAAAACCAGAAGTACTTGAGAGTTTCAGAGGGAGCAGTAGACAACGACTGACAAGAACAGGAGTAAGAAAAACCGTGGGAGACGAATGGGTAGCTTTCAGAGGCGAAATACTAATTGTAACAGAGGATCAAATGGGTAAAAAGACAAGGCTTAGTAGAAAACCTTGAGCAACACTGGAGACAATTTGATTGATTCAGTGAGAGAATGTAAAAATTCGGTAAATGAAGCAGACGAAAGGGAGTAAAATGTCTAAAAAATAAGAGTGAAAAGTGCAGAATGGCTAAGCAGGAGTGGTTAAAGGACAAAAAGATAGATATAGACTACACAATAATTAAAGAGGGCTTTGGAGAATACCAGTCCTAGCTAAGAAGGAAAGGCTGGAGGTGGAAGGAGTATATAGAGGGTCTATACAAGGAAGATGTAACTGAGGGCAATATTATAGAAATGGAAGACGATGTAGATGAAGATGAGATGGGAGATTTGATCTGCAAGAAGAATTTGACAGAGCACTGAAAGATCTAAGTTGAAACAAGGCCCCAGGAGCAGATATTCCGTCAGAACTACCGACGGCCTTGGAAGGACCAGCCATGACAAAGCTCTTCCATGTGGTGTGCAAGATATATGAGACAGGCGGAATACCCTCAGACTTCAAAAAGGACATAATGATACCGATTCCAAAGAAAGCAGGTGCTGACAGATGTGTACATAACCGAACTATCAGTTTAATAAGCCATGGCTGCAAAATACTTACACGAATTCTTTTCAGCAGAATGAAAAAACTTATAGAAGCCGACTTCTGGGAAGATCAATTTTGGTTTCGGAGAAATGGAGGAACACGCAAGTCAGTACTGACCCTACGCGACTTCTCTAATAAGATAGATTAAGGAAAGCTAAACCTACGTTTATACCATTTGTAGTCCTAGAGAAAGCTTTTCATTATATTATCTGGAAAACACTCTCTGAAATTCTGAAGGCAGCATAGATAAAATATAGGAAGCGAAAGTCTGTTTACAAATTGTACAGAAACCAGACAGTAGTTGTACGAGTCGAGGGTCGTGAAAGGGTTATTCTGCCTGTACACCGATTTAAAAAAAAAGCGTTGGAGTAGAAATTAAGGTCCAGGGAGAGAAAATAAAAACATTTAGGTTTTGCGATGACGTTGTGATTCTGTTATTGACAGTAAAGCAAATGGAGGAGCAGTTGATCTGTAGGAAACTGTTCTGAAAGAAAGATTTAAGATGAACGTCAAGAAAAAACCAAGGATAATGAAATGTAGTGTAACTAAATCAGATGATGGTGAGGGAATTAGATTGTTAAACGGGACACCTAAAGTAGTAACTGATGATGGTCAAAGTAGAGAGGATATGAAATTTACACTACTGGCCATTAAAATTGCTGCACCACGAAGATGACGTTCTACAGAGGCGAAATTTAACCGACAGGAAGAAGATGCTGTGATATGCAAATGATTAGCTTTTCAGAGCATTCACCTACAACGTGCTAACATGAGAAAAGTTTCCAACCGATTCCGCATACACAAACAGCAGTTGACCGGCGTTGCCTGGTGAAACGCTGTGGTGATGCCTCGTGTGAAGAGAAGAAATGCGTACGATCATGTTTCCGACTTTGCTCGGAATGTAGCTTATTGCGTTTGCGGTTTATCGCATCGCGACGCTGCTGATCGCGTTGGTCGAGTTCCAATGACTGTTAGCAGAATATGGAATCGGTGGGTTCAGGAGTAGAAATGACAGACATCTTATCCACATGGCTGTAACGGATCGTGTAGCCACGTCTCGATCCCTGAGTGAACAGATGGGGACTGCAACAACCCTCTGCACAAACAATTCGACGACGTTTGCAGCAGCATGGATTATCAGCTCGGAGACCATGGTTGCGTTTACCCTTGACGCTGCATCATAGAGAGGAGCGCCTGCGATGGTGTACTCAACGACGAACCTGGGTGTACGAATGGCCAAACGTCATTTTTTCGGATGAATCCAGGTTCTGTTTACAGCATCCACATCTACATCCATACTCCGCAAGCCACCTGACGGTGTGTGGCGGAGGGTACCTTGAGTACTTCTATCGGTTCTCTCTTCTATTCCAGTCTCGTACTGATCGTGGAAAGAAAGATTGTCGGTATACCTCTGTGTGGGCTCTAATCTTTCTGATTTATCCTAATGGTCTCTTCGCGTGATATACGTAGGAGGGAGCAATATACTGCTTGACACCTCAGTGAAGGTATGTTCTCGAAACTTCAACAAAAGCCCATACCGAGCTACTGAACGTCTCTCCTGCAGAGTCTCCCACTCGAGTTTATCATCTCCGTAGCTCTTTCGCGATTACTAAATGATGCTGTAACGGAGCGCGCTGCTCTCCGTTGGATCTTCTCTGTCTCTTCTATCAACCCATCTGGTATGGATCCCACACCGCCGAACAGTATTCAAGCAGTGAGCGAACATGGTGGTCACATTCGTGTCTGACGACATCGCGGTGAACGCACATTGGAAGCGTGTATTCGTTTAAAATGGCACTGAGCACTTTGCGACTTAATTTCTGAGGTCATCAGTCGCCTAGAACTTAGAACTAATTAACCCTAACTAATCTAAAGACATCACACACATCCATACCCGAGGCAGGATTCGAACCTGCGACCGTAGCGGTCACGCGGTTCCCTACTGAAGCGCCTAGAACCGCACGGCCACACCGGCAGGCGTGTATTCGTCAGTCATCACCATACTGGCGTATCACCTGGCGTGTTGGTATGAGCTGCCACTGGTTACACGTCTCGGTCACCTCTTGTTCGCATTGACGGCACTTCGAAGAGTGGACGTTACATTTAAGATGTGTTACGACCCGTGGCTCTACCCTTCATTCGATCCCTGCGAAACCCTACATTTCAGCATGATAATGCACGACGGCATGTTGCAGGTCCTGTACGGGCCTTTCTGGATACAGAAAATGTTCGACTGCTGCTCTGGCCAGCACATTCTCCAGATCTCTCACCAAATGAAAACGTCTGGTCAATGGTGGCCGAGCAACTGGCTCGTCACAATACTCCAGTCACTACTCTAGATGAACTGTGGTATCCTGAGCTTCATCGTCAGCTGTACCTGTACACACCATCCAAGCTCTGTTTGACTCTATGCCCAGGCGTATCAAGGCCGTTATTACGGCCAGAGGTGGTTGTTCTGGGTACTGATTTCTCAGGATCTATGCACCCAAATTACGTGAAAATGTAATCACATGTCAGTTCTAGTATAATATATTTGTCCATTGAATACCAGTTTATCATCTGCATTTCTTCCTGGTGTAGCAATTTTAATGGCTAGTGGTGTATATCACATGCTAGCAATCATCGTCAGTTACTACTCTGTAGTAGTACACTGGCTTAGTGGTGGTAAAGCTCTGACGCCACTTTTTGAGCTCTGAATAACACTTGAAATTTTCTTGGATCAAAGGAATCGTCCTCTGGCTGAGTTACAAAACAATGTGTGGTTGTGGAAGTTAACATTTTATGCATATTTCAAAAACATAAGAATGACCTTAATTTAATATTACAGGGCGAAATCCAGCTACTGTCTGGTTAGTACATTCATATTAAATCCTTTCAACAAAAATTGTTTTGTTTATGACTTAGCCGAACAAAAAACGTTTCAAGCAAACATTCAGTCAGCAGTCAGAGAATTAATTAACAGCATTTTTCGCAATTGAATCTTTTCAGATTTTGACGATATCGCAAACGATATTCAGATTTTGCATAATTATTTTAACGCCGATTTAATCGTAGAAAATTACGTCCCAGAAATTCTAATGGGAATTGTTGATTTGCATTGTAGTGATTTCTACACTATAAATATTTAAAATCATCATCGCTGGAATTTTAGTGGTCTTTCAGTCACACAGCTTGATCAGTTGCATTAGTTTGCTCGTGACGTTTTACCCCTTTCGGCAGTACTCATCTCTGTGAAAAAATCTTCTCCGAAATGAGATATATAATAAATTTTTACAGATGTAAACTGACTGATGAGCAACTGAAATTACTGTTGATAAATTCCACTAGTAAATCTATAACTGCAGCAACTACATCAGTCTCATTAATCATAACTACAGTGCTCTAGCCATTATGTGAATTAGCTGTGTGTGTCACTTAGATATGATAAATTTTCAGGAAAAAATCATTAAATTAATTACAGTTAAAATTTTCAATTACATCGTATATGCTAGTTAATGTGTACCTTAAATGGTCATAAAATAAAAGGACCCGTTTATTGTATGTATTTTGTATGATTTCGCTTAATGACTATGGTTCTTTCCTAAATATGCGGAGGGCACTTTACGTGCCACTGTCATTACCTCCCTTTCCTGTTCCAGTCGCGTATGGTTCGCGGGAGGAACGAGTGCCGGAAAGCCTCCGTGCGCGCTCGAATCTCTCTGATTTTACATTCGTGATCTCCTCGGGAGACATAAGGAAGGGGAAGCAATATATTCGATACCTCAACCAGAAGCGCACCCTCTCGAAACCTGGACAGCAAGCTACACCGCGATGCAGAGCGCCTCTCTTGCAGAGTCTGGCACTTCAGTTTGCTAAACATCTCCGTAACGCTATCACGGTTACCAAATAACCCTGTGACGAAACGCGCCGCTCTTCTTTGGATCTTCTCTATCTCCTCCATCAACCCGATCTGGTACGGATCCCACACTGATGAGCAATACTCAAATATAGGTCGAACGAGTGTTTTGTAAGCCACCTCCTTTGTTGATGTACTACATTTTCTAAGGAATCTCCCAGTGAATCTCAACCTGGCACCCACCTTACCAACAATAAATTTTATATGATCACTCCACTTCAAATCGTTCCGTACGCATATTCCCATATATTTTACAGAAGTAACTGTTTCCAGTGTTTGTTCCGCTATCATATAATCATACAATAAAGGATTATTCTTTCTATGTATTCGCAGTACATTACATTTGTCTATGTTAAGGGTCAGTTGCCACTCCATGCACCAAATGCCTATCCGCTGCAGATCTTCCTGCAATTCGCTGCAATTTTCTAATACTGCAACTTCTCTGTATACTACAGCATCATCCGCGAAAAGCCGCATGGAGCTTTCGACACTACCTACTAGGTCATTTACATATATTGTGAAAAGCAATGGTTCCCTAACACTCCACTGTGGCACGCCAGAGGCTACTTTAACGTGTGTAGACGTCTCTCCACTGAGAGCAAAATGATGTGTTCTGTTTGCTCAAAACTCTTCAATCCAGCCTCATAGCTGGTCTGATATTCTGTAGGCTCTTACTTTGTTTATCAGGCGACATTGCGGAACTGTATCGAACGCCTCCGGGAAGTCAAGGAAAGTGGCCTCTACCTGGGAGCCAGCATCTAATATTTTCTGGGTTTCATGAACAAATAAATCAATTTGGGTCTCACACGATCGCTGTCTCTGGAACCCATGTTGATTCCTACAGAGTAGATTCTGGGTTTCCAGAAATGACATGATACGCGAGCAAAAAAATATGTTCTAAAATTCTACAACAGATCGACGTCAGAGATATAGGTCTATAATTCTGCGCATCTGCTCGACCACCCTTCTTGAAGACTGGGACTACCTGTGCTCTTTTCCAATCACTTGGAACCTTCCGTTCCTCTAGAGACTTGCGGCACACGGCTGTTAAAAGGGGGCAAGCTCTTTCGCGTACTCTGTGTAGAATCGAATTGGTATCCCGTCAGGTCCAGTGGACTTTCCTCTGTTTAGTGATTTCAGTTGCTTTTCTCTTCCTTGGACACTTACTTCGATGTCAGCCATTTTTTCGTTTGTGCGAGGATTGAGAGGAGGAACTGCAGTGCGGTCTTCCTCTGTGAAACTGCTCTGGAAAAAGGTGTTTAGTATTTCAGCTTTACGCGTGTCGTCCTCTGTTTCAATGACATTATCATCTCAGAGTGTCTGGATATGCTGTTTCGATCCACTTACTGATCTAACGTAAGACTAGAACTTCCTAGGATTTTCTGTCAAGTCGGTACATAGAATTTTACTTTCGAATTCACTGAACGCTTCACCCATAGCCCTCCTTACGTTAACTTTGACATTGTTTAGTTTCTGTTTGTGTGAGAGGTTTTGGCTGCGTTTAAATTGGCAGTGAAGCTCCCTTTGCTTTCTTAGTAGTTTCCCAACTTTCTTGTTGAACCACGATGGGCTTCTCCCGTCCCTCACAGTTTTACTCGGCACATGTCTGTCTAAAATGCATTTTACGATTGCCTTGAACTTTTACCATAGACTCTCAACATTGTCAGTGTCGGAGCACAAATTTTCGTTTTGATCTGTTAGGTAGTCTGAAATCTACCTCCTATTACTCTTGGTAAACAGACAAACCTTCCTCCCTTTTTTTATGTTCCTATTTATTTCCATATTCAGGGTGCTGCAACGGCGTTATGATCACTGATTCCCTGTTCTGCGCTTACAGAGTCGAATATTTAGGGTCTGTTTGTTATCAGTAGGTCAAGATGTTATCTCCACTAGTCGGTTCTCTGTTTAATTGCTCGAGGTAATTTTCGGATAGTGCACTCAGTATAATGTCACTCGATGCTCTGTCCCTACCACCCATCCTAAACATCTGAGTGTCCCAGGCTATATCTGGTAAACTGAAATCTCCGCTTAAGACTATAACATGCTGAGGAAATTTATGTGAAATGTATTCCAGATTTTCTCTCAGCTGTTCTGCCACTAATGCTGCTGAGTCAGGAGGTCGGTAAAAGGAGCCAATTATTAACCTAGCTCGGTTGTTGAGTATAAGCTCCACCCATTAAAGTTCACAGGAACTATCCACTTCTATTTCACTACAGAGTAAACTACTAGTAACAGCGACAAACACGCCACCATCGGTTGCGTGCAATCTATCCTTTCTAAACTCCGTCTGTGCCTTTGTAAAAATTTCGGCAGAATTTATCTCTGGCTTCAGCCAGCTTTCCGTACCTATAACGATTGCAGCTTCGGTGCTTTCTATCAGCGCTTGAAGTTTCAGTACTTTACCAACGCAGCTTCGACAGTTTACAATTACAATACCGTTTGTTGTTTGGCCCCCGCATTTCCTGTCTTTGCCCCGCACCCTTTGAGGCTGCTGCCCTTTCTGTACTTGCTCGAGGCCATCTAACCTAAAAAACCGCCCAGTCCACGCCAAACAACCCCTGCTACCCGTGTAGCCGCTTGCTGCGTATAGTGGACTCCTGACCTATCCAGCGGAACCCGAAACCCCACCACCCTATGGCGCAAGTCGAGGAATCTGCAGCCCACATGGTCGCAGAACCGTCTCAGCCTCTGATTCAGACCCTCCACTCGGCTCTGTACCAGAGGTCCGCAGTCAGTCCTGTCGACGATGCTGCAGATGGTGAGCTCCGCTTTCATCACGCTAGCGAAACTGGCAGTCTTCACCAAATCAGATAGTCGCCGGAAGCCAGAGAGGATTTCCTCCGATCCACACCGACACACGACATTGGTGCCGACATGAGCGACCACCTGCAGATGGATGCACCCTATACCCTTCACGGCATCCGGAAGGACCCTTTCCACATCTGGAATGACTCCCCCCGGTATGCACAAGGAGTGCACATTGGGTTTCTTCCCCTCCCTTGCAATCCATGTAGATCGGATCAAAGCGATTAACTCCGAAGAAACAGATGCTCAAACACTTTTTTATTTATAGTACGGTATATTCTATTTTAGAAAAAAATTGTCTAAAGATATTTGTTTATGCCTGTGCTTCAAAATTTGTTGGAAAATAGACTTGTCATTAACGTTAGTTAAATTCGTAGCGCTCACAATTACTGCCTTATGGCGATCTTTATTGAATTATGAATTAATGTTAACTAACGACGACAAGTCAGAATTGGAATTCCTAAAGAGACATTGAAAGGGGAAGGTTACCGCGCGCCGGGGAAAAAAAGATCTTACAACATCGTAGCAGAGAACTTGCAATACCGTCGCGGAAGCCCGAGCAACGGTACCGGTGACAACAGCCGCGGTGCGAGCGAGGTGCATTCGACCAGTACAGCATTGTCGGGGTTTCTAATTTACAGATCGGCAGTTCATAGGAGAACGTGTGACTTAGGATTCATTTATAGTGGCCAAAGAGACCGTTCCAGACCAATAGGTGGTTTCTGAAATGTTTATTAAAGACCGAAAACGTAACACTGAACAGACCCTTTATCCGAAACATCGTTCATTAAGGCAGTCAATTTCTTACCTTTTCTTCTACTAGCTGTGCAGATGACTCTTATGGGGGGCAAGATTCTACTGCAATACGGAAAATTACGGCGGGCCGGATCGTGGGTCGGATTGACGGTGGCCGCGGGCCGGTATTATCCCGCGGTTTAGCCGAAGCGGTGACAGCAGTTAGCGTCGCGACTTCAAACTTTGCAAAGCCCAGTATTCGAAACCCGATTAGTATTATTTCTTATTTTTCATTTATCTGCCCGTGTTCTTAAAAGAATACTACACGAGTTGTTTACTGTGTATACTGAAATAACGTTGTCCTTATTCATCTGGTAATAGTATGGCTGGTGAACGAATTTAACAAAAATGAGTCGAAAAACTGTTTGAAATTGTTTTCAGTGAAATTTTTCGAACTGCTTAAATGTAACTAACCTAAGGAGAGCACACACATCCATGCCCGCGGCAGGATTCGAACCTGCGATCGTAGCAGCAGCGCGGTTCCAGACTGAAGCGCCCAGAAGCGCTCGGCCACCACGACCGGCTCAGTTTTCGGAAAAGTGATGCGTTGTGTGTGGTCTGTTGCAAAATTATTGCCAACGTTTGAAATCTTCAATAAAATTTCTTTCCCGTGTGAGATTTATACGAAAAAATGTCACTGTGACAAACATGCCTTCGCGCAACGTTCATGATGTTAGGAATGTCTGTGTTTCGAATGTTTCTACTGTCGTTATCACCCAAGGGCATTAACGAAATCTTTTTGAAGAATAATCGTAAGACTAAAATCTCATAATTAAGAGCTGATGTAAGAAAGAAATATGAGAAGTAAAAAACCCGTGAAGAATATCATACGCACACATACAAATGAATAATTACTTATTGTGGAACTCAGTTGTAATTTTGCAATTAATGTAACGTCCTTGTGTCCTCTTATATCGATAAGCAACATTTGTATAGTAACTTATTACGGAAATCGGTAGATAATTGAAGAAAAGTGAAGTAAAAAAATAAATAAAAACAAATATCAGGTTTCGAACGCGGGGCCTAAAAGTGAAAAGCCGCGCTACTGGCTACAGTGCCACCAGTAGAGGATGACGTTATCATGCGCAGACAGCCAGTTAAGTTGCGTCGAAAACTTTGATGGTCGTTTTCTTGGAAAAGACCCATTATTTATGGATAAGCCGCGACACGTATTGGCACCTCTTCCACTGGGCGAAGTTTCTGGGAAATCGGGTTACGGACATGCTGGGTTCTCCTCGTGAGCGGAGGGTCAAGCAGGGGGTCTGGAGGCGTCGAGGGACGTAAGCGCAAATTGTGTGCGAATGGAAGTAAACGGATATCGGTATTAACAAAGTCACAGTCCTTTTGGGGGTCACTTACAATACCTCGATTAAAAGGATAATAAAATATAAACAAACTATGGTAGGCCATCAAGATACATAACTCACACACATGTAGAAATATTTGAAGTATTAGGCAACAAGGTAGTGGTACATACGCAATATAAATGAACAGAGGATAAAAGGTAATGGTAACATAAACGATACCAAGCGAGCTGTCATCATATACGTAGGCTACATTATGGATTTGAGTGATATAAAATAAAATATGAAACCATAATAAAAAAAACTTAAAATGTAAGTAGACGAACGAAAGCAGCAAGCCGGCCGGAGTGGCCGAGCGGTTCTAGGCGCTTCAGTCTGGAACGCCGCGACCGCTACGGTCGCAGGTTCGAATCCTGCCTCGGGCGTGGATGCGTGTGATGTCCTTAGGTTAGCTAGGTCTAAGTAGTTCTAAGGGGACTGATGACCTCAGATGTAAAGTCCCATAGTGCTCAGAGCCATTTTTTTGAAAGCAACAAAATAACAAACAACATAATCAGGTTGAGGGGCCTGCATTATACAACAGTATTGACATGGAAAGAAGGTTAAGAGGCGAAGCAAACTAATGAGAGTTTAAAAAATATGCTTGAACCTCTAATATATTATTGAAGAAACTTATAGTTATTTCACTAAAACATATCTTTCAACGTGGTTTGCTCATTTAGTGGATTCTGTTTCAGATTACATAAAATTTCAATTTTTTCCAATAAATTGAGGACTCGACTTTGGATGGAGATGAAAGATACTTAAGTTGTTATTCATGCTTGGGATAGAATGTTTTTGTGCTTTTAGGTGCCTAGTTAACGTAGATTTCGAGTTACTTTAGACCTCATGTTCTTTGGACGAAATAGTGAAAGTACCCCCTTTTTGTACAACATAAAGGCATCGGCAGTCAGTACAACTAATCTGGTAAACATCTGACATTGCGTGTAGTTTGTGACTGCTGATTTCATGCCGTCCCAAATTGTAGGACAACTTGGCTCAGTACGCAGATATTATACCGTTTTTTGTTTTAACCACTTGCCAAATTTGTCAGAAATAATTCCTATATATGGTAATTTACCGTTTTCATTACATGCTTATCTTTAACGGCAGATGTGAGAGTGATCCCATAATTATTGTCTTTATGCCTCTTAAGCTGTATCTGTTGGTTAAACATGTTTACTGTTTGCATGGAATAACTATTAGCATCTGCTATGTATCCAGTAACTTTCAGTTCTCTTCCATAGCAGGGTGTACTGAGCACTATTTGATTGCCTCGCTGCAACATAGCCCATAATGCAGCCATCTTAGATTTGTGTGGGAGATTGAACAAACTATGGGCGATACTGTTTGTAACAAGGAGAACCAGACACAGCAAGAAGAAATCGTTGTGGTATTCAGGTGTAAATTGTATATTGGGACGCATGCCATTTAGATTTTGTTGAAATTGCCAGACTTGTTCATTGGGATCAAGTGCAAAAAGAGAACACTACCACCATAGCGTCGGCAATGCACTGTTATGTAAGAAAAAAAATAACTGATGCTCAGTATGATTGACGAAAATATAGGAAATCATACTCGCTGTAGGTAGGACTACAGTCAGCCCTCAGTTTGCCTGTAAACTATATTACTACACTGAAAATAATTATGATCCAGCATTAGTTTAGCAAGTATTATGAATTACTGAGTAACTTGATAATCAAGATTAGCAACTGTTTTAGGTTATTCACAATTATGGGCAGCAATTTGTTACTCGATACTTTAGTATAACGTTAGTAATGCCTAAGGTCACTTGTAATATCAACTATTTCTAAATGACCAATGAGCTCCTTATCTTTTATGGTACAGATGGTACAAAGTTGATAATGTTTGGAGAGAAATCTATTCAACTCTTTAGCTAGCCAGTCATCCAGATAGTCAATGGCGTTTACTATCGTCCTATGTAGTCTTGGAGCTGGAGTTTTCGGACTGATTGTTATCAATGTCTCTTTCTGAAATGTAGTCAAAACTTTATGTATATTCCTGAATGTTTCTTTTGTTTCAGCTTGAACGTTGGATCAAGGTGACATGCTAGTGTCTTGCCACAAAGAAATTCCTGGCCGTTCTGTAAGTAGTTGGTCTCACAAATAGTTTCCGAGGTACGGCCTTTATCTACTCGTGTGATAAGAGCCTAGTTATCTTGAATTTATTATTGCTGTTCCGAAATCCTTGCTGGTGTTTTACAGGAGCATGTGACCTTTGTGTTCCCATACGACAATTAACCTGTTCATTCTGTTTAGAAAATTCATAGCCAATGTCCTTGTTAAGTTTAAAGTTAACATAAATTTTGTTCGAAGCACTGTATTTAGATTGGTCAAGAGCAGCAGTAGTATAGGCAGCTAGAATAGTTGCAGTTTTGAAATCACAAGTAGAGTGCGTATTGTAAGACAAACACTTATTCATAAATCTATTGCTTCACAACCGAGATCAGTATTGGAACCGATCTTCAACTTATTATGGAAACGGACCTACATTTAGGTGCATCAACCGATTCTGATTTGTCAAATCTCAGGCCCAATTTTCTAAGCTTCTACTTGTGAGTATCGATTATTTTATTTTTAAGACATCAATAATATAGATAATATGATTTTAAGCAGGGTCGAAATTGAAACAATCAAGCTCTTTAGCTAATCGTAAATGGACACTACGAATTTTCTTATTAACAGAGTCCTTGTTGAAATATAACGGTCTAATATAATATGTTATATTTTCCCCTCCACTCCTCCTGCAGTTCACAGTTTCTTATACACCTGAATATGGGGTTTTACCATTCCAAAACCTGACATGAATTGAATAAATCCTTATTACAACTAAAACGAATATCAGTATATAAATATCTTTCTATTATTTGAGCCAATGTTTATTTCATGTCCATGCACAATAATTTCTACTTGGGTTTTGTTCGTCTTATTCTGTTGTTAAGAAGAGGTTTTTTCCATTACAGTTTTTATTGACATTTATGTGGATACAACTAACTTTGGTCATATAAAATAAGAGGTGTCAAAAAAGATGAGTGAGGACGTTACCAAAAAAACAACAATAAAGGTATTATGTGTACAGGAACAAGTGTATTTTTGAAACTTAATGTCTTCTGCATTCCGCAAATGATAAAATTTGTTTGAAGCCTCTAATGAACGTCTGTGTTGCTGTGAAGAGTGCGTGAAGGCTTTATTCCCGTCAGGAGCTTTTACAATTCTGAGGAACTGTACAAGTGATGTAAATTCATCCAAAGTTTGCAAAGTGAATACCGTATATCATTATTATTTTCATCTATTTTCATGAAATATGACTTAATGAAGTGAATTTGATGTTCCTCCCAGCCTTCTTAGCAATAATAACGGTGAACTGTATAATTTTACAATAATTTTTGCAGAGTGCATGAAAAACTACTATGGCGCTGTTTACATCCTGGAATTTCAGCTTGAAGTTGTTGCGATACTGATACAATGACGCTGTTTATAAAAATGAATCTGTCATTAGACAGGAAGAAGTAAAGGGCTGTTGTGTTTGATTTTACAAAATTATGTTTAGCTAAAATTTTAAATTATAAATGTATGACACGGTTGGAGAAAATCGTCAAAGGACCGAATTAACCATGTTGGCTGAAAGCAAATATTCACCCGACATTCGAAAGAATTAGTAGCTGAGTTTTTCTGTTCACTGAGCAATAGCATATCTCGTTAATAAGGTCTAATAGTTTTTGGAAATTGAATGAACTGAAATTATTGTTTAACTGAACGGAAGGCATGAATTTAAAACAGCATGCTTGGCTACATCTCTAACCATAAATTACTGCCTAATTTCTCTCGAAAAGTCACAGTGTAATAAACGTAATTTTTTTAAGCTGCTTGTACAACAGAACAATTATAAGCACAGGTAAGCAATTCGCAGCAATCCAGATCTCAGGCGACAGTGGGAACACTGAGCAGATCAACTGCGAGTCACCAAAACACGTATCGCATACGATCTCCAAGATCGTTCTAGCAAGCAACTTGGTAATAAATAATCTAAATATTCAGACTAAAGTTAGTCAGGTCCTAAAGTACGTGCGGTCTCACTACTTTGCTGAACTTACTGTGGCACTGGGGATAGCACAGACACGCAAAAAAAAAATTGTTAATAACAACGAATATATCACAGATTACTGCAAATGTGCTGAGACTGATATAGGATGAAAAGAAGTGGAGGACAGGATCAGGCAAGTCAACAGCCCGATGATTCAATAAATAAGAAAAATTCATGAAAGAAATATCAACGTATGTTAAGGAAATCATTGGTTCAAATGGCTCTGAGCACTATGGGACTTAACATCTGTGGTCATCAGTCCCCTAGAACTTAGAACTACTTAAACCTAACTAACCTAAGGACATGACACACATCCCATATTTCGCAATAATACTAAACGTGCTGCCCATCTTTCAACTTTTTCGATGTACTCCGTCAGTCCTATCTGGTAAGAATCCCACACCGCGCAGCAGTATTCTAAAAGAGGACGGACAAGCGTAGTGTAGGCAGTCTCCTTAGCAGATCTGTTACATTTTCTAAGTGTTGTGCAAATAGAACGCAGTCATTGGTTAGCCTTCCCCACAACATTTTCTATGTGTTCCTTACAATTTAAGTTGTTCGTAATTGCAGTTCCTAGGTATTTAGGTGAATTTACGGCCTTTAGATTTGACTGGTTTATCGTGTAACCGAAGTTTAACGAGTTCCTTTTAGCACTCATGTGGATGACCTCACACTTTTCGTTATTTAGGGTAAACTGCCAATTTTCGCACCATTCAGATATCTTTTCTAAACCGTTTTGCTATTTGTTTTGATCTTCTGATGACTTTATTAGTCGATAAATCTAAGACGGCTGTTCAAATTGTCTCCCAAATCGTTTATATAGATAAGGAACAGCAAAGGATCTATAACACTGCCTTGAGAAACGCCAGGAATCACTTCTGTTTTACTCGATGACTTTCCGTCAATTACTACGAAATGTGACTTCTCTGACAGGAAATCACAAATCCAGTCACATAACTGAGACGATATTCCATAAGCACGCAATTTCACTACAAGCCGCTTGTGTGATACAGTGTCAAAAGCCATCCAGAAATCCAGAAATACGGAATCAATCTGAAATCCATTTAGTCGTGCCATCGTTTTCCTCCCTACGATTTTGCCTTCGAAAATGTTTCATTGTAGAATATCATGTCTGATTAAGTGTCCAACAATTTTCCTTTGCGTTAACCTATAACTTTCAGTAGTTCTTTCTTCTTCCCTATTTCCTGTAGAACCATCTCATTCGTTTTTCTTTCAGTCCATCTAGTTCTTGTAATTCTCTTCCAGAGCGAAATTTCCGCAGCTTGTAGTCGAGTTTTTCGGCTTTGTTAAAGTCTAGGTTTCACATCCGTATGTCAGGCCACAAAGGGCTTTACAAATCTTTTCTTAGTGTGCAAGCTGATGTGTTTGTCAGTTCTTCTTACTTTTCTTCTTACTTTGTAAGGGGCTGTTAGCTAATGTTATTTTTCTCTTAATTTTCTTGAGGCATCTATTGTTTTCCTCTACAGTGCTACCGAGATAATGAAATTTGGTTACTTCGTCGGGTTGTTCACTACATATTTTTATG
This sequence comes from Schistocerca gregaria, assembly GCF_023897955.1. Lineage (NCBI taxonomy): Eukaryota > Metazoa > Arthropoda > Insecta > Orthoptera > Acrididae > Schistocerca > Schistocerca gregaria. The sequence continues at coordinate 955,965,176 of NC_064921.1, forward strand.
TCAGTCTTGCCTCCATCCCCTTTCTTATCTACAGGGTGGTTGGAAATACCCTTTACAGACTTCTAGGGCTTGTAGAGGGGAGTGAGTGCATCGTATTTTGAATAGGAACCCATGTCCGGGAAGGTCACGCAACGAGACTACAGAGCGTCAAAATTATAGGCGCGGGCGTCTGTAAATGTACGTATACACGGGGTGATTTCGTGATCATGTTACAGACTTTCTACGATGATGGAGAACGATAAATGTATTAATTTGAAGTAAGGTTCCTTGTACCGGAAACGAACGAGTGGAATGTCATAAACGAAAACCGTTCTGATACCTCTGACAGTTGAATACATGTACCGGTTCATGTGTTGCGAGGAATGTAGGTTTGGTAACTTTCAGAGGTGGTAGTGTGGACAAAAACAAGAAAAAATGTCCAATAAATGTGGGCTCTAAAACACGTACGTTAACAGCTATGAACACTTGCTCAATAGAGGAGATGTGTTTCACGTTAGTCAGAATGAACGAATGGTCATAGCTCCTCAGTTATGCATTTTAGAGCCCACGTTTATCGAAATTTTTTTATTGTTTTTGTCCATACTACCATCTCTGAAACTTACGAATCCTACACTCTTCGCAACACAAGAACCGGTACATGTATTCAACTGTCAGAGGTACCAGAACGGTGCCGGCCGAATTGGCCGAGCGGTTTAGGCGCTACAGTCTGGAGCCGCGCGACCGGTACGGTCGCAGGTTCGAATCCTGCCTCGGGCATGGATGTGTGTGATGTCCTTAGGTTAGTTAGGTTTAAGTAGTTCTAAGTTCTAGCGGACTGATGACCTCAGAAGTTACGTCTCATAGTGCTCAGAACCATTTTGTCTTTTCTTCCATTGTTGTTTTTGTATCCTCGATGAATATATTAAATACGTAAAGTGACAGGGGGCACCTCCGTCTTGCTGTCCTTCTGACTTTTCCTTTTTCTTGTACCATTCATATCCGTTTCAGTACTTTGAATTTTGTGTTCTACTCATAAATAATCGTTTGTCCTTCCAGTCAAGTCATACTTCGCGCATTACTTTAAATAATAAATTCCAATCAACCATATCAAACGCTTCTTTTAGATCAATAAACGCTGTACATGTTTTTCTGCTTACTTCTAATCTTCTTTCCAGTATCTGACATAGTGCCAATGTTGCTTCTCTCGTCCCTTTCCCTATTCTCTAGCGAAACTGATCGTTGTCTAAGCTTCACTGTATTTTATTTTATTTTTGATGCATGTGACAGAAGGGCTAGTGTTCTACAGTGCTCTTGGGTAACGGTAACGCATTAGTTCTACAGGGTGGGGTAAACAAAAGAGTTCCAGAGTACAAAGAAGCACTATAGCATATTTTGAAAGTGAACACTATTCATCTCTTGGCACTTTTGGGCACTGGTCAGCAAGTTGCTGAAGGCAGATCGAAGCTGAACGGCTGGAATTGCTGCATTCTTATACGAAATATTCTGCTCCAATTCCTGATGACTGTGAAGGTTGTTGCACCTTAGACTTGAGGGCTTCACGCACAAAATAACCCAACACTGACAGGTCAGTTGACACTGGTGGCCAGCTAAGGCCGCGACTAGACTGCAGGTCCAGGTGGAGTACTCGTCCGCGTGATCGATGAGATGTGCCGTCTCTTGCGACAGACATCGGACTGACTTGGTATGACTGTAAAGCATTTTCTAGTGTGCGGCACGTTTCGGAATGTTTTTTGACTTGTTCAAAACAGACCTTATTAAACGCCATTTTCGCACTAAACGGCACTTTGATATAATTAAACTTCTTACAAGGGAACCTCCCCATCTAACCCCCCTCGAATTTAGTTATAAATTGGCACAGTGGATAGGCCTTGAAAAACTGAACACAGATCTATCGAGAAAACAGGAAGACGTTGTGTGGAACTATGACAAAAATAAGCAAAATATACAAACTGCGTAGTCCATGCGCAAGATAGGCAACATCAAGGATAGTGTGAACTCAGGAGCCCCGTTGTCCCGTGGTTAGCGTGAACAGCTGCGGAACGAGAGGTTCTTGCTTCAAGTCTTCTCTCCAGTGAAAAGTTTACTTTCTTTATTTTCGCAGAGTTATGATCTGTCCGTTCGTTCATTGACGCCTCTGTTCACTGTAATAAGTTTAGTGTCTGTGTTTTGCGACCGCACCGCAAAACCGTGCAATTAGTAGACGAAAGGACGTGCCTCTCCAATGGGAACCGAAAACATTTGATCGCAAGGTCATAGGTCAACCTATTCCTCCACAGAAAAACACGTCTGATATATTCTATACGACACTGGTGACGGCATGTGCGTCACATGAGAGGAATATGTGGTCGACCCACCTAACTTGTACACTTGGCGAATGGGTAAAAAGATTCTTCTACCTTGCCCGATTTATGTTTTCTTGTGGATATGATAATCACTCCCAAAAAGTGATGAAAACATAAGAGTTTGTCACATAAACCGCAACAGATGAACGCAACAGTTTTACAGTCGCACAGTTTTCCCTGTGCTTTGTCAAAACATATATTTTTAACGTTTTCAAATTTTTCCGTGTGTAGACCGTCAAACCCTGCATATGTCCAAGCAAATCTGAACATGTCCTGGAATTTTGGAGAGCGAAGTTGATTATGTGTGAGTGCCTGAACTTTGAAGATTCTCGGAAAATAAAAAGTTAAACTCTTTACTCGAGAGAAGACTTGAACCAAGGACCGCTCCTTTCGCAGCTGCTCACGCTAACCACGGGGCCACGGCGTTCCTGACCTCAGAATCTCCTGGAAGTTGCCTATCGTGCCCATGGACTATTCAGTCTGTATATTTTGCTTATTTTTTTCAAGGCCTATCCACTGTGTCAACTTATAACTAAATCTGAGGGGGATGCGATGGGGAGTTACCCTTGTTAGTAAATAACTGACCACACCGTTTCCACGACTTTGTAATCCCGTAACGTTGCACAACGAACACCCGCTGCTCCAATGTGAATGGCACCACCCCCTTTACACTGCTCCACTCACACTGACGCAGCCCGCACCAGGCTGTGAACCGGTGTGGTTCACGTGGCGGGCGTACACGTGGTATGAGCGTTACGGCTTGTTGTTATATGCATACATTCACGTCCAGTTCTATCCATTTGTCTGGGCCACTTTTATTTGCCCCACCCTATTCTGTTTGTGTACCACTTACTTTTGATGTTGTCATTACTGTGTTGTAGTTACGCAGGGATGTCATATATACTTGTTGCTTTATTTGATTTTTAACCTATTTGTTGCGAAGAAGAACTCTGCTTTTGTTGTCTCTTCTACACTTCCAGTTTCAGCACCGCGGTATAGGTCTTCAGTATATTCCTTCTATTTGATATTTACATCTTCTGTTTCCCATTTTTGTCCCACACAGTGTCATTCTTGGTTTTCTATCTGTGTTACAACAGTTTAATCTTGGAATTAGTTTAACCCTGTTTCTCATATTTTAAGTCATCTTCTTCATTGCTAAATTTTTCCAGCCACTTTTCTTTCTGCAAGCGTCACATTGTTGTTATTTTGTTTTTTATTGCCTTATATAAGTTGTTCAAAAATTCTCAACGCATCGTTTCTGGAAGAGCCGTCGTTCGCCTTTATCATGATTGGTATCCACTGCATCCGACTCGATCGCGTACCTTTTTCGCCACAATTACGCAACTGCTTCGAGAAAGGTGTACCTTCACGTTCAGCAGGCGTGAGTGTGGTGCTCCAAAGAGACGCCACATACCCGAATTGGAAGAGGCCATACTGCAACGAGTTGGAGAGAACCCGTCAACGAATACACGAGCAGTAGGACAGACGTCAAGTGACATCAACCAATCCGACGTAACCAACCCGCCCCCCCCCCCCCTTTCACCGTGACTACCTTGATGCATACTTACCTTGCAAACATGTTTTCAAACGGCTGTAGTACAGAAACGGTGCGTTTGCAGCCATGGCTTCCAATAGAAAATATTGTCTACTCAGTCCCTATCTAGAAATCCTAGGAGTCTGTAACGGGAATTTTAGAACACCCTATATTGGTCAGAGTTTTTCAATATGTTCCGATATTTCAGGAGTCAACCAATGCATCCTTGGCTCTGGTTTCATTATCCCTAATGTGCCTGTAGGCGCATTTGTTATATTTGACTTAAGAACATCCAACGGCTTTCTTCCCTGTCTGGTTCCGCTGTTGCACACTTGAGTACCTGAACAGCCTCTGCATCTTCACCGCGTGGGGTAGCTGCGCGGTCTGCGCCGTCTTGTCACGGTCCGCGCGGCTCCCCCAGTCGGAGGTACGAGTCCTACCTCGGGAATGGGCGTGTGTGTGTGTGTGTGTGTGTGTGTGTGTGTGTGTGTGTGTGTGTGTGTGTGTGTGTGTGTGTGTGTGTGTTGCCCTTAGCGTAAGTTTAAGATAGTTTACGTAGTGTGTAAGCTTAGGGACCGAGGACCTCAGCAGTTTGGACCCATAAGATGTTACCACAAATTTCCAATTTTCTGCATCCTTCAATTTATATAGTGCCCATTACCTTGGACTTGTCAACTGGTGTTTCTTTAAGTTGAAATTCTACTTTGCTATAAAATTGTATGGTTGTTATCTAAATTAGCACCTGAATGACTATAACGAGATTTCCTTTGTTTTCTTTATCTCTGGTTTAATGTTATGCAATCAATCGTACATCTCACAATATCACTAGGTGTCTTCGATGTGTAGAGTCCTCTTTTTTGGAGCTTCATAACATGTGTTTGTTAGAACCATTTCATGTTGTTCATAAATTTTTTTTCAATATCTTTTTCGTTACTGTTTGTCGTTGGTAAATATCCTTGAATTATTGTTGCTCAGCTGGGCTAGTTTTCAACTTCATCATTGATATTCTATTGCTCACATGATAAGTCATCATTACATCATGCATCTATTTCTCTGTTAATACAGTAGCAGCAGGTGATTTACAAGTGTACCTTTACTGGACATGTTGTACGAACATTAGACTCTAGCTGTCGGAACTGCCATGAAGCACTGCCATGGAAAGGCTTACCAACAAGTTTTGTTTATTTTTTAATTTTTTTAGGGAGAATCCTAGCGCTCAAGTGGAAAAATGAACGCGATGTATACCTACTCTCCGCAAAACGTCAGGCAACCACCAGAGATGTTTCTGTACGTTCAGAAGGAGGTTTTGCCTGAACAATAGTCCACTCACGTTAGCTGAGTGGTCAGCGCGGCGGAATGCCACGCCAAGGGGCCTGGGTTCGATTCACAGCTGGGGCAGGAGATTTTCTCCGCTCAAGGACTGCGTATTGTGTTGTCCTCATCATCATTTCATCCCGATCTCCGACGCGCAAGTCGCCCAATGTGGCACCGAATACAGTAAGTACCTGTCCTCGGCGGCCGAACTTCCCCGAGTGGGGGACTCCCGGCCCACAATGCCGTACGCTCATTTCCATTACCAGAACGACACATTGAGGTGTCAGAAGTTATGGGTTCGAGATATATACGTATACAGATGGGGGTAGTATTGCATACTCGAGGTATAAAAGGGCAGGCCATTGGCAGACCTGTCATTTGTACTCAGTTGACTCAAGTGACTGCACGATGGGAATTAACATACTTTGAGCGCGAAATGGTAGTAGAAGCTAGACGAATGGGAAATTCCAATTTGGAAATCGTTGGGGAATTCAATATTCCAAGATCCACATGTCAAGGGTCTGTCGAGAATACCACATTTCGGGCCGAAGGCCTTCACTTAACGATCGAGGGCAGCGGCATTTTCATAGAGTTGTCAGTGCTAACAGACAAGCATCACTGCGTGAAATAACCGCAGAAATCAATATGGGACGTACGACGAACGTATCCCTTACGACAGTGCTGCGAAATGTAGCACTGAAGGCCTATGGCAGCAGACGACCATGTGAGTGCGTTTGCTAGCAGCATGACATCACCTGCAGTGCCTCTCCTGGGCTCGTAACCATATCGGTTGGACCCGAGACGACTGGAAAACCGTGGCCTGATCAGAAGAGTCCCAGTTTCAACTTGTAAGAGTGGCCTACAAAGCAGGCTGCAAGCTGGTGGTGGCCCCGTAATGGTGTGGGCTGTGTTTACATGAGATGGACTGGGTTCCCTGAGCCAGCTGAACCGAAAATTGACTGGAAACGGTTATGTTGGGCTACTCGGAGACCGCCGGCCGCGGTGGTCTCGCGGTTAAGGCGCTCAGTCCGGAATCGCGTGACTGCTACGGTCGCAGGTTCGAATCCTGCCTCGGGCATGGATGTGTGTGATGTCCTTAGGTTAGTTAGGTTTAAATAGTTCTAAGTTCTAGGGGACTGATGACCACAGATGTTAAGTCCCATAGTGCTCAGAGTCATTTTTTTTTACTCGGAGACCATTTGCAGCCACTCATGGACTTCATGTTCCCAAACAACGATTGAGTTTTTATGAATGGCTATGATGCATGTCACCGAGCGATTTGTCTGAAGAATATTCTGGACAGTTCGAGCGAATGATTTGGCCACCCAGGTCGCCCGACATGAATCCCATCGAACATTTATGGGACATGTCAGTTCGAGTATAACATTCTGCACCGGTAACACTTTCGCAGTTATCGACGGGAATAGAGGCAGCGTGGCTCAATATTTCTGAAGGGGACTTAAACAACTTGTGGTGTCCCTGCCATGTCGAGGGCCGGCCTAAAGGAGGGCAGACACAATATTAGGTGGTGTCCTATGACCTTCCTCGCCTCAGTGTAGCCTGGCAACGTGCAGCTGCGAGGCTGAGTGGCAGCTGGCTGCTATCGACACCCAGTGTGCGGCGCCAAACCCAGGAAGACTCCTTTAATGGTTCCCAGGAAGTGTGATTAGTGCTGTGTGGCCTGTGCACATGACTTCTCAAGGAAGCTTTCCAGCATTGCAGTGTGCAGTTAGCAATCTTTGATACTTTTTGTAGATTTCATGGTTCACCACGGTGGATTGATTTGATTGAGTGCTTGTTGAAATTTCAAACTGTGTCGCTATCTATTACAGGTGAATGCAGACACACACAGTCACGGTATCTATCTTGCTCAGTCTCATTGTTGCTGTTTGTGGGAAGGGCTTCTGTCACATGAGTGTTTGTAATCCAAAAACACTAGTCCTAACTTCTCAAGTTTTGAGTCTGGTATCTCGATACCTTTCAGAACTGAGGTTTAGCTATGATGAGAACGTGTCACACTCTTACTATCTCACCTTATTCCTATTGTCGGATGACGTGTGTATGCAAGGAAGGCTTTCAAATGAGTGTTTTCGGACCTGTGTCCATACCATATTTCCTCCAAGTATGTGTAAGGCATGTTTAGTGAAATTGTTTAACATCTACATCTACATGGTTACTATGCAATTCAGGGTTCATCGAACCACTTTAATAGTACTTCTGTACTATTCCACCTTCGAATGGCGCGTGGGAAAGATGAACACCTAAATCTTTCCGTTCGCGCTTTGATTTCTCTTATTTCATTATGATGATCATTTCTCCCTACGTAGGTGGGTGTCAACAAAATATTCTCTCATTCAGAAGAGAAAGTTGGTGATAGAAATTTCGTAAGTAGATCTCGCCGCAAAGAAAACCACCGTTGTTTCAGCAACAGCCACCCCAACTCGCGTATCATGTCAGTGACACTCTCACCACTACTGCGAGGTAACACTTTTTCGATGTCCTTCGTCAATCCTATTGGTAAGGATCCCACACCGCGCAGCAATATTCCAGCAGAGGACGGACAAGTGTAATGTAGGGTGTCTCTTTAGTGGGTTTGTCACATATTTTAAGTGTTCTGCCAACAAAGCGCAGTCTTTGTTTCGCCTTCCCCACAATATTATATATGTGGTCTTTCCAATTCAAGTTACTCGTAATTTTAATTCCGAGGCATTTAGTCGAATTGACAGCCCTTAGATTTGTGCGAATTATCGTATACCCAACATTTATCGGATTTCTTTTAGTACCCATGTGGATGACTTCGCACTTTTCTTTGTCTAGTGCCAATTGCCAATTTTCGCACCATGCAGAAATTCTCTCTAGATCATCTTGTAATTGGAACTGAGCGTCTGATGATTTTACTAGGTGGTAGATTACAGCATCATCTGCAAACAATCTAAGGGGGCTGCACAGATTATCACCTAGATCATTTGTGTAAATCAGGAACCGCAGAGCGCCTGTGACACTACCTTGCGGAACGCCAGATATCACTTCTTAATAAGCGACAGTGCCCACCGATGTGATATGAAAATCAAGAATAATTAGATGGTAGTAACAACGTATAGGCATACAATATGACCATACAAATAAATACAAAAAAATTGACGCAAATTTTGAAAAAAAAATGTATATAATTCACAGACAGTTGTAGCCGAAATAGGGTTGTCGCAATAACTAAATTCAATTGAAGCAGTGGACATACGTATATTGATTCAGTTACCCCTACTAGGGTCTTATGCAACCTGCAATGCCTTCAAAAACTGCATGTGAGATTTTTCTGTTCTCTCACTTGCTACAAGCAAACTATTAGTCCTGCAGAAAAAATGAACAGTATATTTTTGCAGGAAATTTAACGTAGTTAAATTTTGCTGGGCTAAGTTTTCGCCAGAGGCCACAGTTACAGAGTTATTAAAAAACCGATTTGAAGATCACTTTTGTAAGTTTTTCTTAAATAATTCGAAAATTACGGCGTCTAGCGAAAACATAACCCAATCCAAAATTTATCTACATTAAATTTGCTGCAGAAAGATCCTGTTCATTTTTTTGTGTAGGAGTGATAGTTTGCACGTAGCAAGAGAGAGAATTGAATATCTTGTGCATGTTATTTGAAGGCGTTGCGGGTTGCATGAAACGCACCGGTAGCAGCACCTACATCGCCTTGTGTAATACTGTATTGTTCGTGTTCATTAGTAGTGTTGTTAATAAATGTGCATCACTGCTACATTATCATTTTGCCTTGATAGTCCCGAGCCACTTGCGCTCAACAGCCTACACTGCCAATAGTCGCGCACCTGGCCTGCTAGAGCACAGAGAGAGACCAGGAAGCTAGTTCTGGCGCCTGTGTGTACTGGCCGCGCCAGCGCGTCCTTGGGCTGAACAGTGTCTGCCGGTGTTCCTGCGGCAGATCAGGCCAGCCTGACTGCTGACCCACTGCGCCGAGTTTACGGCGGAGAGCGGAAGCCAGCTGCCACAAGGCGGCCTGGCCCCTGAACGCGTGTCTGCGACTGTGTGTGTGTGTGTGTCCCTCACGTGATGTAATCGTTAAATCTTACACGAAGCAATATCCTAGTGTTTGGGCAACACGCCTCCTGTAGTGGAAGAACTAGACTGTTTGAACCGGCCACGAGTGCTTGTGTGCATTACATCCGCAACATTCATTTGTTTGACCGTATCAGTGCTTCATATACCCAATACAGGACGCTTCCAGCCAGACTAGTTGAGCAATTACCGTACAGTACATCTTGTTCAGCAGTCCACCCTAATACGTCACGAAGGTTAACCCAGATAGTCCTGAATTATTTGTGCTTCAAAATTGATTTATATCTTTTCTACATTCATTCACAAGGTTGTAAAGAAGAAAGTAAAAACAATTTTAAGTATTTATTTTTATTTAGTATTTCCAAAAATGGGCGTCCTTCCAGAAGGACGTCAGGACAATTAGGGAACAGGTTTTTAAAGTATATGGCATTGCACAAATCACTTGCTTTGGTTTTCATACTTTCAAATAAACATAAATAAATTTGAATTATAGGCTAAAACAGCTAATAAATACAAAAAAAGCATCTACATTTATTTTATGCACTAGTGTGATAAGAAAAAAAGCAACAAACACACATAGTAGTGGTTTCTTTTGGCAACTTCGACATTTCAGCTGCTTCTTCTTTTTTGTTATCTCGTCCGTTGGTAATTCAGCAACCTAATATTCTCTTCTATCAAATCTAGAATCTAGTTTTGCCCCCTTACTTGGACGTCCTCTGCTGGTAGTGACTCTTTTGCTAGTTTCAAGAACTGCACTGACAATTCGACGACGAAATGTCAGATCATCTATGGGTTCTCCATTGTGCGTGTATAAAGATCCCAGGCATTTTGGTCTGCAATGTCTATAAAATGTGCAACGATCGGTAAACACCACTTTACCCTCTTACAGCGCATCCATATAGCGATACATTTTGGACAGCTTGATCTGTGCCTCCCATATGACAAAAACTTTCAATCGTAATATGAAGCCATAAATAATATAGGTTAATTCGTGAAGGTATTATATGACAAGTTTCAGAATTATTGATGCAAATATGAAAGAAAATATAGCTACACATCGATGACAAGGTCAGTCAGCTCATCCATGGTAAAATCGGCCTATTTTCAAGACAGTTTCTCACTCACTATGAACGACAGCCTCAAACTGACTGTCGCAGCACGCAACTTCATATAACAATGCGTCACAGTCCGTTGCAACAATGCGTTATTCACAAAAATATATAATTTCAACAGTGAGTGACGCCGTCCTTCCAGAAGGACGTCAGTCAAGATCACGTTTAGACTAAGATCAGTGTCCAATTATTCAACATTGAATGAAATTAAGCTTAAAGAGAAACTCAGACAGGCAGGTACTGGAGATGTTAAACCAGCCCAACATTCTCATAAAAATACAGCGAAAAATAATGTTAATATATCACAGTTTCTCGTAAAAGTACTGTGAAAATTAATGTTAGTATGTTGCATAGGATATCAGACGATTAAAGAACAAAGTACATGAGCTCCTTGTTTGTTGAAAAGATTAAGAAACTAAGGGTGGAACAAATGTACTGTGCCTGACTGGCACATCATCAGTCACAGATATGAACAAGTAAATGTAGGCGGATATAAGCTTTCAGCATATGTAAATAGAGACACTACAGAAAAAACAGTAATTGCCATACATGTTAAAATTTATCATAGTGTGTTGTTGTTGTTGTTGTTGTCTTCAGTCCTGAGACTGGTTTGATGCAGCTCTCCATGCCACTCTATCCTGTGCAAGCTGCTTCATCTCCCAGTACCTACTGCAACCTACATCCTTCTGAATCTGCTTAGTGTATTCATCTCTTGGTCTCCCTATACGATTTTTACCCTCCACGCTGCCCTCCAGTGCTAAATTTGTGATCCCTTGATGCCTCAAAACATGTTCCACCAACCGATCCCTTCTTCTAGTCAAGTTGTGCCACAAACGTCTCTTCTCCCCAATCCTATTCAATACTTCCTCATTAGTTATGTGATCTACCCATCTAATCTTCAGCATTCTTCTGTAGCACCACATTTCGAAAGCTTCTATTCTCTTCTTGTCCAAACTATTTATCGTCCATGTTTCACTTCCATACATGGCTACACTCCAAACAAATACATTCATAAACGACTTCCTGATACATAAATCTATATTCGATGTTAACAAATTTCTCTTCTTGAGAAACGCTTCCCTTGCCATTGCCAGTCTGCATTTTATATCCTCTCTACTTCGACCATCATTAGTTATTTTGCTCCCCAAATAGCAAAACTCCTTTACTACTTTAAGTGTCTCATTTCCTAATCTAATTCCCTCAGCATCACCCGATTTAATTTGACTACATTCCATTATCCTCGTTTTGCTTTTGTTGATGTTCATCTTACATCCTCCTTTCAATACACTGTCCATTCCGTTCAACTGCTCTTCCAAGTCCTTTGCCGTCTCTGACAGAATTACAATGTCATCGGCAAACCTCAAAGTTTTTATTTCTTCTGAGTGAATTTTAATACCTACTCCAAATTTTTCTTTTGTTTCCTTTACTGCTTGCTCAATATACAGATTGAATAACATCGGGGAGAGGCTACAACCCTGTCTCACTCCTTTCCCAACCACTGCTTCCCTTTCATGCCCCTCGACTCTTATGACTGCCATCTGGTTTCTGTACAAATTGTAAATAGCCTTTCGCTCCCTGTATTTTACCCCTGCCACCTTCAGAATTTGAAAGAGAGTATTCCACTCAACATTGTCAAAAGCTTTCTCTAAGTCTACAAATGCTAGAAACGTAGGTTTGCCTTTTCTTAATCTTTCTTCTAAGATAAGTCGTAAGGTCAGTATTGCCTCACGTGTTCCAACATTTCTACGGAATCCAAACTGATCCTCCCCGAGGTCTGCATCTACCAGTTTTTCCATTCGTCTGTAAAGAATTCGCGTTAGTATTTTGCAGCTGTGACTTATTAAACTGATAGTACGGTAATTTTCACATCTGTCAGCACCTGCTTTCTTTGGGATTGGAATTATTATATTCTTCTTTAAGTCTGAGGGTATTTCACCTGTCTCATACATCTTGCTCACCAGGTGGTCGAGTTTTGTCATGACTGGCTCTCCCAAGGCCGTCAGTAGTTCCAATGGAATGTTGTCTACTCCGGGGGCCTTGTTTCGATTCAGGTCTTTCAGTGCTCTGTCAAACTCTTCACACAGTATCTTACCCCCCATTTCGTCTTCATCTACATCCTCTTCCATTTCCATAATATTGTCCTCAAGTACATCGCCCTTGTATAAACCTTCTATATACTCCTTCCACCTTTCTGCCTTCCCTTCTTTGCTTAGAACTGGGTTTCCATCTGAGCTCTTGATATTCATACACGTGGTTTTCTTCTCTCCAAAGGTCTCTTTAATTTTCCTGTAGGCAGTATCTATCTTACCCCTAGTGAGATAAGCTTCTACATCCTTACATTTGTCCTCTAGCCATCTCTGCTTAGCCTTTTTGCACTTCCTGTCGATCTCATATTTGAGACGTTTGTATTCCTCTTTGCCTGCTTCATTTACTGTATTTTTATATTTTCTCCTTTCATCAATTAAATTCAATATTTCTTCTGTTACCCAAGGATTTCTAGCAGCCCTCGTCTTTTTACCTACTTTATCCTTTGCTGCCTTCACTACTTCATCCCTCAGAGCTACCCATTCTTCTTTAACTGTGTTTCTTTCCCTCATTGCTGCCAATTGTTCCCTTATGCTCTCCTTGAAACTCTGTACAACCTCTGGTTCTTTCAGCTTATCCAGATCCCATGTCCTTAAATTCCCACCTTTTTGCAGTGTCTTCAGTTTTAACATACAGGTCATAACAAATAGATTATGGTCAGAGTCCACAACTGCCCCTGGAAATGTCCTACAATTTAAAACCTGGTTCCTAAATCTCTGTCTTACCATTATATAATCTATCTAATACCTTTTAGTATGTCCAGGATTCTTCCATGTATACAACCTTCTTTTATGATTCTTGAACCAAGTGTTAGCTATGATTAAGTTATGCTCTGTGCAAAATTCTACCAGACGGCTTCCTCTTTCATTTCTTAGCCCCAATCCATAATCACCTACTATGTTTCCTTCTCTCCCTTGTCCTACTGACTAATTCCAGTCACCCATGACTATTAAGTTTTCGTTTCCCTTCACTACCTGAATAATTTCTTTTATCTCATCATACATTTCATCAATTTCTTCATCATCTGCAGAGCTAGTTGGCATATAAACTTGTACTACTGTAGTAGGCAGGGGCTTTGTGTATCTTGGCCACAATAATGCGTTCACTATGCTGTTTGTAGTAGCTTACCCACATTCCTATTTTCCTATTCATTATTAAACCTACTCCTGCATTACCCCTATTTGATTTTGTATTTATAACCCTGTATTCACCTGACCAAAAGTCTTGTTCCTCCTGCCACCGAACTTCACTAATTCCCTCTATATCTAACTTTAACCTATCCATTTCCCTTTTTAAATTTTCTAACCTACCTGCCCGATTAAGGGATCTGACATTCCACGCTCCGATCTGTAGAATGCCAGTTTTCTTTCTCCTGATAACGAAAAATTTAGAAACTAAAAATGTTGTTTAGAGCAACATACAGAAATGTGTGCCTGTGGACTTAAAGTAAATAATGGTGCTTCTACATTTGTAGTTGTGTATAGGTCCCCATTGGGAAATTTTTAGCTATTTTTCAAAAACTTGAATTCTGTGTTGCGCTGTCTGTCAGTCAGAGGGAAGCAAATTATTATTTGGGATGATTTCCATTTAACTTTTCTGTGAGAGCAGCTCAATTATAGATAATCCTTTTATAGACCAAGATACATTTAATCAAATAAAAACTTTTCCTTTTTAAAAATAGTCTTTCTGATATAAATGCACAGCTAGTTACAGTATATGACATAGCTCCATACAGTTATGCAAAAATGTCCTCAAAAACAGTGTGTTCAGTTGACAATTCAACCACTGCAAATTTTTGGGATAGCTTACAGTCAGACAGGGATGAGATATACAGGGAACCTAGCACTAATTTAAAATTTATCCTATTTCTTGATATCTTTGTGATTATATTTGAAAGTAGTTTACATAAAAAACAATGAAACATAATTGTAAGAAACCATCTAAAAAGAAATAAAAATATCTTGTAAACAGAAGAGGGAAATGTATCTTTTAGCTACAAGAAGTAATTATCCAGAAACGAACATTATAAAAACTACTCCACTATACTAAGAAAAGTTATCAAAAAGTCCAAAAGTATGAGCATTATGTCTGAGATTAGCACCACTGATAATGAAAATTAAAACAATTAGAAATATTGTTGGAAAGGGTACAGGACAGTTAAGAGCACAGGAAGACTGTATTTTTAAAAGACTCAATGAAAAGTTTGTTAACAATAACTCAGAAGTAGAAAATATCTTTAATAATCATTTTTAAGTGTTGTAGAGAAAACACGATCCTTCTGTTCATTAGAAAAATACAAGGTTGTATGTGGGGAAGACAATACCTATGCAATTAGATAAAATTGAAATTTAGCCCACCTCTCCAATTGAAATTAGGAAAGTAATAAATTCACTCAAAAGTAAATGCTCACATGGAATTGATGGCTTTCCAACAGAGTACTAAAAGCTTGTTCCCAACAGGCAAGTAGGATTCTCAGCCACATATGTAGTAGCTAACTGAAAGAGGGCATTGTCCAGGTTAGACTGAAATACGCTGTTGTTAAACCATTGCACAAAAATGGGGGTTAAGTCTGATGCTAACAACTACTGCCCAATCTTACTTCTGACAATTTTATCCAAAATTCTTAAAAAATGACATTTTCGGGAGTGGCTTCACATATTTGTAAAAAGGGGAGTGCTAACAAAATGTCAGTCTGGCTTTCCGAAAGGCTTTTCTACAGAAAAAGGTATATATACTTTCACTGATCAAATATTAAATGCTCTGTGAATAACTGAACATCACCCATTGGGATTTTTTGTGATCTCTCAAAGACTTCTGACTTTGAGGATCATGACTTTCTTCTAGATTTGTTTAAGAATTGTATGAATGGGACAAATGGTGTAATTCATATGTCACTGGAAGAGTGCAGCAGGTTGAAATTAACAGTGTATATAGTCTGCAAAAATCAGAAGACTCCTCTAACTGAAGAGGTACCTAAAGTGGTGTCCCTCAGGGTTCAGTAATGGGTCCCTTATTGTTCTTAATATATATTGATGACTTGCCACTCTACATTCATGAAGATAGAAAGCTAGTTCTTTTTGCTGATGAGACACCGAACAAACAAGAATTAGCTGAGGAAATTGTAAATAATGGCTTTCAGACAATTATTACCTGTAAGTGGTTCTCTTCAAATTACTCTCAGTAAATTTTGAGGAAACATATAAGGAGCGTTCAAAAAGATACGAGCCAGAGGCAATATTACAGAAACTAGTACCTGTATGTTAGAATTATTGACCCTGGCTGTTGAGACACTTGCCTCACTGTAACACAAGGCGGTGAATGATTGTCTCTTAAAATTCCAGGGGCTGTGATGTTAACCAGTTCCTCACATACTGCTGGACGTCGTCGTCCGGGGTGAATAGTTTGCCCTCAGAGCCTTTTCAAGAGGACCAAAAATGGCGCAATCACAGGGAGAGAGGTCCGGACTGTATGGAGGGTGGCCAAAACTTCCAATTTGAATTTATACAGGAGTGTCATGACTGTGTTGGCCATATGGGGTTTCGCATTACTGTGGAGCGGAATGACACCCCAGGTGAGATTGGCTGGTCGTTTTGATTTGATGGCTTGGCGAATGGTGGTATAGGTTTGCGAGTAATGCTGGGTGTTTACTGTTGTCCCGTGCTGCAGGAAGTGAATCAGAAGGGGGCTATCTTGTTCAAAGAAGAACGTCAACATAAACTTTCCTGCACTCGTGTGGACGGCGACGTCTAGCTATTCGTGCGGAACTGGTTAACATCGCAGCCCCGGGAATTTTATGAGACAGCCATTCACAGCCTTGTGTCACAGTGGGAGAAGTGCCTCAACAGCCAGGGTCAATACTTCTAATATGAAGCTACTGGTTTATGTAATTATGGCTCCGGCTCGTTTCTTTTTGAACGCGCCTTGTACTACATGCAGTTCTGTTCAGTAAATGTCGTAACACCATTGATAAATGTAGACTTTGAACAAAAGTTTGTTACTAAGGCAAAGTATTCAAAATTTCTGGATGTGCACTGATGAGTAATTGAATTGGAAGAAAAACATTGATGATCTGGTGAAACGACAGGGTTTAGCTACTTGTGATACTAGGATATTGCAAATTTGGTTGATAAACATATCAGCAAATTAGCTTACTAAGTATATTTTCATTCAACACTTCCATATGGGATCATACCTTGGGGTAATTCATCATTAAGTAAAAAGTATTCTTTGCACAAAAGAGTGTAATCAGAATAATAGCTGGAGTCCAAGATCACAATGCAGACTTTTTTTAAGGAACTATGGATATTCAAGGTACGTTCACAAAACATATATTCACTTATGATACTTTTCATTAATAACCCATCTCATTTCAAAAATAATAAGAAAGTGCATAGCCACAGCACTAGAAGAAAGAATTATCTACACTATTCTAGTTTGCATCTGACTTTGACACAGAAAGCGGTGAATTATGCTGCTGTGAAAGTCAAGTCTGATTATATATATATATATATAAAGAAAGCTTATGTTAAACCAATACCTTCGACATCATTACGAAAATCTGTATTCATAATCTAAGGAACAAGTATTAAAATGATGTATCATTAGAGGTTAAGAGCCTCTGATCATAATCGCAATAGAAGTTCTCATTTATCTGATATAGCAGTGTGCATCCATGAACGAAAACTATCCACACGCTACTCTGTTGCTGCTGCCAGCCTCTGGAACCACCTTCCCTGCACTGTGCGCAAAATTCAGCGACCTGTTCCTTTTAAAAACAAGCACACTCAATAATTTTTCCTAAAAATTAAATGCGGTCAGTTTTTCTTTTTGAAACAGTAAAGCAAACGTTTTAATCTCACCCCGGTCATGCTTATTCCTCTTTTCATTTCTCAGCCAGCCACGTCACTTCCTTTTCCACAATTCTGCCTATTTTTCTATCTCGTTCCTCTTTATTTTCCTCTCCAATACCGTCCGTCACGTCCACTGCAACCAGTGACCTTAGTTCGAATATACCTGACTGTAGCCTGTAATTCATGTTCCATTTTCACGAACCAATATAAACTTTTCTTTAAAAGTGTAGGTTCTACTCTTTTCGACTATTTGTGATGTATGTATGCAGACTGAAGCGACTACTGAACATTTGTACCAAGGCTGGCACTCGAATCCAAGTCTCCAGCTCACTACACACGTGCCGTAACGACCTCGCCAACCTCTCACAGTGGCTTTGCACAACTGCACAGATCCTACACGCCTCCCTCCTCAATCCAAATTCCCACTAATGGCTCAGCCCACTTAGTATTTCCCCTAAAATCGTGCAGAGGTTCTCCAACATTATTGGAATAGCACGTCAGCATCGAAAGTACCCAGGCATAATCAAACGAAACTATGTAGGTCCAGAGGCCTTTTCAAGTCACAAACATCACTCGCCGCTCCAGTCTGCAATTGTGCATCATAGATGCTTGAGACTTCAAAAGGTCTCAGGAGTTTGTATTTTCGTTTGATAGTTACTTCTTTTGTATCCCACGTTAAATGTAAATATCTGTATAACAAGTGCATCATTAACAAAACAACGTAACACTTGAGGACTGCTCGATGATCCTAATTCTGCCAGGACAAATAAATAAGTAATAAAAAAAAGGTACTGTAATCTATCTGCCTCCGTATTCGAACTCATCAATGCAAAAAGCTCGATTTGGAACCAGACACTTTGAGCATTCATGAAGGAAGAAGAACACAATTAGCTGACTCATATTAGCGCTTGAAACACCAATAACTATCCTCTCCTCATACAAATTTTATTTATGTGATTCGAAAACAGATGTGCATTTACGAGTGAAAGGGGGAGGGGGCCTATCTAGTGCAGCCCGTTTGAATGAAGAACATGTATCAACATTGTGCAACAGACTGAAATGAAAATTTCTTTACATATATACAAGAACGGGAACGTTATAATCGGCACAAATATATGTTACTAATTAAATTGCAACTGCGTCTCTAAGTTACTCAGATCAATGCCGAAAGCTTTCCAGGATATCTGAATACTTAGAATCTTATGGTTAAACAGTGCCGTGAAGGCACATCGACAACGCGAATTGTAATTAATAGTGTGGAGAGGGTCTCTGGACAGCAGTTATCCCAAAAAAATAGGTCATCACCGTCGTCCCTGTTGTTCGTAGATGTGTGACGAGTGGCCTTGAGAAAATGAAAGTACTGTAAAAAGAAACGATCTCCAGCAAAGCCGTAGTGACAAAAACTGAGCCATTTCAGCTGAAGATTACGTGCTTAATCACTGAATTGTAATACACTGGCGGAAAAGTGCAAAATCTATCACTTTTTCGAAACTACGTAATTGTCTCCTGTTGCGATGCATAAGTCTGAAATTTGGCTCAAGCTGCCTACAATGTTCCTCTGCAACGGGTTTGGCGGTGCTTCAGTTAGCAGAGGTGTCGACACATGCAAAAACAGGGCCAGAGCTCAGAAGTTCGTGTGATTCATACTGGCACCAAATTTCACCACAATTCTGCCCAACGACCCGGTGGGCGTGTCACACGATGGGAAGAACGCCACACACCCCTCTTACCCACGTTCCATATCTTCTTTTGACGCCTCTGCCTTGGAGGTCAGAACCGCGACACCCGTAATTGCAATCAGATGGTTTTCTTATGGGACATAGGTAAACATTTCAGACACACCACCGCTCAGACACGAGAGACGCTCAGAAGGTGGCATAAAGGACGTCAATGAAATCACATCTTCTCTTGAGGCGTTGTTTCCACACATTTTGCAGACAGAAACGACAGTTTAGAGGGCAATGGACGATAGCAAGACTTTCTTGACAACCTTCGGCACTGCTACACCCTCCAAATTATTGAACCCTACTGTAAGGACGTCTTGAGGCTGCAACCATATTGAACATGATCTCTCTACTATACGGCAAGGACCCGCTGGGGACCTTTCAAAATCATTTGACGAAATTTGAACATGTTCCGAAGCAGCAAAGAATAAAACGGCAAAGTATCTTCCTAAGATCCCTCAGTTCGGCAACATCTGCAGTGGCATTCACGAACCTTTGTCGAGTATGTTAAAATATGTCAGAGATTCCAACACACATTCAGGCGAGTGGCGAGTGGTGCTCCTGCCTGCTCTAGAGCCTGAGGGCAGGCAACCTCTTCTACACTCCATGGGTGGCCTTTCTTCGGTGCAGCGCTAAGGGGGCTGAGGGTGGAAGGCCCATCGCCCTGGTCGCCTTTTACAGGAAGAAAACATCCGTGGCACTCATTTGATAGCAGGTGTGTGAACCTGGGGCCGTCCTGGCGGGAGTGACACGAGCCAATATCCCTGCTGCCTTTATCCAGAACTGAACCTGTGGCCTCATGGGCCAGAGTCAGGTGGCTACTTACACTGCTGGCCATTAAAATTGCTACACCACGAAGATGACGTGCTACAGACGCGAAATTTAACCGACAGGAAGAAGATGCTGTTATAGGCAAATGATTACCTCTTCAGAGCATTCACACAAGGTTGGCGCCAGTGGCGACACCTACAAGGTGCTGACATTAGGAAAGTTTCCAACCGATTTCTCGTACACAAACAGCAGTTGACCAGCGTTGCCTGGTGAAACGTTGTTTTGATGCCTCGTGTAAGGAGGAGAAATGCGTACCATCACGTTTCCGACTTTGACAAAGGTCGGGTAGTAGCCTATCGCGACTGCGGTTTATCCTATCGCGACATTGCTGCTCGCGTTGGTCGAGATCCAATGACGGTTAGTAGAATATGGAATCGTTGGGATCAGGACGGTAATACGGAACGCCGTGCTGGATCCCAGCGGCCTCGTATCACTAGCAGTCCAGATGACAGGCATCTTATTCACATAGCTGTAGCGGATCGTGCAGCCACGTCTCGATCCCTGAGTCAACAGATGGGGGAGTTTGCAAGACAACAACCATCTGCACGAACAGTTCGACGACGTTTGCAGCAACATGGACTATCAGCTCGGAGACCATGGCTGCGGTTACCCTTGACGCTGCATCACAGACAGGAGCGCCTGCGATGATGTACTCAACGACGAACCTGGGTGCACGAATGGCTAAACGTCATTTCTTCGGATGAATCCTAGTTCTATTTACACATCATGATGGTCGCATCCGTGTTTGGCGACATCGCGGTGAACGCACATTGGAAGCGTGTATTCGTCATCGCCATACTGGCGTGTCACCCGGCATGATGGTATGGGGTGCCATTGGTTACACGCCTCGGTCACCTCTTGTTCGCATTGACGTCACTTTGAACAGTGAACGTTACATTTAAGGTGTGTTACGACCAGTGGCTCTACCCTACATTCGATGCCTGCGAAACCCTACATTTCAGCAGGATACTGCACAACCGCATGTTCCAGCTCCTGTACCGGCCTTTCTGGATACATAAAATGTTCGACTGTTGCCCTGGCCAACACATTCTCCAGATCTCCCACAAATTGAAAACGTCTGGTCAATGGTGGCTGAGCAACTGGCTCGTCATAATACGCCAGTCAATACTCTTGATGAACTGTGGTATCGTGTTGAAGCTCCATGGGCAGCTGTACCTGTACACGCCATCCAAGCTGTTTTTGACTTAATGCCCAGGCGTATCAAGGCCGTTATTACGGCCAGATGTTGTTGTTATGGGTACTGGTTTCTGAGGATCTATGCACCCAAATTGCGTGAAAATGTAATTACATGTCAGTTCTAGCATAATATATTTGTCCAATGAATACCCGTTTATCATCTGCATTTCTTCTTGGTGTAGGAATTTTAATGGCCAGTAGTGTATAAGATCACCAGGGCCAAGAGAGAAAAGCGCTCGGATTTAAGAAGGCGTAAGGAGCGGATTCAGTCATTCTCGCAAACTGCTGAACCTGTATATCGAAGACGTAATGAGGAAATGAACCGTTCAGAGTGGGACAAATATTCAGGGTGACAGGATATGAATGGTAAAATTCTGCGAGGAAATTTCTCAGTAAAAGTGAGGAATACTTACAGGACATCTTAAAAGGAATCAACAGTCTTCTGATCAAAGAACATGTACTAAGAGCATGCCAAAGAAAGACAAAAGTAATGAAGAGAAGCAAAAATGAAACTGACGTTAAACTTACGATAACTGAGCACCACATAGCAGACGAATTGGATGAATGCTGTTGCCTTAGAAACAAAATAACACATGGTGGTAGAAGCAAGGAGAATATAAGGATGAGGTTGACACAGGCGAAGAGGGCATTCCTGGCCAAAAGAAGTCAACTACAAATAGCGATTTTAATTTGAAATTATTCTGAGAATACATCTGAAGCACATCATTGTATGGACTGTGTGAAAATCAGAAAAGAAGAGTCGAAGCATTTACAATTCAGTGCCTCAGAAGAATGTTAAAGTACGCTTATAAGAAATCAGGAGATTCTCTGTATAATTGGCGAGAAAGTGACGTGAAGAAGGGACTGGATGGTAAGTAACTTGTGACGAAATGAAGGAATAATTACCTTGGGACCACAAGGAACCTTAGAGGACAAAAACTGTAGGGGAAGACAGAGACTGGAGGAATTCCAATAAATAATCGAGAACGTTCGTTGCAAGTGCTATACCGAGATGAAGAGGTTGTTACTGGAATGGAAGTATAAGCAGGCATCACCACATCAGTTGAAAACTAGAGTACGGTTACCGTTTCCTATGTTGAATGAAGACTGCAGAGAAATTTCTGACAGGTCTCATGAGAACATATTTCATCCAATATTGATGTGTATTTCTGCATTTTTCAGTAGCATTAATCCTGAGAATTAGTAAATATGCATGATGTATGAGCTATAAGTTGCTAATCCAACACTGCTGGGAGCTTACCAAAGCCGGATTTTTCTTCAGACCGCTCAGGCCCTTCCGCAAGTTTCAACTTCAGTACAGTAATCAGTGTAAAAGCTCAGACCAACACCGTAAGCTATATTTAAAACTATCGATTGAATGAACTGGATGACATAGTTAGCATAGTTGTAAAGCTAGTCAACCGAAGTTCCGTGTCCTTGCCAGTGAATATTGTTGAAAATTGTCCTTCCGTCCGATCCATGCGTGTACGTTAGGCAACGGATTGTCTGACAGTTTCGATTTAGTTTCAGACGAGAGGTAATACTCAGTACAACCATTAAGGCGAGGGTCATTTTCTAGAAAGTCTTGTATCCATCTACTTTTATAGAGTTGGCAGCTTTACACTGAATTCTCTTAGCAGAATTTAACGGACATTCGTTAAGTTAGAAATCATGTATATTACAGTGGAAGATTACGTCTGGAGGAGGCGTGCGATGATAATCAATGATAAACGATGCCTACTTCACTTATTTACGGCAACCACTGACGCAAACACAGCTGTGTGCAGTGTATAAAAAAAAGTACTTCTGATGGCGCTATATTTCTCTGACGATCCGCAGTGAGAACCAGGAAACGCTCCACTTGTAGCACGTGATGACCCATATCGCAAAGTGGACTATGTCAAGCTGATTTTGTACGAGAAGTGCTGCCGTTTGGTAACCGCGACTTCACTATTACGCGACGCCTCCTGGGTGCGTTCTCTGACTTGTTCAAGACAATGCTTGAAGTACAAAAATACTCGACATTTTACTGTGGAGAAAAAAAACTGTTTGTCCCCTTATTTTGCCTTCTGTCAATTTTATTTGTTCCCTTTTGCCTGAGATTTTATAACATTTTTTGTTTACGGTTCATTTAATTTTTTTTAATCTTGTTGCTTTATAATTTTCTCATATTGGTACTATATTGTCTGTAGATGTAAAGTAAAGTGATCTATACTGGAGTTTGAAGTTCTTTGCATTGTATGTGAGTAATGTATGTAAAATACTATGTAAATTGTTTATTACGTTAAGTAATTTTCTGATGACATTTGGTATTTAAAAATATTTGTATGTATAAATTGTTCATGTTGATGTAAATTTGACAGTTTAAGAAATGGTCACGCTTAGGAACGATCAAAGAAATAGGTGTTATGTAAAAACCAGTGTGCTCTTGTTTCAAACGAAAGTGGCTTTGGGGAGTGGAATAGGTGGCAAGGGCGGATTGGCGCGCTACCTAGAGCAAGCGCGGAAATTAAGTCACACTTTCTGTAGAAAGCAGTGATTGAGACAACACTTTTGTGGAGCAGGAGAAGCTTTGAGTGCAAATTTGCACAGAAATGCCTCGGATGAAGACTGCAAACGGCTTACGGCCTAGCTGCTAGTTGGTGGCTACTGCATGTAAAACTGAACGACGCCAAGAAGAGAAATTGAGCTCATGCTGCAAAATACTTGCATACCTTACTGTGGGTAGTGTATCCGTCATAACTGTACGTCACACCGAAACTTGCACCAACCAGATAAGATCTTTTCTTTGTATTTTTGCTTCTGTACAGCGTGACCCATTAATTTAAAATGTGTTGTAATAATCATTCTTGAACCTTAAAGAAACTGGTTCACACCGTTATTTCATCCTAATCATACACCTATATAAGGTTCCTTCCTGGTGTTTGATTAATCCGAGTATCCTGTTTTATAGACTAATGAAGTGCCAAGTTAATATAAAGAGACACCATTTAAATTGTTTTTGTGTAAAAAATAAAAATGTTATCTTAACTATTGCAACGTGTTACAGTAAAAGTTCGCTTACGTAAAATTCATTGAGAGTGAAGCCAAGTTACTAGAGTCTGTTAGATGACTATACAGAATTAGCTTAGAAGCTTTTGGAAGTAAATTCCCGTAAGAAAAAAGTTTTCTTGAAGTGAAATGTTCAGTATAAAATGTGTTCTTTAGTATCTAAGTATAAGCAGGTTCGAATCCTGCTCGGGCATGGATGTGTGTGATGTCCTGAGGTTAGTTAGGTTTAAGAAGTTCTAAAACTAGGGGACTGATGACCTCAGATGTTAAGTCCCATAGTGCTCAGAGCCGTTTGAACCATTTGCTCGCTGGACAGGCGACAGCGAGTTCGTTACGCAGCATTTCTCTAACGACAGTAGTTAACTTTGATGCAAGTACAGTTTACATGCACGATCATAAAAAATCTATATAATTATTGTTGTTATATTGTACGCGATAAAACGTTCTTCGTCATGATCGGAGGCAATAGTTTCATATTATTATTGATAAATTGCCAAAGTCGTTTATGAATAACAGACATGTGTTTTATGTAAGTTCGGCGAAGTATTGAAGCGATGTTTGATGCTTTTTTGTTTTCGTTTTTTTAAATAAACTTTTTTTGAGCAAACTGATTTTTATAGCTCATATGATAAATTTGTATTTTTCTTTGTTTTTACTGCAAAATTCCTCTGTTTCACGTTACAGATCAACCATTTCCGGATAAAACCTGAATTAAAAATTGCCATTTTCAATTACTCTATAAATACTGTTTATTTATAAGCAACAGACAGGAGGACAACTATGCAGGACAAAAATGTTACACTCTTCCACTGGTACACTGTCCATTAATACCCTCACTCAGTTTCTAGATGGATGGCCTCTTCCGGCTTCTAAGGGAATGTGGTAACACACTGATGCAATATGTAAACGAAGCATCGATGTGAGATAACATCGGATAGGTATGCAACACACCTAGCATATAGGTAATGCGAGTATAAGGTTAAATGTCAAAGGCTACTAGGAAATTTACCGTAGTCTACGCTTACTTTCGATAGCCTACTGTGGCCTACAGTCGTTTTACAACTGTAGCTGTTTGCCTTGATCCCTACTCTCATGATGTCATGTGTGGAAAGTGGGAACTGGATTTGATATGACGGGTGTTTCTGGTATCCACGCTGATTAACTTGGAACAGATCGTTCTTCAAGAAATGTCATTGCGTTTGAGCTCAGAATGTATTCTAACATTCTACAATAGATATCAGAATTGTGAAGGATACTGAACGAGAGTACTGTATTTCACTGCTGCTACCTATCTTGTAGAATTGTGTGTCTGTCCTGTCTTCCAACATCTGGGGACAGTTCTCTTTCCAGGGATCTACGGGACATTATAGTTGAAATAGGGTCTAATTCAGTCACAAATTCTGTTCAGGATTATCCTTAAATACCTCTGGGGTTTCAGATGACGGAAACTGAAGACGTACGGTAAACAACACATGTCAGTGGACAGTGCATCTCTCCAAGTTTTCATTAAATTGGGTGTGGCCAGGAGTTTGCTAGTATCCACTTGCAGCTTCTCATTTGCTATTTGATTTGTTGTTGGCAGAGCACCCTTTTTCGGTGTGATTTGTGGATAGCTGCGCGAATGGTCCAGGAATGATGATGATGACGATGATAATGATATGGTTGGTGTGGGCTTTAGTGCCCGTACTTGTAATGGGCGCAAAGTTATTAAAAACTAGAACCACAAGGAAAAACATAAAAATGCCCCAAAAATACACACGCGTGCTTCACTAACTCATTCACACATTGCGAAAGGAAGGGAAGGGCTGTGAACTTACTGTATGCGGGTAAAGTCCCGCTGACAGTACCGCTGATTACACTAATGTGTTTCGGCAGGCGTTGGATCGGGCGGTGGTTTCATCTACCCTTTCAGCAAAAGAGCTGAGTGTAGCTGTATCTCATATTGAGATTATGTTAGAAGAATTGGTCGCTGTAGTTTCCTTCTTTGTAATGGCTCATCCTTCGTGTTTACAACTTAAGGATACAGGGTACTAATAAATGGTGAAAAATCGAAATTATTTATGACTTTATTAAATTCTACAGTCTTTCCTGATAACATAGATATATACATTATAGGGTTTCAAATGAAAAATTACCTATATATACCAAATTTTAAAGTTATGGTCATGTGGTGTGGTTACCAAAAAGCAAAAGAAAGTAGTCAAATATACCATCATAATCATTATTCGCCTGAGCCTGTTATGAATGAAATAAAACCAATTTTTAGAGACCTGAGTGACCCTGTTTTGTTTAGTAAATGTCTTCATGGGGGCACTCAGAATACAAATGAAAGTTTCAACCATTGCATATGGGAAAGATTACCCAAGAATATTTTTGGAGGACTAAATGAATTAAAAGTTGGGTAAAGATTACCCAAGAATGTTTTTGGAGGACTAAATGAATTAAAAGTTGGTGTACTAGATGCAGTGATATGTTTTGAGTATGGAGTGATAGGATGGTTGGAAGTCCTGAGAAATTTAGGCATAAAATGTGGCTCTAACATGGAAGATCAATTGCTAGCGTGTGACAGATAACGGGTGCATGAAGCTGGAAGTTACCAAAGAAGCAAGAAGTGCTAAAAGGGATGCCAAGAGGAAGCTTGAAGATGAAGAAATGCTGCAGGATGAAGACAATGTTTCAGGAATGTTCTGAGACACAGTTTAATTGGACTCCTATCTTCATTCGCAATTTTCCGCAAGTCGTATTTTTCAGAATTCAGGTAGAAATAGTTCCTAAAGTTTATAAAGCATTGCTCTAAATTTTTTGCTGTAACTTGCAATAGCTCATACTTATGTAGTAGACCTAAGCTTTATTGTAGAATCAACTACATTATAGAAAAACAACATTTTTATTCGGAAAAAATTATAAGAATTAAAATGCAAGATGTGATATTTTTTATCCTTTTAATATACACAATAGGTGGAATTAAATAGGCCTAGTATCTCAGCCGTCATGTCATGCATATCTAGTAAAAATTTGGTCTCCTTAAAATGTATAACATTGGGTTAAATGGTACCTAAATTTGAGGAAGCATTTTGGAAAAAAAAATGCATCAATTTGTTTGCAATTTTTTAATAACCTTAAGCAGGTTCCAAAAAAATTCAAAATACTTCTAATTGGTTTAGAAAGTGTGCTGCATTTCCTGACATTAACAAGAAATCTGTAAAAGATGTACAATCATGCTCAAAAGTATCCGAACGACCTGAATTGCATTTCGCCTGATTCGCATGCAACCCTCATAACGCAGCTGTCTAGCAGGTCCTCTAATCGCTCCTCGGTACGGTCGTTTGACTATTGAAAATGGTTCCAACAAGTCACCACTAGAAAACATTGCTATGTGTCGCAATAACTCAAGTTATACCACGATACTAAAAATATCAGGGAACGCCTTATGGCAGATAAGACTGTCCTAAAGGATTGTAAGCTCACATTTATCACAATAAATGAAATACTAGAAATGTTACAACTCTCATTATTACGTCAGATAGGTAATGCAAGTAGTAAGTTCGTCGTATTCGTGATTTCCTCTTCAAAGTAAAATACCGTACTTACTATTTATCACAAAAGACATTAAAAATTTAAGTTATTTTTGAGCAGCTAGTTAAGAAGATGTATGAACTTCTAATTACCTTACGAACCGTCTCGTTCAGCATATGGATTCAAACCCAGGCCATGCAGACTGTGGTCTCGCGGTTTTAGGCGCGCAGTCCGGAACCGTGCGACTGCTACGGTCGCAGGTTCGAATCCTGCCTCGGGCATGGATGTGTGTAATGTCCCTAGGTTAGTTAGGTTTAAGTGGTTCTAAGTTCTAGGGGACTAATGACCACAGCAGTTGAGTCCCATAGTGCTCAAAGCCATTTGAACCATTTTGAACCATGCAGACTAAGCAAAGATTTCGTGACTGACGGAAACTAACAGTCATTCCTAACTATGCATACAGAGAGTGATATACCTCGATTTTAGACAGTATCAGTTAGCAAATATCAACTTTAAATTACATGACGTAAACATTTTTAACGGACAGGAATTCGTACCCATCATCTATTGACCCTGTTAACGAACTACGAGAGATGTTCAATATTGCTTCTTCACAAGTAATTTACTTCAAACGCCTTGAGTTAAAGCTTCGTGTTGGACAGGGATTCTAACCCAGAACCTAATAAGATTGTTATCGAATCACAATCAACTGAGCGTATCGGATTTTCTCGGCAGTAGTTACATGTTTTAACTGAAATGACGAGACGAAACATTAATTTTTTCCTTCCCAGAACTCCAGCCCGACACCTATCGTTGTTATATTCTAGAGAAAGAAACGAACGTTAAATATGGGTTTATTACACCAGCAGCTACATGTAGCATGTTTGAACTAGAAATAATATGACGAAGAGTTCAGTGCTGACTGGGAATCGAACCCCACACATATCGTTGTTGACTACACACAAAGAGACGTCAGCTACCGAATTTTTCTCCACCAGCATCCTTGAACTTACAGTTACCTCGCAAATAGTTCTGTCTCGCATTGGGAGTCAAAAAGTGAGATATCTTTACTGTTGACCATGAATGTAAATACGTTAAAAATCAAAACTATTATCCCCCAGCAGACAGGTGTTCTCATGCTAGAGCTTGATAATACATAATGAAAACTTTTGTGCTAGGCCAGGATTCGAACCCATTCACACGAAATGTTTGGAGATGTTGATGATTCTGCAGTTTTGAACAAACAACAAATTGTAGTCGAGCTCTATTGTCACGAAGGGATCAAATTCTGCATTAATGGTGGTCTGAGTTGCATTCCCAGTTCAGAACGAATTTTATCGACATGCAGAAGCTCAAATAAAAGATGGAATAAGCGTCCTGTACCCTACATAGCGTTTGTTTCGTCACTAGAAATAAGTAACTAGTATAATAAAGGTTACTGGTGATAGAGTTTCTACATGTCGCCTCTCCTGACTTTATTGTGGTTCAACCCAACCTCTACTTGGTAGAGAAGGAATATCATGATTAATGTGAATTTCGGACAACAATTCCATTATACCTTCTTCAAATGGCGTAGCCAGAAGAGAATACAATCTATCTCTCCCTATCAAAAATCATTGGCAGAAGTTGGAATCGAACCCACACCATAAGTACAACAACCTATTAACAATGTAACAGACCACCAAATCCTCTACTCATAACGCCGTTGCGCCACACTGGATGAGAATTCTGACACACAGGCTCCCTGTAGTGGTTTGGAGCATGTTCAGTACATTCATTTACTTGCTTGACCGAATAGTCGTGAACTAGCTGCCTCGGCTACCCAGTGCAATTCATTCGACTCTATTTTGTAATCACCGAAATTAAATCACGTAACTGCCACCTACACAGAACTGCCAACAGTGTAGGATTCAGTGTTCCTTTCCACTTGAGCTACTCTACTGCGCTATCTGTTTGTTGGAAACGTCGTGCAGTGCAAAAGAAAAGCTGTAACTGTCTGACTCTCAGAAGACTAGATCCGGCCATATGCGTTATCTCACAGCACTGTGGAGTGTGGAAGTTCTGGAGGAATTGTTATTGACTTCTGGACATTCTGTATCTCCGTGTCAGCTACTAGCGTAATGGCATTCCGGCTTTCGCTGTCGCCGCGGTCGGACGTGCTAGCAGGTTGCTCCGCATTGTCGGTGTCCTTGCCAGTGTTTACTGTTTGCCTTTATGTGTTTCTGTGTTCCGAGTGATTCACGTGTATTGTACTTTTTTGTGGTCGTCCTTTTCGTCAGCAACTTGTCGATTTTGTACGGGATTCAGCCTTGACCGGATTCCTTACAGCTGCAGCGACATGTCTAACACCATCCGGAAAAACACCCTGGTTTTTGGCTTTGACAAGGATACCCGCCGAGTTCAACCGCCCACCCCCGAGATTCATGACTGACTCACCGAGGTAATAGGCATCACTTCTGATTCTGTGCACACCACCCAGCCAGATTCTGATCGTTATTGCGTGTTTGTCAAGTTTCTCAGTCCAGCAGCAGTTGATCGACTTCTTGAAAAAATCGGCAAACAAGTCCCTTTTGTTCATCGCGACGGCACCACTAGTATGGTTACTATAACACGTGCCGATACCTCGATTCAGATATTTCGAGTACTTAACTTGCCCATACAGATTGACAATGATAAAATTAAAGATGCACTTTTTAAGTTTGGTGAGGTTAAAGAAATTGTCAACTAAAAGTGGTCGTCTCGCTACAAATTACAATGTTTCAATGGGATTAGATCTGTGGACATGGAAGTAAAAATGAACGTTCCTTCTCACATCATGGTCGATGGTTATAAGGCTCTCATTATACACTCCTGGCAATGGAAAAAAGAACACATTGACACCGGTGTGTCAGACGCACCATACTTGCTCCGGACACTGCGAGAGGGCTGTACAAGCAATGAACACACGCACGGCACAGCGGACACACCAGGAACCGCGGAGTTGGCCGTCGAATGGCGCTAGCTCCGCAGCATTTGTGCACCGCCGCCGTCAGTGTCAGCCAGTTTGCAGTGGCATACGGAGCTCCATCTCAGTCTTTAACACTGGTAGCATGCCGCGACAGCGAGGACGAGGGCGTATAGTGGGCATGCGGAAGGCCGGGTGGACGTACCGCCGAATTGCTCAACACGTGGGGCGTGAGGTCTCCACAGTACATCGATGTTGTCGCCAGTTGTCGGCGAAAGGTGCACGTGCCCGTCGACCTGGGACCGGACCGCAGCGATGCACGGATGCACGCCAAGACCGTAGGATCCTACGCAGTGCCGTAGGGGACCGCAGCGCCACTTCCCAGCAAATTAGGGACACTGTTGCTCCTGGGGTATCGGCGAGGACCATTCGCAACCGTCTCCATGAAGCAGGGCTACGGTCCCGCACACCGTTAGGCCATCTTCCGCTCACGCCCCAACATCGTGCAGCCCGCCTCCAGTGGTGTCGCGACAGGCGTGAATGGAGGGACGAATGGAGACGTGTCGTCTTCAGCGATGAGAGTCGCTTCTGCCTTGGTGCCAATGATGGTCGTATGCGTGTTTGGCGCCGTGCAGGTGGCGCCACAATCAGGACTGCATACGACCGAGGCACACAGGGCCAACACCCGGCATCATGGTGTGGGGAGCGATCTCCTACACTGGCCGTACACCTCTGGTGATCGTCGAGGGGACACTGAATAGTGCACGGTACATCCAAACCGTCATCGAACCCATCGTTCTACCATTCCTAGACCGGCAAGGGAACTTGCTGTTCCAACAGGACAATGCACGTCCGCAAGTATAGCGTGCCACCCAACGTGCTCTAGAAGGTGTAAGTCAACTACCCTGGCCAGCAAGATCTCCGGATCTGTCCCCCATTGAGCATGTTTGGGACTGGATGAAGCGTCGTCTCACGCGGTCTGCACGTCCAGCACGAACGCTGGTCCAACTGAGTCGCCAGGTGGAAATGGCATGGCAAGCCGTTCCACAGGACTACATCCAGCATCTCTACGATCGTCTCCATGGGAGAATAGCAGCCTGCATTGCTGCCAAAGGTGGATATACACTGTACTAGTGCCGACATTGTGCATGCTCTGTTGCCTGTGTCGATGTGCCTGTGGTTCTGTCTGTGTGATCATGTGATGTATCTGACCCCAGGAATGTGTCAATAAAGTTTCCCCTTCCTGGGACAATGAATTCACGGTGTTCTTATTTCAATTTCCAGGAGTGTATATTCTGGTCAAGCCCCCACCTGCCATATCTGCAATGAGTTTGGCCATCTTCGCTAGGACTTCCCCCGCCGAGTTTTTGTCTTGAAAAATAATCTCAAGCCGTGGCTTAGTTTAACACTTAACGAAATAATGGCAGTAGGTACTTCTGGTTCTTCTGCACACCTTGATGTTGATGCTCCCCAGGCAACTGCCTCCGAGACCCCGCCATAACCGCTGATGCGTTTCCACCACTCGTAGGACGGCAAACTTCTGCGCCAGTTTGTCTTTAAAGTGAATCTCAGCAAAGAAAAGGCCGCTGGAACATAGTGATGAGCATTCAGATGAGGTATCTCACACGACTCCTGCAGCCCGGAAACCAAAACCATCAATCGCGCAGGATTTAGTACCAGATGATGTTATGCGGGTCGACTTTGAAGCCAGTGCGGATGGACTTGAGGGGATGCCGAATTCTGAGACGCCAGGTCACGAACAGGAACATTCCAATTTTGCGTGCCGCGCTCGAAGGATAAGAGCCGCTACAACGCGCACATAGTGAGGAAGTGTTGTGTCAACAACGCGATACAGCTGGCGCCCAACATCAAGTTCATGGCGGAAGTACACAAGCGAAAGTGTTTACCAACCTGCCAGCTGCCGGCGGCAGTGCTGCGACAACGACACCACCGCGTCTCAAAGAATCCACAAAAACTTCGGGACCTCAAAACGCCCCACGACGAAGGCTCAATCCACAGCCAAATCTCTCCGTTCCTCGCAGCAAGGGCAATTCCACTTCGTCACAAGCGGATGTAGTACCCCGAAATATTCGTTATGAAATTGTGAGGGAAGGATTCGCTGATGACAACAGCAAAGAACTCGGCGAAGCCCATCCCCCACAGTAGTAATTCCTTTGGTACAAGGTTTGTTCCGTGTTGTCTCCTAAGGTTACAAAACTTCTTTGTGTTTCCTTCTGCCCTCTTATCCGGTTATGGCTCGCAGCATTCACTGTGTCGTTTTTGCTTCAACCGGCCTATGATTCATAGTGCATCACTTGTTCTGGTCTTTATTTAGCTTCTTGATCCAATAATCCTCTCATGGCTGTTACACATTATACCTTTTTTAATGCTGCATCCTGCAGCCGGCTCTCTTGAGCCCCATGCCATCGTTTTGTTGTACTTTTACATCTCATTATCTATATGCTACAGGCCTACACTATCACCACCATTAATATCAATAGGATTATGTCAGAGTTAAAACTTGCTTTATTAAAACAATTTTAGTTTGACTCTGATACGGATATTGCCCTTTTACAAGAGGTCGCAACATGGCTACGTTGCAGTAATCAATTTCGCTCCCGAATTGAGTGCTGGCACAGAGAAGGAATACCTCTAACCGATGTCGAAAAGTTAGACTCTGGACGGGGCATAGGCGTGAATATCATGGCCGTCAGTGTAATCAATCTGTTTGCACCATCTGGAAGTGCACGGAGCGCTGACAGATCAAAGTTTTTAAGGAGGATATCATTTACTTATTGCGGAGAGACTCTCCAAACTTGATAATTGCAGGCGATTTTAATTGTGTATTGCACCGTAAAGATCAATCCCCTAATTTTAATTATTCCCCTGAATTAAACATTCTTGTCTCTCAAATGAAATTGAGGGACGCGTGGGTAGTTATGTATCCCACGCTTGTGAAATAGATGCACATTTCACTTAATTCCAGCAGCAGGATTGATTGAATCTATATGTCGAGTCACATAGTGAGGAATTTGCTACAATTGGAAATCACTCCAGTCAGCTTTTCTGAACACTGTACTGTGAGTGCCTGCATAAACTTAGACCGGCAACCAACTCACTGGTTTAGGAATCAGTGGAGCACGAATGTCGGCCTTTTAACAGACGACGAACTCGAGGCCGAATTAAAGACAGCTTGGGAATTCTGCTCGCGCTCTGTACACAACTTTCCGAGTGCTTTGGAGTGGTGGACCCACAAGGCGAAGCCCAAATTACGGAAAGTAATTATATGTTATAGTATAGGGAGATCTCGCGCAATTCACCGTACAATGGAATTTTACTACATGGTTTTACGGGACTTGTATGATCAGGCAGATGGCTCAGACAGGTGATTGTCCGACATCAAGAAAATTAAAGCGACATTATTAAGCTCAATGAGAAAACAACTGGAGGGTCTTAAAATTAAGTCAAAAGCCAGATCTGTCTGCGAGGACGAAACGGCAGCGATATAACATATGATTAAACACCGCAAGAACCGACGACGGATTTTCATGGACGAACTTAGATCAGAAAACGTTACTGTCCTCACTGTGCAAAACGAGAAAATCAGAGAAATCCACAGGTACTACAGTGCTCTGTATGAGGCAGAAGCAACACAAGAGGACGATTCGGACGAGCTATTTGCGTTTACAATCTCCACAATCACGGCGACGACAACGCCAGATTATTTTCGGCTTTTAGACCAGATGACGTCTTTGAAATAATTCGCGGCTCCCCTAAAAGGAAATCAACGATATTGGAGTATCATAGGTGATAAATTGACACAAGCCGTTAACGACGTCCTGCAGGGAAATATTGAACCACCAGAACTTAAAGAAGGTAAAATCGTGTTGATTCCTAAAAATAAGGGATGTAAAAAGATAAACAACTCCCTGCCGATTTCTCTTCTTAATTCAGTTTATAAGATTATTGTGAGAGCTTTAAACAAACGAATGATGCCGTTGACCGCAACCATAATTGGGCCACAGCTTACTTGTGATTATAGGCGATCAATATTTCAGACTGCAGCACAATACAGAGATATCGTCGCTCTGTCGTCTGCCAGCACTATTAATTGCGGCCTCCTTTTTGTCGATTTTTATAAAGCATTTCATCGTGTCAGCCATAAATACCGCTTCAAAACGATGCGGAGGAAAGGCTTCCGGCAGGAGTCCATCGCTATCGTGCGAAATATGATCACTGGTCTGGCCGCCACGATGTACGTCAACTGCCAACTCACAAGACCCATTACCATCGCAAGGGGTGTCCCCCAGGGAAGCCCCCTTTCCATGTTGCTCTTTGGCATTTCACTAGAACCTTTGCTGCGGCTAGTACAAGAGCAAATGACGGGCATTACGATCGCCGGGAAGAAAACTGCAGTTGTGGCATATGCTGATGATGTCGGCACCGTCGTGAGGAACAGGGAAGATGTGATTCAACTGGAGGCAGACCTCAGAAGCTATTGTTCCGCTTCTGGCGCAAAAATGAATGAAACTAAAAGCTATGCTATGGAACACAAATCTCTTGGGACGATACTGACGGTCCCCCCCCACAAAGGATGATAACGGCGAATTGGCGGGATGTCTCGCTCAAAGTCAAGGGTGCTTTAATACATAACGTCTATCGCAGCATGGTCCAAATTCAGAGGGTTAAATTTATAAATACATATATCCAGTCGCGAGCATATTATGCGGCACAGGTCTTTCCAATTCCCACTGTCATAGCCAAACAGATAATAAGCAAGTTGGCCAATTTTCTGTGGCGTGGGGAAATATTTCGAGTTGACGTGAAGACTGTGACCCTCGACCCTCTGCATGGCGGTATCTGTCTGACCGATCTGAACGCCAAAGCAATGGCTCTCAGCACTATGCGACTTAACTTCTGAGGTCATCAGTCGCCTAGAACTTAGAACTAATTAAACCTAACTAACCTAAGGACATCACACATACATGCCCGAGGCAGGATTCGAACCTGCAACCGTAGCGGTCGCACGGTTCCAGACTGAAGCACCTAGAACCGCTCGGCTACCCCGGCCGGCCGAAAGCAATGGCTTTGTACATTAAACGGATAACATCCTTAATCCAAAGCTACTCTGACAACCCTTACTGCAAAGTTGTTTGAGGTAGTCGCGCCGAAAAGCCTAGAGCCGCTGATCAATGTGCAGACGATCGACTACCAGCTCCCTCACATCCGCACATATTATCTAGAAAAGAGCTACTTGAGCGAGGTCCTTCTTCAACATCGACCATTAACTGCCAAGGACATTCTGGAGCACAGGAAACACTATGAGGCCAAGAACAAAATCGAACAAAAGCATACTGGTGTCAATTGGAATGTCCTGTGGGCGAACAGCAGCAGTGTACTTCCGTCCTTGGTCAGGTCGACGTGGTACAAAACGGCCAACAACATTATCAGCACAAATGAGCGCCTGTATGTGATTGGGCTAAGCGACACAGCCCATTGTCCCGATTGTCACCAAGTGGATACTGTTCTCCACTGATATTCTTGCAGTCACCGCATGCGCAATTGGCAATGGGTTCGTCAGAATGTCGCCCTTATAACTAGGACTTCCGAAAATAACATAGACACAAACTTACTGCACAGACCGGACGTCAAATATTTTCTGCCAACTAAAAATAATGCCGTCATGTGGCTGTTGGGCCACTATACAACTCATGTCTTCAATAGGCTGACGGCGACGATTGCAGCGAATTTCTGTTACACATGGAAACGGAATATCTTAAAATCAGACACTACGCGAATCACCGTCGCAAGTGCGGTGCGGTAGCGTTCTCGCTTCCTTCGCTCGAGTTCCCGGGTTCGATTCCCGGCGGGGTTAGGGATTTTCCCTGCCTCGTGATGGTTGGGTGTTGTGTGTTGTCCTTAGGTTAGTTCGATTTAAGTAGTTCTAAGTTCTAGGGGACTGATGACCATAGATGTTAAGTCCCATAGTGCTCAGAGCCATTTGCAGTACGGTAATATGCTCCACATTGCATTCAATAGACCAGGTATTGGATAGCTGTTCGAGATCTAAAACCAACACCCGTTTATGTATCTACCGAATGATCTGGCTCCAATCCCCTTATGATGCTTCCCCCCCCCCCCCCCCACCAACTATGGGGGCGGCACCGAGCCAGTCCTCATTAAAGAAAAAAAAAAGTAAGTGTTGCGCACAATAGATAAAATGTCGCGAGTGCGAGTACATTCGCTGCTACATTTTTTAAAACGCAATTCATCTCTTTGCTGAAGTTATTAATCTAATGGAACTTTGAACATAATTCCCTTCACTTCTCAATCCAAAATAGTCGCATATGGAAAAAGCGCTAACTTCTGCGACATTTTGTTCTTTTCAGTTTTAATAGACGGCCAGGCTGCAGATGCATCTCGAAACTTTTGTATTATGTATGGGGAGAGCGCATCGTGCCAAAATACATCAGAAAAGTATTTTCCACATTAGCTGTCAAACCTTGTTTGACAGATCTAACTCAGAACTAGTTTTATACATGCATGTAATCAATAAACTTCATGTCCATTGTCAGACTGTTATAGATAATATCAGAGAATCCGCATATGATAAATTTCTCTCTCATGTTTACTATTGTTTTAACAACACTAAAAGAAACCTTACGAAAATTGCGCACTGTACTATAAAAAATGAAATAAAACTACCCATGATAAACTTACGACGAAAGTCTGTTTCAATAAAACTGAGTATCTGTACACAACTGTGCCTCTATTGGCACGAATTGGTAAAACACTATTCACTTAGATTTCGATTGAGTCTGTGGTTAATTGGTATGCTGTATCATACTCAAGAGGTATGCAGATGTGGCATTTCATAAATAAAGTTATGTATTCCTAGAAACCCAACATTTGCTTGTCAGCAGCAGTTTAGTGCAGCATTGTAAGTTTTACACCATTGCAGTATGAGCCGAAAGTATTTTCTTACGATTTCCTAATCGATGTTGTATCTGACTGCTTGTAGCTCTTTCACAGAAGGGATAGAAATGTTTATGTCAGAGATACTGAAACCGCAAACCACAACAGACGCTTCATCATAGGTTAGCACGTATCCACAGAGCTGACGAAGAGACATGGAATTTGGTTTCCTCTTACGAGTCCAATAGTGGCTAAAACTCGTAAACAGCTATTTAATGGACGAGATTAGTTGCGATTTTCACTTGCAACGACTTTCCTTGGCCGAGAACCGTAAATTTACAATCATTTGTTACACTTCAAGCGATAACAACTTAGATTCGTCAATCACAGAGTTGCCAAACATACCTTGCCTTGTTGCCAAATTTCATTTACAGTACCATCAGGAAGAAGACGAACCGATATGAGCCTACAGTGGGTTGCGAAGTGACCATAGCCGGCGTCTCAAAGACGAAGCTGCTATAGCCTGGAATACGTAATGCGTGTGATTCGCATTTCTGTAACAAATTTTACGGGCAGGAGCGTAGTTACTAATAATACTCAGAACTGACTGCAAACTAAGCATCATAAATAAGTAATTCTCATAGTTGTTTTTATATCTCTTTCGTAAGTGTACTCAAAACTAAGAAACTCATTCACAGATGTTCTCATGCCTCACCAATAGTCGAGCACAACAAACAAATTAAAAATAAAAGAATGTGTGTGTGTGTGTGTGTGTGTGTGTGTGTGTGTGTGTGTGAGAGAGAGAGAGAGAGAGAGAGAGAGAGAGAGAGAGAGAGAGAGAGAGAGAGAGAGATAAAAAAGAATGAGAAAGAGAGTAAAAAACT
This sequence comes from Schistocerca gregaria, assembly GCF_023897955.1. Taxonomy (NCBI): domain Eukaryota; kingdom Metazoa; phylum Arthropoda; class Insecta; order Orthoptera; family Acrididae; genus Schistocerca; species Schistocerca gregaria. The sequence continues at coordinate 956,003,549 of NC_064921.1, forward strand.
GTTGTAAAGAAATTGAAGCCGGCCGGTGTGGCCGTGCGGTTCTAGGCGCTTCAGTCTGGAGCCGCGTGACCGCTACGGTCGCAGGTTCGAATCCTGCCACGGGCATGGATGTGTGTGATATCCTTAGGTTATTTAGGTTTAAGTAGTTCAGGGGACTGATGACCACAGATGTTAAGTCCCATAGAGCTCAGAGCCAAAGAAATTGAATCATGGTATGTAAAGAAATCCTTCATTAAAATGACACCTTCCACATCATTACAAAATGTCATATTCATGATCGAATATAATCTAATCCAATCTAATCATGTCATATTGCTAACTAGCCATGAAGAGACATGAATTACCGAAATTTTCGTCCATATCAGTAACCAAATCTAAACTTGAAAATAAAAGGCGTCAGTTTTTGTAATTAACCAGGACTCCTAACTAGAAACATTCGTCCCTGTTAACTAACCACGAAAGATGTGTGATATACCTCCACTCAGAAGTAACAAAGTGTGCATACATCTGAAGATGAAGCGCATGATGTGAAGTACTGTGATGGAGATACGAACGAAACATATAATGGGATTGTTAACTAAGTAAAATTAAATGTTACTTAGTGGTTCTTCTTACCAGCTGCTAGGTGTTTGAATCTAAAATAAGAATACAAAGTTTTGTGCCTGAACGACAATCGAAGCGCACACCTACCGTCCTTCTTTATCATCCACAAATATAGCTTAAGTATCAATTGCTTACTCACCAACAGTAAGATGTGTGCGTGTTTGACCAGAAATATCGACACCTATTGTGATTGTTGGCAACACATGAACAGACATTAAAAATGCATGTTGATTTTCACTACCAGGCCGGCGTGCACGTGATACGGCTTGAAATGGAATTATGAATACCTTTGTACTGGATCAGCATTCGGACATACCTACTTAACTTTGGAGGAGACCTAGGTTAGTTAGGTTTAAGTAGTTCTAGGGGACTGATGAGCTCAGAAGTTAAGTTCCATAGTGCTGAGAGCCATTTTTTTTAACCTTGAAAGAAGAGATACGAATTCGAGTCACATTCCAGCACCAAATATTTCGTTTCTAGTTCAATCACGTACAAGTAAAACAAGAGCTCCGTTCCTTTAAATGGCTATCAGTTCATCAAATAAAATAAATTTTTCTAATGTAACTATGTTTACTGGCGACAGTATTTCTGTTTACGATGACTTCCACCTATGTCACTGACCAGCGTAAAGCGGTTATACCCAGTTGGTAATGAAGGAACTTTATGTTTAATGCGAATTCCGGATTATAACTTGTTTCTCTCGGGGTTCCCAGAGGTAAAGTAAATCTGTTTGTTCCACTTGAAAGTAAATGTCTGAACCGACGCATTGCACCTGTGATATTTCGTTCCACCACAACATTGTGGCCACATTTCCCAGCCCCAGGAGTGTGCTGTAACGGATGATGTGCTTAGCTTACAATATTAGTTACGGTGGAAAAAATAAGAGTCTATTAAGTGGTTTAGTAGAAGCAAGCTTCTGATGCGGAGATTATGCTATTCTCATGTCAGCAGGATGGAAAGACTCTTGTAGGCATCATAGCCTCGATGTGAAGTCACATTGAAATTTTCACTAATTCAGCAGATTTCTTAGTTCGAGAAAATCCACTGTGTAGTGTGAAGTTACCGGATAATTCGATTAGTACCATCATTATTACTATCATTTTCTTCAGACCGCTGCTGTAACACATGTTCTGGAAGATCATTCATTTATAACCTTTTGGTCATTATAGAAGTAGTTGCCCAAGAGCAGATTCTTTCTCTGTCTACAGAATCCTTTTCATGTTAATATCAAACATCAGCAATTACTCGTAGATTACATTAAAACTAAAGTAATTAATGGAGGCGTTACTTGATAACAAAAACGCGCTGACTTTCTTCATTTACTTGCGACTAGAAATGGCTGTCAAGTACTGCCAAACCAAACCCAAGGGATCTTACTGCCTTGCGATATTCGTCGCTGTCAGTTCTTCCATATGATTTGGTCGACGTGACCTGTTTCAGGTTGTGTATGACAGCGAATGTTTTAGAAACTCAATTGTTTTCCTTTGCAGTAAACAGAAAGATTTTCATTCTAAGCTATCCAAGTCCAAATTTTCGCAATATTACTTCAAATTTAACATTCACTTCTATAATGTAGGAAAGTATTTCACAGTTGCAAAACCCGCATCCGACTCATTGACCTTACACTTAGTCGCTGACCATAAATTCTAGGTCAGAGTGACACCAGTTTAAGTAACCTAATGTAGCGAAGACTGCCTGCAGTGCTCTTTCTCACCGGAAAATACGTAATTCATTCATTGGGCTCCATAATTACACTGTAAGAGTAATTTCCGTGTTCATGCAATGCATACGGATTGTAGAATTTAGTGATGCTCTCTCTTCCACTTCTGTATACAATATTCCTGACCTAAACGGGCCCTTTATCATTAGAGGCTCTAGGCACTGCAACATCATACTGACAACAGTAATGTGCTTATACTGACGACCCTTCTCTGCCTCGTGATGACTGGGTGTTGTTTGATGTCCTTAGGTTAGTTAGGTTTAAGTAGTTCTAAGTTCTGGGGGACTGATAACCATAGTGCCCAGAGCCATTTGAACCAAATGACAACCTCACTGTTCGTTTTACCTGTTTTTATAATTATTTAAGAAAACAACATGACCTTCCAGTGGGAGACATTTCGTTCCCCTTTTCCTTCTGTGAAATTTGTCAATAAGCTTTTTTGCCTTCCAACCAGAGAAATTCGACAGAGTACGGCTGGTAAATGATTCACAAACCACGATTTAGTTGCGTTAAGACAATTTTTTTAAACATTGACGTAGTTGAAGAAATTTAGTTTCTTCTTAAATCGTCTTATGCAGCAACATTCACAGATATGTCAAATAAGAAAAGCTCTTTATCCAGGTACGAAGGTTGTAAAACAAATTTCACACAGTTTGAGTCAGGTTGCTCTTTTCGTCTAATACAACTACGTAAGTATTTTGTCAAAGATGTATCACAAGTAGTGTTCCTGTAGCTGTGGGAATCTTAAGACTACAATCTTAGTCAAGAGTGATGTACTCAGACAGCAGTCAACACTTCCTCCGGGAAATGCTGCAGATTACAAAGTTGACAGATCGAGCATTCCATAGACAGGGAAAGAACCTGTTATTGCGCAACTACTTTTGTAATGACCAAAAGACATTAAATGATCTTCAAGCACATGTGTTCCATCAGAGGAATGAAGAAAACGATAATAATAATGCCTATACTAATCGAATTATGCAGTAACTTCACACTACACAGTGGATTTTCTCGAACTAAGAAATTGAATTAGTGAAAATTTCAAAATGGCTTCACATCGAGGCTATGATGCCTAGAAGAGTCTTTCCATCCTGCTGACATGAGAATAGCATAACTCTGAGTCAGAAGCTTGTTTCTACTTAACCATTTAATAGACTCGTATTTTTTTCCGCAGTGACTAATTTTGTAAGCTAAGCACATCATCCGTTACAGCACACTCCTGGGGCTGGGAAATGTGGCCACAATGGTCTGGTGGATTGAACTATCACAGGTGCAATGAGTGGGTCCGGACATTTACTTTTAAGAGGCACAAACATATTTACTTTACTAGTGGGAACCTCGAGAGAAAGACGTTATAATCCAGAATCCGCATTAAACATCATGTTCCTTCATTACCAACTGGGTAGAGCCGGTTTACACTGGTCAATGATATAGGCGAAAGTCATGGTAAACAGAAATAATGTCACAAGTGAACTTACTTACATCAGAAAATTTTATTTTGTCTGATGAACTGGTAGCCATTTAAAGGAACAGGGCTCTTATTTTACTTGTACTTGGTTGAACTAGACACGTTCCAATATCTGGCGCTGGACTGTGATTCGAATTCGTATCTCCTCTTTCAAGGATCTCAATCTCTCGGAAGAGTATAGTTCAATCATTTTGTTCCTTTCCCCAAGACTGCAATTTTCTCTGGGTCTCCTCCATAATTAAGTATGTAGGTCCGAATGCTGATCCAGTACAAAAATATTCGTAATTTAATTTACAGCCGTATCACGTGCACGCCGGCCTGGTAGTGAAAATCATCATGCATTTTTAATGTCTGTTCATGTGTTGCCAACAATCGCAATAGGTGTCGATATTTCTGGTCAAACACGCACACATCCTACTGTTGGTGAGTAAGCAATTGATACTTAAGCTATGTTCGTGGATGATAAAGAAGGACGGTAGGTGTGCGCTTCGATTGTCGCTCAGGCACAAAACTTCGTATTCTTATTTTAGATTCAAACACGTAGCAGCTGGTAAGAAAACCACTAACTAGCATTTGATTTTACTTAGTTAACAATCCCATTATATGTTTCGTTCGTATCTCCATCACAGTACTTCATATCATGCTCTTCATCTTCAAATGCATGCACACTTTGTTACTTCTGGGTGGAGGTATATCACACATCTTTCGTTGTTAGATAACAGGGACGAATGGTTCTAGTTAGGAGTCCTGGTTTCTTACAAGAACTGTCGCCTTTTATTTTCAAGTTTAGATTTGGTTACTGATATAGGTGAAAATTTCGGTAATTGGTGACTCTGCATGGCTAGTTAGCAATATGACTTGATTAGATTGGATTAGATTAGATTGGATTCGATCATGAATACGAAATTTTGTAATGATGTGGAAGGTATCATTTTAATGAAGGATTTCATTACATACCATGATTCAATTTCTTTACAACAGTTTTTTACTCTCTCTTTCTCATTCTTTTTTATTTTTATCTCTCTCTCTCTCTCTCTCTCTCTCTCTCTCTCTCTCTCTCTCTCTCACACACACACACACACACACACACACATTCTTTTATTTTTTATTTGTTTGTTGTGCTCGACTATCGGTGAGGTACGAGAACATCTCTGAATCAGTTTCTTACTTTTGAGTACACTTACGAAAGAGATATAAAAACAACTATGAGAGTTACTGATTTATGATGCTTAGTTTTCATCCAATTCTGAGTATTATTAGTAACTACGGTCCAGTCCGTGAAACGTGTTACAGAAATGCGAACCACACGCATTACGTATTCCAGGCTATAGCAACTGCGTCTTTGAGACGCCAGCAATGGTCACTTCGCAACCCACTGTAGGCTCATATCGGTTCGTATTCTTCCTGCTGGTACTGTAAATGAAATTTGGCAACAAGGCAAGGTGTGCTTGGCAACTTTTTGATTGACGAGTTACTTCCTGGTGTGCACGGAATTAAGCCTCAAAGTTCACTTGATTTTTCCTGCCTTTCCATTGACGATTATCGCTTGAAGTGTAACAAATGACTGTAAATTTACGGTTCTCGGCCAAGGAAAGTCGTAGCACGTTAAAATCGCAACTAATATCGTCCATTAAATAGCTGTTTACGAGTTATAGGCACTATTGGACTCGTAAGAGAAAAGCAAATTCCATGCCTCTTCGTCAGCTCTGTGGATACGTGCTAACCTATGATGAATCGTCTGTTATGGTTTGCGGTTTCAGTATCTCTGACATAAACATTTCTATCCCTTCTGTGAAAGAGCTACAAGCAGTCAGATACAAAATTGATTAGGAAATCGTAAGAAAATACTTTCGGCTCATACTGCAATGGTGTAAAACTTACAATGCAGCACTGAACTGCTGCTGACAAGCAAATGTTGGGTTTCTAGGAATACATAACTTTATTTATGAAATGCCACATCTGCTCACCTCTTGAGTATGATACAGCATACCAATTAACCACAGACTCAATCGAAATAAGTGAATAGTGTTTTACCAATTCGTGCCAATAGAGGCACAGTTGTGTACAGTTACTCAGTTTTATTGAAACAGACTTTCGTCGTAAGTTTATCATGGGCAGTTTTATTTCATATTTTATAGTACAGTGCGCAATTTTCGTAAGGTTTCTTTTAGTGTTGTTGAAACAATAGTAAGCATGAGAGAGAAATTAATCATACGCGGATTCTCTGATATTATCTTTAACAGTCGACAATGGACATGAAGTTTATTGATTACATGCATGTATAAAACTAGTTCTGAGTTAGATATGTCAAACAAGGTTTGACAGCTAATGTGGAAAATACTTTTCTGATGTATTTTGGCACGATGCGCTCTCCCCATTCATAATACAAAAGTTTCGAGATTCATTTGCAGCCTGGCCGTCTATTAAACCTGAAAAGAACAAAATGTCGCAGAAGTTAGCGCTTTTTCCATATGCGACAATTTTGGGTTGAGAAGTGAAGGGATTTATGTTCAAAGTTCCATTAGATTAATAACTTTAACAAAGCGCAGAATTGCATTTAAAAATATGTAGCAGTGAATGTACTCGTACTCGTGACATCTTATTCACGGTGCACAACACTTACCATTACGCTACTAGCTCACACGGAGATACAGACTGTCCAGAAGTCAATAACAATTCCTTTAGGACTCCCACACTCCACAGTGCTGTGAGATAACGCATATGGCCGGATCTAGTCTTCTAAGAGTCAGACAGTTACAGCTTTCCTTTTGCACTGCACGACGTTTTCAATAAACAGAGAGCCCAGTAGAGTAGCTCAACTGGAAAGGAACACTTCCTATTTAAATTTCTGCATCCTACACTGTTGGCAGTACTGTGTAGGTGGCAGTTACGTGATTTTATTTCGGTGATTACAAAATAGAGTCGAATGAACTGCACTGGGTAGCCGAGGCAGCTAGTTCGCGGCGATTCGGTCAACCAAGTAAATGAATGTACTGAACATGCTGCAAACCACTACAGGGAGCCTGTGTGTCAGAATTCTCATCCAGTTTGGCGCAACGGCGTTATGAATAGAGGATTTGGTGGTTTGTTAGATTGATAATAGGTTCTTGTACGTATGGTGGGGGTTCGATTCCAACTTCTACCGATGATTTTTGATAGGGAGAGATAGATTGTATTCTCTTCTGGCTACGTCATTTGAAGAAGGTATAATGGAATTGTTGTCCGAAATTCACATTAATCATGATATTCCTTCTCCACCAAGTGGACGTTGGGTTGAACCACAATAAAGTCAGGAGTGGCGACATGTAGAAACTCTATCACCAGTAACCTTTATTATACTAGTTATTTATTTCTAGTGACGAAACAAACGCTATGTAGGGACAGGACGCTTATTCCATCTTTTATTTGAACTTCTGAATGTCGATAAAATTCATTCTGAACTGGGAATGCAACTCAGACCGCCATTAACGCGGAATTTCATCCCTTCGTGACAATACAGTTCGACTACAATTTATTGTTTGTTCAAACCTGCAGAATGTTCCACATCTCCACATATTGCGTGTGAATGGGTTCGAATCGTGGCCTAGCACTAAAGTTTTCATTATGTATTATCAAGCTCTAGCATGAGAACACCTGTCTGCTGGGGGATAATAATTTTGATTTTTAATGTATTTTCATTCGTTGTCGACGCTGATGATATCTCACTTTTTGACTCCCAGTGAGAGACAGAACTATTTGCGAGGTAACTGTAAGTTCAAGGATGCTGGTGGAGAAAAATTCGGTAGCTGACGTCTCTTTGTGTGTAGTCAACAACGATATGTGTGGGGTTCGATTCCCAGTCAGCACTGAACTCTTCGTCATATTATTTCTAGTTCAAACATGCTACATGTAGCTACTGGTGTAATAAACGCATATTTAACGTTCGTTTTCTCTAGTATATAACAACGATAGGTGTCTGGTTGGAGTCCTGGGAAGGAAAAAAATTAATGTTTCGTCTCGTCATTTCATTTAAAACATGAAACTAGTGCCGAGAAAATCCGATAGGCACAGTTGATTGTGATTCGATAACAATCTTATTAGGTTCTGGGTTCGAGCCCTGTCCAAGACGTAGCTTTAACTCAAGGTGCTTCAAGTAAATGACTTGTGAAGAAGCAATATTGAACATCTCTCGTAGTTCGTTAATAGGGACAATAGATGCTGGGTAGAAATTACTCTCCATTAAAAATGTTTACGTTATGTAATTTAAAGTTGATATTTGCTAACCGATACTGTCTAAAATCGAGGTATATCACTCTCTGTATGCATAGTCAGGAATGACTGTTAGTTTCCGTCAGTCACGAAATCTTAGTCTGCATGACCTGGGTTTGAATCCATATGCAAAACGAGACGGTTCGTCGTGTCATTAGAAGTTCATACATCTCCTTAACTAGCTGCTCACGAATAACTTAAATTTTTAATGTCATATTGTGTTAAATAATAAGTACGGTATTTTACTTTGAAGAGGAAGTCATGAATACGACGAACTTTCTACTTGCATTACCTATCTGACGTAATAATGAGAGTGGTAACATTTCTGGTATTTCATTTATTGTGATAAATGTGAGCTTACAAGCCTTTAGGACAGTCTTATCTGCCATAAGGCGTACCCTGATATTTTTAGTATCGTGGTATAACTTGAGTTATTGCGACACATAGCAATGTTTTCTAGTGGTGACTTGTTGGAACCATTTTCAATAGTCAAACGACTGTACCGAGGAGCGATTAGAGGACCATGTGAGTTGCATGCGAATCAGGCGAAATGCAATTCAGGTCGTACGGATACTTTGGAGCACGACTGTACATTATGAACATTGCCTGAAAGAAATAGGTGTCGATTTTTACGTAATATTGAGCCGGAAAAGTACACTGTATCCTTACGCGCGTGGAGGCTAGATTAATCCATTATTATAGTAGCTGTTTGAAGGATTTTCATGTCATTTGAGGCGGTTCAGAGGTTAATTATTTTTTATTGCCCGTTACACCGGAGGCACTAGATCTGAGTGAGCGCATTAGTCACACGTTGAATGGTGATGGATTTGATGATGAGCAGGGGTGGGTCTGGTCGCTGGTACTGTTAACTCATTTACTCTGAGATGGCTGAGTTGGATGGCACCAATATTGAACTGTTCGCTAAATTGCCTTATCCTGTCCTTTGGTTCTTGGAGGAAGAAGATACATTTTCGGATTCACTAGTTTCACTGTTTCCCTCAGGAGCGTTAGCACCAAATTTTACCAGACCGTGCCTTGCAAGAACTGATTAAGATTCATTACACACGGGTAAAAGGCGGACAGCAGCTCCTGCACGTTTATAGCGTTCGACGTTTTGCTCAAGTACTGTTTACAGCATCACGAATCTTATGTTATTAATATATTGGAGGGTATTCTGCTGCATGATGGGTGACGCGTAATGTTCACCTCTCAGGCGCACTTCCTGGTTAGAGCTCGAGGCGCTTATTCAACAAGTTGAAAACATCAGATACGCTAACGAACAGTGTGGTATTAAACGAGGTCTGTGTGAGGCAGATGTTTTCTATCAGGAAATGTTTTTAGTGTGTTTGTACCAGTTATGCTGCGGGGCTACCAAGTACTGACTTCGCGTAAATCTGCTAATACGGGACGAGTAACAGCCCGGTACAGCAAGAAGTCGATTACGGAAGTTGTATAATAGAACAATCAGCGTTTCAACTCTTCACGTCCCATTCAATTTGTGTTGTTATTAATGAGGAAATAGTTTCTACTCTCCTGGGTTGAGGCAATACTACCTTGTTCGTTAGTGAAGTCGGATATTCTACCAATCGTGTTGTGTGTGAATTGTCTTCATTGGGTTCAGTTGTCGGGATTTGTGCGTTACTTGATGTTATATTGAACGCGTGAAATTTTCATATTCTCTCGCTTGTTACGCGCCATCTGTAAGTCCTATAAAAATGAGCAGGAAATTTAATGTAGTTATACTTTGCAGTTGGATAGGTTCTCGCTAGAGGCCTCAGTTTTCGAAATATTCAAGAAAAATGTACAAAGGTGACGTTTAAACCAACCCTCACTCCCACACTCAGATCCCCTTGGACAGGATTTCTATTATAGTACGTTGTTCATGGTTTTTGAGCAGACATCTGTAGCGAATTCTGACGTCAAACAACGATAGATACTGTATGCTTACAGGCAAGGGCGCCGACTTATAGAAATATTGAGGGGGGGGGGGGGGGGGGGCAGGGCATTCTGGGGGTCTTGCCCCGGTAAATTTTCTAAATTCAAGATGAAAACAAAGCATTTTAGACTCATATGATCAACATTAGAACCCCGAAAACTCATTCTCGATAACTCGACACGCCAGGAATCTCGACAAGCCTGACACATATTTTGGCGTTGAAAACCGAAACAAAACATAAACACGCACGGTATTTTCGTAAAAAGCTAATTTAAATTACGGTAATAATCATGCTTATAGATTATTACAGAGCTGTGAATGCATATCTCTGAAAAGAATGAAATTATATTTAAATAAATACTAAACTATCATTAAAAGAAGAAAACATAAAATAATTCTGTCGCACAGTAATAGCACTTGGATTAATAAGTGAAGTAGCTAATTTAAGCTTACTCTGAATAAGGCTCAGGGCTCATTAAATAAAAACAGTATCTCAAAGTTAATTCTTCAATACAGTTAATAAAGTTAATACAGTATGCCTAATACTTTCAGTCAAACATCATATAAACAGCGGGTTTTAATTGGGTCTTACACCCTAAAAATATTTGATTATTAGAAAATAGCTAATATAGTACTATAGTAATATAGTAATACAGTACTAAACTAGTACTAATATTTCGAAACTGAAAATTTAACATTATGTATATATTTAATTCTCTATTTTATAAAGATTTTTAATATTGCTTTAAATGCCATTATTAGGGTTAGAGTGTCTTTAGAAAGGTGCAAATGTCGACTATCTGACTGGATTACTGAATATGAAGTCGCGATGACTGGTCGGATGTCCTATTTATCCAAAACATCTCGGTGGGCTTGAGAACAGCCAAGTTGTTCAATAGCTTCTGTCCCATTGTTGATCGGAGATATGACTTCAGACGTCTAAGGGCGTTAAATGACCGTTCTGCTGTTGCTGTCGTGATTGGAACTACGTGGGGAAGCTTAATGCACTTCACTACTTCACATAACATTTCTCCAACTGCAGGCTCTTGTGTAATGTACTTCCTTACATCACGCATATTTTTTAAGACCAGTTGTTTTTTATTAGTCATATTGGCTAAAGTATTGAAGCGTAAGCGCAATCTCTCAATGTCTAGGTCATTTTTGAAAAGCTCAGTTGCTTTTTCCAAATTTGTTTCACCTGTGTTTGCTGAAAGCAAACACTCTTGTTCAACTGCAATGGCCTGTGTGAGTCTAGTTGAAGCAAACGGCTCAGTAATGCAAGAATGCATCGTTTCACAAGCGTCAATGTAAATAGCTTTGTAGCATTCCTTTGGGGTTTTGAAAATGTGCGGTGAGCTGGTTTCGTTGTTTTCGTACTTCTTTGCTATACTTCGATTATGAGGAAACGAAGGATCATCAACTTGTGAAGGTTTTTCTTTTAAACACGATTCCCAAAAGCGTTCAAAACTATCACGCTTTCCGTTCAACATACAGTGCAAATCAAACCCTCATATATTATTTCCAGATCAGCAACACTTAGATGAGGGCATTGAATTTTTTCATTAACATCCTCTACTGGGTTCATTGCGCGGCAATAAAGACGTAAAAAGAAATAAGTTCTGAATTGCAACATTGACTCAATGTAGCCTGCACATTTGTAACCGGCCTCTGTTTTGTCCTCTGCAGAAATTGTTTCAAAAAACTCTAGAAGTTTTTCAAAGTTTTTTCAATATTCTCAAGATACTAGAAGCTCGCATAGTCCATCGAGTAGGGCAAAGGGGTCGTAAACCAGCTTGGTCGTTGGCACTGTCAAAGCGTATGCTTCTGAAAAGTCCCATCCTTTTGTGGGATTCCCTTACGGTGTTTATTAAGTCCTTGGCTAAAGCCATAATATTCCTCATAGACATAAGATGACGGAGACTGTCTACAACTGCCAAGTCTAAACTGTGAGCAGTGCAGTACACATAATGTGCTTTTGGTTGTATATCTAAAACTATCTTTTTTACTCCTTTGAACTTACGTCTCATATTCCAGGCACCATCACAGCACTGTCCTCTGAAGTTATCCATTGAAAAATCAAGGCGAGCAAAAATGTCTTTCAAAATACTAAACAGATTTTGTGATTCAGTGTTGGGGGTCTCGTATAACTCAATAAAGTCTTCGTTGATGATTAAGGAATCATCGACAGTACGAATACAAAATGACACCTGTTCGCGAATCGATTGTTACGTCAGCCATGATAGAAAAATGTTCAGTCTTCTTGACTGAAGCCAATACCTTTCTCAGCACAGACTTTCCTAGTATATAAATGATCTCGTTTTGAATATTGTGGGACGTCCACTTATACCCCGAACGCCCTAACCAATCTTTAAGCTCAGGTATGTCATTCTTTCGGAGTTCCAACAATTAAAAAAAAAATAGTTTACATCTTCATGCCCTCTAATTGCTATTCCTTGTCGGCATAGAAATTGCACAGTAGTAAAAATTGTCTCTAGAGATAAAAGGACTTTCTTCGTATCACTATCTAACTGTTTATTCATTTGGGGGGCCACACTTCGGTTAGTGATAGAATTTAGTTTCAGAATACCCTCTTTATGCGTAAACGTTTTTTCATGAAGACGGAATTTTTCAAAGCCTTTTTCCAGTTAGAAAACCTTGCGGAAGGAAATGCGTTTTCTTTTTTGTTGAAGAAAATTGTAATATATTTTTAGCGCCTGCCTCTTTGCAGGTTTTACAAAAAACTTTTTCTGTAGAAGCTTCATATTCTAGCCATGTATATTTGATCAACCAAGACTTCTGAAGTGATCTTCCCTTACCGGATCGGCCACGTTTCAGCTGTGAACCCTCCTCGCCTGAAGATGACGAAGCAATAGAGGACACAATAATTGTTGGAGGTTGACTTGCAGTATCATCAAATTCTAAGCGCGCCTTTTTGGTAACAAATTTACTCATTGCAAACTTAATTCACTATACATTAAGAGACTAAAGTAAACAAATCAAATATTGTCATATAAAATAATCTACTACACACTAATGTCAGAACACTTAACACATTAGCAGCACGCACTGAACGAAACTATCCACACAAAATGACTGCGACAGCAGGGTGAGCTTTATATAGCCGCGGCGTCTTAATGTCTCGAAGGTTCAAGGTGACGAGAGGCGGAGGGTTCCAGGCGCTTCTGCTCCAGACCTCTTGATGTCGCCGCGGCCGCAGCGCTGGCCCGCCGACGCCAGACTTTACCCGAAGGTTCCCGCACCGGGACAAATTCTAAGTGTGCCTGCAGCACCGTGACACTATCACGATTCACACCACTCGTTTTCAGTCCACTAGCTTGCTACCGTAATAATTATTTGTTTTAACTCATTACTGAATGTATTTTCAAGGTAACTATCGTCAAACAAGGAAAATAAAAAACTCCAACAAAATGTTTGATTTTACAAAGCATAATATAACTAATAAGTATCTTAAATTATTGTGGGGGGGGGGCGGTTCGGGCCCACTCAGGCCCCATGGAGTCGGCACCTGTGCTTAGAGGAAGTACACTTTTTAAACTCCTCTCTGTCAACTCCAGCATCTCGTCATTCGAACGTATTTCCCACCAAGAAGAATAAAGATAGTACCTTTCACCCCAGTCTTTTACCCGCCAGCTTGTAGGTGTAGGGTAGAGTCTGAGTGTGTCTGCTGCTAATTTCGAGTGGTACTGCGAATTTTTTTTCCAAGCAGGATGACACCAGTTGTATGGTATCGTCAGTTTTTGAGTTGTATTGCGATTTTATGTCATCCTTGTGTAGCACTATGCCGATATTTATGATTAATTATGTCATTAGGATCGATATTTGCGTTGGTTTTCCGACCATAACGAATAAAGAACACTAATCTAACCTTCCTCTCCCACATCTGGACAGTTTCCATGTGTTAGGGGATGCACTTGGGCTTTCCATCCAGTAGAATCAGGGTTCGAGTCACAGAAATGGCACAGCCATTTTTAATTTCCCGTCAATTCCAAGCGCCTCAGGTGGTTTAATTATGTTAGGGGGTTGTAATTTGGCTTTTCGTCCAGGAGGACCAGGTTTCGAGTCTCGGAGGTTCGAGTCCTCCCTTGGGCATGGGAGTGTGTTATTGTCCTTAGGATAATTTATGTTAAGTAGTGTGTAAGCTTAGGGACTGATGACCTTAGCAGTTAAGTCCCACAAGATTTCACACACATTTGACATTTTTGATGTCGACGCAGCCCTGGGACAAAGAAATATCCACCGAAATTCGAAATTCCCTCCAATAGGGTAGGTTGGTCGTAGGGGGGCGGGGAGTGGGGAGGGGGGGGGGGGTGAGGCTGGGGCACACGTGCAGCTGAGAAAACACGTGACATCATCTGGAGTCGAGGGTGGGTATGGGTGGGAGTAGGGGTGATTACTTGTTGTCGTCGTTGTGGTCTTCAGTCCTGACACTGGTTTGATGCAGCTCTCCATGCTACCCTATCCTGTGCAAGCTTCTTCATCTCCCAGTACCTAGTGCAACCTACATCCTTCTGAATCTGCTTAGTGTATTTATCTCTTTGTCTCCCTCTACGATTTTTACCCTCCACGCTGCCCCCCAATGCTAAATTTGTGATCCCTTAATGCATCAAAACATGTCTTACCAACCGGTCTCTTCTTCTTGTCAAATTGTGCCACAAACTTCTCTTCTCCCCAATTGTATTCAATACCTCCTCATTAGTTATGTGATCTACCCATCTAATCTTAAGCATTATTCTGCAGCACCACATTTCAAAAGCTTCTATTCTTTTCTTGTCCAAACTATTTATCGTCCATGTTTCACTTCCATACATGGCTACACTCCATTCAAATACTTTCAGAAACGACTTTCTGACACTTAAATCTATACTCGATGTTAACAAATTTCTCTTCTTCAGAAACGCTTTCCTTGCCATTGCCAGTCTACATTTTATATCGTCTCTACTTCGATCATCATCAGTTATTTTACTCCCTAAATAGAAAAACTCCTTTACTACTTTAAGTGTCTCATTTCCTAATCTAATTCCCTCAGCATCACCCGATTTAATTTGACTACATTCCATTATCCTCATTTTGATGTTGTTGGTGTTCATCTTACATCATCCTTTCAAGACACTGTCCATTCCGTTAAATTGCTCTTCCAAGTCCTTTGCTGTCTCTGACAGAATTACAATGTCATCGGAGAAGCTCAAAGTTTTTATTTCTTCTCCACGAATTTTAATTCCTACTCCGAATTTTTCTTTTGTTTCCTTTACTGCTTGCTCAATATACAGATTGAATAACATCGGGGAGAGGCTACAACCCTGTCTCACTCCCTTCCCAACCACAGCTTCCCTTTCATGCCCCTCGACTCTTATAACTGCCATCTAGTTTTTGTACAAATTGCAAATAGCCTTATGCTCCCTGTATTTTACCCCTTCCACCTTTAGAATTTGAAGGAGAGTATTCCAGTTAACATTGCATTTTCAAAAGCTTTCTCTAATTCTACAAATGCTGGAAATGTAGGTTTGCCTTTTCTTAATCTAGCTTGTAAGATAAGTCGTAAGGTTAGTATTGCCTCAAGTGTTGCAACATTTCTACTGAATCCAAACTGATCTTCCCCGAGGTCCGCTTCTACCAGTTTTTCCATTCGCGTGTAAAGAATTCACGTTAGTATTTTGCAGCTGTGACTTATTAAACTGATAGTTCGGTAATTTTCACATCTGTCAACACCTGCTTTCTTTGGGATTGGAATTATTATATTCTTCTTGAAGTCTGAGGGTATTTAGCCTGTCTCATACATCTTGCTCACCAGATGGTAGAGTTTTGTCATGACTGGCTCTCCCAGATCAACAGGATTACTTGATAAATCTGACTAATTTGCATATCAATTTGATATCAAATGTGGAGTCGTAACCCCTACTGCTAGTAGTGTGCACTCACTGACTGAGAAACCTGGCACTGCTCTGGATTTCATTTGCAATTTCCTATTAGAAGCGAAAACAAGCAATGGATTATGTTTGTAGTGTAATAAATAAATAATTTCATTTCCATTCATAATGAAAACATCTTTGTAATAATGAAACAATCATACGAAGAAATACGCATAATGTACAGATAAGTACAGTATCCGAAACAGTTTCTGTTCCTTAGGTGCAGGCAACTGCTTCGTTTGTCTACAACGCGATTTTGTAAACGGCTCTAAGGCAATGACTCTTCATACCTCTATAGAGGGCTACTGTTTTCGGCTACAGGCATTTGCACTTCGCGGTTGAAAGCTGTCAGAAGCGCTGTAAAGTGTCAGGGAATTCCTTGTGTTGACTCGACTGTAGGAGAGTCTTAGTAGTAAAAAATAAATGTATTGAAGCATCATGCAAGATGCGAGACTTTTTCATGAGTCTCGGTGTTTATGACGTCGTATCTCCTGAACTGTTTGTGGTACCATGATATAAGTTTGCAGCTGCACTTAAGAGCGTGTGCGGATTCCGTCTGCGAAATGTATCCCGAATGCACTTACTAGCACAGAAGTAATAGATTTAAAATTGATGCAGCAGTTTTTCTCGCATCTCATCGCTTATGACGTAATATCACATGAACTGCGGCTCTTACCCCAACAGCGATTATTGCCTAACAGTAAGGGACATGTCTACCAAGTTAGATTGATATCGGTCCAGTGGTTTAGGAGGACATGTGGAACATACATTCACTTTTTCAATATGTATCGATTTCCAAATATACACATCCAACACATCGCCAGAACAATTCAGTTTAACGTAATTACGATTTACTGAGCTGGCGATGGCATGGTCATTTCATCCCGGCAATACTCAGTTTCTTGTTCCGTGATCTATTTACACCCGTTAGCTGCATAATCGAGAGAAATACATAGTACGGTACATACGAAACTGTTATGTGGGATTAGTTTGCAATAGCAATTAATTAACAACTTACATATTACCGTATTACACAAATAGAATTACATGCATAGAAACGGTGGACAGGTAATAAGATACGAACAGTATTTTCCTAGAAAAAGTTGTGGGGTAAGAATGGGTGCCGCACAATTATAAATAATGAAATAATTATTTATTCTAAACAAATATAATATGTAGGGGAACCTTGGGAAAGAACGGGGTACCGGGGACGATTGAAGATGTACGTGTTTTCGTGTCAAGGAGATGCTGCCAACGATCGGCAGTAAGTAGAACTAGCTCAGACAGTTACTGCTCAACCTTGGCAGCCATGTTTGTTTGGTTTTCGTAAGCGTTGGATCGTGAAGTTTTCGTTGAGCTCATTTTTGCTTCTGCCTTGTAACTTCTGTCGAATTGGAAGCAAGAAAAGGTATACCCACTTATTTACATTACGACTATTGATAGTAGATGCTTAAAATATGTTTAATAATCTTTAGTTTCATGCGGTTAAATGTTTGTTTTCGTATCTTTGTTTAGTGGCCTTACCTCCATAACCTAGACCATGTACCTGGAGCGGAATGGGGAAGTATCCCATTCTGCCCCGCTACATTTTTAACAAAGAGATCGCTTTTATTAGGCTCTCAATCTATTTTGATTCCGATTTCAGATGCTTCGAGTATATTAGACAAAAACAAATAGTTAGTCATGATCTACTGAGGCCATGAACAATGTTGTGGAGGCAGTTAATTGTGGCCATTGTGGATATTTGAAGGCTTCATACCAATATGACGTTCCCCAGACTACTCTGGAAAGATACGTTAAAAAAAGAAGGGAAAACACTGACTACAAAATTGATAAAATGGCTGGAAAGTTTAAAAACGTATTTACAGAAGAACAGGAACTTGAGCTCGTTAAGTACTTAAAAAGTATGGAGTCTAGGTTATTCGGCTTAACAATCAAATACTTGCGTAACCTAGCCTATCAGTTGGCTCTAAGAAATGGTATTGTTCATAGATTTAAAAATGAAACTGGAGGCGAAGATTGGGCTAACAGATTCCTTAGAAGACATCCTACTTTATCTGTTCGCAAACCCGAAGCAACATCTGGTGCAAGAGCCATGGGATTTAATAAAGTAGCTATCGTTAGGTTTTTTCGTTTACTAACAAATGTAAGTGACAAACACAAACTAATGGCTTCTAAAAAATTTAATTGTGATGAAACAGGCGTTTCGGTTAACCCTAAACACCAATCAAAGATCATAGCTTGCAAGGGGAAACGTCAAGTAGGATCGTTAACATTTGCAGAAAGGGGTGAAACTGTAACCTGCCTCATTTGTATGACAGCAAGCGGAGCTTACATGTCTCCAATGCTTATTTTTCCACGAAAGAAGAAGCAGAAGGAATTTGAATTAGTACTGCTACCAGGAGATTGGGCTGAGGTCCACAGCAAAGGTTGGATGACCACAGAGTCATTCTTTGTATGGTTTCGAAAATTTGTGGAATTTTCTAAGGCATCAAAAGATTTCCCAGTTCTTCTTATATTACATGGCCACTCAACACATACCGAGAACATTGACGTTATAGACTACGCAAGCGAGAGTGGCGTTTCGTTGCTATGTTTACCACCACATTGCTCTCACCGACTTCAGCCGCTTGATGTTTCTTTTGTGAAGCCTTTAAGTCTTCATTATAGTGATAAGCTCCGAAAATGGCTACGAAGCAATGCAGACAATGTCGTAACTCTATTTCAAACTTCAACGCTTTTTGGTTCAGCTTTCATCAAAAGTGAAACACTGAAAACCGCTATTAAAGGTTTCGAAGCTACTGGAATATGGCCCACGGACCCATCCGTATTCATCGATGCAGATTTCTTACCGGCAGACACAACTGACATTGGACTTGATAGGTCGTCAGATAAAGAGGTTCTTATATCTGGAGCTGAGCAATTGGAATTGCCTTCACCTAGCACACCAACTAAAAAAGACGACGCCAACGGATTGGATGGTTAATCTAGCGGCGTTTCAGCGATTTGTAACAATGAACTGCCGCCTAAGAATGACAAAGTTATTGAGGTTAATTGTTCTAGTCCTGGGTGCTCTTGGATGACAACTGACAACACAGCCTTAGCATTTCATATTTTACGTGAAATTCTGATGCCCTTGCCAAATGTTAACGAAAGCACGAAAAGGGCGAAACGGAAGAGGGGGATTCGCCGTACAAAAAAGAGTTAGAAGCCATTATTAAGGAAAAAGAGGAAAAGAACTTTGCCAAAGTGTGGGGCGGCGAAGAAGTCGTCGAATGAGTTGTTTGAATGTTCATTTCACGTAACAGACTATTGCCGATGCAACATATGTGGGACGGCGAAGAAGTCGTTGTTTAATGTTGAATGAAAGTTGAACATTGCCACCTTAAATCACGCGAGCCTGGCAACTAATTTGGTGGCCAGTCAGAAAGCGAAGGGAAACTTACTGACCTTAGTTCCCAGTCTGCACGGCCACATTCCTGTACAGCCCAGCTAAACGAAAAATATCCATAGTTCTTCACGGGATTAGGGCTGCTTCAATAAAATTTAAAGTTCCAAACAAGATTTTATTATCTTAAAGGCTCACACAAATTACTCGAAACTTCTGAAAATGCTAAAGACATTAAATATTGTTAATTCAGCCAATCGTTTAATAGTTCAGAGGCGACTTCTACAGCAAGTTCCTCCCGAATAGTTCATTACTCTAACTAACGGTGCTCTATTAATAGTTCGCAATAATGTTAAAAAAAAGATTAATGCTCGCCTTAAAAGTGGAGTTAGTCACCACTTGCCACGCGGAATTATACTTCACACGGACGGCACAATAACAGTTTGTTACCGAAGTCTAAACGATCCAGGACGGTGTACAGTCCTCGCGATTTTCAATGTCCGTTTACATTGCTAAGTACGCGCATGTCACAGCCCGCTATGACGTCACCCGAGGCGAGGCGCGATCGGACGTTAAGCTCGCGTGGACTAGGCGTTGGTCTAATGCGGAGTGAGATTACTACTGCCTCTGCCGCTCTTTTTATATAGCTCCGGCGCGTACCGCCAAGAGAGCATCTGTTCTTTTCGTTCCTATGCAGACGCCTGCAGCCAAAATGATCGCTATCTCAGGCGCATAATCTTAAATATCACATTTAATAATAGCTTTACAAACTTCTCAATTTTTGTATACATACATCTGAGCAGTACAGAAGCACGTAGAAAATCTCAGCCCGCTAAAATTAAAACTTTACTCTCTAGAATTTTTACAATGGAACTAACGGTAGATTGTTACCTCTGAACCATAGCTTTATCAAGACTTGTATCAGCTGTTAATTATGCTACAAGACTAAAACTTGGTGTAGCTTTGTTAATTGTCCTATCTGATCATTGGTCTTAAAGAATTTGTTTTATCATTAAAATTTAAAGTACTTAATCTATAATGCTTATGTACATTTTACTCACAAAAGTAGTTTTTACTAAATTACTAAAAAACTAGAAGAGGTAACTGATTGTGGTATTTCCATTATTATTATTAGGGTGAACTGAAGCATCCTACCAATTTTCAATATTGTAGCTCTATTATTTCGCGCCTCTGATTTTTCCGAAAAACGCGGATTCTGGAGTCAATTTTAGTTTTATGGTTTTGGAAACCAGCACCACTCATTAATGACTTCTTACTGCACCTTCTCACCAAATTTTGGCTTCCTAGCGTCATTATTTAGCGCCTCCTATTTTTCTTTCAAAACGTGAATTTTACGTAAACTACTAATTTTATAACATTAAGATTTGTTACCTGAAACATTATTACATAGAACTATACTTTAACAAAGTTTTACACACAAATCTTAATTTTTACTTTTATGTTAAATGTGGTGCAATACTATATGCAGGCGCGTTACGATGACGTGACGCTACTAGCAGTGAACTAGGGTAAGTCCCGTGCACTCGCTCGCCTCTGTATCTTATACATGATACAGCGCTTGCTTTGCTTCATCACCCCCTTTTTAATTTTCGTGAAAATCTATTTTTGAACAAAATTAAATTTCTAAAAGAACAAACAAGCGATGGATTACTTTAGTATACCTCTTTCAACTTAAGTTGCTTCTTCTTAGGAAATTCCTTATTACTACATACACAAAATAACCATACTCATATACACATAGAAAACCTAGTACAGAAGACATTCACAATTATTTACATACATTTACATGGAAATATAAATTTTTCAATGGTTACAAAATAGTTATTTTTTTTTCTTTAAAATCAGTCTCTTCCTGAAAAAGAAAATACACACGACTTTTATCACTGCAACGCACTCACATTTTTCTTTTACTATAATACTCGGCACTGTGGTGGGTGTCCTATTGTAACACTCATTTAATTTCACTGATTGACAAAATTGTGGGAGGAAATCGTATTCACTGTGGTTTGCGTCTCTACTTCCAATCTCCCTACCGCTTGTTGTCAGTCATTCATGCAGCCTGCATGTCCCTGAGGAACAGACAATACAGTCTAAGTTTCTGTTTTCAACTTATATCTAAGGTAGGACAAAGTACATTTTATAGTTTATATTCTGGCACTATTTTACTAATTGTGAAGTTGTCAGAAAGACATTTAGCACTAAGTCGTATCTGATACAATAGCTCCTACTTTCTTCTTTCATAAATAATCTTTTAGGTTCCTAAATAGTGAAAATTCTTTTAGCAAATTAATATATTAAGATCTTGCTTCAACTTAGAAAATTGAGTAACCTTTTAGTTTTAATGTACTCTGGCTTAATTATCGTATGGATTAGTTCATCAAAGAAGTCATTTGCTGACCAGCACTTTGCTTTATTGTATGAATTACTAAAGAAATTAGTTATTTTCAGTATACCGATTCCAAATTTCTGCATTTTCCAATATTTGTGTGTTTCTGTTGTCTGTTTAACTATTTATTTGCCTCAAGCAAGATTTAGCGTTTTTCACCATTTCACGAGACGTGAGGGAATTATTCTTTAATCCTACATCATTTACTTCAATTTACTTACTTCACTTCTTCACCTTATTCATTTTCTCCCTTTTCTTCCAGATTCAAAATACTTCATTTCTCCACTTCTTTCTCCCTTTTCCTTTTGTCAGCCTATTGACGTCCTGTTTCTATATATTTGGTGCGATCCTCACACCACTTCCACACATCTCCATTTATTTAATTCTAAAACGCCATTGCTTGCCTCTATGAGCATTACCTTCTTACGCTGTTTTCCTTCAGACAACCTTATTTCTAGCAACATACTACCTTCTGCATAATCTCATGGATTATTCATATTCATACCGTACTTCGTATACTGCAAAGTGTCTCTCTTAGTTGTAGTTTCTAACCCTTTACAATTACATGAAATATTTTAATTTATTTATTTTAGCCATGTTTGCCTCTTATTGGTACTCAGACTTTTGTTTTGCCATTCACTAGGTAGATCCTTACTAAGAATACTTAAAACCTAATAGCATATATACAACATGAAGACATATGTGATTCTTACCTGTTATGATAGACCAGAAGAAGGGAATGAAACTTGAAAAGGAAATAAAGTTTCACCCAGCTGGGACTGCACGGTACGCCAAACCGTGTATCCGCCAAAGAGTGGCAGACTCCCTACAGTAATTAATTACTGTTAATTTTAAATTCCTTTAGATCCACAATATTTCTTAGACCTAGTTCTCTCTTACTCTTTGGATATTCCAAACGATAGGCATTTGCATGAGGTTTACTTACTATTCTAAATGGTCCATGATATACATGCATAAACTTTTTAGTTTCTGCAGAAATTTTCTTTGATTTTTCTTTTGTTTTGACCAGCACTAGCTCACCAATTTTAAAACTAGTGGGGGAAGCCCTTGCATCATGTATTGGATAAGGCTTCTTAAAAAATACCTTCCCAGGCTTGATATTCAAATGGCATTCATAACCTTTAACTTCACCAGGTGCGTTTGAGAATACATTACTATGCTTAGTTAACACACTCTTTAACTCTGATCTTTGTTCGTCAGCAATTTGCTTTGTTGATTGTACCTTTTCCTCTATTTCCTTTAGGATGTGTCTCTCTTCAACCTTAGCACTTTCCTCATTCTCACTGAAAACCAAATTTTCCTGCAAGTATCCTTTATTCTTTATTACTCTAATAGGCAGTTCCCAAGTTTCATTACTACCGCCTATATGACTTCCTATAAAAGACTCTCTTATCACTTTAGAGTCAGGTAGAGTTAAAATTAAGTTGTTCTGATCAAAATTGATCTTTCCCTGGTACTCTGATAAGAAATCAGTACCAATCAACATATCAACACTTAAGCCTAGCACAATCAAACAAGGATGATCTATTACTACGTCATTTATACCAATGGGTATCAAAGCTTCGTGTTGAACTGGTCTAGAGACTTTTCCAGTAGCACCTATAATCTTTAAGCCACTTACTTTCATAACTGTTAACTTCTCTTTATTGGGTATGGTGTCAAAAAATGTTTGTGATAAAGCACTTGCTTCACTGCCACTGTCAAGCAGACAACGCACAGTGACTCCTGATATGTTTACTTTGATAACAGGGTGAGTTATTTTACATTGAACAGGTTGCTCACACACCTCGTCTAATAAATCTCGTTCTATGTTCTTCCAGCTAAAGTAATTCTGATCAGTTGCAATTACATTTACATTTACATCCTGGGGCTCATCATGCTCTATAATCTTAGCTGCTTTCTCTAATCTGTCCACTAACTTTAAATCGAAGCATCTGACGACTTTTTCTACTTTTGTTTGCTGCACATCAGCCAAACTATCCTCTACCTCTGAGCAACTGCGTCCCTGCGCAATATTGCTGTTCATAAGAATGTCGTCACCTTCAACCATTTGTGGCACGTTTACACAGCTACT
Source organism: Schistocerca gregaria (assembly GCF_023897955.1). Taxonomy (NCBI): domain Eukaryota; kingdom Metazoa; phylum Arthropoda; class Insecta; order Orthoptera; family Acrididae; genus Schistocerca; species Schistocerca gregaria. The sequence continues at coordinate 956,027,341 of NC_064921.1, forward strand.
AGATTCTTTCACCTCGTTACTATTTCTACCCCCTTCATTCATCATTTCCTCCTCTCTAAAGTTTTGCAGTACTGATTCTACTTCTGCTACTTCTACTTCAGCTTTTAGATTGCCATTTTCATCGAAGATGTAAGCTTTTACTTCATCATTATTCCCATCAGACTCAAACCCATTATCTATTTCTTCCCCGTTATCTACCTTGAGTTCCTGTTCTTCCTTGACCCATTTTTCTAGTGTATCCAAAATACTATCCACTATTTTTTGAGAGTGGCTTAACACATCACGAGTATTATCTGTATTTATTTCGTCATCCATGTTGTCTGTCTGTGTATGTTGGCTGATTGTCTGTGTTTCCGTTACTGGCTGTGTTACTGTTACCGCCTGGTGAGCGCCAGTTTCCTCATAGACGGGATTTAGTTTCCCACACGCGGCCTGTTGTGTTCATCTGTGACACCACTAGATATAGTAGCATCATGACTCCCTTCTTGTCTTAATGGCATAGGATTTACTTCTCCACTTTCGTCATAGTAGTTGTTACGAAAGCGTGGTGAGTATCTACCCCCTCTTCCTCTGCCACGGCTTTGGTTTCGATAGTTTGTTTTGGTGTGCCTAACTTCCATATTTCTAACGTTCACGTTTCCATTATTTTGTACGTGATTGTTAGAAGATTTGTTATTCTGCTGCACCTGCTCCTCAGCAGCAGCTACTCTTTCCACTCTTTCCAGATATTCAATAAATTTGTCTATATTATCTCTAGGGGCGGAAATGATCCTCTTCTGCCAGTACCACGGCAGCTTACCTTCTAAACCCATAATGATCATATCTGGCTTCATCTTTTCTGTCAAATGTGACAGTCTTGAAACCCACTTCCTAGCGAAATCCTTTACTGATTCACGCCCTGGGAAAAACTTCTTACCACTCCAGAATTCCCTTAACACATCATTTTGTTTGTTATGTGACCAGTATTCGTTGAGAAATGCAGACTTAAATTCAGATAAAGTTTTACATTTGATCATTACATCCGCTGACCATCGCAAAGCATCACCTGACAAATGACTTCTTATAAATGAAATTTTTTCTCTTTCTGACCACGTGTTGGGGAGAACATCCTCAAAGTCATTCCAAAATTCAAGAGGGTGAATGTACTTATCAGGATCAAAGCGCAAAAACTGTCGACACCCTATAAAAGCGGCGTCAACTGAAGTCACATGCTGTACAGTAGAATGACTAGAATTAACAGAGGTTACTCTATTTTCTAGGTTAGCAATGTTAGTATTTAATTCCTCTACTTGTGACTCTACTGCTTCTATCCTGGCAGAACATCTTTGTTCCACTGCACCACGAATTTCGGTACAGGTTTCTTTTACTTTCTCAATGTTTTTCTGACAAGTATCTACTTTAATTTGTACCTCTTTAACTTTGTCAGAGCAAAGTTTGGACTCGTTGCTCAATCTTTCGGACAACCTCACTTCCAAAAGTTCATCTGCCTCTTGATAATTTTTTTGAATTTGATCTATTTCACATTTGAAAGTACTATGCATTTTAGTTAACTGTTGCCCTATTTTTACTTGAATGTCATGATGAATAGCATCTATCTTATAATTCAAACTATTCCATTTTGATTGCAGTTCTTCTTTTAGTTCTTTATTACTATCCTCAATTTTATTTTCCAACCCTTTATTACTAACCTCAATTTTATTCTCCAACTCTTTATAACTATTTACAATTTTAGCCTCAATTTTATTTTGGTTTGATTCGAGTTTGGCAAACAGTATTTGCATCCAATCCGGAGCTTCTACCTTGATACTTTGTATCTCTTGACTTGACTGAGCTGGAGATATATTGAGCTCAGTTTCACTACCTGACAAAGTTAGCAACTCTACTGGCTCCCTTTTCACTTCTATTTCACTTATTGATTGCATCCCTGCACTCTCATTTAAATTAAAGTCATAATTTACTGGTGACAAATTACGTTCTAGTTCAATATTTGAGGGATTAATGGAACCATCCTCATTAAACTCAATTCCTGATCGTGAGGATTCTTGGTCAGAGACCGGTTCCCTTCTGAAATGTACACTACTTTCCATATCTTTTAGTTTGTTAGCAGCAGTTAATAAATATTTTAAAAGTCTTTGACTTAACTTAAATGCTTGATTTCGACGAATGATGTCGTCGCAGTGTACCAGCAATCGTGATGCGACGCGTCGCGACGTATTGAAGGCAGCAGCAGCAGCCGTAGCGTCGAGTACCGCCACAGGAATCGCCTACTGCAATAGCTCCAGGGGGGGGCAGCAAGGCACCGTTGACCGCTCGGCGCAGCCGGCAGCTGTCTCGCAGATCAGCGCAGCTCCGCGATGACGCACCGTCTTCCTTTAGTCTCAGCGCCGTCGGCAGCCGCGATCCAGCATCGTCGCCTTCCTCACCATCGTCACTAACCAACGTACAGCGGTAGACACTTATTGTTTATACACTACACCCGCCTTTACTGGTAACACTGTTCCCACACTAGTTCAATTCAGTGTCCTGTTATTGCCTACCGAGTTCGTTAATTTATACCAATCGCTTTCACACATCGAGCACTTTTATTTGCTTTTAATTCAGTTTTCCCGGCCGATAAGCACCATATGTGGGGCGGCGAAGAAGTCGTCGAATGAGTTGTTTGAATGTTCATTTCACGTAACAGACTATTGCCGATGCAACATATGTGGGACGGCGAAGAAGTCGTTGTTTAATGTTGAATGAAAGTTGAACATTGCCACCTTAAATCACGCGAGCCTGGCAACTAATTTGGTGGCCAGTCAGAAAGCGAAGGGAAACTTACTGACCTTAGTTCCCAGTCTGCACGGCCACATTCCTGTACAGCCCAGCTAAACGAAAAATATCCATAGTTCTTCACGGGATTAGGGCTGCTTCAATAAAATTTAAAGTTCCAAACAAGATTTTATTATCTTAAAGGCTCACACAAATTACTCGAAACTTCTGAAAATGCTAAAGACATTAAATATTGTTAATTCAGCCAATCGTTTAATAGTTCAGAGGCGACTTCTACAGCAAGTTCCTCCCGAATAGTTCATTACTCTAACTAACGGTGCTCTATTAATAGTTCGCAATAATGTTAAAAAAAAAGATTAATGCTCGCCTTAAAATTGGAGTTAGTCACCACTTGCCACGCGGAATTATACTTCACACGGACGGCACAATAACAGTTTGTTACCGAAGTCTAAACGATCCAGGACGGTGTACAGTCCTCGCGATTTTCAATGTCCGTTTACATTGCTAAGTACGCGCATGTCACAGCCCGCTATGACGTCACCCGAGGCGAGGCGCGATCGGACGTTAAGCTCGCGTGGACTAGGCGTTGGTCTAATGCGGAGTGAGATTACTACTGCCTCTGCCGCTCTTTTTATATAGCTCCGGCGCGTACCGCCAAGAGAGCATCTGTTCTTTTCGTTCCTATGCAGACGCCTGCAGCCAAAATGATCGCTATCTCAGGCGCATAATCTTAAATATCACATTTAATAATAGCTTTACAAACTTCTCAATTTTTGTATACATACATCTGAGCAGTACAGAAGCACGTAGAAAATCTCAGCCCGCTAAAATTAAAACTTTACTCTCTAGAATTTTTACAATGGAACTAACGGTAGATTGTTACCTCTGAACCATAGCTTTATCAAGACTTGTATCAGCTGTTAATTATGCTACAAGACTAAAACTTGGTGTAGCTTTGTTAATTGTCCTATCTGATCATTGGTCTTAAAGAATTTGTTTTATCATTAAAATTTAAAGTACTTAATCTATAATGCTTATGTACATTTTACTCACAAAAGTAGTTTTTACTAAATTACTAAAAAACTAGAAGAGGTAACTGATTGTGGTATTTCCATTATTATTATTAGGGTGAACTGAAGCATCCTACCAATTTTCAATATTGTAGCTCTATTATTTCGCGCCTCTGATTTTTCCGAAAAACGCGGATTCTGGAGTCAATTTTAGTTTTATGGTTTTGGAAACCAGCACCACTCATTAATGACTTCTTACTGCACCTTCTCACCAAATTTTGGCTTCCTAGCGTCATTATTTAGCGCCTCCTATTTTTCTTTCAAAACGTGAATTTTACGTAAACTACTAATTTTATAACATTAAGATTTGTTACCTGAAACATTATTACATAGAACTATACTTTAACAAAGTTTTACACACAAATCTTAATTTTTACTTTTATGTTAAATGTGGTGCAATACTATATGCAGGCGCGTTACGATGACGTGACGCTACTAGCAGTGAACTAGGGTAAGTCCCGTGCACTCGCTCGCCTCTGTATCTTATACATGATACAGCGCTTGCTTTGCTTCAAAAGGAGAAAGAGTGAAGAAAAACTATTTGCGAAAGAGAATAAAATTAAGAATTCAAAAAAGAAAGGAAAGGGCCTGAAGATAAATGGAAAAAATGGAGAAAGCATCCACTACTAATGAGAGTGATTATGAGGAAGTTTAGACTGTGAATGTTTATATTGTGGTGAGTTTTGTTTAAAATCAGTTGAAGGTTGGGTCGCTTGTTCCATGTGCAAGAAATGGGCACACGATTTTTGTGCAGGGATAGATAGCGAAGATGATGAGTCTCTCCTCGTATGTGAATTTTGTAAATAACCTTAAGAAGAGGACACAATACATGAAAACTGTAGTTTGACATTAACATCCACTTTAAACTAAATAAATATCGAGCAAGCCAATATTTTCTGCATTTGCGATAATTTTATACGTTTTTATAATCACTTGTACTTACCACCCCAATCTGCAGCGTGCACAGGGCAGAATGTGGTAAATGACATACCTTTCTGTTGTTGAGTGAAAAAAATATTTTTCTTTTATTTTATGGCAATGTTCTTGTATTTTTGTGATTAATACATCATAATGTGTTCATATAAAAATTGGTAACACTCTTATTTAACACTTTTGTACTTTTAATCTACGTTTTCAACTTTGTACCCCGTTCTATTCCGGGTTCCCCTTCAAGTCCAATCTGACTCAGCCTCTGTAAAACACAAGAGGGTACCCATCCAAGAACAACAGAATAGAAATCACGATTTCACCCCATATGGCGTTATAAACGGGTAACACTAATAACAAAGAACAATAAATAAAGAAGATCAGAACAGGAGCTTCCTCTCCTATGAAGAGCCTCCGCTAATTACTCATTACTGCTACAGACAACAGGACTACACCGAGCTCTACCTAGTCTATGGACTAAAATCACAGAACAAAATTCAGAACACTAATAACTATGTGGAGTAGCTGATCACGCCTTCAGAGTCATTACAGAACTCAATACCGTATTTTCTCTCATATACATGGGCGAACACGCCTACAGCCTGAAGATAAAACACAATATAGAAAACACCCTCTTGCGCCCTCATGGTCACATCGTACAGTATCACACTTGTAGTGAGACGTTATACTCAAAGAAACACACACCCACACCCACACAAACACACACACGCACACACACACACACACACACACACACACAAACTCACATACACACACAATACACACACCAGCCACTGCCTGCCTCACCGTGCCCAGTACTGCAACACACCAATGCCATCCTGATAATTTTCAAGCTGTTCTCTCCTCCCACAAATGTAGACTACCAAATAGTTTACTAGTGCTCTGGACACAGCAGTTGCAGTTGCAGTCTTCTCCGACCATCAGCAAAAGACATTGTCCACCCTCCACTACAGGTACACGAAGTCCACGACAGGTTAGCCACGCCACCTGTCGTTGGTTATTTCTGCACAGGATGCCTGTCTGCCGGCCGGTGTGGCCGAGCGGTTCTAGGCGCTACAGTCAGGAACCGCACGACTACTACGGTCGCGGGTTCGAATCCTGCCTCGGGCATGGGTGTGTCTGATGTCCTTAGGTTAGTTAGGTTTAAGTAGTTCTAAGTCCTGACCTCAGATGTTAAGTCCCATACTGCTCAGAGCTATTTGAACCATTTGATGCCGGTCTCCGGGGCGCACCATGCTGCAGACCGGAACTTGCTTTTCTGTTGCTGGACACCAAACAACTCTCTGGTCAGCTCCAACTGTGGCCTGTGGCGACAACTTGGGAGGGCCACGCTGCACCCAAAAAAAAGTATAGACAGCATCCCAGCACGTCAATAGCCACTGCGACTTCTGGCAGTGGTTGAAGCTGTCGTGGCCTCATTCCTCAATCCCGCAGACTCAGACAACCTCGGTCTCCGGGCCTATCCTTGTTCCCAAAGGAGCATCACAGGCTTGGCCGCCGCTTCCACTGAGACAGCGTCGCTGTCTAGGAGATGATGCTGTCTTTACCACTCGGCGGAGCTGACTGCCCTCTTTCGTGTTGCGCCACCGCATTTGAGCAGGGGCCATCGAGACATACGGGCCCTGCAACGAACTTGTGACGCCACATAAGTAGGTTTGTCCGCCATGCTTTGCGAATTCTCGGTTCCCTGCAGGGTCCACGCGAAATCAACATTTATTGAAACAGTACCTACTGTAAGTCTTAATTTGGTTGTGTGATATCGAGAACTAATATGCACTTACATACACTCCTCGAAATTGAAATAAGAACACCGTGAATTCATTGTCCCAGGAAGGGGAAACTTTATTGACACATTCCTGGGGTCAGATACATCACATGATCACACTGACAGAACCACAGGCACATAGACACAGGCAACAGAGCATGCACAATGTCGGCACTAGTACAGTGTATATCCACCTTTCGCAACAATGCAGACTGCTATTCTCCCATGGAGACGATCGTAGAGATGCTGGATGTAGTCCTGTGGAACGGCTTGCCATGCCATTTCCACCTGGCGCCTCAGTTGGACCAGCGTTCGTGCTGGACGTGCAGACCGCGTGAGACGACGCTTCATCCAGTCCCAAACATGGTCAATGGGGGACAGATCCAGAGATCTTGCTGGCCAGGGTAGTTGACTTACACCTTCTAGAGCACGTTGGGTGGCACGGGATACATGCGGACGTGCATTGTCCTGTTGGAACAGCAAGTTCCCTTGCCGGTCTAGGAATGGTAGAACATTGGGTTCGACGACGGTTTGGATGTACCGTGCACTATTCAGTGTCCCCTCGACGATCACCAGAGGTGTACGGCCAGTGTAGGAGATCGCTCCCCACACCATGATGCCGGGTGTTGGCCCTGTGTGCCTCGGTCGTATGCAGTCCTGATTGTGGCGCTCACCTAAACGGCGCCAAACACGCATACGACCATCATTGGCACCAAGGCAGAAGCGACTCTCATCGCTGAAGACGACACGTCTCCATTCGTCCCTCCATTCACGCCTGTCGCGACACCACTGGTGGCGGGCTGCACGATGTTGGGGCGTGAGCGGAAGACGGCCTAACGGTGTGCGGGACCGTAGCCCACCTTCATGGAGACGATTGCGAATGGTCCTCGCCGATACCCCAGGAGCTACAATGTCCCTAATTTGCTGGGAAGTGGCGGTGCGGTCCCCTACGGCACTGCGTAGGATCCTACGGCCTTGACGTGCATCCGTGCGTCGCTGCGGTCCGGTCCCAGGTCGACGGGCACGTGCACCTTCCGCCGACCACTGGCGACAACATCGATGTACTGTGGAGACCTCACGCCCCACGTGTTGAGCAATTCGGTGGTACGTCCACCCTGCCTCCCGCATGCCCACTATACGCCCTCGCTCAAAGTCAGTCAGCTGCACATACGGTTCACGTCCACGCTGTCGCGGCATGCTACCAGTGTTAAAGACTGCGATGGAGCTCCGTATGCCACGGCAAACTGGCTGACACTGACGGTGGCGGTGCACAAATGCTGCGCAGCTAGCGCCATTCGACGGCCAACACAGCGGTTCCTGGTGTGTCCGCTGTGCCATGCGTGTGATCATTGCTTGTACAGCCCTCTCGCAGTGTCCGGAGCAAGTATGGTGGGTCTGACACACCAGTGTCAATGTGTTCTTTTTTCCATTTCCAGGAGTGTAATTACTGCCTCCCCTCACCGGTGACGGCTGCTGGCACTGCAGTGTCACGTGTTGTGGCGTACGCACCACGGCCTGTCCTTCTCGGGGGCCTCGATCTAGGCTCGAAGAGGTGTTACCTGCCGGCCGCTGTAGCCGAGCGGTTCTAGGCGCTTCAGTCCGGAAGCGCGCTGCTGCTATGGTCACAGCTTCGAATCCTGCCTCGGACATGGATGTGTGTGATGCACCACGGCCTGTCCTCGAGGTCCTCGATCTAAGCTCGTAGAAGTGTTACTAGCCGCCCGCTGTGGCCGAGCGGTTCTAGGCGCCTCAGTCCGGAACCGCGCTACTGCTATGATCACAGGTTCGAATACTGCCTCGGGCATGGATGTGTGTGATGTCCTTAGGTTAGTTAGGTTTAAGCAGTTCTAAGTCTTCGGGACTGATGACCTCAGATGTTAAGTCCCATAGTACTCAGAGCCATTTGAACCATTTAGACATTTAGAGGTGCTACTGCGACTCAAACGCCACTAACTGCGCCCTCTGGCCAAACTAAGAGACCGTTTCCACGGCTGGTTGGGCGGGAACGGGGCAACCATGTCAAGAAATTCAGTTTCAAGGCACAGTTCCCAAGTTGGACGGAATCAAAGGCAGAGACCCAATGCCATGTGAGGGTTCGGGTGGAAAGGAATCTTCAAATCGGACATCCTTTCGCGTGCCCTATGCTAGTTCAGTTCAGATGAACCACAGAAATCCCAAATAAGTATGGACAGATGGGGATTTGAGGTAACTTCTTCCCAAATTCGAGTATCCTCACACAGTCGAGTATCTAAACTCATAACAAAATATTCAATCCTATCTTCCTTGCATCCCAATGAAAAGGGCATTCACTATAGCTGTCACGTTCGTCGGGAGATAACAGCACATGTACTGATATTTCAAACAAATGTAATTTATTATTTAATCTGAGTTGCCCGTTTTCTAAATTAATGACATGTGCCAATCTTTCTGGATCATTTTCAGATCGCACGGTGTTCGTAATACCCGTTTCAAACTACTAGGACTTGTAGAGGAGAATGACTACATAATATTGTGAATAGGAACCCTTTTACGGAAACTTCATCCAAACAAGCTACAGAGCGTCAAAGTTATGGGTGTTGTCACCTGCAGAAGTATGTGTATACAGAGTGATGGAGAAGAATAAATGTATCAATTTTATGCAAGGATACAAGCGAGAATCGTTCTTATACATCTAACAGTGGAATACCTGTACCGGCACTATTGTTGCCAAGAACTTAGGTTATGCAACTTTCACAGATGGTAATGGACCAAAACAAGCAAAAATGTTTAGTAAACATGGGCTGTAAAGTTCATACCTGGGGAGCTATGGGCACTTGTTCATCTTCCCTAGTGCAATACATATTTCCCCTAGTAAACAAATGTTCACAGCTCTTAAGATATGTAATTGAGTATCAACGTTGACTAGGCAGTTTTTCTTGTTTTTGAAAGTTGCCTACACTGCAATCCTAGCAACAACAGTACCGATACGATCATTCCACTGGCAGAGGTAACACAACGGCTTTCGCTTGTAACTTTCGACTCAATCATTTCCGATACAGGTACACTAACATAAAATTGGTACATTTATCGTTTTCCATCATCCTTGACAGTTTATAACATCTTCGCGGAACCATCCTGTGTATACATATATTTACAGGCGCCCTTCTACTATAACTTTGAAGCTCTGTAGCGTCGTTGGATGACGTTTTCGAGCGTGGGTTCCTAATCTAAATATCACGTACCCACTCCCCTCTAAAAGTCCTAGAAGTCTGAAATGGGAATTCCTGTACATCCTCTATGTAGTAGCGTCAGCAACCCGTCGTTTCTGTGTCAGAACCTTATTTCACAGTCTTACGAGACTCTGACACAGACACGACGGGTTGCTGACCAAACTTAATAGATCTAATGATGAATCAGAAAGATCGAAACATATATGTGCTGTGAGTTTCTCATATGAGTTTGAGACACAGACACGAGGAGTGGCCGACGCAACTACATAGATCTGAAGATGATCCTGAAATATCGAAACACGTCATGTATGTAAACGAAATTGCAATTCACTCCGAAGAATAAATGAGAATTGTTTTAAATTTCGATAAGCAGCATTTGCAAATTAATTTCCATTGATTCGCATAAAAACTGGCAAAGCGTGTTTGTGAAATTAGTTAGAGACCACGTAAAGTTTCTACAGTCTGTATAATGCATCTACCAGATTGCGTTATTTCAGTAGCATTTTAGAACATTGTCTGCTATTTCTCGACCGTGACATTAACATCAGTTCGGTCACATGAAGCGGGAAACAGGAGTGACCAGAGAAGTAACGATTCGCCAATTAACGGAGAGTGAAGTAGCATTACCGCGATGCCAATTGCAATTACTGTATTTATGCACTTTCATTAATTTAGGTGCAATGACCTCCCTTTGTGCTGCAACGTAACACACACCCACTCACCCGACCACCCATCACCCGCCACACTCACATACACCCACAAACACACGGAGGAGAGACAAGTTTGTTGAACTGTCGCTGTTGACTGATGCATAGACGTGTGATCGATATTGAGGATACACCACCTTACCAGACCAAGCCAAGCACACAACACGCTTCACTGTAATTCATGTTTACGCCTCACAGCAATGGAATTTGCCATACAACGAAATTTCGTACATACTTAAGTTAGGAGTCTGATCTTGAAAAGGATAGGGTGCTCACCTGTCGAAATATCGACAATGGTCTATGAAGTTACCAGGCTGCGTTCCCGTAAGTTATCAGAAGTTTATATATACCGATAACAAGGCTGACCTCGTGAGCGTTATTTATGTCTATTATCCTGCTTTCCTATGTGGGTAAATCTGCACCATTTTTCGTTATAAATAAACCGCTCCACATCTATTACGTACGTACTTCGTTTCATGTCCTTCATGATTGCCTTTGATTATTCTTTACCAATAATGTCTCTGTTCCTTATAAATTATCAAGGAGTGTAGTACTAGGTGTAGATGGCCTACTTCAGCCGCCACTGGCCATTGCTACAATAAATACGTGATTTACACTGCAATTAGTACATACAACCACAAAATAAGACGATGTTTACTTCTGGTGGCACAAAGCGCCTCCATGCAAGCTATTACTGCAGGTGAATCGTTCGTATGTTTAAAGCAGCTCCGGACGTTCTGAAGAGAAGACAACAGGTCGCGAAAGCATTCATTGTATGATTCTGCCGTAGAACTTACAGAAAACTGTAATTCGGATATAGTTAGAAGATTCTCCACAGAACGTGGGGAGCGGGCGGGGTTCTTCTACTGTTGTAGTTTTAAATGAAAAAAAGTTCTAATTTTATCAGTAAATGACGCCTCATATAAACAGTAATTTCCATCTTTATTCCTTTATAAATTTTATAAATTATACTACTTGACGCGTTTCGGCTTATGTAATCATCAGAATCACATTAAAACATAGTACCTCGACAGACTGTAAGCACTCCTCGTCAACGGTCTTCTCGTAAATCTTTCTGGATATCCTGCTGTCAAACTGAATCAGTTATTTCATCATCATCATCATCATCGTTTAAGACTGATTACGCCTTTCAGCGTTCAGTCTGGAGCATAGTCCCCTTTACAAAATTCCTCCATGATCCCCTATTCAGTGCTAAAGTCGGTGCCTCTTCTGATGTTAAGCCTATTACTTCAAAATCATTCTTAACCGAATCCAGGTACCTTCTCCTTGGTCTACCCCGACTCCTCGTACCCTCTACTGCTGAACCCATGAATCTCTTAGGTAACCTTGCTTCTACCACTGTAAGTAGACTGTTTAGGTTTGTTATTGGTAACGCCGCCGCCACGTAGAGCTGAGTATGAAAATCACTGGCTGTGCCGTGTGCAGTCTGTGGCTGGTTTGCATTGTTGTCTGCCATTGTAGTGTTGGGCAGCGGCAGATAGATGTGAACAGCGCGTAGCGTTGCGTAGTTGGAGGTGAGCCGCCAGCAGTGGTGGATGTGGGGAGAGAATGGATGTCATGAACTGATATATATATATTATGACTATTAAGGTAAATACATTATTTGTTCTGTATTAAAATCTTTCATTTGCTAACTATGCCTATCAGCAGTTAGTGCCTTCAGTAGTTTGAATCTTTTTATTTAGCTGGCAATAGTGGCGCTCGCTGTATTGCAGTAGTTCGAGTAACCAAGATTTTTGTGAGGTAAGTGATATGTGAAACGTATAGGTTAATGTTAGTCAGGGCCATTCTTTTGTAGGGATTTTTAAAGTCAGATTGCATTGAGCTAAAAAATATTGTGTATCAGTTTAAGTACAGTCTTGTAAAATTTTTCTAAGGGGACATTTCATATGGCGACCCTGCCAGGATACCTCACTGGAATCTTCTGATTTTTTTCTTGTAGTTTGTGTAATTAGTGTAGCTTTTGTTTATTGCTAGCGCATAATTATAGAGAAAATTTCCTTTGTAGTTGTAGTTTTTCATTGTTGTACAGTAAAACAGTTGTGGCATGCATGTAGATTTGCACCAAGTATATCGTAGCTGCACTTGCAATTAACTAGATATTATTTTCAGTGCTACGTTAATGTGTTCTCTTATTTTGCTCTTCAAATTGTGGTTTTCTGTGTTGTCGTGTGAAATATTGTGACAATAATGGCCTGTGGAAAACGTAATACTAGGCTCCAAAGTAAACTGAGAAATGATGGTGAAGACGAAAGCAGTGTGTTAGCGCCAACATGTAATGAATTAACTAATGTTCAAAGTAGTAATTTGGTAATTGTGTCTAGGGAAATGGAGCAGGCTGCAAATAATGGCGTAGGCAGTGAAAAAATTAGTGAACAGGGAAGCATTATCGATCGATCGGTTGGCAACAGCTCGCCTTAGGATTCCGAAATGGCAGGAAACAATCTTGCAAATAATGTAAATTCAGATTTTGCGTCCTCGCCGTTTTCTCAAATAAATCAAAACACATTTTCTGCTTTTCAAAATGCGAATATTGTCGGTTCAAATGCACTGCCTAATAGCACTGAGGAACATGTTTCAGACACCAGTGCACTGTTATTACAGTTAATGCAACAAATGGGACAAAGGCTACAAAAGTTAGACACAACGCTTGAACAAAATCAGAAACAAATGGGACAAAATCTTCAAAAGTTACACACAATGGAACAAAATCTTCAAAAGTTAGAGACAGTGGAAAAAAATCTTAAAAAGTTAGAACAATGGAATAAAATCAGAGACAAACACAACAAAAGCTTCAAAAGTTAGACACAATGGAACAAAATCAGAGACAAACACAGCAACAGTTGGACACAATGGAACATAATCTTCAAAAGTTAGACACAATGGAACAAAATCAGAGACAAACACAGCAACAGTTGGACACAATGGAACATAATCTTCGGAAGTTAGACACCACACTTGAACAAACAAGTGAAGATTTAACTACTGAGTTACATAACATTGAATCGAAATGTCAAAAAATCTGTAATGACGTAAAAACACAAATTTGTGAGCATTTTCAACCTATTTTTTCGCGGCATGAAAACTCATTACAGAATCACGAAGCAGCCATAAAAGAACTGCAAACTATTGTTCGTAAAAATCACGACCCCTTGCAAGCTAAAATGGACTCAGTTGCATCCACCGATTCGGTTACGCAACTTGCAAGAACTCAGGAAAACTTAAAGGACACAGTAGATTCGATTTCAACACAAATGGACACTCTGAAACTTGGTTCAGAAAAACACACTGAGGAAATGTGTTCACTATCGGAGAAAGTAGCCGAACTTTCGGATCAGTTCACTAATTTATCTGCAAGAGTATGAACAAATTAAGAAATTCAAACAAAATCAGAATCAAATTAATACGCAATACCAAAGAGAAATCCGGTAAGTTCAAGATCAGTTGATGCAGGTAATGCAAAAATTACATATTTCAGAGGACACTCGCGCTCCAACACGAGAAAAGGAACTTAGAAATACGGAAAAGCCACAAAATAATAACACAGGGCATTTCGGAAATCATGAAAGAAATTGTCAAGGTGCGCCGAATTTTGAGATGGAACCGCCGACACGACGTAACAATGACCGATATGCGACTCGCCAACACGATGATTTTGACTATAAGCTGTTCATTACTGCACGTAAATTCAAAACATTTAAGAATTCTGGCAACGACATTCATCCACAAGCGTGGCTCCATCAATTCTCTCATTGTTTTCCTCCCAACTGGTCATTAAAGCACAGATTAGAAATTATGTGTGGCTACTTGGAGAGTGAACCAGCTGTAAGAATGCGATCGGTCATTCACGATTGTCACAGTGAAGGAGAATTTTATCATGCCTTCCTCTCAGCATGTTGGTCTCAAGCTACACAAGACCGAGTAAAACATAGCATCATGATGATGAAACACTTTGAACAATCTGAATTTTCCAGTCTTGTCAAATATTTTGAAGACATGTTGCATAAGAGTCAATATCTTTCAAACGCATAGGGCCCTTCAGAAATCATCTGCATTTGCTTAATGAAATTGCCGGAACATTTAAGGAATATTATTTTGGCAGGACGTTGCAAAGATGACATTGAAGCTTTTCAGGGACTGTTACAAGAACTGGAAATTGACACTGACAATCGCGGAAACAGGAGCACAACAATTACAGGTCACACCTGTCACAATACCGCGATGACAGAAATAATACACGACAAGGCTATTCTCACAACACAAATCGTAACCCAAACAGACACCACCCGTATGACAACCACTGGCAGAGTAATAGTTACAGAGAAAGACCGCATTTCCGTAGTAAAGAATATCACACAGACAATCATAGAAACAGACAATATGGCAACCAGAACTATTATTATCACAGGAGACAGAATAATTTAAGACGCAACGGTCCAGCGCGTGGTTACGATTCAGGGAGAAGTTCTCCACCACGTAACCGACAAGAAAGAAACTATGGAATCTACCGACATGACGACAGACGATATGATCGTAACGACAGACCTGAATTGCAGCAGAACTGGCGGGATTCAAACAAAGCAGGGCCCTCTCGACAAGGTGAATCTGTAGAAGTTAGGTCTCCAAATCCCAATAACGACGCGCGCCAACAAAGGCAAAATAGGCAATGACTCATACGCAGCTGCCGTAGCTAGTAATTACGTAAAAATGGAAGACCTTAGGGACATCTTACTCCAGGAACACGACGTAAAACATAACAGCATTGCATGTCCTGTGATTCACATTACTGTAAATGACGTAAAATTTACGGCAGTACTTGACTTAGGCAGTCCCATTTCAGTAATTAGTGAAACAGCTTTTAGCAAATGCAACAAATCGAACGATTGCCCCACACTTCCGTTACGCAAGATTAAATTACAAGGTGCAGTCATTGGAAAAAGTGTAGATGTACGCCAACAAACCAACTTAGAATTCTTTTGTCAGAGCCACAGCTTCTCTATGAACTTTCTTATTGTTCCATTATTGTCGACGAAAATTATGCTGGGAGTAGACTTTTTGAATGAATACAAAGCTATCTTAAACTTTCACGATGCTGAAATAAGGTTAGAGAAAGAAGGTAAGTCAATAGCTTTGAAATTTGAAGATTGGCTCTCAAACCATGACGAGGAAAGTAATTGGCTTTACCTTCTGTTAGACAACAGTTCGGAATTTTCTACGGAACTAGACACTAACAATCACTCTGCAGGTACTGACAGGGATGATATCGACGGCACATTTGAAACTAATGAGTTAATTCAGAATAAAATTCAAACAATTGAGAATTGTAATGACACTGATAGGCAGGACCTTTTTGAGATTTTACAAGCACATTCCACATTTTTTACTCACAAAACAGGAACAATCAAGGGATTTCAATACCAATTTCGTGTTCGTGAGCATACTAAATTTTGTGTTAGACCATACGTAATTCCAGCACATTATAGGGACCGTGTTAGAACAGAAATATAATCCATGCTTAACGAGGTCATACAAAAATCCACTACATGTTGTTGAGAAGAAAAATGGATCGATCAGGCTTGTCTTAGATTCGAGACAAATCAATACTATCATTATTCCTGAAACAGACAGGCCGCAAACGTTGGAAGAACTTCTTCAAAATTTTAATGGTGTAAAAGTATTGTCTTCCATTGATCTCAGATCCAGCTTTTATCAGATCGAACTTCATCCAGAATGTAGAAAATACACAGCTTTCCTTTGTTTCGGCGTTTGTTATCAGTTGCGGAAACTTCCTTTTGGTTTGAACATTTCTTCGGGAGCGTTCATTCGCGGGCTAAATTCCATATTACCTCAGCTCTTAAAACGTCACATCACCTTATATGTGGACGATATTCTGATAGCACAAGCCTCATGGGAACAACATAATCGCATCCTCAACTGGGTGTTACATATTTTTGCAGAATCTGGAATTACAGTTAACTTGGAAAAGTCTGAATTCGGTAGAACAAAGGTGAAGTTTTTGGGACATATTATTTCTTCTGAAGGCATTCAGCCGTGTCCTGAAAAGTTAGAAGCAATCAAAGCCATTCCAGTTCCATCCACAAAAAAAACAAGTCCGCAGTTTTCTAGGTCTCCTAAATTTTTACCGTCGTTTTCTGAATATGCAAATTCTAGTTACACCAAAACTTTGTTCTCTCACTGGAAAAAATACTATTTGGAACTGGGACGAACAAGCACAGTTGGAATTCAATTCTTTGAAAGAATCGCTACTTAACGCGCCAATACTAGCTCATCCAGATCTGTCACAAGATTTCTGCCTTAGCACGGATTCTTCTAAAGTCGATCTTGGTGCCCATTTATTTCAAGAAGCCATAGAAAATGACACTACCGTTCAGAAAACCATTGCTTTTCCTAGCCGAGTGCTAACAAAATTTGAAAAAAATTATTCCGTTACTGAATTAGAAGCTTTAGCTATCGTTTGGGTATTTAACAAATTCCGTTTCTTTTTTTATGGTAAGCACGTAAAAGTATACAGTGACCATCGTGCATTACAATTTCTTATGCCTTCAAAATTAAATAATGACAGGTTAAAATTTGGGCATTGTTTCTGCAAGAATTCCACTTCACAATAGTCTACATTCCCGGCAAGGAGAACATTGTTGCGGACGCACTGTCACGCGCACCGGCTGGGCTTGAGAAAAGTAACACAGAAAGTAACCTCGAGAAAAATTTCAGTATTCTTTACATTCAGAAAGTCGCCTTTGAAAACTTCATCACCACATCTTTAAAGGACATTGCTCATGAACAAGATAAAGATCCGATTTGGAAAGACATCAAAAGTAAATGGCATGAAAAGACACACACACACAGATTCGGCATTATTATCTGGTTAGAAAGAACATACTGTTCAAACGATGCACTGTTGATGACAAGCTATGGGTACTTTGCATTCCAGAAGATTTCGTTAATAAGCTCATTTGGTACATTCATTTCAGCTATGCACATTTTGGTCCACGAAAATGTTATCATATTCTTCAAACGACTTGTTACTTTAACAATATGGAAAAGAGAATTCGAAGAGTCTTGTCTATTTGTAAACTTTGCCAAAAGGCGAAACCATCTACTGTCTCGCATCGTGCTCCATTGTTTCCTATCATTCCTTCTAAATTAAAAGAATTTGCTGCTGTTGATCTCTTGGGTCCGCTTGTCAGTACATCTAATGGATTTTCGTATGTTCTAGTCGCTGTTGAACTTACTTCAAAATTTGTTTCTTTCACTCCATTACGTAGAGCCACTGGACGGTCTGTATCCAACGCCTTTGTTAAAAATTTCTTACGTGAAGTTGGACACGTTAGTAAAGTCATTTCAGATAACGGACAGCAATTCAGATCTGCTGTTTGGTCACGCATGCTTCGTAACCATAAAATCAAATCTGTTTTTATTTCATTATACTCACCACATTGTATCCCGTCTGAACGGATTATGAAAGAAATCAATAAGCTTTGCAGACTTTATTGTCACAGAAAGCATCAGCATTGGGACAGATATTTACACTTATTTCAAAACGCGCTGAATGAAATGCCTCATGACTCCACTGCTTTACCACCTGTTCTTGTACTGAAGAATAAAGAAACACCGAACAGAATCAGAGAGCTTGTACCTTTTCCGAATACACGTAAACTTCGACACAAAGACATAATTGATTTGGCTATTAAAAATACACTCCTGGAAATGGAAAAAAGAACACATTGACACCGGTGTGCCAGACCCACCATACTTGCTCCGGACACTGCGAGAGGGCTGTACAAGCAATGATCACACGCACGGCACAGCGGACACACCAGGAACCGCGGTGTTGGCCGTCGAATGGCGCTAGCTGCGCAGCATTTGTGCACCGCCACCGTCAGTGTCAGCCAGTTTGCCGTGGCATACGGAGCTCCATCGCAGTCTTTAACACTGGTAGCATGCCGCGACAGCGTGGACGTGAACCGTATGTGCAGCTGACTGACTTTGAGCGAGGGCGTATAGTGGGAATGCGGGAGGCAGGGTGGACGTACCGCCGAATTGCTCAACACGTGGGGCGTGAGGTCTCCACAGTACATCGATGTTGTCGCCAGTGGTCGGCGAAAGGTGCACGTGCCCGTCGACCTGGAACCGGACCGCAGCGACGCACGGATGCACGCCAAGACCGTAGGATCCTACGCAGTGCCGTAGGGGACCGCACCGCCACTTCCCAGAAAATTAGGGACACTGTTGCTCCTGGGGTATCGGCGAGGACCATTCGCAACCGTCTCCATGAAGCTGGGCTACGGTCCCGCACACCGTTAGGCCGTCTTCCGCTCACGCCCCAACATCGTGCAGCCCGCCTCCAGTGGTGTCGCGACAGGCGTGAATGGAGGGACGAATGGAGACGTGTCGTCTTCAGCGATGAGAGTCGCTTCTGCCTTGGTGCCAATGATGGTCGTATGCGTATTTGGCGCCGTTTAGGTGAGCGCCACAATCAGGACTGCATACGACCGAGGCACACTGGGCCAACACCCGGCATCATGGTGTGGGGAGCGATCTCCTACACTGGCCGTACACCTCTGGTGATCGTCGAGGGGACACTGAATAGTGCACGGTACATCCATACCGTCATCGAACCCATTGTTCTACCATTCCTAGACCGGCAAGGGAACTTGCTGTTCCAACAGGACAATGCACGTCCGCATGTATCCCGTGTCACCCAACGTGCTCTAGAAGGTGTAAGTCAACTACCCTGGCCAGCAAGATCTCCGGATCTGTCCCCCATTGAGTATGTTTGGGACTGGATGAAGCGTCGTCTCACGCGGTCTGCACGTTCAGCACGAACGCTGGTCCAACTGAGGCGCCAGGTGGAAATGGCATGGCAAGCCGTTCCACAGGACTGCATCCAGCATCTCTACGATCGTCTCCATGGGAGAATAGCAGCCTGCATTGCTGCGAAAGGTGGATATACACTGTACTAGTGCTGACATTGTGCATGCTCTGTTGCCTGTGTCTATGTGCCTGTGGTTCTGTCAGTGTGATCATGTGATGTATCTGACCCCAGGAATGTGTCAATAAAGTTTCCCCTTCCTGGGGCAATGAATTCACGGTGTTCTTATTTCAATTTCCAGGAGTGTATAAATTCTGCTGCAGACAAAAGGAGAAAATTACACGGCAAAGCAAATGCAAAGAAATTATATATTGGTCAGAAAGTTCTCATTAAAGCTCATTCATAAGAAGAAACACTTGAGTCACAAATTCTTTCTAGTTCAGAATGGACCTTACAGAATCCAACGTAAACCACATGATAATTGCGTTGAAGTTGAAACTCTGCGTACTAGGAAGAGTAAAGGTTTACACCACATTTCACATGTAAAACTGTTTATTGAAAGTTAATCTGCTTTTTAACTTTGTCTTTGCCATAATACATTCACTTCACATTTCTAGTATGCTTTGCCATACTGAGAAACTGTTAACATGCAACAATGTTTTGAAGTTAACTATCCAGTCTAGAACCTAGGGAACATTTTTAAACAGAAATTGCGAATGCATTGTTATAGTGAACAGACAACACAGTGTTGTTATTTGTACATTATGGCTTGTTAGTTGCACGATTACGTAACGACTATAAGGCTTACATACTTAGAACATATACTGTTAATGAGATTTTAATGCAACATTTTGGTTTAGTTGAAAATACATTCTTTATTTGAAGTACTTTCTGTGAGATTAAAGATGACTTAGTATTTGGTTTCTTTGATAGCTACACGATTGTATCACGACGCTACTAATGTGTGACAAAATTTACATTGTGCTTTTGCGGTGTATCTGTTTTATATCTGCACAGTTTTTCTGAATTCTTCTGGAAAGGAAGACATGTTTTAGTAGTAACTTTGTGGTATAGTTACAATGAGGCAGCCTTTTCTGTAGCACAACAATACGTTACAGTACAGTACTTACTTCATCACGGCAATAAGCGTAGTAACTACGATATCTATACGCAAAGCATTTCACTTTTGTTTATCATGAGGTAAGTACATTGACTTCTGCCGAATTTAGCTTTCGGAGGACGATAATTACGACACTTCCATGAGATTATCTTACAACAAGACGCACAGTTTAGCGCTACAGTACACGTATTTGAGTGATTAATTTTGTACTTAAAACATTTATTTTTAAAGATATTTGAAGCACAATGATACAAAGGTTTTCCGCAATACATTTCATTTCATTGCTGTAATCTGTAACACCTGAGGATATAATTACATTAATCCTCAGGGGGGTACACGCTTACTTTGTGTACCATGTGTATGGCAAGCACAAGGAGCCCTAGCTAATATGGTATTTGCTTATACAACTTTACACATCGGTACCATATTTCTCTAACACAGAATTACACAGCTATCTGATCATTTAACTGAGAGAGACACATTTACTACATCATCAGTAACACATGTTTATGCAATTACAGGGTTGGATAACTTCACACTTATGAAAATGTATTTTTTCTGTACTTTGTGGAATGTTCATATTTTTTCAGAACCATTGTGATACTATGAGAGCTGTGAATGATGTATTTGGCATGGGATCATGATTTTTAAAGTACGTTTGAGGCAGATGACACTTTTAACATGAG
Source organism: Schistocerca gregaria (assembly GCF_023897955.1). NCBI lineage: Eukaryota > Metazoa > Arthropoda > Insecta > Orthoptera > Acrididae > Schistocerca > Schistocerca gregaria. Next base: position 956,048,472 of record NC_064921.1, read on the forward strand.
CAGAGAATTTTTTTTTTAGATTTTGAAATTATTGCAGAAAGCTACATTGATTTTGAGATTTGGCTGAGGTTTTATGATGTTATGATGACGATGTGTATAAAGCTGTTGCGGTATGTTTATGATCAATAGGCTGATGCTATGTGAGGAATTTGATTGTGCTTCGTATTTGTTATGATGAAATATTGAAGAAGTGTCAATGGATATGTATATGTGTAATAAGGTAAGGAATAATGAGTAGTGGTTAGGGACTCTGGTTTGTGAAAAAGGATGTTGGAAGCCGAGAATCGTACTTTAAGAGTTGTGAAATGTGTGTATATGCGTGAATGTATCACTATGCTGGCGAAATTTTTTTGGACACTATGATATTTAAAGGATTATGTTTCTACAGATGTGTAACGCAAATTCTTGACCTGTTAATTTTTTTTATATGAGACTGCCACTGTAGCGGAAACTGCTGTCGTAAATATTTCAGTAATAAAGTTAAGTGACCACCTGCACGTAATGCGTCGTGGGCACCCAGCTGGGCGACAGTCACCTGGAAACAAGCCATTAGTGTGTGCCTTTAGAGGCACAGATGAAGAAAAAAAAAGGAGGCCATTATCCTCGCTATTGACATTCCTTTGTAGAAAGCGCCGCAAATACGACACGCTCATTACTTGGAAACATTCTGACATCTGCACACCTGATTATGACAAGTGTCTTTCTACGAGAGTTGAGAGAACTTCTACTGACTTATGAAATGCCACATAGCTATTGAATGATGTTTTTACTCTTTACTTTGCACAATTGCTTATTTCATTTGATATCTGTTTTCCAGCTGTGTTACAGCATTGGTTTTATAAAATAAAATAAAATGCATTTGCTAATGTGAAAACTTTCTGTCAACAGATCTGTTAAATAATAATTTTATGATCCACATTCTTCAAAAAAAGAAGCACTTGGAAAGGATAGAACAATAAGAAGGGACTAGTAACAGTAACTGCATACATAATTTTCTTTTCAAGTACTTGGTAATTTATTTCATAGAATAAGTTTTTGTGGTGCACCACTTTAATTATATAGACATTAAGATGTGAATAGACATTTCCCTTATCTGGATTGTTGTTTTTACTGTAATATTTTTTCTGCTTGAGCTATGTCATGTTTAGATATAAGTTACTGCATTTGCTGCTGCTGTTTGCCAGGCATAGTGCTACTGAATTTGACTTTGTATTACTCTGTTAAGCCAGTTTTACTATGGATTTATTTTTCTTGTCTGCTGCACATTGCCTTATATTAGTTGTAATATTGCTGCTTGCTTTGATAACTTCCATTTTTTTTATTGCTTTATATTAGTCTTAATATTGCTGCTTGCTTTGACAACTTCCATTTTTTTTCATTGCTGTTTGTGTTAATTGTTTTGTGCTGCTGCATTGCGTCGTCACTTACTTTAGCATCTGAGCTCAGTAGGTTTAAGTTAGCTTAAGAGGGGGTAGACTATATAGGAAACTAAGTATGACGAATTGGAAGAAAAGCATTGAGAAGTTATAAGAAAATGGTTTAGCCAAAAAAAGTAGTGTACAGTGGAGAAAAACTATTTTTGAAAGAGGATGTGAACAGAATACAGAAAGCATGCTTGGATAGGAATTTGTTTTGGCTGGATCAAATGTTGAAATAAGAGGGACGATCTATGGAACGAAGTTTTGGTTTGGACTGCAGTACCAAATGTTACCCTGAAAACAAAGCCTGTCCTTTCCTTTTGTGATATCCCACTATGTGTTTGTGTACCCTTGTGTATTTGATTTCTTCCTGTCTCTGTGTACTGTTTCATAGAATTTTTTCTCTTCTAATACTAAGCTACATTCACTATGATGAGGAATACTGTTATCCTCAAATATAATTTGTATTAATAACATGTTACTTACTTCGTAAAGATGTTTACACATTATTTATTCTGTTTTGTTCTAATGTTCATGTGTGAAGTTGATGTTTCAAAAGTTATTCTCATGTTTTATGTATGTACTTATGTCATAATTTTTGTAACACTGATATATTTGTTATTTCGATTCTTTTGTAAAGCCCCTATTACTACAAATGTTATCTGTATTGTTATGTTCTTTAATGATGTACTTTGTACCTTTGTAATTGTATACTTATGTTATAAAATTTTAATTGACACCAGTTCATCAAATTAAGTAACTTGTAAGTTACATTTCACTGCACACGGTTCTGTTGGTCATAGTGTATGGACAATATGTGAGAAGTAGGGACTGATAGTGTTTGCACGTGTGTTAATAATTCAGCAAGGGACTGGATAACAGCATTGCTGGTTCTAAGGACATTTCAAACAAATTCTTTGTGAGTGGACAAGTGGTGGTTGATGGACTTAATATATTCTCTGCAAGACTCTTCGATGGTGATTGTGCACCTGCACAGTCGCAACAGATGGCTGCTGGCCATCTCTACAAGGACTACAGTGGGTCTACACCTTTGATGACTCACCAATACCATTATTTCTACAAGGACTGCAGTGGGTCTGCACCTCTGGTGGCCCAGCAATACCGTAATATCTACCAGGACTACAATGGGTCTACTCTGTGTTGACCTACCTACCAATATTCTTCAAAACTTCGACAGACTCTTCTGTGGGTTTGCTCTGTTGTGGCCCATTACCTGTCTGCATGTCAAGAGTCAGCACTGTCTTTCCGTTGGAAGGACAACACTACTTCTTCAAGACTGCATGGAAATCCACTACTTCTGTGTGCATTTTCTTTTACTACTCAGACTTTGAGTAAAACACTGCAATTTTTTTTTGATGAATGATCAGGACTGTCTTTATGGACTGTGAGAAAATTTTGGCTTTTGACCAACATTGTATCGATAAGTGTGTGCATTTCATTTCTTTGTTGTTGTAATTATGAAAACATTTTTCAAATCCGTATTGGCCACTGCCCAAAACAATTTGTAAATTTTTTGTGGGGAGCATGGGGGCTATGTAAGTAGGCTGTTTAGGTTTTTTTTATTGGTAACGCCGCCGCCAATGAGCGCTCTGTATGAAAATCACTGGCTGTGCCGTGTGCAATCTGTGGCTGGTTTGCATTGTTGTCTGCCATTGTAGTGTTGGGCAGCGGCAGATGGATGTGAACAGCGCGTAGCGTTGTGCAGTTGGAGGTGAGCCGCCAGCAGTGGTGGATGTGGGGAGAGAGATGACGGAGTTTTGAAATTTGTAAGAATGGATGTCATGAACTGATATATATATATATATATATATATATATATATATATATATATATATATATATATATATATATATATATATATATATATATATATAATGACTATTAAGGTAAATACATTGTTTGTTCTCTATTAAAATCTTTCATTTGCTAACTATACCTATCAGTAGTTAGTGCCTTCCATAGTTTGAATCTTTTATTTAGCTGGCAGTAGTGGTGCTCGCTGTATTGCAGTAGTTCGAGTAACCAAGATTTTTGTGAGGTAAGTGATAAGTGAAACATATAGGTTAATGTTAGTCAGGGCCATTCTTTTGTAGGGATTTTTGAAAGTCAGATTACGTTGCGCAAAAAAATATTGTGTGTCAGTTTAAGTAAGGTCTTGCACAATTTTTCTAAGGGGACGTTTCACCACACGTGTAAAATGACCCCACCATCAAAGACTGTTCGCCCTGACTGCTACATCTATAGAGTTCATTCCCAGTTTTTCTTTGATTTCCTCATTGAGGACACTCTCCTGCCATTGTTCCCATCTACTAGTACGTGCAATCATCCTAGCTACTTTCATATCCGTAACCTCAACCTTGTTGATAAGGCAACCTGAATCCACCCAGCTTTCGCTCCCATATAACAAAGTTGGTCGAAAGATTGAACGGTGCACAGATAACTTAGTCTTGGTACTGAATTCATTTTTGCAGAAGAGAATAGATCGTAGCTGAGCGCTCACTGCATTAGCTTTGGTACACTTCGCTTCCAGTTCTTTCACTATGCTGCCATTTTGTGAGAATATGCATCCTAAGTACTTCAAACCGTTTACCTGTTTTGACTTTATTCCTCCTATTTGGCACTCAATCCGTTTATATCTCTTTCCCACTGACATTACTTTCGTTTTGGAGATGCTAATCTTCATACCATAGTCCTTACATTTCTGATTTAGCTCTGAAATATTACATTACAAACTTTCAATCGAATCTGCCATCACAACTAAGTCATCCGCATATGCGAGACTGCTTATTTTGTGTTCACATATTTTAATCTCACCCAGACATTCTATTGTTTTCATCATATTATCCATAAATAATATGAACAATAGTGGAGACAGGTTGCAGCCTTATCTTACCCCTGAAACTACTCTGAACCAATTTACCGTCAAATGTTAACTGCTGCCTGACTCTCCAAGTAAACACCTTTAATTGCTTGCAAAAGTTTGCCTCCTATTCCATGATCTAGTAGAACAGACAATAACTTCCTCCTAGGAACCCGGTCATATGCCTTTTCTAGATCTACAAAGCATAGATACAATTCCCTGTACCACTCGTAACACTTCTCCATTATTTGCCGTAAGCTAAAGATCTGGTCCTGACCACCTCTAAGAGGTTGACAGTTATTTCAGAGACAAATAAATTGACTTTATTACTTTTCCTCTTATTTGTCCTAAATTTACTGCCAACGATGGATTCGAACGATATAAACTCAACGAGCGGCCTCAGGGCGACTCCAAAGCTTTAAGAGGCGGCTGTGAGGCTGTCTGGGAAGGCAGCGCATTATGGAGAGTGCTGGTGTCAACGCAGCGCTACGTTCCGGTCTCTGAAGAAGCGCCAAGTTTCCTCCTCCCGTCGTTCTCGTTGTCGGACAACAACATGATTTGTACGGCAGGAGTGATGACAACTGGGCAAGGAACACCCGAGCTCTGGATGTCTTATGATTGGAGGAAGTGTTTGGTACGTTGGTAAAAGGAAGAGTTCACTGCTCTAGAAATTCTATTTCTAACCCTCTGTCGCAGTTGTCTGCAGTGTGCGTTAATGTTCCAAATAAGATACTTCTCTCTCTTGCTGGCTCTCTCTCTCCCTTTCTGATGTTTATTCCGTCTCTTGGGTTCCGCTGTTATCAAAATTCGGCAAATTTATTTTAATTTTGTGACCGGATGCTTCTCCTGTCACTACAGTCATCAGCTGTCCAAACAGAGGGAAGTCATGTGTGCCACCTGTTTGTGATTCGTGTTCTGCATGTTGTCATTTTATTTTAAGTATTTGTATGTCATATTCCTTGATACTCAGATGACAACCAGGCCAACATAAGTCTAAAAGAGAGTGGAAACAGCCTAAAAACTAGAGCTCTCCAGTCTACCATATCGACGCTCGTTAATCCACCAAGCGGATTCGATACTCGTCTCACTCAGCTCACTGTCTCACAAGCTAGGACACTATACATTCTAAAGAGAATTAGTACTGTATACAACAGGCGTGCAATAAATAATACAACACTTTTTTCTGAAAGCAAGTTACTTTTAATCAGGATTCCATTACACCATATTATTCCCTACTCTTTTGGCTACAGAAATCCATTTTTCATACCATCAAACTACAGACCGATTTCACTTTTGCCAGCATTTTAAAAATTTTCAGAAAAAGTAATGTACAGGCAGCTTCTCAACCATCTGACTGCAAAAAACATATTATCAAGAACACAGTTTGGATTTCTGAAGGGTTCTGGTATCGAGAAAGCTATTTACACCTATGGTGAAAATATACTTAATTCATTAAATAACAAATTTCAAGCAGCGGGTATTTTCTGTGATTAGTCAAAGGCATTTGATTGTGTGAACCACAACATCCTTTTAAATAAATTAGAATTCTATGGCGTCACGGGCAGTGCTGCAAAATGGTTCAAGTCACACCTCGCTAACAGGAAACAAAGGGTGTCAGTGCAAGGGACTAGTGAATTAAGTCATCAGTCATAATCAGAATGGAAAGAAATTACATGTGGTGTCCCACAAGGATCCATCTTAGGGCCATTGCTTTTTCTTGTGTTCATTAATGATCTCTCATCTGTTACACAGCCAGAAGCAGAGTTCGTTTTGTTTCCAGATGACAGAAGTATTGCATTAAATAGTATGTCGAGTGTATTTTTAGATATTAATGGATGCTTTAAAGCCAACTCACTGACATTAAACTTCGAAAAGACTCACTATATGCAATTCAGAACATGTACGCCGTTGCCACCTATCATATGCATGAAGTATGAAGAAGAGCAGATAGAAGAGATTGACAGTCTTAAATTTCTGGGATTACAACTTGATAATAAATTCAGTTGGGAGGAGCACACCACAGAACTGCAGAAACGCCTTAACAAATCTGCACTTGCAGTTCGAGTGTTAGCAGACATAGGCGACATAAAAATGAAAAAAGCTTGCATACTTTGCCTACTTGCATTCCATAATGTCATATGGTATAATATTTTGGGGTAACTCATCAAGTCAAACAAAAGTTTTCAGAGTCCAAAAGCGTGTAATATGTATTATTTGTGGAGTAAATTCACGGACGTCCTGTAGAAACCTTTTCAAAGAAGTGGGTATACTAACTACTGCCTCTCAGTATATTTACCCCTCAATGAAATTTGTGCTAAATAATATATCTCTTTTTCAAACAAACAGCTCAGTTCATACATACAATACCAGGAACAAAAATGATCTGCACAAGGGCTTAAAAGTACTTAATTTAGTTCAAAAAAGGAATGCACTACTCAGGAACACTCATCTTCAATAATTTGCCAGAAAACATAAAACATTTAGTTACAAATAGAGATCAGTTTAAAAGGAACCTGAAAGACTTACTAGTGGCCAACTCCTTCTACTCCATTGACGAATTTTTTAATAGAAGCAAATGATGTATATATTCATACTATTAGTATTGTTATTTCAGCTTAAAAAAAGTGACATGTTCCACATCCACGAGGATCTCCTCAGCACCGATCTATGGAACGAAAAACTAATCTGATCTAATATAATCTAACGTAATCTTCGTTCGACGCCAGGGCCTTAGGCCACCTTCCTGGGAGGGCCTGCATGCCCACATAACACCACTCTATTGGTCGGCGTCCTGATACGAAACAAGGGCTGTAACGTTGTAAGAGGTGCAGAGGGGCGTGAGTATACTGATGCTTATCCCAGTTCACTCTTACCGACGCCACGTCGTCATAAAACCCCTGTTATACGATGCGCGTAAACCGTCCACCCTTGATGCACTAGCGCCACAAGCGTGCATATCTATGACTACATGGTGGTTCAAGTAGACCTATTACACCATCTACGTGTGATATACCTGGCGCAGCCGGCCGCGGTGGTCTCGCGGTTCTAGGCGCTCAGTCCGGAACAGCGCGACTGCTACGGTCGAAAGTTCGAATCCTGCCTCGGGCATGGATGTGTGTGATGTGCTTAGGTTAGTTAGGTTTAAGTGGTTCTAAGTTCTAGGGGACTGATGACCTTAGAAGTTAAGTCCCATAGTGCTCAGAGCCATTTGAACAATTTTTTACCTGGCGCACATGTGCAGTAGTCGCCAGTGACGTGCGAAATGCAAATAGAACTGTACGACCTCTTAAAGTGTTACGTTCTACCGCGCGAAACACAAGGGGGACAATGTGACATATTGGAACCTCTCTTGCACAGGGCCAAAACTGCACGAACTTGCTCACCTATCACTGCCAGTTCCTCTTTTCTGGCTTGCTGATATAAAGCAAGAGATGCAATCAAAGCCGGCCGAAGTGGCCGAGCGGTTCTAGGCGTTACAGTCTGGAACAGCGCGACCGCTAGGGTTTCACGTTCGAATCCTGTCTCGGGCATGGATGTGTGTGATGTCCTTAGGTTAGTTAGGTTTAAGTAGTTCTAAGTTCTAGGCGACTGATGAGCTCAGCAGTTAAGTCCCATAGTGCTCAGAGCCATTTGAACCATGCAATCAAATCAAACATGCGTTTTCGTAAGCTACGGATTTACGATACAGGTCGAAAATCACCGTGAAACGTCAATTGCATATTATTCAGAAAGAAACGGTTGCCGACTGGCAAAAAAAGAAAAGAAAAAGTGTTTTTACTGCGTTTATAAAAATCTACTTACTGAAAAAATGTGAATAATCTGCAACACGAAAATCTGAAATGAGCCAGTAACCACCTGACAATCAAATATCAAGCAGAAAGCACTGCGTTACCCCATTCTACGAATGTGCGAGTTATCGCTGCCTAGTGCGCATTCGCGGATGACGGTAGTTTCGCGCGGATAATGTTCTGCAATGCAATGTAGGCTTTCACGGCCGGTATTGTCTTCACTTAAGACTTTTGGGCTGATAGGCCGTGGTCGATGTATAAAACTCTCTCCTGACGTTTCGTCTCCGACTCCGGGTAACGTCTTCCGAGGTAAAGCCGCTTTATCTCGCAGGATATATCCCGCAGTCGGAGACGAAACGTCAGGGGAGAGTGTTATAATCGATCACGGCCTATCAGCCCGGAAGTTTTAGGTGAAGAATGTTCTGCTAATTTTCGTAGTTTCACCCGTTCTACCGCTAGATGGCTGTCGCGCTAAACCAGTACCGTTCGCATTGGATCATCGTGTAATATACTTGAAACGTCCCTTTAGAAAAATTAATGAATTACTGTGCTTAAACTGACACACAATATTTTTAGTGCAATGCAATCTGACTTTCAAAAATCCCTACAAAAGAATGGCCCTGACTAACATTAACCTATACGTTTCACAAATCACTTACCTCACAAAAATCTGGGTCACTCGAACTACTGCAATACAGCGAGCGTCACTACTGCCAGCTAATTAAAAGATTCAAACTACGGAAGGCACTAACTACTGATAGGGATAGTTAGCAAATGAAAGATTTTAATAGAGAATAAACAATGTATTTACCTCAATAGTGTTCTAAAGTCATAATGTATATAGCAGTTCATGACATCCAGTCATACAAATTTCAAAACTCTGCCATCTCTCTCCCCACAACCACCACTGCTGGAGGTTCAGCTACGCGCTGTTTACATCTATCTGCCGCTGCCCAACACTACAATGGCAGACAACAATGCAAACTACCCACAGACTGCGCACAGCACAGCCAGTGATTTTTCATACAGAGTGCTACGTGCGTTACCAATAAGAAAACCTAAACAGCCTACTTACATCCTAAGGGGACATTGTATGTCCTATGCCACCAATGTTAAATTATTATCTAATTTTGTGACCCATTATCTTGGAAACGTTTTAAGACACGAACTTAGAATTTTGCATAAGTATTCAGTGCACCTTTCTAGATACACTGAACTAGAATTATTACTAAAATTGCTATCTTTTTTCGAACACTCAGTTTTTTGACAGAATTTTGTAAAGAAATGAACATAAAAAGAAAACAATTCAGGATAGCTTAATTATTCTAGTTCCATGCGTGTTGAATCTCACACTTGGCATGCTGTGAAAATTTTATATCTATACCATCAGTACTTCTTTTTAGAAAATGTAGTAAGTAAATTAACATAAATAAACATAAAAACAAAAAAAAAGCTCACGATATTTTAATTATTCTAGTTACATATGTCTTGAATCTCACACTTGGTGTACTGTGAAAATTTCATGTCTCTACCATATCTCTATTTTTTTAGAAACTGGGCCATTTATTGCAAAAAATGTAGTTCAGAGATATTGGGGTTTAAAATTTTTTTTTATTTCAAATTCCTATACAAACTTACTTTTCTTCGTTTTTTATGTACCAGAATCGCCCTGGCCCATACTCTGTGTGTTATTCAGTGTCACAACAGCCCAGTGCTTTCCTCCTCCTTGTCTTTCTTGCTTCTTTTGTCATTTTTCTGAGCAGCTATCTCTGCTTCACGTACACGAAGCTCATCCAGTTCCAGCAGTCCTTTAACTGTGTTCTGTCCAGATCTTACCCCTAAATACTCCATAACCTTAAGTCTTTCATAGTTCCCACCATCAAAAGTTATTACAGCATCAGATACTGCCAACTTTAGGGTCCTAAGGCCAGCAAATACATTTATAGGCACACGGCACACCTCGCTTCCAGTTATTTCACTATGTTGCCATCCTGTGAGAATATGCATCCTAAGTACCTGAAACCGTCCACCTGTTCTAACTTTGTTCCTCCTATTTGGCATTCACTCCGTTTATACGAGGGCTATCCACAAAGTACATTACGTTTTGGAATTAAAAATAAATAAAGTATTGGAATTTTTTTTATTATATACAGATGAAAGCCACACTTAAATACTACTTTTCTACATAGTTGCCATTTAAATTAAGGCACTTATCGCAGCGATGGGCGAGCTTGGAAATTCCTTCGTCGTAAAATTCGGCCGCCAATTCCAAAACGTAATGTACTTTGTGGATAGCCCTCGTATTTCTTTCCCACTGACATTACTTTCGTTTTCGAGATGCTAATCTTCATACCATAGTCCTTACATTTCTGATTTAGCTCTAAAATATTACTTTGCAAACTTTCAATCGAATCTGCCATCACAACTAAGTCAGCCGCATATGCAAGACTGCTTGCTTTGTGTTCACATATCTTAATGTCACCCAGCCAGTCTATTGCTTTCAACATATTATCCATAAATAATATGAACAAGAGTAGATAGGTTGCAGCCTTGTCTTACCCCTGAAACTACTCTGAACCATGAACTCAATTTACCGTCAACTCTAACTGCTGCCTGACTATCCATGTAAAGACCTTTAATTGCTTGCAGAAGTTTGCCTCCTATTCCATAATCTCGTAGAACAGACAACTTGCCTTTTCTAGATCTATAAAGCATAGATACAATTCCCTGTTCCACTCATAACACTTCTCCATTATTTGCCGTAAGCTAAAGATCTGGTCCTGACAACCTCTAAGAGGCCTAAACCCACACTGATTTTCATCCAATTGGTCGTCAACTAATACTCGCACTTTCCTTTCAACAATACCTTAGATTTTACCCACAACGCTGATTAAAGAGATACCTCTGTAGTTGTTACAATCTTTTCTGTTTCCATGTTAAAAGATTGGTGTGATTACTGCTTTTGTCCAGTCTGGTGGAACCTGTCCCGACTCCCAGGCCATTTTAATTATCCTGTGTAGCCATTTAAGACCTGACATTCCACTGTATTTGATGAGTTCCGACTTAATTTCATCCACCCTAGCTACTTTATTGCACTGCAATCTATTGACCATTTTCTCCACTTCCTCAAATGTGATCCTATTTCCATCATCATTCCTATCCCATTCTACCTCGAAATCTGAAACATTGGTGATCGTATTTTCATCTGCATTGAGCAACTCTTCAAAATATTCCCTCCATCTGCCCAAGGCATCCACAGGATTCACCAGCAGTTTTCCTGACCTTTCCAAAATACTTGTCATTTCCTTCTTACCTCCCTTTCGAAGGCTGCTAATTACACTCCAGAATGGTTTTCCAGCAGCTTGACCCATAGTCTCCAACCTGTTTCCAAAGTCTTCTCAAGATTTCTTCTTGGATGCTGCAATTATCTGTTTGGCTTTGTTGCTTTCTTCAACATAACTTTCTCTGTCTACCTGAGTCCTAGTATGTAGACATTTTTGATAAGCCTTCTTTTTCCTTTTACATGCTGCCTTGACTGTGTCATTCCACCAAGCTGTTTGCTTCATCCTACTTTTACACACTACTATTCCAAGAAATTCTTTAGCCACTTCTAGTACTGTGTCTCTGTACCTTGTCCACTCCTTTTCCAATGACTGTAATTGACTACATTCAACTAACTGGTACCTTTCTGAGATCGCTGTTATGTACTTGTGCCTGATTTCATTATCCTGAAGTTTCTCCACTCTTAACCACTTACATATGGACCTGACCTCCTGCACTTTCGGCCTCACAATCCCAATTTCACTGCAGATTAAATAATGATCAGTGTCATCAAAGAATCCCCTGAATACACGTGTGTCCCTCACAGCCATCCTGAATTCCTGATCTGTTATTATATAGTCCATGACAGATCTGGTTCCCCTGCCTTCCCAAATATACCGGTGAATGATCTTATGTTTAAAAAAGGAGTTTGTGATTACTAGACCCATACTGGAACAGAATTTCAAGAGTTGTTTCCCGTTCCTGTTGGCCCCTATATCCTCTCCAAATTCACCCATAACCTTTACATACCCTTCTGTTCGATTTCCAATCCTGGCATTAAAATCACCCATGAGCAGAATACTGTCCTTGTCCTTTACTCTGACAACTACATCACTGAGTGCCTCATAAAAATTATCCATCTTCTCTTGATCTGTCCTTCACAATGTGAATATACTGACACAATCCTAATTTTCTTGCTAGACACTGTCAAATCTATCCACATCAGTTGTTCGTTTACTTACCTTACTGCAACTACGCTGGGTTCCATTTCTTTCCTGATGTAAAGCCCTACACCCCATTGTGCTATTCCTGCTTTCACTCCTGACAGGTAGACCTTGTATTCTCCCACTTCCTCTTCTTTCTCACCCCTTACCCGAATGTCACTAACAGCTAAAACGTCCAGCCCCGTCTTACTTGCAGCCTCTGCCAGCTCTACTTTCTTCCCAGAGTAGCCCCCATTGATATTAATAGCTCCCCATCTCATTACCATTTGTTTGCCAAGTCGTATCTTAGGAGTCCCTAGTTTTTCAGTTAGAGGTGGGACTCCGTCACCTCCCAAGGTCCGACGCATTTTGCTCTGATTGTTGCCAGCATCATATATAAAGTACCAGGGAAGCAGGTTGCTAGCCTTGAATTTTACCCCTAACGGTTGAGGGACTAACGGGTGGATTTGGTAGTCTTTGCCGTATGAGCACAAAGGTGACCATGACTCAGAATATGCCTGAGATGCCCAGCCTTATTCCAAAGTAAATGGTATCCCGACTGTCGGGACCACTTACTTGGCCACTCATACGTTGCCCTTGGTTCATGAACTAGGACATGACTACAGGAACCCACACCATGAACCAAAATTATTAGTGAAATTACGTTGTTGTTGTTGTTGTCTTCAGCCCTGAGACTGGTTTGAAGCAGCTCTCCATGCTACTCTATCTTGTGCAAGCTTCTTCATCTCCCAGTACTTAGTGCAACCTACATCCTTCTGTATCTGCTTAATGTAATCATCTCTTGGTCTGCCTCTACGATTTTTACCCTCCACGCTGCCCTCCAATGCTAAATTTGTGATCCCTTGATGCCTCAGAACATGTCCTACCAACCGGTCCCTTCGTCTTGAAAAATTGTGTTACAAACTCCTCTTCACCCCAATTCTATTCAATACCTCATCATTAGTTATGTGATATACCCATCTAATCATAAGCATTCTTCTGTAGCACCACATTTCGAAAGCTTCTATTCTCTTCTTGTCCAAACTACACTCCTGGAGATTGAAATAAGAACACCGTGAATTCATTGTCCCAGGAAGGGGAAACTTTATTAACACATTCCTGGGGTCAGATACATCACATGATCACACTGACAGAACCACAGGCACATAGACACAGGCAACAGAGCATGCACAATGTCGGCACTAGTACAGTCTATATCCACCTTTCGCAGCAATGCAGGCTGCTATTCTCCCATGGAGACGATCGTAGAGATGCTGGATGTAGTCCTGTGGAACGGCTTGCCATGCCATTTCCACCTGGCGCCTCAGTTGGACCAGCGTTCGTGATGGACGTGCAGACCGCGTGAGACGACGTTTCATCCAGTCCCAAACATGCTCAATGGGGGACAGATCCGGAGATCTTGCTGGCCAGGGTAGTTGACTTACACCTTCTAGAGCACGTTGGGTGGCACGGGATACATGCGGACGTGCATTGTCCTGTTGGAACAGCAAGTTCCCTTGCCGGTCTAGGAATGATAGAACGATGGGTTCGATGACGGTTTGGATGTACCGTGCACTATTCAGTGTCCCCTCGACGATCACTAGAGACGTACGGCCAGCGTAGGAGATCGCTCCCCACACCATGATGCCGGATGTTGGCCCTGTGTGCCTCGGTCGTAACAGTCTTGATTGTGGCGCTCACCTGCACGGCGCCAATCACGCATACGACCATCATTGGCACCAAGGCAGAAGCGACTCTCATCGCTGAAGACGACACGTCTCCATTCGTCCCTCCATTCACGCCTGTCGCGACGCCACTGGAGGCAGACTGCACGATGTTGAGGCGTGAGCGGAAGACGGCCTAACGGTGTGCGGGACCGTAGCCCAGCTTCATGGAGACGGTTGCGAATGGTCCTCGCCGATACCCCAGGAGCAACAGTGTCCCTAATTTGCTGGGAAGTGGCAGTACGGTCCCCTAAGGCACTGCGTAGGATCCTACGGTCTTGGCGTGCATCCGTGCGTCGCTGCGGTCCGGTCCCAGGTCGACGGGCGCGTGCACCTTCCGCCGACCACTGGCGACAACATCGATGTACTGTGGAGACCTCACGCCCCACGTGTTGAGCAATTCGGCGGTACTTCCACCCGGCTTCCCGCATGCCCACTATACGCCCTCGCTCAAAGTCCGTCAACTGCACATACGGTTCACGTCCACGCTGTCGCGGTATGCTACCAGGGTTAAAGACTGCGATGGAGTTCCGTATGCCGCGGCAAACTGGCTGACACTGACGGCGGCGGTGCACAAATGCTGCGCAGCTAGCGCCATTCGACGGCCAACACCGCGGTTCCTGGTGTGTCCGCTGTGTCGTGCGTGTGATCATTGCTTGTACAGCCCTCTCGCAGTGTCCGGAGCAAGTATGGTGGGTCTGACACACCGGTGTCAATGTGTTCTTTTTTCCATTTCCAGGAGTGTATATCGCTGAGGCACGCAAGCCTCCCCACCAACGGCAAGGTCCATGGTTCATGGGGGTAGGGAAACTACGTACAAAACAATAAAATTTCAAAAAGTGAGTCTTTCTTTCGTCAGAGAAGTTATGCATATTATTATAATTTCTATTATTATTCATTAATATTATTACAATGAGAGATATAAGAAATACTGCCACTGTAGAAATTTAGTCACTCAGTAGCTGCAGTTGTATAAATTTGTTCACAATCTTAACTGTTAATACAACAGAGGCCGTTCCATACATTTAGGTTGATCTCAGGCAAAAAGTTTGTGAAACACCCAAAATGTATACTGGCGAGCAACCACTGCTAATAGTGAAATTAAGGATTACATTAAATTTTCCAAACGTCGTTAGTGCGTGCTTAAGCACATTAATGTTAACATTTTAAAGTCTCCGAATGATCAAATGAATATGTCAGGCAAAATATCCGATTTTAAGAAAAAAATAAGTGGATCTAAATAATGAAACTATAAAGCTATACTCTGGTTCAAATATTCAAAAGAACGTCGCAATCAAAAGTACAAGTCTCAACTTAGTCATAACAATATTTCGGCCATAACCGGCGTTTTGGCGAAAAATTTAAGGTCTTAAATACTAGACTCAGAAAGATAAATTTGTACGTAGTCTCAAAATTCGAATGGTTCAAATGACTCTGAGCACTATGGGACTTAACATCTGAGGTTATCAATCCCTAAAACTTAGAACTACTTAACCTAATGACATCACACACATCCATGACCGGGGGAGGATTCGAGCCTGCGACAGTAGCAATCGCGCGGTTCAAGACTGAAGCGCCTAGAACCGTTCGGCCACAGCGGCCGGCTATGTAGCCTCAGTTTCATATAAAGAACATTAACTATATGACACCAATAACCTACCTCTATTAGTTTTCATGTTATTTACTAGAAACCAAATTTGGAACGTAAACGTCTTTATTCATAATAGATTAAATATCACTTGTATTTGTAATAGAAGTTCTAGTTACAGCATTACATTACATTCAGGCAATAATACGGCTGTTTCAAGATTGTATTGCGAATAATAATAATAATAAGAAGAATTGCAATTCAGAGGTCATGTATATTGTGGGTTCCATTCTAAAAGTTCTAGCTGGCAAAATTTAAATGCAGTCGAACTAAAACTTCTTTAGTAAGTAAAGCAAATTTAGCTCTGTTAATACAGAAATTAAGAAGATTGTAAACTGTTGAACGACAGAAAAACTGTCAAACCAAATGTGTGTGGAATCTTATGGGACTTAACTGGTAAGGTCATCAGTCCCTAAGCTTACGCACTACTTAACCTAAGTGATCCTAAGGACAAACACACACACCCATGCCCGAGGAAGGACTCGAACCTCCGCCGGGACCAGCCGACAGAAATATTAATTAATACATGTCGACAAAGAGGCCATTTAGATACTGCTACTTGTGCCTAGGGCGGTTGGTAGCAGATGGTCCGTTTGGCGGTGCGCTGCAATCTTATATAAATACGGCCAGAGAGGCAGTGAGAAGAGACATTTCACACCGAGTTATCAGACTGTTTTCGTCAGTCAAACGCCTGCGTGTGGTGTGCCTTAGATGACGCCAGAGCTGGGGAGACTGGAACGCTTATTCAGTAAAAGTAGGAAGTGTACTTGCGAGGACTGTACACCATCTTGAATCACTTAGATTTCACGAAAGTGGTTGTTTTTGAGCCACCCCCAACATTGACGGGCATGGCGAGCGGAGGGACATTTTTTCCACTTTTAAGGCGAGCAATTATTTTTTGTTGATTAGAAGTCAGGGGGATAGACCATTTGTCTTGGAACTTCCCGTAGAGGTCGCCTCAGTACTATTAATACACTAGTGGCCATTGAAATTGCTACAGCACGAAGATGATGTGCTACAGGCGCGAAATTTAACCGACAGGAAGAAGATGCTGTGATATGCAAATGATTAGCTTTTCAGAGCATACACACAAGGTTGGTGCCGGTGGTGACACCTAAAACGTGCTGACATGAGGAAAGTTTCCAACCGATTTCTCCTAAACAAGCAGCAGTTGACCGGCGTTGCCTGGTGAAACGTTGTTGTGATGCCTCGTCAAGGAGGAGAAATGCGTTCCATAACGTTTCCGACTTTGATAGAGGTCGGATTGTAGCCTATCGCGATTGCGGTTTATCGTATCGCGACATTGCTGCTCGCGTTGGTCGAGATCCAATGATTGTTAGCAGAATATGGAATCGGTGGGTTCAGGAGGGTAATACGGAACGCCGTACTGAATCCCGACGGCCTCGTATCACTAGCCACTCTCGATCCCTGAGTCAACAGATGAGGACGTTGGAAGACAACAACCACCTGCACGAACAGTTCGACGACGTTTGCAGCGGCAGGGACTATCAGCTCGGAGACCATGGCTGCGGTTAGCCTGCGATGGTGTACTCAACGACTAAACTGGGTGCACGACTGGCAAAACGTCATGCTGTAGTATCATGATGGTCGCATCCGTGTTTTCCGACATCGCGGTGAACGCACATTGGAAGCGTGTATTCGTCGTCGCCATACTAGGTATCACCCGGCGTGATGGTATGGGGTGCCATTGGTTACACGTCTCGGTCACCTCTTGTTCGCATTGACGGTACTTTGAACAGTGGACGTTATACTTCAGATGCATTACACCCGTGGCTCTACCCTTCATTCGATCCCTTCGAAACCCTACATTTCAGCAGGATAATGCACGAGCGCATGTTGCAGGTCCTGTACGGGCCTTTCTGGACACAGAAAATGTTCGACTGCTGCTGCTGCCCTGGCCAGCACATTCTCCAGATCTCTCACTAATTGAAAACTTCTGGTCAATGGTAGCCGAGCAACGGGCTCGTCACAATAAGCCAGTCACTGTGGTATCATGTTGAAGCTGCATGGGCAGCTGTACCTGTACAAGCCATCCAAGCTCTGTTTGACACAATGTCCACGCGTATCAAGGCCGTTATTACGGCTAGAGGTGGTTGTTCTGGGTACTGATTTCGCAGGATCTATCCACCCAAATGGCGTGAAAATGTAATCAGATGTCAGTTCCAGAATAATATATTTGTCCAACGAATACCCGTTTAACATCTGCATTTCTTCTTGGTGTAGCAATTTTAATGGACAGTAGTGTAAATGTTGAAATGTGTTGAATTCCTAAGGGATCAAACCACTTATTTCATCAGTCCCTAGACTTACACACTACTTAAACTAACTTAAACTAACCTGTGCTAAGAACAACACATACACCCATGCCCAAGGGAGGACTCGAACCTCCGGCGGGAGGGGCCACGCAGTCCGTGACATGGCTGCTCAAACCGCGCGGTCCAATGGGTATATTAGATAGAATACTAAGGCTTATATTTTGTGCGTGTGAAGTTTAACTGAATACACCTATCATTTAAAACTCAAAACTTTTATTTATAGTGAAAGGTCCTGGTCCTACTGAGGAAACAGCAAGTGGGAACATTTTCTTTCAGGGAGCACAAAGAGAAATGTGAACTTGCAGACGGGGAATTATGGTCAGTACGTTCATCATCCCTTTCTGACTGACTGCAAAAATCGTTTCTTGTAAACGAAGAAGATCGGTGTAAAGCATGAACAGACACAGTTTAAGTCTCTTTTCATCACGACATAACGAAAGTAACGACCATGTGGATTATTTACGCGCTGCTCCACATTCGGAGCCATCTTGTTTGCTGCATCGATAACCTCTCCATAATCCAAGTATTGCTGCCTGCGAAGTGCGTCCTCCATTGGGCCAAACAGGTGAAAATCGTAAGATGCAATATCTGGTATGTAGTATTTTGTGTGTCCTTCATTGCTATTTATGGTCTTCTGTTAGGCGGCGAGGAAGCCAGCCGGCCTTTAAATACCCCAACTGGTGGACAAGTAAGCGTGTCAACAGTACCAACAAAGACATCCAGTTGTGGGGCGAGGTGTTTGATTCTGATCCGACGATCAACTCGAACTAGAGCGTCCACACGTACGATAACTGCAGGAGACACTGCTGTGTGCGTTCGGCCGGCACGAGGGAAGTCGGACAGGTTTGCGTGGCCTTGTTGCCAGCATGACAGACGCATCGCTCGACGACTCACCGTGCTTTTGTTCACTTCGAGGCCTCCGGAGAGATTATGCAAGGGCCATGAATATCTACGATGCTCTGGTTTTCCGCCAAAAGGAACTAAGTGACACCTCTCAACCCTGAACACACCTCCGTTACAAACGCCATTTTGAAGCGTACGTACAGCGCCGCCACCTATCGGAACTTGATCAGACTACAGGCGCTCAGGAGGGGAAATATTCCACTGTTTACCACAACAAATTAGGTGTTTTTCCGATC
The DNA here is from genome assembly GCF_023897955.1 of Schistocerca gregaria. Lineage (NCBI taxonomy): Eukaryota > Metazoa > Arthropoda > Insecta > Orthoptera > Acrididae > Schistocerca > Schistocerca gregaria. The sequence continues at coordinate 956,067,650 of NC_064921.1, forward strand.
GAAATTTACGAGAAAACAAAGTGTTGCATTAGTTATTGAACGCCTCTTCTATTATCTTCAATCCTCAATATGAACCGTATCTTTTATTATTGTCTCGTTATTCCCGTAACATTGTTCAGTGCATGTGCATTTACAAGGTGTACAGCTTTGCTTCCGCCGTTTTCCCCCAACATTTGAGGCTTTAATGAAACAAATTTGTTACACATGTATCATTCAAAGTATTTTCCATCGCTGGCCACTACTTTCTCCCATCTTCCGGACAGTGTACGAATCTCGCGTCGAAAAAATTGTTCATCTTTTGAAGTGATCGACGAATCGATCCAATTCGTGACTTCTTCGAGACATCGGAAGTGTTGGTGAGCCAGGCCATGCGCCATTGATCTAAACAAATGATAGTCAGAGGGAGCAATGTCTGGAGACTACGGCGGGTGGGATAGGACTTCCCGTTTCAACGTTTCCAAGTACGTTTTGACCTCTTTTGCAACGTGGGGTCGAGCGTTGTCATGCTGCATAATCATTTTATCGTGCCTCTCGCTGTATTGCGGCAGTTTGTCTTTTAATGCTTTGCTCAAACGCGTTAATTGCGTTCGAGAACGAGCTCCTGTGATTGCTTCACTTGGTTTTAACACCTCATAGTACACGACGCCGAGCTGGTCCCACCATATGCAGAGCATGATCTTGGAGCCGTGAATATTCGGTTTGGCCGTCGACGTCGAAGCATGGCCCGGATATCCCCATGATTTGTTGTGATTAGTGTTATCGCAATAAACCCATTTTTCGTCCCCGGTCGCATTGCGATGCAGAAATCCCTTCCGTTTTTGCCTCTGAATCAACTATTCCCAAACACACAAACGGCGTTAAACGTCTCTTGGTTTTAGCTCACAGTGGACCCAAGTTCCTTCTTTCTGAATCATGCCTTGAGACGTTTTGAAATGACTTGCTGTATTACTCCCACTAATCGCGCCAATTCTTCTTGAGTTTAACATGTGTCCAATTCTGCACCTTCGAAAACACTCTCTCTTCCACTACTATGCCGATCTACGACTTTAAAATCACCGTTTTTGATGCGTTGGAACCACTCACGACACGTTATTACCATACGTACTTGAGGGCATTCGATTAGACTCAGCCGCTGTTTTCTACATATTGAAACAAAACAGTAACAGCTCCCGCAAATGACAAGAATTACGCTCGTAAACTGACATTTTCAATCAAGAGCAACTTTATGATGCAGACAGAAATCGACTAATGTTTGAATGCGGTTATGTTTACCGAGATCCAAGCTAACTGCCTGACGTCTGCGATCTGTTTCTCTTTCGACCGCTACTTACCGTTGTCGTCACCTATCGGCAAACGGCGGAAGCAGAGTCGTACACTTTGTACTTTCGAATGGCACTCGCAAGTACACGCGCTGTAACCGTTGTCTAGTCAGTGGCGTAGAGTCTTCGAAATGGAACCTGGCCACCAGCCAACCGCCGCAGAGATTACGTCGAAGTCGTCCACTTAAGGTGCCCTCAGAATTCTAAGAGTACGTTTATGCTGCTGGCACATCACTTTTCGCTACTCGATGGGGTCCTTGTTACATTTACACTGCGGCCTTGCACATCGTTGACAGCGCAGGCATCTTGCTTTCGATGGAACCTTTACCCTGCGACTGTTCAAGTCGTTACTCGAGTGGTTTACTTGCAGTGTGTGAAACAAACACGATATTTTGTGCATCTACGACGTTTCTGATATTAGTTTGTTCTCACCAAGAATGTGGTTATAGACAGATAGCAGAGAAAGTATCGATGCACCCTTCGACTGCAGACTGTCCACATTGCAGATAATTTCGCCAATTATAACAACAGCTCAAAAATTAACCACAGCACTTTTGCAAGTGTCGCGGCAAATTATTCCAGTTTATTTCAAGTTTAGTGAGACAGAAGCTTTGAAACATTTGAAGGATCGGCCTGCAATATTATTAACTTATTTTCTGTAAAAGGGTGATTGGTAGGATTACTCACTCTGACGTAACATTTCAACAGTTTTTATCCACGTCAACTTCATCTGCTATTGCATCTGCCACTTGTAGATTTTTGTCTTGACATTTTATTGAAAACTAGAAAACAAATTATCCGAAATAGACCAACTACCTTCCAAACGCAAAGGAATTAAAGACAGTAGCAACCAATGAGCATTGATTTGTGTCAAGTTGAAAATTTTTGCCGGACTGGGATCCGAACCCAGGTGCTGTACTTAGTGGGCACATGCACTGACCACTAACCATTCAGACACAGGTGTTACCACCACTGTTACCGTAACAAGCCTTCCGTCAGACCCAAATTCTCACTTACACCACATACAACTGATGTAATGGCAACGCTCATTAGTCCCATTACTGGCGCCATCTCGCTGAGTCCCGTATGAGTTCGAGCGTGGTGTACATCTGTACTGAAAGGGTCATTGGCCGTCATTGCTTTGATTATATGGCGTCTGTTCTTCCGGACATTTCCAAAAGTACAGACTCCACATATACAGGGTGGTCCATTGATAGTGTCCGGACGAAATATCTCACGAAATTACGATCAAACGAAAAAATAATAACAAATCTCTTCGAGCATGACCGGGGACAACAGATGGCGTTACGAATGGTCCACTAGATGGCGCTGCCATAGGTCAAATTGATAGAAACTGGAGTTTTTTAAACAGGTACCCCCATTTTTATTACATATTCGTGTAGTACTCGTACATAAATAAATATGAATGTTTGATTTGGAACATTTGTTTCACTTTGTAATGGATGGCGCTGTAATATTCCAACATTTCTAATATGCCTCAACCATTTAGATGAACATTGGTAACAATGTGGTCTTTTAAATTAAAACGTTTGGACTTAATATCTGTTGCTCCAGTGTTATACATTTACTTCTGTGCCGGCCGGAGTGGCTGAGCGGCTCTAGGCGCTACAGTCAGGAACCGCGCGACCGCTGCGGTCGCAGTTTAGAATCCTGCCTCGGGCATGGATGTGTGTGATGTCCTTAGGTTAGTTAAGTTTAAGTAGTTCTAAGTTCTGGGGGACTGATGCCCTCAGAAGTTAAGTCCCATAGTGGTCAGAGCCATTTGAACCATTTACTTATCATAAATTAGGTGAACACATACTGTTATTGCGTTAGCAACCGTAGTAACCTCATTAATGCAGTAAATGCTGAAAATGATGTCCTTAAACTTCAATGCATTTGCCAATTAGCGTAACGAAACTCCTCTCAACAGCGAGTAGATCACCTTCAGTATTTGTCGCACATGCATTGACAATGAGCTGACGCACGTTTTCAGGCATTGTCGGTGAATCACGATAGCTAATATCTTTCAATTTTCCCCACAGACAGAAATCTGGGGATGTAAGGTCCAGTTAACGTGCAGGCCATAGTATGGTGCTTCAATGACCAATCCACATGTCTTTAAATATTCTGTTTAATACCGCTTCAACTGCACGCGTGCTACGTGCCGGACATCCATCATGTTGAACATACATTGCCATTCTGTCATGAAGTGAAATATATCGCTGTAGATTCGGTAAAACATTAATTAAGAAATCGGCATACATCGCACCGTTTATATTACGATCGATAAAATAAGGGCCAATTAGATATCCTCCCATAATTCCACACCATACATCAACCCGCCAGGGTCTCTTTCCTTTGCCCGATAGTGCATATTATGCCTGTTTACGTTACCGCTGTTGGTGAATGTCACTTCGTCACTAATTAGAATTCTTGAAAAAAAACCTATTATCGTCTCGTAATTTAGTTTTTGGAAAAAATTACACGTCGTTCAAAACCATCGCCACGCAATTCCTGGTGCAAAGAAATATGTACGGTGCTGTAGAACTGTCAAAACCGATATTTTTGAAATTCGCGATTCCCGCTCAATTTGTCTGCTACTGATGTGTGGATTAGCCACAACTGCAACTAAAACACTTATTTGGGTATCTTCATTTGTTGCAGTTCTTGGTTGCGTCTTCTTCTTTGGCCGAACACTTCCGATTTCTTTAAATACATTAACTATCCGACGAAAGGTCAGGACACTTGGATGCTGTCTGTCTGAATAACGATCAACATAATAAATAGCACAAGCTTGTTGGGGACTTTGATGATGATGATATTTGGTTTGTAGGGCGCTCAACTGCGCGGCCATCAGCGCCCGGTGCATTTTAATCACAATAGACATAAATAAACACCGTATCTACCTTTTCTGCGATTGTTAAACAATCCATTTTAACAAGATTATGTCTTGCGCGTAATTATTATGACTGGACGAGCGATTCTTTTTTTCCTTTATTGTTATTTCATTCCCCATCAGGGGCGGTTCAAATGGCTCTGAGCACTGTGGGACTTAACATCTGAGGTCATCAGTCCCCTAGACTTAGAACTACCTAAACCTAGCTAACCTAAGGACATCACACACATCCATGCCCAAGGCAGGATTCGAATCTGAGACCGAAGAGGCAGTACGGTTGCGGACTGAAGCGCCTAGAACTGCTCGGCCACAACGGCCGGCCCATCAGGAGCTGGCTGGCAGTAACATAAGCGCTACTCTTCAGCCGAGAAACAAACATAGACAGGAAGACATTTAAAAAAATACACAGAGAAAACATGGCGGAATACAGAAAACGGAAAAGGCGGAAAAGAAGAAAAGAAAGCATTCAAAGTGGTGACTGTAAATCGGAGACAAAAATCTAAAAAAAGCAATTCCTACAAAAAACACACACTTGATTAAAAGGCACGTGGAAAAGCACGGCCGGAGCAGAAAAGACATAAAACGAAATAAAACAGCCACATGACGGATGGCGTAGCACGGAACAGTCATGGACGATAAAAGAGTCGACCACACAATTAAAACAACAGCTCTTGATGCACAGAACAGCACCAAACACAACACTGACGTAGCAAACTGATGACGATGAGCAAAACACAGGATCTGGCAGGGTCATGGAGATGAAGGAAATGGGAAGAAGGGAGGGAGAGGGGTAGAGGGGGGGGGGGGAAGACGGGTGGGGGCGCGTCGAAGAGGGCTGGGGAGGGGGTGCAGGGATGGACGAGCGTTTTTTTTTATAGAGTTTCGATTCCTCCCGTATGGGGGCGGGCTGGCAGCAGCTTAGTAAGGCGCTCTTCAGCCTACAGAATTTGTTTTAAAAACATGAAGATAATAAATAATAAAAGCAAGCGATAAAATCGGTGACTTAAATGGTAAAATGGAGGAAAATTGTGGAACTTAAAACACAAAACAAAGGGTTGATGATGCTAACAAAATACGAAGGAAGCGGACAGATAAAATAATAGACAGACAATTAAAAAAACACAGTGGCAATCTGGTTTCTGTTTGCAAGAGATATAAAATTCACACCCAGCAACAGCATGATTTCTGTTTGCAACACTTTGGAAAGACGAACAACACTGAACACTGCACTAAAAAGTTGGCACAAACATGACATACCACAGTCAAGGGCAGATGGGGGGAACCTGGACAGATGATGGGAAAGAAAAGGGGGGAAGGAGAAGAAAAACGAAGTGGGGAGAGAGGGAAAGGAGCCAATGGAGGGCGAAGACTCATAAGATGGGGGGAGGGGTCTGGGCAGATGTGACATGGAGGTGGGAAAGTTAGAGGAGGGGAATGCAAAAGGACTCAGTGGGGGGGGGGGGGAGGGAGGCAGAGAGAGGTTAGGTGCGAAGAAAGCAGGATACAGGATGGAAGGGGGGAAGAGGGAGCCTAGGGAAAGGACAGAGGAAAGGAGAGGTAGATGAGGATCAGAGTTGATAGCAGGGATAAATGGAGGGAGAGAGGGCATCATCCAGGAGAGGGAGTCGACAGAAGCCACCTTGGGAAAGGAGATGAAGGGTGTAAAGATGGACGGTTGGGGGGACACAACAGTGAAGGTATGGCAAAGTACAGGGGTTGGAGAGGAGAGGAGCAACCAGGGGATGAGGGGGATTAAGGCAGGTATTTTCGAGGAATAGGAGCAGATGGGGGAAAGGGATCAGGTTGTAGAGGATCTGTGTGGGGGACAGGAGGCATATCCAGAAGGCGAGGCAGAGTGCATGGTGCTTGAGGATCTGGAGGGACTTACAGAATTTGGCAGGGGGTGGATATCCAGGCAGGACTGGCATAACAGAGGATGGTACAGATTAAGTATTTGTAGATGTGGAGGATAGTAGAGGGGTTCTAACCCCATATCCAGCCAGAGAGGAGTTTCAGAAGTCAGAGGTGTTTGTGGACTTTGGATTGGATGGAGTGGAGATGAGGGATCCAGTTGAGATGATAGTCAATGCTGAGGCCAAGGTAGGGGAGGGTGGGGGAGAGGCAGACAGGACGGGTGCAGATGTTAAGAGAGAAATCCAGGAGCCAGAAGGAGTCAGTGATATGACCTACGATGATTGCCTGGTACTTGGAAGGATTGATTTTCAGGAGCCACTGGTTACACCATGTGGCAAAAAGGTCAAGGTGATTCTGGAGAAGGCGTTGGGACCATTGGAGGGTAGGAGCAAGGGCAAGGAATGCGGTGTCATCGGCATACTGCAGGAGGTTTACTGGAAGGGGGGGGGGGGGGTTGGGGCATATCTGCTATGTACAGGAGGTAGAGGAGAGAGAAGAGGACAGAATCCTGGGGCACACCTGAAGAGGGGTAGAAGGTGTGGGAATCGGCATTATGGATGGTGTGGCAGGAGAGGAAGGAGGCCATCAGACAGATGTAGTTGACAGGAAGGGCGTAGGTTTGGAGTTAAACAGGAGACAGGAGATGCTAGACACGGTCGTAGGCCTTTTCAAGGTCGAGGGAGACAAAAATGGTGGAGCGATGGGAGTTAAGCTGGAGGAAGAGGAGATGAGTGAAGTGTAGGAGTTGGTCATAGGCAGAGAAGCCACATTGGGTCTTGGGGAGGAGGTTGTTTCAGTGGAGGTGGTGATGAATGTGCCGGGTAAGGATGGATTCCAATAGCTTGCTGTACACCGAGGTGAGACATACAGGACGATAGTAAGAGGCATCAGATGGAGGCTTGTTGGGTTTGGTGAACATAGGGATACAGGAGGCTTTCCACAGGTCGGGGTGGAAGCCGGTGGCAAGGATGGCATTGTAGATGGTGGCAAGGACTGCAGGGAAGGAGAGAGGGCAGTGTTTGAGGTGGCAGTAGGTAACACAGTCGTGGCCAGGAGCAGTATTGTGTTTAGTGTGGAGTGTGAGGCTGATATCCCGTGTAGTAATGGAAGTGTTAAGTTCAGATGTTAACCTTACTAAGATTGTCAGGAAAGGGATGGTCATCAAGGACGAGAGGGTACTGCGGGGGGTTCCCAGTACGGCTGTGGAAAGCAGACCAATACTTGGAAGCTACGAGCAAGGGGAGGAACAGAGGTATTTGTATGGTTGATGGCATTAGGGAAGAGGGAATAATCAAATTAGGGATAATCTGGGATGGAAAAACATTGGATAGACGAGAGGCAAAGTGGTTAGCCTTACTAAGGTTGCCAGGAAAGGGATAGTCATCAAGGAGGAGAGGGTACTTACTTGGAAGAGTTTATTGGGAGCATGGTGTTGAGTTGTGTACATGTCTAGCAACATGCATGGCGTTTCGTCACAGTAAGCAGGTTCCAGACATATCATTGTAATTGCCGGTGGTGGGTAAGTGTGTCCCGGTCACAAGTGCAGAGAAAAGAGCGGTAGAGGCAGCGGGATTCTCGAAAGAGAAGGACGGGCTGTGGTGGCAGGGCCAGGTGGTGAAGGGGGTGTATGGGTGGCGATGGCGTCAGACAAGGTCTGGTGCAGGAAGGCAGCAATGCGGGAGATGTCACATGTCATCAGGAGATTGAAGATTAAGGTTGTAGCCTTCGACCTGGGTGTGAATGGAGTCCCGTTAGGCATCCCATTTGGCACGGGAGTAATCATGGACAAGTTTAGGAGGGATGTCAGGGCTAGGAGCTGGGGGGGGGGGGGGGGGTATGGCGACCATTAGAGATAGTGAGGAGAATGGGAGCGTGGTCACTGCCAATGAGGTCAAGGACATCTGTGGTGATGCGCCCAAGGAGGTTGGAGGAGGCAAGGATCACATCGGGAGATGTGGTGGATTTGGGTTGGGTGTGCTTGGGGAGGGAAACCAGGTCTTCTTGAAGGGTGATGATAAACTGATACCACCACTGAAGGTCGGCAGGAGCACAGCTGTGGAGATTGAGGTCAGCAGCAATCATGTAGGTGGAGAAAGTGTGGTCAATGTGGGCCAGTAATTGGTACGGGATAGGGGTGCGAGGGCGGACATAAATGATGGCATAGGTGATGGTAAGGGTGGGGAAGAAAAGGCTCAGGGTGAGATGCTCAGCAGGATTGTTAAGGAGAGGTTGGGGCCGAACAGGGAGGTGCTTGAGGTGACCTGTAGTAACTCCACCACACGCCACAGGGTATGGGTTATTGGTGTGGTGAAGAGTGTAAGGAACTGTGGAGATGAAGATATAGGGTTGAAGGAAGGTTTCATTTAGGATGAAGGCATCCACGCGTTGCTGATGGAGGGTGTGGAAGAAGAGGTGTTTGTGGGTGGTCAGGGAGCAGATATTGTTGTATAGGATACTGTAGTGTTGTTGGATCAGGAGAGTTAGACGAGGGTTGTGAGGGGGTGAAGGTGAAGTGGGCCTGGTTGTGGGAGTAGGTGGCATAGGTGGTAAGATGGAAGATGGAACAGGCAGCGAGGTTGATTTGGAAAGGGTGTGAGAGCGTTGGAAGGGGTGGATGTTTTGGAGCACAATGGTGATGAAATGGAAAATGTCCTCTGCAGTAGGGGGAGGGTGGAGCGAGTTGTTTGGGGTGGATCAGGTCATCAATAGAACGGACAGGGATGGTGAGCTCAGGGGTGACTCGAGAAGGTTTCACTTTACACTTCAAGGAGCAAGTAGGGTCTGGTTCACTACAGGTGTTACAGGAGGTGGGGAGGTGAGGTTGGGGCAGTTCTTTACAGAGTGGGAAGCTTTGCAGTGGAGACTGGTAGAGGGTTTCTTGGAGACAGAGGTAACATGGTCATTGTACGTGAGGCAGGGTTGGCAGTGGTAGGATTGGATTGGAGTACAAGACGGGTCCACTTTGTGACAGCGATTGTATATGAGGGATCCCTCGGTAAGGAGGCCATCAATGAAGGAGGAGAATTCGGTGAATATCCACATTAGATAAGTCAGCCTGGCATCATTAAGGATGAGACAGCTGATTGGATTTCGATGTTGAGCTGGGAGTTGAGTTCTGTCAACACCTCAGCCTCTGTGAGCAAGGGGCTAAGCTTTGTGATCACGGCGGTGAAGGTTGGCGGATGTCATGGCGGTCAGGCTGATGGGGAGAGGACAGGGTGTGGTAGGGTGGGAGGGTGATTCGTTTGCCAAATTGGATGGGTGGGATGCGGGAGAGGAGATCGGTATGGAAGGAAGCATTGGGGGATTTAATGAGGACCGAGTCCTTGTGAGGAATAAGAAGGGAGATGGGGCATTGGGGTAGTATTTACGGATGGCCTGGGTGATGGTGGAGGCATCAAGGAAATGAGGGTTACGATTGGAGAGGACAAAGGTGTGGGTGGCAGGTGTGGCAGGGGTGGGGGTCGGGATCGCATCCATGGGGGTTGGTGAGTCACAGGGATCGGGGGTGTTCTTTGAAGAGATTACGGGGGAAGGGTCAGCATTAGGGTGCTTGGAAGGTTTTGCAGTCAGGTCAGGGTGGAGAGGGGCTGGGGGATGGGTTGCAGGGGGAGATGGCGGGGGGAAGTACCGCCCTGAGGGGCGGATGACGCAGAGGGAGGGGGAATGGATGGCACAGAGACTGTGGAACGGCGAGCCGAAATCCGTGCTGGCTTGGAGCCTGTCGGAGATGATGCAGGGAGCGGCAGGAAGTCTGCAGATAGCGATGGTCCAAATCAAATGGCTCTGAGCACTATGGGACTCAACTGCTATGGTCATCAGTCCCCTAGAACTTAGAACTACTTAAACCTAACTAACCTAAGGACATCACACACACCCATGCCCGAGGCAGGATTCGAACCTGCGACCGTAGCAGTCGCACGGTTCCGGACTGCGCGCCTAGAACCGCGAGACCACCGCGGCTGGCGATAGCGATGGGGCGACGGTGACACAGGAGGGAGAGTTGGGGGTAGTTACAGCCGAAAACGGCGCAGGAGTGCGGTGGGCAGGGGGGAAGGAAGGACGGGAATGGGGGTGGTGGATGAGCTCTATGTAATGGTGGTTGGAGCAGCCGAGGGGGAGGTGAAAATGATAGAGGTGGTGGGGTGGGATATGGTAGTGGCGTGTGAGAGGGGGGCGAAGACGGTGACGGCCGTGGCGGCGGCGACAGGAAACGAGAAACTGCGGCAGCGGCGAAGGACGGCGGCGGCGGTGAAGGAGCCAGCAGCGCGAGGGCACAGCAACCCCTCCGGCACGCAATGAAAGTTGGCCGGTGAATCTCTCCGGGCAGCGGCTGGAGGATGTCGGCAAGAAGGTGGCGGCGCAGAATCCTCCTCTGGAGGCGGCAGCGATCAGGCATGTGGATGGACGGACGGACAGCTACAGCAACGAGCACCGGGCGGCAGCTCCGACGACAGACGAACGGACGGACGGACAGACAGACAGCGACAGCGACAGTAACAAGCTTCAAAGACGGAGATTCCACCCTGAAGGTAGTCCATGCTCTGCAATCTGTCGTTTTCGAAGGAGGCGGTCCAACCCTAGAGGTCGAGCGTATTATCATACCTGATTTAAATAATGAATGGGTGAATTGGGTGCGTAGCTACATCTGTGAGAATATTACACCGCCATGCACTACAAATCGAAACAAATTTTCCAAACCAAGCATTCATATTTATATATTTACGTACTATACGAACATGTAAAAACATTGGGGGTACCTATCTTAAGAAATGCAGTTTCTATCAATTCGATCTGTGGCATCGCCATCTGTTTTGGCCCGTCACGCTCGAACAGATTTGTTGTTCTTATTTTATTGTTTGATGTTAATTTCGTGAGATATTTGACCCGGTCACTATCAATGGACCACCCTGTATAACACTTTCATTCACACAAATTAACATAAGAAGAGGATTCGTGGAGGTAAGTCCTGTCTGTGCAACTAACTGCAGGTAGCTTGTTTATTGCCATTTTATTTGTGAAGCATTTTCAGTGGCCTGTCATCCCTCCTATGTCACTATTCACAAATCCAACCCCTATACCTTCTATCCCCCCGCTGGCGTGCCCCAAGGATCCTCCTTTCCCCTCTCCTCTGTACACTGCTGATATGCCAAAACCTCCCGTGCCAGTTCATCTCCTGCAATTTGCTGCTGACACTGTCTTCCTAACCCTTTGTCCTACCCTTCAACAGTCCCAACATATCCTCAGAACCCACCTTGACCAGTTCACCACTTGGTGCAACCAGTGGTTCCATCGTATCAACCCCTCCAAGACCCATGCGATCATCATAGGCCGCACCACCTGCTCCTTCCGTCTTCATGATTTCTACTTAACCATAAATGGCCGTCCTATCTACCTCGCTCCTACCCTCAAATACCTTGGCCTCACCATCGACCTTGCCTCACCTGGACTCCCCATCTCCTTACAATCCAACACAGACCCCACAACAGACTCCACCTCCTCTTCAGTTTCTTTTTATGCATATAATAAAAGTACTATGTGGTAGTTACAACATGTTGCTACGTTACATTTTGTCATGTTTTGCTCTTGATTTTAGGTTAGAATCAACCTTTGTAGTACAAATTTGGTGATGTGAAATTATTGTTCAGTGTTACAATTTCCAGCACAGTTAACTCACTCGTGTGGTCCTGGAGAACTATTCGTTACTTTCCATGCTCCATCTGGACGATTTCCAGTGTTTTTCACCAACGTTGGTTGGTACGGCGAGGACTCCAGAATGGGAATGTAGAGGTCTCGACCTCACCCCTTGTAACTTCTTCATGGTAGGGTTGGGCCAAAGAAGTGATGTACAGAACAAACTCTCGCTCGACGAATTAGAGGAGGGGACCAGAACTGTCCTCCAAAATGTACCTGCGACATTCCTGCAGAAATCAATTAACGACTTTCCCATACGTTTACTTTGGTTGGTCGACTATGCAGGAACGTATGTCTAATTGTAGTGTAGCACATATATTCTCATGGTCCTGAGAACCGACTAAAACTTGCTTCCGTGTGCAAATAGTCATTAATAAAAATTATTGCGATTTAAATGTAGGGAGCGAGTTCCCACCCAAACTGTAAATAAAGAAATATGCCTAGCTTTGGATCTGCACGTTTATTGGTTCGGTGGTGCAAGGTATCTTCGTATAAACGTTTCCTGCATTGAAAGATACGCTAAGCTACAAGAAAAGTTTCGTATGACACTCAGCGCGGACAGATTCCAGTCGTCGACACAGCGAGGTGGAATTTGGCGAAAGTTGCCAGGCGAGAGTGTAGGCGCTTCCCACGCGGTGGTGCGATACGCGGATGAATATATGGGCACGTCCAGGCAGGCGTGACATGGCTCTCCGTCCGTTAGACAGCAGCCAAAATGTCAGCGCGTGGACAACGCCGGAATGCGGAGGGCTCACTCCCACGCCGGCAGCCAGGAGGCATTCCTGCATCATATATTGCGGCCACGTTTTGTCCGGCGCCACGTCCACTTATTAAGTTGGAATTAGCAGCAGACGGGCCGAAACGCGGCGATTAATTCCAGGGTCGGCGAAAAATACTGGGCGCCCGGCGTGCTGGCAATGCCAGTGCGCCCTCTGAAATACTGCCGCCACGCGGAGGCGGCGTCGCGGCGCCGGCGACCGTCGTCTGACGTCACAACACGTGCGCGCTGCCGGCCCGTCCTCGGAGCAACGTCGTTAGTGATTCCTCTCCGCATGGAGCAGAAAATAAGTGGCTGCTGTCTGTTTTCAAGAAATGTGGCGTACGCCGTACCCAGGACAGAATGACGTCAGTGAAACTTGTGTCCTCTCAGTACTGTGAACGACGAATCAGAAAGAGTCTAATCTTTACGTACGCTAATATTTGGAAATTACATTCGCTTGCCTTTAGTGGTGTGGTGTGCGTACTGTAGGACCTTCGGTACACACACCATCAGATTATTTGACTTGTCGCTCTAATTAAGTAGGCGATTGTCAGCAATATGTCTCGTGGACTTATCGTGGCGTGTTTATCTTGTGCCGTTCAGTCAGACGATAGAAATGCCACTTGCACGCTTAGAGTAGCAGATTGACGGTGACCAACTTTAAACAAAACTTGATTAATTTTCACACACATTTATTAAACTAATAAAAAGCATAGACATTACGCAACTTAATTCTGGATGCTTTTTACAATTGACAATCTGAAGTTCCTTTGGTCTTGGTACGTTAATTTTATTCTCACGTATCTCTGATACTTGACAATGTGTCTATACATTTATCTTCATGGCTATCTACAGGAATATGATAATCTAGTCTGGTACAGACTAATGCAGACTGGTACAGACTGGTGCAGACAAATGCAGACTGGTGCAGACAAATGCAGACTGGTACACACTGGTACAGACTGGTGCAGAGAAATGCAGACAAATGCAAGCAATGCAGACAAATGCAAGCAATGTAGACAAATGCATACTGACTAATTGGAGGTCTGTACACTAGTTATAATACCTCACACATTCAGGTATCACTGCGCGAGTGTCATCCGCGAGGAGAAAAGGGTCTACGTTAGCAGCAATCTCATGGGCTGCGTTACATATTAATACGCGGATCGTTGGAAGCAGAATTTGGTCCGTCTCTAAGGCAGCGCCATCTCGTAGTGTGGAGATGGACGAGCGCTGCGCCTGCGCTGCTGTGCTTAGCGGGGTGCACTCTAGTGGGAAAGGTGTGTACGCGCTGACTACGTGGAACTACACTCTTGGAAATTGAAATAAGAAGACCGTGAATTCATTGTCCCAGGAAGGGGAAACTTTACTGACACATTCCTGGGGTCAGATACATCACATGATCACACTGACAGAACCACAGGCACATAGACACAGGCAACAGAGCATGCACAATGTCGGCACTAGTACAGTGTATATCCACCTTTCGCAGCAATGCAGGCTGCTATTCTCCCATGAAGACGATCGTAGAGATGCTGGATGTAGTCCTGTGGAACGGCTTGCCATGCCATTTCCACCTGGCGCCTCAGTTGGACCAGCGTTCGTGCTGGACGTGCAGACCGCGTGAGACGACGCTTCATCCAGTCCCAAACATGCTCAATGGGGGACAGATCCAGAGATCTTGCTGGCCAGGGTAGTTGACTTACACCTTCTAGAGCACGTTGGGTGGCACGGGATACATGCGGACGTGCATTGTCCTGTTGGAACAGCAAGTTCTCTTGCCAGTCTAGGAATGGTAGAACGGTGGGTTCGATGACGGTATGGATGTACCGTGCACTATTCAGTGTCCCCTCGACGATCACCAGAGGTGTAAGGCCAGTGTAGGAGATCGCTCCCCACACCATGATGCCGGGTGTTGGCCCTGTGTGCCTCGGTCGTATGCAGTCCTGATTGTGGCGCTCACCTGCACGGCGCCAAACACGCATACGACCATCATTGGCACCAAGGCAGAAGCGACTCTCATCGCTGAAGACGACACGTCTCCATTCCTCAATCCATTCACGCCTGTCGCAACACCACTGAAGGCGGGCTGCACGATGTTGGGGCGTGAGCGGAAGACGGCCTGACGGTGTGCGGGACGGTAGCCCAGCTTCATGGAGACGGTTGCGAATGGTCCTCGCCGATACCCCAGGAGCAACAGTGTCCCTAATTTGCTGGGAAGTGGCGGTGCGGCCCCTACGGCACTGCGTAGGATCCTACGATCTTGGCGCGCATCCGTGCGTCGCTGCGGTCCGGTCCCAGGTCGACGGGCACGTGCACCTTCCGCCGACCACTGGCGACAACATCGATGTACTGTGGAGACCTCACGCCCCACGTGTTGAGCAATTCGGAGGTACGTCCACCCGGCCTCCCGCATGCCCACTATACGCCCTCGCTCAAAGTCAGTCAACTGCACATACGGTTCACGTCCACGCTGTCGCGGCATGCTACCAGTGTTAAAGACTGCGATGGAGCTCCGTATGCCACGGCAAACTGGCTGACACTGACGGCGGCGGTGCACAAATGCTGCGCAGCTAGCGCCATTCGACGGCCAACACCGCGGTTCCTGGTGTGTCCGCTATGCCGCGCGTGTGATCATTGCTTGTACAGCCCTCTCGCAGTGTCCGGAGCAAGTATGGTGGGTCTGACACACCGGTGTCAATGTGTTCTTTTTTCCATTTCCAGGAGTGTATGTACACAACAAGTGGAGCTCGCGAATCTGAAATTGCGTGTTCCTGCCGGATGTTATGTTGACTTGGCAAGAGAAGGGGCGCCAAGCTCTTTGTTATACCTAACCGAGGCACGAACACAAACTTGCGTTCCTGGGGCTCCAAACAAATATAATAGGCTGACACTCCCCTTTCAACGTTTTGAATAATACCAACAATAAAATATTTAATTCTTATAATATGATAATAATTAGTTTCTTATTTTTAGGAAAATTTAGGAATTTTTGGTAAGATCTTTTGGGACCAAACTGTTAAAGTCATCGGTCCCTAAGCTTACGCACTACTTAATCTAACTTAAACTAACTTATACTAAGAACAACACACACACCTATGCCCGAGGAGGGACTCGAAACTCCGACGGATGGGTCAGTGTGAACCGTGACAACGCTCCTGAGACTGTGGGTCTACCCCGTGCGGCCTCTTTTTTTTTAGGATACCTTAGGAGCTGATCAGTTTAATTTTAGGAAAGATGATGACATCAGAGTTGCTGTTCTGATATTGAGCTTGTTAATGGAACCAAGATTTAAGATATACTAAGTGAAATGAGCAGTTTACTTAGCTCAGAATATGAATTGAGAGTAAACGGATGTGGCGATACTGGCAGTAGGAGGAAAGGATGGGATCGATTGACAGAGTTAAGCTACGGACTGCAAATTTTCTACATTTATTAAATCACAATTTAGTAAACAATGCACAGCAAATTACATTAGATCGCTCTATATAGCATCACAACAATCACCTTGCATTTGAGCTCATATAAGGAGAGACGACATTAATGGGATGAACAATTGTTAAAAAAAATGTCCTGACAACCAAAACGCCTCCATCGCGTAAGAGTTTAAGGAGATTAAAAACAGTCTAAACACCATTATTATCAGCATGTTTTTTAAATGCGGCGTTTTCTGATGCCAGTCAAACAAAATTTTGCAGAGTTTCACACGTTTAAAAATGAAATATTTAAAATATAGCTTTTATAATCAGCTTCAAATTGGAATATGTAGCCTAGGATGAGTTAGACGCCAGTGGTGACGGAGTATTTATTGCCTTAAATACCTCGATTATATTTAGTGAGGTTGTCACCGAGACCGAATGTTAAATAATCTTTGGAGGAGAAGCATCAAAGGTGGCTCGAACATAGTAATCAAATGCTTTTATTGATCCCTAGCCTCTGGAGAGATAGTGCCATGGTTCAGAGCAAACTTTGAGAATAACGATTACACCATTTTAATAGTTGGAAACTTCTGCTTACCGGCTAGGTGTGGGAGAGTCATGCGGTGCCAGAGATAGGGGTTCGCCTGAGATTGTTCTGAGCCAGTAGCTGGACAATCAACATGCGAGAGCAATGTCTTAGACTTCCTATTAGCTATGATGAAAAGGTTGTCATAACATTAATGAATATATGTAGGAAAATGTCTTTCTTTAAAAAGGCGCATACGCACCCTTTTCGGTTTGAACCGTTTGTTGTTTCCGATAAATGGTAGCCGAAGCCTTATATTTGTACCGCCAGTCTGCGCCAGACGACGTCGATCCACCGACGTAGACATCTCCAAGCCCATTGCATGGCTGTACAATGTGGTTGACAGTGGCGAAGTCACCCCCTTTTCATGAGGTTCCCAAAACCGGATTTCATAAACCGATTTCCCCAAACTGTTCTGAATGGTCATGTAAACACTTCAAAACCAGTTCTGGAAATCTGCTTCTAGTTGCCGGTTTTCCAATTACGCAATCGATTTTCGCTCCCATGTGAACGAAACCGGTGGTGAAACGTACCTGGGCTGTCAGGTTTCGTCTTGCTTTTAAAAATATGGACGGAGTGGCTTTTTGTACAGCGAAGGATAAGTTGAAATATTATACTGAAGCTGTTTACACCTCGACTAACTGAAGAGAAAGAGAGATTGTCGTGAGTAAATCAGAAACTGCAAGAGATGTTTTTCAGGCGCCTTACCTATCTGGGTTAGCATATCCGCTTCAGACCCTAACATGTAAACACGACAGCGAAACACGGTTTCCGGAATGTATCGCATGTAAATGTATGAGTGTTGCCGGGCTACAGTGAACGCTTTACAAGGCGATGGGTGTACTTACAAAACAGACAACACTGCGAGCACGTGGTGCTCGAGAAGGAACTACAACTGGCTGGTGGATAGCCCCTGCCACTGGACTCGCAAAAATGTCACTCACAAAGTAATTTTAATCGGAGTATAGTGAGAAGAGGCAAAAGGTGTAAGCTCCGTTGAAGCCAAGACAACAGATGACAGTCGTACGAGGTTTAGTCACAGTGCGTACTTCAATATCTACATGAGGCCGTGTACGATCTTATTTTATCCGTTAGATACAGACACCCATCGCTTTTACAGCGGTTTGGCATGTTAGAGCCAAAAAGCCAAGATCTGACAAACGTATTTTTCAGGGGTGTACGATCAGGTCTCGTTCGTTGGCGTCGAGAACGGACTTACTTAAAGCGTTTCCGCTTCCCTCGAATAAGCTAGGTAAAATATATCTCCCGTTTTGCGTCTGTTTGCTTATATGTAAATGATGGCAGCTTCGAAGAGAGTTGCACGAATGCAGCGCTATCTTTTGACTTTTTACGAAGCTACAAAGTCATCTTTCGATTCATTAGCCCTTTGTGCATGGGAAGGCAAACGAAAATGGCTTCGGACCTCGATGCTCACGCCTGCGTTGCGAAGTGCGTTATGTGGTTCCGTTTCTTTCGGAAAAAGGATCCACAGCTGCTTAAATTAAACAGGAGTTGTGTTCAGATATTAAGCCTATAGTACCGAGTGCTTTAAAGGTTAGGTTAGACGACAGTGGCGAGACTAAATTTCGGCAAAAAATTTCCTTGATGGAAAGCGTAATGGTCGACGAGGTGTCCACATCTGTGAAATCGCGCGGGGACCGAACTTTGCGATCCGGTCAAGGATTGACAACAGGTGCTGTCGCTGACGAATCTCCTCACATTTGATCCACCACTATTTACACGACAGTCATAGAAAGTATCGGACATTGCAAACTATGTAAAAGATAGCTACCAAAAATCCTTACCAACCAACACAAAGACGCTACCGACAAGACGATTGTTCTCCCACATTGTTATGGGTGACGATAAGTGAATATCTTACAACACTGCTGCAGAACTGGCAGACAACGATATGATGACGACGGAGAACTTGTAATCTGGTTCAAATTCCTGTCGCAGGCAAAGATCTTCTATACAGAGCGATTGAAGCACTTAGTAGAGGATGTCGATTATACGGTAAAGAGAGTTAGGAAACTGAATCTGCCAATAAAAGTTTCCTGACTAACACTTCTTTTTATGGCTGAACAGCCGTTAATTCTTAAGACCTCACTTATGACGACCAGTGTGGATTATGTATTAAGCTTACACTGTCCATCTTTTCCACAATTTAGCACATGTTTTCCGAATTTGACACGACATTCATAACGTAACATCAGACCATTTCATGATACGAATATGGGTTTAACCTCATTCAAGAGAAAAAAATAAACCATGTATTAAAACAAATTACAGGGTCCGAAGTGCATCGTGTACTTAATAAAACGTGAAAAATTGTGATTGAAGGCATTTTTTAATTCATATTTCCAGTTTATTTCTGTTATTGGTTCCTTTGCAAAAAAAATAGAGCAGTAATTACTGTCGATCACTACACAGGTCCTCTGGACAAATTTGATGACGATATAAATATTAAGTAGACCGCGAGAGAAAAAAACAATAACACGTTTCTTGTAGTGGCCATTTTCGCAGCAGCTGTATGTAAATTTCAGTTGTTTCAAACAAAATACCTTTTTTGCATGCTGCACATCGAAATTTTAAAATTTTATATATGCCCTCAGACGCGTTTCACCTGTTTTACATGGCATCTTTAGTGGGTGTCCTGAAATATTACATGATTTGTCCATTTTTACACATAGGTTATGGTTTCACATCTAGGTTACAGATTGATTTCCAGAAATGGCCAGGTACGTACGCGTAACTTCTAATTCATTGCATCTAACCAAACTGCCTTTTCTCATCTGGTAACCAGGTGGACATCTTACTGTTCACTTTCAGCTCACTGTTTACATTACACATCACTGTAAGTGCGATCTTTTTAATTCAGAGTTTCATTTGTTTTTCTAAGTGTTACCAACATTCCCTTCTTTCTGCATTCAACTGGTGTTTGTGTGTGTATTAGAGAGGGCGAGAGATTTTTTTTTTTAAATAATATATTTCGACTGGTCAGTGTAACTGCCCATGGCCCCGTTAACGTGAGAAAATGTCACGCTTCATTATTCTAGTTGACTTAAACTAGAGCGAATGTAACATCCAGGCTGTATTCGAGCGGTGGCAAAAATTATTGTTTACTAAGACATTTTCTTAAAAGAGGCGCAGTTTTCTGGTATCGTAGCAGAGAACTGCAGACACCAGGTGCGTAATCAAATGAACATACCACTTCATTACTTAAGGAAACAACGTATTATTACCTTAAGTTTTTATAATAAGTAAATGATCCCAACTGAGATGTTTTAACTGTGAATTAGCGGTTTAACGACGTGGATGGTTTCATATTTATATGTTGATATGTAAGTGTTTGCAAGGCAGCACAGTTATTTTCCTTCGTGACTGAGTCAGTTGTGTTAAGATCGTCAACGGATCTATTGCAAAAAAATGTGAGAACATAATAGTAAACAGACAAAAAATTACAGATTCTAATGCGACGCTTCGGAGCAAGAATCCTGTTCAAATGGGTATACATAGAGAAAGAACAAAGAATACTAAGTAATTGCTAATTGTGCCCACGAACATTTTAAGCCCTCGATTAAAAACTATTGTAAAACCTACGATATGAGACTCCGCATCAACATTTCCGGTCGTCGGCAGGAGATCCGAGCCGTCATGAATGAAAACTACGGCGACGGCCAAATCGCGGATGTCGTAGTTGAAACTTCGGCCAACAGATGGCGACCGTGTTCATCCACCGACTTCACTAGCCGCTAGCACTACGATGCTTTGATACGTTACTGACACATCTACTGCTGCACAGAAGTTCCGTTTGTTTGATTTGTGTGAGCGAGTCTTATTGAGAACAATTCTTGAGGGTGAACTGTACCATACGCCAAGAGTACCTGAATGTAATGTGATCCAACTCTTGGTTTCGCACGTATGAAAAATTTATTAACGCTGTGCAAGGCGTAATGATCCGTATTAATAGCGCATCTCTGGGTTTTTGATGGGATAGGAAGTAGTTCGCCTATCCAGTGGAATAAATTGTCTCTTTGTTTCAACAAAAAAGGTAATGTAATTGGCATTTAAATAGTTGTTGTGGAAAAGAAACATTATCTAAAGGAAGTGAGCCGCGATACTGTAGACGTACCTCACTTGTCCATATGATCTTGTGAGATTTTCATACTCCCGAGTTACAGAAGCAAACTACTAACAGAAGATAGTCAGTGAAGGCTTGGCTACAAATCTGCTTTGAAAAGAAGCACTTTATGATAAACATAAAATCAGCACCTAGAGATCTGGACGTCGGACTAAGAAAATTTAAGCAGTAAGAAAAGTTTAAACACAGCGGTGAATAGATAGATCATAGTTTACCATAAAAATAAGCTGTTGACAAAACAAGAAATTGCATAGCAACTAATTGAAGGCGCCCACAATAGGATATCGGTGTTATTAAAAGCCAAAATTAGACACTGCTGCACGATTATTGAACCGGAGGCTCTGTAATCAGCAGAGACACTTCCAAGTCCAGTGGAGAAACGTGAGGCCAAAGAAAGATTTTGAGAAACAATCTGGGTCTCAGCAAAGAAACCAAAGAGTACAGAAGGCGCCACAAACACGAACTACACTGCGCAACGGAATTTAAGGAACACTTTTTCGAAACTACGTAACTTCCACCAGCTACGACACTTCAGTCTGAAATGTGGTACGGAGGTGCCTACACCCTTCCTCTGTAATGGCGCAAAAGAGTGGGGCCCTGCGACGTGGCTCGAAGAACGTCATGCTACAAGCTGTTGACACTTGCGAAAGAAAGGCCACAGCTCATAAGTTCATGCGGCGTATGATTTGGGTTAATGATGTCACAGGCACACAAAATTTCACAAAAATCCTACCCAATATCAACAGGGATGTGTCACACGATTAGAAGCCTCTGCGACGGAGGTCAGAACCGTGACGCCAAGCGTTGAAATCGTGCGGTTTTCTTGTGAGTGGCCAAGGAAAACGTTTCAGACACACCATCGCTCAGAATCGGCACGAAGAGGCTGCAGGGGGTGTCTTAAAGGGCGTCAATGAAACCATCCTTTTCCGTGTGGCGTTGATTCCAACGCATTTCACGGTCGCAAACGACAGTGTTTAGTGCGGTGAGCAACAGGAATACGTGCTTCACAACCTTTGACATTGCTGGCTCCTTCGGGCGTTTCAACTCGTCTGTAGGGACATTGTGGGGCTCCATTCCTGTGTAGCGTGATCGCCCCAGTTTGGGGAACACCTCTCTCGTTTATGGGTTGGAACACCTAGGGACCGTATTTGAAGGTGATTCGAAGCAGCAGCTAAGGCTGCTTGTGGTTTTTCAGAGCTCCTTTTTTGTGTCCTCCTGTGGAGTGATAATGGATGCGTAGGACATTGACATATGCGTGAATAAAACGGCAACTCGTCCCTCTAAAACGCCCCTATCCGGCAAAATCCTTGGTGGCACCCACCCACCTTTAGTGAGAACTAGCTGACCCGGCGAACTCTGTTCCTCCTTAAAGCAAATAAATAATCAGATTTTGGACGTTCAGTTCAATTTTTATTAAGAAATACAAATAAAAAAATTAAGTATTTTAATGATTCTTAATTCTTTATGTTTTTTGGTGCATAGCTTCCACTCTTCAATTAAGTACCTTGTCATACATGACATTTTTTTGTTTTATTGTCAGCCGCAAGAACAAACAACGCAGATGGTCTTCCGCCCCGTGAACATGTGAAAAACATGGATATTCCAGATTTAAAACACAAACATTCAAAGATTGGCCTTGTCATTGGTTAATTGTCATGGCGAATACAAAACTGATCGGAAATTGAAGTCTTTTAAACTCAAACGGCATATCACTTGGGATCATCGGGAACCTCGGAATGAGAACTTCCTCATCTTTGAATTTTCCTTTGAGTATCGTCGCGTAAATAGCATTATTCATCAATTTACTTACCACCAAACGCGTACCGCTGCACAGTTTTGGTTGGTTTATGTTTCGAAGCATGATTACTACGGAGCCAACTTTTAGGCGTAAATTGTGCGGTGGTAAGGCAGGCAGACCCAAGGTGTTTAAAGATTCAATTGGATAGTTAGTGGCTTCATCATCATTTGTTACACAGTGAATATAATGAATGGATGAATTTTACCAATGATTTCATTCTGAATTATGTAGTTTAGGTCATCTACATCTTTATTCTTAGCCACTAAAATTCCACGTTCACTCAACCATTCGTTACTTTTGTACACTCCTGGAAATGGAAAAAAGAACACATTGACACCGGTGTGTCAGACCCACCATACTTGCTCCGGACACTGCGAGAGGGCTGTACAAGCAATGATCACACGCACGGCACAGCGGACACACCAGGAACCGCGGTGTTGGCCGTCGAATGGCGCTAGCTGCGCAGCATTTGTGCACCGCCGCCGTCAGTGTCAGCCAGTTTGCCGTGGCATACGGAGCTCCATCGCAGTCTTTAACACTGGTAGCATGCCGCGACAGCGTGGACGTGAACCGTATGGGCAGTTGACGGACTTTGAGCGAGGGCGTATAGTGGGCATGCGGGAGGCTGGGTGGACCTACCGCCGAATTGCTCAACACGTGGGGCGTGAGGTCTCCACAGTACATCGATGTTGTCGCCAGTGGTCGGCGGAAGGTGCACGTGCCCGTCGACCTGGGACCGGACCGCAGCGACGCACGGATG
Source organism: Schistocerca gregaria (assembly GCF_023897955.1). NCBI lineage: Eukaryota > Metazoa > Arthropoda > Insecta > Orthoptera > Acrididae > Schistocerca > Schistocerca gregaria. The sequence continues at coordinate 956,090,943 of NC_064921.1, forward strand.
CACGCCAAGACCGTAGGATCCTACGCAGTGCCGTGGGGGACCGCACCGCCACTTCGCAGCAAATTAGGGACACTGCTGCTCCTGGGGTATTGGCGAGGACCATTCGCAACCGTCTCCATGAAGCTGGGCTACGGTCCCGCACACCGTTAGGCCGTCTTCCGCTCACGCCCAAACATCGTGCAGCCCGCCTCCAGTGGTGTCGCGACAGGCGTGAATGGAGGGACGAATGGAGACGTGTCGTCTTCAGCGATGAGAGTCGCTTCTGCCTTGGTGCCAATGATGGTCGTATGCGTGTTTGGCGCCGTGCAGGTGAGCGCCACAATCAGGACTGCATACGACCGAGGCACACAGGGCCAACACCCAGCATCATGGTGTGGGGAGCGATCTCCTACACTGGCCGTACACCTGTGGTGATCGTCGAGGGGACACTGAATAGTGCACGGTACATCCAAACCGTCATCGAACCCATCGTTCTACCATTCCTAGACCGGCAAGGGAACTTGCTGTTCCAACAGGACAATGCACGTCCGCATGTATCCCGTGCCACCCAACGTGCTCTAGAAGGTGTAAGTCAACTACCCTGGCCAGCAAGATCTCCGGATCTGTCCCCCATTGAGCATGTTTGGGACTGGATGAAGCGTCGTCTCACACGGTCTGCACGTCCAGCACGAACGCTGGTCCAACTGAGGCGCCAGGTGGAAATGGCATGGCAAGCCGTTCCACAGGACTACATCCAGCATCTCTACGATCGTCTCCATGGGAGAATAGCAGCCTGCATTGCTGCGAAAGGTGGATATACACTGTACTGGTGCCGACATTGTGCATGCTCTGTTGCCTGTGTCTTTGTGCCTGTGGTTCTGTCAGTGTGATCAAGTGATGTATCTGACCCCAGGAATGTGTCAATAAAGTTTTCCCTTCCTGGGACAATGAATTCACGGTGTTCTTATTTCAATTTCCAGGAGTGTAGTTAGTTATGATGTTTGGGAATACTTTGTTGATAAGTTCGTCTTTCGATGAGAAAAGTTACAGAAATTATGAGGAAGTCAAATCAATCCGGTCGATTCTTCGACAAGTACTCGACCATCACCGATACTCAGCAGTTGCTCAGAGAAATCTTCAGCAGATGCATCATTAAGCAATGCAACTCTCATGTTTGTTGTCAGCTGAAGTTTCTTCACATCGCACCATAGATTCAATGATTTGACGCAAGCGTTTATTTCGTCTGCAGTCGTTGATCTTGGAAGTACGGGCAGTGTTTGGCGGAAATCGCCAGGCAGTAAAAGCATTGATCCTCCAAAACATCTTCAGTCATTGCGTAGATCTTTCAATGTTCGGTTTATGCGCCGTGTATTCGTCCCAGATGATGATCTTGAATGCTGATAAAACTTCGGACATTGCTGAATTTTTTGTAATATTACATTACGGTTCTTCAATAGCTTGAAGATTCAACGGTAATTTTAATGCTGAATGAGCCGTACGGCATCCTTCTAACAATGTGGCTGCTATTCCAGAAGAAGCAACTGCAACCGCAATGTTGGATCTCGCACGAAATTTTTTAATTAATGAAATATACTGATACTTAACCATAGACGTTTAGCTGTCATTTGCGTTTTTTTACTCCATGTCAGATGCGTTTTTGTTATACCATGTTTTATAGTGACGTGTAGCTGACATTTGCGTTTTGTTATTACATGCCAGACGCGTTTTTCTTATACCACGTTTTATAGCGGTCGAGCGGGATAAAAAGTATCCTATGTCCGTCTCCTAGTTTTAAGCTACCTCTCCACCAGCCATTCATGAGTTACAAATGAAGTAACCAACACGATTTTCTTTTATATATATAGATTTAAAAATGCACTTGTACAGACAAAATCCGTGACTACGTCCTAGGAGCTTGCAGACCGGCAACACCTTTGACATTCGCCGATTCCGGATGCCCTACTATCAGGGGCAAGATCAACGATCTGTGCCTAAAGGGCAGCAGCGGAGGCTGGTCGCAAGTGCCTGGTACTCTCATCAAGCTTTCTGCCAGTACAGGCGCATTTCTAAAAGTCACAATAAATATGGGTGGGTGTCACTGAGGGTATTGTCTAACTGGCTGGCGTGGAGTCTTATAGGGACACATTGCCGTTTTATTGATGCGTGTGCTATTCATCTACTTCTACATCTACATTTATACTCCGCAAGCCACCCAACTGTGTGTGACGGAGCGCATTTTACGTGCCACTGTCATTACTTCCCTTTCCTGTTCCAGTCGCGCGTGGTTCGCGTGTAGAACGACTGCCGGAAAGCGTCCGTACGTGCTCTAATCTTTCTAATTTTATATTCGTGATCTCCTCGGGAGGTATAAGTAGGGGGAAGCAATATATTCGATACCTCATCCAGAAACGCACCCTCTCGAAACCTGGACAGCAAGCTACACCGCGATGCAGAGCGCCTCTCTTGCACAGTCTGCCACTTGAGTTTGCTAAACATCTCTGTAACGCTATCACGCTTACCAAATAAACCTGTGACGAAACGCGCCGCTTCTCTTTGGATCTTCTTTGTCAACCCGACCTCGTACGGATCCCACACTGATTAGCAATACTCAAGTATAGGTGGAACGAGTGTTTTGTAAGCCACCTCCTTATTTGATGGACAACATTTTCTAAGGACTTTCTGGCACCCGCCTTTCCAACAGTTAATTTTATATGATCATTCCACTTCAAATCGTTCCGTACGCATACTCCCAGATATTTTACAGAAGCAGCTTCTACCAGTGTTTGTTCCTCTACCATATAATCATACAATAAAGGATCCTTCTTTCTATGTATTCACAATACATTACATTTGTCTATGTTAAGGGTCAGTTGCCACTCCATGCATCAAGTGCCTATCCGCTGCAGATCTTCTGCATTTTGCTGCAATTTTTTAATGCTGCAACTTCTCTGTATACTACAGCATCATCCGCGAAAAGCCGCATGGAACTTCCGAAACTATCTACTAGGTAATTTATATATCTTGTGAAAAACAATGGTCCCATAACCTTCCCATGTGGTAGGCCAGATGTTGCTTTAACGCCTGTAGCCGTCTCTCCATTGTGAACAACATGCTGTGTTCTGTTTGCTAAAATCTCTTCAATCCTGCCACACAGCTGGTATGATATTCCGTAGGCTCTTACTTTGTTTATCAGGTGACAGTGCGGAACGGTATCGAACGCCTTCCGTAAGTCAAGCAAAGTAGCATCTACCTGGGAGCTTGTATCTAATATTTTCTGGGTCTCATGAACAAATAAAGCGAGTTGGGTCTCACACGATCGCTGTTTCCGGAATCCATGTTGATTCCTACAGAGTAGATTCTGGGTTTCTAAAAACGACATGATACTCTAGCAAAAAACATGTTCTAAAATTCTACAACAGATCGACGTCAGAGATATAGGTCTATAGTTTTGCGCATCTGCTGGATGACCCTTCTTGAAAACTGGAACTACCTGTGCTCTTTTCCAATCATTTGGAACCTTCCGTTCGTCTGCGGTACACTGCTGTTAGAAGGGGGGCAAGTTCTTTCACGTACTCTGTGTAGAATCGAATAGGTATTCCATCAGAACCAGTGGACTTTCCTCTGTTGAGTGATTTCAGTTTATTTTCTATTCCTTGGACATTTATTTCGATGTCAGCCATTTTTTCGTTCGTGCGAGGATTTAGAGAAGGAACTGCTGTGCGGTCTTCCCCTGTGAAACATTGTTGTGGCACCCCGTGACTACGCCACAGGAGGATGCAAAACAGGAGATGTCAGTCACTGAAATGTTACCTAGACAAATATATTTCCAAAATTTCAGTAATTATTTTTTGGTGTTGCGATTTTGCTTTCCGTCAGTGTGTAACGAAAAATGGACCCAATACTGATCCTTGTGAGACCACTGACGCTATAGCCCTCAACTGTGACCTTCTCGTTCCGAACGTTACACGGAGTTGGAGAGGTGTCAACGGAAAATAGAGCTGACATAAGGATCGGCAGAAGCATGCATTCATTCTGTAGTTCAATAAGAAAGATATATCTGAATGTGTAACGAAAAATGGACCCAGTACTGATCTTTGTGGGACCACTGACGCTATAGCTCTCAACTGTGACCTTCTTAATCCATACGTTACACAGAGTTGGAGGGGTGTCAACGGAAAATAGAGGTGGCATAAAGATAGGTAGAAGCATGCATTCATTCGATAGTTCGATACGAAACATATATCTGACTCTGAATGGTGAGGCCATATGAACGTAGATGGCGGCAAACCAGTGACGTGCGGGCCTGCTACCAAGGTCGGCGGCAGGGCAGGACTGTGGGGGCGTGGGACACATGTGTACACGGAGGAAGGCCAAGGCTGCGCTCGCCGCTCACCGCGGGGTGATTACATAAATCTGCGCCACGTGGGCGGCTGGCCAGCTCTGGGCGGAAAGGGAACTGGGGAGGGGAGGGGGCGCAGGGGAGGGGAGGACGCGAGAAGCCGAGAGGATGGACGGTCGACCGGCGCCGGTCGCGCACCGCAGCTCAATTTGTCGTCACAATACTCGACATAATCGTCTTGAGAGATTGAACAAATGCTTCGATAATAACTCTTATTTATTGTCACGTTTCAGTTGCATATTTGTAATTACAAGTTTCGATCACCTTCAGATTCAAGCAGTTACATCAACGACCCGACTCGTCTGTTCAGAACCGCATATCAGAGTACTCAGATCGAAGTTGTTGCGCCAGCAACCCGTCTTGTCTACTAAGAATCCCGTATCAGAGTACTCTGATACGTAGTTCTGAGTAGACACGACGGGTTGCTGACGCCACTGCTCGGATGTAAAGATCTACATCTACATCTACATGATTACTCTCCAATTCATATTTAAGTGCTTGGCAGAGGGTTCATCGGACCACAATCACATTCCACTCCCGAACAGCTCGCGGGAAAAACGAACACCTAAACCTTTCTGTTCTAGCTCTGATTTCTCTTATTTTATTTTGATGATCATTCCCACCTGTGTAGGTGGGGCTCAAAAAAATAGTTTCGCATTCGGAAGAGAAAGTTGGTGAGTGAAATTTCGTAAATAGATCTCTCCGCGACGGAAAACGTCTTTGCTTTAGTGACTTCCATCCCAACTCGCGTGTCATATCTGCCACACTCTCTCTCCTATTAAATGATAATACAAAACGAGCTGCCCTTTTTTGCACCCTTTCGTTGTCCTCCGTCAATCCCACCATGTAAGAATCCCACAACGCGCAGCAATATTCTAACAGAGGACGAACGAGTGTAGTGTAAGCTGTCTCTTTAGTGGACTTGTTGCATCTTCTAAGTGTCCTGCCAATGAAACTCAACCTTTGGCTCGCCTTCCCGACAATATTATCTATGTGGTCCTTCCAACTGAAGTTGTTCATAATTTTAACACCCAGGTACTTTGTTGAATTGACAGCCTTGAGAATTGTACTATTTATCGAGTAATCGAATTCCAATGGATTTCTTTTGGAACTCATGTGGATCGTCTCACACTTTTCGTTATTTAGCGTCAACTGCCACCTGACACACCATACAGCAATCTTTTCTAAATCGCTTTGCAACTGATACTGGTCTTCGGATGACCTTACTAGACGGTAAATTACAGCATCATCTGCGAACAACCTAAGAGAACTGCTCAGATTGTCACGCAGGTCATTTATATAGATCAGGAACTGCAGAGGTCTCAGAACGCTTCCCTGGGGAACACCTGATATCACTTCAGTTTTACTCGATGATTTGCCGTCTATTACTACGAACTGCGACCTTCCTGGCAGGAAATAACGAATCCAGTCGCACAACTGAGACGATACCCCATATCCCCGCAGCTTGATTAGAAGTCGCTTGTGAGGAACGGTGTCAAAAGCTTTCCAGAAATCTAGAAATACGCAATCAACTTGAGATCCCCTGTCGATAGCGGCAATTACTTCGTGCGAATAAAAAGCTAGCTGCGTTGCACAAGAACGATGTTTTCTGAAACCATGGTGATTATGTATCAATAGATCGTTCCCTTTGAGGTGATTCATAATGTTTGAATACAGTATATGCTCCAAAACCCTAGTGCAAACCGACGTCAATGATATAGGTCTGTAGTTCGATGGATTACTCCTACTACCCTTCTTAAACACTGGTGCGACCTGCGAAATTTTCCAATCTGTAGATACAGATCTAACGGTGAGCAAGCGGTTGTATATGATTGCTAAGTAGGGAGCTATTGTATCAGCCTAATCTGAAAGGAACCTAATCGATATACAATCTGGACCTGAAGACTTACCTGTATCAAGCGATTTGAGTTGCTTCGCAAACCCTAAGATATCTACTTCTAAGAAACTCAGGCTAGCAACTGTTCGTGTTTCAAATTGTGGAATATTCCATTCGTCTTCCCTGGTGAAGGAAGTCGGTAACAGTACCATCGGCACTGCGCAGCGAAGGTATTGACTGCGTCTTGCCGCTTGTGTACTTTACATATGACCAGAATTTCTTCGGATTTTCTACCAAATTTCGAGACAATGTTTCGTTGTGGAATCTATTAAAGGCATCTCGCATTGAAGTCCGTGCAAAAGTTTGGGCGTCTGTAAATTTTAGCCAATCCAGAGTGACAGAAACATGTAGTCTAATTAAAAATGTGCAGCTGACAGGACAATAAATGAAAATTTTATAATTTGTTGTTGTGTTAAGTCAATTAATCTACTTTATTCCGTAGGTCAGTACTGACCATATTGGGAACGAAAAGTAAGATAAGAGACAGGAAGCAGAAAAACTAAATTTGGTGTTAAGAAGTGGTATAATGGAGAACACTGTACCTTAATTCCTACTTTCATTTACTGCACAAATGCCGAATTGAGACAAATGGGCGCAGAATGGGGCAAGCAATTAAACTCGCTCAACTAGTCTGAACCAGACAGGAACGTAGACTTAATAACGTTATAGGAACTACAGGATGCAATAACATCTAGCAAGAATAGGAAGCCCCTTAGGTGCAACAAAATCAATATAGAACTGATAAAATATGCACCCAATATTGAAAAAATAAGAATACTCGATTTTGTGAATATGTGCTGGAAAAGTGGTTGTATAACTGAAGTATGGAATGTAGCCCAGATATAAGAAGGAAACAGATATGAATATCAGAATGAATGTCTGAACTACAGAGGTATTATCCTTCAAACTTCATGTTATATGTTAGAAATTCAATAAAACGTGTATCGCGGCACCCAGTTTCTTCACTTCCTATTATCCGTGCAGCATATTATAAACTCGCTCAGTAGAGATGCCTAGAGTCTCAGCAATTTATTTTGTCAATGGTTTTCCCTGTGGTGACATTCAACTGGACGGCCGGAGCGTTCTATGGCTTCGGTGCTTGCGCGGCCACATTTAATTTCATTAATCCAAAAGTATACGGTCTATAGTTGTGGTGCGGAGTCCGGGTGAACTTAATACAGCTCTGTTTTGATTTATGTGGCAGTCCAGCCCTTCAAATGAAAACGTTTAATGACAGCATGAAACTCGGTTTTCTCCATTTTTAATTCCTGTCGACACAGCGCCTAATTCAGACGTCTGTCAAGAATGAACTGTAAGCTGTACATTGGAGAAATTCTTAATTCAGTCCTTGGAATAATCAAGCTTACCAACCATGAAGACATAATAAATAAATTTCATTCTTCCACGGAAATTTAGCAGATTTACCAAACCACCTTCGTACCTGTCAGAACTCGGATTAACCCTCTTGCTTCTCTCTCTCACCGCCATCAACACCATAAACTTGTCGCTAAACTCTATAGGTACTAATCTATTCAGAGACAGCAAACATTTTGGGAAGAAAGTGCGGTACTGAGAGCGAGGAAGTAAATACACTTTAAGAGAAAAAGACACACCACGAAGGAGTTATGTAAATTGGTATTCATAAGGCTATCGACGAAAAATGGAAAATACAGAACGCAAAGTGAATTTTTGATGCAGCAGAGCAATTTCGCGGCGCAGCTGGCAAGGACAGTGAACAGAGGTTATGTCGATACTAGGGCATAAAAGTTGTAAGACGTGTATGTTTCTATTGTCTATTGTCAACCCACAATTTATGAAAGATATTTATATTTTATTAATAGGATTAAGTAGGAATAATTAATATTTGTCATGTTGGAAATAACTGCGGTAGCAGGGAGTGTCTGCACCAAAGTACTGTTGGCAAGAGAGACCGCAAATTGATATAATTTTAAAAAGGGCGGGAGAGACCGCGTATGGATACATTTTAAGAAAAGGGCGGGAAAGACCGCGCATTGAAACATTTTGTAATGGTAGCAGGCACTGTCTGCACCAGGAAGAATTGGTGGCAGGAGAGACCGCACTTTAGCGTTCGTAGGAACTCAGTAGTAAGCGAGTTGTGAAGCAAGTTGGTAGCAGGTCTGAAGCGAGAGGTTGAGAGGAGCGGTGTGCTTGCCAGCCACCAGCTATGATTTACAAGAGATTATAAACGGATGTACAGAGACATCAACTAACTATTATCATAAGAGGAACTAATATTATTTAATTATTTTCTTTGCGAAACTCAAGACTACTGAAGGTATGTTTGCGCAATGCTAGTTGTAAGATTATTGTAAAAAGTAAGTCCCATTTGAACGTTTGTAAAATCATTTCATTAGCAAGGTAAATATTTGATGCGCTTTCAGAATACAATTAATTTTTGCCAGCAATGTTACATTACTGATTATAATCCATCCCAAAAACCTTCAACATAAAACTTTGCAAAATTTTATTGTTGTCAAGAAAAAGTGTAACTACCAATTACGTAACTTCAGTCAAATTAATTATAGAGTAACGTCAGCTTTGCTATTAAAGAATAACGTCAGCTTTGGTAATAAATATAGCCACTTAGTATGAAAGCCCACCAGCAGCTAATAGAGTATAGTAAAACAGAGTAAGTATATTCATGTGGCATTTCGATGTAGCAGTCAGATGGCGATCCAGTAACAATAAAAATGGCAAGAAACAGTTTTGGGTTGTTGCAGGTAACGACTGAGGGCCACGACGATGACACATTCTATGTTTGGTCGAAATAATCAGAAACTCACTTTTAATAAGCAGCGATTAAATTTGTATTGAGAAAGAGAATAAATTTAAAAGGGAAGATTTCATTTGGTATTATTAAGCAAGAGATAGAAATCCTAAGGGAAGGCTTCATAGGCTATGGTAGAAGGGAAGGTTGCGTAAAAAAAATAAAAAATAAAAAGAGATATAGAGGAGACGGGAAGGTTTCAAAGTCTTTGCGAATTTCATTCAGCGTACACAGGTAGATAGTAACTATGATCCTCTGACAGACTTGCGAAAACAGTCACGGATGTCCACTTTTGAGAGTACGTGTGGTTGGGCTCAAAGATGAGAAATAGGCGAATCGCTCGACATCTGAATAGGAGCGATGCCACTATTCGGCGATGTTGGCAGTTAACGGTGAACCATGGCCGAACACAGTGTCAAAAAGGTAGCGGTCGGCCTAATTAGACGACAGAACTTGAGGACCGGGCAGTCAACAGAGGGGCACTGAGATCCCCCGATCGATTATGATGATTCGTCCGGCTTGGAACTAGTGCATCAGTGACCAAAAGAACCATTATCAGGCTGCTCGCAGAAAGAGAGAGTGGTGTCGGGCACATTCGGCCTGGAACCACATTGACTGGAGTATAATTGTCTTCTGTGATGTGTTCGGTTTCGAACTAAGCCCCGATGACGATCGAAGAGATGTTTGAAGGCGCCCTGGATGTCGGTGGGATACCAGCCTGACTGTCACCCACCATGAGGCTGGAGTGTTGATTGTCATTCGCGGCACCCTTCCAGCACAGCGATTCGTCGGCGATATTCTACAGCCCCGTTTTATTGCCTTCATGACAAGTCATCTTGGACTTACGTCTCAGGAAGATAGTGCCCGTCTGCAAGCGGCGGGAGTTGCTACTGTTTGCCATAGTGCTTGGCAAACCCTACTTCGACCAGCAAAGTCTCTGCTCTCTCCCCAGTTCAGAACATTTGGAGCATTATGGATAGGCCCTTACAACCAGGTTGGGATTTTGATGATCTAAAGCACCAGTTGGACAGAATCTCTCAGAGTATCCCTGAGGATAACATCTAACAACTTTATACGTAACTGACTTATCAATTTTTGAAGCCCTCTATCTTGAATGAATAACTCAAATTTTCTGAAATTGTAATCCGTTGTTTGGAAATCAACAGAGAGGCACTCAGATCCGCAGATTCATTATTGATGATTCATCCGAATTGCAAATAGTGCATCCGTAATCACATGGGCTATTATCAGGTGGCCCATAAGAGGGGGAGTGGTGTCGAGCACATTCAGCCTGGAATCTCCTTGACTGTATATAACTGTCTTCATTGATGTGTACCGTTTCGAACTGAGCCCTGGTGACCAGTGAAGACGTGTTTGGAGACGCCCCAGAATGCGGTGGAATACTAGTCTCACTGTCGGCCAACATATGGGTAGACAGGAGTGATGGTTGTCATTTGCGGCAACCTTACAGCGCAGCGATACGCCGACTCGACGATATTCTACAGCCGCGTTTTGTTAACTTGATGACGAGACATCCTGGGCTCACATCTCACAAGGGAACCCCCCCCCCCCCCCTCAGATTTAGTTATATAAGTTGGCACAGTGGATAGGCCTTGAAAAACGGAACACAGATCAATCGAGAAAACAGGAAGAAGTTGTGAGGAACTATGAAAAAAGTAAGCAAAATATACAAACTGAGTAGTCCATGTGCAACACAGGTAACATCAAGGAGAGCGTGAGCTCTGGAGCGCCGTGGTCCCGTGGTTAGCGTGAGCAGCTGCGGAACGAGAGGTCCTTGGTTCAAGTCTTCCCTCGCGTGAGAAGTTTGCTTTCTTTATTTTCGCAAAGTTATGATCTGTTCGTTACGACCGCACCGCAAAACCGTGCGATTAGTAGACGAACGGACGTGCCTGACCAATGGGAACCGAAAACATTTGATCGCAAGGTCATAGGTCAACCGATTCCTCCACAGAAAAACACGTCTGATATATTCTATATGTTACTGGTGACGGTATGTGCGTCACATGACAGGAATATGTTGTCGATCCACGTAACTTGTACACTTGGCGAATGGGTAAAAAGATTCTTCTACCTTGCCCAACTTAGGTTTTCTACATCTACATCTACATTTATACTCCGCAAGCCACCCAACGGTGTGTGGCGGAGGGCACTTTACGTGCCACTGTCATTACATCTCTTTCCTGTTCCAGTCTCGTATGGTTCGCTGGAAGAACGACTGTCTGAAAGCCTCCGTGCGCGCTCTAATCTCTCTAATTTTACATTCGTGATCTCCTCGGGAGGTATAAGTAGGGGGGAAGCAATATATTCGATACCTCATCCAGAAACACACTCTCTCGAAACCTGGCGAGCAAGCTACACCGCGATGCAGAGCGCCTCTCTTGCAGAGTCTGCCACTTGAGTTTGTTAAACATCTCCGTAACGCTATCACGGTTACCAAATAACCCTGTGACGAAACGCGCCGCTCTTCTTTGGATCTCCTCTATCTCCTCCGTCAACCCGATCTGGTACGGATCCCACACTGATTAGCAATACTCAAGTATAGGTCGAACGAGTGTTTTGTAAGCCACCTCCTTTGTTGATGGACTACATTTTCTAAGGACTCTCCCAATGAATCTCCACCTGGTACCCGCCTTACCAACAATTAATTTTATATGATCATTCCACTTAAAATCGTTCCGCACGCATACTCCCAGATATCTTACAGAAGTAACTGCTACCAGTGTTTGTGCCGCTATCATATAATCATACAATAAAGGAACCTTCTTTCTATGTATTCACAATACATTACATTTGTCTATGTTAAGGGTCAGTTGCCACTCCCTGCGCCAAGTGCCTATCCGCTGCAGATCTTCCTACATTTCGCTACAATTTTCTAATGCTGAAACTTCTCTGTATACTACAGCATCATTCGCGAAAAGCCGCATGGAACTTCCGGCACTATCTACTAGGTCATTTATATATATTGTGAAAAGCAATGGTCCCATATAACTCCCCTGTGGCACACCAGAGGTTACTTTAACGTCTGTAGACGTTTCTCCATTGATAACAACATGCTGTGTTTTGTTTGCTAAAAACTCTTCAATCCAGCCACGCAGCTGGTGTGATATTCCGTAGGCTCTTACTCTGTTTATCAGGCGACAGTGCGGAACTGTATCGAACGCCTTCCGGAAGTCAAGAAAAATAGCATCTACCTGGGAGCTTGTATCTAATATTTTCTGGGTCTCATGAACAAATAAAGCGAGTTGGGTCTCACACGATCGCTGTTTCCGGAATCCATATTGATTCCTACAGAGTAGATTCTGGGTTTCCAAAAACGACATGATACTCGAGCAAAAAACATGTTCTAAAATTCTACAACAGATCGACGTCAGAGATTTAGGTCTATAGTTTTGCGCATCTGCTCGACGACCCTTCTTGAAGGCTGGGTCTCCCTGTGCTCTTTTCCAATCATTTGGAACCTTCCGTTCCTGTAGAGACTTGCGGTACACTGCTGTTAGAAGGGGGGCAAGTTCTTTCGCTTACTCTGTGTAGAATCGAATTGGTATCCCGTCAGGTCCAGTGGACTTTCCTCTGTTGAGTGATTCCAGTTGCTTTTCTATTCCTTGGACACTTATTTCGATGTCAACCATTATTTCGTTTGTGCGAGGATTTAGAGAAGGAACTGCAGTGCGGTCTTCCTCTGTGAAACAGATTTGGAAAAATGAGTTTAGTATTTCAGCTTTACGCGTGTTATCCTCTGTTTCAATGCCATCATCATCCCGGAGTGTCTGGATATGCTGTTTCGAGCCACTTACTGATTTAACGTAAGACCAGAACTTCCTAGGATTTTCTGTCAAGTCGGTACATAGAATTTTACTTTCGAATTCACTGAACGCTTCACGCATAGCCGTCCTTACGCTAACTTTGACATCGTTTAGCTTCTGTTTGTCTGAGAGGTTTTGGCTGAGGTTTTGGCTGCGTTTAAACTTGGAGTGAAGCTCTCTTTGCTTTCGCAGTAGTTTCCTAACTTTGTTGTTGTACCACGGTGGATGTGATAATCACTCCCAAAAAAGTGATGAAAACATAAGAGTTTGTCACATAAAGTGCAACAAATGAATGCAACAGTTTGACAGTCGCACAGTTTTCCCTGTGCTCTGTCAAAACATATGTTTTTAACGTGTTCAAATTTTTCCCCGTGTAGAGCGTGAAATCCTGCTTATGTCGAAGCAAATCTGAACATGTCCTGGAAGTTTGGAGAGCGAAGTTAATTATGTGTGAATGCTTGAACTCTGATAATTGTTTGAAAATAAAAAATTAAACTTTTCACTCGAGGTAAGACTTGGACGAAAGACCTCTTGTTTTGCAGCTGCTCACGCTAACCACGGTACCACGGCGCTCCTGAGCTCACATTCTCCTTGATGTTGCCTATGTTACACATGGACTATTCAGTTTGTATATTTTGCTTATTTTTTCATTGTTCCACACAACTTCTTCCTGTTTTCTCGATTGATCTGTGTTCCGTTTTTCAAGGCCTATCCACTGTGCCAACTTATAACTAAATCTGAGGGGGTGCGATCCCCATCGCACCCCCTCAGATTTAATTATAAGTTGGCACAGTTCCCTTGTCAGCATGATAAAGCGAGCCTGCGAACGGGGGGCTTGTCTTTGTGCTTGCCAAATCCTAGCTTGACCAACAAAGTCTTGGGTCTCTCCCCAGTTGAGAACATTTGGAGCATTATGGACAGGGCCCTTCAACCAGGTTTAGATTTAGACGATCTAACGCACCAGTTGGACAGAATCTGTCAGAAGGATAAAGTCCAGCAACTCTGTGCTTTACAGACATGCTCAATTTTTGAAGCTCTTTATCTTGCATGAATAACAATTTTTCTTAAAACGTAATTAGTTGTTTGTTTGTGCATGTACATTAAATCTACCGATTTCCGCCTAGTTCGGATAATTCCTTCGTGGTGCGTTGTTGTTTAGGGTTCCGTGCCTCAATCGCTAGAAACGGACCCTTGTAGGATAGCTTGGTTTTCCATCTGTCTCTGTGTGTCTGTTCGACTGTCAAAAATCTTTTTTCTCAGGAATAAGCGGGTGTATCATGTTGAAGTTTATGTAACATACTGAACTACGGTCCTTTGGCGGTGTTGAAATTTCAAGCTTCTAAATCATGGGTCAAGCTGCTGGAAAACCATTCTGGAGTGTAATTAGCAGTCTTCGAAACGGAGGTAAGAAGGAAATGACAAGCATTTTGGACAGGTCAAGAAAACTGCTGGTGAATCCTGTGGATGCTTTGGGCAGATGGAGGGAATATTTTGAAGAGTTGCTCAATGTAGGTGAAAATACGATCAGCAATGTTTCAGATTTCTAGGTAGAATGGGATAGGAATGATGATGGAAATAGGATCACATTTGAGGAAGTGGAGAAAATGGTCAATAGATTGCAGTGCAATAAAGCAGCTGGGGTGGATGGAATTAAGTCGGAACTCATCAAATACAGTGGAACGTCAGGTCTTAAATGGCTACACAGGATAATTGAAATGGCCTGGGAGTCGGGACAGGTTCCATCAGACTGGACAAAAGCAGTAATCACACCAATCTTTAAACATGGAAACAGAAAAGATTGTAACAACTACAGAGGTACCTCTTTAATCAGCGTTGTGGGTAAAATCTTCTCAGGTATTGTTGAACGGAAAGTGGGAGTATTAGTTGAGGACCAATTTGGATGAAAATCAGTGTGGGTTTAGGCCTCTTAGAGGTTGTCAGGACCAGATCTTTAGCTTACGGCAAATAATGGAGAAGTGTTATGAGTGGAACAGGGAACTGTATCTATGCTTTATAGATCTAGAAAAGGCATATGAGCGGGTTCCTAGGAGGAAGTTATTGTCTGTTGTACGAGATTATAGAATAGGTGGCAAACTTTTGCAGGCAATTAAAGGTCTTTACATGGATAGTCAGGCAGCAGTTAGAGCTGACGGTAAAGTGAGTTCATGGTTCAGAGTAGTTTCAGGGGTACGACAAGGCTCCAACCTGTCGCCACAGTTGTTCATATTATTTATGGATCATATGTTGAAAACAATAGACTGGCTGGGTGAGATTAAAATATGTGAACACAAAATAAGCAGTCTTGCATATGCGGATGACTTAGTTGTGATGGCAGATTCGATTGAAAGTTTGTAAAGTAATATTTCAGAGCTAGATCATAAATGTAAGGACTATGGTATGAAGATTAGCATCTCGAAAACGAAAGTAATGTCAGTGGGAAAGAAATATAAACGGATTGAGTGCCAAATAGGAGGAACAAAGTTAGAACAGGTGGACGGTTTCATGTACTTAGGATGCATATACTCACAGGATGGCAACATAGTCAAAGAACTGGAAGCGAGGTGTAGCAAAGCTAATGCAGTGAGCGCTCAGCTACGATCTACTCTCTTCTGCAAGAAGGAAGTCAGTACCATGACTAAGTTATCAGTGCACCGTTCAATCTTTCGACCAACTTTGTTGTATGGGAGCGAAAGCTGGGTTGATTCAGGTTACTTTATCAACAAGGTTGAGGTTACGGATATGAAAGTATCTAGGATGATTGCAAGTACTAGTAGATGAGAACAATGGCAGGAGGGTGTCCACAATGAGGAAATCAAGGAACAACTGGGAATGAACTCTATATATGTAGCAGTTATGGCGAACAGGCTTAGATGGTGGGGTCATGTTACACGCATGGGAGAAGCAAGGTTACCCAAGAGACTCATGGGTTCAACAGTAGAGGGTAGGAGGAGTCGGGGCAGACCAAGGAGAAGGTACCTGGATTCGGTTAAGAATGATTTTGAAGTAATAGGTTTAACATCAGAAGAGGCACCAATGTTAGCACTGAATAGGGGATCGTGGAGGAATTTTATAAGGGGGCTATGCTCCAGACTGAACGCTGAAAGGCATAATCAGTCTTAAATGATGATGATGATCTAAATCATTACAAATCAAAAGATGCAACTATTTATGTCATATACTTTGACATTCAAAAACCCACTCATCAAAACCTATAGGGAACTTTCTAGAGTGGTGAGGTCTGGCAAGAAGAAAGCCTTCACAGTATATGGGAAAGAACCGATATTGTTACTTTACAATTATATCGTACGATTTTCCTTCAATTGTTATCTGACTGTGTCTCCTCATCCGTCTGTTAAAACGGCATTTTTTTAAAGGAATGGATAGACTATCTAGTTGAAATTTATGTGTATAGTGTATGGTCCCTTGATGCTGAAAATTGTTACGCTTCTATGTCAATGCAGTCAAAAGGAACGGCCATTTATGTCACATATTATGATATTCGCAGACTTGCTCATTGAAACCTGTAGTGCACTTCTCGTCGACCTATAGTCATGAAATTTTGCAAGAAACAAGGTTTCGCGGTGCAAGTAAAGAAATACTATAGAAAAATGTTAAATTTTAGTTCTGGTACATCAAGAAAATGTTCTATTTTCGTTTGTTATCCGAGTTCAAATTAAAATAAAAACATTCCCGACATCAGGGAAAAATCGTGAGATATTCAGCTCTTGGTATGGATGAACTACACTCCTGGAAATTGAAATAAGAACACCGTGAATTCATGGTCCCAGCAAGGGGAAACTTTATTGACACATTCCTGGGGTCAGATACATCACATGATCACACTGACAGAACCACAGGCACATAGACACAGGCAACAGAGCATGCACAATGTCGGCACTAGAACAGTGTATATCCACCTTTCGCAGCAATGCAGGCTGCTATTCTCCCATGGAGACGATCGTAGAGATGCTGGATGTAGTCCTGTGGAACGGCTTGCCATGCCATTTCCACCTGGCGCCTCAGTTGGACCAGCGTTCGTGCTGGACGTGCAGACCGCGTGAGACGACGCTTCATCCAGTCCCAAACATGCTCAATGGGGGACAGATCCGGAGATCTTGCTGCCCAGGGTAGTTGACTTACACCTTCTAGAGCACATTGGGTGGCACGGGATACATGCGGACGTGCATTGTTCTGTTGGAAGAGCAAGTTCCCTTGCCGGTCTAGGAATGGTAGAACGATGGGTTCGATGACAGTTTGGATGTACCGTGCACTATTCAGTGTCCCCTCGACGATCACCAGAGGTGTACGGCCAGTGTAGGAGATCGCTCCCCAGACCATGATGCCGGGTGTTGGCCCTGTGTGCCTCGGTCGCATGCAGTCCTGATTGTGGCACTCACCTGCACGGCGCCAAACACGCATACGACCATCATTGGCACCAAGGCAGAAGCAACTCTCATCGCTGAAGACGACACGTCTCCATTCGTCCCTCCATTCACGCCTGTCGCGACACCACTGGAGGCGGGCTGCATGATGTTGTGGCGTGAGCGGAAGACGGCCTAACGGTGTGAGGGACCGTAGCCCAGCTTTATGGAGATGGTTGCGAATGGTCCTCGCCGGTACCCCAGGAGCAACAGTGTCCCTAATTTGCTGGGAAGTGGCGGTGCGGTCCCCTACAGCACTGCGTAGGATCCTACGGTCTTGGCGTGCATCTGTGCGTCGCTGCGGTCCGGTTCCAGGTCGACGGGCACGTGCACCTTCCGCCGACCACTGGCGACAACATCGATGTACTGTGGAGACCTCACGCCCCACGTGTTGAGCAATTCGGCGGTACGTCCACCCGGCCTCCCGCATGCCCACTATACGCCCTCGCTCAAAGTCTGTCAGCTGCACTTACGGTTCACGTCCACGCTGTCGCGGCATGCTACCAGTGTTAAAGACTGCGATGGAGCTCCGTATGCCACGGCAAACTGGCTGACACTGACGGCGGCGGTGCACAAATGCTGCGCAGCTAGCGCCATTCGACGGCCAACACCGCGGTTCCTGGTGTGTCCGCTGTGCCGTGCGTGTGATTATTGCTTGTACAGCCCTCTCGCAGTGTTCGGAGCAAGTATGGTGGGTCTGACACACCGGTGTCAATGTGTTCTTTTTTCCATTTCCTGGAGTGTATATATATACATAACTAGCTGGGGTACATGGCTTAGCTCAGGGAACTTATATGAGATTGGAATAAAAGGATACAGTTTGAAGTACAAGAGGTAATTTTTTTTTTTTTTAAATTGAGAACGTATTCCAACTATTTACAATACTTGTTAACGGATAAGAGATAAGTTTTTTTATTCAAAAAATATTCTAACTATTTACAATACTTGTTTATAAACAACATTTTTCATGTGATTCTTGAGTTTCTCCCGGCGTATTTGATAATCAAAATATACACGGTTGTACTGCCGGTCTACAGTGTCCAACGGGCACAATATTTCGGCGATCATACATGTCGCCATCATCAGGTGAAATGACGGACTGAGTTCCAGTGAACGTGCCGGCACGGAGATCCGTACGGTATGGCTGCTCAGAGGGAATTGGGTTCGGTCGCGAAGGCTGCTGATTTAAATACCCTCCGCCCGCGGTGCGCTCTCTCCGCTGTCCGCGCCCCTTGCCACGGTCGCGCGGTGGAACAGATTGTGACGTCGTCTGAGATGACGTGGGAGTGATGGCTCTGTTCGCCGTAGTCGTCGCAACTATACGTTTGCTCGATTTACTCTTGATTAACTCAATCGCTGTTTCCCAAGCCTTGCTAAGATTATAGCCACAGTCACCGTTTATGAGGTCGTCATTGGTGCTAATTTCGATTGCCGCTCTAACAACACTGTCCTAATATCTCGACGTCTGTACCAGAATCCTCGTGCGTTCATATTCCGTAGCGTGATTTTCCGACAAACAATGTTCAGCGGCCGCCGACTTGCTCGGGTAGATCAGTCGAGTGTGCCTCTGGTGTTCACGGCATCGATCCTCGACGGTACGCATCGTCTGATCAATATACGACTTGCCACATTGACACGGAATCTGGTACACGCCGGCCTTCCTCAAACCGAGGTCATCTTTGGCGCTACCCACCAGTGCACGTGTTTTATTCGGAGGACAAAACACAGTTCCGACCCGGAGTTTCTTCAAAATGCGGGCGATTTTCCCCGAGAGTGCGCCTGTGTATGGAATAAACGCAGTGCCTACCTCCTCCCTCGTAATTTCATCCATCTCCACAGGTTTTGCTGTAGTGGTTGGGCGGAGAGCACCTTGAATCTGCCACGATAAGTACCCATTTTTTCGCAATACAGTTATCAGATGTTCCAATTCAGGGGGTAGACTATCTGCATCAGAGATAGTGTGCGCGCTATGTACTAGAGTTTTAAGTACCCAATTCCTCTGCGAAGGGTGGTGGCAGCTGTCTGCGTGCAAATACAGATCAGTGTGCGTTGTCTTCCGATACACCCCATGACCTAGGGTGCCGTCAGCCCTTCTCTTGACCAAGACGTCAAGGAAAGGTACTTTATCCTCCGTTTGAGTCTCCATAGTGAATTTGATGTTGGGGTGTATGGAGTTTAGTTGTGTAAGGAAGTCAAGGAGTTTATCCATACCATGTTGCCAGATGACGAACGTGTCGTCCACGTAACGGGAAAAGCAAGTAGGTTTCCATTCGGATGACGACAGGGCTTCCTCCATGAAGTTCTCCATGTACAAATTCGCTACCACCGGTAAGAGTGGGCTACCCATGGCGACTCCCTCCGTTTGTTCGTAGTATTCTCCATTAAAAAGAAAATACGTGAAAGTCAAGACATGCCTAAAAAGTTCAGTGGTCTTCTGGTCAAACTTCTGACTAATCAGTTCTAGTGACTCTTTCAGGGGTACCCTCGTAAACAAGGAAACGACGTTAAAACTCACCATGATATCTGACTCATCCAACCTGAAGCTATCAAGGCGTTTAACAAAATCCACGGAATTACGGATGTGATGAAGGCATTTACCCACATAAGGACTTAATATTCCCGTCAGGTACTTGGCCAACAAATATGTAGGTGCCCTGATGTTGCTGACAATGGGGCGTAATAGTAAACCCCTCTTTGTGAACATTCGGGAGTCCATATAGTCTAAGCGGTACCTAACCTTGGGGTAACAATTTCTTAGCGTCACCCTCCGGTAAATCTTCGTCCTTGAGAAGCGACCTCATCTTGTTTTCCACCTTCTTTGTAGGGTCAACGCTGATCTTTCGGTAGGAATCGTCATTTATCAGGCTCTGCATCGTATCAGTGTAGTCCTTATGGGCGACAACAACTGTAGCATTGCCTTTGTGAGCCGGTAAGACAACAATTTCCGAGCGCTCCCTCAGATCACGAATGGCCGCCCTCTCTTTACTGGTGATATTTGACTTCATCGGCTTGGATTTCGTCAACGCACAAGTTTCACGACGTATTTCCTCAGCTGATTCAGGCGGAAGTCGAGCTGCAACCTGTTCAACAGCACTAACAATTTCTGCGACCGGAGTGAATTTGGGGGTGGGAGCGAAATTGAGACCTTTCTGCAAAAACGAGGCCGCTTCATCACTCAACACCATGCCACTCAAATTGATGACAGTTTTGCACGGAACCTGCTCCTTTTGTGGTGTTTGTATCCCATGTTGTACTAGGATCTGGTTGTTTATTCCTAAACATTTATCTTCAGGTGAATTAGTGCTTCATAGAAGATGTCGTCATTGAATTCGATGGTCAGTTCAGGATGAGCTTGTCAGATTTAGCCGGCCGAAGTGGCCGAGCGGTTCTAGGCGCTTCAGTCTGGAACCGCGTGACCGTAACGGTCGCAGGTTCGAATCCTGCCTCGCGCATGGATGTGTGTGATGTCCTTAGGTTAGTTATGTTTAAGTAGTTCTAAGTTTTAGAGGACTGATGACCACAGCAGAGCCATTTGAACCTTTTTTGTTGGATTTAGTACAGTACGTCATCACTCATACTCTCTTTGAATGAATCCCATACGTGTCTTGGATTCAAGTGTCTCATTTGTTTAACTGATATTGTGAGTGAGGCTTCTTGTAGTGTTAATTTCCAATGGTTGTCTTTTTTCAATAGTCCTAAGCGTCGGCATACGTCTCTGTACGCCTGGCATAGGTAGCCGTCAGCAGTTCTGAGACCTGTGAAACTTGTTGAGCCCCTTAGTTCGTGTAGCAACATCCGGAGATAGAACATTCGGCGTCGTTAGGATGTACGGTATATACTCGGCCTAGTGTGCCAGTTTTCGTGATACATGGATGATCTCCTACTGGAATTTCTAGTTTTCGTAGTTGAAAGATTTTACTTATTGTGTTACACTTATGATAGGAAGGGACATCGACGTATAGTAATGTTTTCGCGATTGGATGCATTTGGCACAGTTGGTAAGAAGCTGTTAATGTTTTGTTGTGTGAAGGTTCGCTTGCAATTTTTCTGGCTGGGTCTATTGTGAAGTAAACTCTCTGTCCATTCTCCAAATGTACTGCTAGATATTGTGCAGCTGGTTCACACTATTGTATGGGAAAACCGAAAATCCGCCACGTCGCTTCGTTGTTGTTGATGTATGTTCTCATTTGGTACATGTGGATTTCGTTGTTTCTGTTTTGTTGTTCGCTGTCTTTGGCTATTTGAAAGACTGCCATGTCACTGATGTTTTTCACATGCTTACAGACATAGTTGATTTTACTGAATTGCAGTTCATGTGTGCTCGGTACATTTTTGAAAGTTATGTGTTTTATGCTACTACACACTGATTATCTCTTTCCAGTTCGTCGCTGCCTCGTATTCGTATTTTTGCTGTGAAACCATCGTTTTTGGGTGACCATCTTCTGTATTTGGGATATCCATCAACTCCAGTTTGTGTGTCGTCCAAGTATGGTTTTGCGTATTTTTTTGTGCATTTTCCATCACGGATACATGGCGAATTGGGGTGCAATGGCCCGCATGGTCAGTGAATCATGTTTTTCACCACGATATCATACAGTTCCGTATCTTCTTGTGGATTGGGAAATTCAGCTTGGATGATTTTGTCGATATCCGTGCGATGAATTCTGTCGTGTAGCCATATGAGGTTGTGTGAGTCAGGCAGTCCTCGTTTTTGCTATTCGACAGTGTACATCCAGCATCTAACGGCTCCAAAGGCGGTTCCAAAGGTGTGTTAGTTTGTGATTACTTCAGAAACCTTATTTGTTTTTGTCGGGAAACTAGGGCTATTACGTGGTGTCAATATATGGGGGTTTGTCCGCATCTTGGTTGTTCTCTCATTCCTGGCCACGACGAGTTGCATGTTAATGTTGTGAAGAGGTCAGGTCGTCCATACACTCTTATGTAGGTCACGGCATCTCGAGTGTATTCGTGCAGGGGTCTCTGACTTCCTGTGTATGATGGTGGTAATCTTACCATTGTTCAGTGTCGTCAATGTTCCCGTCATTTATGATTGCGTCTCGAAGGTGGATATATTCTATCCGTAAGTAGTTGCTTCTCATTGAGTCTTATGTAAAGCATCCGCACCGCTTGTGTTTTTCCGTACATGTCTAACAGGAATTGTTGAATTAAACGGCGAGTGTTGAGAATTTAACTGCATGTTTCATTGCCTTTGATCACTAAGCGGTAAGCATAGAACTCCTTGGAAGTGACTTTCTTGTTTGTTTCTAAGCCTCTTTCAGGCTGGATTTGTTTCACATTAAAGCGATATCCGTCCCCTCCGCGCAGAAATACTAAGGGATACTGGAGGGCATCATATGAATGACATGTCTCTGCAAAGCGTTCTAGTCCTTCCCTTCTTTGCTGCAAAATTATGTCACGGCTTTGTATTCTCATCTTCCACAATTACGAAGGTGCTTTCGTCTATCTGTGGTGCATTAAATCGACTTTCGTGTTCTCCATGTGGTCTTTTGTCGGCTCTAATCATAACTTTATAGTCATTAGAAATCATTCGGAGCCGGCCTCTTTGGCCGAGCGGTTCTAGGCGCTTAGGTCCGGAACCGCGTTGCTGCTACGGTCGCAGATTCGAATCCTACCTCCAGCATGGATGCGTGTGGTTGTCCTTAGGTTAGTTAGGTTTAAGTAGTTCTAAGTTTAGGGGACTGATGACTTCAGATGTTAAGTCCCATAGTGCTCAGAGCCATTTGAATCATTTGAAGACATTCGGTGTAGTGTTGTTTTGAATATGTGAATCAGTTGATTGTATTTTTGTAAGATTCGCTGTACATGTTGAACTACTTCTCGTCCCAATCCAGTCATATATGTGCATCGTTGACCAAATTCTGTTTCTTCATTTCCGATGAAATTTATCGTCTTCGTTTGCGTAATGGTAGTAATGAGTGGTTTGTCTTTGGATGGAGAATAATCGTTTTCATCTCCGTGAGTGCTGATCGAAATCATTTGAGAGCCGGCGTTACACGCTTTTATATTTTTGAAGAAGATGTTTTGATTCTGGAGTTTCCCGGTCATGTATTGTAAATATTCCTGCAGAGGTACTTCCAGCGGTGACAATCGAGTTTTTCCATTCATGCAACAGAATCTATTCCGTAATTTTGCTGTTCTTTTTGTTGTCGCGGTTTTGCTTCATAACTGGAACGATCTCCTCCTCTTTTAGGTTTGAGCATCGTCTAAAATATAAATCAAATCAACTTTTTACTAAAAAATACACCAAGTACACTTTACGCATTTTATTTTCGATTTTTACTCAGTCACTGTATCACTTTGACTACTCACACTTCACTATTTGTGTTTTTTTATTCACTGCGCTACTTTTTCGGTTCCTCCTTTCGTCACTGATAAGCAGATGACGTTCGAACCGGCGACGTGTCTTGCTTTATATACCCCTACCAATGGGTCGCCCCATCATTGACGAATTCCGGAACATATCAAAAAATCTTAGAATGGTCCACAATGTTCCAGAAGGTTCAACACCATTCGAGAGAGCTCTGGAATGTTACACAATGATCTGAGATGTTCCGGAGTGTTCCCGAAAATTCTGGAATCTTCTCGAATGTTCCAGACTATTTCCGAACATCCTGGATAATTGTAGAACATATTCTGGAATGTTATGGAATGCTCTCGTAGGTTCTGGAATGTTCTCGAATACTCTGGAATGTTCTAGAAATTTCTAGAAGGCGAAACTCTCCAGCTCTTATATCTTCAAAAGCACGCCTTTCAGGTGAAAACGGGAACCTTCTTGATATATGGGGGATAGAGGGCTACCACACCATGTAACTCCCTTGATCCTACCGACACGCACATTCTACACTTACTTTTATAAAATATATTGACTAAGTTGGTACTGAGTTACACTTTAAATAATACCATTACATCCCACTTGAGATGAATAAAATTCTCTTCCGGTTCTATTAACCTGTATGGAATCCTTAAGTTTGGCAATTTATTATGGCTAAGTGAAAAGTAGTGGAAGTGTTGTCGTTTTTGAGGCCTACGTTGTTGTTTATTTTTGTCTAAGAGTGTATTTTACAATTAGGCGGCTCAGTAACCACGGGGTTGTGGGACTCCGAGCTGCTAGTGTCATAGGATTCCACCTTTCCCCCATATATTGCGACTGTGTAACGGCATACTTGTTACCTAGTTCGTACTCATTCCAGTGGAATCGGTGATGCGTTCATCCTACAAGGCGACAATGATCAAATACCGCTTATTATCTGGAATGCTTGCACAGCTAATAAATCGGAGTATAAAGTTGCTACCCTTCCGGTCCCATAGTGTCTCATTGCTCTGTCCTTTTCGCGGAAACAAGGGTAAGCGAAGTAGTGCAGACTACCTGAACTCGCTATCCCACCTGACTGGCGTACTTTGCACGAAACTGAGTCTATACCCTGTGGGCGAAAGCCCACACGATGTTACACAAATGCTACCGACGGAAGTCGAAGCGACCGCTCACACGTGTGCTTTGAACATGTGAATACGTCAGCTGCTGCAGTGCAATCCACAGATCCCCCAGAGCGCTGACGAAGTATTTTCGAGAAGGAAACATATTCTGGAATGTTATGGTATGCTCTCATATGTTCTGGAATGTTCTCGAACACTCTGGAATGTTCTAGAAATTTCTAGAGGGCGAACTTGGCAACTTGATGCATAGAATTGGTTTAACTGAATAGCTTGAACTGAAGCCAAGACTTCTGGGCAGCATAACAGGAACGGTCGTGGCAGAGTATTAAGCTAAATATGCTGTACGATAAAACAGTGCAGACCACAGTCAACGGCGGAGAGAATTAAAAGAAAGGAAAGTGTTCACAGTACTCTCGAGAACGATAGATCACTGAGGCCTCGAAGAGAAATGGTGTTAACAATGAGGCAATTTACATACCAAAAGTATAGTTTCTCGGGCGTGGATGTGTGTGTTGTCCTTAGGTTGGTTACGTTTAATTAGGTCTAAGTTCTAGGCGACTGTTGACCTCAGATGTTAAGTCGCATAGTGCTCAGAGCCATTTGAATTTGAAGTATAGTTTCTTGACAGAGTTCGATAAACCAGTGGCACGTAATCTGAGAGTAGACGATAAATGCTCAGAAGAAGTAATTGTTTTTCTCATCACTGTGTCTTGTTTCGTTAATTTGTGTTGAACAAAGTCCACTAGGAACCGATAATTATTCTCGCTCATTCCTTAATTAATTTCGAAACGAGTATTCATCCTCTAAAAGAAATAGCTTTCGAAGAAATGTCAAGCTTTTCCGTCTGCACATTCTTGTTTTCTCCCACAATGACCGTTTTGTTCTTTTCATATTCTCCGCTGCCACGGCATACGATGCAGCGGCCACCCAGACAGCAAGAATGATTGATTTACATTTAGCCCTCGACGCCAAGATAGGTTGCTCTCTGCGCGCCCATTACTAATGTGCACTTTGTGGCACGTCTAACCACACGCGACTTTTCCCTTTCGTTCTAGTACCCACTCTGTAATATATTTAGTAGTCTTGTTCCTACGGGGTGTTTGTGATTAAAGTGCAGCTACTCAGGGAGGTCCAGCGAGGGCGATAATTATCGTGTGCCGGCCAAACTTGGTAAATATGCTAATGCGTTAATGCTGAGCCGATTTACGGAGGAAAAAAATTAGTTATGATTTTCGTCACCAGGCTTCAAACCTGGCGCTGTACAACGTCTCGTCGAATACTCCGGCGATAATATTTAACAAACTGTGAAAGCGGCGATTAATTTTAAAATCAATATTATGAATTTATCACTCGCTTGACCTTTTCTGTCCAAGCCCAGCTGCTAATCCATTACACACGGAAACATTTCTATTCGTGTTTCTTGCATTCACAGCACGGCCCGGTCCCAGCAGAACGAAGGGGAATAAGTACGAAAGTAAGGATGTTACGTCCCGCTGAGACGGGGATATTAGAGACGGAGCGCAAGTTCGAATTGGGGAAAGAATTTGGTCATTTAGTTTTCAGGGGAAAAATCCCACCTTTTATCACTGGCGAAACACGGAAAACCTGAATGAGAATCGCCGTCCTCCCGAATGTTTTACCATTGCGTTACATTGACATTATAACAACTTTTTCTTATTCACGCTCTATCGAACATGTAGACATCCTTATCAGCTTGAAATGTCTATGTTTTGTTAAACTGGTAATTGTCTTGGCGTTATTTGTGCCCCACCAGCCGGCCGGTGTAGCCGAGCGGTTCTAGGCGCTTCAGTCAGGAACCGCGCGACCGCTACGGTCGCAGGTTCGAATCCTACCTCGGGCATGGATGTCTGTGATGTCCTTAGGTTAGTTAGGTTTCAGTACTTCTAACGTCTAGGGCACTGATGACCTCAGGTGTTAAGTTCCATAGTGGTCAGAGCCATTTTGTGCCCCGCCGGATCCAAACAATAGATTTCATGCACTCCAGTCACGTTTTAAGTTCTGACATCAGTCCTTTATATGGAAATATGGTTCCCTTTATGTCAAGTAATGTGTTCTACAACTGGGCTAAATTTCGTTGCATTCGGCGGATGCATTTTTGAGTTATCGCTATTTTTTTCTTGAGTAGAATAGGCTCAAATTCAAACAAATAGTATCTAAAGCAGTCGAGAGATTTATAACGAATAAAATAAGAAAATGTACGAATCCCCATGGCACACAAAAAAGTCAGAACACTGCTTCAGAAACTACGAGAAAGGCACACGAAATTTAAAAGAAAACAAAACTGGTGATGTTTTGCTAAAGTTCGAAACTTTACGCTGACTTCACTGCGAGATGGTTTTAATAGCTTTCAGAACGAAACTTTGTCTCGAAATCCGACAGAACATCCAAAAGGATTCTGGTCGTATGTAAAGTACACCAACGATACGGCACAATCAATACATTCCATATCAATAGTAATATTACCTATGACATCGGCACCAAAGTGGAGCTATTAAACATAGTTTTCCGAAATTACTTCACAAAGGAAGACGAAGTATATATGCCAGAATCCCAATCAAAAACAACTCCCAGCTTAGAAGTAGATATCTTTGGTATAGCGAAGTAGCTTAATATTCTTACGAACCTTCGGTCTGTTTCAGAATATGCTGATACAATTTCCCCATACTTAGGAATCATATCTAACCGCTCGCTCGGTGAAATATCCATAGCAAAAGCCTGGAAAGTTGCACGATCACGCCAGTACTTAGAAAGGAAATAGCAGTAATCCGCTGAAATACAAACCAATATTACTGACGTCTATTTGCAGTAGGCTTCACTGTGTTCGAACATCACGAATTACCTCGAGGAAAATGATATGTTGATATACAGTCAGCACAGTTTCTGTGAAACATAACTTGTTCTATATTCGCACGAAGTAGTGCGCGTTAGCAACAGGGGATCTCATATCTATTCTTAATTCTAGGTTTCCAAAAGACCTTTGAAACTGTTCCTCACCAAATGCTTCTAATCACATGGGGTGCCTATGGAATATCACTGGATTTCCTGTCAGAAATTTCACAGGATGTAGTAGTCGATGGAAAACAATGGAGTAAAATAGATTCGATATCCAGCATTACCCAAGAAAGTGTTATAAGCCCTCAATAGTTTATATAAAGGACTTAGGAGACAATCTGAGAATCTCTCTTTGAGTGTTGTAAGTAGGCTGATTAAGTTTTTTTTATTGGTAACGCCGCCGCCACGTAGCGCTCTGTATGAAAAATCACTGGCTGTGCTGTGCGCAGTCTGTGTTTAGTTTGCATTGTTGTCTACCACTGTAGTGTTGGGCAGCGGCAGCTGGATGCTAAAAGCGCGTAGCGTTGCGCAGTTGGAGGTGAGCCGCCAGCAGTGGTGGACGTGGGGAGAGAGATGGCGGAGTTTTGAAATTTGTAAGAATTGGTGTCATGAACTGATATATATATTATGACTATTAAGGTAAATACATTGTTTGTTCTGTAAAAAAAAAAAAAAGAGGTCATTATCCTCGCTATTGAGATTCCTTTGTAGAAAGCATCGCAAATACTACACGCCCAAACTTGAAAACATATGATTACACTGTGGAGCTCTTAATTTATGATATTTACTAAAATGCCTAATGAAACGACGAGAAACATTTCATGGCTATTGTCCTGCTAGTTGAGAGAAATGCCATGTGGCTTGCTTTATGCATTTATTTACTCATTTTGTTTAATATCTAGTTTCTAACTGCACTGAAGCATTGGTTTAAATAAATTTTATGGATGTACTAATATAAATATTTTATGCCTACAGATCCAGTAAATAATAACTTTATGATGTACTTAAAAAAACGAAGTAGCACAAAAAGTCATTTCCCTTCACAGAAATTGCATACAGAATTGTCTTTTCAAGTACATGGTAATATTTTTTTACAATAAATTTTTTGTGGTGCATCACTTTAATTGCATAGACATTAAGATGTGAATAGACATTGTCCTTATCTGCATTGTTGTCTTTAGTGTAACTTTTTTCTGATTGAGCTTTGTCATGTTTAGGTATAAGTTATAGCATTTGCTGCGGCTGTTTGCCATTCATAGTGCTACTGAATGTTACTTTGTATTACTAGGTTAAGCCAATTTTATTACTGATTTATTTTTCTTGTTTGCTGCGCATTGCCTTATATTAGTTGTAATATTGCTGCCTTTTTTTGCCAATTTCCATTTTTTTTATCATTGCTGTTTGTGTAAATTGTTTTGTGCTGCTGCATTGCCTCGTCCCTTAGTTTAGTATCTGAGCTCAGTAGATTTAAGTTAGCTTAAGAGGGGGTAGCCTATATAAGAGAATGAGTTGCGATGGATTTGAAGAAATGCACTGAGAGGTTATATGAGAAAAGTACAGAAAGCAGGTATAGATAGGACTTTTTGGAAATAATGAAGAACGAAGGGAGATCTCCGAGAAGTAAAGAAAGTTTTGTTTGCAAAATACTGCAGTAAAACAAACCCTGCCCTTTCCTTGTGTTATCCCATTATGTGTTTGTGTATCCTTGTGTATTTATGTTCTTCCTATCTCTATATGTTTATCTGATAAGACTTATGTTGCAGAATTTTGCTAATACTAAGCTACATTCACTATGATGAGGAATACTGTTATTCTCAAATATAATTTGAATTAATAACATGTTATTTACTTTGTAAAGATGTTTACACATTATTTATTCTGTTTTGTTCTAATGCTCATGAGTGAAGTTGATGTTTCAAAATTTATTCTGATCTTTTATGTATGTACTTATGTCGTAATTTTTGTAACACTGATGTATTTGCTATTTCGATTCTTTTATAAAGCCTGCATTACTGCAAATGTTATCTGTACTATTATGTTCTTTAATGATATTTTTTGTACCTTTGTTATTGTATTCTCATGTTATAAAATTGTAATTGACACCAGTTCATCAAATTAAGTAACTTGTAAATTACATTTCACTGCACACGTTTCTGTTGGTCATAGTATATGGACAATATGTGAGAAGTAGGGACTGATAGTGTTTGCACGTGTGTTAATAATTCAGTAAGGGACTGGATAACAGCACTGCTGGTTGTAAGAACATTTCAAAAACAATTTTTGTGAGTGCACAAGTGGTGGCTATGGACTTGCTATATTATCTGCAAGGCTCTTCAATGGTGATTGTGCGCCTGCACAGTCAAACAGATGGCTGCTGGCCATCTCTACAGGGACTACAGTGGGTCTACACCTTTGATGACTCACCAGTACCATTATTTCTACAAGGACTGCAGTGGGTCTGCACCTCTGGTGACCCACCAATACCGTAATCTCTACCAGGACTGCAGTGGGTCTGCTCTGTGATGACCTACCTACCGATAGTCTTCAACGTTGACTGACTCTGCTAAGGCCCATTACCTGTCTGCATGTCAAGAGTCAGCACTGTCTTTCGTTGGAAGGACAACATTACTTCTTCAAGACTGCATGGAAATCCACTACTTCCGTGTGCATTTTCTTTTACTGCTCAGACATTGAGCAAAAACACTGCTATTTTACTTTGATGAATGATCATGACTGTCTTTATGGACTGTGAGAAAATTTTAGCTTTTGACCAACATTGTAGCGATAAGTGTGTGCATTTCATTTCTTTGTTATTGTAATTATGAAAAAAATTTTCAAATCTGTATTGGCCACTGCCCAAAACAACTTGTAAATTTTTTGTGGGGAGCATGGGGGCTATGTAAGTAGGCTGATTAAGTTTTTTTATTGGTAACGCCGCCGCCACGTAGCGCTCTGTATGAAAAATCACAGGCTGTGCTGTGCGCAGTCTGTGTTTAGTTTGCATTGTTGTCTACCACTGTAGTGTTGGGCAGCGGCAGCTGGATGCTAACAGCGCGTAGCGTTGCGCAGTTGGAGGTGAGCCGCCAGCAGTGGTGGACGTGGGGAGAGAGATGGCGGAGTTTTGAAATTTGTAAGAATTGGTGTCACGAACTGATATATATATATATATATATTATGACTATTAAGGTAAATACATTGTTTGTTCTGTATTAAAATCTTTCATTTGCTAACTATGCCTAACAGTAGTTAGTGCCTTCAGTAGTTTGAATCTTTTATTTAGCTGGCAGTAGTGGCGCTCGCTGTATTGCAGTAGCTTGAGTAACGAAGATTTTTGTGAGGTAAGTGATTTGTGAAACGTATAGGTTAATGTTAGTCAGGGCCATTCTTTCGTAGGGATTTTTGGAAGTCAGATTGCGTTGCGCTAAAAATATTGTGTGTCAGTTTAAGCACAGTCGTGTATAATTTTTCTAAGGGGACGTTTCAGTGTTTCCAGATGATACTGTCATGTAATATCTAGTAAAGTCACCAGAAGATCAAGGCCAATTAGCAAAATGACTTCAGTACGATATCTTAAAATTTAACCGTTTTATAGCGAGGCTGAACCATTAATGTACCACTGAGACGTTATGCCAAAATCGGCTGGGATTCTGTAGTTGTGGATGCTGTCTCCCTAGCACACTTAAGACTTCAAAAAGTGATATCTAATAAGGAAAAGTATGAAGTCATCCGCATGAGTACGAAAAGATATCCGTTAAATTTCGATTACAGGATAAATAATACAAAGTTAAACGCCCTTATTTACGCTGAATACTTAGGAATTACAATTATGAAGAACTTAAATTGGAACTTCATGTAGGTAATGTTGTGGGGAAGGCAAACCAAAGACTGCGTTGTATTGGTAGAGCAGACAGACAATACAACAGGTCTAGTAAGGAGACTGGATACACCACTCTTGTTCCTCGTCCGGGCTAGTATTTCCGTGAGTTATGGGATCCTTAGCAGATAGGATTGCCAGAGGACATAGACAAAATTCGAAGAATGACAGCTGGCCATGCATTATCGTGAAATAGGGGAGACAGTGTTACGGATATTATGCGCCAATCGGAATGGCAGGCATTAAAACAAAGGCGTATTTCGTTTCGGCGAGAACTTTTCACGAAATTTCTGTCGCCATCTTTCTGCTGTGAATGTGAAAATAAACTGACCGCGGTGGGGGGGGGGGGGGGGGGAGTGTGACACAAAAGAATAATTAATGTAGAGTAATGAAACTTGAGGAGGTTGAAAAAATCAAAGGTTTATTAGCCCTTAATCTATCTTTCGATGTTTCTAAAAAAATCTTCTTTAGAAGCAGTGGGCCTTGTTACATCACATGGTGGTAAATTACATGTGATGTAACAAGGTGCACTCCTTCAGGAGAAGCTATTTTTAGAAATATCGAAACTTAGATCAAAGGCTGAAACGTCCACTTAGAAAAATTATGAATGACATTGCTGGAAAAACACATACGTTATTTGATACTGAAAGAACTGAGTAAAACACAACTTATTCAGACAGTTTTATCTTTACTTATTCTGAATATCACCAAACTGCCACACAATATTTTTTAGCGCAACGCAATCTGCCTTTCAATAATCCCTACAAAAGAATGGCCCTGACTAACAGTAACCTATACCTTTCATGGATCACTTACAAAAATCTTCGTTACTACAACTACTGCAATACAGCAAGCGCCAATACTGCCAGCTAAATAAAAGATTCTAGCTACTTAAGGCACTAACTCTGATAAGCATGGTTAGGAAATGAAAGATTTTGGTAGAGAACAGACAATGAATGTACCTTAATAGCGTTCAATAGTCATATATATATATATATATATATATATATATATATATATATATATATATAATATGTATATATATATATATATATATATATATAATTTTGTGACATCCAATTAAATAAATTTCCTTCCTCTGACGGACACACGCTCAAAATTCTGGCATCTGTGTGTGTGTGTGTGTGAAATCTTATGGGACTTAACTGCTAAAGTCATCAGTCCCTACACACTACTTAACCTAAATTATCCTAAGGACAAACATACAAACCCAAGCTCGAGGGAGGAGTCGAACCTCCACCGGGACCAGCCGCACAGTCCATGACTGCAGCGCCCAAGACCGCTCGGCTAAGCCCGCGCGGCTCCGCCATCTCTCTCCCCACATCCACCACTGCTGGCAGCTCACCTCCAACTGCGCAACGCTACGCGCTGCTCACATCCAACTGCTCAACACTACACACGCAAATATTCCAACAATGAGTCCAACCAGCCACAGACTGCACACAGGGCAGTCAGCGATTTTCATACACAGCACTACGTGGCATCACCAACATAAAAACCTAAACAGCCTATTGTTGTTGTTGTGGTTTTCAGTCCTGAGACTGGTTTGATGCAGCTCTCCACGCTACGCTATCCTGTTCAAACTCCTTCATCTCCTAGTACCTACTGCAGCCCACATCCTTCTCAATCTGTTTAGTGTATTCATCTCTTGGTCTCCCTCTACGATTTTTACCCTCCACGCTGCCCTCCAATACTAAACTGGTGATCCCTTGATTGGTTGGCATATTTTTACAACCTCTCCAGATTTATACAGTTGCTGATTCGCAGCCATGCTTAAGATTTTGTAATGAAATTTCGGGAATACTTTCGTAGAGAGATTCACATTGCAACATCACAGTTTGGTGTAAGGAGATAACTGAAGATATGAAATGCTGGTAGATCAATTATCAATGTAAACGCCAGAATATGCAAACGTGCGCTGATTGTGTTGTTACAGGTACCGAATGATAGTTTGACAGCCTGTTGTACTTGGTCTGTCAATACAGGGACGGTTAACACTAGTTGTGGATAACGCTGGAGTTGTCGCCCGATGGTGTCTCATATGTGCTCGACTGGAAACAAATCTGGTGGTCGAGCAGGCCAAGGCAACACGTCGACACTGTGTTGGGGATATTGGGTTATAACAACGGTGTATGGGCGAGCACTATCCTGTTGGAAAACACTCCCTGGAATGCTGTTCATGAATGGCAGCACAACTAGTCGAATCACCAGAACGACGTACTAATTTGCAGTCTGGTTGCGTGGGACAACCACCAGAGTACTCCTGCTGCCATACGAAATTGTACTAGAGACCATAACTCCAGGCCGGCTGGTGTGGCCGTGCGGTTCTGGGCCCTTCAATCTGGAACCGCGTGACCGCTACGGTCGCAGGTTCGAATCCTGCCTCGGGCATGGATGTGTATGATGTCCTTAGATTTGTTAGGTTTAAGTAGTTCTAAGTTCTAGGCGACTGATGACCTCAGAAGTTAAGTTGCATAGTGCTCAGAGCCATTTGAACCATTTTTGAACCATAACTCCAGGTGTGAGTGCAGTGTGTCTAGCATGCAGACAGGCTGGTTGCAGACCCACAGCTGCCCTACTTCTAACCAACATCGGACATCACTGACACCGAAGCAGAACCAGCTTCCGTCAGAAAACACAATGAACCTCTACCTTGCCCTTCAGTGAGCTCTCGCTTGGCACCACAAATGCCGGTGGTTTGGGGTCATTGGAATTTACTCTACATCTACATGTACATGACTACTCTGCAATTCACATTTAAGTGCTTGGCAGAGGGTTCATCGAACCACAATCATACTATCTCTCTACTATTCCACTCCCGAACAGCGAGCGGGAAAAACGAAAACCTAAACCTCTCTGTTCGAGCTCTGATTTCTCTTAATTTATTTTGATGATCATTCCTACCTATGTAGGTTGGGCTCAACAAAATATTTTCGCATTCGGAAGAGAAAGTTGGTGACTGAAATTTCGTAAAAAGGTCTCGCCGCGACGAAAAACGTCTATGCTGTAATGACTTCCATCCCAACTCGTGTATCATATCTGCCACACTCTCTCCCCTATAACGCGATAATACAAAACGAGCTGCCCTTTTTTGCACCCTTTCGATGTCCTCCGTCAATCCCACCTGGTAAGGATCCCACACCGCGCAGCAATATTCTAACAGAGGACGAACGAGTGTAGTGTAAGCTGTCTCTTTAGTGGACTTGTTGCATCTTCTACAGGGCATCTTTCTCGCAGCTGTCCTTGAAGTAACTGATCTGTTCCAGGGAACAGTTCGTTGTGTCACTGTGGTGCCAACTGTTGTTCGAATTGCTACTGCAGATGTAGCACAACGCACCAGAGTTATACGGGGAACACGATAGTCCTCTTTCTCAGAAACGCTACATGGTCGTCTGGAGCATGTTGTAATTGCGACTGTATATTCTCTTGACCACTGTTGCCAGTAATCACGCACAGTGGCCACATTCCTGGCATATGTATCTGCAGCATAGCAGAAGGAACATGCAGCTTCTCGTACCCCTATTACATTACCTTGTTCAAACTCAGAGACGTGTTGATAATGGCAACTTTGCCGCCCTGAAGGTATTCCTCAGTGACATCAACTCACCACATTGAAAGTCTAACGCTCACGACCGTTAAGGCAATTGAAACATCCCATTAGAAAAATCTATAAATGACAGTCCTGGAAAACCTCTCTGTTATTTGATTTTAAAACAGCTGAGCAAAACTGAACGTACTCAAACATTTCTCTCTTATTCTGATCAACACTACACTGACACACACATTTCTTTTTTTAAGCGCAACGCAATCTGACTTTCAATAATCCCTACAAAAGAATAAATGGTTCAAATGGCTTTGAGCACTATGGGACTTAATATATGAGGTCATCAGTCCCCTAGAACTGAAAACTAGTTAAACCTAACTAACCTGACGACATCACACACATCCATGCCCGAGGCAGTATTCGAACCTGCGACCGTAGCGGTCGCGCGGTTCCAGACTAAAACGCCTAGAACCGCTCGACCACAAAAGAATAACCATGACTCACAGTAACCCATACCACCTTACATGAATCACTTACCTCACAAAAATCTTCGTTACTCGAACTGCTGCAATACAGCGAGCGCCACCACTGCCAGCTAAATAAAAGATTAAAACTACGGAAGGCACTAACTACTGATAGGCATAGTTATCAAATGAAAGATTTTGATAGAGAACAAACAATGTATTTACCTTAATAGCGTCCAAAAGTCATTATATAGATTATCAGTTCATGACATCCAGTCTTACAAATTTCCTTTTTCTGACCGACACACGTCCAGATCGTGCGCTCTCAAAACTATGCCATCTCTCCCCCCACATCCAACACTGCTGGCGGCTGACCTCCAACTGAACAACGCTACGCGCTGTTCACATCCAGCTGCCAACATAAGAACCTAAACAGCCTGCTTACACAGTTATTCAAAGCAAATCTGAGTTGCATGCTTGTAGCAGCTCTAATAGCACCACTCTTACGCGACCACCACGAACTTTGAATAGACATCATTTTCAGATGTAGACACACGCCAACAACTTTCGTATATGCCGTACAACTCCTTCTTGGTGTTGCGATATTTTTTTTTTTTGCTGTCAGTGTATTTTATTGCCGCCAACTTGCATGCGGAGAAATAATCATCGTAATAAATGTGAGAAGTCAGAGCTCGTACGGAAAGAATTAGGTGTTCATTTTTCCACTCCCTGTTACGGAGTGATATGGTAGAGAAATAATGGGTAGGTGGTTCGAAGAACCCCCTGCAAGGCGCTTTAAATGTGAATTGCATGGTTGTGATGTAGATGGAGGACAGGAGCGAGTGTACCGCAACAGTACTTGGCAGAGTGCGTTCCAGGAAGAGGAAACCGCCAGTTAGCAGCCGGTCACGCTAGGCGCCATGTGCTCCGCACACAGCCGGCGGCAGATTCCGCTGTGTGATGTGGAGGGGCCGCCGGCAGTTGTTTTGAATAGGCAGGCGTCTGGCCTGAGATGCGTCGTAAGCTCTGCCGGCAATTTCCCGAGCTGTCTAAACAGCTTCGCCAATGGGCCGATACCGTGTTTATCCACACCTGCAAAAATTTTACGATGATGCAGCCGTTATGGTTTAACGAGGCGCTTCACGAAACGTCCGCTTAAAGCAGAGCTGCGTGTCTGAGGGGGACTCTACGTCGAGCTCCACGGTCTGCATTCCACAGTCAAAGCTACAGTGAGACGACAAGTCATGATATAGCGATATCCACATGTACAGATGGCGGTAGCGCCGCCTACAAGGGTATAAAAGGACAGTGCATTGTAGGAGCTGGCATTTGCACTCTGGAGATTCATGTGAAATGGTTTCCGATGTGATTATGGGCACAATATGGGAATGAACAGAATTTGAACGCGGAATGACAGTTGGACCTAGACGGGCGGGACATTACACCTCGCAAACCATTAGGGAATTCAATATTGTGAGATCCACAGTGTCAACAGTGAGCCGAGAGTACCAAATTTCGGGCATTACCTCTCACCGCGGATACCGGCCGTCTCTCAGCGACCAATAGCAGCGGAGTTTGCGTGTAGTTGTCATTGCTAATGGACAAACAACACTGCGTGATTAACCGCAGAAATCAATGTGGGAAATACAACGGACATATCAATTACGATAGCGATATTTGACGTTAATGTGCTTGGTAACAGACGACTGGAAAACTATAGCCTGGGCAGATGGGTCCCAGTTTCAGTTGGTTAGAGCTGATGGTAGGAGTCGAGTGTGGTGCATACGCAGCCCCAGCCGGAAGGAAAGCAGAGATTGGTACGACGCCCGAGTCGACGTCCATCGCTACTCTAACTTCGCTAGTCGATTACTGATGGATGTCCGAGGGCGTCGTTTCCGCCAGACCTGATGGAGAGGGGACCTGAAGACTTACTACCCTGTCAGTGTCTGGCAGCGGTGGCAAATGGGAAGGAATGAGGGCCGGTGCATCCGACATCTACGCAACAGCCGTGTAGGTGACAGGGAGTGTTGTAGGTGTCACGGGTGGTGCGACATCTCCGACCGGACATGGCCCTCCTGGCCTCAGCCTGCAGAAATTCGAGGTTGATTGTTATACATGACGATCGCCTTCATTCCACCAAACATGAAATACGATGGCTCGTGCTTTGTCAGTTCAAATTTGATCTGACATATGCAATTTAAGACGTGCTAGATCTCGTAGGTCTGCCACTTTTCTGTGGTGTGCCTGACGACATTTCAGTAAGGTAGAAAAGCAGATACCACTAGGTCTTGCGGGATCTCAAAAGGAAGTTCCAAAACACGTAGGATGCGCAGGCCAAATCCGGCGTGATCAACCGCAACAACTCCGACGTGACCGTCAGGCTGTTTAAATTTCAGTCCTTGGGTGGCACGTCGCACAACATCGGCGCAAATTTCTTCGGCCCCCTGACTGATGTACACGACGCTGCTCGTGATGGAGAAGTGAATTTCTGCAACATCTTGAAGTGCGAGTTGAAGTTAGTCACTGTGAACTGTCCCACTTCGTGTGTGCATGTTCCGGTTGAAAGATGACATTTATATCCGCACGGCGATATGTTAATGCCATTTCAGGTCTGAACATGAATGCAGAGAGCGACGTAGCAACGCCCGCTAACTTGTAAAGAATAACACGCCTGCGGAGCGGTGCTGAGAGCGCCGAGTACGTCCACTTCGCGTTACGACTAGGAACCAAATCTGCCGCTACACCACAGTTCTACGAGATACATACCGTGCAAATCAGTATTTCCTCGGTGAACAGATATCCTACAGAATTAAATCATAAAACATTAGTGAGCTGTAATACGCGAAGAAGTTTCCTTCCGAGAGCTCGTGCAATTTTATAGATGCGTCTTTAATTAAAAATCATTAATGTGTCTGGTATAGAAGTCGAACTGTTTACTTCTGTTTTTTATGGTTGAGTACTGCCTTTACGTGTCTTACTAGTGCCGTGCGGGATTAGCCGAGCGGTCATGGACTGTGCGGCTGGTCCCGGCGGAGGTTCGAGTCCTCCCTCGGGAATGGGTGTGTGTGTGTTTGTCCTTAGGATAATTTAGGTTAAGTAGTATGTAAGCTCAGGGGCTGATAACCTTAGCAGTTAAACTCCCATCAGATTTCACACACATTTGAACATTTTTTGTCTTACTAGTGTCAGTTATCTACAGGGTGTTTCAAAAATGACCGGTATATTTGAAACGGCAATACAAACTAAACGAGCAGCGACAGAAATACACCGTTTGTTGCAATATGCTCGGGACAACAGTACATTTTCAGGCAGACAAACTTTCGAAATTACAGTAGTTACAATTGTCAACAACAGATGGCGCTGCGGTCTGGGAAACTCTATAGTACGATATTTTCCACATATCCACCATGCGTAGCAATAATATGGCGTAGTCTCTGAATGAAATTACCCGAAACCTTTGACAACGTGTCTGGCGGAATGGCTTCACATGCGGATGAGATGTACTGCTTCAGCTGTTCAATTGTTTCTGGATTCTGGCGGTACACCTGGTCTTTCAAGTGTCCCCACAGAAAGAAGTCACAGGGGTTCATGTCTGGCGAATAGGGAGGCCAATCCACGCCGCCTCCTGTATGTTTCGGATAGCCCAAAGCAATCACACGATCATCGAAATATTCATTCAGGAAATTAAAGACGTCGGCCGTGCGATATGGGCGGGCACCATCTTGCATAAACCACGAGGTGTTCGCAGTGTCGTCTGAGGCAGTTTGTACCGCCACAAATTCACGAAGAATGTCCAGATAGCGTGATGCAGTAATCGTTTCGGATCTGAAAAATGGGCCAATGATTCCTTTGGAAGAAATGGCGGCCCAGACCAGTACTTTTTGCAGATGCAGGGACGATGGGACTGCAACATGGGGCTTTTCGGTTCCCCATATGCGCCAGTTCTGTTTATTGACGAAGCCGTCCAGGTAAAAATAAGCTTTGTCAGTAAACTAAATGCTGCCCACATGCATATCGCCGTCATCAATCCTGTGCACTATATCATTAGCGAATGTCTCTCGTGCAGCAATGGTAGCGGCGCTGAGGGGTTGCCGCGTTTGAATTTTGTATGGATAGAGGTGTAAACTCTGGCGCATGAGACGATACGTGGACGTTGGCGTCATTTGGACCGCAGCTGCAACACGACGAACGGAAACCCGAGGCCGCTGTTGGATCACCTGCTGCACTAGCTGCGCGTTGCCCTCTGTGGTTGCCGTACGCGGTCGCCCTATCTTTCCAGCACGTTCATCCGTCACGTTCCAAGTCCTTTGAAAATTTTTCAAACAGATCCTTTATTGTATCGCTTTTCGATCCTTTGGTTACATTAAACCTCTGTTGAAAACTTCGTCTTGTTGCAACAACACTGTGTTCTAGGCGGTGGAATTCCAACACCAGAAAAATCCTCTGTTCTAAGGAATAAACCATGTTGTCCACAGCACACTTGCACGTTGTGAACAGCACACCCTTACAGCAGAAAGACGACGTACAGAATGGCGCACCCACAGACTGCGTTGTCTTCTATATCTTTCACATCACTTGCAGCGCCATCTGTTGTTGAAAATTGTAACTACTGTAATTCCGAAAGTTTGTCCGCCTCAAAATGTACTGTTGTCCGAAGCATATTGCAACAAACGGTGTATTTCTATCGCTGCTCGTTTAGTTTTTATTGCCGTTTCAAATATACCGGTCATGTTTGAAACACCCTGTATTTCATAAATGTCGAAGCATGAGGTTTCCACATGTTCACTATTTCTTGGAAATGGATCAGTCTACAAAAGAAGCGAAGTTTCTTGGATATATCTTTAATGACGTTTTAAATTTTTGTTTGTTGTACCATTGCCTTGTGTTGAACGTATTTATGCGATGTTTATGCTCTGTGATTTTATTTGTTTTTATCAGAGTTTTTCAAAAGCTATTTAGACATATGACTTAGATATCCTAGTTCAACATAAGTCTAATTTTGCCCGTAATACGTTCCAGCTGGAACTGGGTTTAGAAAATGTATACCAAGATGAAAAGTATGTACCGATGTTAAGAAACGTAGCAATTGTAGAAACCATTGTTCTATAGCCTCCTAATGCGGATGGAAATGCGAGTTCCTATTCGCAGATATTATTTATTTTAATTAATTTATTTATTTATTGGCAGTCTTAAGCTATTGTCAGCGGCGGGTGTTTCTGTTCATCTGCCAGATTACTTTTTCTTGGTTGTATTTCACACATAATTAAGACGAGGTTTCGTAATCTGCTACGAAAATCGAGACCGACTTCTGCTCTTTAGTTGCATTCTATGAAGAAAGCTTCCATAAAGAAGAGGCGCCGTGGAGCTGATCTTAGCTTTCTCGGCGCCGCTGACGAGTGAGACCACTGGCGGTGCAGAGGGCGTTGTTGTCGTCATCATGCTCGCCGAGAAGAGATATGCGCCGCGCGTCACGAGTCTTCGGCGACAGCTTCGCTGGACAGCAACCAGCAGGTCAGTATGCCCAGACAGGGTGTGGTTGTGAGGGGCTCTGACTCATTTGGCGTTGTAGACTTGGGTCGTTTTCATCGATGCGAACGCAGTATGTTGTTCGGATTCCCCCGTCGCAGTTAGATATACACTGCTTGATAAAAAAAAAGGAGAAGAAAGAGAGGAGGAAGTGAAAAGAGACTTAGCGGATTTAGAGGGTAGGTGATGTTATCTCACTGAGTCAAATTTACAGAGAACTTGGCACAGCATGAGCGCACTTCTCAGAAGGACGTTGCCCCCCCCCCCCCCCCTCCCTCACTTCCACGCGCCCACGCTACCTGATAAAGCAGATACTGGCTCTGGGACAAAATTGACATCCGAGCTAGTCCTACACACTTTCTATCGGAGACCGAGCTGGCGATCTTGACTGTCACGGGAGTGTCTCAACATCGTGCACGCAGTTCATAGAGACACGTGCAGAGAGTAGACGAGAACTGACCATTTGATACTGTCACGTGAGAGGGTCGCAGGAAGTCCGCATCTACGGCGCTGGTTGTCAGGCTTTCCGCATCACTACGACAACTCGACGGTGGTAACAACACTGCTGTGCCTCTTCTCTAAAACACTGAATTAATGAGAGCATTTTACAGATCACCGCCATAAGCTCCGATGGTGGTTATCTGGGGTGGTGCAGAACGCAACGCGATGTTATTCATCAGCACTGCATGTTTCCCTGCCAAGGCATTACACCAAACGAAGCCGTTTGTGTTGCGATGTTAACGGCAGTCGACGCATTCCCTGGTCCGGCTACAATTAGTCCCCTATCAATGGGGCGGTTTGACACAGAATCTACATCTACATCTACATGGATACTCTGTAAATCACATTTAAGTGGTTGGCAGAGGATTCATCGAACCACCCTCACAATTCTCTATTATTCCGATCTCGGACAGCGCGCGGAAAGAACGAACACCTATATCTTTCCGTACAAGCTCTGATTTTCCGTATTTTACCCCTATGTAGGTCGGTGTCAACAAAATATTTTCGCATTCAGAGGAGAAAGTTGGTGATTGGAATTTCGTGAGAAGATTCCATCGCAACGAAACACGCCTTTGTTTTAATGATGTCCAGCCCAAAGCCTCTATCATTTCAGCGTCACTCTCTCGCATATTTCACGATAGTACAAAACGTGCTGCCCTTCTTTGAACTTTTTCGATGTACTCTGTCAATCCTGTCTGGTAAGGATCCCACATCACGTAGCAGTATTCTAAAAGAGGACAGAGAAGCGTGGTGTAGGCAGTCTCCTTAGTAAGTCTGTTACATTTTCTAAGTGGCCTGCCAATAAAACGGAATCTTTGGTTAACCTTTCCCACAACATTTTCTTTGGGATCTTTCCAATTTAAGTTGTTCGTAATTGTAATTCCTAGGTATTTAGTTGAATATACGGGCTTTAGATTTGACTGATTCATCGTGTAACCGAAGTTTAACTGATTGCTTTTAACGCTCATGTGGATGACCTCACACTCTTCGTTTTTTAGCGTCAACTGCCAATTTTCTCACCATTCAGATATCTTTCTTAAATCATTTTGCAATTTGGCTTGATCTTCTGATGAGTTTATTAGTCAATAAGACGGCTGCTCATATTGTCTCCCAAATCGTTTATATAGATAAGGAACAGCAAAGGGCCTATTACACTACCTTGGGGAAAGCCAGAAATCACTTCAGTTTTACTCGATGACTTTCCATCAGTTACTACTACCTTTGACGACTCTGACAGGAAATCACAAATCCAGTCACATAACTGGGGCGATATTCCCTATGCACGCAATTTCACTACAAGCCGCTAGTGCGGTAGTGTCAAAAGCCTTCCGGGAATCCACAATTACGGAATCAATCTAAATTCCCTTATCAGTAGCACTCATATGAATAACTATGGTGAAAAACAAATACATTTCGTGAAGCTTCACTCGAACCCAAGCATGCCAAACACTGTGTGGCTTTAGTTTGGAACCTGCCTTCAGGTTGTCATAAACACACTTCGCATACATGTTTTGTTTCTGATTCTGTGTGTTTCATCATAGACTGTGGAAACAAAATAGAAAACATGTCAAATGGAGTGGATATTTCAGCAACTGCAGCTCCTACTCTAGTTATGCCAGAAAACTGCGGCAAAGGAGGCTGTATGTCCTCGAACCTCCAGCCTAAATCAGTATCTGTTGATTTCGTTTCCGAAGACCGCTGCCTCTTCCGTGG
This sequence comes from Schistocerca gregaria, assembly GCF_023897955.1. NCBI lineage: Eukaryota > Metazoa > Arthropoda > Insecta > Orthoptera > Acrididae > Schistocerca > Schistocerca gregaria. The sequence continues at coordinate 956,134,202 of NC_064921.1, forward strand.
TGTTGCAGAAGACTGTGTTACAGCAGAAGAACATTGTCTACATCTACATCAATACTCCGCAAGCCACCTGACGGTGTGTGGCGGAGGGTACTTTGAGTACCTCTATTGGTTCTCCCTTCTATTCCAGTCTCGTATTGTTCGTGAAAAGAAAGATTGTCGGTAGGCCTCTGTGTGGGCTCTAATCTCTCTGATTTTATCCTCATGGTCTCTTCGAGAGATATACGTAGGAGGGAGCAATATACTGCTTGACTCTTCGGTGAAGGTATGTTCTCGAAACTTCAACTAAAGCCCGTACCGAGCTACTGAGAGTCTCTCCTGCAGAGTCTTCCACTGGAGTTAATCTATCATCTCCGTAACGCTTTCGCGATTACTAAATGATCCTGTAACGAAGCGCGGTGCTCTCCGTTGGATCTTCTCTATCCCTTCTATCAACCCTATCTGGTACGGATCCCACACTGCTGAGCAGTGGGCGAACAATTGTACTGTAACCTACTTCCTTTTTTATTCGGATTGCGTTTCCTTAGTATCCTTCCAATGAATCTCAGTCTGGCATCTGCTTTACCGCCGATCAGCTTAGTATGATCATTCCATTTTAAATCACTCCTACTACCTGCTCCCAGATAATTTGTGGAATTAACTGCTTCCAGTTGCTGGCCTGCTATTTTGTAGCTAAATGATAAGGGACCTATCTTTCTATATATTCGCAGTACATTACACTTGTGTACATTGAGATTCAATTGCCGTTCCCTGCACCATGCGTCAATTCGTTGCAGATCCTCCTGCATTTCAGTACAATTTTCCATTGTTACAACCTCTCAATATACTACAGCATCATCCGCAAAAATCTTCAGTGAACTTCCGATCTTATCCACTTGGTCATTTATATAAATTGTGAATAGCAATGGTCCTACGACACTCCCCTTCGGCACACCTGAAATCACTCTTACTTCGGAAGACTTCTCTCCATTGAGAATGACATGCTGCGTTCTGTTACCTAGGAACTCTTCAATCCAATCACACAGTTTGTCATATAGTCCATATGCTCTTACTTTGTTCATTAAACGACTGTGGGGGCCTGTATCTAAAGCCTTAGGGAAGTCAAGAAACACGGCATCTACCTGGGAATCCGTGTCTATGGCCCTCTGAGTATCGTGGACGAATAACGCGAGCTGGGTTTAACACGATTGTATTTTTCGAAACCCATGCTGATTCCTACAGAGTAGATTTCTAGTCCCCAGAAAAGACATTATACTCGAACATAATACGTGTTCCAAAATTCTACAACTGATCGACGTTAGAGATATAGATCTATAGTTCTACACATCTGTTCGACGTCCCTCCTTGAAAATGGGGATGACTTGCGCTATTTTCCAACCTTTCGGAACGGTACGCTCTTCTAGAGACCTACGGTACACCGCTGCAAGAAGGGGGGCAAGTTCCTTCGCGTACTCTGTGTAAAATCGAACTGGTATCCCATAGGGTCCAGCGGCCTTTCCTCTTTTGAGCGATTTTAGTTGTTTTTCTATCCCTCTGTCATCTATTTCGATATCTACCATTTTGTCATTTGTGCGACAATCTAGAGAGGGATCTACAGTGCACTCTTCCTTTGTGAAACAACTTTGGAAAAAGACATTTAGTATTTCGGCCTTTAGTCTGTCATCCTCTGTTTCAGCACTATTTTGGTCACAGAGTGTCTGTCTTGAAAGTTGTTTGATCAGCACCATATTCGTCATCAGATTCGACTGTAAAAAAAATTACAAAAAAAGACGAGATGAAGAAAAATGCAAATGTTGCAGGGTGCCCATTCAGTGGTCTGGACTGGCGGGTACGGATGCGAGAGGTTACGGTGCGCTTGTTGCACAACACGGCGATTCTGGCTTGGGGAAGTCAGATGTTGTCGTTCAGAAACTCGACGACGGATACGCCTGCTCTCAAGTTCCCATGCAGTACAACGTTGGCCCTGTCACATCCGAATGCCCCACAAATCCAGATATTCCACCTTTCGACCAGCCAGCCGATAGAGACCCACAAGAAGCCCTTCCAAACACTGTCAGGTGTTGCTAACGCTGCCTCTCAAGAGTACGCTACATCTCCGTGTCCTTCTCAGTGACCACTGGGTACTTCACTTTTTTTTGCCAGTTGGCGTATTTCGGACCGGTTGTTATTCACAGTAATCTGATAAATAGAATTATTTTGTTGTTTACCACTGTCATCGGCTATATCGCAGCCTTAAGTAGCGCGTCGCTACGTTGATATTCTGTCGGTGAAATCTTCTTCGCGTCCTGGCTGATATTTTCTATAAAATCTGTAATTAACCTGCCACTCTAGCTGATCTTGTGGAGGTTATTTCTTGGAACGGAGGCAAGTAAGTACTCATCATTCATTCTGAAGTCTGCATCATAAATCTTACTTAATGAATTTTGTAAGTAGGCTGTTTAGATTTTTATGTTGGTAACGCCATGTAGCGCTTTATATGAAAATCACTGACTAGGCTGTGTGCAGTCTGTGGCTGGTTTGCATTGTTGGAATTGGCTATTGCAGTGTTGGGAAGCTGGCTGTCAACATTGAGTAGCGTTGCGCAGTTGGAGGTGAGCCGCCAGCAGTGGTGGATGTGGGGAGAGAGATGGCGGAGTTTTGAGAGCGGATGATCTGGACGTGTGTCCATCAGAGACAGTAAATTTGTAAGACTGGATGTCATGCACTGTTATATGTATTATGATTTTGAACACTATTAAGGTAAATACACTGTTTGTTCGCCATCAAAATCTTTCATTTGCTAACTATGCCTATCAGTAGTTAGTGACTTCAGTAATTAGAATCTTTTATTTAGCTGGCAGTATTGGCGCTCGCTGTAGTTAGAGTAATGAAGGTTTTTGTGAGGTAAGTGATTCATGGAAGGTATAGGTTATTGTTAGTCAGTGCCATTCTTTTGTAGCGATTATTAAAAGTCAGATTGCGTTGCGCTAAAAATATTGTGTGTCAGTTTAGTGATGATCAATATAAGTAAAGAGAGAAATATCTGAGTACGTTCAGTTTTGCTCAGCTGTTTGAAAATCAAATAACGTAAGGGGTTTACCAGCAAAATCATTCATAAATTTTTCTAAGGGGATGAGTCATAATTTTTATTTTTGAAATTGTTTTAATGTATTAGTTAATCATCGTCAAAATTAATTTGACTGTTATGCGGGTTAGTATTTTGATTTACTTCAATGTTGAATTATCAGACTCATGCAATACGGCCGGCCAGCACAACTGAAATATTTGTCTTATATAGAATTTAATGTTTAACAAATCATTTCAAAATTATTTAAAAATATGTCGCACGCATCGAGCCCAGTTCTTCCACTCCCCTTCTGCCGGCATTCTTGTCTGCTGGAGACGCCATCAGTGAGAATGCTGGAAGGCCACAACTGTAGCAGCAGATATTTCTGTTCGCCCTGAATGCTGAATCAGTGGCCTCAAGGTGGTTCATGCGACCTAGTTCCTTCTCCTGCAAATATATTTTCCTTCTTCGTATTACTGATAGCTTCCAGTCGGACTTCAAAAGCTTGAAAGACAGTAAACTATTCTGGCTGACATAGATATCTCGCAAAGAGACGTCTCAGCAAGAGTGATTGCTCGCAACTGTCCAAAAGTTACGATATCTATTTCACAGCTGAAGGACATTTACCATCGACCAAAGATCATTCAGTTGCTTCTAAGCAAACAAGCTAGTGATATAAATTTTTTTCTGTCTCTATCGCAGTGTATCTCTACAAACATACGACCGGTTTCAATGGCTTTTTCAACGTTGTCAGACAGAAAATAGTTCGATTATCACGTCGGTATGAACTACAATATCATAAGCAGCAGTCTGCATATATTTATAAAAATACTTGGCCTCGAAGACAGAAAATTTTTATATTTAAAAAAAAGGGAGCAAAAGGATGTCCATTGAGAGATGTTTTTCTGCGTAACAGGCAGAAGATAAAAGGGAAACATTGCTCCTTTTATGTAGGTTAAAGTCTACCTCCAAATTACGGTTATTACACTTTGTAACGCTACCGGCCCTTACCTGTTTGACAATGGCCGATAAAATTAACCTTCTGTGAAGGATTTTGCCTGACTGTGACAGCACCTTATGACAAGGAATCTGACTATGATTTCGTAATCGCGAAGTAAGTGAAAGAGTAACAACAGCAAAGTAAACGAGTTTTGAGTTGACATTCTGCTGATACGAAAGTAAACTGCAACGATAAATACATGGGGTCGCCAGCCAAATAAGGCAATGCGGTATCAAGTTTCATGGAAAAGAGGAAATAAACTTTACCTAAGATACTAGACCTCCCCCCATGAACCATGGGTCCCCCATTCGGATTTTCGGGCGGGGACTATTCAAGAGGACGTCGTTATCATGAGAAAGAAACCTGGCGTTCTACGGATCGGAGCGTGGAGTGTCAGATCCCTTAATCGGGCAGGTAGGTTAGAAAATTTAAAAAGGGAAATGGATAGGTTAAAGTTAGATGTAGTGGGAATTAGCGACGTTCGATGGCAGGAGGAACAAGACTTTTGGTCAGGTGAATACAAGGTTATACATACAAAATCAAATAGAGGTAATGCAGGAGTAGGTTTAATAATGAATAAAAAAAATAGGAGTTCAGGTAAGCTACTACAAGCAACATATTGAACGCATTATTGTGGCCAAGATAGACACGAAGCCCACGCCTTCAACAGTAGTACAAGTTTAGATGCCAACTAGCTCTGCAGATGACGAAGAAATTGAAGAAATGTATGATGAGAGAAAAGAAATTATTCAGATAGTGAAGAGAGATGAAAAATTGATAGTCATGCGTGACTGGAATTCAATGGTAGGAAAAGGAAGAGAAGGAAACATAGTAGGTGAATATGGATTGGGGGTAAGAAATGAAAGAAGAAGCCGCCTGGTAGCATTTTGCACAGAGCACAACTTAATCATAGCTAACACTTGGTTCAAGAATCATAAAAGGAAGTTGTATACATGGAAGAAGCCTGGAGATACTAACAGGTTTCAGATAGATTATATAATGGTAAGTCAGAGATTTTGTAACTAGGTTTTAAACTGTAAGACATTTCCAGGGGCATATGTGGACTCTGACAACGATCTATTGGTTATGAGCTGTAGATTAAAACTAAAGAAACTGCAAAAAGGTGGGAATTTGATGAGATGGGACCTGGATAAACTGAAAGAACCAGAGGTTGTAGAGAGTTTCAGGAAGAGCATGAAGGAACAATTGACAATAATGGGGGAAAGAAATACAGTAGAAGAAGAATGGGTAGCTTTGAGGGATGAAGTGGTGAAGGCAGCAGAGGATCTAGTAGGTAAAAAGACGAGGGCTAGTAGAAATCCTTGGGTGACAGAAGAAATACTGAATTTAACTGATGACAAGAGAAAATATAAAAATGCAGTGAATGAAGCAGGCAAAAAGGAATATAAAAGTCTCAAAAATGAGATCGACAGGAAGTGCAAAATGGCTAAGCAAGCATGGCTAGAGGACAAATGTAAGGATGTAGAGGCTTATCTCACTAGGGGTAAGATAGATACTGCCTACAGGAAAAGTAAAGAGGCCTTTGGAGAAAAGAGAACCACTTGTATGAATATCAAGGACTCAGATGGAAACACAGTTCTAAGCAAAGAAGGGAAAGAAGAAAGGTGGAAGGAGTATATAGAGGGACTATACAAGGGCGATGTTCTTCAGGACAATATTGTGGAAATGGAAGAGGATGTAGATGAAGATGAAATGGGAGATATGATACTGCGTGAAGAATTTGAGAGAGCACTGAAAGACGTAAGCTGAAACAAGGCCCCGGGAGTAGACAACATTCCATTAGAACTACTGACAGCCATGGGAAAGCCAGTCATGACAAAACTCTACCATCTGGTGAGCAAGATGTGTGAGAAAGTCGAAATACCCTCAGACGTCAAGAAGAATATTATAATTCCAATCCCAAAGAAAGCAGACGTTGACAGATGTGAAAATTACCGAACTATCAGCTTAATAAATCACGGCTGCAAAATACTAACGCGAAATCTGTACAGACGAATGGAAAAACTGGTAGAAGCCGACCTTGGGGAAGATCAGTTTGGATTCTGTAAAAATATGGGAACACGTGAGGCAATACTGGCCCTACAACGTATCTTAGAAGCCAGATTAAGAAAAGGCAAACCTACGTTTCTAGCATTTGTAGACTTGGAGAAAGCTTTTGACAATGTTGACTGGAATACTCTCTTTCAAATTCTGAAGGTGGCAGGGGCCAAATACAGGGAGCGAAAGGCTATTTACAATTTGTACAGAAACCAGATGGCAGGTATAAGAGTGGAGGGACACGAACGGGACGCAGTGGTTGGCAAGGGAGTGAGACAGGGTTGTAGCCTCTCCCCGATGTTATTCAATCTGTATATTGAGCAAGCAGTAAAGGAAACAAAAGAAACATTGGGAGTGGGTATTAAAATCCATGGAGAAGAAATAAAATCTTTGAGGTTCGCCGATGACATTTTAATTCTGTCAGAAACAGCAAATGACTTGGAAGAGCAGTTGAAAGGAATGGACAGTGTCTTGAAGGGAGGATTTAAGATGAACATCAACAAAAGCAAAACGAGGATAATGGAATGTTGTCCAATTAAGTCGGGCAATGCTGAGGGAATTAGATTAGGAAATGAGACACTTAAAGTGGTAAAGGAGTTTTGCTATTTGGGGAGCAAAGTAACTGATGATGGTCGAAGTAGAGAGGATATAAAATGTAGACTGGCAATGGCAAGGAAAGCGTTTCTGAAGAAGAGAAATTTGTTAACATCGAATACAGATTTATGTATCAGGAAGTCGTTTCTGAAAGTATTTGTTTGGAGTGTAGCCATGCATGGAAGTGAAACATGGACGATAACTAGTTTGGACAAGAAGAGAATAGAAGCTTTCGAAATGTGGTGCTACAGAAGAATACTGAAGATAAGGTGGATAGATCACGTAACTAATGAGGAGGTATTGAATAGGATTGGGGAGAAGAGAAGTTTGTGGCACAACTTGACTAGAAGAAGGGATCGGTTGGTAGGACATATTTTGACGCATCAAGGGATCACAAATTTAGCATTGGAGGGCAGCGTGGAGGGTAAAAATCGTAGAGGGAGACCGAGAGATGAGTACACTAAGCAGATTCAGAAGGATGTAGGTTGCAGTAGGTACTGGGAGATGAAGCAGCTTGCACAGGATAGAGTAGCATGGAGAGCTGCATCAAACCAGTCTCAGGACTGAAGACCACAACAACAACAACAGTTCAACAGTTAACAAGGGGACTTAGCAGCTAGTCTTTCACTGGATTCAAAGTCAAATTGCCTTTGTATGTGACTGGACAACTTGAAAAACCACTTTAAAACAACATATTCCGAGTAACAAACAATTACAAGTTTACAAACCCGTTCAAAGTAAAATAATACTGGCTATCTTTTTATAACTTTTACTTACAGGCAGCTATAAGCACATTATAATTTTGTTACTAGCTAATTTTAATAGCAGCCTCTTACTTAATGAAACACTTTCTATAGGAAACTTTGAGATGGAAAATAATAAAACTGCAAAATGCTTTACTGCCAAAATTGTCAGTTTAATAATAATAGTATAGTCTGAATTAATTGACTTGGAAAGGACCCTTTCTAGGAGTAATAACTGGTGTGCACACGTAATTTAGAAGTTCCACAAAATTTATTATTCAGTATATAATGCCCGGTTCGTTGGATGTACATATTTAGATAACAGCTGCGCCGAAGGTGGTAGTCTTGTGGAAAATTACAGTGCCTATAAAATTAGTGGTAAAGCAACCATCGTTCTTGATGTTAGCCACGCGCCGATTTAACTTTTCTTGGCGTCGTAAATTTAACCAAACAGGGCCAATAATGACACCATGGCTAATTTATATGCTCGCAAGCTCTTCTTGCCTCAATTTATACACCCAGACTAACCACAACAAGTGACCAAGGCTGCCGCTGACCACCCAGTACCACTCGACTATGCCATTCGCCTCAAAGGAATCAAGCGCCAAGTTCACTTCTCCCAGTCCCGCCAAATGACTTCCGTAGCGGCGGGGCTTCACTGAACATTTACTTATTGACCTGCAAAATATACAGAGTATTCACAAATTATTACATTTATAGAGTATTCCATATAAAACCAGAGATACAGTTACAATATAATTTCTTAAAACGCCAAAATGATTAACATAATTATTACATATTTATATAACCAAAGACCTTGACTATTCAAATACACTAGTGTACAATGCCAGCAGCGACCTTGTATACGAAATATACTTAAATCTATCGATTATTGGGATTACAACATGATTGAGTAAATAAAAATACAGTATGACTGCTACGTGCAGGAGAGACAGGCAGTTAGTAACGGGATTCCTGAATAAGTCACTTATGTTTTACTTAAAAAGCATAAAATTTTTGTACCTCTCCAGCTAAAACGCGCTGGGATTAATTTTTAACGTTGCTCGATCTTTCAATAAAGTACGGGTGCCGTGTCCCGAGAGGGAGTGAGATAGACAGGTTGCTACAGCTCAGTGGTCTCGCCTATGCCGACCTTCTCGACGTGTGGAAGTAGGCGTGGGCGGTTTCCGAAAGTCCAACAGCTGGAAGAATCGAGCTATGAGGCGGTGCAGAGTACGGAACTCGGTGAGCATCGCTTAGGGAAGCAGGGTAAGAGTCATAAGTTTCCTCTCATCTGGAAAATGAAGAGTCTCACTGGAACTGCCACTTATCTCCACTACCAATCAAACTCCCATCTGGTCAATGTATCTCCATGAGTACTACGGAGCTGAGGCTGGCGGATAGTTCCAAGTCCCGTGTCTGCGTCGCTATACACCGCAGATCTCGATTATCCACTGGGTCCTCATGAGACCTCATTTATACTGCTCATGTGGGGTCACAGGGTGGCTTCTAGAACATTGTATGATGGAATAGGCGAGGCTAGTCACGTATTCAGTATACTTCCATTTCTATATAGGGTGCTAGAACTTTCAGTGGGGACTTTCAAGAATTCCTCGTAGCATCCCAAAAACCCATTGAATATATACAAGGACTAGATGTTTGTAAATATATATAATGTTGTGTAATGTAGAATAACGTGATCCAGTACTGAAATGTACTTAAATGCCATACGCTAAATAAATCAATATAGGGTGAGGTGGGGAAATTTCCCCTGGCGTGGTCTGGCTCTGCAGGGACTACTAGGCACGTAGCCCTGTTTGTTCCCCGGCACTACTTGGTCGGCGCTGGCCGTTATAGCTTCTCAAATATTGAGGCAACGCTTCCTCCCTGAGACTGGCTCATAGCTCGTCCAGCCGAATAATTCTTAAGTGTTCTAATTCAGATGATTTCCGGGATTTAGTTTCACAACACGGAGACGGATGATTGAAATTTAAATACAATTATTTACCAAATTCCAGAGATTATATTATTCTCATTGTAATCAGCTGATAGTATTGGACGACTCTTTAATCAACAGGGGTTTATCTGCCAGAATACTGTGTGCATTAAAGAGCCCATCCATGCCCACACAAGCATGATAGTCAACCCAGAAGGTCTCCAGCTATCTCTGCATAAGGATTAGTGTTCACTAAGTCAGGTCTATGCAAGATGTGGGTATTGAAATGTTTGCATACATCTGGTTATAATTAACCATTAATACGAACTCTTCTGGAGATAGATGGGGTCGAAAAGTGAATGAAGGACAGTGGTCTGAAGGGAAGAGGGAAAAAGGAACAAGGCAAGAGTCAAGGTAAAAAAGCCTCTGCCATGGTTGGGTCTGCTAGCAAGGACAGTAGCGTAGTTCTTGCTGCCTGTGACAGATCATGCGAGGGTAGGTTTTGTTAGTAGTGAGTATCATGCATCTATACCATGTCGCATCATTTGGGAATGAGCATTTCAGTAACTGCGAAGTTGGTCTCCTGTTTGTATGTCATTGTCATCAGCATCTATGGAAAGTACGATATTGCAGTGCTCTGTGTTGAGATGTATGTAGTTTTCCTTTGGACATGCATGCATATGTGAAGGAACAGGCACAGTGGGGACTACAGCTGTCATGAAATACATGAAATGTATTCACAGTTGCAAATATGAACAACCATCACCTGTGTAAGAGAATGTCGGCAATATAAATTTGTGCTTCACTGGGACTGGAATACAGATTTTTCGCTTTATGCAAGCTGCCGCACTAAGTACTTTGCCTATTTGCGCACGTCTCATGGCCAGACTTCCATGTGTCGCCGTTCGTGTTTCACAACCTGTTCTCGCACACACATCATGTAATTCCCATTCAGAGGAGCGCATTTTAATTGAAATTGGTGGATAAATACGATATTGCAGTGCCTGCATTGTTAAGAAGAATGATGCAACATTACTTCCAACATGCACACGCATGGACACCTGCAGGACACTGACATATGAATTAAATATATATATATATATATATATATATATATATATATATATATATATATATATATATATATATATATACTGCTTTGCCACCCATGTTACCTGCCATGGTCGATACTTCTTGCGCCGATCTCGGTACTCAGCGACACCGCTGGCACATCCTGATATAAAGCCAGTAACCCATATGGTATAACGCCTGCAAACAATGAGATTATCGGTTTGATGAAGGACGAGGCGAATGGGTTGCCGACTGTGATGTTTGTAGGTCTCCATCCTAAAAATGTGTGCATACTGTACAGAGTCGACGTCATGCTAGGGTGGCCTAAGGGTGTGTGATGTGCACCCACAGTGATTCTCATGTCTGAAGGTTATGTGTCATGTCCGTTTTCTGGTGCAGATGATACTCCACACTTAGTATGCCAAACCAGTTTTGGGTCATGAGCTTATGTCGTACACACTGTGATGCATCTGTAGATCAGCCTATCATGTCATGGTGATAAGCGAGTCATTTGCGAAGACAAGACATACTATGTGTGATAGTATGACTCGTGTATCAGATGTATATGTACTATTATACATGAGTAATACTAACACATACACACACACACACACAAACACACACACACACACACACACACACACACACACACACACACACACACACACGCACACACACACATGTTGTATACAGTGCATACACTCACAATGTGCATATCCAGACACTGATGTAATGTGAGTACAGTAGTCTTGTACTCGCAAATGACCCACTTATCACCATGACATGACAGGCTCATGTGCAGATGCGTCACAGTGTGTACGACATAAGCTTATGATAAAAAATTGACTTCGCACACTAAGTGTGGAGCATAATCTGCACCAGAAAACGGACATGACACATAACCTTCAGACATGAGAATCACTGTGGGTGCACATCGCACACCCTTAGGCCGCCCTAGCGTGGCATCTGACTCTGTACAGTATGCACACATTTTTGGAGTAGAGACCTACAAAAATCACAGTCGGCAACCCATTCGCCTCGTCCTTCATCAAACCGATAACCTCATTGTTTGCAGGCGTTATACCATATGGGTTACTGGCTTTATATCAGGATGTGCCTGCAGTGTCGTCGAGTACCGGCAGTGGCGCAAGAAATGTCGACCACGGCACAGATGCTGCACGGCAAAACGGTATCACGAGGCGCCAGTGATATTCTAGGAAGAAGCCGTGCCTCCTGCAGCTCTTAGGCGCCACCGCCGCGCCCCTGTCTTGAAATAACATCGCCAGAGGTCAGGAGGGCAGTTCAGGAGGGAAGTTCTGTTCGAGGGCGAATCCTGCCCACATGCACGAAGTGCCTGTCGGAGTGACGTAGTTGTACTGTCTGCTCGCCGTGACACACTCCTTATCGACCGTCAGGGAGTGATGCGGTGTCACCGCAAGGCGCCACACTGGTCAGGTTGTAGGCTTCAAATCGGCCGCGGTCCGTCAGTACACATCGGACCCGCGAGTCGCCACTGTGGACGCTAGCAGACCGAGGGCCGCCACTCGGCTGGTCTTACGAGACAAGCTAGCGCACTGCCCAGTTCTACAGCCGACTTTAATAGGAATGGCTCACTGGTTATAACTTCAGAGATGTCATTTTGCACACACGCTAGTTCTCGTAGCCTTCAGATACGACCTAGCCAGGCGCCACATACAGTTTATGCATTGACAATTTATCTATATGTGTGAAGCAATAAGAATTGTAAAGAAGTATTCACAGTTCAGTCTATAACTGCACTTGTAAGTATTATTGTACAAAGTCACGATCGACGTTCACCACTGATGAGGAGGAGATTAGTGTTTAACGTCCTGTCGACAACGAGGTCATTAGAGACGGAGCGCAAGCTCGGGTGAGGGAAGGATGGGGAAGGAAATCGGCCGTGCCCTTTCAAAGGAACCATCCCGGCATTTGCCTGAAGCGACTTAGGGAAATCACGGAAAACCTAAATCAGGATGGCCGGAGACGGGATTGAACCGTCGTCCTCCCGAATGCGAGTCCAGTGTGCTAACCACTACGCCACCCCGCTCGGTTTTCATTCATCACTGATGCCGAATTAAAGCTAAGTATTTAATTGTATTCCTGTCTACTAACTTTCTAATCACCTAAGATGTTCCAGATACATCACGTCAAGTATAGTTCATTGATCCTCACGTCAGCCTACGTGATCAACGCGTGCAATTAATGGCCACCCCATGTGACCAGACTAAGAGTCAAATTGCGTGACTCAGTGGGGTCACCCTTTTTCCATGAGGCACATAGCTCCGCCTCATGCATAACAGAAGAGACTTCTGCCTCCTCAGAACTGTGTCAACAAATGCCAGTTATTCAGTCACAGGACATTATCGATGTAACTGAGAATGATTGGCAAGGACCTGCAATATCCTTTGTCCAGTGACAGTACGGCCATTCTGAACTGGTATCAATTCGCCACACAGTAATCGTACCTCATTTAGTGCCTCCTGAACCGCAAGTCCATGAGTGCAGTTTCATAGTTACAGCCGAGTCGGCGAAAAACCGTAAGGTTTGTTGTGATTAGTAAAGTATTATTGACGCAGAGTGTTCTAACTGAATGCATTATGACTAGTTAACGCTGTGTTGAAGAAGTCGTACACGAGATGTGAAGTGAAGCCGAGAATACAGCTCTCGATTGGCTCATTGTGGCATACTGTGTAACTCACCCTCTCTCGCATCAGTACTATTTTTGTTTGTTTGTGTGTGTTGTTATGTTGACTGTTCACCATGTCTCTTTCAGAAGTGTCTTTAATGCAAGCTATACAACTTCAGGGACAAAGGACTGAACAGTTATTACAATCCCTGCACAGAGATGAGGCAGCACCATGACTACCATCCCAGCCTGTTCAGTTGGAAACGACTCAACAAACGGTTCAAGCACCAAAATTCAGCGAGTTTCTGGGGCAAAAGCAAAGTCTTAGCTGATCACGTTGCGCATTTTAACGCCTATGGCATAAAGCTAGCCAACGTCTTTGCCATTTTCTGTCCACTATAGGCCCAGGTGTATTCTTACTGGTAGTAAAACTGTTTCCAGATCGCCAACCTCATGAGATTCCCTACGACGAGTTGTCTGACAGACTGTCAAATCATTTAAAGTCTGGAGTGCATGTAGTGGCTGCTCGTTATCAGTTTTTCTGATTAAAACCACAGCCAGAACAGTCTTGCAAACAGTGGGTAACAGAACTTAGTGACCTTACTAGACAACGTCCCCTTCAGTGTTCATGTGCGTTATGTTACAGTCAGATTATGATGAGAGATGCAATTACTCAGAACGTGACTGATTTCCGTATTCATGCTGCCATACTAAGGCATCCAAACCCTGACCCCAGAACAACATTGTTAATTATTGAGTCACAGGAAACTGTCGGTGTAACTGAGCATGATTTTCAAGCACCTGCAATATGCGTTGTCAAGAGCAAGACAGTTCAGCGGCCAGCTCCCCCCTCCCCTCTTCCTCACCGCCCAGGTCAGACGTTGCCCAGCGTCCAGGTCGCACCGTCGGGCCACAGCAGGGGCTGCACAATCTTGGAAGTCCTGCCCACGTAGCTTTCAAACACATGATGGAGCTTAGTGCCCGTGCCCAAAGCCAAGTGTTTCACTTGTGGCAAACAAAGCCACGTACAGTCAGTATATTTAAGTATAGATAGCGTTAGGCAGCTTTCACATTCTCATTGATTCTAATGAGGTGTATGTTATGTTCAAATGGCTCTGAGCACTATGGGACTCAACTGCTGTGGTCATTAGTCCCCTAGAACTTAGAACTACTTAAACCTAACTAACCTAAGGACATCACACACATCCATGCCCGAGGCAGGATTCGAACCTGCGACCGTAGCAGTCGCACGGTTCCGGACTGCGCGCCTAGAACCGCGAGACCACCGCGGCCGGCGTAGAAGTTGCAACCAGTGATGTAAGGTGGCAGAATAAATGGTCAGATTCACACCTTACATGAGACCCATACAAATCGCAGTGAGAAGGTGAAGCTGACACCTAACATAAATCGACAGTTATGAGAAAATTTGCCTATCAATATGTAATGCAAAAAGGGATAACAGTCAATTGACAGTAATTAACACACCAGTCCTATACAATGCATGTCTTTGAGTGGAAGGTAGAACAGGGAACGCGAGTCGAGTCACTTTCAGTTTTGAAAAGCCAGCTCCACAACGGCGTAGCGAAGCTGCACTGCGGGAGTTACGCCGGAAACCACTTAAAGGGGTGCCAGGAAGGAGCACAGTGACCCCGGACCAGGTGATTCAAGCTGGAGGGCTCCCTGTAATGAGGGCATTGGTACAAGAATAGAAAAGAAGCATTAGAAAATTTCATTTCGGAAATCTAACAGGATACGAACAAAAGCAAGTGACGCATTTTCGTCCAGCGAGTGCGACACGCAGAAAGGTCCATGTGCTTTAGGCGTCTAGAAAGGGCACAATACGTCCGATTGGCGGAAACGCACTAGGAAGGAGAAAAATACTGAAGTGATTGGTAGAGGGTGTTTCTACAAAATAAGGGGAACGCTGCTATTGGTCCAAAAAAGCAGTGACATGGAAAAGGAAATGAGTAGAACAAGAGAGAAATTTTCGTGGGCTCTTCTCTGAACAGGCGTCAAGTGCAGAACGGAGCGCTTAACGCTCCATATGACACAGAGGAGAAATTTGTGTGGACACTGCATTCACAGCGGCTGCACTCCAGTTAAAGAATTAGCTGTAGCAACGTTTGGCTCCAACTGTGGAGAAAGGAACCAGCCAAATTAGCTAATTGTTCTTGCAAGAACCTAGAAGGCACTATAATATGCACACTGCTCCAACCATGTGCATGTATATTGGCACATAATAAGACTAGGGGTGAGTACACGTTTTCTCGCATAATGAGAAACACAGGGAAAGTTTCTGCTGGAAAGTTTAGCAAAGGCCAGATTAGTTTTGGAGGAATTCCAGTGGGAGAGAGCGGCCTTGCAGACAGCAGCACATCACAGCTTAAGGTAAATACCACCTGCAGAGGCGTAAGCTTTGTTGGTTCACCAGCTTGCGTCCACTGTAAACTCGAGCGGCCTTGGTTAATTTTGCATTCAAATTTGTCACTTGACTAACCATCCACCGTAGACTTGATTGTCATCCTAAATAGTACCAAACTTTGTGCCTTTTCGTAGTATTGACCAACATCATTAACATATGTGTAGGAGCAATTTTGTAAAGAAACGTCCAATTAAACTTTCATATTATTGTGCTTAGAAAAAATGTAAAGAAGCTTCAAATTAAACTTTCATAACATTTTGCTTAGGATTAATGTTCTTTCAGAGAGTTAATATTTAACATTGTCATGTATAAACTTATTTCACTTTTTGATGTTAGCAAGATTCGGTATCCATTGCGCTGTTTTTACATTGTTGAGTTGAAAACTGTGTCAAGAGCTGTAATTTAGTGAGAAATAGTGCGACATTAAAATAGTCATTTCACCTCACACAGTTGTTCTCAATTCTAGAATAAGAACCCAGATTAAGCAAAAACAAAACCACACTATTACAGTGAGAACCGAGCATGTTAAGACTTAGTCGTCGTGGGTTAGCATACCGTAGTTGGAGTTGCGTTTGGGATGTTATGTAGAAAACAGTCTTTTTCATTGTGGTAACGAAAGAACTTGGTATCTTCTTTGTGGGACGTAGTATACTGGACTGTTGTATGGGTCTTGTAGAGTTGAACGTGTGCACAGTTACGACATTACGTGTTAGAAGCACAGTTACGCACTGATAAAACTTAACTACCTTGTTAATAGACTTTGAATTAGCTTAACTGTGAACATTAATTAGGAGTTGCAGTTGAGAGATGTCAACTCCTTTTGGCTTGTTCTTTGTCATATATTTACATTAATTGCCCTCTTAGGGGATGATGATAGCAATGTGATAGGGTATGAAGGGCTTAAATTACCCTTTGCTCGAATTAAATCACGTGATGGGTCTTTCTCCATTTCGTGTACACTCCTGGAAATTGAAATAAGAACACCGTGAATTCATTGTCCCAGGAAGGGGAAACTTTATTGACACATTCCTGGGGTCAGATAAATCACATGATCACACTGACAGAACCACAGGCACATAGACACAGGCAACAGAACATGCACAATGTCGGCACTAGTACAGTTTATATCCACCTTTCGCAGCAATGCAGGCTGCTATTCTCCCATGGAGACGATCGTAGAGATGCTGGATGTAGTCCTGTGGAACGGCTTGCCATGCCATTTCCACCTGGCGCCTCAGCTGGACCAGCGTTCGTGCTGGACTTGCAGACCGCGTGAGACGACGCTTCATCCAGCCCCAAACATGCTCATTGGGGGACAGATCCGGAGATCTTGCTGGCCAGGGTAGTTGTCTTACACCTTCTAGAGCACGTTGGGTGGCACGGGATACATGTGGACGTGCATTGTCCTGTTTGAACAGCAAGTTCCCTTGCCGGTCTAGGAATGGTAGAACGATGGGTTCGATGACGGTTTGGATGTACCGTGCACTATTCAGTGTCCCCTCGACGATCACCAGAGGTGTACGGCCAGTGTAGGAGATCGCTCCCCACACGATGATGCCGGGTGTTGGCCCTGTGTGCCTCGGTCGTATGCAGTCCTGATTGTGGCGCTCACCTGCACGGCGCCAAACACGCATACGACCATCATTGGCACCAAGGCAGAAGCGACTCTCATCGCTGAAGACGACACGTCTCCATTCGTCCCTCCATTCACGCCTGTCGCGACACCACTGGAGGCGGGCTGCACGATGTTGGGGCGTGAGCGGAAGGCGGCCTAACGGTGTGCGGGACCGTAGCCCAGCTTCATGGAGACGGTTGCGAATGGTCCTCGCCGATGCCCCAGGAGCAACAGTGTCCCTAATTTGCTGGGAAGTAGCAGTGCGGTCCTCTACGGCACTGCGTAGGATCCTACGGTCTTGGCGTGCATTCGTGCGTCGCTGCGGTCCGGTCCCAGGTCGACGGGCACGTGCACCTTCCACCGACCACTGGCGACAACATCGATGTACTTTGGAGACCTCACGCCCCACGTGTTGAGCAATTCGGCGGTACGTCCACCCGGCCTCCCGCATGCCCACTATACGCCCTTGCTCAAAGTCCGTCAACTGCACATACAGTTCACGTCCACGCTGTCGCGGCATGCTACCAGTGTTAAAGACTGCGATGGAGCTCCGTATGCCACGGCAAACTGTCTGACACTGACGGCGGCGGTGCACAAATGCTGCGCAGCTAGCGCCATTCGACGGCCAACACCGCGGTTCCTGGTGTGTCCGCTGTGCCGTGCGTGTGATCATTGCTTGTACAGCCCTCTCGCAGTGTCCGGAGCAAGTATGGTGGGTCTGACACATCGGTGTCAATGTGTTCTTTTTTCCATTTCCAGGAGTGTACTTTCGAAGATCTATTGGTATACATTCTGTGTGGGAGAGGCGGGTGGGACAGCGCAGTTGTGCGAGGCCATGTCCGCTGGGTTCCAGGAAGGTCGGGCCAGATGACAACAGCAGTGGTTAGGGGAGGGGGGGGGGGGGGAGGGCGCTCTCTTTCAAAGGCGTCCTCGGCTTTCTCTAGGCCAGAGGAAAGGCAACAAGGATTGTTTGGAATCTTTTTGCGGCGCCACGGCGCTTGAGCCAGGGCGTTCGGGTTTTGTATCGTTGCGTTCTTAGAATCGCAGTTCAGAGGCAGCAGGGTGTCTACTAAGATGGCAACTCATACAGGCACAGTATTTTGCAGTGTCACTTACTCTTCCAATGCTGCTGACATTCCACGAGCACTTTAAAAGAACAAGCTGACTGTCAGAGATCTGGTGACACTTTCTGTGGCCGTGCGGTTCTAGGCGCTACAGTCTGGAACCGAGCGACCGCTGCAGTCGCAGGTTCGAATCCTGCCTCGGGCATGGATGTGTGTGATGTCCTTAGGTTAGTTAGGTGTAATTAGTTCTACGTTCTAGGCGACTGATGACCTCAGACGTTAAGTCGCCTAGTGCTCAGAGCCATTTTAACCATTTGAACTTGCTGTGACGTAACAAGGCGCCGCTAGTTTTTGGCTACAGGCCTTTCGATTAGAGTATGATTTTTAGTGGAGTCTTGGAGGGATCGTGTGCGTCCATTTGTACTATTCTGATCAGCGCTAAGATCTATGACCAGCCACTTTGACAGCTGTGTGGCTTCGTGGGGTCACTGTATCTTAATTTTTTCGAGGTTTATGTAGAGAGCGCAATATCTCGGAGAACTCTGTCCCGGACGGCCGGAGAGAGATGACACAAACTAGAGACTGCAGACCGTTCGAATTAAGAGTATCCACTGTCGTGGTAGCCCGAACAGAACCTTCTTGTAAGCACTGATCCGTATCGCCAGTCAGCATTAAGTCGGGTTCGAATCCACGGAAACTGCACCCAGTGAAATTTGCGCCCAACCAGAAACCTGTGAAATCTGCGACCAATACCTGCTCCCTTTGTGTCACAGCTTACCTGCGCCCGAACCGTCGTAATTTCCCCGAACTCCCTGCTCCCCAGACACTGCCGAACTGTGTGGCCATCGACCTCCTCTAGCCGACTCTGTGAACAGAAAGCCTTACTATCGTTCAAGCCGTCTTAGAACTGACATCGTGGGATTTGTGTACTTCTGTCACAATATTTCCGATAAGGAAATGTCAATGAACATTCGCGGAAACCGTGTTCCCACTATGAAGGTTACTTTCATGGTGATGTGGCGCTGTTAAAGACAGAAAACAAACCACTATAGAGGAACGCTTAAAACCAATGATTCGACGGTGTTTTCTTTACTCGAATATCAATATGGAGCTCCGGATTACGCTCTTCAGAAAGTGAGGAAAACTTTGAACCAACCAAAGAAAAGGGCACGAGAGGAAGGGACTTCTATTTCCAAAATATATTCAGAAGGGCTGGGTTGCCTGCTGCCTGCATAATCGAGGGTATCATTTTGTCATTGAAACGCCAGAGCAGCAAGCAACGAAGGGAACTTAATACTTCAGGCAGGCAAAATCGCAGGGTAATGAGAGAGATTCGCAGACAAGAGAACAAACTGATCTCAAAGCGGAGTTACAAACTATGAATTATGACAGTAGTTTTTTTGCTAAGCGACGACAAAGAAGGAGAGGGGATACCACTTTTTATCGGAAGAGCAGGCAGAAATGCTCTGAGAAATAAACAAGACTTTTTTATAGATGGTACGTTCAAGTGCTGTAGCAAACAATTTTCTCAAATACACACCATTCACTCCGACTTTGAGAGTACAAATAATGAAACAAGCTTCTATCCAGCATCTTACCGATAGAAGTACTCAAGGTAATCTCCGCCAGACGCCGTCAGGTGGCTTGCGGAGTATGGATGTAGATGTAGATGTAGATGACTTTGCGTTATTGTCAAACAAAAGAAAAGAGACATACATTGGTCTTTTACGAAATTTTGTGGAAAATAATCCAGAATGGAAACCTGCAAACGTGATCGTAGATCTCAAATCAGCAACAATTTCTGCGAATGAAGTTGTACTACCGACAGCCGACGGGGATAGATGTTACTTTCGCACGAAAAAGTCTTTCTGGAGAACAGTGCAAGATCTAGAGCTTACTCTTGAGTACAAAGAAAATGAAGAAGCAACAAACTCGCATGTGTGCTGCGCTGGCGTTTCTACAGCCTGAAGATGTATATTATGGCTGGCTTGAGATACATTCTCAGGCATCGGATATCCCCAAGCTTTCTAAGTTTTGATAACTACTTTGTTGATAGATGGTTCGGAAAATGAAGCAAACACTATCAACCTTTGCAGTTGCTACAAACTGCGCAATCGGACGACAAACGCTGTAGAAGGCCACAGAATTAACAATCGGTCGATCGTCCGCTCCAAGCTGGATTATGGGAGCTTCGTATACTCCTCTGCACGGCCGTCCATCTTACGCCGCCTCAACTCCATACAACATCGGGGTTTACGTCTTGCGATCGGAGTGTTTTATACTAGTCCCGTCGAGAGTCTTCATGCTGAAGCCGGTGAATTGCCACTCACCTACCGGCGCGATATACTGCTTTGTCGTTACGCCTGTCGGCTACTGTCAATGCCTGACCACCCATCGTATCGTTCCTTTTTTTGACGACTCTCTCGACCGTCAATATGGGTTGTATGTCTCTGCCCTGCTACCCCCTGGAGTTCGCTTTCGTCGCCTCCTTCAACACCTTGATTTTTCACTCCCTGCAACCTTTAGAGTGGGCGAGAGCCACACGCCACCTTGGCTCCAGGCTTAGGTTCGCGTTCACCTTGACCTCCGCTCGCTCCCAAAGGAGGTTACCCCCGGTTCGGTATACCACTCCCGTTTTGTCGAACTTCGTTCGAAGTTCATTAATATGAACTTCATTTATACAGATGGCTCTAATACCAATGACGGGGTCGGGTGTTCTTTTATTGTCGGGGCACAAACTTTCAAATACCGGCTACGTGGCCATTGTTCGGTCTTCACAGCTGAGCTCTTTGCCCTCTACCAGTCTGTTCTTTACGTCTGCCGCCACCGACATTCTGCTTATGTCATCTGCTCCGATTCTCTGAGCGCCATCCAGAGCCTCAGTGATCCGTATCCGGTTCACCCTTTCGTGCACCGGATCCAACGCTCTCTTCAGCAGCTGGTGGACGACGGGTCTCTAGTTAGCTTTATGTGGGTTCCTGGCCATGTCGGTGTCCCTGGGAACGAAGCTGCAGATGCCGCGGCCAAGGCTGCGGTCCTCGGACGGCTTCTTGTTGTCTCCCTTCATCAGATTGTAGCAGAGTCATTTGTCGGTGCATTTTATCGCTGTGGCATGCTGATTGGGCTGCACTTGCGGTCAACAAGCTTTGGGCCTTGAAACCTCTTCCCGCGGCTTGGACGTCCTCCTCACGTCCTTTTCGGCGGGAGGAGGTCGTTTTGGCCCGATTCGTATTGGACACTGCCGGTTCAGCCATCGCCATCTGCTGACGGCTGCGCCGGCGCCGTTCTGTCCATGTGGGCAGTTGCTGACGGTCCGCCATATTTTAACGTCCTCTCCGGATTTTACTATACTGCGTCTTGATCTTGGCCTGCCGTGTACTCTGGATGCCATTTTAGCGGATGACCCAGGAGCTGCTGCTCGCGTTCTTCGTTTTAGCAACTTGACACACCTGTCTAAGGACGTTTGATTATGCTGTTGTTTTTTAATCCTATGCCTGTTAATACGTCTTTAATAGTGTTGTCCCTTTTAGTTGCTGTTTTAACCTTGTGCCTCGCGGTGCATTCCTAAATTAGTCAGGGCGCCAATGACCATTGTAGTTGTGCGCCCTAAAACCACAAATAAAGAATTAACAATATCCTTGCTAAACCAAATCCTGAAGTAAATGATGAAATTAGCTTAATGAGATGTATGAAAAGAGAAGCAAAAATTCAGCTTGCGCGTTAATGAGGGCAGAGCTAAGGAAAATAAACGAAAAAAAACAATCTATATGCGACTGCCTATAATATATAAAAACAGTCTACTTGAAACGGGACGAAATTTGGAAACAATAGCAAAAAAAGTACGAAGAGGTTGGTGAGATAAGGGCTTGCTTGAAAGTATAGTGTAGTAAGAAAGTAAAAGCGCACTGACGATGCTGTAACTTCAACGAGACATACATCGGAAATAAAGGCAGACCCCTCCAAAAAGAAATCTATGTGTATTTATTTCTGGCGAAAAAAGGAATAATTGTAAGAATTCTAGTAATTTAAAATTATAGCAAGGTCTGTTTCTAATCTAGGAGTTCTGGATATAAAAAACTTAAAGAAACCGAAACTGTATTACTCCAGGTTAAATTTACTCTTCATACTTAAATATACACTGAGGTGATGAAAGTCATGGTATAGCGACATGCACATATACAGATGGCGGTAGCATCGCGCACACAGCGTATAAAAGGGGAGTGCATTGGCCCAACTATCTTTTGTACTCAGGTGATTCATGTGAAAATGTTTCCGACGTGATTATTGCCGCAAGAAGGGAATTAACAGATATTGAACGCAGAATGGTAGTTAGAGCTTGAAGCATGGGATATTCCATTTTGGAAATTGCTAGGAGAATTTAATATTTCGAGAATCCACAGTGTCAAGAGCGGGCCGAGAATATCAAATTTCACGCATTACCTCTCATCACAGACAATGCAGTGACCGACGGCCTTCACTTAACGATGGAGAACAGCGGCGTTTGCGTAGCGTTAATGGGCTACTACAGCAGAAGACCGACGTGGGTGCCTTTGCTAACAGCACGTCACCTGTAGCGCCTCTCTTGAGCACGTGACCCAGAAATGTTCGCGTTTCGTTTGAAGAAGATTCTGGAAAACCATAACCTGGTCAGATGAGACCCGATTTCAGTTGGTAAGAACTGATGATAGGGTTCGGGTGTGACGCACCCTATGGACCCAGGCTGTCAATAAACTTTATGAAAGCTGGTGTGGGCTGTGTTTACTTGGAATCTATTGGATCCTCTGGTCCGAATGAACCGATCATTGACTAGAAACGGTTATGTTGAGCTACTTGGAGACCATTTGTTGCCATTCATGAACTTCATGTCACCAAACAACGATGGAATTTTCATGGATGAAATGCACCTTGTTACCGGGCCAGAAATGTTCGCGTTCCGTTTGAAGAAGATTCTGGGCGATTCGAGCAAATGATCTGGCCACCCTTAGTCACATGGGATATAATCGAGAGGTAAATTTGTATACAATATCCTGCACCTGCAACACTTCCGGAATTATGGACGGCTGCAGAGTTAGCATGGATCAATGTTTCTACAGGGGACTTTAATGACTTGTTGAGTCCATTCCGAGTCGGGTTGCTGCCGTACGCGAGGCAAAAAGAGCTCACAAACGCTATTAAGTGTCCCATGATTTTTTCACTTCACTGCAATGCCCAGAAGGAAGTCAAAAATTGTGCATCTTCACCTGAAGTAAAAAGCAAACTTGTATTTTTTTCGATCATTAAGGGGTGAGAGAGAAGAGAAGAGAGAGAGAGAGAGAGAGAGAGAGAGAGAGAGACTGATGATTGATGAATAGATGTTTTGACAGGACTTCTCAGTAAATATGAAGCATCGATGGTAGAAAAATCTGTAGCCACAGATGGATGTCTTGTTAAGCTGTTCTGCCTCCACTCTATAGCCACAAAGAACTAGTAGAGGCAATAGCGAGCCGGGCGGTTTGGTGCGCAGCGGCCTCAATCACTTTGCGTGGTGACGTAACGCTGGGCGTTTTCCGCGCGCCCCTCGCGGGAATGGTCGCCGTTAGTCATCGCTTGTGCGCTGCGCAGTCCGGCCGACGGTGTTTACATGCCGTGCCACGCCACAGGGAACAGCAAAGCACGGCACGGCACGGCAGAGGCGCGTGCCTCTTGCCTAACACAACTGCGCGCTCCTGGTCCGTTCTCTCACCTCTCAAAACACACCGTAAGAGCTCGATGTCGGACGTAGAGACTTAGACACTTATACAGCGAGCTATAAACCCTTCACTCCCAGTGATGGGCTTACTAATTTATCTGTAACGTTAGAAATGACATCTACGATGGTTACCGAGAAGTAATGCACATTTTTTCAAGATTTCTTGGTTGAACATAATGAGAATTACACACAAGCGAAAGAATGGTGTTTTATCTGCACACCCTCTATTTTTTCACGTAATCTACATCCCGTTCTATGCCTTCCTCCAGTGCTCAGAAAGGGCGTGTATGCCCTGTCGGTACCAATCCTTGTTCTGGTGGCGGAGCCAGTGCGTCACTGTGTGAATCACCTCCTCCTCGTCATCAAAGTGTCTTAACCCTTAGCTACTATGGATGCTGACAGGAGCACAATTGCTACAGAGCGGTCTCTCAGACCGCCTTTTTATTTTTTATGCGAAAGCCTCTGTTTTGGTTAGTACATATTTTCACGACTTCTTGTTGTTCGTTACACTTTTTGGAAACAGACTTTATGGAAATTTTCAAATTTTAAACAAAGTAGAATTGAAAACTGAAACGCAGTAAAATTTGCAGATTATTTTTACCTTATGTATTAATAAAATAACAGCACTAGTTACCTCTATACTCACTCACAGGTTATCATCATGGAGATATTATTACAGATTCGCAACATGACTGCATGGAGAAACACATTTCACTTATGACAAATTATAGTTGGAATCAGCTTTCAGTTTACAACTCATCATTTCAGCC
This sequence comes from Schistocerca gregaria, assembly GCF_023897955.1. Lineage (NCBI taxonomy): Eukaryota > Metazoa > Arthropoda > Insecta > Orthoptera > Acrididae > Schistocerca > Schistocerca gregaria. Next base: position 956,158,893 of record NC_064921.1, read on the forward strand.
ATAGAGCGATTATTCCACTCCATAATTCTGTCAAAGGAGAAATTTTGGCAAGAAGAAAGTAATTACTTTATATATTCTTCTGAGACCGTTAATAAAATTTTAATCGCTTTCAGTCTGCATGCATTTCACGCACAACCCCCTACAATTCTCCGACCAAAAGGGACACCACACTGTTGACACGGATACCTTGTTTTCCACTTCATACAAAAAGCTGATGTTTTTCGTTGTCGAAAAAATTATTTATGTGTTTGAGACTCTTACCTCAAAACCAGCAAGTTTTCTCAGAGATTTTTCGGGAGCTGTTGTGGTCCAGGCAGAAGCAAGACAGTGTTGAGTTGCTTTGTTCTCACGTTAGTTAGCAGCTTGTGTTTGTTCCATCGAAAAGTTCTGTCTGTTCCTACCGATAACGTAAGCTTCTCCATCATCATCATCTGTCACATCTTCATAACTTTGAGTTTCCTTCTCCAAATTAATATCGCGATCACTAAAAACTTGAAATCAGAGTCATTATCATTGCCATCAAAGTCTTCATCTGAGTATTCATTGAGGCGCTGTTGAAGACCCACATAATTCTTGCATAGGAAACGCCGCATAGACGGTCTAACTCTTCTCACCCTGGAGAAAAAGTAACCGAAAAAGAAAACACTCTATGGTACGTCTGTGCGATCTCTCGAGGCTCAAATACAAGAAACAAATGGCAACAACAATGCCAAATTTCTGGCACATGTAGCTTGCCATCCAATAGGAATGTACACAGAAGAGTTTACTTCACCTCACAGCGGCGTGTGAAATGCCACAAGGGGAAAAAAACTATAGCGGTCTGAGGGACCACCCATAGTACTCCAGTGGAAGACTCTGCAGGAGAGACGCTCAGTAGCTCGGTACCGGCTTTTGTTAAAGTTTCGAGAACATACCTTCACCGAAGGGTCAAGCAGTATATTGCTCCCTCCTACGTATATCTTGCGAAGAGACCATGGGGATAAAATCAGAGAGATTAGAGCCCATACAGAGTCATACCGAAAATCCTTCTTTCCACGAACAATAAGAGACTGGAATAGAAGGGAGAACCGATAGAGGTACTCAGGGTACCCTCCGCCACACACCGTCAGGTGGCTTACGGAGTATGGATGTAGATGAAGATGTAGTTATTTTCCAGTACCTACGTATATCTTGCGAAGAGACCATGGGGATAAAATCAGAGAGATTAGAGCCCATACAGAATCATACCGAAAATCCTTCTTTCCACGAACAATAAGAGACTGGAATAGAAGGGAGAACCAATAGAGGTACTCAGGGTACCCTCCGCCACACACCGTCAGGTGGCTTACGGAGTATGGATGTAGATGAAGATGTAGTTATTTTCCAGTACCTGTAGTACAAATGTCATGAGTTTAGAGCACAGGGTGAAAAAGTGTGCGTCAACATCGTAGTAAAAATACAATAATACTTATGACGCGGGTTAACAGAAAGAATTGCCTTGGAGTACAGTGATGTCAAAAACTACAATGTCAAGAAGTTAACGTGAACTTCCGCGTGAAGTGGTGCAGTAGGACGGAATGTGACGATAGCTCCGCTGGTGCAAGAGATGGGCAACTTAAGAACCCAGAGACACATGATGCTCAGCGATGCGGGAGTGGACGATGGGGCGCCAGTTTTACGTGCAAGTCTCGTTAACTAGCATAAACGCTAGAGCAAATATATATTTTGTATCCTGCCTGGGAGGCAGCGCGAGGATAGGAATAGGAAAGGGTCGGTACTGCCTACACAGTTAAAGCACCTTTACTAGTGGGTAAACATATGCATACATATTACATAACTTGCAAGGTGGTGCGAAGTTGAGGCGAAGTGTCCTGGCTGTCTGCACCTGATGAAAATGGGCAGAATCTGTAGCGGAGCTCGTAGAGCTGCACAGCACCAGCTAGACGGCGCTGCCGTCGGTGCCTCGTGGTAGTGCCAACCTTTGAAACTGTGTGGCATCCAGGCCCCCACAACCGCACGAGTGGTCGACTGTGAAGAGCGGACAAATGGAATAGCTGGGCGGCGGCCATTAGAGTGGTAAACTGACGCGCGGAGTTCGAATGTTTATACATCGCTTTTGGTTATAAAATGCCTTCCCTTGAGTTATGTCACAAACATAATGCCTCATTTAAATACGTTGCTACAATATACTTTTTAATTTATGCACAAACAGCAACTAGTCACTGTTTATGAATTTATCTTACGTACTACATGGAATCTGCCGTAGCTAAAAGTTATGTACTGGACCCTAGCATTTTTCGTAGTTCATTTACGATAGATGTACGTAAAATGCATCAAAGAACTCGAAGATTTGCCCACTATATTAATAGATATTTTCTGACGCTACCTTGCTTTAGATTTTATGACGAGAAGTGCGTTGTATATGGCATAGTGCTTTGGCAACTCACGACCAAATTATCAAGTCTCAACCTAATCTAGATCATGAAAACACTACCGATCAGCCAACTTTCTTAAAAATTATCAGAACATATAAAATGGTATTCTGTCGGTCGGAAATCTTGCCTCCTGACAGCGTGTAACCATTTTTGTAACTGCTGCGGTTTTAAGAAAGGAAACCTGCAAATAGATGCACAGACATTATGCTAATTCCGTGTTACAAAAACATTTATTAAGCAAGTGCACTGACATACAAAACAAATTAAAATATTCACTTACCCGTGAAATGTAATATTCGTTCCTTTCTCGAATTTATTTGTAGAATTAATCGCTGCACAACTCTTCACCATTGTACTTCTTTTGATTGGAACGTACAGACAGTAGAATTACGAGTAACAAATACTGTATGTACGTCCCAGCAAATATACAACGTTGAATCAGGGTCTTCATAAACAACAGTACTACACAACACATCAGACTACAACCACTATAATGGCGTCCAGCCGAAGTTTCAAATTATCCCGCAACTGAAGCGCCATCAGTGAGACTAGTTATTTTTTACAAGGTCTTTGGTGGCATCGTTACTATCGATACCACAACATATACACCTAAAAATAACAATTAGTAACAGACATGTTTGGGAAATATACAACGTGGATTTCAAGAATACAAATGTATGAAAACCAGACTAAGTTACATGTATTGGATTGGAGCGTTAAGTTCGTAGCTTTTTCCATAAATTTAATAAACGCAAAAGATACAGATAAACAGAATTTACTCACCGATAATGTATTCTCCTTCACTATTTACAACAGTCTGTCAACACTGAGATATCTTTTCGACTAGAGAAATCATGTGGTTTTAAGGCGAAGAACTGTTGGTAAATACTATGGGACCAAACTACTGAGGTCATCGGTCAGCGAAGAACTCGCTGAGCCACGTTCAGACCGCAGTTTCATCCCGGAAGGAAGCTCCTTGACAGATAGAGAGCGGAAAAAAATTAAAATTTGAGGCCGCAAGATCAGGTGAATAAGATGGGTGCGGAATGACTTCCCAACCCAACTCCCTATAGAGGTTTCTTTTTTTTTTCCTAGCAGAATGCAGGTGGGAATTATCACTCAGTCCCCCTGGTCGTTGTAATGCCAGCAGTAATAGTTATATGTCGGGGGAGAAATTCATGGTACACCACACCATCGCTGCTCCACGAGATGCGTAACATTATTTTTTGTGGATGCATGCAGATCTTTGTACGGGGAGTTGCTGCTATGGTTAGGCTCAGCCCTTCCTTTCTTCTTATTAAGTCAGCATAAATACTCTGTTTGTCGCCACTAGTGACGATGTGTGACAGGAATGGTAGGTGTTGTTTATGAGCCACTTGATGAGCAAACAGAAATGAGCACGTGTGGTCACCTGCTGATTTTCGTGATTTTGGCTTAGAGCATGCGTTACTCACACACCCTATATTTGAGCCTTCCCCATTGCTTGAAAATATCTCTCAATGTTGGAATGATCACAGTCCAGTAGAGCCACTGCTGTATTACACTGACGTGTATCATTGTAGATTAATGCGTTTACACCATCTTCATCAAACACCGAAGGTCTTCCTGAACATGGATAGTGACTAGTGTCAAAACTATCGTCTTTAAAACGCGAAATCTATTTTTTTTGCCGTGCTGTGTCCAGTGGTATTATCCCCATACACGGCGCAAATGTTTCTGGCTACCTCTGCTGCCGTCACTCCTCTGACGAACTCAAACAGAAGAATGTATCAGAAACGTTCCGGTTTCTCCACTTGGCATTCCATTTTCTAGCGTCCACAATTCCACTCACTATCTACCAACGACAAAGTGACATTATGTAAACTGAAATTGCAACAGTGAACTACGAATAAAATGCTATCGATACATAAACACATAACAAACAGAATACCAACATGCAGAACAGAAAAGCTACTGACTTATGCACCACACTAATAAAAAAAAGTCCACCTTAAAGCAGACTCGCAAAACTGGGTAGAGGGATATTCACAAATTTTGGTTTCAGAAGACGATTGCGCTAAAAGTTCACTGTACGAGGGTGAGTCAAATGAAAACCTTAAATATTATTTATTGTGCAGAAGTGGTTCAAAGCTGTATCACTTTTCAACATAATCCCCCCACGCCCAAAGAAAGTCCTCCAGCGCTTACGAAGCGCATAAATTTCTTTAGAAAAAAATTCGTTTGGTAGTCCGCGAAACCACTCATGCACTGCTTGGCGTACCTCTTCATCAGACGGGAACTTCTTTCCTCAATTGCGTCTTTCAGTGGTCAAGACATATGGAAATCACTTGGGGTAAGGTCTGGTGAGTATTATGGATGAGGAAGACACTCAAAATGCAGATCTCTGATTGTTGCAACTGTTGTACGGGCAGTGTGGGGCCTTGCATTGTCATGTTGCATAAGGACACCCGCTGACAGCAATTCACGTCGCTTTGATTTGATTGCAGGCCGCAGATGATTTTTTAGGAGATCTGTGTATGATGCACTGGTGACAGTGGTCCCTCCAGGCATGTAATGCTCTAAAATGACGCCTTTTTCGTCCCAAAAGAAAGTCATTATAACCTTCCCTGCTGATGGTTCTGTTCGAAACTTCTTTGGTTTTGCTGATGAGTAATAGCACCATTCCTTGCTCTCTCTCTCTTCGTTTCTGGACGGTGGAAGTGAACCCAGGTTTCGTCCCCAGTAACGATTCTTGCAAGGAAGCCATCACCTTCTCGTTCAAATCGCTGAAGGAGTTCTTCACAAGCATCAACACGTCGCTGCCTCATTTCAGGAGTCAGTTGCGTGGCACCCACCTTGAAGACACTTTGTGAAACTGGAGCACAACATGTACAATGTGGTGTGCTGACCCATGACTAATTTGTAAACATGCTGCAATGTCATTCAGTGTCATTTGGCGGTTTTCCTTCACTATGGCTTCAACAGCTGCAATGTTCTGTGGAGTCACAACTCGTTGTGCCTGACCTGGACGAGGAGCATCTTCCACTGAAGTCACGCTATTTGCGAACTTCCTACTCCTAGACTTACCGCTGTGACAAACATGCATCATCGTACTGTACCTTCATTCGTCGATGAATTTCAATAGGTTTCACACCTTCACTACTCAAAAACCGAATAACAGAACGCTTTCCTTCCCTGGTGCAAGTCGCAAGTGTGGAGGCCATTTTTATATTGATACTGCGACGGTATGTGTGCATCTGCACTATACTGCCACCTTCAGGCCATTCTGCACGCTTTTTGTAGCACGATTATCAACTTACAGGATAAGGTCGCGAAATTTTAATTTGTTATTAGAAATTTAAGGTTTTCATTTGACTCACCCTCGTACATGGGAAAGTGGTTTCGAGCCTTCATACGCTCCGTGGCGTAGTTGCCGAGCGTTCCTCCCTCTTTCTATCTCTCTCTCTCTCTTTGCGGTATTGTTCGTTGCGTTTGGTCTGGGCGGACGTGACAGGATACCCGTTCAAGTTGATCGTTGATTCCTTTACTCAGGCTTCTTTTTTTTTTTTTCAGACGGTCAGCACCTCTCTGACCGAACACGCTGAGCTACTGTGTCGGCCCTCGACGAGGCGGGCGTGTTGTTAGAACATGCAGACTATTCACGTGCTCCATCTTGTCGCATCGAATTATTTTGTCCCTGCAGAGCGGCAAACCAATGAACAGATCTCCAGAGCTGGCTGCCGCCGTTACGCCTTCCGGAGCGACTTCAGTGAGTTGCAGTGAACTCCACGCGCTGTCACGTTTCCCTCATTACAAATGGTGTCCATATGGCACACCTGTAATGTCAGTTGATAAATTGGAGAGATGCTGTGCCTGCAGATATGTTCGGCTTCCTGTAAGTCTTGTTGTCTATTTGAAGTTATCTCCTGAACCTATGATCCGTCTGGACAGGAAAGCTCGTCAATGCCCCCGCTTCCGGGATTCGGGGAGGCGTTCGAATCTGATCCGTCTCGCGGATCAACGACGATGGCTGATGAGCCAGCCAGCCTGAATGTGTTCTGAGGCTATTTCCCACAGTCGACTAGGTAACAATGTGGGCTGGTACACGCGTCCAGCCTCAGATACACGTTACGCAAACATTTAGAAAACGTACTCGCGCTTGAACGGGCGATTTACTCTACAGACAGACAGATGGAGTACACAGATTCCGTTCTGGCATCAGGAAGTTCGCTCGGCTGCCAGCTGTCACTAACACTGAAAGAACCCAGCTAACATTGCTGACCCGATAGAGAAACTGGAAGATGCAACTCAGAAATAACATCTTCCGAAACCCCAGATGGACTTATGAATAACCGTGTATTGCTTATAGAGAATAAAGCTAAATTTCGTAAAACTGTACTGTTGTTGTTGTCTTCAGTTCTAAGACTGGTCTGATGCAGCTCTCCATGCTACTCTATCCTGTGCAAGCTTCTTCATCTCCCAGTACTTACTGCAACCTACATCCTTCTGAATCTGCTTAGTGTATTCATCTCTTGGTCTCCCTCTACGATTTTTACCCTCCACGCTGCCCTCCAATGCTAAATTTGTTATCCCTTGATGCCTCAGAACATGTCCTACTAACCAGTCCCTTCTTCTTGTCAAGTTGTGCCACAAACTCCTCCCCAATTCTATTCAATACCTTCTCATTAGTTACGTGATCTACCCATCTAATCTTCAGCATTCTTCTGTAGCACCACATTTCGAAAGCTTCTATTCTCTTCTTGTCCAAACTATTTATCGTCCATATTTCACTTTTATACATGGCTACACTCCATTCAAATACTTTCAGAAACGACTTTCTGACACTTAAATCTATACTCGATGTTAAGAAATTTCTCTTCTTCAGAAACGCTTTCCTTGCCATAGCTAGTCTACATTTTATATCCTCTCTACTTCGACCACCATCAGTTATTTTGCTCCCCAAATAGCAAATCTCCTTTACTACTTCAAGTGTCTCATTTCCTCATCTAATTCCCTCAGCATCACCCGACTTAATTCGACTACATTCCATTAACCTCGTTTGGTTTTATTGATGTTCATCTTATATCCTCCTTTCAAGACACTGTCCATTCCGTTCAACTGCTCTTCCAAGTCCTTTGCTGTCTCTGACAGAACTACATTGTCATCGGCGAACCTCAAAGTTTTTATTTCTTCTCCATGGATTTTAATACCTACTCCAGATTTTTCTTTTGTTTTCTTTATTGCTTGCTCAATATACAGATTGAATAACATCGGGAAGAGGCTACAACCCTGTCTCACTCCCTTCCCAACCATTGCTTCCCTTTCATACCCCTCGACTCTTATAACTGCCATCTAATTTCTGTACAAATTGTAAATAGCCTTTCGCTCCCTGTATTTGGCCCCTGCTACCTTCAGAATTTGAAAGAAGGTATTCCAGTCAACATTGTCAATAGCTACCTCTAAATCTACAAATGCTAGAAACGTAGGTTTGCCTTTCCTTAATCTTTCTTCTAAGATAAGTCGTAGGGTCAGTGTTGCTTCACGTGTTCCAACATTTCTACGGAATCCAAACTGATCTTCCACGAGGTCGGCTTCTACCAGTTTTTCCATTCGTCTGTAAAGAATTCGCGTTAGTATTTTGCAGCTGCGGCTTATTAAACTGATAGTTCGGTAATTTTCTCATCTGTCAACACCTGCTTTCTTTGGGATTGGAATTATTATATTATTCTTGAAGTCTGAGGGAATTTCGCCTGTCTCATACATCTTGCTCACCAGACGGTAGAGTTTTGTCAGGACTGGCTCTCCGAAGGCTGTCAATAGTTCTAATGGAATGTTGTCTACTCCCGGGGCCTTGTTTCGACTCAGGTCTTTCCGTGCTCTGTCAAACTCTTCACGCAGTATCGTATCTCCCATTTCATCTTCATCTACATCCTCTTCCATTTCCATAATATTGTCCTCAAGTGCATCGCCCTTGTATAGACCCTCTATATACTCCTTCCACCTTTCTGCTTTCTCTTCTTTGGTTAGAACTGGGTTTCCATCTGAGATCTTGATATTCATACAAGTGGCTCTCTTTTCTCCAAAGGTCTCGTTAATTTTCCTGTATGCAGTATCTATCCTACCCCTAGTGAAATACGCCTCTACATCCTTACATTTGTCCTCTAGCCATCTTTGCTTAGCCAGTTTGCACTTCCTGTCGATCTCATTTTTGAGACGTTTGTATTCCTTTTTGCCTGCTTCATTTACTGCATTTTTATATTTTCTTCTTTCATCGATTAAATTCAGTATTTCTTCTGTCACCCAAGGATTTCTGCTAGCTCTCGTCTTTTTACCTACTAGATCCTCTGCTGCCTTCACCACTTCATCCATCAGAGCTAACCATTCTTCTTCTACTGTATTTCTTTTCACCATTCCTGTTAGTTGTTCCCTTATGCTCTCCCTGAAACTCTGCACAGCCTCTGGTTCTTTCAGTTTATCCAGGTCATTGCAGTTTCTTCAGTTTTAATCTACAGTTCATAACCAATAGGTTGTGGTCAGAGATAATATCTGACCCTGGGAATGTCTTACAGTTTAAAACCTGGTTACAAAATCTCTGACTTACCATTATATAATCTATCTGATACCTTTTAGTATCTCCAGGATTCTTTCATGTATACAACCTTCTTTTATGATTCTTGAACCAAGTGTTAGCTATGATTAAGTTATGCTCGGTGCAAAATTCTAAAAGACGGCTTCTTATTTCATTTCTTAGTCCCAATCCATATTCACCTACTATGTTTCCTTCTCTCCCTTTTCCTACTGTCGAATTTTAGTCACCCATCACTATTAAATTTTCTTGTACTTTCACTGTCTGAATAATTTCTTTGACTTCATCATACATTTCTTCAATTTCTTCGTCATCTGCAGAGCTAGTTGGCGTATGAACTTGTACTACTGTAGTAGGTGTGGGCTTCGTGTCTATCTTGGCCACAATAATGCGTTCACTATGTTGTTGATAGTAGTTTACCCGCACTCCTATTTTTTTATTTATTATTTAACCTACTCCTGCATTACGTCTGTTTGATTTTGTATTTATAACCCTGTATTCACCTGACCAAAAGTCTTGTTACTCCTGCCACCGAACTTCACTATATCTGACTTCAACCTATCCATTTCCCTTTTTAAATTTTCTAACCTACTGCCCGATTAAGGGATTTGGCATTCCACGCACCGATCCGTAAAACGCCAGCTATCTTACTCCTGATAACAACGTCCTCTTGAGTAGTCCCCGCCCGGAGATCCGAATGGGGGACTATTTTACCTCCGGAATATTTTACCCAAGAGGACGCCATCATCATTTAACCATACAGTAAAGCTGCATGCCCGGCTTTAAGCCGTTCGCAGTACCAGCCCAGCAAGGCCGTTTTGGTTAGTGTTGCAAGGCCAGATCAGTCAATCATCCAGACTGTTGCCCCTACAACTGCTGAAAAGGCTACTGCCCCTCTTCAGGAACCACACGTTTGTCTGGCCTCTCTACAGATACCCCTCCGCTGTGGTTGCACCTACGGTACGGCCATCTGTATCGCTGAGGCACGCAAGCCTCCCCACCAACGGCAAGGTCCATGGTTCATGGGGGTAGAAAAAAAACTGTACTACCGTTAGTAATATGTGAAACACTCACAAGCATTGTTCTGCAGCACGCCACGATAAGAGGACATGTAGAACAGTGCAACCATAGCAAGTTATTTAAACGGAAAAAAGGTAGCGTGGAGACATGTCAACAACACCCACTTTTATGTGATTGGACAGGTCAATGTTACACTACGCTCAGTCGGTGCGGAGCTATCATACGAAGTGTAAACGAGTAAACAAGTTCTACTATGCCTCGCCGACATTACGTGGTAGAATATCGGCATGTAAGTACGTTAGAACGGGGCAAAATGATTAGCTGCCGGGAGGTGGATCCGTCGTTCCGCGACATTGTGGCTAGGGCTGTCGATAAGATATACATATATCGGTATTTTTTCAAGTAGTGTCGATGTATTTCGGCGACATTTTTCCCTGTATGTCGATGAATAAGTATCGAAATGACAGTATCGAGAGCCGATATTTTTACTTTATATTATATTTTTTCCTCAATTTTGGGTAAATCGTTGGAATCGTTCACTTGAAATTGTAGTAGAACGCATTTTTACTTTCACTGTGTGAAGGAGTTCTGCTCAGTCTTTCTTTGTGATAGTTTGAAGCAAGTATAGATGGCAAAAATAAGAAGTCCGATTGCATGGGGGGGGGGGGGGGGGGGTCAGTGTGAAAGGAATAACAAGATTTCCAATGTGAAGAAATAACACACCAATTGGTTTAAAATACAATTTTCAACGCAACTATTGTGCTATTTCTACACATCGGGACTTTTTAACAGTTCCTAAAAACAAGACTGGTCTTTGTCGTGGGCGGAGACGTGTCAGAGGAAATGCTGACGTCATCGGCGCTCAGCACTGCTAACAGAGACTGCAACGTTTAATTTCACCACGCAATTTGGACCACACACCATCTAGGCCGCTGGTGTTTTGCAGAAATGAAAAAAAAGGGCGAGCCCGACATGATGGGTTCCGGACAAATCCGATATGTGACGAAACCGAACGACGGACCCATCGGACACCTTTTATTGTGCGATTTACATGCGGTTACCATTGTTAGCATATCGCCAAGCATGACTCCGCCAGTATGTTTACAATGTGCAGCCGGTATTTTTATAGGCCAGTTCATCGATATTTTTAGTGTCGATATTTCGATACACCTATACCTTTCTCCGATATGTAGAGGGATGATAATGATGCCTTTAAATATCGATATAACGAATAACCGATATTTTTAAAAGTATCAACAGTCCTACTGCGGCCAGCACACGCCACGCTGCGTCAGCATTGAGGCCTATGAGGAACCAGGGCAGAAAAGAGGGACGTACACAGCGCCGACAGGGTACTGGACGACACAATGTGACCACAGCGTGAGATAACCGCCAGCTTGTCCGCTTGGCCGTAGCGACATTGGAGCACTATGGCGGTTGTGGGTATTCCTGCGGCGACTGTCTGACGCCGTCTTCTGTAACTTGGACTGGTAGTATGCATGCTATTGCGTCTGCTTCCATTGACGAACCCACTGACGACACAGACTGCAGTAGGCACGTGAACCGACGACACTGCGTACTAGGTGTGCCAACTGTAAAAATTGTTAGTTCGCCTAAACAGGTCATTCCAAAGGGGTAAAATATGCTACATCACATGTTACTAATTTTTTGAAGTGTCTGTAGCAAGATCCCCGAGCTACACTCCGAAATAAACAGTAGGAATGCCAGTATTGTATTAGGTACCGAAAGCTGGTTGAAACCAGACATAAATTGCAGCGAAATTTTCAACTCGGATTGGACAATGTTTAGGAAGGATAGGACTGATGCTATGGGAGGTGGTGTGTTCATTGCAGTTAAATGCTGTTTAAACGCAGTTGAGATCGATATTGGGTCGGACTGTGAAATAGTTTGGATGAAGCTGTCAATCAGACAAGGATTGACCATTGTATTAGGATGCTTTTATAGACCAGTAGCATGCGCAATAAACGTCGCAGAACGTTTCAGGGAAAGTCTTGAGTACATAGGAAATAAATATCCAAATTATCCATAAGTTATAGGTGGAGACTTTAATCTGGCATCCACTGACTGGAAAAATTACAGGTTTATCACAGGGGGCAGGAGCAAAGCTTCGTCAGAAATTATTCTAGGAGCGCTCTCAACATACAGCCTTGAGCAATTGGTTAGAAAACCAACTCGAGATGGGAACATATTAGATATCTTGGCGACAAACAGACCTGATATTTTTGAGGCATTCTAGAAGAAGATATTAGCGACCATAATGTCGTTGTGGCTTCTATGTAAGTGGAAGCTGCTAAAAAAAAAAAAAGAAACTGCGTAGAGAGTTCTTGTTTGGGAAAGCAAATAAAATGAATATCTTCATAGTCAGCTCCAAGCATTCACCGCGGGGCACACAGATATCGAGTATCTTTGGTCGGAATTTAAAGGTATTGTCCACCATGTGTTAGAGGGTGCCAAGCAAAAATATAGGGGAGGGAAAAGATCCACCTTGCTACAACAAACATATTAGGAAGTTGCTGAGAAACCAGAGAATTTTGCAAAGTCGTTTTAAACGTAGTCACTGCCCCGCTGACAAACAGAAATTATGCGAAATGAACGCAGCTGTCAAAAGGTCAATGACAGATTGACAGATTCTTTTAAGGAATTTAAAAGCAATAGTTTTTTTTTGGGATTCTAAAAATTACCCCAAAAAATTTTGGTCCTATGTAAAATCTATGAACACTACAAATAATTCAACAAATTCTCTTGCTGACAGCACGGGTATTGTAACTGATGATGATAAACAGAAGGCCGAAATTCTAAACGTAGCTTTCAAAAACTCGTTTACGGTAGAGGACTGCAGCACCATTCCCCCTTTCAATTATCGAACAAACGCAAGGATGGCTGACATAGTGTGTAGTGTATCTGGGATTGCAAAGCAATTAAGATCCTTACACGCCAGTAAGGCATCTGGTCCAGACGGTATCCCCGTACGATTTTATGTTGACTATGCTACAAATATAGGACCATTCTTATCTATCATCTATCAGAAGTCATTGGAATAGCGGAAAGTTCCACGTGACTGTAAGAAGGCCCAGGTTTAAGCAATCTATAAAAATGGTAGAAAATCGCATTCACATAAGTACCGCCAAATTTCACTGACATTCATTTGTTGTAGAATCATGGAACATATTTTCTGTTCAGACATAACGAACGACCTTTCTAGACTCTAAGAAGCTCATCTGGAGAAACCAGCATGGTTTTGGGAAGCAGCGGCCATGCGAGACACAGCTGGCGCTCTTTGTACATGATATACAACAGGATCTAGATACCGGCTCCCAGGTTGATGCCGTATTTCTCGACTTTCGAAAGGAGTTCGACTCAGTTCCGCACTGTCGCTTGCTCCAAAAAGTCCGCGCTTACGGCCTATCCGATGAATTATGCGGTTGTATAGTTTTCTAACAGGCAGCGAGCAGTATGTCGTCGTGAACGGGGTGACTTCAACAGAATCAGGCGTGACTTCAGGTGTGCCCCAGGGAAGCGTAATAGGTCCTCTGCTTTTAAAGATATACATAAACGATCTGACTGATGGTGTTGACAGTGGCATTAGAGTGTTTTTGCCGATGATGCTGTAGTCTACAGAAAAGTTGTGAACAAATCAATGAGGATTTGCAGAAAATAAATGCGTGATGTAAAGACTGGCAGTTATCTCTTAGTATTAGTAAGGGTAACCAACTGCTTATGACAAGGTGAAAATCCTCATTAATGTGCGAGTACAAAATAAATGCCCAGTCTTTGGAAGCCGTAACATCCGTCAAGTATCTGGGTGTGACTATTCGAAATGATCTCAAATGGAATGATCAGATTACACAAGTAACGGGAAAGGCGAACCCTAGATAGCGGTTTATTGGTAGAATCCTAAAGCGATGCAGTCTTTCAACAAAGGAAATAGCTTACAATACGTAAGTTCGTCCAGTCTTATTGTTCGTCTGTGTGGGACCCTTACCAATTGGGTCTGATTCAAGATATTGAGAAGGTCTAAAGAAGAGCGGCAAGATTCGTGACTGGTACATTTAGCCATAGCGAGAGCGTTACAAATCTCATAGAAAGTTTGAAGTGGGACACACTTGCAGATAGACGGCGCGCTAAGCGGAAGGGGCTGCTCACTAAATTCCGAAATCCGATCTTCGCCCAAGCATATTTTATTACCACCAACTTTCATATCGCACAATGATCACCATTCAAAGATAAGGGAAATTAAAGCTCGCACTGAGGCGTTCAGACAGTCGTTTTTCGCTCGCGCAACCCGCGAGTGGAACTGACGGGGGGAAATATGACTTTGGCGCGAATTGTTCCCTCCGCCACACACCGCTTGATGGCTAGCGGAGTGTATATGTAGATGCAGATGTAGAAACTACAGCGTTTTCTGGACGCATCCCTCTTCAACTTGTACTGCACTGAAGGCCGACACACGGTCGATGCCACTGCGGGAAAACAGTCGGGCAGACTGAATTGTTCAGCGGCGTAGCGGACAAACGCCAAAGGTGATGCTTTGGGGCGCCATTACCTATAACACACGATTTTGCCTTCTACGACTAGAGAGTGTGGCCGAGCGGTTCTAGGCGCTTCAGTCTGGAGCCGCGAGGCCGCTACGGTCGCAGGTTCGAATCCTGCCTCGGGCATGTATGTGTGTGATGTCCTGAGGTTAGTTAGGTTTAAGTAGTTCTAAGTTCTAGGGTACTGATGATCTCAAATATTAAGTCCCATAGTGCTCAGAGCCATTTGAGCCAAAATGTTGCAAATGCTAATACGGCACAAGCATATGCATCCGCAAAAAAATTTCCAGAGGGGCAGGTGGCGGAAAGACTCTAAAAGTGTCATTTTTACCACAAATGATTTGTTAGTTTCGAGATGTCTCATACCACATGAACTAATTTCTGTGGGTAATACAAAAAACTTGTCCTATCCCAGTGACCTCATGATTATCCACTCAGTATTTAAATAAAATTCCTGTACCGTAGGTTCAAGAGGGTCTAATGAGGGTGGGTTGTTGGGGTGGAAGGCGTCTCTTTGACTCAGGAAGTTCCCCTTTGCTTTACGCAGTTGTTTCAGTTACCCCCATACACCGAGAAACTTATCCCAAGGTCAAGGACACATACAGACGTTCAAGCAGACAAAAAGCATGCTTCCAACTAGACAACTAGATGATGGTATGTGGGAAAACATAGGGCGGCGACACAAATACGTAATAATTGCTTTATAGCATCAGTTAAACCCATAATATGTATACAATTAATATGGAAATCAATTTATGTATGAAATATAACTCATATGTAGTAAAACGGTGTTGAAATATCATTGTCTCTGCCAGATATAGCACCCAGCTGATCACGTTTCTGTCCGCCTGAAATCACAGACGCACCGACACGTAAGCGAAGCTGTTAGGTAATGTGAAAGCGTGAATCGACCCTGAAAGCCGGTGAAGCGACTTGCAGAGAGACGCTTCAACATGTTTGTAAGGTAGGAGACAAGATACTGGCAGAAGTAAAGCTGTGAGTACCAGCCGTGAGTCGTGTTTCTGTAGCTCAGATGGTAGAGCACTTGCCCGCGAAAGGCAAAGGTCCCGAGTTCCAGTCTCGGTGGGGCACACAGTTTTAATCTGCCAGGAAGTTTCATGTATATATATCTTTACGCCGTGTAATGGTATTGTAAAATGTTTAATTATTTTACGTCTTATTTTTACATCTTCTAGTTACTTATTATTTTTTCCTTGCCATGCTTCGATTCGATTTCATGACAATGTGCTCTGTTTTTGGCGCCGTCCTATTCTATTTGCCTAAGTCGTAAGCATTAGTTGTAGTTTTTCTACAATGTTGAAACTTACGTTTTGACCTGTATTCTCTGAGTTTACGATGTTTGTTGTAGACGTGCTGGAAAATGATCTTTGGCCCAAACCAATCAATTACTAAGGATTATTTTCCGACAGCAGCTTTCATCATTTCTAAAGTTGATCATAGCTGTGGAACATTACCAAATAAAAATATTTTATCATTTGTAATATATTGATGCTGTACTTTGTTTTCTAATTGTTTGAAGTGTAGCTATGTACGGAAGTGAAATGTGGACGATAAGCAGTTCAGACAAGGAAAAAATAGAAGCTTTTGAAATGTGCTGCTTCAGAAGAACGCTGAAGATTAGATGGGCAGATCACGTAACTAATGAGGAGGGTCTGAATAGAATTATGAGAACAGAAATTTGTGGCACAACCTGACTAGAAGAAGGGATCGATTGATGGGACACATTCCGAGACATCAAGAGATCACGAATTTAGTACTAGAGAGAAGTGTGTGGGGTAAAAACAGTAGCGAGAGATCAAGAGACGAATACAGTAAGCATATTCAGAAGAATGTAGGTTGCAGTAGTTATTTGGAGACGAAGAGGCTTGCACAACACGGAGTACCATCGAGAGCTGCATCGAACGAGTGTTTGGACAGAGGACCACAACAACAACAGTATAAATGTGCACTTAGGAACGTTTGCAGTCGATTTGGTGGTTAAAAAAAATGGCTCTGAGCACTATGGGACTTAGCATCTGAGGTCATCAGTTCCCTAGACTTAGAACTACTTAAACCTAACTAACCTAAGGACATCACGTATATTCATGACCGAGGCAGGAATCGAACCTGCAGCCGTAGCACCAGCGCGGTTCCGGACTGAAGCGCCTAGAACCGCTCGGTCACCACTGCCGGCCGTTTTGATGGGACTCAGATTTTCCGTAATGATTGCCACATTGACTTCTGAAGCCAGTTTGTCACCTTCCGCTTAATCCTGCACCAGTTTCAAGGAGGGTGGGTCGTCTAAAGGAACCTCATCAACGAATGCAATGGTGATTACCATGCCACATGTCTAGTTGGACCCGGTGCGTAATAACATTGCAGCTATTTGTCAAGTTTGACAGCAAACGTAGAGACTGTAATGTCATATCTTTGGTCATATTTTGAACAGTAAAGTAAGCAGACCGTACTAATTATTTGAGAAAAGAAGGCACTTAGAAACGTCTGAAATAAAAATTTGTAATGTACAAAGGGAAGCTTAAGTATCTTCCAGCAGAATGTATGTATTGTCGCGTAACCTGTGTCTCAGAGGACGTCCAAAGTCCTACATTCACATGAATTTATTAATCTGTGACTTACCCACACAGGTCTTCTAGTCATTGTCTACTTTTGCAAGAAAGTTTTACGTATTGTTTGAGAAATATGTATTTTCAGAGATGTTGACACATTTTGCGAAAGACATGTTTTGCATCAGTATTCTTTTTTCAAGTCTCAAATGAAATACTTCAATATGGTCATCAATCGTTTACTGGCCAAGGAACGTAAAATAAATAAATAAATTTCTTGTATCAGAAAATGAGATAACAATGGCAATATTTCGGCATTGGGACCTAAAAAATATTTATATGAACTGTTCAGAATACACGATTTGTTTTTACTATACGTGGAACTTAAGAGATCCAGTGTCAAGGACAAGGTTTCGTTTCATACTCGTGTTTGTTAGAATAGTGATATTTCTTTTATTATCTTTGTGAGGAGGGGTAGCTGAAGCGACAAAGCAGTTTTTAATAGTCGATCAGTAATATTCGTTCCATGTGGAAGAAACAATGCAGATATAAACAGAAAACGAATTTATGTTTTATGCTATGTTGTAGTTTATCTTAGAACGTAGCCATTTTTTTGTCACTGAAGATGTTTTTCTTGTATCAGAAAATCGAGTTGTTAGTACATGGACGACTCGCGTGGAAGGGTACTGCGTGAAAGTTTTCTTTCTTCTTCTGTCCTGATGTTTCCTTTTACAACAGACACTGATATCAGAGGCAACAAAGGAGTTCCCGAGACATAATCAGATTGAATATTGAAGCGAACTGTGACCTGATAAAGCCCCTGAATTCGACATGTAATGGAATAACGATACATCGGATTAAGGCACTTTTTGTGGAATTTCAGACTTGTTTCCTAGAAGAACCAATAAATCTGGGGACATTGTTGTTCTGTTCGGCAATCTTAATTTCTGACAAGAAGTATCTTACTTTCGAGATGTAACTTTCTCGTAGCTTCAGTACAAACGCTTTAGTATTAACTGTTTTAAATAGGGCGTGACCTGTAGTTACCTTGTTTTCGGGAACGATTTTAAAGTTTCGCAATCGAATTTACAGTGCAATAATCGACTCTTGAGAAACAAGTGACAGCTTATTAACAGCTAAGACAGGTAAGAGTGGCAAAAAATGGATGCAAGGCACTCGTCGATGTGTTTCTGCCACATGGACACTGGTGCAGAGTGCAAGGCTGCGAGGCCTACCTTTCTACAGCAGCTGTATACACGAATGAATATTCTGCCTTGAGCATTAGTGGGTAGTGAAAGAAACAAGGTTTACAGCTGGCTGTGCTCCCTAATTTTACACATTGATGGAAAAAGTGCTAAGAAGATACGTATGTAAAGTACTACTGTGAACTATTCGGTGCATACTTTCAACTGTTCTGCACCTTAAAGTTACGATAACACAATATGGTCAGATTAATAATAGAAGATTAATAGAAGATAGAATTAATAGAAGAATAGAATTAATAGAAGATAGAATAATCGAAGATTAATAATAAAAGAAGATATATTACGCTCTGTGTAAAGATAATATTCTTATTCACTTTTATAACATGCACAGTGTTAGATACTGACGTTAATAAGTTCAGTTACGTGTTACGACTAGTGAGGACAATCATGTCAGAAAAGAAACTGGATTATGAAACCGCATATGCTCCAAAAACTGTATCTGTTATCAATTATACTGGTACAAGATTAGTGGGCAATGGTGGATAAGGAAAACACCCTTCACGTAGTTAGTTACAACCTGTTCATTTCAACAACGCTGGAATGCATCTATTAAACCACCCTTGAGGATTACTTTCCAGAACTGAAAGAAGCCAAGGACAAATTACCCGGCCAAAGTTTGCTGTGTGGTTGCTACAGCGGAAAAAGATTGCGTACCCCTGATAATTAATTGCTTCACATTGGACGTTCAGAAATTGTACTTTATGCAATTTTTTTAAAGAGTGTCAGGTGAGTTTTATTTGGTTCATTTCCAAGTGTTGCACGTGGCCTACATTATTTGATATTCAGCTTATGGACTTAATAGGCATGGCGATTCGTATTTTAATCACAAGTGCATAAATATGTTACATTCAGAGAAAAATTGAGGTAGTGCTTTATGCACCCTCGTATAACTCAAGGATAGCATATCGTCGACACCAGTTGGTATATGTTGGCCTGAAAGCTGACTGTCGTAACGCGTGCAGAAATAACAAAACTTGCTACAAATCTGTAACTGATGTACCTTCACGCTCACACCCTGCAGACTGAGCAACCATTATTCAATAGAAATGGGTAGAAAGTTAACGGTAGTTAAATCTCACCGTTATTAACAAGTTTTTTGTCTTGCGTTTCCTTTAAACGAAACCAATGAAGGTTTTTGGGGAGTATCTACCTCTAAGTTTGTGTAATTTGTACCTCTTATAATTAGAGACTGATTTCACCAGTTTCCCCGTTGCTGAAAGGCTCAATTTTTAACACTACTGTCAGTAACAGTTCAATTCGTGACAGTTCTAAATCACGTGTTTGTGTCATGTTCATTGCCACTTCTGCTAGTTTGTCCGCATGCTCTCTGAATAATAATCTTACGTGCCCCCATACCTAGATAAATTATACCTTTGTCCATTCGTATTTTTTATTTTTTCCACTTCTTGCTTAGTACGTTAGTCTGAATCATACTGGACAAATTTAATGATTGATGTACACCCTTGGTGAGTGATATGGTTAGAAACTTAGTATAGGAGAGAGTTCTGTCACACATACTGCACATCACGGCTTCTCCAGTGGCTCTGCTTCCATGAAAAAGACAGGATAAGCACAGTGTTCTAAATTTTTCGCATAGCTGTCATATTGCGCGTTACTTAACCTATTGATCATTAGATTATTTGTGAAAGAAAACGTGCTATATTCACGGAGACTAAACCCACACTCTTACGTGAGGAATATTCTCGCATATATCTGCATGCTATGTATATTAAGCTACAAATGTTACACATCTGCCAGTGTTACTCGTACGTATGCTAACAGATGTATTTCCTACATTTGTAACCTGACCAAATAGAAGCAACTTATTGAGGTTAGCTGCAGACGCTCACATCGTTAACGGCTGACCGCCAGCTGACACTGCACGCTGTCATTTGTTACACTATTTCAAATGTAGTGCAAAGACGTACCGTTGGCTAGGATAAGGCGCCGTTCAGGAATCCGCGCCTCCGCAACTTCATCGTCCATGGTGACGTGTTGGTCGAGGGCAACAGCAGAAGCGAACGAACATAAACTGCAACAAATTGTGTGAGTACACTCAGCCTTCATAAATTCGGCCGAGCAACGCGGGAATGTGCACGCTTGCCCTCATTAATAAAACTGAATTTTACTGCTCGTGAACTGGGTCCTATCTGGATAAGCTCGTACACCGCGCGCTCTGAGCAATTATTTTGCAGTGGAATAACCGGGCAGTGGCTGTCAAAGATCGCAGGCATGCTCGCAAGGATCCCGACTTTATTAGTCTTCGCCACAGATATTTTGCCTTCATTGCTGCGATGTATCTCTCTAGAATTGTTTTTGCAGGCCAGGCTCTCTGCGTAAGCAAGACTCTTCATATAAAAGCTAGAGGGAGGGAGCTGCTATTCTGAGCAGAGTGCAGTTTCTAGTCATTGTAACAAAAGATCTTCCGGGGAGCGTAATAGCTACGGGTGAACGACACGCAGCCGCAAGTTGCCGTTTCTCTGTGCACTGGCTGTTCACGGATAAATTATGGAGATTGAAAAGTCGTATGAGCAAAAGCGAAAAATATACTTGAAGTTACTGATTTTTTCTATGCGTCAAAGTGCGTCTGTCGAAATCTTTCCCTTGATACTTTCGTTCTCCATCGTGTCCTTGTGCGTTGGATGAGATTACCGACGTTTATCGCCTCATGGGTGCGGTGAACAGTTATAGCTTGTTGTTATTAACAGTGGCACATGTTGTAACACAACTCAGCAGCTCGTATAGGTACACCCTTGGTGGGCACATTGGACAACGATTCACTTCGACCGTATCCACAACTGATCCGACTACACAGTTTTTGGAGATTTGTTCTTGCTCACAAGTGAGAGACTT
This sequence comes from Schistocerca gregaria, assembly GCF_023897955.1. Taxonomy (NCBI): domain Eukaryota; kingdom Metazoa; phylum Arthropoda; class Insecta; order Orthoptera; family Acrididae; genus Schistocerca; species Schistocerca gregaria. Next base: position 956,180,127 of record NC_064921.1, read on the forward strand.
TTGCGGCGAGCAGACGTGTGATTGATGAGCAGTTAACGTGTGCCAAAACTGAGCTGTGTGAAGCCGGTGTCCTTCTGTATGGATGTAATACTCGCAGTTGGTCGCTGACTATTAGTGCAATATGAAAATATTTATCCTCCTTTTCCTTCTTCAAAATATAATTTCAGGCTTTTTTTTTAAATTATGTTGCTGTTACGTGGTTATATGGTATATTACGTTTTGCTGGTTTACCTAGAGCCGCACGTGGGACCGCGTGCTTCATAACCACACTGGGCAAAAAATTTGCCGAATTGTAAAAACAATATTCCAATAGCCATTGTTTTCAAAGATTTCTATTTAGTCTACCAGTTTCATTTCCTCAATAGAGTCATCTTCAAGCCCTGTAGCATGAAAGACAAAAAGAATCGAGTCGTACGAGGACACAGCAGTGGAAATCAGCAAAAAGCCATGGAAAAATTAACACTATCTTTTGAAAGAGATGTGCACAGTGAATATGCAGTAGCATAAGATCGACTGTACTGACGAATGCAGTCAAATGGTATCGCATTTGTTGTCAGCAGTGCAGTAGGCAACAAGACATCAACGATTCAGGTGGTAGAGGGTGGAACTCAGTGTAAAGGCAGTCTGTGCGGTGTTTGTACGTGCCTTTACTACAAATAGAAAACAGACACCGTTTGAGACGGAGCGTGTTGTGTACATAAACGACGATTGTCACAACGCCACGCGGAAATAAGTTATCATGTGATGAAAAAGTAAAAATCCGTGCGTACAAGGAAATGGGGCTCTGTAATCGTTAAATCACCAAGAAGTTGAACCGTTCAGCTACAGTGACTGATAATTTCGTTACATTGGACACACGATATAGACAGAACGGAAAATATGAGCAAAGTAGGCAATAACCTGAGGCGTCGATCAAAGCGGTTACTTTCGTGCAAAACAAGGGCCACAAACCATTATTCTTTCCACTTGTTGCTAATTTATAGTAGCCAGACTTGTACAACAAATTTTGACACATGACAAACATCTTGCATTCAAGAAACGACTGTAGAAACGTACCATAATACCCAGACTTCAAAAGGCTAAACTGGAGTTTGCCGAAAAACATACGTCATGGACTCCAGAATCGGTTAAAGTGATTTTCAGTGCTGAGAAAAAGTTTATATTATATGGGGCGGATGGATTTCAATATTACTGGCACGATCCGAGAACAGAGCAGTAGGTATGAATGACCAGAAATTTTGATAGTGGAAATGTTATGATTTCGGCAGCCAATTGCGCTAAAGGTAAATCACGCATCGCTTGGTTGAACACTAGAAGGAACTCTAACATGTACGACGAAATGCTAGAGACAGACTTGAGCAGAATGTACGAGGACCTAGGGGGCGAAAGTCTAATGTTTCACAAGATAATGCATCAGTGATTTCTGCTACAACCGAAATGTGCTTTGAAGGTGAAGATATACATGGCCTGCACGTAGCCCGGATTTGAACCCCATGATGACCTTTAGGGGATACTTCCGAGACATCTTTATCGTAATGGAGCTGAAAAAGGCGATACGAGGAGAGTGGGCGACAGTTTCAATACAAAAACTACAAACCCTTAACAGAACCAATGCCGAAGAGAATTTTTGAGCTTATTAGGAAGAACAGAGGTTAGAGAATGTACAAACAATGCAAAAACCTAACAGGACAGTGAGTGCCTTTATACCAATTTCCAGTCACGATATGCAAACGCCTTGTTTTGTTACTCGTGTTATGAAATAAGCTAAATAATTTCGTCATGATTGTTTATGTCTTATGTGTGTCTATTACTTCAGTAATAAGAGTGATACATTTATGTTTCAGACATTGTACTATTACTTTGGTAGGAATCCTGCCGTTATACTAATTTCCTCTACTGTATAAAAGGGAATCAATATTTGAGTATGGCCTGTTGTTACGTGTGTGAAGAGCACATATTGCCCATGAAGTCTTCTATGGAAACCAGTCGAAAACCTTGTTTCCCTGTTATATATCCGTACTACTAAATGCTTTTTGTCCTTCATGCTGCAGGGCTGAAGATGACTATGTTGAGAAGTCGAAACTGGTAGCCTAAATTAAAATCTATGAAAATAACGGATGATGGAATGTTACTTTTACAATTCATCGACCAGCTGCAGTCTCACTCGCTATAATAGCAGATTGAATTACCTTTAGAAAAAAGTTTGTGGTCCCCAGGAAATATCACGCAAATGTCCGGTATCAACATCTGCATCCTCGTTTCAGCAAGGAAGAGTAAACAAAGCTTTAGTAACTGTACCATATCCAGCTAAAGCCACTCGTGGTGATTCGATATTGCACAGGTACCAGATTAGGGGAGGTGGGGGGAGGGGGGGGGTGCTGATTGTTACGTTTCACCTGCTGGTCAGTAACGGCCCCAGACATTTCCTGTGAGATTAAGACTATGTGGAGGAGCGAAGGGTGCCTGAATGTTCGTTAAACCAGGAACGTATGCGTGCTGCTCTGTGAAAACAGCTGTAGACATCTTGTAAGACATGACTTTCCACAGAATATACGACGGGCATTCAATGAATAATGTTACGCCAGCTGGTGGACGAGCGTGTCAGCATTATTAACAGAGACGTCCACCTGAGCAGCTGGGTGTCACCTCGAATGAGAGTGTTGTCACCTTCGAACACTGCTGAAATCAAGGCTGTGTGCGGCCGGCAGGCTCGCAGGAGATCGGACTGGTTTGCGCCATTTTGTTGCGATGATGACAGATGACTCGCCCAACGACTGACCGTGTTTTTGTTCACTGCCAGGTCGCCTATGAATATACGCACTCCCATTGCAGACGCCATTTTGAAGGCTACGTACACGGCCGCCATCTATCGGAAGTTAATGAAAACGCAGGAGCTGAAGCACGAATATTCCACGATGTTCCAGGACAAATTCCGCAGTTTTCAACCGAAATTGGTCGAAAAAAAAAACTGTTGCGTTACTCATTGAACGCTCCTCGTACATACTGAGGACGTAGAAGAAAGGACAACATTTCGCCACCGAGAATGTTGAAATAAAAAACATCCTGCCTCATTTTCACGATAACCTAAATGAGTTATTACCATGTCATGCAACGGAAATCATCCCCGAAGTACTAAAGAACCTTCTTCTGCCTGAACTCCACTATCCACACAATTACGGTTAAACGCCTCACTGGGCCGTCGGTGCAGTCGATAGCTCGTATCGTTTGGAAAGAGAAGAAATCAAAACTCCGCAAGCCACTCTAAATGTTTCCAGTCACCTATTGTCAAATTTCTTTGTTCTTCGACTGATACAGGGAGTACAGCCTTATTTGCCACTTTGACCTTCTGCGAGGTACCCGACTCCACATGTCCATGTCCCTTGGTAATATTCATTCGGAAACTGGGTGAGACAGACCTACAATCACCAACAACTCCAATCCTTGTAGTATTTGGAACCTATTGTTCTTGACAAAGCGTGACACTCATCTCCGGTCCCTGACAGTTAGGATATTTTTACGAGACTGTATAATATACCTTGTAGACACGTTGTCCAGCCCTTCTTGATAATCCAGCTGGCACATCTTCAGTCATTTCATGTCCTCACTTATCGTTCTACATAATCCTTCTGTAACATCCCATCTGAAACCATTCGATCCTCTTCTGTCCGGTTGTTGTGCAGTCTATGTTTTACTTTCATGATTCACTGCTCCAAAAGTAAACTCTCAGAAATTTCTTATTCAAATTAATACTGATATTTGATGCTATCAATCTTATTTAGCCAGGAAAGTCGTCGTTGACTATGCTTCTTGGCTTTCTATGTCCTGCTTTTTCCGTTCGTGGTATGTTATTTAGCTTCCAAGGCAGCAGATTCCTTCACTCCGTCTACTTCGTCGTCTCAAGTTTCGATGTTCATTTTATCACTCATCTCATTTCTTCTACTGTTCATCACTTCCGTCTTCCTAGGGTTTATCCTGAACCAATATTCTGTTCTTATTAGGCTATTCTTTCCATTCAGTAGTTGCTGTAATTATACTTCTCTTTCACTGAGAATCCCTTCACCCACTAAACAAGTTATATTTTATTTCGTTGTTGCTTCCTAGATGTATAGATTGACCAATAAGGCAAGAGATTACATCCCTCTTTCACCATTTCTGCTCTTTCACACCATTTCTGACCCGTGCCTTCGTTCTTGGTCTCCTAGTCCTATTTTTCGCTCTTTCCCCATAGCTTTTTAAATTTCCGAACGCTTGTTGTAAGTCTTAATTTTTCTTGTCTTGTTTCCATTATCCATCACAAAGATAGGACTATGTCTGTGGTGCCTTTACTTTTATAAATCCAAATTGAGAGTCATTTAGCAAATCCTCAATGTTTTCTGTTCTTGATAGCAGCATGGATGACTGGTTTTTAAGCTGTTTGTACTATAGATCTGGCACTTACCTGTCCTTGCCAACGTGATTTTCCCGAACATCTGGTGGTATCTCTCCAGTCTCATAGACTCTGCACACCAATTTGAATAGTCATTTGGTTGTCAGTACCCCAATGATTTTAAAAATTCCTATGAATTTTATGCTTTCTTTTTGCTTTATTTGATGTCAAATCTTCCAGAGCTCTGTTAATCACTAACTCTAATATATGAGTACCTGCCGTCCATGGCGACTCTTATTTCTTCTTCTGTCAACATCAGGTAGCTCTTATCTCTCGTGAGATCTTCAATATACTCCTTCTATCTATCAGCTCTTTCAGCTGCGTTTAACAGTGGAACTCCTCTTGCACACACTTCTATATCTTTGATCTGTTTTCCAACGGTCATATCTTTTCGGTTACTTCACATTTTTCCTGCAACCATTTTGCCGTGCCCTCAGCGTACTTCCTCTTTATTTCATTCCTAAGAGACTTACACTGCTGTATACATGTCTTCTGCTGAGCATTTTGGGACTTCTTTCGTTCATCGGTCAATTGAAGTATTTCTTCTGTTTCCCAAGGTTTCTTGGCAGTTGCCTTCCGTGTACTTGTGTTTCTTTGGGCTGCTTCCATGATCGTCCTTGTTAGAAATGTCGATTTCTCTTCAACTGACCTGCTTAGTGTGCTTTGCTTCTTTTGGATAATTCACATAAACGTCAATCTACTCTTCATCATTATAAAGTTGTGATCTAAACCTAGATTAATGTTTGAAATATAGATTTAGATCATAAATCTATAATGATGAAGTGTGCACTAACGTTTACTAGAATCGCCCACAAGAAAAAACAAGGCTTAACACTAGAGGCAGTTCAGCTGCAGAGATGTCGACCTTCCTAACAAGCATATTCATACAAGTAGCACGATATATGGGAAGATAGATGAATAAAAACTGTTAATATTCGAAAGAAAAATACCATGGAAAATTTTTGTATCTGTGTATGATGAAAATAATATAGAATGTAGGTATGAAAATTAAGAGAACTGTGCAAACACCATAACTTCTTGAAAGTACTAAAGTTTAACTGGACAGGCCGTATACTTGGTCTGACGGAAAATTGACTACCTGCAAAACAACAAATGCAACGAAAGAAAGGAGAAGACCTAAAATTAAATGGCAAGAAAATATTCGGAAGGATACAGCTAGGATGAACATCAACACCAAATGGACAAACAGTGGACTCGGCAGAAGAAAATGGAAGTGGCTAGTAGAACAGGCGTTGATAAGGGCCTTGTCACATGTAAAGTAGGTAGGATACAAATCTACATGAGCTCCTGGGTACGCCTTAGGATCCAGTATTTGACTTAGGAATCTCTCTCCCCCCCTTAACCCACACGGAATCTTAACATGTCTCCAGATCATTTCCGAGTAGCCTCTTCCGCTTGTGTTTTCTGGACAGTGTAACTGAAATGTATTGCAGAACTCAATGAGTCTTTCTCCTCTTTCAGTCCTACTATGCAACCCATGTTCTCCCGCAACTCTCTTTTTTATTCGCTCTTGTACTACAGCGTACCAATCCTGGCCTCACTCCCCCCCCCCCCCCCCCCCCACCGCAAATTAGTTTTTCCTGTCAATTTACATACTGAATTACCCATTCAGTGCCGTCTGCGAGTATACTTGGACTACTGTTTAATGAAGTGGTTTCCACTGCATTCTGCTTCCGCATGCCGTCGATCATCGTTGATGCTTCCAACTTTTACGAAACATTTACCACCCCAAAATGTATAGGGTGCCCTGAACGTCTGTTTGCTCCTCTGCTGCCTTCGACAAGGCTGTTGACAAAACTAGGGTGACTTCTTATGCCAGAAGTCCTTAGCCGACAATGCTGATGATTTTTGTTCAAAATTTAAGCAATAGCTGGGTTCTAACCATGGGCCAATGACATTTTGATTACCACAGCAGAGTCGGCGAAAAAAGATTCCTGACAGCTGGCAGAACAGTTGCCAGCTTTCAACTGCAGTGCGCGAAAGGCTGCAGGCGAAAACAATGGTCGTCAGTAAAGCTCCAGCAACACTGTGGTACAAAACTGCGTTACGTAACAGGTTGGGGTAGACACACAACAATGGGAAGGAAAATTGAGGTTGTGCTAGATAACGATCAGTTTGGTTTAGGAAAGGTAAAGGCACCGGAGAGACCGTTCTGACATTGCAGTTGATAATGGAACCAAAATTAAAGAAAAATCAAGACACGTTCAGAGAATCTGTCGACCTGGAAGAGGCATTCGACAGTGTCAGATGGTGCAAAATGTTCGAAATTCTGAGAAAAATAGGGGTGAAATATAGGGATAGACGGGTAATATTCAATATGTACAAGAGCCAAGGAGGGTGCAATAAGAGTCGAAGACCAGGAACGAAGTGTTCAGTTCTGTGACAGAGGGATGTAGTCTTTCGCCTAGTGTCCAATCTATACACCGAAGAAGTAAGGACGGAAATGAAAGAAAGATTCAAGATTGGGTTTAACATTCATGGAGAAAGGATATCGATGATAATATTCGCTGATTACATTGCTATCCTCGGTGAAAGTGAAGAAGAATTACGAGATCTTTTGAATGAGATGAACAATGTAATGAGTACAGAATATGGACTGAGATTAAATCGAAGAAAGACGAAAGTAATGAGAAGTAGTAGAAATGAGAACAGCGACAAACATCAATACTGGTGATCATGAAATAGGTGAAGTTACGCAATTCCGCTACCTAAGCAGTAAAATAATCGTTGACCGTCGGAGGGGGGCAAGGAGGATATAAGAACCAGACAAGCACTGGAAAAAAGGAAATTCCTCGCCAAGAGAAATCTAGCATAGCCTTAATTTGACGAAGAAGTTTCTGAGAATGTACGTCTATATGACGACATTGTATGGTAACGAAACATGGACTGTGGAATAACCGGAATAGAAGGGAATGGAAGCATTTAGGATGCGGTGCTACAGAAGAATTTTGAGAATTAGACGAACTAACAAAGTAAGGAATGAAAAGGTCGAAGGAAGATTTGAACAGAAAACACTGAGAAGAAGAAGGGACAGGGTGGTATGAGAGTAAAAACTGTAGTGGAACACAGAGATTGGAATACAGCCAGCAAATAATTGAAGATGCAGGTTTGCAAGTGCTGCATTGTCACGATGATTATGATGTTTGGTTTGTGGGGCGCTCAGCTATGCGGTCATCACCGCCTGTGCATTGAGCCGAAGAGGTTGACACAGGAGAGGAATTCACGGCGAGCCGCATCAAACCAGTCTGAAGAGTGACGACTCAGGGATTTCTTCCGCTGACACTGGTATAGTCAAAGATGATACCCATACGCAACATGTAGGTTAGTTTGTGCTCCCTTGCAAATGTTTGTCTGCAAAGGTTGTTGGCCGTTTTATTAGTTAGCGTTAGTCTGCATTTCCTTGATTATACTTTTAGGAATTTTGATGGCAGTTCCTGCACTTTTGTACTGGTGCTCGGAGGAGCTTGTAAGCTTCCGCATTCTAAGGAATCGGTGATTAAAAAAAATATTAATTCTGAAAGACGGCCATGAACTCTATTTCTCTCCCGTCAAATGGTTCAAATGTCTCTGAGCACTATGGGACATGCCTTCTGAGGTCATCAGTCCCCTCGAACTTAGAACTACTTAAACCTAACTAACCTAAGGACATCACACACATCCATGTCCGAGGCATGATTCGAACCTGCGGCCGTAGCGGTCGCACGGTTCCAGACTTGCAGCGCCCAGAACCGCTCGGCCACTCCGGCCGGCCTTTCTCCCATCGAGACATCTCTATCTTCTGCGCCTCATTATGTCTCTCGCGTTGGACATAGTGTTAGTAGCAGCAAGTAAGATACACTACTCGCCATTAAAATTGCTACACCACGAAGATGACGTGCTACAGACGCGAAATTTAAACGACAGGAAGAAGATGCTGTGGTATGCAAATCATTAGCTTTTCAGAACATTCGCACAAGGTTGGCGCCAGTGGCGACACCTACAACGTGCTGACATGAGGGAAGTTTCCAATCAATTTCTCATACACAAACAGCAGTTGACCGGCGTTGCCCGGTGAAAGATTGTTGTGATGCCTCGTGTAAGGAGGAGAAATGCGTATCATCACGTTTCCGACTTTGATAAAGGTCGGATTTTAGGCTATCGCGATTGCAGTTTACCGTATCGCGACACTGCTGCTCGCTTTGGTCGAAGTCAATGTCGGTTAGCAGAAAATGGAATCGGTGGGCTCAGGAGGGTAATACGGAACGCCGTGCTGGATCCCAACGGCCTCGTATCACTAGCAGCCGAGATGACAGGCATCTTATCCGTATGGCTGTAACGGATCGTGCAGCCACGTATCGATCTCTGAGTCAACAAATGGTGACTTTTGCAAGACAATAACCATCTGCACAAACAGTTTGACGACGTTTGCAACAGCATGGACTATCAGCTGGAAGACCATGGCTGAGGCTACCCTTGACGCTCCATCGCAGACAGCAGCGCCTGCGATGGTGTACTCAACGACGAACCTGGGTGCACGAATGGCAAAAAGTAATTTTTTCGGATGAATGCAGGATCTGTTTACAGCATCATGATGGTCGCATCCGTGTTTGGCGACATCGCGGTGCACATGCACATTGGAAACGTGAATTCGTCATCGCCATACTGGCGCATTACCCAGCGTGATAGTATGGGGTTCCATTGGTTACAATTCTCGGTCAACTCTTGTTCGCATTGATGACACTTGGAACAATGGGCGTTACATTTCAGATGTGTTACGACCCGTGGCTCTACCCTTCATTCGATCCCAGCGAAACCATACATTTCAGCAGGATAATGCACGACCCATCTTGCAGGTCCTGTACGGGCCATTCTGGATACGGAAAATATTCGACTGCTGCACTGGCCAGCACATTCTCCAGATCTCTCTAGTCCGCTCCCTGTAGCTGAGAGGTCAGCGCTACAGACTGTCCTTCTTAATGGGCCGGGTTCGATTCCTAGGTGGGTCGGATATTTTGTCCGCTCAGGGACAGGGTGTTGTGTGGTTCTAATCATCATCATTTCATCGTTATCGACGTGGAAGTCGCCGAAATGGCGTCAAGTCGAAAGACTTCCACCACGCGGGCTGTCTTCCCGACCGGAGGCCCTCGTCACACGCCGTTATTATTATACCTGTGGTGTCACCGCCAGACGCCACACTTGCTACGTGGTAGCCTTTAAATCGGCCGCGGTCCGGTAGTATACGTCGGACCCGCGTGTCGCCACTATCAGCGATTGCAGACCGAGCGCCGCCACACGGCAGGTCTAGAGACACTTCCTAGCACTCGCCCCCAGTTGTACAGCCGACTTTGCTAGCGATGGTTCACTGACAAATTACGCTCTCATTTGCCGAGACGATAGTTAGCATAGCCTTCAGCTACGTTGTTTGCTACGACCTAGCAAGGCGCCATGATCAGTTTCTATTGATATTGTGAATCATGTACCATAAAGAGCGACGTTCGTCATTAATGAAGTTAAGTATTCGACCAGCTACGTCCGTTTTTCTCAATTCTAATTCCCTTGTCATGTTCCAGACCTCACGCCAGACTGCGTGAGATAAAACGCGTGCATGTCGGCCTCCTTTAGTACTCAGAGGTTGGCTCCCCGGCCAACCACAACATTGGCGACCAGGGAATACCGCGTTCTTTTCTAAATTGACCTGATTTACTTTTGTAATGGCTTCGCCACAATCTCCAAATGTACTGTCCGAATTTTATCGCTTACAGAATCAGCAGACACAGGCCTTGCTGGATGCCCTTGGACAGCTCGTCCAGGGTCAACGTGCGATGCAAAACGATGCGGCAGCAGCCGCTTCACCGCTGACGCAGCCGCAACACGCTGTTGCAACCACTTTTGGACCTTTTGATGCGGCACTGGAAAGCTGGACGGAGTGGTCCCGCCAATTTGGATTCCATCTCGCCGCCTACAGAATTCAAGGTAACGAGCAACAGCCTTATTTATTGTCTCCTGTCGGCGTGACCACGTACCGTGTGATAGTCAAATTATTTCCCCGACGCGACGTAGCAACTCTGCCTACGAAGAAATTTAGTTGCATTAGATGCATATTTCAAAGAATCAGTCAATGTAGATGCGAAACGGTATACCTTCTTCCGTACAAAACGTACGGCAGGTCAGACTACTCGGGAGTGGGTTGCAATCTTGCAAGGCCTTACTAGGGATTGTGCTTTTGAGTGTCACTGTGACTCCCTTATTCAGATACTATGGTACGTGATGCAATTGCACAGAACGTTTCTGACATTCCTATAAGGGAACAGATTTTGAAACTAGCAAATCCCTCCCTTCAACAAGTGATGGACATATTGGATCGGCAGGACACACTTGGCTTTGCTCAGGAATCATTTGAAACTTCGCCAGCAGTGTGTCAGGTTAACCGGCCTGCCGGGCGAGCTGCACGGAGCAGTAAACAGCCCTCGCGTCTGGCCGCGCCGCTGCCGCCAGGCTCTCAGCCACGTGTACCGCGGAAGCAAGCTAATGCAGTGATCAAATCATGCCCGCGTTGTGCTACTAAACATTCGCGTGAGAATTGCCCGTCAGGCTAAGCTATTTGCTTTTATTGTAATAAAAAAGGACATGTTCAGAGTGTTTGCCAGAATAAGCTCAGATCGGAAGCTCAAAACCGTTCCAGGCCCTGGAATCGGAATCGAACCAAGGATACTCAGGCTCGCGAAACTTCTCCCATGGAAACTCATGTAGTTCATTCCACTCCGCCCAGTGCCACTCTCTCTCTAACAGTGACTGTGTTCGTCCTAAAAATAGTGTGCGCCGACATCGCCGGGACTTCCGTCGAGTAGCAAGTGATTATGTACCAGTGTCAGTTCACGTTGCACGAGACAGTCGCTCTTGTCGTCAGCAGGACAATAAACTTTTTCATTTTACGCCCTTCGTTTTTCTTCTGCAGTGAACTAGTTTGGTTTCGATTTATTTCAGTTGTTTAACTTGTCTATAGTATATCAGGTCCTATCAGTGAATCAGACGGTGCCTTCAGACAGTGTTTCTCGTCAATGTGAAGAATTTGCAGACATTTTTGCACCGGGCCTCGGTTGCGCTAAGAACTATAAAGCACATTTGGAACTGAAAATAAACGCGCAACCGAAATTTTTCAGAGCGCGCAATGTTCCCCACGCATTGCGTGATGAGGTCCCAAAAAACATTACACGAATTGGAATCACAAGGTGTAATTGTGTAATTGAACGTGTGCAGGCTTCTCTCTGGGCATCACCCTTAGTAATTTTGCCAAAATCTTCCGGAAAGTTGAGACTTTGTGTAGACTTCAAGGCAACAGTGAATCCACAACTAGTGATTGCAACTTTTCCTTTCCCCGCCCGGAAGATCCTTTTGACAAACTGTGCCCGGGTAAATATTTTTCGGAGTTGGAACTAGCAGCTGCGTACTTGCAAATACCGGTTGACGAAGAATCCCAGCGCGTTTTGGTGGTTAACACGCATCTTGGGTTGTATTAATTCAAACGACTGCCATTCGGATGTGCATCCGCCCCTGCATTGTTTCAGCAATATCTACAAACTGTTTGTGCGTCGGTCCCTACTGCAGCAAATTATCTGGACTATATTGTGATCTCCGGAAAGACGGAAGAAGAACATTTGGACGATCTCAGAACATTATTTCAGGTCTTGCGACAAAATGGTCTTCGCAGAATTTGAAGCAGCTACAAAGTGTGCCGGGAAAAATTACGTATTACAATACATATGTGCCGCATGCCTCTTCCATTTCAGCTCCGCTTCATCGCTTACGCCGTAAAGGTGTTCAGTTCGTCTGGACGACGGAATTCGGACGCGCCTTTCGCCAGTTGAAATCGGCGTTGCTTCCCAATACTTGCCTTACGCCATTCGATCCCCAGAAGCCCCTCTTGTTGATGGTGGATGCATCGTATTTCGGGATCGGTGCTGTGCTTGCGCACAAAGAGGGATCGCACCATCGCCCTATTGCGTTTACGTCAAAATTTCTCTCGTCTGGGCAAAGAAATTATTCACAGATCGAGAAAGTACTGGCTTGAAGGGCGCATTCTTCGCTGCCTCGGACGCGCTAAGTATCTGGTTTTGGGGGCGTCTGGTGAGGTGCGTCGGTATCTCAATCAGCTGCGCCTCTGTCGTCGCACGGGATCTGCCGCTCGTCGTCTGCTTTCAGCGACGGTGCCGTCCGGTCAGCGCCCCGGGGACCCTCTACTGGCTCGCCTCAGACCCAGGTGTTACCGACGCTGCCCTCCATTTTGCCCCATGGCGACGCGCCGCCGCCACCGCCGCCGCCTGTTCTCCCGCCGGCGACACCCGCAGTGGACGCGTCGCTGCAACCGCCGGGCGCCTTCCTGGGTCACGCACCGCCGACCACTTCCCGGGACCAGTTGTCCTCCGACATGGAGCTCTTGCCCGCTCCGGACCATACGTCGACTTCGCCCGTCGGGTGCCCTGGCCCGATGAAGGTCGACCCTTCGGCCCCTCCTGTCTCTCTAAGGGCGCATACATCGCATGTTGGCGTGTATCCTGGAGCAGGTTTTCAGGCGTTTCCTCGCTCCCCGCGGTCCGAATGGCAGGGTGCTGGTGGCACAGCCTCGTCTGTTGTTAGGCTCCCCACCTCGTCGCATACGTCAACATGCGGTCCTCCCCACGGCGGGTGGAAGCCTTATTCCACAACCGTACGCCGATTTGCGGGGGAGGAATGTGGTGTCACCGCCAGACACCACACTTGCTGGGAGGTAGCCTTTAAATCGGCCGCGGTCCGGCAGTATACGTCGGACCCGCGTATCGCCACTATCAGTGATTGCAGACCGAGCGCCGCCACACGGCAGGTCTAGAGACACTTCCTAGCACTCGCCCCAGTTGTACAGCCGACTTTGCTAGCGATGGTTCACTGACTTCTACGCTCTCATTTGCCGAGACGATAGTTAGCATAGCCTTCAGCTACGTTATTTGCTACGACCTAGCAAGGCGCCATGATCAGTTTCTATTGATATTGTGAATCATGTACCATAAGGAGCGACGTTCTTCATTAACGGATTAAAGTTAAGTATTCCACCAGCTACGTCCGTTTTTCTCAATTCTAGTTCCCTTGTCATGTTCCAGACCTCACGCCAGACTGCGTGAGATAAAACGCGTGCATTTCTGCCTCCTTTAGTAAGATGGTTGGCTCGCCTGCCAGCCACAACAATACCAATTGAAAACGCCTGTTTCAATGGTGGCCGAGCAACTGGTTAGTCACAATACGCCAGTCACTACTCTTGATGAACTGTGGTATCGTGTTGAAGCTGAATGGGCAGCTGTACCTGTACATGCCATCAAAGCTCTGTTTGACTCAATGCACAGGCGTATCAAGGCCGTTATTACGGCGGGAGGTGGTTGTTCTGGGTACTGATTTCTCAGGATCTATGCACCCAAATTGCGTAAAAATGTAATCACATATCAGTTCTAGTATAATATATTTGTCCAATGAATACCCGTATATCATCTGCATTTCTTCTTGGTGTAGCAATTTTAATGGCCAATAGCGTATTTCACAACGTTGCATCGAAGCGTGGGTGCAGGAGCTGTAGATATCAAGATCATTTCTAAAAATAAAAGACCTCTCTTTTCTGTTGTGCAAACAAGACACACAGTCGCTGGAAGACATGCTAAAACGTAAACGACCTGCTTCCAATAGTAATGAAATTTCACAGATTCTCATAAATTTTTCACCTCAGCCAAATACAGTCAGTAATTTAATTGTAGAGACAACCACAGTAGAGTGCAATACCCACTTTTGCTCTGATGACGATGACAATGTGTTGTCGTATGCTTCCTGATGCATGACCAACCTCAAATGCCAATCATATCCATACAAATTCGTTGCAGTTGAGTCTGAGCTCGATTGCAGAGGACCTGAGGACATATAGCGAATGAGCCTGAGATGACTTCCACATCATTCTAATTACACTCAACCCCTATGTGTGCTCATTAGACTGTCCTGTAATTCTTCCCCGCTTTCTCTTTCACTGAGGGCAGTACTTTCATCCTGTAACACCCAATTTTAATCCCACTCATGTACCTATATATTTTGTTTATTTTATTATTTTGAGCTTTTCCTCATTACGGAGGCTTATCTCCAACATAATAATTAACTCGTAAATGATAATACAAGGAATAAACGTTCTTAAACAATATTTTCAAAATATTCCTCCAGGTGTTTCGATCTTGTGTGTCCTCTTCCTCTGCCCCCATTCTCCTCATTGTGTGCTGAACATTTTGGAGCCAGGTGGTCATCGGTCGTCCTCTTCTTCTTCTCCCCTCCGGTTCCCACTTCAGTATCAATTTTGGTATTCTGTCTTTCTCCATTTGTCCTACATGCCCGCACCACTGTAATTTCTTCCTATACATTAACTCATATATTCTTTCTTTTATTTCCATTCTCCTTACTATTTTGGTGTTGCTCATCTTTTCTTTCCTGGAGATTCTTGCCGATCGTCTCCAGAAGTCCATCTCTAGAGTTTATAATTTTTAAATATGCTTCAGGTTAATTGTCCAGGTCTCCGTTCCATACAGAAACACACTCTCTGATATGGATTTATATATTAATTTTTTAGTTCTACTCATTACATTCCTGCTCCATCAGACTGAGTTAAGCATCCCAATGACGTTCTGTCCGCTACTAATTCTTTTATTGATTTCTGACTCTGATTTTCCCTCGTTTTGTAAAATGGATCCCAAATAAAAGAAAGTTTTTATCTTTTTGATTTTCTTTCCTACAATGTATAGCTCATCTAAATCACTAGTCAAGTATTCTGTTTTATGGCAATTAATCTTCAAACCCCAAGTTTTGTATGCTACTGCTAACTGATTGCACATGTAGTTACCATCCTCCCTATCTTGTGCTATGACTATTTGATCATCAGCAAACAATAAATGATGAAGGTAAACTCCATCTCTTATTTCTAATCGCATATTATTACATTTACGATACCATGTTCTACGGCTAGTATCTACATAGGTTTTAAATAATGGTGGCATTGGACAGCCCTGTAAAAGGCCTTTGCTTGTTCTAAATCATTTTCCATCTTAAAACCAATGAAAATTACACATCAAATGATCTACTAAATTTTCTCTGGATAAATAATTCATATAACTTTAATTAAATGCCACCACAGATTTACGTACCTAACTTGCAAAACCAAACTCAGAATATGAAAAATATTTTACACACGGATATAGCACACTGTTCACTGAAATGTGCCTTGCTTTGAATAACAAGATAATAGCTTCCAAACTGAAGATAAACTATCTGACCAAATCACTGATTAACTGTATTAGGACTTCTTTTCTCTGTGTATAGTGTAGGTATGGACCTGAACTATTCTTGCACTTACCTCAGCTCAGTAAAAGTTTTGTCTTGAAAGTGGAGCACAGCTGGCAGCGCCGCAACAAAGCTAAATTAAAATGATAAACTAGAAATGCAGACACAAGCAACATAGTGTTTGTTGCATGTGAATAATTCTGGGACCTAATTAACTCCAAAATAATTTTTGTAAACAATTTTACCACAAAGAATTACTTTATAACTTGACTTTCCAGATCGTGAACAATATTGACTTTATAAAATAATGACTGGTTTCAGAAACATTTCTAACATCTTCGTAAGTCCGTATTTAAAGTGGATGATGGTGGGACGTTAGCAGGTATACAGCCTCCAGCTGCACTTAAGATTTCATTTTTATTTGGCTGTTAGTTTCGACATTGCGTCAACGCCATCTTCAGGCCCGTACACTCTGATGTTGTCAACTGTGTGTGGCTGAGTACTAGAAGTCGCGGTGATACCAATACGTGCTTCACATGGATGGCGAGCAGTAACTAGTGTTACACACAATTGATATCATCAAAGTGTACGGGCCTGAAGATGGCGTTGACGCAATGTCGAAACTAGTAGCCAAATAAATATGAAATCTTAAGTACTGCTGGAGGAGTTTCATTGTTACTAAAAACATTTCTAACAGGTTCATTATTCAAAAATTTTACATTACACAAAACATTAACCTAGCCAAAATGATCTCTTTACTATCACAAAATGTATAAGTAGAGGAGGAAAACTGACCTCTCTCGCCGTGAGCAATCCATGGGATAAACGCATCAAATAAGTCTCGCTACGAGAATTAATTTTACAACAGAGTGGTAACATAGAGAAAGCCTATAATGCCGAGGATTTACCTCAGATCAGTTCTTCACAAACCTCTTTTCAAAATGCATAAATGCTCTCATCATTGTCTTATTAAATCATTTTCATCGAATCTATATTCAGTATTTAACAGCTCAATTCCAGATAAAAAATTCCTGACCATTCAGTTCCACGTCTGCTTCACAACAGATCTCGTCTAATAGTAATGCTCTCTCCGTGAGCGCTCTCAGGCGGAGACGGTGTAACAACACAACCGACGATCGCGGATCAACATCTCAGATATGTGCATACTGACATATGAAAGTAAAGGGTTAACAATTCTGTAATGACCAAGACGACATGCACATCTCACAAGCTGTAAGTAAAACATACTGTGCATCAAAATCTATTCTTAATGATCAGATACAAGTATAGTACTTCTAACGTGTTCAAGTGAACATCACGAAATGACATATGTATTTTAAGAGAACAGTGGACGTTGACTTCAAATTATTTTCATATTTGGATCGCAAAAAAGGATGAGGAATCTCAACACTTGCTAAATAGACCTGTACGAAAACACAGCTACAAAACGTGTGGTACAAGGCTTTAAAAAAGCTGTGGTAGATAATCTCAAAATCTTAGTGTTCCCGTTTTGTTGGTATGAGCAGGCCACAGACTCCCTTCCGAGCCTCATCGATGTTGAAGACTGAGAAATGTGTGTGTGTGTGTGTGCGCTCACGCTCGCACGCTCTTGTGTGTGTGTGTGTGTGTGTGTGTGTGTGTGTGTGTGTGTGTGTGTGTGTGTGTGTATGAGCGAGCGAGAATGAAGGAGAGAGAGAGAGAGAAAAAGACAGACAGAGAGACAAACAGACAGAGAAAGAGAGTGAGTGAGAGAGAGAGAGAGGGAAAGAACGTGAAGCGGACTAGAGGGGAAAATGGAGGAGACAGGAAGAGATCCAAAAGTGATGGGGGTGGGGATGTAAAACAGAGATAGACGGTAGAGGAGAACAGAAAAGCAGTACTTTGAGAGTGAGGCAAGTGGAATCTATTGGCTTTTCGCTTGATTTCCCTCGTGGAAAATTAGATGCATGTACATCAGCCGTTCGCGGAACCGCGTGATGAATATTGTTAAGAAACTCGTAGAAGATAAATGAAAAATTTCCGAACTATGACGAGGACTCATTGATCTAAGGAAACTCCCAGTTGCAGTGCAATGTAGGGCACTGTTCATTACGCGATAAACAAATGACAGTAATGCGGTCAACAGTGTCCTAGAGGGTTGTATCACTGCCGTCTGATTCTGTACGGACCCAGGGCTGATCCCAAAAGGCGCTTTACTGATTTTGCACACAAAAAGTAATTTCTATCTCGAGTTTGTATATGGACTAAGTTTCATAGTGTCTTGTATCCAGATAGAAATTTTTATGGGAATTTACTGGCGTTATTGTGGTTATACGATTGCTAAATCTGTATTCACATTGTCGCTGTCATGGAACAGATGCAAACGCGGAATAAAAATTGGTTCCCCTTACATGCTGCCCAACTACATAGATAGAGAGGGAGAAAAACTGATTCACTGTGTGTGATTAAGAAACCACGTTTGTCACTTCCTTTTCATTGTGTATATCACATTGAGAAGATGTCTCCTATGCAGTAGGTTGATGAGATACCTACGCAGTACTAGAGTTCAGTAATGTTTCTAAATTTTCGCTATAGAATTGGCTTTTGTACTATGATTAGCATACAGAGGTGCTAGGCTTTAGTTCCTTTGTAGACGTTCAGTAAATTAAGGTTCCAAGTTCGAATGCCAGCCAGAAACCACGTTTCTTTCTGCCAGAAACTACTCTGCAGAGTGTGCAGAGTGAAAGATTTTTGCTGGGAACCACCTCTAGGCTGTCGATAAAAATCCTCCAGAACAGATATTCGCGCAAGGTGTGCGGGACAATTTCAGAAAATTTTGGAAAGTAGGAAAGAGGTAATGGTGGAATTAAAGATGTGAGGAGTGCTGACGAGTCATGCATAAATAGCTGTCGTCCGTAAGAGCACTAGTAAACCCGCCCCCTCTCCGCTCCCCAACACCAACACAGATCCTTTGAAGAATCGACGTCACATCTCCCCAATTATGTATCGTATAGTGACACTCTGAGGTGGCAGAAGTCATGGTAGACCTCGTAATATCGTGTCGGACCTACTACAGAGGGGTCCAAAAAAATGTATCCACTGTTTAAAAGTCCATAACTGGCAAAGTAATTGACGGAGTTGTCTCACCTTTGGTAGTGTAATAGTCTGTAGTTCCGGCAATCGCCACACAATCGTTGTATTGCGTTGTTTTGTTTTGTCAGACGACAATAGCCAGATAGTCAGTATTTTATTCTTAGTTGCACCTAGTTACTCGAGTAAACATGGCTGACGCAAGGCGTACATTCAATGAAAGGAAGTCAGTTTTGAAGTGGTATTTTAAGTAGCAAACTGGAAGTACTACATCCCACAATTGCTACACGCAATGAACGAGGAAGACCCAGATCGTAGAATGGAGTGCTGCGAGTGGTTTACTAACAGGGTGCGCAACGATCAAGAGTTTGCAGAGATGATTGTGTAGTCTGTTGAGGCACAGTTCAAACTCAATGGTACAGTAAATCGCCACAATTGCATGTACTGGGCCGCCGAAAATCCGAACGCCCATTTAGACAAAGCCGTTAATTTGCCAGGAGTAAATGTGTGGTGTGGGTTGTCTTACCGGGGCTTCATTGGGCCATTCTTCTTTGACGGCACAGTTACCGGTGAGGTGTACCTTCAGAAGCTTCAGACATCCATTTTACCTGCCATCCGAGACTTGTATGGAGACAGAAGAGTTTACTTTCAACACGATGGTGCCCCAGCCCACCACCAAAATCGTGTTAGGGCGTATCTCGACGAAAATCTACCAGGAAGATGGATAGGCCGTACAGGTGCTGTGGAGTATCCACCACGTTCCCCAGACCTGACTCCTCTGGACTTTTACCTGTGGGGAACACTAAAGGACGTCCTTTATCGACAAAAGCCACGCACATTGGATGAACTTCGAGAATCCATCTTACGTTCATGTGCAAATATCCAACTGAACACGTTGCAGTCAGTAGTTCGTGCTGCAGTGCAGCGGCATCGTTTGTGTGTGGATGTTAGTGGTGACCCTTCCGAACACCTACAGTGATATCTTTAAGTTGGACTTTGAGCTACGCTTTCACCGAAAATGTGACAACTCCGTCAATTAGTTTGCAAGTTATGGACTTTTGAACAGTGGATACATTTTTTTGGACCCCCCTGTATTATTGTAGCAGACCTCCCTTTGTGTGACGTAGTGCAGCAACTCGACGTGGCGTGGACTCAACAAGTCGCCAGAAGCGAAATATTGAGCCATGCTGCTTTTATAGACGCCCATAATTGTGAAAGTGTTGCGGTGCAGGATTTCGTGCACAGAGTGACCTCTCAATTAGGTCCCATAAATGTTCGATGGGATTTATGTCGGTCGATCTGGGTGGCCAAACGATTCCCTCAAAGTGTCCAGAACAAACTTTAGACAAATGGCGAACAATATTGGCGCTGTTACATTGAGCGTTGTCATCCGTAAAAATTCCATCGTTATTCGCTAAAATTAAGTCCATGTGTGGTTGCAAATGGTCTCCACGTAGCCGAACATAACCAGGGCCCAGTCGATTGCAAAGTAAACACAACCCACACTACATTATGGAGCCACCACCAGCTTGCCCAGCGTCGTGTTGACAACCTGGGTATGGCTTCATGGGGTCTGGGCCGAAGCCGAACCCTACGGTCAGCTCTTACCAACTGAAATCGGGATTCATCCGACTAGGCCATTGTTTTCCAGTAGTCTAG
Organism: Schistocerca gregaria; assembly: GCF_023897955.1. Lineage (NCBI taxonomy): Eukaryota > Metazoa > Arthropoda > Insecta > Orthoptera > Acrididae > Schistocerca > Schistocerca gregaria. The sequence goes on from NC_064921.1 coordinate 956,200,612, forward strand.
AGTCCAACCGACATGGTCTCGAGCCTAGGAGAGACTCTGCAGGCGATGTCGTGCTGTCAGCAAAGGCACTCGCGACTGTCGACTGCTGCCAGAACCCATTAACGCCCAATTTCACCACACTGTTCCAACGGATACGTTCGTCGTACGTCCCACATTGATATCCGTGGATATTTCACGCAGTGTTACTTGTCTGTTAGCACTGAAAACTCTACGCGAATGCTAATGCTCTCGGTCGTTAAGTGAAGGTCATCGGGAACTGCGTTGTTCATGGTGAGGGGTAATTCCTGAAACGTCCTATTGTCGCCACACTCTGACACTGTGGATCGAGCCGGCCGCTATGGTCGAGCGGTTCTAGGCGCTTCAGTCCGGAACCGCGCTGCTGCTACGGTCGCAGGTTCGAATCCTGCCTCGGGCATGGATGTGTGTGCTGTCCTTAGGTTAGTTAGGTTTAAGTAGTTCTAAGTCTAGGGGGCTGATGACCTCAGATTTTAAGTCCCATAGTGCTCAGAGCCATTTGAACTATGACTCGATGATTGAATTGCCTAACGACTTCCGGAATAGTATATCCAATGCGTCTAGCTCTGGCTACCATAACGAGTTTAAAGTCTGTAATTCCAGTCCTGCGGCGATAATCACGTGAATCACCTCAGTACAACTAACGATTTTGCCAATGCACTGTCCTTTTATATATTGTGAACACATCTGCATATATGCATATCGTTATCCTATAGCTATCGCCACCTCAGTGTATAGCTTTGCGGGTACATTCAGTGATATATTTGGATACTGTCTGGATACTTTGTGGTGAATAGAGTTAGTGGTAAAGAAGTAATAAACTGAAATGTCACTTCTGCTGCTGAACTTTTAAATGCATAGGCAGAAAAAGACCAGTAAGCAATATTTTTTTTTTTCATTTCTTTATTTTGTGGAGTCTGTCAGCGAGGGAATGTTCGGAAAACGTTTGAAGTTATGTTTAAAGTGTGACGGAAGTCGGCTAGTGCTCTCATTATAAAATGCCGGATAAAAATAATCTGGGGAATCACCGCGCTGTTGAGTGACGCTACCTCAAGATACACAACCGGAATAAGAAATTTGTACACCCATTTAGAGTTTCCCAATTCACTCAAGATTTATTGACGCAATAGTGCATATGGAGCACATGAAGCAATTACATTTGCAGATGAATGGCACAAGCCGTTCCGGGGTACCAGTGATGTAACACTCATATCAGTACACGGTATAGCCTCCACGGGCGGATTTACAGGCGCTGAGTCCTGCATCCAGTCGATCGTACGGATGGCCAACACAGTCGTGGGACACGTTATGCCACTTCTGCAGTCGTATACGAGTTGTTGGCTGACGAGTGGCACGAGTCACTTCTCGTCCCATCAGATCCCACACATGCTCCTCTGGAGACGAGTCCGCATGATCTTGCTGACCGGGGAAGTTACTACACGTCTCGTAGAGCAGGCTGAGTTTCACGGGGCGTGTGAGAGCATTATTCCTTTGGAACATCACACTACCTTCCTGTTGCAAGAACGACAAAAGAAATGGTGTAACAGTATTCTGCACGAACCGATCGGGAGTTAGTGTCCCCTCCAGAATCACCAAAAAGTGAGCTTGGCTTGTGGCTTACCGCACCCCAGATCATAAGAACTGACGTGGAGCCAGTGCGTCTTGGACAAATGCAATCCACGAGACAGCCCTCACCGGGTCTACGTTGCACGGGCAGGCGGCTATCACTTGCATGTAAGCAGAATCTACTTCCATCACTGAAGACCACGGGGTGCCGTTCCATCTGATCTTATCTGATAGCACCAGTTAAGCGCCGCTTGTCGATGGTGTGGTGTGACACGGGCTAGAGGTGTGCTCCCACTGCTAATAACTGGTTCGCAACAGTTCTTATTGACACCTCTGGACTCACAAACTACACTACCGGCCATTACAATTGCTACACCAAGAAGAAATGCAGATGATAAACGGGTATTCATTGGACAAATACATTATACTAGACCTGACATGTGATTACATTTTCACGCAATGTGCTCGCATAGATCCTGACAAATCAGTACCCAGAACAACCCCCTCTGGCCGTAATAACGGCCTTAATACGCCTGGGCATTGAGTCAAACGGAGCTTGGATGGCGTGTACAAGTACAGTTGCCCATGCAGCTTCAACACGATACCACAATTCATCAAGTGTAGTGACTGGCGTATTGTGACGAGCCAGTTGCTCGGCCACCATTGACCAGACGTTTCCAATTGGTGAGAGACCTGGAGAATGTGCTGGCCAGGGCAGCAGTCGAACATTTTCTGTATCCAGAAATGTCTGTACAGGGCCTGCAACATGCGGTCGTGTATTAACCTGGTGAAATGTAGGGTTTCGCAGTGATCGAATGAAGGGTAGAGCCATGGGTCATACATCTGAAATGTAACGTTCACTGTTCAAAGTGCCGTCAATACGAACAAGAGGTGACCGAGACATGTAACCATCGCATCCCCTACCACCACGCCGGGTGATACGCCAGTATGGGCATGATAAATACACGCTTCAAATGGTTCAAATGGCTCTGAGCACTATGGGACTTAACTGCTGTGGTCATCAGTTCCCTAGAACTTAGAACTACTTAAACCTAACAAACCTAAGAACACCACACACATCCATGCCCCAGGCAGGATTCGAACCTGCGACCCTAGCGGTTGCACGCTTTGTAACGCCGGAAATGAATATCCTCCTATTTACTTCTATTGTACTATAAATTTTTTCCTTATTTTGTTACCTGAAAATATAACATTTCTGTGTCTTCATATATTGTAATTGTTTTACTATATATATAATATATATATATATATATATATATATATATATATATATATATATATATATATATATATATATATATATATATATATATATATATATATGTGTGTGTGTGTGTGTGTCGATGTATAATTGGCTTGTTTTGTGAATATTATTTGTATTTTTACGCTGGCTTGGGCGTAGGGAAAACTACGCTATCGAAGATTACATCGATAGGTCGTGTGGAGAACCAAAGTGTTTAAGATCTTTGGTAGTGTTAACTCTGCCGCATGGATCGCGGGTAGAGGGAGTCTGATGGGAGTAGGGCGGTGGAGCAGTTGTGTTGAGTGACGGTACCGCGTGTTGCCGCGCTATCGGGGGTTTGCCAGTATGTAATTGCACTCGACTAGCTATGATAGTTTCTGAAACGGTGTCGCGGACGGGATGCATTAGCTGGCGCACACCAAGAGCCCGTTTCGCCTGGTGACCGTGTCGAGAAGAAGGCGAGCCAACATCCAGCTTCTGCAACTGCGGCGGCCGACAATAAGTGATGGTCGCCACCTCGTCGATCGACGACTTCAAACCTTCAATCAACCAACAAGGAAGACTGGAAGCACGTAAAGTTTTAGAACTGTATGGCAGGCCTCAGCTTTTCAAACTGTTTCAAAATTACAGCAACGTAACATGAACCTTTGTTGCTCATTGTCCCAAGTGCATTGCCAAGCAGGGTCCCTTCCTCTCCCGAAACGAAGTCGAGTGTCGTTGAAATTCAAACGCCAGCATTAAAGTAATATCAGTCGATTTCACTGCTTTAATTTCAAAGTTCACTTAAGGTATTCATAGCTGGCTACAATATTTAGATTACACAAGCACAAATTAAGAGTGCGAGTTTTGTTACCATTTTTAGCTTACCTGTGACTGCAGCTCAGCTTGGTACGTACTAGATTGTACTATTGTTAATTGTTCAGAATCATTTAATTCAAGTTGAAAGTTAAATCTCTTATTTCTAAATTGCGTAGCTTCAAGTAGCTTTTGAGATAATTGTTGAGGTAGCCCAAGACTAACCTTGTTTTACTGAATTTCGTAGTGCTTCGGAAATAAAGCTCACTATTAATTTCAGTCACTAAATTAACTTTCAATTTTTCGGTTTTATTAATTCTTTTGCTAAATTAAGTCAGAGTGTAGCGAAATTTATTACTTCTGACAAACATTCAGTTTTCACACAGCACGTGTCAATCTTCAGTTGCCACGCTTTTAGTGCTAATTATTTGTGCATTAATCTTTCATTTTCAATTATTATAGTAGTTGTCCATAGGACTGGCGACCGTAATTTTCCCCAAACTCAAGTATCTAATTAAAGCCAATTAATTGTTAACGTAACGACCGCACATTCACTTTCTTTACGAATTTTATCCTTTTCTCAAAATTATTTCCACCAATTTCGTTTTCATTTTTCCTTTCATTTAGATGTAACCCTTTCCTCCCTCTTTACCGGCAGATTAACTTCGGTGACGATTGCTTTTCCCAAATTTCCATTAGGTACACGCGGTTTAATTTTTACTGTCATTAACGTCGATAAGTGGGGGGGGGAGGTTACAAGCGACAGGTCAAATCACCGACAATCGCCTTCCTTCCCCCAGCGAGCGAGATGTATAAAAGCGATCAAGGCGGCTGGAAGAACGTGCAGTGCAGCATATGAAACCTGGGTGGTCACCATGAACATGCTCCCTCGTACCCACAAGGACCTGACGGTGGACAGTCAAACCAAGGCGACTGACGCGACAGCTCATCTTTTGGGTGGAGGATGGAATTAGAATAACGACCCAGCATCAATGCAGCTTGCCGCCCCACGAAAACAGGAAAGACCACCTCCGCAAAAAAGGCAGAGCATTCGGTTGCCTATCTGATCCTGAATCAGCGTAGACGTTAATAATTTAGACGCCGAAGAATGTTAGAGCCATGCCAATCGCATTTGGAAGCTACTCAAACTGGTGGCACTAATGTGTATTTCATGCAACTGTTTCAGCGTCATAATCGGCTTCATCTTAATGCGGCTGTTAGGTGCGATGACGAATTCACGTTTCCGATGTGCATGCGCACCGCGATGTCGCCAAACACGGATGCGACCATCATGATGCTGTAAACAGAACCTGGATTCATAAAAAAAATGGCGTTTCACCATTCGTGCTCCCAGGTTCGTCGTTGAGTACACCATCGCAGGTGCTCCTGTCTGTGATGCAGCGTGAAGGGTAACCACAGCCACGGTCTCCGAGCTGATAGTCCATGCTGCTGCAAACGTCGTCGAACTGATTGCGCAGATGGTTGTTGTCTTGCAAACGTGTCCGTCTGTTAACTCAGGGATCGAGACGTGGCTGCACGATCCGTTACAGCCATGCCTATAAGATGCCTGTCATCTCGACTGCTAGTGATATGAGGCCGTTGGGATCCAGCACGGCGTTCCGTATTACCCTCCTGAACCCAGCAATTGCATATTCTGCTAACAGTCATTGGATCTCGACCAACGCGAGCAGCAATATCGCGATACGATGCACCGCAATCGCGACAGGCTGCAATCCGACCTTTATCAAAGTCGGAATCGTGATGGTACGCATTTCTCCTCCTTATACGAGGCATCACAACAACGTTTCACCAGACAAAGCCGGTCAACTGCTGTTTTTGTTTGAGAAATCGGTTGGAAACTTTCCTCATGTCAGCACGTTGCAGGTGTCACCACCGGCGCCAAGCTCGTGTGAATGCTCTGAGAAGCTAATTCTTTGCATATCACAGCATCTTCTTCCTGTCGGTTAAATTTCGCGTCTGTAGCACTTCATCTTCTTGGTGTAGCAACTTTAATGGCAAGTAGTGTATCTTATCCGACCTGTGACAGCTGTGCGATACGCCACTGCTGCCGTTAGAATATGACGATCCTGGCGTACGTCTGCGCTGCGTGGACGCCGAGAACCTCGTCTGCGGGTGCCAGAGTGTTCACGTGACCATTGATACCAGCATCGTCGCAGTACTGACGCAGCACGTGCATCTCGTGGGACAGTTCTCCGGAAGGACCATCCCGCCACTCGGAAGGCCACGATCTGAACCCTTTGAAACTCGCTCAGTTGGCTGTAGGAAGCACGGCATAGATGCTTGCTTGGTTCACACGTTTCCACCACACTGAGCCTTCCAGCTGTGAATATTCCGCCTCAAGTGTATTGAATCTTTAACGTAAGATTATGCTCCTTAATGGCGACAGCATTTGAAATTTTAAAATTCCATCAATAATTGCTTAAATTATTGAACATCAATTTATTTGGCCCCTGGATGCCAGTAGAGGGCAACCGGCAACCGGAAAAGCTCACGTTTTTAGCCGTTTAGTATTAATGATTGGCCGTGATTGTCAAAATTACGTATTCGAGTCCCAGCCTGGTGCATAGTTTAAATATGGGACTAAATTCAGCATACTAAAATCATCCATTCACATGATGGTAGGAAATACGACGTCATTTGTTTTTTCATACATTTCCCGTGGCTTCCTACGGCGCTATGTGTATTGTAGCGTCTTCATTGATCATGTAGCAGTTGATGATCTGCTCGTTTCCACTATCATTTCATACGAAACTTACAATGAATCTCGACTAGGACTCGTATATTTACTCACGACAGTAACATATAATTCCAACACCCTTCCTCGTGTTGTTCTTACAATATATTCACAACAAGCTGCTTTCGAAACAAGCACAAAATCAAAAATAAAGCTACTCAAAGGACAAGTATCTGAGAGAAAAAAAAACGGTACAAGGTAAACAGACATGGTTCTTGCAGTTATCCAAACCCGCTTAACGTCTGTGTTGGCAGACTTGTGGTTGAAGCTTTGAATAACATAGTACAAGTTGTTGTATGTGAAGGGAATCAGGAAATGAAGAAAATGTTGAAGGCAGTAAGAAAATGTGGGAAAATTCCGAATACTTATCAATAATTCTAAGACAAAAGTAATGAAAAGAGACAAATAAACACAGTCCACATAAAATAATACTAGAAGGAGATAATTTTAGCATGATAACATCTTCACGTACCTATGATCTACGGTTACTGCAGATAAAAATATGCACCGGAGAACTAAGGAAAGGAAGCTCGTGGCTATGATTTGATTTATATGATGAATGTTACGACATTAGGAACATATATAGACTCACAACACAATTTAGTGATGATGAAGAGTAGACCGAAGTTTAAGAAACTGATCAGGAAGACCAAGTGCTCAAAGAAATGGAATACGTACAGACTAAGAAATGAAGATATACACTAGAAGTTTTCTGAGGCTATATATACTGCGGAAATGAACAGTGCAGTGGGCGGTTCACTTGAAGAGGAATGGACACTTCTAAAAACGGAAATCACTGAAGTTGGAAAGATAAATGTGGGTACAAGGAAGGTAACTGCGAAGAAATCATGGGTAACAGAAGAAATAATGCAGATTATCGGCGAAAGAAGGGAGTGCAAAAATTTGCAGAAAAATTTAGGAATACAGAAATACAAGTCACTTAGAAATGAAATAAACAGGAAATGAAGGGAAGCTAAGGAGAAACGACTCCACGAAAAAGGTGAAGAAACAAAAAACAAACAAAAATGAAGTCGGCAGCACTGACTCAGCAAAGAGAAAAGCAAGGAACGTAACATTAAGAGCACAGTGGGAATTCCACTGTTAAATTTAAAGGAGAAAGCATATAGGTGGAGAGAGGACATTAAGGCCTCCATCAGGGGGACGACTTGTCTGATGGCATGATAGAAGAAGAAACAGCAGTCGATAGGGACGCAGTTTCAGAATCAGAATTTAAAACAGCTTTGGACGACTTAACGTCAAATAAAGCAGAAGAGATTGATAACATCCTATCGGAATTTCTACAATCATTGGTGCAATGGCAACAAAATGACTATTCATGTTGGTGTGTAGAATGCATGAAACTGACGATGTACCATCGCACTTTCGGAAAACCATGATCCACTCAATTCCAAAGATAGCAACCAAGAGGGAACAATAAGACTGGAATAACAAGAATGAAGTGCTCGGATTAAAAAGGGTGTAAGATTGGGACGTAGTAGTCTTTCGCCCCTTCAGTTCAGTCTCTACATCGAAGAACCAATGACGGAAATGAGAGTTTCAAGAGAGGGATTAAAATTCAGGAGACATCAGTGTTACATCAGTGTTGAGTAACCTCAGTGAAAGTGAAGAAGAATTTCAGGATATGCTGAATGGAATGAACACTGTAATGAGTACAGAACAGGAACTGAGATTAAATCGAAGAAAGACGAAAGTAATGAGGTGTAGCAGAAATGAGATCAGCGAGAAAATTAGTGGCTTACGTGTTCCATGGATCATTTTGCACGATAGATCGTAACGATGTGGAATGAGTCATTTTACATTCACATGTACATATGGTTACGTTCTGGACATTTCTAACCTTTATTTTTATTTTTTTTTAAAGAAAAAAGGGTACGTATTTGATTGAGTAATTCCAGATACATTTCACTTTTCCTTTCACGATATTTTAATTCGTCCAGTGAGCCATGGTTCTTTTTTACATGGCTGTCTAACATATTTTCCGATTAGCTTATGAGGAAAGTTATTTTCAAAAAATGTTATAAATTTATTATGGAACAGATTAAATTTTTTGTTAGCATTTTGGTCACTATAAATTACATCCCATGTCATCTCCAGTAAACTACTCTTAAAAACATTTGTCCTTGAGTCATTAATTATTCTAACTGATTTCCACTGAGGAGTGTCGAGACTACAAGGTGCTGTGTTATTTATTTTAACTGACTGTGCATCATGATAAGAGAGAACATTTTTACTGGATAAACATTTATTTTCTTGCTTTGAGGTTCATAAAAAAAAGGTTATCAGTAATGTCTTAGTGTCTTTATCCATCCGTGTTGGAAAGTTGATTACTGAGATCAAATTGCAGATAATTATTTCTATCAGACCTCCTTAAAAGATCTACATTGAAGTCACCGCAGACTATAAACTGCTTGCTGCTGTCTGACAGATAGCAGAGTGAGGAACCCATATTCCTCATATATACAGCACTTCAAAATGTCCTGGTAGGATCTATATACAGTTTCAAGTTAAAGTGAACTATTTTTCAGCATTAACTCACAAGCACACACGTCTGTGTGCTGATCACTACAAAATATACTTGACTCAATGTTTTTCAACTTGTGTTCTGTGTTAATGTATGTAACAATCCTCCTTTTCCAATGCTTTTTCTGCATGAGGGAGCTGTAATAGTACAATCTTTTATACGTAGCTTATCTAACCCCGTCGTTATGTGGTGCTCACACACAGGGTGTCTATATTTCCCAAGCTCTCTAAATTTCACAAACACGAGAATTCGGGATAACGAAATAGACGAACCTACCTAGGCAGCAAAATAACCCACGAGCAAGGAGCAAGAAGTACATAAGAAGCACACTAGCACTGACAAAAGGGGTTTTCATGGCCAAGAGAAGTGTGCTAGTATCAAATATTGGCCCTAATTAGAAAAAAGAAATTTCTGAGAATGTACATTTGGAGCATACAACTGTATGGTAGTGAAAAATGCTCTATGGGGAAACTGGGACAGAAGAGAATCGAAACGTTTGATATGTGGTGCTACAGACGAATGTTGGACTGATAAGATAAGGAATGATGAGATTTCCCGCATTATCGGTGAGAAAAGGATTATGTGGAAACGGACCTCTCTGCGACTCTGACCGCTCCAGTCCCATTGTCCTCCAGCGTTTTTTTACTGAAGCCAGGCAAAGGCAGACAAGGCGACGTAGTCTAAAGCTCTTAAATTTGACTTGTCTCAAATATCGAAAGACAGAATTCTGTTCCTACATGCCTTCAGTGGTTGCGAAACAACTTTGTCTTTTTTTGGCAAAGGACAACTGGAACTTCTCGAGGCACTGAAGACAAAAAACAACCTACAGAAAGCAGCACAGATATTTAGCAATTTCAGTCTACTGTTGATGAGAATGATGAGGCTGTACAAAAGATCACAGCAGCCCTGTACTGCGAATATGAAACACAGGCATTAAATGTGCTTCACTATCTAATCTTTGAAAAATTTATGTCAAAGATATCATTCAGCCTCATTTCTTTGCCTCCTACAGAAGCAACTGCTCGACAGAATTCCCTGAGAACATATTTTCAGGTGCACCTTTCGAAAAACAAGCCACTAGATCCACTGTCATGAGGCTGGGAGGCTTCAAAATTCAACTTCTTGCCAGTTCCCTTTACCAAAGAAGCGGCTTGCAAAATTTTTGAAAACCATTTACTGCACGCGTGCACAGGGCGTCATAAAGCTTGTTCCTGCAGGAAATACAGCATTACGTGTAGTAACGTTTGCAGACTACGCAAAGGCCAATCCTGCACCAATGTTCCAAATTACATCTTTATTATTGGCGTTGATGACTGTGTCATAGATAATGGCGTTTTGAAAGAAGGAAGAAGATAGTCCGCCGAGGATATGAACGTGGAAGAATTAATGTTATTTGGACCCTCATCCTCCAAGCGTGTGTAGAAGTAATACTGTAAAATTAAGAAAAACAGATTGTACGTACTAAACATGTATCGTTAACGCTAAGATATCTTGTTTTATTGTATTTAATACAATTTAATGTAATCGTATGTAACTCTCTTTGTTGTTAATAGAATTAAGTTTGTTTATTAGTAGTTAAACAATAGAAAACCTAAGGTATTTCTTCTCACCAGTAATGCCGCAAACAAATTTTTGTCCTATATATTGTACAATACATTAACCTTCATGCGCTCCCGCGAGCGGTCGGCCGACAGTCCGAGAGTTTTCATCAGTCTCTTGAAGTTTTCCGTTTTTAAAGGTCATATTTCCATAAAATATCGACATAGGATATCTCACACAATTATGCAAACACATTTGTAATCAAAATTATTTATTTAACAATAAGATATACAATAGAATACAAAAAGAAAGCCAAATACCCAAATGAAATAAAAGAACTTTTTTTTAATTGTAATCGTTTGGGACTATGTAATGTAATACTTAAGACTGGAATTATTCACTATCTTAACTCGTCACAAGAAAAGCTAATTTTGCTTTGAAAAAAATAATTTTTGATTGAAAACGTCACAAACATTTCTGTCAGATGAAAAATGCTGATCAGTCAGTATCCATTTCATTTTCGTTTTGAGGCTCACAAGAATTATTGCACATAACTGCCGTGGTTGAATGTCGTAGAGAGACGTTTCTTCCGCATTCACCGCATTCTCACTTTGTTTTTATATTCTTTTTTGAGTCACACGAATAACATATTCCTCTCCTTGTAGGGGTTGATGCAGCTATATAAACTACGTCACTCTCTCTGTAATTTTCCAAAAATACTAACAAATCATTTGGTAAATGCTTCAGTATAGCTCTTGCTTTCAGGTTTTCGCTCACCAGTTCCAAAGATACGCATGTAAGAATTGTCTTCTCGTTTTTTCTTTCATATTACCTGTGTTGAATTGAAAAATGCGTAACGAATTTATTCCTGCCAACTCACGCAAGCGGAAAAATATACATGCAGGCCACCTATTTGTTCTTCTTGATGTTGAAAGCACATGAGGTCTACAGTATCACCTCCACCTTTTGTTCAATTATAGTCTGTGATTTGTACAGGCTTTTTGGTATCTTTATCAATGATGTCGGTATCATGCATTGTGGAAAGCACTACTACAGCTTTCCTTTTTTTTAAAAAAAAAATCATAGAAATCAAAGTTTTGTCATCTTGACAACCGAACATGTAGTCTCCTGCCACTGCATTTCCATTTACTGTCACAAATTCTGGGGGAAATTTAGTTTTTATTTTTTCTCATTGTACCTAAAAAAGTGAGGCCTTTGCTAAGGAGGTATTCAGCCAACGGGTAACTTGAAAAAGTTGTTACATTTCTATTTGTTTCTTCTATGCATTCAACCAATCTAGCGACCAAGTCGTACGGTTTGTTGGAGAGTACGTTAGGGCCTGGCACTTGTTTCCCGCAGTACACTTCCAAATTATATGTATAAAAAGAGCGTCCATCTCACAATGCATACATTTTTAACCCGTATTTGGCTGGTTCTTGAGACATGTTCTGGATGAATGAACATCATACTCAAAACGCAACCAACAACTCATCAACAGTGACAGATTCCCCTAAACTGAATGATCTTTGGCTGTTAGCACTGAAAGAAGACAAAATTTCTCGTACAGGAGCAAGTTTGTCCGTTGCTTGACGTTCCAATCTCGTGTTTAGGTCATCAAATCTTATAGCTCGTAGCAAAAATGTAAATCTATTTAGGCTGAAATTGGCTCGTAAAATTGTCAGACCTGTTCCATTGCTATTGAAATATTCAAATAAATTTGCACGGTTTCCTCTTTTGACCGCAATCAAAAACAGAGCACCAAACAGTGCTAGCATTTGTTGTCGGCTTATAACCCTTTCACGTACTTCAGAGTCACTGCTTCCTTCTGCCAGTGCTTGACGTGCCAATTTTTTCCTTTCAGTATAAATATTCGTGTACCTTGCGATCCCTTCTACCATTTCGGTAGTTATTATACACTGAAAACTTTCCGGTCGAGTTCGGACCTATTTGAACTTGTTCTGAGAGGCAGAGAGGTGAGACTTGGACGAACTTTGAGCAGCATCTGTCGAGAAAAGGTGCAACTAGAGAATACATGTCTCTCCCGCCGCCTCGTTACCTTTGTGGTGTAAGTACGGCGCGAAACTGCAAAAAGGCGGTCACTTCACCGCCCGCGCGAGCGCGTGAAGGTTAATATTATTCTCTGAATTTCATAATTTTTAAAACTATTACCTCGATAACATGTAGTTTAGGAATTATGTGCCAGTAACACAAGTAAAAAGTGAATATTGGAAAGAATCATCGAGTTGAAAGTAAAAAGTTGATGGTCATTAACCATGTAATTCACATATATTTGAGTAATGACAATATTTACTTATCATCTGGGATTTTAGTTACTTTTCTTGGCCTTTTGAAACCTCAGTTTGATGTTCTGCAACATTTCTCCTGTAACATTTTGCGTCAAATTGAACAACTCATAGAGGCACGTTATACAGCGACGAAAAGATTATTCGATAAGTTTAGCAGCCATCTTCGAAGGTTCTGTTCCAAAGTTTTACGATAATTTGCAGCGATTGTTCCCCTTTTATGTTTCCATCTTCATGTGTTCGTAGTTGTGCACAACTTTAGAATAGTAATATTCTTAGTTTTGAGATCCCCTCGCAGATATGGCCTTTGGATACAATTTTGTTTGCTAGGAAAAGACGCGCTTGAGACGCCAGTGGCTAACGGAAGTCATAAGACGCCGAAATTAGAATATGTTGAATTCACATATTGCGTCTGATTGGCACGAAGACTCTGTGTGACTTTTTCCTGCACGTGGGCACGTGTTTACATTAACAGCTGGCTGTGAAGGACACCGTGGGGACGCTTACTCACAAACAACGTTCCTATCACATGTAAAGCTTCCACACGAATCGAATGTTTTGGCCCTTCGCCATTTCGGTCCTTTCAGCATTCATTTCACACGAGAACTTTACATTACTCTTCTCTTTCCTCGTTACAGGCAGCAACTGGTTAACTATCAGATTAGTTTCTGGGGGAACTCTTGATCTATGACGTAAGAAATTTGTGAACAGGAGCGTAAATTGCGTCTTAAGACTTGCGTTATGAGCGCACTAGGCACTCTAGGTGAAATCCGATAGCAGTTTTTCTCTGTGAGGGACCTACACTAAGCACCCAGAAATGTTGATTGAGACCTTAGTTCCAGCGGCAACATTTCTTCCTCTTTCTCATGGATGGGCTGCAGCCAGTTGCATCTCAAAGACTATCTTCACAACCAGTTTGCGCACATCCTGTGGCTCTAGACCCCGAGGTGTGCATTTCAGGAACTTGGAAGGACCGATTCGATGTTTTCTGTCTGGTAGCCTTTACAATCCTCTGTTCTCTCCTACAAATTAAAGATCTAACTAACGCCCAACACTTGCGTTATGGATAAGACCCCAAACGTTATGATCTGTGAGATGCAAGTATCTCTTGTGCGCTGCCTCAGTTTTTCGTTTTCTCGTTTTTCTGAGTGCCCAGTTTTCACTTCCGTTTGTGCGAAAAGGTCCAGCCAGTACTTTGTTTCCTTAAAAGTTGTAGCAATAGGCGCACAGATCTGGTGTAACTACATTAATCTATATTCTACTAACGAATCTGGCAGCACTTCCCAATTTCTAAGTCTGTATGAGAACTGGATATACGTCATAATCTGGGATTTGCGTCAGGACCCAAATTTCCTCTCCTCATTGCGCCTTCACCAACTTTGAAGGCATGGAACTTGTAATTATAGAAAATAGTATGTAAAGTTTAGTTTTAGTTATGTCATGTTCTGTAGATGATTTTCCCGATTATTTTATCGATATGATGTGGAACAAGTCAGATTACAAGATGTAGATACACGCATGAATAGTGCTAATATTAATATTACTGAAATTTTTAGTTCTACACATCCAACTACATTTAGAGGTAAATTGTTTTTTAACATTTCTGATACAGAAACTAGTCCATGGAGTAGAAGGAGTCGTCCAAAAGAAATTATTTTAAAGTATATTTAAAACTTGATCTGCTAGCTGCCAGAGTCTTTATGTTGTTGGGCAAATGACCAAAGATTTTTTTTTGCTGAATGATGTAGTCTTTTTTGAGCAACTGACAGTTTCGGTAACGGATAGGAAGGTTCATTTTTTCCTCTAGTGTTGTATGTATGAACATCACTGTTCTTCGCGAATTGAGATGGATTATTTGTAACGAATTTCATTAGCGAATATGGTGGTGTCGTTAAGATACCTAACTCCTTGAAAAGGTGCCTAAGTGACGTCTTTGGGTGAACACCGCTAATTATTCTGACTGCTCTCTTTTGTGCAATCAATACTTTATGTTTACGTGGTGAGTTACCCCAGAAAACTATTCCATAAGACATTACTGAGTGGAAATATGCAAAGTACGTTAGGAGGCTGATCTGTATATTACCAAGACTAACGATTATTCGAAGAGCGAAAGAAGCTGAACTTAGTTGTTTGAGAAGCTCAGTGATAAGCTTCTTACAGTTCAAGTTGTCATCAATGTGGACACCCAAAAATTTGGAGAAATCGTGAATTTTTTCAAAATTGAGGGAAAGTCTGTTTTCTGAGAACCACTTAATAATATCTTAACAATATCTTCAGCTGTTGTTTCTGGAATGGGATTTATTATAACACTCATGTCATTTGCAAAAGGTACTAGTTCCGCTTGCTGAACGTTACGTGGGAGGTCATTCACATGAATACAGATCAGCAGAGGACCTAAAATTAAACCCTGGGAGGGCTCCCTTTGTGATAACTCCCCATTCACTAGAATTTCCCACCCTCCCAACATTGTTTGTGCTATTCGTCACAACTTTTTGCTTTCTGTTCATTAAGTATGATTCAAACCAACTGTGTGTATAGCCTTCAATTCAATAAAACCAGAGTTTTTTTAAGAGTGTGACATGATCCACACAGTCAAATGCCTGGGAGAGATCACAAAAAATACCAACTGGCAATAATTTGTTATTTAGTGCTTGTACTATTTGATGGGTAAATGTGTAGATAGCATTCTGTCGAGTAACCTGTCTGGAATCAGAACTGTGACATGCTGAGTAAATTATTTTCACTTAAATGTGAGACTACTCTTGAATATATACCTTTATCGAATATTTTAGAAAATTAAGTCAGCAATGACACTGGTCTATAATTATTGAAGTCAGGTTCGTCCTCTTTCTTATGAAGAGGTTTGACAATTGCATATTTCAATCTGTTTGGAAAAATTCCCTGTGCTAGAGAAGCATTACATATATCGCTAAGGACTCCACTTATTAAATTAGAACAACACTTTAAAATTCTGTTAGAGACTCCATCAGCACCACATGAGCTCTTGTTTTTCAGTATATTTATAATTCCCTTAATATCAGGGGGGATGTTGGTGATATTTCTGAAGGCCTAAATTCCTAGGAAATGACATTTTAACAGATTTTTTTGCTTCTCTAGCTGAACCCTTTAACCAATTTTTGCTGCTACATTCAGAAAGTGATGGTTAAAAATACTTGCAACTTGTGAATTATTACTCACAACATCATCATTTAGCTTTATTGCTATGGTATACTGTGCACTATCAGGCTGCCCCATCTCCCGTTTGACAATGTTCCATATAGTTTTAATCTTACTATCTGCATTATTAATTTCTGTCAGAACACATAAGCTTCTCGACTTCTTAATCACTTTCCTTAAAATATTACAGTATCTTTTGTAGTAAGCAAGTAACGTCGGACCCTGACTCATTCTGGTTCAAAAATGGTTCAAATGGCTCTGAGCACTACGGCACTTAAAATCTATGGTCATCAGTCCCCTAGAACTTGGAACTACTTAAACCTAACTAACCTAAGGACATCACACAAGACCCAGCCATAACTAGGCAGAGAAAATCCCTGACCCTGCTGGGAATCTAACCCGTGAACCCGGGCGTGGGAAGCGAGAACGCTACCGCACGAGTACGAGATCCGGTCACTTATTCAGGCCTGTCCATGTATTTCCCTCTTCCTCTTACACAAAATTTAATTCCCTTAGTAATCCATGGCTTACTTGACTTTGTAATGGCTTTTTTGGATAACGTTTCAGTAAAGCAACCCTCAAATATTGAGACAAATTTACGGCGGAATAAATTGAATTTGGCATCAGCATCATTTTCTGTGTATACTTCATCCCATTCAACCTCTTCTAGGCTGCACTTAAAGCTCTCTATCCTGTTCACATTAACAAGCCTCCCCTCCTTGTATGAACCTGCCTGAATCCTGTAAGGTGCTATATGTGTTATTTTCATTATAAGAGGTCCGTAATTAAAGAATTTGTTGCTAGCGCACTCGAGCTGATGTAATTTCGATGCATTGCTCACGCGCTGCCTGCGATATGTAAGCTAGAAGAGAATCTGAGACCAAAGAGCAGTATTGACTGCAGTAGGAACTGTGTGGCAGTAGCAGTATGATGTTACTAGCGAGCAGTCGTGTCTGGTGTATCGTGTTGGCTGGGCCGGTCGTGTGCAGCGATGGCAGAGCCTGAGCGTTATAGGATTAGGTAAAAACAGCCTCGCGCATATGTAGTATTGTTACATCAAGTCCCACGTAAATGTTTTAAAAAAATCTGTTAATAATAATCTTTCTCATAAAAAGTAACTTTTGACATTCATCTTAATTTAAAGAATTCACTAATTTCTCTAACCCTTGGCCATCCCGATTATTAAAAAGGAAAATCAGTTTTTTTCTTTTATATAAGACAAATCTATCGGCCAGCATTGCACTTAGCTGCGCCAGGAAAATTTCTTATAGGAGCAGATATATACGCGTTATCCGGCGATCTAATTAAGGTAAGATTTTTCAGTTTATTCAGAATGATGTATGAGAGCCATGACGCAGCATTGCTGACGTCCAAAATTTACCAGGTTAAATTGGCTGTCAATTATTGAAAGGTTATAGGTTTGTCACATTGTGTTATATTTTCACTGTTGGGTAGTCACGCTAAATGAGAGTATTATTCATATTTTTATTTTGTGGGGAGGTTACACTATTTTATTTTGTGGGGAGGTTACACTATTTTATTTTGTGGGGAGGTTACACTTGGCGACAACCGGCCAGGATCGTATTTTTGTGAATTTCTGAGAAGTGGTCAGCTATATATCTGCTCTTATTTACTTAATATTAAAAGTAGTTTGCATCTGGCGCAACGCATTTACTAATTTGTCATTTTTTCTTTCACAGATCATCGGCAATTTATTGCTCTTTGTTGTAACTGTATTTGTTCCATTTTTGCTTTGTCTTTGTTTGATTTTGTGCTCAACTTTGAGTTGTGAAAATGCCGCGAAAAACTGCTAACAGTACATCGCGAGTCGTAATGAGTGAAAAAGCCGACTTTAATAATTTGACTGATAATACTAGCGACTCTCAGTGTAATAGTGATAATCCTCCAGTTACAGATAATCAGTGTGTGCCGATGACTAGTAATGATTTTGATGCTAATGATGATTAAACCAATTCAATTGTGTCCTCTGTTAATTTAACGACAATTGATGACGCTGCACGTTCCGTTACAATGAACGCTGTCCAGTTTGAAACACCTGATTTGCAAAATTTACGTAGTGAACAGATAATTGTTTCTAACGAAGGTGACCAATATACACAAAGCACGTCAGATTTATTTCATTCCGCTTTAGTGACCAACACAGCACATCCGATTAGCAAACCTTTTTGTGAATCAGACAATGACCAAATGGTTATACAAAACGTGACACATGCAGATACACCTTCACACAGCACAGAGAATACAGCAGCTAATTTTGGCATGGATCGAGTTATGGCATTATTGCTACAACTTAATGAAAATCTCAAACAACAAATTAATGAATCGAACAAACAACTTAATGAAAGTTTCAAACAGTCGAATGAAAAACAAGACAGCAATTACAAACAACTTAATGAAAAACTAGACAACAATTCCAAACAACTTAGTGAACAGATTACAGCCGTTGCCGTGCAATTTCATGATACTAAAGAACAATTACGTGAGGAAATTAAGGCTTGTGCTAGGAATAGTAGTGAAGAAATTAGATCCGTTGCACAAGAATTAAGTAATACACATGCAGCCACAACCAAATTACTTAGAGATGAAATTAGTGCAGTCGTTAAACAATGTTCTGAAAACGCAACACAGTTACGCGACGAGTTTAAATTAATGTCAGCAGAACTTTCACACACGCTGGACGCGAAAGTCGACAAGAAATTTGAACAACAAAACAGCGGAATTGACGAACATTTCAACCACCACCTAAAAAACAGTGAAACGCGTTACCGTAAATTCATACAGGAACAGAACAAAGTAAAGAAACAAGTCATGGAAACAATTACTGCACAGAGACAGGAAGATAAGCGTAAATTATTTACGAAAGCAAAAACATACGTTGACAATAACATTGCTACAGTATCAGACGAAATCAATACTATTAAACAGTTGAACACCGAATTGCAAATCTCCGATCTTAAAACAAAAACAAACACACAGTAGACTTTCAGACAGTGACCAACAGACTTGAACAATTAGAATTAATACAGGATCCCGATGCCATTAAAGCAGACGTTAAGAAATTGAACAAAACTACCCGTAAAATCCAAAAACAAATTAATACTTGTGACACTAAAAATGATGATCAGGTTAAAGCATTAACTGAAAAATTTGATGAATTGGCCAGTCGTATTGACGTTATCGAAAATAACAATGACACCAAATCAGACGATACGTCACCAGTTTCGTTTAATCAAACACCCGAATTCCAAAATTTACAGCAGACGATTAGTGAGATAGGTTCGTCCAATAATACATTACGTAGAAAATTGTTATCTTTACAGCAAGAAGTGACGGAGATGAAAAATGTCTCAGCCTCTACCACGACGCAGCATACGCCACATTCCGAACATTTCTCACACTCACACAGCCTGTACAATTTAGGTAATTTACAGAGTACGCGACTTAGATTCCGAACAGTCACAGACAAACAAATTATCATACAATCCTGAACCTGTCCAGACATTCAGAGATGAAAATTTTGATTACAAGCACTTTCTATCCGTTAGGAAATTTAAGGCATTTAATAATGACAGAACACAGATTCACGCTTTGGACTTGATACGACAATTTGCTTTTGTAGTTTCATCAGCTTGGCGTGTAATGCAGAAACTAGAATTGGCCTGGATACAACAATTTGCATTTGAATTCTCACCGACATTGCCTGTAATGCAGAAACTAAAATTTATTTGCAGCGCGGAAATGACATCAGGGGATTCATTACTCTTCGATGAATATGTGAAGTAGCGTGCACAGGGCCCCGAGCTGTAGTAGTGCTATTTCATCTTTAGTTTTCTGCTCTGCTGCCTTCTCTTCTACTATCCTTTATATCTATCAAAAGAGCTCTTCAACTATCCATCTATCTAGAATTAGGAATGAGTAAAGAAAACCTTTTATGACAAGTTTTACCGAAAGTGACAGTTTTCATTAGACACTTCCGAAATGACAAGAACTACCAGCATAATTTTAATAACAGACCAAATTTTAATCATCAGTATATGCAAAATTATCAGCAATCGCAAACACATTTTGGGAACAATTGAGGGTTTTCACTGCAACAGCATCAAAAGCAGCCGGTTAGCATACCTAACCAACAATGCAGTCTGCAAGGTCAACCAAGCTTTAATGTTTCGCCGCCTACACGTATAGCGTCGGCTCCACCAAATAGTAACGCACAGCAACAAGGAAATCACTACGTACAGAATACACACCATTTCAACTCATATCGCAATGCGCCGTTATTACGGTTATAACGGTTATTACGACAGACGTAAAAGTAATGAGCACAGTTTACAGCGTAACAGTCGGTCTTACCAGCAGCAGAATCATCGGCAACAACAGATTATCATGAATGAACCAGACAGTCGGTATCATCCCGAACCTAATACGTCAGGAAGAAATAACAGAACAGTACAAATAGTCGAGATGCCACAGCATCCTCCCGCAAATAACAGCACTTCAGAAAGAATTTGACTAGATACAGCACAGATTGCGTCTTCCAACAACGTAAGCACTACTTTTGACACGCAGAATGTTATTCACGAGAATGTTATTACTTTTGACGACTTCCGAGACACTCTTTTGCATGAAAAACCAGTTATTCAAAAAACCATTTCCCACCCTGTCATTGAAGTAAAGATTGAATCATCCACATTTTCAGCAGTAATCGACTCTGGATCACCTATGTCAGTTATAAATGAAGAAACCTTCAGCCAATGTAACAAAGAGAATATTTATACTACGTTACCATTAGGCAAAACTAAAGTAAAAGGAGCATTATCTGATAAAGGAGTAGATATAAAATTACAGACACACTTATCATTTTGTATTGCAGGTCATAAGTTCCACTCAAATTTTTGGATTGTTCCCTTATTGACAACAGACGTTATTTTAGGTACGAATTTTTTGGTACAACACGACGCAATTATTGACTTTCAAAATTCGTATTTAATGTTAAAGGATGAAAATGTACAACTGGCATTAGATTTTCAGCATTCTTTATCTGCAGAAGAACAAACAATTAATCGGACAGAGGTCATTTCTGCATCACGTAACATAAACTGTCATCCCACATTGTTCACAGATACGTATGTTCACAACTACAATACACCAGACGAAGCCGACTATGACGTTATACAAATGATTTCGGATAAGGTTAAACAGAGCAGTGCAAATAAAGACGACGAACGTACGCAGCTACGCAAAATTCCTTTACAGCAAGCTCCAGTTTTTGACAACATCCCTGGTACTATGTCCGGTTTCATGTATGAATTTCAAGTTAAACAGCACGACACGTTTAAAGCCAAACATTATCCCATTCCCTATATTCACAGAGGACAAGTTAAGAAAGAATTGCAAACTATGCTTGACCAAGGTATTATTGAACCAGCAGTTAGTCCGTACATAAACCCGCTCCATATTGTTAAGAAAAAGGATGGCTCACTTCGCCTCGTACTTGATTCATGTCACATCAACGACATTATTATTAATGAAACAGATCGCCCACAAACACTAGAAGAACTTCTACAGAAATTTCATGGTACTGCTATTTATTCCACATTAGATTTGAGATCGGGATTTTGGCAATTTCAGCTCCATCCGAACTGCAGAAAGTACACAGCATTTCTCTGTTTCGGTGACTGTTATCAATTTTGCAAATTACCGTTCGGTTTAACAAATTCTTCAGCAGCATTTATTCGCGGTTTGAATGCCGTACTTCCGACAGAACTTAAAGACAGAATCACAACGTATGTAGACGACATTCTTATTGCAGAAGCTAACTGGTCTGAACACAATTTGATTCTGGAACAACTGTTGCAAATTTCCGTGCACAAGGACTCACAGTTAATCTTAACAAATCGCACATTTTTCAGGAAATTGAAGAAGACGGTAATAAAGTATTTAAAAACGTCGCTTTTGCAAGTCGCGTTCTGTCACCTGCTGAACGCAATTATTCTGTTACAGAATTTGAAACATTATGTGTTGTATGGGCATTTACCCGATTTAGGCATTTTCTTTATGGAAGACATACTACCGTTTACACAGACCATAGAGCTATCCAGTTTTTACTTTCCGCTAAATTTACACATGACAGATTAAGCAGATGGAAACTGTATGTACAGGAATTTAACTTTACAATTGTTCACATTCCCGGTACACAAAATATTGTAGCAGACGCACTATCCCGTTCTCTCTGCAACAATCAGCAAGACATCGCAACCAACTTCTGCCAAGCTAATTCTAGCGTCATGTATATTCAACATGTTGCATTTGAAAATTTCATTTCATCGTCATTACGAGACATAGCACAAGAGCAGAGTAAAGACAACGTATGGAAAGAAATTAAACACCTTTGGCGAGATAAGAATAACGTTACCATTAGAAACCATTACACGGTATACAATAACATTCTGTTTCGCCGCTCTCACCCTGACA
The DNA here is from genome assembly GCF_023897955.1 of Schistocerca gregaria. Taxonomy (NCBI): domain Eukaryota; kingdom Metazoa; phylum Arthropoda; class Insecta; order Orthoptera; family Acrididae; genus Schistocerca; species Schistocerca gregaria. The sequence goes on from NC_064921.1 coordinate 956,223,060, forward strand.
GCAACAACTGGTTATTATGCATTCCTGACGAACTTGTTAACAAATTGTTTGGTATACTCATTTGAGTTACGCACATTATGGAGCCAGAAAATGTTTTCTTATACTGAGACAGAACTGTTATTTTGCCAACATGGAGAAACGCATTCGACGAGTTTTAGCGTCATGTAAAATCTGCCAGAAAGCTAAATCAGACACGACTTCACATATTCCTCCGTTACATCCCATTGTACCTGTTAAATTGAGACACATGGCCGCTGTAGACATTTTTGGACCGATTCCCAGAAATAATAGAGGTTTTTGCTACATCTTTGTCGCTGTTGAACTCACTTCGAAATTTGTTACCTTCACTTCGTTACGCAAAGCTACTGCTAAATCTATTTGGAATGCATTTGTAAAACATTTTTTGTTTGATGTAGGGCATGTATTAAAAGTAATTTCCGACAGTGGACCACAATTTCGATCTGCGATATGGACACGTATGTTACGAGCTAGAAACATTTCTCCGATCTATATATCCAAGTATTACGCTTCTTCGAACCCATGTGAACGACTGATGAAAGAAATTGGTAAACTGTGTAGAATGTACTGCCATAAAAGACATATTGATTGGGATACACACATACTCTCATTCCAGGATGTAATTAACTCCATACCAAATGAATCTACTATGCTATCTCCGACTGTTATATTGAATAATGTTGAACCACCTAACAAAATTAAAGAATTAGTATCATTTCCTACATCTCGTCCACTACGCCACCATGAAGTAATTGAGATTGCGCTCAACAACATCAAACGTGCCGCAGAGCGCCAGAGAAGACAGCAAAAACAGGTTTGTACACGCCGTGACTTTCACATTGGACAGAAGATATTAGTACGTACACACTATTTATCCAACAGAGGAAAAAGTAGATGCAGTAAATTTGAACTTCTATACGCAGGTCCATACAGAATTCGCAGCATTTCTCATCCCAATGTGGTACATGTTGAAACTTTGAGAACCAGAAAAAGCAAAGGCAATCACCATGTCTCCAATGTTAAACCCTTTATTGAATGAACATACTTTATGATTTATCACATTTTAATGCCTTTTCCGGTTATTGATATGAACATTTACTGATGATTATCATATTTTTTCCTGGCAAGTGCCCGGCAAGGTAAGGTTAGCAGGTCGCTTTTCTTGTCGTTATATATCAGACCGTGCACATTTTCGATTTTTTTGTGTACGTATGATTGTTTTCCTATCGAAAGTAGAATTTCGTCTGTATGCACTATCAAATGTTGAAGATGTAACAAACACCAGTTGACTTTGACGTTTTTCCTTATGATATCTCAATATTTTGACTATTCTACATTTTTTGCCACTACATTATGATACTGTGTGTACATTTTTGCACTTGTAAACTGACTGTTTTTGACCTAATACGTTTTCTGTCAAGCTATGCTGTATGCTTAATTATATCACTAGAAACAAGTTTTTATTAAATGAGTATATGAATTAAATACAAGATATTAATCCTTATTCATCATTTTTCAGAAAACAATACCATGTAAAGGAAATAAATAATACAACCACAGTGGTTTACTATGAATTGGAAATTTCACCTTCGGAATGAACGAAAGAAAATGCAATACTATGTCATGAAGAGTAAATGGATCGGAATTAACAAGCATTAACCAGAATATACTATACACATCGTATGATAGCAGTCTTGACTAATTATTTTTCTTTCAGAATACTAGGCGATTATTGCAGGCTGTCAGACAGAACTACACATGTTAATTTTAGTGATGAAATATGCTAGAAGTAAGAAACTCTATACTATATGAAGTAATGAATGATAATGAATAGCTGTATGAAGTAAATGGTAATATGAATATGCATAATGAAGTGTCTAGTTTTTGCAGATGATAATAAATGATGATGAATAGTTATATGAAGTATATGCTAATATGAATAATCAAGTTTTTCTTTGCAGATGATGATAATGATGAAGTTTATATATTTACTGTTAGTTAAGAAATGCTATGTAGTTATTTAAGTATTTCTTGCAGTTCCTTTTGACAGTATGTCTTATGTCGCATAGTATAATGACTGAATGTTTTGGAAAAGACAGCTGGAGTACATACATATTAAGTACACATTTCATTACCTGTTAATTCGAAGTTCACTATTTTTCAGTATAACATGCATTTCTTCTTTCAGCTCAATAATTCACTTTGTATTTTTTCCAGGAGGAGCTTTTCATGATACTTACTAAACCTGTTACTTATTAAACCTGTTCTAGTTCTTGCATTGTTTTACCCAGTTGTGTCTATCATTTATGAATGTGATCAAATATACTGTACTTGTTTCATAACCTTGCTACAGCTGACTCATGACGAATGACGTTAATAATCCTTATTTCCAGCAATAAGTCAAAAGCAAATATTTTCATGCCCCAGCAATTAATTATCGATCCCAGTGCAATGCATTGCTAAAAAAAAATATTATGAGTCCCAACTATTACCAGTATACAACTAAATAATGCTACCAGTTTAAGAGATATTTCTAGTCCTCAAGATAATGCAAATTTTCTGTATATTGATTCCATTATGTCTATGTATTATTGGACTACCGACCTTGAGTAATAGTTCCAATGTCTTACATTTTAAATATGTCTTATGTCACTTACATGATATCGTATATAAACACCAGTAACTTGATGCTACACTCAATAACTCCTGTTTTCAATGATGACTTGTGTATAACACTGAATAATGTTTTGTAACACTATCAATACTTTGTAACTGTCCAATGAATGCCACTGATTCAATCAGATGAGTTATGAATAGTGTTTTGTAATACTCAATACTTCTACATGTTTAGTAACTGGCCAATGAATGCCACTGATTCAATCAGATGAGTTATGAATAGTGTTTTGTAATACTCAATACTTACTACATCTTTAGTAAGTAGCCAATGAGTGCCAATAATTGTTCATACCGGTTGATACACTAGTGTAATTCTATGATGACTAGCTTAAGACTTAATGTGTCCTTCACCTTCTGACCTAATTACTGCAATATCCGTTTATCCTGTCCATCCTCATGATCATGGAGCACGATATTGGTTTTTGCACTAATTCTACGTTGCTGTAAGAGTATGGATTCTACAAGAATATGGTGTTGACATATCAAGCTGTCCACCACCTTGAACGATGGAGATATTATTATTACTGTTTGGTGTACCTAATATACTACCAAAATGATAACATTGTATATTAATACAACATTTCAGTGTCTTGGCTACACTGATAAATACTTCAGGGAAGAGAACTTCAGATTGTCTCACTTGGTGTTGTGCTTCTGCAGAAAGATATGTACTTTTAGTGCAGCTACGAGCAACCTACTGTGCTACAACCATGATGCAATCCTTCCCATTCCTTTCCTATTTTTCATAAAATGGTGAAGACTTATACAGTGCGTTTAAATTTTTGTAAAACGGTAGAGACCTATGCAGTGCGTGTGCACTTTATTTAATTTCTTAATGTTTTCAGTTCATGTAAAAAATGGTAAAAACGTATACAGTGCATTTAAATTCTTGTAAAATGATAGATATATACAGTGCGTGGGCACTTTATTTCATTTGTTAATGTGATCAGTTCATGTAAAAATGCTAAACACGTATACAGTGCGTGTGCACTTTATGTCATTTTGTTAATATATTTTGTACTCATTGCGTATATACTTTGTCATTTCTGAATATGTTTTGTACTCAGTGCATGTGCACTCTATTTAATTTCTTAATATGTTCTGCACTTATCAATGATGTATATACTCTGTGATTGTAGCCTTAGTAAACTAAATAGATTATAGAAAAATTTGTTGCTGATGGCAAGTCCAGTTGACTCACCATCGCTGCCAAATTTTTGCCCCCCAGTGGAGGGTTATGTAAGAGGTCCGTAATTAAAGAATTTGTTGCTTGCGCACTCGAACTGATGTGATTTCGATGTATTGCTCACGCGCTGCCTGCGATATGTAAGCTAGAAGAGAATCTGAGACCAAAGAGCAGTATTGACTGCAGTAGGAATTGTGTGGCAGTAGCAGTATTTTGTTGTTAGCGACCAGTCGTGTCTCGTGTATCGTGTTGGCTGGGGCGGTCGTGTGCAGCGATGGCAGGTAAAAACAGCCTCGCGCATATGTAGTATTGTTACATCAAGTCCCATGTAAAAGTTTTTTAAAAAATCTGTTAATAATGATCTTTCTCATAAAAAGTAACTTTTGACATTCATCTTAATTTAAAGAATTCACTAATTTCTCTAACCCTTGGCCATCCCGATTATTAAAAAGGAAAATCAGTTTTTTTCTTTTATATAAGACAAATCTATCGGCCAGCATTGCACTTAGCTACGCCAGGAAAATTTCTTATAGGAGCAGATATATACGCGTTATCCGGCGATCTAATTAAGGTAAGATTTTTCAGTTTATTCAGAATGATGTATGAGAGCCATGACGCAGCATTGCTGACGTCCAAAATTTACCAGGTTAAATTGGCTGTCAATTATTCATATTATTTTATTTTGTGGGGAGGTTACACTATTTTATTTTGTGGGGAGGTTACACCATTAACTGTGCGTCATGACCAGATAGCCTATTATCTACAGGGTACACATTAATTGTTTCTGCCTGAGCACTGCCTATGAAAATGTTATCGATAAGTGACCTACTATCCTGCTGCACAGGAGTTGGAAAATTTACAACAGATACTAAACTGACACAACCAAACAAAGATTCTAGATCATTTTTCCTGTCCGTATCTTTTAAGAAATCTACATTAAAATCACCACAAACGACTAACTGCTTCTTTTTGTCTGGCAGGGAGCTCAATAATGCCTCAAGATTTTTCATCAATAGCTGAAAGTTACCTTGAGGGGGTCTGTAGATTGTTACAATTACTATAGAAGTATACTGCAGTAGCAAATCACAAGCCCATGCTTCAAGGATCTAATCTACACAAAACCTATTTGTTTAAATATTTTTGACTTTGTGTCCAGTTTTTATACACTCCTGGAAATTGAAATAAGAACACCGTGAATTCATTGTCCCAGGAAGGGGAAACTTTATTGACACATTCCTGGGGTCAGATACATCACATGATCATACTGACAGAACCACAGGCACATAGACACAGGCAACAGAGCATGCACAATGTTGGCACTAGTACAGTGTATATCCACCTTTCGCAGCAATGCAGGCTGCTATTCTCCCATGGAGACGATCGTAGAGATGCTGGATGTACTCCTGTGGAACGGCTTGCCACGGCATTTCCACCTGGCGCCTCAGTTGGACCAGCGTTCGTGCTGGACGTGCAGACCGCGTGAGACGACGCTTCATCCAGTCCCAAACATGCTCAATGGGGGACAGATCCGGAGATCTTGCTGGCCAGGGTAGTTGACTTACACCTTCTAGAGCACGTTGGGTGGCACGGGATACATGCGGACGTGCATTGTCCTGTTGGAACAGCAAGTTCCCTTGCCGGTCTAGGAATGGTAGAACGATGGGTTCGATGACGGTTTGGATGTACCGTGCACTATTCAGTGTCCCCTCGACGATCACCAGAGGTGTACGGCCAGTATAGGAGATCGCTCCCCACACCATGATGCCGGGTGTTGGCCCTGTGTACCTCGGTCGTATGCAGTCCTGATTGTGGCGCTCACCTACACGGCGCCAAACACGCATACGACCATCATTGGCACCAAGGCAGAAGCGACTCTCATCGCTGAAGACGACACGTCTCCATTCGTCCCTCCATTCACGCCTGTCGCGACACCACTGGAGGCGGGCTGCACGATGTTGGGGCGTGAGCGGAAGACTGCCTAACGGTGTGCGGGACCGTAGCCAAGCTTCATGGAGACGGTTGCGAATGGTCCTCGCCGATACCCCAGGAGCAACAGTGTCCCTAATTTGCAGGGAAGTGGCGGTGCGGTCCCCTATGGCACTGTGTAGGATCCTACGGTCTTGGCGTGCATCCGTGCGTCGCTGCGGTCCGGTCCCAGGTCGACGGGCACGTGCACCTTCCGCCGACCACTGGCGACAACATCGATGTACTGTGGAGACCTCACGCCCCACGTGTTGAGCAATTCGGCGGTACGTCCACCAGGCCTCCCGCATGCCCACTATACGACTTCGCTCAAAGTCCGTCAACTGCACATAAGGTTCACGTCCACGCTGTCGCGGCATGCTACCAGTGTTAAAGACTGCGATGGAGCTCCGTATGCCACGGCAAACTGGCTGACACTGACGGCGGCGGTGCACAAATGCTGCGCAGCTAGCGCCATTCGACGGCCAACACCGCGGTTCCTGGTGTGTCCGCTGTGTCGTGCGTGTGATCATTGCTTGTACAGCCCTCTCGCAGTGTCCGGAGCAAGTATGGTGGGTCTGACACAATGTGTTCTTTTTTCCATTTCCAGGAGTGTATAAGTAGCAAAGTGGATGAAAAGGCCCCCGCTTTTCCGTTTTCGTTTGTTATTGTTTTTAAGGTTTCTTTTTTAAATTTTTGTTACAAATAGTTACAGAACTTCAGAATAGAGAATATTTTTCTTTGGTAACTGTGTGGTAAGAGTATGTACCGGTATTCTGAAGTACCAGTTCGTCAAAGGGCAAGATGAAACAGCCCAAGCGAAAATTTTATCTAATCGTTTAAATTCCCTGCTATCGTAGGTAAAACCATCTACTTGGAAGAAAACAAAGCAGCATATTTTCACAGCACATTTGCACAGTATGCGTCTTATTCCATCCTCTACGGACTCACTAACTAAACCTAGACACTTCTGGAGCTTTAGTAAAAACGGAGGGTTTTGATCATACAAGCTGCAAAACACCATAGAATTTTCTGTGATTGAGAATTGTTTGTGATAACCGAAGAATGTACTTTTTAACGGAGAATAATAATGTTTCAAGTGTGCGTGAATAACACGACCAATTTCTCTGATCCTCTTTACTGCCTAAACGATATCCAGTTTCTCTGTATGGTCCTTTCAGTCACTAGATCAACTGTTTATTCTGTTCTGTACAATTACTTTGATCAACAACAGTGGTGACAGGAAAGGAACGTTTGGCTATTTATCTAATTTGCTAGTTTTTTTCTAGGATTTATGCTACAAAGCTCTGACTTTCCCTTTACAGTTGCGGAACATCGCTCCAACTTTGTCTGGGACTACAGCACGTGGCACTAACAATTCCTCGGTATGAGAACGTGTTTCTGTTTCCCTATCTTTGACATGGTCTGTGTCTCCATTGTCTCCATTAAAATGTTACTCTACCACTTCCTGTCCTAAATGTAGCCATTTCGGCAGTCATTTGCAAACAATTGCAGCAATTAAGTCGCCAACGATCGACGTATTGCAAACCCGATAACGTCTCATTAGCTCCTGTCGCATTTCCGCGTTCCTCCTAAAAGGCCATTAACACACCGCTGCCGGCGGCAACCACGGCCGTTGCAGTAACGCCGCCACAGTAGATTTCGCAGCGTGCCACTGTCTTCTTCCGCGAACGAAACGCTATTTTTAGTGGCACTGACATTCTTCGCAGCGAGTAGTACGAAATGATTGTCGTATTAGCCATCGCCAAAATGTGAAAAATCAAAAATACAGGAAATATGAGGCAAATAGGTTAGATAAGAAACCAATGAGGAGGAACTGAAAAATATAAAACAGCTGCAGCAAATTTTACAGCAACATGAGGAGAACCTGAAGTATTCTTGAACCTAAACGCCTAATAATTACTTTACAGGAACAAGGTCAATACGCGTATGTTATTTCATAGAAACAATTACCTTTCAACCGTTACATTTTGGAGATTTAGAGAGAAGATACTGACACAGTCCGTTACGAATCGAAGATCCCAGGGGCCAACAGAAGTGAGAGTCCATAAAGCAATGTTGCTCGCAATAATTTCATACGGCTGCACAGTATGGGGAATTGAGAGTAGAACGAATTCCAACAATTTATGTGCCATCTACAAAAAAGGTATTTGTGTGGATCACCCCTCCCATTGTAAACTGAGCTTCCCTGTTCTAGAGCAAATCATGCTCAAAACAGCTGCAAACAGAAAACTACAGGAACGTTTACCATACATTTATAAAATCGTTTCAGCTAAACTCAGTGATAAAACTGTAGAACATCCTCCACTGAAGTGCCATAAGGTTACCGTCTCAATGTCAACACATAATACTGGCTCTTGAATACCAGGAAATATTAGAATATAGTAGTTCTTCATTGATGCGTGCTGAAGATTTCATGGAAATTCCCATATTCATTCTCTTCAAAATGAGATAAAAAAATAATCTCTACACTGTAATGTAGGAAAAGTCAAATGCGATAGTTATAGAAGTCTGTAATACATACGCAGAATGTGTGTATTACCTTATTCCCGTGCTTTGGTTCATATAAATAATCATGCTGCACTAGACTGTTTTTTTAATTGAAACATGTGGAATCCCAAAACGGCCTTTGATCACAAAATTATTCCTTTATTATATCGATGTCTGTTATAGATTCTACAAGTTCTTAAACTTGGGTCACTGATTACTTCAATATGGGCACGACACACTTCACTAAAACTGAAGGAAAGACATTCTTACGTTGGTGATTAGCTAATTTATGAAAGAAGGGCACACCAGGAAATAATAAATGCTTTCATTTTTTGTGTGATGTTGCCTACTGTAAACAAATATCACGTCTTTTCAATGGCTGGGTCGCACTATACACTAATAGTCTTTTTAATAAGATGCTCCCCTTTTCTGTGATATCGCATGGTAATACTCAAAGAGGTTGTCAATGGAATAATAATAGTAGTAATAATAAACAGGTTTATTTTGAGTAATTTATTTTTCCGTAGAATCAAGCACGGAAAAGAGGAAACACTGCAGCGTATGTGTCGCGAATGAGTAGCGTGAAGTATTGTGAGCCTATAACTAAGGATAATAATGTTGCACACGGTGTGCCAGTAAAATTTGGAAATTTGTGGTAAGGTCTTATGGGGACCATACTGCTGAGGTCATCGGTCCCTGGGCTTATATTCGACTTAATCTAACTTAAGCTAACGTACGCTAAGGACAACACACCGATGCCCGAGGGAGGACTCGAACCTCCGACGGGGAGAGGCGCGCGGACCGTGACAAGGCGCCCTAGACAGCCCGGCTACCCCGCGCGGCTGTGTGAGTAAAGGAGCAACGTAACGTCAGCGGGGGCGCTAGGAAGTGGGAGGAACTGCGTTTTTGTGGTGAGGGTTGTGTGGCCTACGTAACTACCAGCATAGAAGGTTCAAATGGGTCTGAGCACTTTGGGACTTAACATCTGAGGTCATCAGTCCCCTAGAACTTAGAACAACTAACCTAAGGACATCACACACATCCATGCCCGAGGCAGGATTCGGACCTGCGACCGTAACGGTAGCGCGGATCGAGACTGAAGTGCCTAGAAACGCTCGGCCACACCGGCCGGCACCAGCATAGAAGCTTCTGGAAGCAGCCGAATTCCTGATGACAATGTGTGATCGCATGGGAGGTGCGTCACGCGAACATATGTAAGCGGCGCCGCGGCGCTGCTGGTGATTCCAATTCTGATCTCAGTCTCCTCAGATGCTGAACCTGCCTTACTCTGCCACCTGGACGGGACTTAGTTTCTAGTGGCACTGAGCTGCTCAGAGTACATGCGGGATTGCACAGCATAGTCAGTGTGTTAGTGCCTCGTAGGATTCGACAGTAGTTTCCAATCCTAATTCGTTGTTCAGTCTCAGATATTATTCAGAGTTCCTCGTCCTGTTTCCCACCGAGTTTCCTTGTATGAAAATATTCCGGCCTGTATTTTCAAGCACCATATCTACCAGTTGGACGAACCACTTCACTACTGGAGACAGCGTCAGTTCCCATCCTGATCGACTCACAAGACACTATAGTACACTGACTGACAAAAAAGGGAAGCAGACAGAGCGGGAGGAGGAAAAAAAATTAAACTTCATGATTTAAGAGGGTATGTGATGTTATCTCATTGATTACAAAATCGAGCCAGCCTTACAAAGAACTAGTGAGGTTCAAGCCTCATTTCAGTGTGCTCGAACAAAACCTGGCATGGATGGATGCACTGCTTCGTTTGGAGTTGTAAAGCTATTGTATACAATATCTGTGGTCTAGTCGTGGTCTGTTTTTGGCAGTGGTGAGGTGAGCACGAGTTGTTTGCGTATCGCCTTTTGTGCTGCTTGCGGGCGAAGACGCGTTTCTCTACTTCGGCGTGGCGGCTTGACTTCGTGTCGAAATTCATCGATCATAATGACGTTTATCTATCGCCAAGCCACAATTAAATTAACTTTTCCTCTAGATCGTGAACGTCCAAAAGCACATGAATAGAACGGTTTATATGGGATGAAGTGCGTCTCATGCCGAAGATGTTCTCGGAATTCATTTTTCGATTCTTAGTACCACTGCGTATATAAAGCACGCGAGTGAAGAACTGTGCGCCAACGTTGTGCGGCGTCATCCAAACGATCTAAAGTTCCAGTACTCTGACAGCCATATAGGATCTTCATCTTTCATGATTGATGATGTTGCTTTTGACCTCTGAACACTGAGGGCTTTCGAACTCCCATTTTGTATGTCATCGGACGTTGTGGAGGTCGCCTTTAAACAATGTGGCAACGTTGTCAGTCTCAGTCATGTATCCTCAATGGTGTGCATCAGATACCAATTGAAATGAGGAAACATGTGCCTTCTTGGTTACTGCCGCCTTCAGGGCTATTGTCATGTACTTTGTACTCTGGCCAGCCACGCACTTGTTCAGGTTATGGCCAGGAAGGCCACGTCTGTACTGAATGTCTCCAATTTAATTGATTTAGATGCCTATTAGACACACCACTCTATCTGCAGCACTCACTCTGAACCTTAAGCGTCTGCGGCGGGAGGGGGCTGCCTGCTGCACCCCGTCATCGACTCCTTTCAACGACGCGATGGATGTTTTCACTATCTCTCCTACACTACCATTGGAGGCAACACTAGTGGACGATAGGGTGTCAGCAGATGCAAGCTGCCTGCCCCAACCATTTAGTTGTCGGTCAACGAGCTGTACCGACCTCTGTTTTTCTGGGATCTGGCCGCATTTCAGGCGACAGCCATCTACCAGCCAACATGGAACAACATGTTAGGAAGCAATAGTCGCCGACGAAATGGAACAGACAGCGAGCTATGCCTTCATCAGTCGGACGATCCTCCTGCTGATGAGCTGTCGTCTAATGCCCTAGCGCAGGACGATGCAACGTCTCTCCCCGTCTCTGTCCCTGAACAGCATCCACTTATAGACACCGACATTTCCGCCTGTGTCTTGTGCAGTTGCCCCCTTTCTGTGTCTGATGCTACCTGTGGTCGAACCTCCGATTGTGTTCTACTGAGCCAGTCCACTGAGACATGTCTGAGCAGATGGCATCAATGCTGAGGATGAACATTCTGAAGTTGATGAGGGCGATGGAAAGGCCTTTTTAGGGCCAGCTCCCTCCCATCAGAGTAATGTACCGTTCCACAGTGGTCTGATAGGGAGTTCTCCACACTCCCTACATATTTACATCACCCACTCTTCTGGGGATGGAGCTTTTCAGACTTATCACACAGCCATGGTCAGACGCCTGCTGCATTTTTTTGTGCTCCCCTGGCATTATGGCACTAGACTTCCATGCATCCCCTACTGGTAGCTCGGTAGCGATCCTCTTAGGCGACAGTGTCTTTGCTGATGCAGTTTCTGTCTCCCAGATGCGAGAGGTATCGCTTTTACATTTGGTGGTGTCGGGATCATGAACGTCTATGTGTCATATGGTCTGAGGTATGGACGCGATTGTTCCATTTTCTTCTCCGAGGTAAACATACCTTTCTTCCTCGGTTGGCAGGATTCCTTGATCAGAGAGGTGGCATCAATTAACCCAGGCACCCAAAGGCCATGTGCCACTTTACTTCCCGTGCAAGGCACTAGCGGCAGTTGTCCAGCACCTCAACCTTGTGGATCTTTTGGGATTTTACATATTTCACTAGCTGTTTTTCCAGTCACCTTGATTGTGTTTATATCACAGTGCGGTGCACGCCACAAAAGGGTGTGATGCAGCTGGGGACCAATTAAACTGAACATGATCCGTCTTATGTCGCTCTACTGCCAATAGTTAATTGTGACCACATCGACAGCCTGTCGTTCACGCCGCAATGCATATCCGCCTGTCCTGTCAAGGTGTCCTCTGTGAGGAGCCTGCCCTCCGCAATGCCTTGACTGGTTACGGACAGGAGGTCGCTGTGTGGCGATTATGAACCCAAGATCTCTATTTCATCGTTCTCCAGGAATGTACTACGATGCTGTATTCGCCAGAACATCAGGCGATGGTGCATCAAGCCAAGGCACAGCTCACTGCCGTCTCTCGACGTCACCTTGGTCGAGCTATGGTCAGGGCGTGCACACACTGAATTAGTACAGTAGTGTTCATCTAGGTACCCTGCGATACTGGAATTACACCACCATCGGAGAACTTTGATGTTCTTATAACTGATGGTACGTGGCGCATATACATATTCAACGTGATATAGGGACTGCCCTACATGCACATTATGGTACTCTGTACTCTGCACAATGTCATCACCACGCCAACATTACGCTGGCTTCCCGGTCTCCTTTGGCTCGCTCCCTGTGGATGCAATGATAGATCTGCTAGCCAACGTCACTTAGGATGAAGTCTACGTTGCTGCCCAGGTGGGTTATATCAACAAGACGCCTCGTCATGACGGCCTCCAATTAGATTTTGTCGGACATTTCTTCCCCTACTGCGCTAGTGTGAACAGAAATTTGTCGGTAGTTTATTCTGCCTATCGTGCAAGTGGCAAACGGTTTCCTCAGTGGTCTCCCCATTCTCTTCCAGAAGCCTCGGGGATATTCCAATATCATCCCTTGACTTTGCGCAACAGCGACACGTTTTATATTGCTATTTGCTGTACAGCTTAAACGAATGGCCTGGTACGTGGTTTCCGCTCATCAAACCTCTTTGGAAGGTGCCAATAACATCTGCACTGTCCTATGTTGCTATCTACACATGATCGCTATTGATCATTCTCGTCTTGTGCCCGGACTTTTGGCAGCTCTTGATTTCAGTCAGGGTCTCGAACGGGTCGATCACGATTACCTGGAAAGAATGCTCCACAATATGGGACACCCTGGCACTGACGCCGGCGTCGTAGAGCGTCTCCATCGCGAGACGACGTCCTGTGTACTCTGTAATGGTCATCTGACTTCTCCTGTCTTGTTTCGTCGTTCGGTGCCTCAAGGCTGCCCGCTTTCTACACTGTTGTATGCTTTCAGCATGGAACTGCTCCTCTGCAGCGTTCGTCAACGCCAGTGTGGGATGTCTCGCGGTGGCCATGTATTCAGTTGCACGGCTTATGCGGAAGTCCTCGTCCTCGTTCTTTGTAGCGACGCAGAGGTGAGGGACTCATTGTCATGGGTTACCACCTACAACACACTTTCTGATTGACGCCTTAACGTTCGCAAGTCGAGCATCATGGTTATAGGTGCTGGGCTTCCTGAGGACAGCGCTGCTCCATTGCGTGTAGTTGCTGCTATCCGATGCTTAGGACTCGATTTTGCAAGTGATCTGCAGTACACGAATGTCGTCAACAGCCAGCGCTTACTGACTGAATTGAGAGCTGGTCTCCTAGAACATCGTTTGCGAGCCCTCGACTTTCTTCAATGGACACAATTTGTAAATGTATATTTGGCGTCGTATTCCCCATGTGGTACAGGCACTTTCGGCCGCCATCCACGGTCCGCCACATGCTAGTGGCATTGGATTCACACGTTTGTCATTTCTGTTCAAGATAAGGTGTGAAACCCTCACCCTCTCTCGGTGCAGAGGTGGTTTAGGCCTGTATCATGTCCTTGAAAGAGCAATAGCCCTTTTCGTCGGTTCTCAGATGGTGCTGTGGCGCCGTTGTCCCACGTGCCTTATTAGTAGAGACCGGATTATATGCATTTACCTGTTGCGTATGCATTTGCATATTTCGATCCTTTTCATCGGTTATTGTATATTTTAACAAGAAACTAGTGACGATGCATATTTTCGCCTCTTTGTTTACAATATTTTAAAAAATTTAGACGGGCGGTCTCTAGCTCGATCTAGTTTCGATGTCTCATAGATTGACCGCGACCTAGAACTGCGTGAAATCGCTAACCTAGAGGCCACTGCCAAGCGAAATCATTACAGAAGAGGAGCAGGAACAGGCAGACAGTCAATGCTCCTGCGCCCGCGCCACCGGTTAATTCCCTCCGCTATCATACCGTACGTGTCGGAAAGAATTAAACTACTCAAGCTTTTAGTCGCACGTCATTGTGTACTGTATAACGAAAAAAGAAACGTCGTTTCGTGGATAGCTAATAATCGTCGAACATTTACATATGACGGAATTGTTTTATATTGTCGAGTTTGCAAGAAAAACGTTTCGTGCAAAAAAATTTTCAAATAGACCAGCATGTCAAGACAGGTCTTCATATCGCAAGAATGCAAAAGAAAGGACCACGACACCTTCTGACGACAGCAAGTTGCTGTAGCAGGGATATGTCCAAAGGTAAGCAAAAAAGTCGGTTTAACATGGATATATGTAACCATTCATTGCAAGCAATATTAATCTTCACGTACTTACAAACCCTATCCTCAAAGGCTTCCTATGCAAACATTGCTTAAATCAGAATACTATTTCCACCAAGAATAACTCCGAAAGTATGATAGGAGCTGAAAAATTTGTGGGACAAAAGTTGCATGAGACAATGGGGGCCATAATATGACGATGGTTTTGTGTTGCTAGGTGGGGTCGCTTCAGAGGTATGACGATCAACATTGTTTTATTTTCTTTTAACGGGATGCTATAATTTGGTACTTATTTTCTGATGACGGCTATCGAGACGAATCCAGTGATGTGCAACAGTAAGATCTTTGAAGGTCAACGAACGTCACAAAGGTGGCATGAACGTTCATATACAGAACGTGTTCGACGTGATGACCATTGGTATCAGTGCAATGCTGCAATATTCTTGTCATGGATTGAGTGGTATTCCTCATCACTTCGGCACTTAACGAAGCACATGCTCTGACAATTCTCTTTTGCATATCTTCAGGTGTTGTTGGAACGTCTTTATAAACAATGTCTTTTACGAATCCCCACAAGAAAAAGTCTAGAGGCGTCAAGTCTGGCGAACGAGCGAGCCACGACACATCTCCTCTGCGTCCAATCAAACGATTCGGGATTTGTTTCTACAACTCATTTCTAGCCATGTGCCGAACACCCATCGTGTTGATTCCACATTCTGTTCCTTGTTCCTAAAGGTATTTGTTCCAATAACAGACCTAATGTTTCTTGTAGGAATGTGGTGTACTTCCTGTCGTTAAGGTTTCCTTCGATGAAACAAGGGCCTATAATTCTGTCCTCCAGAATCCCACACCATACTTTCACCGACCACGGTTTTTGGTGTGCAAGGCGAACAACACTGCTCTGGCTCATGCCAGATTCCCTTGCGATTAGACGCGAACAAACACAAAGATCTCTAAGCACAGTGTCAAGAGTACCAGTTTCCGTTTTCTCGTTATTTACTTTCCTTTGTCGGTTATGTTTTCGATGCGTTGTTCTCAATTTATCATACACATATTTAAATATACGACGTGTAGGGTGAGTACATTGAGGATATCTTTCAACGTTTAAGTCCCTAGCTCTCACTGAATTTCATTGGCATTATCCGTAAATGAGAAGCACATCGATTTGTTCCTCGAAGGAATACATCATTCACATTCTCTTGATTCGACGATACTAGTCTTACCATTCCTATTACTGTTCTATTGCGAAACCGTCGGCCTTGGTTTGCACTCTTATTGTTGCCTCTTGGCTCTCGTACATATTGTACACTCAAGTGACAAAGAAACTGGTACAGGCATGCGTATTTAAATACAGATATACATAAACAGGCAAAATACGGCGTTGCGGTCGGCAACGCCTATATGACAAGTGTCTGGCGCAGTTGTTAGATCTCTTACTGCTTCTGCAACGGCAGGTTAACAAGATTTACGAGTGAGTTTGAAAGTGGTGTTATAATTGATGCATGAGAGATGAGACCAATCTCCGAGGTAGCGATGGAGTGGGATTTTTCAGTACGACCATTTCACGAGTCTACCGTGATTATCAGGAATCCGGTAAAACATCAAATCTCCGACATCGCTGCGGTTGGAAAAAGATCCCGCAAGAAAGGAACCGACGACGAGTGCAGAGAATCGTTCAATGTGACAGAAGTGCAACCCTTCCGCAGATTGCTGCAGATTTCAGTTCTGGACCATCAACAAGTGTCAGCGTGGAACCAATCAACGAAACGTCGTAGACATGGGATTTCGGAGTCGAAGTCCCACTCATATACCCTTGATGACTGCACGACACAAAGCTTCACGCCTCACCTGGGCCCGTCAGCACCGCCGTCGGACTGTTGACGACTGGAAATATGTTGTCTGGTCGGACGAATCTCGTTTCAAATTGTATCGAGCGGATGGACTTGTACGGATACGGAGACAACTTCATGACTCCATGCACCCTGCATGTCAGCAGGGGACTGTTCCAGTTGGTGGAGGCTCTGTAATGGTGAGGGGCGTATGCAGTTGGAGCGATATGGGACCCCAGAAACTTCTAGATACAAGTCTGACAGGTGAGACGTACGTAAGCATCCTGTCTGAATACCTGCATCCACTCATATCCATTGTGGATTCCGACGGACTCGGGCAATTCCAACAGGACCATGCGACGCACCACACGTCCAGATTTGCGACAGAGTGACTCCAGCAACACTCTTCTGAGTTTAAACACTTTCGCTGGCCACCAAACTCCCCAAAGGTGAACATTATTGAGCATATCTTGGATGGCTTGCAACGTACTGCTCAGAAGAGATCTCCACCTCCTCGTACTCCTACAGATCTATGCACACCCTGCAAGATTTATGATATCAGTTCCTCCAGCTGTACTTCAGACATTAGTCGACTTCATGTCATGTCTTGTTGCGGCACTTCTGCGTGCGCGCGTCTGCCCTGTAGGATACTAGGCAGGTGTACCTATTTGTTTGGCTCCTCAGTATATATTACCCGTCTATCCCTATAGCTTACACATATTTTTCCCAGAATTTAGAACATCTTGCATCATTTGACATTGTCGAACGCTTTTTCAAAGTCGACAAACCCTATGAACTTGTTTTGATCTTTTTTCATTCTTGGGCCGGCCGTTTGTGGCCGAGCGGTTCTAGGCACTTCAGTCTGGAACCGCGCGACAGCTGCGGTCGCAGATCGAATCCTGCCTCGGGCATGGATGTGTGTGATGTCCTTAGGTTAGTTAGGTTTAATTAGTTCTAAGTTCTAGGCGACTCATGACCTCAGAAGTTAAGTCGCATAGTGCTCAGAGCCATTTGAACCATTTTTTTGATCATCATCTAACACATCCACAATCTTCTTTTCCTTTCTTCTGTACAGTATTCATGCCAGGAACTTGGTCGCACGAGCTGTTAATTTGGAGGAGGACTTAAAATCCGAGGAGAATAAATAAAAATCTTGAGTTTTGCCGATGACATTGTAATTCTGTCAGAGACAGCGGAGGGCATGGAAGAGCAGTTAAACGGAATGGACAATGTCTTTTATTAAGTTATTTATTTGTACATGTCCAGAACGTAACATATTAAATATAGCATATCATACATATACATTACAAGTATTACAGAGAATACGTGCATATTTATATTCCATGTGCTGCCCAGAATTACGCTGCACAAACTGCCTTATCATTGACGATAATCAGATCGTCCATGGACACAGGTTCCGACAGTTTCCTGCAGTTGAGTAGGTGCTGATGGTCGTGGGGTTCACCATACTCACGTAGTTCCTCCCCTGAGATGTCTCCCCATTTCTTCATGTTCTCCTTCCACTGAGACACTCCATTTCTCAGTCTATTGAGTACCTTCCATGTCGTGTATGGGAGATGATGACCTGTAGCAAGTTCTTCCTTTGTGTTGTCCCAATATTTCTCTGATGATGAGCTACGCTAGAGTTGTATCCTATGGTTTGCAGGTGATGTCTGGATTGGTTGCGTTGTCCGGAACAAACTTTATCTCCATTTTAGTCTTAATGTCTGATGTTCGCATCCAAACAGGGGGTGTCTCTGATCCGTCTCCTGCTTCTTTCTTTCCACGTAAGCTGCTGTTCTCCTTCGGATGTCTGGGGGTGCTACGCCCATGAGGTGGTAGATTTTGTCAATAGGGGTTGCCCGCAAGCAGCCGGTTACAATTCGTCCTGTTTCTTTTAGGGCAATATTTACCTGTTTGGCATGGGTGGAGTTCTACCATACAGGTGCTGCATATTCAGCAGCGGAGATGTCTTGAAAGGAGGATATAATATGAACATAACCAAAAGGAAAACGAGGATAATGGAAAGCAGTCGAATTAAATTAGGTGATGCTGAAGGAATCAGATTAGGAAATGAGACACTTAAAATCGTACTTGAATTTTGCTATGTGGGAAGCAAAATAACTGATGACAGTCGAAGTAGCGAGGATGTAAAATGTAGACTTACGATGGCAAGGAAAGCGTTTCTGAAGTCGAGAAGTTTTTGAACATCGAGTATAGGTTTAAGTGTCAGCAAGTCTTTTCTGAAAGTATTTGTACGGAGTGTAGCCGTATATGGAAGTGCAACGTGAACGATAAACAGTTCAGATAAGAAGAAAACAGAAACTTTCGAAATGTTGAGCTGCAGGAGAATGCTGCAGATTAGAGAGGTAGATCACGTGAGTAATGAGTAGGTATTAAGCAGAATTGGGGAAAAGAGGAACTTGTGGCACAACGTGACTAGAAGATGGGACCGTTTGGTAGGATACGTTCTGAGGCATCAAGGAGTCACTAGTTTAGTAATGGAAGGAAGCATGGAGGGTAAAAATAGTGGAGGGACACCAAGAGATGAATACACTAGACAATAGGCAGATTCAGAAGGATGTACATTCAGAAGGATGTAGTTACTTGGAGATTAAGAGACTTGCAAAGCATAGAGTAGTATGGCGAGCTGCCTAAAACCAGTCTTTGGACTGAAGACCACAACAACAATAACAACAACAACATTTAAACGACAGGACTGCTTCAAGTAGCACATTATTAATGCTGTATTCGAAAGCAATGAGCTTTTGTTTTCTATTCATCTGCCTTAACTTGCATTTTTCTACATTTAGAGCTAGCTGCCACCACCACCGACCATAATGCTGGCGCGACTCCAGGCAAGAGATTCTCGTGGCCGTGTTTCCGCGTCCGTTTCCGAGTCGAATGAATCATAGCGGCCAGGGCCGCCTCTCGGGTGAAATACGGGGCCCCTCTACAAACAGCTTGTGTTACACACAGCCCACGCGTGGCTAATCCGCGGCCGTTCCGTTGCTCTGAGGCGGCGAGGCCTCCCCAATGACGGATGGCCGTCTGCGGCCGCCACGGTTGCAGCTGGGGCTGTGGCTGAAAGGCGTGGCAAAGCGAGCTAACCAGCGGCAGGTGGCGCCCCAGTGACCGCCCGGTCATGGCCGTGCAAACACGGCCGCCAGCAGGGGACATTCCGATCACTCCTACAAGTACACCGTGTCCCAGCTGACGCAGTCGCGTTAATATCTGAAAAACGACACAATAAGCTGGTCTCCTTCTCCTTGAAGTAGCTTCTCTGCCTAAAAAACCGGCGGTCGGGGGATGGATATGGGCTTCAGGCGTTCTGTCAATGCTCGTGTCATAATACATACACTACTGGCCATTAAAATTGCTACACCACGAAGATGACGTGCTAAAGATGCGAAATTTAACCAACAGGAAGAAGATGCTGTTATACGCAAGTGATTAGCTTTTGAGAGCGTTCACACAAGCTTGGCGCCGGTGGTGACACCTACAACGTGCTGACATGAGGAAAGTTTCCAACTGATTTCTCACACACAAACAGCTGTTGACCTGCGCTGCCTGGTGAAACATTGTTGTGATGCCTCTTCTAAGGAGGAGAAATGCATACCATCACGTTTCCGACGTTGATAAAGACCAGCTTTTAGCCTATCGCGATTGCGGTTTATCGTATCGCGACATTGCTGCCCGCGTTCTTCAGGATGCAATGACTGTTAACAGAATATAATCGGTGGGTTCAGGAGGGTAATACGGAACGCCGTGCTCAATCCCAACGGCCTCGTGTCACTAGCCGTCGAGATGACAGACATCTTATCCGCATGGCTGTAACGGATCGTGCAGCTACTTCTCGATCCCTGCGTCAAGAGATGGGGACGTTTGTAAGACATTAACCATCTCTACGAAGAGTTCGACGACGTTTGCAGCAGCATGGACTATCAGCTCGTAGACCATGGCTGCGGTTACCCTTGACGCTGCACCTGAGACAGGGGCGCCTGCGATAGTGTACTCAACGACGAACCTGGGTGCACGAATGGCATAACGTAATTTTTTCTGATGAATCCAGGTTCTGTTCACAGCATCATGATGGTCGCATCCGTGTTTGGCGACATCGCGGTGAACGCACATTAGAAACGTGTATTCGTCATCGCCATACTGGCGTACCACTCGGCGTGATTGTGTAGGATGCGATTGGTTACAAGTCTCGCTCACCTCTTGTTCGCAATGACGGCACTTTGAACAGTGGGCATTCAGAGGTGTTACGACCCGTGCCTCTACCCTTCATTCGATCCCTGCTAAACACAACATTTCAGCAGGATAATGCACGACCGAGTGTTGCAGGTCCTGTACGGGCCTTTCTGGATACAGAAAATGTTCGACTGCTGCCCTGACCAGCATATTCTTCATATCTCTCACCAATTGAAAAAGTCTGGTTAATGGTGGCCGAGCAACTGGCTCGTCACGATACGCCCGTCACTACTGTTGCTGAACTATGGTGTCGTGTTGAAGCTGCATGGGCAGCTGTACCTGTACACGCCATCCAAGTTCTTTTTGACTCAATGACCAGGCGTGTCACGGCCGTTATTACGGCCGGAGGTGGTTATTCTGGGTAGTGATTTCTCAGGATCTATGCACCCAAATTGTGTGAAAATGTAATCACATGTCAGTTCTAGTATATTTGTCAAATGAATACCCGTTTATCATCTGCATTTCTTCTTGGTGCAGCAATTTTAATGGGCAGTAGTGTATAAAACATAAACTGAAAATTAAACAGTTGTAGCAGTGGGTAAATGTAGACAGTAATTCTGAACTGCGGTGCTATGTTGTGGCGAGTTTCTACTTTACAGTCCTTTTAGTTGCTGCAACAGCTGTGTGGAAGGTGAAAGAGCTAGTATTGCTGTAGCAGGCGTCCTGGCCAGGAATGTAAGTGTATGTCTCTGACACTCGTCGGAAAATGGCGGTGGAGCAATGAGGCAACATCACGTTAAGTTAGGAAAACCAACCAGTGAAATTTATGATATGATGAAAAGTATTTATGGTAATGTTTGTCGTTTAATTGCTTTTCTGTTGTATGTTCTGTTTCTCGATGACACGGAGGACATTACGGACGTTCCACATGCATTAAAGCAGCCAACAAGCACATGAAAGACAATGTCTAAAAATCGCAGAAATACTTGAATCAGATAAATGTGTTTCTGCACGACTCATTGAAGAGCAGTTAGGAATACCGTAAACTATGGTGCACAGAATTTTGTCCAAGGATTTGTGTAAGAGGAAAGTCTGTGTTCGGTTTGTGCCGCACACATTTTCAGGCAGTGAGTCCAACGCTGCAAAGACCTGTTACAGACAGGCCACAGTGCTGCCGATTTCACGAAATTAAGTTTAACTGTCGACGAGACAAGACGTGTCGAATACCAGGGTCTTACCAGGGGGCAGAGTGCAGAATGATTTAGCCCACAAAAGCGGGAACCAGAGTAAATGCTCTTGCAGAATAGTCGTGTGAAGAAAAAGTTAAGAGTTTTCTTCGACTCGAAAGGAATCATTCATAAGAAGTTTGTACCAGTAGTACAAACCCCTAATTTGCGTATTATATCAGCGTCCTCCATTGTTAACGAACGAGAATTCGTCGAATTCGAACCGAATATCGACAGACAGATTCCTGGTCGCTCCTCCACGACAACGCCACAGCACACAAAGCGAAGATCGCGCGCAAATTTATGGCCAGCAAAATGACTACAATCTTGGATCACCTGCCTTATTCGTCGGATTTCGCCCCAACCGTGATCTGATCCGTCAAATTTAAGTATGCAATGCAAGAACGCGGTTCTGACGCAGTTAAGGACATCCAAGAAAATTGTGCAGTACTAAAAGCATTTCCAAAAAAGGGCTACAGTGACTGTTTTAGTACTCTCTTAAAACAATTTCAGGTGTTGACTGATTTAGGGAGAGACTATTTCGAGTACATGCAGTGATTTAATGAAAATAATAATTGCTTTCATTGTCCATAGACATAATCCTAACAGAACTGGGATACACTAGGTATTGCGGAATGAGTATAATTGAAGGATCACTGAAATTCAGCAATCAAAAGGTAATTAAAGCAAAACACAATAAAAAATTCCAGACATGGACATGTTTTGACATCTACATCCATACTCTACAAACCATCTTACGGTGTGTGACTGAGGGTACTTTCTGGCACCAGCATCGTTTCACCCCTTCCTTATTCCATTCGCGAAATTAGTCAGTTACTTAGTTAGTTAGTTACGTGTTCCATTGATCAGTAGCACGGAAAAACCGTTATGACGTGGGACGTGTCAAGTGTACAAGAAATGCGCACAGGAAACAATTTTTTTTTCTTTTTTCTTTTTTTGTTTACATTATGGAGTTATCCCTAAATATTTCTATTATCTATCCCATTCCCTTAAAAGGCACAAAATGCATATATTATATCTCCAGATTTGTTGTTTGTTGTTATGGTCTTCAGTCCTGGGACTGGTTTGATGCAGCTCTCCATGTTACTCTATCCTGTGCAAGCTTCTTCATCTCCCAGTACCTACTGCTACCTACATAGTTTTGAATCTGCTTAGTGTATTCTTCTCTTGGTCTCCCTCTACGATTTTTACCTTCCACGCTGCCCTCCAATACGAAATTGGTGACCCGTTGGTGCCTCAGAAAATGTCCTGCCAGCCGATCCCTTCTTCTAGTCAAGCTGTGCCACAAACTTCTCTTCTCCCCAATCCTATTCAATACCTCCTCATTAGTCATGTGATCTACCCATCTAATCTTCAGCATTCTTCTGTAGCACCACATTGCGGAAGTTTCTAAGCTCTTCTTGTCCAAACTATTTATCGTCCATGTTTCACTTCCATACATGGCCACAATCCATACAAATACTTTCAGAAATGACTTAAATCTATATTCGATGTTAACAAATTTCTCTCCTTCAGAAACGCTGTCCTTGCCATTGCCAGTCTACATTTTATATCCTCCCTGCTTCGACCATCATCAGTTATTTTGCTCCCCAAATAGCAAATCTCCTTTACTACTTTAAGTGTCTCATTTCCTAATCTAATTCCCTCAGCATCACCCGACTTAATTCGGCTACATTCCATTATCCCCGTTTTGCTTCTGCTGATGTACATCTTATATTCTCCTTTCAAGAGACTATCCATTCCGCTCAACTGCTCTCCCAAGTCATTTGCTGTCTCTGACGACACAACTACAATGTCATCGGCGAACCTCAAAGTTTTTATTTCTTCTCCATGGATTTTAATACCTACTTAAATTTTTCTTTTGTTTCCTTTACTGCTTGCTCAATATACAGATTGAATAACATCGGGGAGAGACTACAACCCTGTCTCACTCCCTTCCCAACCACTGCTTCCCTTTCATGTCCCTCGACTCTTATAACTGCCATCTGGTTCCTGTACAAATTGTAAATAGCCTGTCGCTCCCTGTATTTTGCCCCTGCCACCTTCAGAATTTGAAAGAGAGTATTCCAGTCAACATCGACAAACGCTTTCTCTGAGTCTACAAATGCTAGAAACGTAGGTTTGCCGTTCCTTAATCTAGCTTCTAAGATAGGTCGTAGGGTCAGTATTGCCTCACGTGTTCCAATATTTCTACGGAATCCAAACTGATCTTCCATGAGGTCCGCTTCTACCAGTTTTTCCATTCGTCTGTAAAGAATTCGCGTTAGTATTTTGCAGCTGTGGCTTATTAAACAGATTGTTCGGTAACTTTCACATCTGTCAACACCTGGTTTCTTTGGGATTGGAATTATTATATTCTTCTTGAAGTCTGAGGGTATTTCGCCTGTCTCATACATCTTGCTCACCAGATGCTAGAGTTTCATCAGGACTGGCTCTCCCAAGGCCGTTAGTAGTTCTAATGAATGTTGTCTACTCCCGGGGCATTGTTTCGACTCAGGTCTTTCAGTGCTCTGTCAAACTCTTCACGCAGTATCGTATCTCCCATTTCATCTACATCCTTTTCCATTTCCATAGTATTGTCCTCACGTACATCGCCCTCGTATAGACCCTCCATATACTCCTTCCACCTTTCTGCTTTCCCTTCTTTGCTTGGAACTGGGTTTCCATCTGAGATCTTGATATTCATAAAAGTGGCTGTCTTTTCTCCAAAGGTCTCGTTAATTTTCCTGTATGCAGTATCTATCTTACCCCTAGTGAGATACGCCTCTACGTCCTTACATTTGTCCTCTAGCCATCTTTGCTTAGCCAGTTTACACTTTCTATCGATCTCATTTTTGAGACGTTTGTATTCCTTTTTGCCTGCTTCATTTACTGCATTTTTATACGTTCTCCTTTCATTAATTAAATTCAATATTTCTTCTGTTACCCAAAGAGTTCTACTAGCCCTAGTATTTTTACCTACTTGATCCTCTGCTGCGTTCACTACTTCATCCCTCAAAGCTACCCATTCTTCTTTTACTGTATTTCTTTCCCCAATTCCTGTCAATTGTTCCGTTATGCTCTCCCTGAAACTCTGTGTGATCTCTGGTTTAGTCAATTTATCTAGGTCCAATCTCCTTAAATTCCCTCCGTTTTTTGCAGTTTCTTCAGTTTTAATGTACATTTCATAACCAATAGATTGTGGTCAGAGTCAACATCGGCCCCTGGAAATGTCTTACAATTTAAAACCTGGTTCCTAAATCTCTGTCTTGTCATTATACACTCCTGGAAATGGAAAAAAGAACACATTGATACCGGTGTGTCAGACCCACCATACTTGCTCCGGACACTGCGAGAGGGCTGTACAAGCAATGATCACACGCACGGCACAGCCGACACACCAGGAACCGCGGTGTTGGCCGTCGAATGGCGCTAGCTGCGCAGCATTTGTGCACGGCCGCCGTCAGTGTCAGCCAGTTTACCGTGGCATACGGAGCTCCATCGCAGTGTTTAACACTGGTAGCACGCCGCGACAGCGTGGACGTGAACCATATGTGCAGTTGACGGACTTTGAACGAGGGCGTATAGTGGGCATGCGGGACGCCGGGTGGACGTACCGCCGAATTGCTCAACACGTGGGGCGTGAGGTCTCCACAGTACATCGATGTTGTCGCCAATGGTCGGCGGAAGGTGCACGTGCCCGTCGACCTGGGACCGGACCGCAGCGACGCACGGATGCACGCCAAGACCGTAGGATCCGACGCAGTGCCGTAGGGGACCGCACCGCTACTTCCCAGCAAATTAGGGACACTGTTGCTCCTGGGGTATCGGCGAGGACCATTCGCAACCGTCTCCATGAAGCTGGGCTACGGTCCCGCACACCGTTAGGCCGTCTTCCGCTCACGCCCCAACATCGTGCAGCCCGCCTCCAGTGGTGTCGTGACAGGCGTGAATGGAGGGACGAATGGAGACGTGTCGTCTTCAGCGATGAGAGTCGCTTCTGCCTTGGTGCCAATGATGATCGTATGCGTGTTTGGCGCCGTGCAGGTGAGCGCCACAATCAGGACTGCATACGACCGAGGCACACAGGGCCAACACCCGGCATCAAGGTGTGGGGAGCGAACTCCTACACTGGCCGTACACCTCTGGTGATCTTCGAGGGGACACTGAATAGTGCACGGTACATCCAAACCGTCATCGAACCCATTGTTCTACCATTCCTAGACCGGCAAGGGAACTTGCTGTTCCAACAGGACAATGCACGTCCGCATGTATCCCGTGCCACCCAACGTGCTCTAGAAGGTGTAAGTCAACTACCCTGGCCAGCAGGATCTCCGGATCTGTCCTCCATTGAGCATGTTTGGGACTGGATGAAGCGTCGTCTCACGCGGTCTGCACGTCCAGCACGAACGCTGGTCCAACTGAGGCGCCAGGTGGAAATGGCATGGCAAGCCGTTCCACAGGACTACATCCAGCATCTCTACGATCGTCTCCACGGGAGAATAGCAGCCTGCATTGCTGCGAAAGGTGGATATACACTGTACTAGTGCCGACATTGTGCATGCTCTGTTGCCTGTGTCTATGTGCCTGTGGTTCTGTCAGTGGGATCATGTGATGTATCTGACCCCAGGAATGTGTCAATAAAGTTTCTCCTTCCTGGGACAATGAATTCACGGTGTTCTTATTTCAATTTCCAGGAGTGTATTTATGATCCTGTATTCGCCTGACCAAAAGTCCTGTTCCTCCTGCCACCGAACGTCACTAATTCCCACTATATCTAACTTTAACCTATCCGTTTCCCTTTTTAAATTTTCTGATCTACCTGCCCGATTAAGGGATCTGACATTCCATGATCCAATTCGTAGAACGCCATTTTTCTTTCTGCTGATAACGATGTCCTTTTGAGTAGTCCCCGCCCTTAGATCCGAATGGGGGACTATTTTACCTCCGTAATATTTTACCCAAGAGGACGCCATAACCATACAGTAAAGATGCATGCCCTCGGGAAAAATTGCGGCTGTAGTTTCCCCTTGCTTTCAGCCGTTCGCAGTACCAGCACAGCAAGGTCGTTTTGGTTAATGTTACGAGGTCAGATTAGTCAATCATCCAGACTGTTGCCCCTGCAACTACTGAAAAGGCTGTCGCCTCTCTTCAGGAAGCACGCGTTTGTCTGGCCTCTCAACAGATACCCCTCCGTTGTTGCTGCACCTACGGTACGGCTATCTGTATCGCTGAGGCACGCAAGCCTCCCCACCAACGGCAAGGTCCTTGGTTAACGGTGAGAGGATCTCCAGACTTATTTTCTCATATTCAAGAATTCGTCTATGGTATAGAAGGAGTTGTCAAGGAGGTATGATTTCAATTTGTTTTTGAAACTGTTACTGCTGTCTGTCAGACATTTTATTTCATGTGGTAATTTATCCAAACTTTTATAGCAGCATATTTTACTCCTTTCTGTGCCAAAGATAGGTTAAGTAGAGGATAGTGTAGGTCTTTCTTTTTTCTGGTATTGTAATCATAAATCTCGCTGTTGATTTTAAACTTGTCCATGTCGTTGAAAAAAAATTTCATTACTGAGTAAATGTATTGTGAAGCAGTTGTAAGAATTCCTAACCTTTTAAATGAAGAATGATTCTCGGTAAACCTCCGTATTTCGGTTTTTCTCGTTACGGTCTTTTTGCGAGACGTATGTGGGATTAAGTAAGATGTTATTCGACTCAGCCTGAGACAAACTTCAACAGACAACCTTGTAAGTCCCTTGCTCTCTTTTTATATCTGGGTTACATGGTGATATGTATCCTGAAACGTGCCCTGAATAAAATGCTCAATTCTGAAGACGTGGCAGAATTAATAGCAAAGTTGGACTGTGCAAGCGTGACTCCGAGGTAATGCAGGTCAGGGCAGGCTGTTTCTCTAAAATGGCGGCAGACTGCTGAGCCAAAGATCACGATGACAAAGAAATCATAATCCACAGTAACCGAACGAGAAGTGAATCAGATGAATGAGACGAAACAAGCGAACAAAGTGAAAGGGAGAGCGATGCCTCTAGCCATTTTATAATCCGCATGGTGTGCTTCCACAACTAAAAACTTAGACCGCTTGGCGAAACCCGCAGGGTAGCTGCACTACGACAGTTATGTCTTTATGGTGGAGGTGAGGACTTTTTTTAGCTCTTTTAGACTTTTTTAGTAGACACAATGGGTAACATCTCCCTCCGCTCTGCAACAGTGTGGGTCACAAACAAAATTTGAGCGGGAACAAGTTTTCCTGATGGCTACCGTCATATTGACATTTTCAGTAAAAGTCGTTTATGGTTATCACAAAATTGTTGTAATAATACTGTCTGATAGTACAAGCCCTCTACAACACTTCAGTAGTTTCAGAATTTTGCACATTATTGATCTATTGGGGAAGATTTGTAATTAACTTTATCTGCTTCCTTAAGTTACAGTGGGTCTATAATTAAAGTTAAAAATGCTTTAGAAAGAGAACTACTGCTTAGGATCTCGTCATATTTGGAACAGCATATTATTGATACAGGGGGAAAGGTCATGGAACAAAAAAATTTAATGATAATTTTACAAATAGATGGCGCCACGGCAAGAAATAGAAAATTAAATCAGTTTTTAATTGTCCTGGGGCCGAAAACCGAGTAAAAAACAAAATAACATCGTGAGACATGTGCAATATGCTGTCCACCGTTATCTGCCGTAAGTTAAAAGCGAGAAACAGCATGTTCCGCAACAGGTCGGAGTGTCTCGGCGGTCACGTTTAGAACGTGTTGTGCAGTGCATGCCTTCAGTTGAGCGACGTTCGTAATTAGAGCATCGAAGAAGCCTATCTTAGATTACCCGGCAGCCAGAAGTTACCTCTATTAAGATCGGGTGAGGAGCGCGGCCTGGTTGCAGGGAAATGACAGCTGGTAACTCTAACATTTCCGAAACGCCTCCGAAACAGGCGCTTCATAGGTGGCCCCATCTTGCATAAGAATGATCCTATCCGCGCTGTTGAAGGGTTCGAATAACGTTGATGTGTAAAAGACTCTCATAGTGTTTACCTGTGACGGTACATATGACAGTACAAGCAGGCCTCATCTGCTCGGAAAAATACGGGCCTACGATAAATGATGACATTATCCAGCGCCATACAGTTACCTATGCAGAATGAAATGGTACCGGTTGATGTGCGTGCTTGTTTTCCGTTACCCATATATGTCCACAGAATGTTCCATGAGCGTTCATTCTCCACTTACATGCCAGCAAGGAATTCCAGAGCGAACGTTTGTCGTGCTTGCACGTCAGTAGGAAGAAACTCCTGAACAAGGGTGATTTTGTGTGGATACCAATGTCGGAGGTTTCGTAGGGTTTTATGCATCATGCTTGCAGGCGCGTTCAACGTTCGGGTAATTCCCCGTGCATTGCATGTTTGCACCTCACAGCTCGACCGCTCCTGCAGTGATGCAGCCACATCTTCGACAGACGTCGGATCACCTGCTTTTCACCTTACGCCACACTGCACTTCAAACGAATTAATCTCTTCGGATTTTTTATCACTTTCTCTAGACCCTTAGCAGATATAGGAGAACTGCCTTTTTTTTCATACCCCTGAGGCTCCGGAACTTGAGCAGGACTACGACACACAGTCACCGTTTTTGTAAAAGAGTTTTACCAGAAGCGCGCGATTCTTCATAGAGACCGCCATGTTGAACAACTTGGACACAAACAGAAACAGCCGTGCGTCTCACGTCTGTTAGCGTGCATATTCTGACGCTTACAGAGCCATGTATTGGTCAAATTTTCTTTCCATTTTTGCCATGGCGTTTCCCCCTGGTGAATAATACAGTGTTCAAATTTGATGTAATTCTGATCAGTGATTCTCTCTCTATAGCTTTTTGAAACTGGTATCCTAATTAAGGAGACCCTGTACATGTAACTGACCCAAGATTGGGGTAATTCGATTTGTAATTTCATCAGCTGTCAGAATATGTGATATAAATGTAATTTCCTCGACTTTTAAAATTTCTTTGTATGGGTTGCTTGGCTTGTCCCCAACGTGAATGCGAATCGCTCTACGAACGTCTCTGAGCTAGATCTGCATTGTGCTGGGACTGCAGTTAAGGTCAGACGTGATTCTGTAAAGCTTTTGGAGTGTGTTTCGTACCTTGGCTTGAGTGCACTCATTCAGGTTATCGCGAACAACAACCAGTATTATAATTTTAATATTCTCGACTACGAAGTGTTGCTCTTTCTGTTATATCCTCCCGATGAGCATCCTACAGACACTTCCGTCTTCCAACAAGAAAACAGCCGTCCTCAAGGGCCACGCGCACACGTTCCCTATTTGGCGAACACCCTGGCACTCTTGTTGCACCACGAATATCCCGCTAAAGCACCCGACCTTGACGCCTTACCATATGTCTGGCACTTTGTGTAACGGAGGGTGAAACGTAGCGGTCAAACCCCTGCAAATACACGAAGAAACGTACAGACTGTCCTCTAGCCTTATTAAGGCCATTATCAGAACTAGGGGTAGCGCTACATGGCATTAGCTTTATGTCCTGGGGGTGACTAATATTCCCAGCCGGTTGTGCTGACCAGTGTCATCCTACCAGATGAGTCAGGTAAACTAACGAACGATTCGAACAGAGTACAGTAATGGCGCTCGAGGTACGGCAGCGGTGTTACGGGAGTTAAAGTAGTCACGCAGAGTAGTCGTGCGACACCTTGTGTTCTGCCTCAAATGGATGCACTGCTACGGCAGGCTTCCTCTCAGAATGGCGATGGCTATTCTGGCTGAAATATCACCTGCTGGATTAGGAAGACATGAAAAGTAATTGTGTTAAAAAGAGAGATCTTACTTCATATTCATACTGAATATAGTATAACAAATAAAAGACAGTGAAATAAGATAGAACTGCCTATACTTTGAGGTGAAAAAAGTCATGGTCTACCTCTTAATATCGTATCTGACCTCCCTTCGCCTGCCGTAGTGCAGCAACTCGATGCGGCACGGACTCAACTTGTCGTTGGAAGCCTCCTGCAGAAATATTGAGTCATGCTGCCTCTATAGCCGCTCATTATTGCGAAAGTGTTGCCAATGCAAGATTTTGTGTTCCATAAATGTCCGAAGGGACTGTTGTCGGGCCATCTGGGTGGCCAAATCATTCCCTCGAATTACGCAGAATGTTCTGCAAACTAATCGCTAACAGTTGTGGTCCAGTGATATGGCGCATTGTGATCCATTAAATTTCCATCGTTGTTTGAAAACAAGTAGCCGAACACAACCATTCCTAGTCAATGATCGGATCAGTTGGAAAAGAAGACCCAGCACAATCCATGCAAACACAGTCAACACCATTATGGGGTTACCATCAGCCTGCTAAGTGCTTTGTTGACAACTTGGGTCAATGGCTTCATGGGGTCTGCGTCACAATGGAACCCTGCCATCAGCTCTCACCAATTGAAATCGGCACTTAACTGACCGGGCCGTCGTTTTCTAGTCGTCTAGTATCCAACCGATATGGTCGCGAGCCCAGGATAGACTCTGCAGGCGGCGTCGTGCTGTTAGCAAAGGCTCTCACTTCGTTCGTCTGCTGTCATAGTCCATTAACGCCAAATTTTGCCGCATTGTCCTAACGGATACGTTCGTCGTACGTCCTACATAGACTTCTCTGGTTATTTCACACAGTGTTGCTTGTCTGTTAGCACTGACAATTCTACGCAAACGCGGCTGCTCTCGGTCGTTAAGTGAAGGCCGTTGGCCACTGCGTTGTGCGTGGCGTGCGGTACAGCCCTAAATTTCGTATTCTCAGCAGACTCTTAACACTGGTTCTCGGAATATTGAATTCCCTAACGATTTTCGAAATGGAATGGCACATGCATCTTGCTCCAACTACCATTCCGCTTTCAAAGTCTGTTAATTCCCTTTGTGCTCCCACAACCACGTCGGACACCTTTTAAAATGCACTTCCAGAGTATAAATGACAGCTCCAATAGTTCACTGCCCTTTTGTGCCTTGTGTGAGCGATACTACTACTGTCTCTATACACTGATCAGATAGAATATTATGACAGTAAGTGGGCTGTTTATGAGCTTGTACAGGGTGTTTCAAAAATGATCGGTATATTTGAAACGGCAATAAAAACTAAACGAGCAGCGATAGAAATACACCGTTTGTTGCAATATGCTTGGGACATCAGCACATTTTCAGGCGGACAAACTTTCGAAATTACAGTAGTTACAATTTTCAACAACAGATGGCGCTGCAACTGATGTGAAAGATACAGAAGACAACACAGCCTGTGGGTGCGCCAATCTGTACGTCGTCTTTCTGCTGTAAGCGTGTGCTGTTCACAACGTGCAAGTGTGCTGTGGACAACACGGTTTATTCCTTAGAACAGAGGATTTTACTGTTGTTGGAATTCCACCGCCTAGAACACAGTGTTGTTGCAACAAGACGAAGTTTTCAACGGAGGTTTAGTGTAACCAAAGGACCGAAAAGCGATACAATAAAGGATCTGTTTGAAAAATTTCAACGGACTGTGAACGTGACGGATGAACGTGCTGAAAAGGTAGGGCGGCCGCGTACGGCAACCACAGAGGGCAACGCGCAGCTAGTGCAGCAGGTGATCCAACAGCGGCCTTGGGTTTGCGTTCGCCGTGTTGCAGCTGCGGTCCGAATGACGCCAACGTCCACGTATCGTCTCATGCGCCAGTGTTTACACCTCTATCCATACAAAATTCAAATGCGGCAACCCCTCAGCACCGCTACCATTGCTGCACGAGAGACATTCGCTAACATATTGTGCACAGGATTGATGATGGCGATATGCATGTGGGCAACATTTGGTTTACTGACGAAGCTTATTTTTAGCTGGACGGCTTCGTCAATAAACAGAACTGGCGCATATGGGGAACCGAAAAGCCCCATGTTGCAGTCCCATCGGCCCTGCATCCTCAAAAAGTACTGGTCTGGGCCGCAATTTCTTCCAAAGGAATCATTGGCCCATTTTTCAGATCCGAAACGATTACTGCATCACGCTATCTGGACATTCTTCGAGAATTTGTGGCGGTACAAACTGCCTTAGACGACACTGCGAACACCTCGTGGTTTATGCAAGATGGTGCCCGGCCATATCGCACGGCCGACGTCTTTAATTTCCTGAATGAATATTTCGATGATCGTGTGATTGTTTTGGGCTATCCGAAACATACAGGAGGGGGCGTGGATTGGCCTCCCTATTCGCCAGACATAAACCCCTGTGACGTTTTTCTGTGGGGACACTTGAAAGACCAGGTGTACCGCCAGAATCCAGAAACAATTGAACAGCTGAAGCAGTACATCTCATCTGCATGTGAAGCCATTCCGCCAGACACGTTGTCAAAGGTTTCGGGTAATTTCATTCAGAGACTACGCCATATTATTGCTACGCATGGTGGATATGTGGAAAATATCGTACTATAGAGTTTCCCCGACCGCAGCGCCATCTGTTGTTGACAATTGTAACTACTGTAATTTAGAAAGTTTGTCTGCCTGAAAATGTACTGTTGTCCCAAGCATATTGCAACAAACGGTGTACTTCTATCGCTGCTCGTTTAGTTTGTATTGCCGTTTCAAATATACCGGTCATTTTTGAAACACCCTGTATGATGGTAGCGCTATGTAGCGCTCTGTATTAAATCTCTGATTGCGGTGTGTGCAGCCTGTAAGACACTGTCTGTGGCTGGTCGGACTTGCGGTTTGAGGTGAACAGCCAGCAGTGATGGAGGTTGGTGAGTATTTAGCATTGATGGAGGTTAGAGGGTTGAAGTGTTAGCGAAAGCGGACAATCTGGACATGTCCGACTTGGAGATTGAATATTATTCAGGATTATATAATTATTGGAACTGGATGTTCAAATGGCTCTGAGCTCTGTGGGACTTAGCTTCTAAGGTCATCAGTCCCCTAGAACTTAGAACTACTTAAACCTAACCTAAGGACATCACACATATCCATGCCCGAGGCAGGATTCGAACCTGCGACCATAGTGGTCGCGCGGTTTCAGACTGAAGCGCCTAGAACCACTCGGTCACCACGGCCGGCGAACTGGATCTCAAGGACCATTATATAATTTTTGAACTGAACATTATTAAGATAAAAAGATATATTGCTTGCTTAAAATCTTTCCTATTAGTAGTTAGAGCCTTCACTAGTTAGAATCTTTTGTTTAGCTTGCTATATTGGCGCTTGCTGTATTGCAGTAGTTCGTGTAATGAAGATTTTTGTGAGGTTGCTGACTTAGGGAATGTATAGGTTACTGTCAGGATTTTTTCTTGTTCAGGGCCATTCTTTTCAGTAAATTTGAAAGCAGTCAGATCGCACTACCGTTTAATATTGTGGGTAATTAATGTGTAGGAAAAGTTTGCGTTCTGTTAGTCAGGGCAAATACGGTAGGTCAGTGTTGATATGATAAAGAATAGTTAAGAGACAGTATGTTAATTTCACGCAGCAGTTTCAGTAAAAATTAAATAAAGAAGTTTCATGACCACCTTCTTAAATTCGCCCTTGGCTCGGTTAACAGCGGCGACTCGTCGTGAACGGAAGCAATGATGCCTCGGTAGGTCGCTAGAGGGAGTTGGCACCACATCTGCACATACAAGTCACCTTATTCCCGCACATTCTGAAGAGGGGGCGATGAGCTCTGACATCACATTCAATCCCAGACGAGTTGGATCGGGTTCCGATTTAGCGAGTTGGGGTGCCAGCACATCCATTGGAACTGTGCGTTTCTCGAGGCACTCCTTCATATTCCCGGCCTTGTGGCATGGCGAATTATCTTCCTGAAAATAGCCACTGCCGTAGGGATACATAATCTTCAAGGTCTGCAACCAGTGTACGATACTCCTTGGGTACGATACTCCTTGGCTGTCACTTTACCCACGAATGCCCACTTGAATGTTCCCCAGAGCATAATGGAGCCACATCCATTGGAACTGTGCGTTCCTCGAGGCACTCCCTCATATTCCCGGCCTTGTGACATGGCGAATTATCTTGCTGAAAATAGCCACTGCCGTAGGGATACATAATCTTCAAGGTCTGCAACCACTGTACGATACTCCTTGGGTACGATACTCCTTGGCTGTCACTTTACCCACGAATGCCCACTTAAATGTTCCCCAGAGCCTAATGGAGCCACAGCCAACTTGTCGCCGTCCCACAGTACAGATGTCTTCCCCTGGAAGACGACGATTCGCGCTCTTCCATCGGAACGATGTAGAAATCGGGTTTCATCAGACTGTGCACCCCTCTGCCACTTCGCTAACATCTAGTGCCGATGGTCATGTGCCCATTTCAATTGAAGCTGCCGACTTCGTGGTTTAAATTGGCACATGCATGGTTCGTCGGCTGCGGAGGCCCGTCGTTTGGAGTGTTCGGCGCACTGTATATTCAGATACACATGTACTCTGCTCACCATTAAAGTCTGATGTTAATTCAGCCACAATTCGCCACCTGTCCTATTTTACCAGCCTGCCCAGCCTACGACGTCTGACATTCGTAATGGCGGGGTGGCCGCCCAGCCGCACGGCTTCTGGACGTGGTTTCACCTTGGTTTCGCCACGCGTTGGAAACACGCACCACAGCACTCCTCGAACATCTGACAAGTCGTGCAGTTTCCGAAATGCTCATGCCGAGCCTCCGAGCCATCACATCTTTTCTCTTTTAAACTGCGATAGATC
This sequence comes from Schistocerca gregaria, assembly GCF_023897955.1. Classification (NCBI taxonomy): domain Eukaryota; kingdom Metazoa; phylum Arthropoda; class Insecta; order Orthoptera; family Acrididae; genus Schistocerca; species Schistocerca gregaria. Next base: position 956,258,664 of record NC_064921.1, read on the forward strand.
ATGTGCCTTCCCCATTCTACACGCAGACCGCTCCCTCACTGATACTACATGCACCGCACGTAACTAGCAGCCATTCCTCGCGGGGTTACACTGCTATCCCCTGGACGGATTTATATCGATAGTAGGTGACTAGTCACAATGTTCTGGCTGATAAATCTGTGTACATTATCAAGTCAGTGTATATTACTGTTGAGAACGAGTTTGAATTTGTATGGGTTTGGCAGGAAACCGACGATTTATTATTTTATTTTTAAGTCTCTATTGTACTATTCACCTTTGTCAATTCGTGGAGATTATCACAGGTCCTTCAGAACGTGAGGCCACTAGGTTAACTATTGCACCATCTCGCACAAAAGAGGGAGAATACGGGAATTACGTCAGAGGAATGAACTATATCTTTGACGATGCAGATCTTGTCTAGTTCTTTCGCATCGAAGTCCGCATGGTAATTAGTTTCTGTTTAGTTTTTGCTTGTGCAGTTACCTACGCATTTTTGGTTTTAAATCATCACCTTGTGAGAAATCTATGAATGAATGCCCCTCTTTCATAACTTCTTTTCCAAGTGAAAAATTGCTTTTGCTGCCACCTGTTTAATAAACACAAAAAGGTACCGAATTGTATCGAATATGCCACTCAGAGAAGCGCTAACTACTAATCCAATTAATAAAAAGCCGAATGCCACAATTTTTTAAATGATAGGTCACAGGTCATTATAATAAAATAAACAGCTTCAGTACCAGTTTGACTTTTAGTAGTATGTATCTCTGTTCACGTATGAGGCACCATACGTTCTCTCAAACTAACTTAAGATATACAGGGTGGTCCATTGATCGTGACCGGGCCAAATATCTCACAAAATAAGCGTCAAACGAAAAAATTACAAAGAACGAAACTTGTCTAGCTTGAAGGGGGAAACCAGATGGCGCTATGGTTGGCCCACTAGATGGCGCTGCCATGGGTCAAACGGATAGCAACTGCGTTTTTTAAAAATAGGAACTCCCATTTTTATTACATATTCGTGTAATACGTAAAGAAATATGAATGTTTTAGTTGGACCACTTTTTTCGCTTTGTGGTAGATGGCGCTGTAATAGTTACAAACTTATGGCTCACAATTTTAGACGAACACTTGGTAATAGGTAAGTTTTTTAAAATTAAAATACAGAATGTAGGTATGTTTGAACATTTTATTTCAGTTCTTCCAATGTGATACATGTAGCTTTGTGAAGTTATCATTTCTGAGAACGCATGCTATTACAGCGTGATTACCTGTAAATACCACATTAATGCAATAAATGCTCAAAATGATGTCCGTCCACCTCAATGCATTTGTCAATACATGGAACGACATTTCTCTCAACCGCGAGTAGTTCGCCTTCCGCAATGTTCGCACATGCATTGACAATGCGCTGACACATGTTGTCAGGCGTTTTCGATGGATCAGGACTGCAAATACACTTCAACTTTCCCCACAGAAGGAAATCTGGGGACGTCAGATCCAGTGAACGTGCGGACCATGGTATGGTGCTTCGACGACCAGTCTACCAGTCATGAAATATGCTGTTCAATACCGCTTCAACCGCAAGCGAGCTATGTGCCGGACATCCTTCTTGTTCGAAGTACATCGCCATTCTGTCATGCAATTAAACATCATGTAGTAACATCAGTAGAACATTACGTAGGAAATCGCCATACATTGCACCATTTAGACTGTCATCGATAAAATGGGTCCAATTATCTTTCCTCCCATAATGCCGCACCATACATTAAGCCGCCAAGGTCGCTGATGTTCCACTTGTCGCAGCCATCGTGGATTTTCCGTTGCCCAATAGTGCGTATTATGCCGGTTTACGTTACCACTTTTGGTGAATGACGCTTCGTCGCTAAATAGAACGCGTGCAAAAAATCTGTCATTGTCCCGTAATTTCTCTTGTCCCCAGTGGCAGAACTGTACACTACGTTCAAAGTCGTCGTCATGCAATTTTGGTGTATATAAATGTGGTACGGGTGCAATCGATGTTGATGTAGCATTCTCAACACCGACGTTTTTGAGATTGCCGTTTCTCGCGCTATTTGTCTGCTACTGATGTCCGGATTAGCCGCGACAGCAGCTAAAACACCTATTTGGACATTATCATTTGTTGCAGGTCGTGGTTGAAGTTTCACATGTGGCTGAACACTTCCTGTTTCCTTAAATAACGTAACTATCCGGCGAACGGTCCGGACACTTGGATGATGTCGTCCAGGTTACCGAGAAGCATACATAGCACACGCCCGTTGGGCACTTTGATCACAATAGCCATACATCAACAAGATATCGATCTTTTCCGCAATTGGTAAACGGTCCACTTGAAGACGGGTAATGTATCACGCAGCAAGTACCGTCCGCACGCAGTTGATATCCGTTTGACCTGTGGGAGCGCCATCTAGCGGGCCAACCACAGCGCCAACTGGTTTCCCCTCTTCAAGCTAGACGAGTTTGGTTCTTTGTAGTTTTTTCGTTTGATGCTTATTTCGTGAGATATTTCGCCCGTCACTATCAATGGACCACACTGTATACAAGAAAAGTGAGCAGTTTATCCAGTTCATGCAGATATAAGAATATCTTACGAATTTCAGGCGCTGTGATGAAAACCGTCTATTAGAAGTTTAAAACAATTATGGAAATACATTTTAGTACCGTACTGGAAGAGCCAGGTGTAGTTTCATACGAATCTTCAATGTAAATTCAGTTTATATGTAGTAAGGATTTATGTGTGACGCCCAGGGAGCACGTCTGTTTGTTATTTCACATGGTTTTACGAATTTATTCCATAAAATAAAAGGACACAGGCTTAGCTTTCGAATCGGCCACCTGGCTGAACGAAAAATAAATCGCATGCGGATAAACAATGTGATGTCTTCCAGAGCTAGGGTCCTGCACTCGGTCTGCAAGTGCGCCGCTTATTTAGGCTGTTGAGTTCCGCTTACTGATGTGGGCCAAATGGGCGACCCTGAGTGACGTATTTACAGCGAAGCACTAAGGTGCTTCTATAGTGCGAAACTAATTTTACTGGTAAGCTATGACAACTCAAGTGACCGGTGGGAGTCTAATCGTGTTCTACAGCTGTCGGCCCTGTTTATATCGGAAAGAATTTCGGAAGACACAGCGAACATTGCCTCAGAACTCTAATAAAGTGTGTCAGTATTCTTCTGGTTGTAACTGCGTGATTTATTGTTAACGCCGGCCTGGTTGGACGAGCGCTTCTAGGCGCTTCAGTCTGGAACCGCGAGACCGCTACGGTCGCAGGTTCGAATTCTGCCTCGGGCATGGTTGTGTGTGATGTCGTTAGGTTAGTTAGGTTTACATAGTTCTAAGTTCTAAGGAACTGATGACCTGAGATGTTAAGTCCCATAGTGCTCAGAGCCATTTGAACCAAATTATAATGAAATGAACACCCTTAGCTGCTTACAGGCGTTGATACACGTCCACGGGGACAGGTGAAAATGTGTGCCCCGACCGCGACTCGAACCCGGGATGTGCTGCTGACACGGCACACGCTCTATCCATCTGAGCCACCGAGGACACAGAGGATAGCGCGGCTGCAGGGATTTATCTCCGGCACGCCTCCCGCGAAACCCACATTCTCAACGTAATGTCCCGCACTACATTCGTAGTGCCCCCGCCCATTAAACTCATTACTCGAGGCTCATTGCCGATTCCCGTAAGAGTTCTGGCACTATTTGTGCATTCGCACAGAAGAAGAAGATGGTCAAGTGGCCGGTGAGCCTTAACTACATATTTACTAATCCTCGGTGGCTCAGATGGCTAGAGCATCTGCCATGTAAGCAGGAGATCCCGGATTCGAGTCCCGGTCGGGGCACACATTTTCATCTGTCCCCGTGGACGTATGTCAACGCCTGTAAGGAGCTAAGGGTGTTCATTTCATTGTAATTTCATTCTAACTAGATGGTTCAAATGGTTCAAATGGCTCTGAGCACTATTGGACTCATCTGCTGTGGTCATCAGTTCCCTAGAACTTGGAACTACTTAAACCTAACTAACCTAAGGACATCACACACATCCATGCACGAGGCAGGATTCGAACCTGCGACCGTAGCAGTCGCACGGTTCCGGACTGCGCGCCTAGAACCGCGAGACCACCGCGGCCGGCTCAAACGAGCTGCTTGGTCACCGATGGTATCTGTCCTTTCGGACATGTTCGAATGAAAAGATACCATCTTAGTACATACATTTTGAACCATTTCTTGTTAACAATTCCATCGACCAGCTATGGGCAATAAGCGCTCCAGGCCACTGACCTATTATTCGCGCCACTGGAGTTACTTAAACAAGAAAGCTTGTTGGCAAGACAGATGAACTCTGAATTTATGAAACTAGCGTATATCATTGCAAAAGATCAGATATAACTTTCTTCTGACACTCTGGATCAATTTACGCCGATTATACAGTGAGGTGGCTAAAGTCATTAGATGCCTCCTAAAAACGCGTCGGACCTTCTTCTACCCGGTGCAGTGCAGCAACTTGACGTAGAATGGACTCAAGAGGTCGTTGGAAACCCTCTGCAGAAATGTTGGGTCACGTGCCTCTGCAGCCTTACCTAATTGCGAAAGTGCTGGCCGGATAGGGTTTTATGAACGAAATGATCTCTCGATTATACTCCATAAGTTATATGGGATCAATGTTGGACGATCTGGGGGGCCAAATCATTCGCTCGAATTGTCCAGAATGTTCTGACATGGCGCACTCTCGTGTCATTCATAAAACGTCCATCGTTGTTTTGGAATATGAAGTCCACGAATGCCTACAAATGGGTTCTAAGTATCCGAACACGACCATTTACAGTAAATGGTCGGTTCAATCGGACCAGAGGACCCAGTCCACTCCATTTAGACACAGTCCACACCATTATGTAGCCACCACCAGAGTCCACAGTGCGTTGTTGACATGTTGGGTCCATTGCTTCGCGAGTTCTGCGCCCCACTGGAACACTACCACCAACTCTTATCAACTCAAACTGGCACTCATCAGACCAGACCGCAGTTTTCCAGTCGTCTAGGGTCGAACCAATATGGTCGCGAGCCCAGGAGAGGCTCTGCAGTCATATCATGCTGTTAGCAAAGTCATTTGCGTCGGCCGTCAACTGCTATAGCCCAGTAACGCCAAATTTCGCCGCGCTGTCCTAACGCGTACGTTCGTCGTACGTCCCACATTGACTTATACGGTTATTTCGCGCAGTACTGTTTGTCTGTTAGCACTGACAACTCTACGCATATGCTACTACTCTCGGTCGTTCAGTGAAGGCTGTCGGCTAGTGCCTTTTGCATGGTGAGAGGTTAAACCTAACTAACCTAAGGACATCACACACATCCATGCCCAAGGCAGGATTCGTACCTGCGACCGTAGCGGTTGCGCGGTTCCAGACTGAAGCGCTTAGAGCCGCTCGGCCACCCCGGCCGACGAAATATTGAATTTCTTAACGATGTCCGAAATGAAATGTCCAGTGCACCTATCTCCAACTACCATTTTGTGTTGAATTGTTGTTAATCCCGTTTGTGCGCCATAACTACGTCGAAAAACTTTTCGCATGGATCACTTGTGTACAAATTTCAGCTCCGTCAATGCACTGACCTTTTATATCCTTTATACGCTACACTTCCGCCATCTATACATTTGAATACCACTATCCCATGACTTTTGTCACCTCACTGTAGGTCGGAGGGAGAAGGAAAAAGACAATGAGAGTATTCCCAAAAAAAAGGTTATAGCCCTTTCTAACACAAATGTCATTTTTACAATTTTTTGGTTCTTTTTAATGAGAACTATAGGTTTTAGCCCTAAACTAACGTTTCCGATACATCAATTTTCTCTTGAATTTGTGAAATACAGTACAAGTAATGGATGAGGTAAGTGTCTACAATACTTGCACATCGTGATGGAGAATTTCTGTCCATCTGCTATGTGTGTTTCTCTTGTTCGACAGCAAAGAATAAGCGCTTTACTATAGAGGAACTTTTTTAAGGTTTGATGAGAAACGTAGATTGTTTAGGTCAGGGTTTTGGCTCGCTGTACCACGTGTCAATATACACTTTGCATAACAAAGACAGCGATACTTTGGAGCATACGGAAGCCATTTGGAAGAAACCGACTGTGGAAATAAATACAGAGGTCAGAGTCAAGAACGTTAATGTTTCATATTGATCTACTTTAGTTGAAAATCTCTCAGATTCTTCTGCGATTTATTTTGTATCATTTACCTCGAGTTCAGTTTCTAGCAATATGTAAAAACCTGTAGTAGCTTGCGATAAAGAAAAGCGAATTTCAGGTGCCACTGTAAGACTCCCAATAACTGTACGCCCCAATAACTGCACGCGTTCAGCCTATTTTCAGGTTGCAAGAAAGCAAAACATCTCTTCTCCAGTGTTGCCATCACTCCCGTGTTCAAAACGACCTTCGGTCTGATGACTAACTTAAAATTACTGTTAAGAGGACATGTAGTGTGAATTCACTTAAATGGGAAGAATGCTACAATTGCACTATATGTTTTTAACTGTTTCAGGATGAAAGCAGTTTCTTATTAAACGTTCCATAGTACGATTCAAGGAACTGTCTTGTAGTGAGAGTGATCAAGGCTTCTCAGATAATAACAGAATGTGATTGTATTTATTACTAACTGTGATTTCGACTCAATGTAATTATGATACAAATGTTAACATATAGCTATGACTCGTTATTTATATTTACTTACTGCTTGCGCTTTTTAAACTAAAATATTCTCCTGTTAACATTTAAATTTTAATCATTGCTGAATTCCTCTGAAAATAAATGTGCATCCCAACTAAAACTGTAGTTTGTTTCAGATGATTAAATGGATTAGACAGTTCGATTAGATACACATCTTGTTCTGTAGATCTGTCGAGTGAAGATTCTAAGGGTGTAGAACATGTCAAAAAACCGGAGTATAAAACGCATACACAGGAAAAAGACATGCTAATAATCCTTCCGCATATCACATAAACACATATATACTGACGTGCATGAGATAATTCTTAATATATTCGAGCGAGTCGTTTTCAAAACGAAAATAAAATCGTAAGACTTATTTAAATATGGTTCTACTAATAACTTTGCAAATGTAATACAAGTAGAAGTAGTAGGTCATCAATAAATTCCTTTGCTATTTTTGGCAGCATTTTTTTTTTATGGCTGCAGCCGAGCTATTGAAAGCGTATGCTCCTGAATAACGAACAACTTCTCTCTACCGAAGCAAGCGATTAAAAATTTTTACGTACGTTATCTTATTTGCAGAACCGTTTCCTCAACTGAACCGTTGATCTGTAACAAATTCCACTAAGGTATAAATATTATGGGAAGCAGTAGTAAGTACACCTAATTCTTTGAGCAGTACTCTGCAACGCGTTTTTAAATTTACAATGCAGATAATTCGTATCAGACTTGGAAAAATTTAGCTCGAATTGATCAGTTATCCCAGAAAAATGATCTCGTATGATATTATGGAATCGAAATACGATAGGTTTTTATTTTTGTCTCACTTATGTCTGTCAACATCCCCATTGCAAATACAAATTTGTTTAGAGGCTTCAGCAGTTCTTTGGTATGCTCTTCCCAATTCTACTGATTATCAAGTTCGAATCACAAGTATTTAACATTGCCAACCTCTTGTTTGTTTGCGTAATCATGTTTGACATGTACTAGGAGGAAACCTGTTTAAATTCTGGACTGTATGTCGTGTATGTTTTAAACATTTGGTGACAACGAAATAGCTAGAAACCATATTACTGCCCATGAAAATTTAAATAACCTCTCTTTCTAAAACTGCGCGTAATTTGCTATTTATTGCAATGTGAGTATCGTATGTAAACACAGCGAACTTGGAATGTGCTCACATTAGTGATGACACGTCACAAGCATGTGCAAGAAGGATTTACGGCACTAAAATGAAACCTTATGGGACACCAAAGTTAATTAGTTCCAAGTTGGCGATGTAAACACTATACTTGGACATTTCAATGGTTCCTCCTCGCTTGCTGTATGAACAGACCTTGGTCGCTTTCACCGCCAAACTTCTGCTGGCTCGTGACATGAGCCACATTCTGTGAATCAGAGGATGTGCAGCGTTTGCTCTCGAATGACAAATGGCCATCCTCCACGCGTGGTGCGTGCGGCCTCTGACGCATATATCAGGCACGCAGTGTGCAGGGCTCGCTATGACCTCGGTAGCTGCAGCCGAGCTTCGTTAACATAGCACAGAGAGAGAGAGAGAGAGAGAGAGAGAGAGAGAGAGAGGGAGAGAGGAGAGGTAGGGGGGGGGGGGGGGGAGGTAGCGACTGGGGGCCACGAACTTCTCACCAGCTTCCGCTGCACACGATACGGCTGCAGCGACAAGGCTATCTTCGCCGGAACTGAGCAAAATTCTGACAACCCAACGACAGCCGCCAGGCGCTTGAACGGTATCTTCTTCCTGCAGCACAACGTTGCCCCTGTACAGTATCTTCTTTCTTCGACGCTGCTTCGTACGCTTCTTCAGACGCCGTCGTTGTGTCTGCGGCACAGTAGTATTTGGTAACAGTGACACACTCAGGTCCTTTACTCTTTTCCTTTCGGACTGGAATAAAGAGAAATAATTTGGTGAATAAGAGACCTTGGTTAAGTGTTTCCCAAATAAGTTCGTCAGATCGTGTCAGCATCGCATTCCATTAAAATATTTTACTTAGCTTGCAGAGGGGGCTGTGCGTACCATCTCGAACAAGCGGAGAGCCACATTTCCCTACAAAACGCTGCTGCAAATTCGAAAATTGCTAACGTCTGAAGTATTATCACACAAAATATCTGTTACATATTTTACATACTTATTTTTCGTGTACTGTAAGTGAACAAACCTTAATGATTCCATACACTACAAATGATTGAAGAAGTCCGTCGGCAGGCCGCGCGACCTGTCCATAGGATAATTTCAAAGCAGTCTAATGAATCGCATGCAACGAATCAGCCATCTGTAGAAATTTATCTGCCTATCCGCGAACCGTCCGAATAAACTTGTTGTGTAGTCTTATTTCGTTTCGATATGTCGATCTGGAGAGAGTACTTCATGATAGAATTTAGAATTATGCAGGAACCACAAATCACTTTGTGAATCGTGGTTGGAGACCAACAAAAATTACACGAAGCGAAATATAGTGTGAGGAGGGCTATGCGAGAGGCGTTCAATGAATTCGAAACAGAGGATGACAGACTATAGGCCAAAATACTAAATGTCTTTTTCCAAAGCTGTTTCACAGAGGAAGAATGCACTGTAGTTCTTTCTCTACATTGTCGCACAGATAACAAATGGTAGATATCGAAATAGATGACAGAGGGATAGAAAAACAATTAAAATCGCTTAAAAGAGGAAAGTCCGCTGGACGTGATGGGATACAAGTTCGATTTTACACAAAGTACGCGAAGGAACTTGCCCCCTTCTTGCAGCGGTGTACCGTAGGTCTCTGGAGGGGCGTAGCGTTCCAAAGGATTGGAAAAAGGCACAGGTCATCCCTGTTTCAAAGAAGGGACGTCGATCAGTTGCGCAGAACTATAGATATATATCTCTACCGTCGATCAGTTGTAGAATTTTGGAACATTTATTATGTTCGAGTATAATGACTTTTCTGGAGACTAGCAATCTACTCTGTAGGAATCAGCATGGGTTCAGAAAAAGACGATCGTGTGAAACCCAGCTCGCACTATTCGTCCACAAGACTCAGAGAGACCCCAGGTAGATGGCGTGTTTCTTGACTTCCGCAAGGCATTTGATACACTTCGCCACAGTCGTTTGATGAACAAAGTAAGAGCGTATGGACTATCATACCAATTGTGTGACTGGATTGGAGAGTTCCTAGATAACAGAACGCAGCATTTCATTCTCAATGGAGAGGAATCTTCCGAAGTAAGAGTGATTTGAGGTGTGCCGCAGGGGAGTGTGGTAGGACCGTTGCTATTCCTGAAATATATAAATGACCTTGTGGGTAACATCGGAACTTCACTGAGACTTTTTGAGGTTGATGCTGTAGTATATCGAGCGGTTGTAACAATGGAAAATTGTACTGAAATGCAGGAGGATCTGCAACGAATTGACGCATGGTGCAGGAAATGGCAATTGAATTTCAATGTAGACAAGTGTAATGTGCTGCAAATACATAGAAAGGAAGATCCTTTATCATTTAGCTACAATATAGCAGGTCATCAACTGGAAGCAGTTAATTCCTTAAATTATCTGGGAGTAAGCATTAGAAGTGATTTAAAATGGAATGACCATATAAAATTAATCACCGGTAAAAGCAGATGCCAGACTGAGATTCATTGGAAGAATCCTAAGGAAATGCAATCCGAAAACAAAGGAAGTAGGTTACAGTACACTTGTTCGCACACTGCTTGAATACTGCTCAGTAGTGTGGGATCCGTACCAGATAGGGTTGATAGAAGAGAAGGAGAAGATCCAACGGAGAGCAGCGCACTTCGTTACAGGATCATTTAGTAATGGTGAAAGCGTTACGGAGATGATAGGTAAACTCCAGTGGAAGTCTCTGCAAGAGAGACGCTCAGTACCTCGCTACGGGCTTTTGCTGAAGTTTCGAGAACATACCTTCACCGAGGAATGAAGCAGTATATTGCTCCCATCTACGTATATCTCGCGAAGAGACTATGAGGATAAAATTAGAGAGATTAGAGCCCACACAGAGGCATACCGACAATCTTTCTTTCCACGAACAATACGAGACTGGAATAGAAGGGAGAACCGATAGAGGTACTCAAAGAACCCACCGCCACACACCGCCAGGTGGCTTGCGGAGTATGGATGTAGATTAAGATGTAGAAAGTAGAATTGCCATCTACATTAAGAAGTGCTGCAAATTTGTGTTCTTATATTTTGCTGTGAACGCCATTTTGTAGCTTGTGTTGTATAAATAGAGTCCATCACAAGTTCGTAATAATAGTCGCCCTGTTCAGGACTGCTACTAGGGAGGTGGAGTTATTTATGAAACCAGATGCACTTAGAAAGAGAATGAAGAAATATTAAAGGGAATTTTTAATTCAGCTCCTTGTTGTCGCATACAATCTCTCTCGCACTCAGCTGACAAGAGTATTGTAAACCAGTAGGGCTGCCAGAGGTAACAGAACGCCAGTGCATGGATACTTTTAATTAAAGTACGATACCAATAAAGGAAACGGAAGCATATGTCGGAAGTATGTTTACAACATACATGGTATCAATGAAAAATGTAATGTGTAACACAGCCTTCAATGACGAAGAAACCTGTTCCAAACCAAGTGTAATATATTTCAATTCTCTGTTTATTACTTTTTTTTGCGACTGTTAGTCTACATATGGTGATAAACTGCCAATTCTGTGAAACACAGCAGTTCTCTTTCCGAAGCAGAGCTTCACGGCACAGTGGCCTTCGGATGACTGATTGAAACTGGTAGAGTCGAAGCGAGAGATCGACTGCAGTCTGTGTAGCTGGTGATATTGTCAGCGATTTATCGCACGTGTGGTGCCATTCAGATGGTCAGTACAGGGCCCGCTGTAGCTGACATCTTTCCCGACAGCATTTTGATAAATTCTAGCGGGTTAGTGCGCGGTAGAGTGGCGTCATTTGTATGGATCACGTTAGTTGCCATAAAATAAATTCATTCTGATAACTTTACAAAGAGACATACAAATACGAATATTAGAAATTCATTGTTTGTTTTGCCATCTCAGTTGCACATTTGTTTGTATGTTCTGACTGCAATGTCGGCAATAGTGAAATATCAATAAACATACACACAAACGAGCGTTAAAGGCTCTGTCATCTGATAAATTCTTGTTGGCCGTAGTTATTCCAATGTAATACTAACATAAGAAAATCTTTCTCACGTAAGATACATATAGTTGTGTGTGTAACACCAAGATTTTATTACTTGTTGAAATTATTTAATCTCTATTATTCAAAACGATTTTTTTCAGTTCACTGATGCAAGCGGAAGTCTTCCTGCATGTGGCGACAGTATTTCCTTCTAAAGTAAAACGATCACCCAAATTTACATCAAGTTCTTCGTATTTCCTTATATGGTATTGGGATACCGTCGAGAGGAATAAAAGGCAATTGTTCGCGGGACTCTGTACTTATCAATTTTTGGTGAGGTACTAAGATTTCTAAAATTACTTAGGACTTACTTGCATTTAGGTTAAGTTCTAGGTTATCACTCATCTTACCACTGCAGACAGGTCAACAGTCATCTGGACTATCATAGTATTAACAGTTCAGCTTTTTATCTGGCGCTTAGGAAAAGCTGAAGGTTATCCGCATAGAAATGATGTATACAGGAGGACAGAACCGACGAGATACCATAGACATACAATCTTAACAATACTGTGTCCACTGCTACGCCTGTGGTACTTCTGAGAGAACATGCTTCCAGAACGACTCTCCATTCCTACAGACAACATGATGTTCTCTGTTTTTCAAGCAGCTTTCAAACTACTTCAGCGTACTAAGTGAAAGTTGTCTGCTGCAGATTTCTAAGCAGTAACTCAAAACCGACGGTATTAAATTCTTTGCTGAAGTCTAGTATTGGCATTATTGTAACGTCATGGTTGGTGGTGGCATATTTCAGATCACCAGTTATGCAGTGTTTCTGCCATAGTTTTTACAAAATCCGGAATGATATTTGTCATATAATTCGAGTTTGAGTAAGAATTCAGTAATTTAGTCGTGATCAATATCCTCAAGAGCTACTGATACAGCAAAAATGCTTCCTTTCCTTGGAGTGGGATGTGTTCCATTCACAAAAGACAGATTAAATATGTCTGTTGAGACAGGTGGCAAGCTACATCCTACATTCTTGACCGTGGTTTTGTTGATATCTGCTACAACCTGACAAGCTGTTTTTGATTTTGCCTTTGCAACAATCAAGCTACCGAGGTCCTTCTGTAGAATCGCAGATGTAGTATCGCTGCATACAAAGGAACGACAATGTCGGATTCTGGCATTTAGAATGCATCGGAATCCGTGGCGTTAAGGGAGTATAACAGAATACTGATTTAGATGTGTCCTTAAAAATCAGATTTGACGCAGAATAACCCATTTGTTGGTCTGATGCCCAGCAGCTGCTGTGTTCCTTCACCATATGAGCTAATGTTACCGAAAATCCACGTGTAAACTATGGTCTTGTTGAAAATATGCGTTTCAAACGGGACAGGTACTTAGTTCGATCATTCTTGCACTCAAAATCACGGATCTGATATCCACCAAAGTCGACCGGTCTATCAGAAGGTACATATCGAGAAAAGTCCAGAGGCATTTGATCACTATTACCTTCCGCCAAGCACCATAAAGTGTCTTGCAGAATTTAGTTGTTGACTTAACAAATTATTCCTTGCATAATTAGCTCTATCGCTCTTGCAAGTCGACCATTTTGTGACTTATCAACATCTAGCTATCACATGTCATTACATTATATGAGCGATCTTCACTGCCGGTTGCACACCGTGTAACTACCTTTCTCTCTCTACAACCTACAGCAAATGTTAACTAGAGGCTAACCAAAACTGCATTTTTTGGTACTTTTTGATGAGACAAAGTAGAACATACACTATCTGTCAAAAGTGTCCCAACATCCCTACGTAATGCAGAATTGATCATTAGATGTCACAAGAGGCGGACCCAACAGTATAAAAGGAGGCAGAGAATTGTTGCCAGCACACTGGTCGACAAAGATGAAGCGAACATCGATTAGTAGGCGCTGGATGAAGTGGGCCTATCAAGAGAGAGGCCAGAGACACACCAACAAGGAACATACCGCCAACGCCGAAGCAAGTATTTGGGCTGCCGCCGCTGACCAGAGGGCCTCACTGATTCACTCATCGAATTTGGCGTCTGTCAGTTAGTTGCACTGTGGGATCAGTTCATAACAGGCTACGACAGCACATAGCGGCCAGATCAGTGATGACACTGGGACGTGTACTCCACCAGCAGTGGGGCTAAAGTTTGTAATAGCAAGATTACCGATATTGTCTGCAAGAGGACTATTACTGTAGAGATTCTACCATAACACATGGACTCTATTGAAGATAAGTAAATATTTCAAGTTCATGTGAATAAAGAACCATATTAATCCATGTATGCTTTTGTGTTGTAGAAAGAGGATATCGGCTACCCATAACAACAGCACCTCCATTGCTTCCTTGAGGTACAAGACTCTGCACTGTCGTCACAGAAGCAGTGACAGCAAAATGGATCGCTCAGGAGAGACTTGGAATGTGGACTACTCAGCGGCTGTCACATGACGATCATTATTTCATGATTTTCTTGAGCCCTTGTCGTGCATCGTCACAGGGTCTGTGGTGGATACCCTTCTTGTCGCCACCCTATTCTCCCAGGGACGGAATATATGTACTCCAACTGTCTGTGTGTAGTGTTACTTACGTGAAAGTGAGCGAAAGGTTTCTAAACGTTTGCAAACCTGAGGCGGGACTTAGGTACTAGTCCATTATTCACCTGGTGGGATGTGGGAAACCGCCTGAAAACCACTTCCAGGCTGGCCAGCACACCAGCCGCCGTCGAAAACGCACCGACCCCCGTCGTTAATCCGCTGATCGGATTTTGATGCGGGAACCATGCACCTGCCCATACCGAAGGCGATGGTTTAATACTCATAGTTATCGCGGCGGATAGCCATCGCTTGTCACCTGAATAACAAATCCACCGTAGTCAACTGACAAAATTTTGTGCAACCGAAGTGGCTATATTCACGTTCTGTAATTAAATCCACCAGGGACACTGCAAGCTGTCTAAGGCAGCCCAAGTCGACAGCTGGTGATGTGACTGTGAAGTGGAAACCCTGAGGAATAGCCACAGCTTAACGTAGACCATGGGGATCTCATGTATTGACGGACAGGGGTCGTCGAGAATTGTGAATGTGGTTGTAAAAAATCGCGTGAAATCAACCGAAAGAAGTTCCAGAGTGCTATCAGAAGTCCATATAGCACAGTGACCGTGCGTTGCGAGATACAAAAAAGGGAGAATGGTCGTGCAGCTCCTCATTAGCCACACACTTCTGTGTACAATGCTAAGTGACGCTTGTGGTAGTGTAAACTGGACAGTGGATGACTGAAAACGAGTGATTTTGAGGGATGAATCACGTTATACCTTCAGGTTGTCAGAGCGAAGGGTTTGGATTTGGCAAATACCTTGAGAATATTACACTGAAGCACCAAATAAAATGGTATAGATATGTGTATTCAAATACAGAGATATAGAAACAGGCAGAATACGACGCTGCGGTCGGAAACGCCCTATTTATGACAACAATTGTACAGCACAGTTGTTAGATTGGTTACTGCTGCTACTATGGCAGCTTATCAAGATTGAAGGAAGGTAGAACGTGGTATTATAATCGGCGCACTAGCGATGGGGCACAACGTCTCCGAGGTAGCCATGACGTGGGCATTTTCCCGTACCGACATTTCACGAGTGTACCGTGAATATCAGGAATACGGTAAAACATCAAATCTCCGACATCGTTGCGGCCGGAAAAAGATCCTGCAATAATGAGATCAATGACGACTGAAGAAAATAGTTCAACGTGATAGAAGTGCTACCCTTCTGCAAATTTCTGGGCCATCAGCAAATGTCAGCGTGCCAACTATTCAACGAAACATCATCGACATGGGCTTTCGGAACCAAGGGCCCACTCGTGTACCCTTGCTGACTGCACGACACAAAACTTTACGTCTCGCCTGGTCCCTTCAGCACCGACAATGGAATGTTGATGACTGGAAACATGTTGCGTGGTCGGACGAGTCCCTTTTCAGATTGTATCGACCGATGGACGCGAACGGGTATGGAGACAACCTCATGAATCCATGGAATCTGGCTGGCCGATGTGACGGTTCTAGGGGCTTCAGTCTGGAACCTCGCGACCGCTACGATAGCAGGTTCGAACCCTGCCTCGGGCATGGATGTGTGTAATGTCCTTAGGTTAGTAAGGTTTAAGTAGTTCTAAGTTCTAGGGAACTGATGACCTCAGCTGTTAAGTCCCATAGTGCTCAGAGCCATTTGAGCCATTTGAGCCATGGACTCTGGATGTCAGCTGGGGACTGTTCAAGATGGTGGAGGCTCTGTAATGGTGTGGGGCGTGTGCGGTTGGAGTGATAAGGGACCCCTGATACGTCTAGATACGACTCCGACAGGTGACACGTACTGAAACATCCTGCCTGATCACCTGCATCCACTCATGTCCATTGTGGATCCCGACGGACTTGGGCAATGGAAAATGCGGCACCCCTTGCGTTTAGAATTGCTACAGTGTGGCTCCAAGAACACTCATCTGAGTTTAAACACTTCCGCTGGCCACCAAACTCCCCAGACAGGAAAATTATTGAGCATATCTGTGATGCCTTGCAACGTGCTGTGCTCCGCCAGCTCGTACTCTTACGGATGTATGGATAGCCCTGCAGGATTCATGGTGTCATTTCCCTCCAGCACTACTTCAGACATTAATCGACTCCATGCCACGTCGTGTCGTGGCACTTCTGCTTGCTCGTGGGGGCTCTACACGATATTAGGCAGGAGTACCAGTTTCTTTGGCTCTTCAGTGTACTTGCCGTCATGTGTAGTGCCAAAGGCGAATTACGCAAGACATGGTGTTACAGTATAGGGAGGAGTTTTTCGTGATTAGAATGTGATTCTATTATTTGCATGAGAAAGTGTTGGATGCCGAAGGATATGAACACATTAGACAGCACAGTGGAGGAAAAGTTTAGTGACGTCATACAGCAAAATCAGTGAGACAATGAATTGTGGACCGTAACATTCTTCAAGTGGACTGGCCTGCACAGAGTTCCGACCTGAACCCAATGGAGCACATTTGAGATAAGTTACAAAGTCGACTTCACTGCGACGCCAGCGTCCAGCATTACTGTCCTCTATGATTTCGGCTCTCGAGGAAGAATGGGTTGCCATTCCTCCAAGGACATTCAGATACCTCACTAAAAGTGTCCCAGGCGTCATAAAGGCGGAATGTGGACACACCCTCTATTAATGTCCTTACTACCGATCAGATTGCGTACAGTTTTAAGAAGTTTTTACTTGCGTCGAAACCTGTCTTGATGTGAATAAAGGATTCTCCTGGTAAGTGTTATATCCTGTTCCGGTCTCACATCCAGCGTAACTACACAAATAACAATATCCATCTGTATATTTCGTCATGAAAATAAAAATGCCGGTATAGACGTGTGGAATTTATTCTGATTTCATTTATGTCACAAATATATATAGCAGATCGATGGTGCGTACAAACATTTTGAAAATAATTCTTTTTCAGAATAGTCATAGTATTTTAAAGCATACACATTTCGCAGTTGGAAATTTCACTTAGCTAATTGCTATCCATTTAAAAATGGCTCTCTAAGTGAAGTTCTAACCGGAATTATGCACACATATATTTTCTGCGGTTGTTTTTAAATCTTGTCTAAAATACTTAAGGAAACAAAATTTTGAATTTTAAATACTTCCTTAACTAACACAATTTCATAATAACAGTCGACATTTTTGGTTGCAGGGCGGAATGAGGCTACACAATAATAAGATTGTAAGTTTTTAAAGACTGCATTTTAGTTCTCACTGTAAGAATAATATTGAATAAAGAGATTTCTTAAATACGCAGTTTTGAAAGAAAAAAAAATCCTTAGAACGAAGCTGATGATGGATTTCAAGTATGTCAATGGTAAAACTAATAATTATTACGGAGTCTACGTTTTACGAACATTTTCGAACACGTGGCTTCGTGGAATCTACACTTTTGAATATTTCGTCAAATAAAATTTTTCTGTACGTAATATTTATATTATTGCCATCAGTTAACTATAAACTACAGGTGTGGAACCGAATCTTGTTCAGTCACCCGTTCTACCAAACCTCCTCTATTGCAATGTTATCTAACACGTTATGTGCAGTGAGAAGACCAGACAGAACCAACCACGATTGCTTGTGTGCGTCACATCTGCAACATCCATCTATTTGACTAATTCTAGGTCTCACTTGTGTATTATTCTAGCTGTGACCATTCATAAAACAAAATCATTTCCAAACTTCTACTCCGTTGCTCCCGTCCGCATCTAGAATAAATTATCCTGCGCTCTGCGTACAATTCAGTTGCTTTCAAAAATAAGCAGAAGCACTTCTTAGTGTCCGCTCACAACGGTTCCCCAAAATTTAACGCGTATGGCCGGTTTTCCTTGTGTCAAACAATATGGAAAATGCGGCAATTGTCGCTTCTTCCTTCCTTCACTTCACAGTCAGTCACCAAATTTGTCCCCTTATCTTCGTTAATTGTGGTTTATCACGTTTCTCAGTGTATCGCACATCCACGTCTGTTCAAATGTCCATTTCTGCTACTCTTCGTTTTACTCTATCTTCCAGCGATTCATGTTTACTGTTGGACTTCTCGTGAACGAATGTAAGCTGCCAGCCGGGATGGCCAAGCGGTTCTAGGCGCTACAGTCTTGAACCACGGCGCCACTACGGTCGCAGGTTCGATTTCTGCCTCGGGCATGGATGTGTGTGATGTTCTTAGGTTAAATAGGTTTATGTGGTTCTAAGTTCTAGGGGACTGATGACCTCATAGATTAAGTCCCATAGTGCTCAGAGACATTTGAACCATTATTTTAAATGTAAACTGTGTTTTTCCTGTAGTTTAGTAATTTCTAAATATTTTACTTTGTATTAGTTATAGCTCAGACATGCTTCTCGTAGTATGTGTAATGTAAAATGTAGAGAATGTCTGGCCCCAATCTTGTCAGGTTCAATCTGTTGTTGTTGTTGTCGTCTTCAGTCCTGAGACTGGTTTGATGCAGCTCTCCATGCTACTCTATCCTGTGAAAGCTTCTTCATCTCCCAGTACCCACTGCAACCTACATCCTTCTGAATCTGCGTAGTGTATTCATCTCTTGGTCTGCCTCTACGATTTTTACCCTCCACGCTGCCCTCCAGTACTAAATTGGTGATCCCTTGATGCCTCAGAACATGTCCTACAAACCGATCCCTTCTTCTGGTCAAGTTGTGCCACAAACTTCTCTTCTCCCCAATCCTATTCAACACTTCCTCATTAGTTATGTGATGTAGCCATCTAATCTTCAGCATTCTTCTGTAGCACCACATTTCGAAAGCTTCTATTCTCTTCTTGTCCAAACTATTTATCGTCCATGTTTCACTTCCATACATGGCTACACTCCATTCAAATACTTTCAGAAATGTCTTCCTGACACTTAAATCTATACTCGATGTTAACGAATTTCTCTTCTTCAGGAACGATTTCCTTGCCATTGCCAGTCTACATTTTATATCCTCTCTACTTCGACCATCATCAGTTATTTTGCTCCCCGAATAGGAAAACTCCTTTACTACTTTAAGTGTCTCATTTTCTAATGTAATTCCCTCAGCATCACTCGACTTAATTCCACTGCATTCCGTTATCCTCGTTTTGCTTTTGTTGATGTTCATCTTTTATCCTCCTTTCAAGACAATATCCATTCCGTTTAACTGCTCTTCCAAGTCCTTTGCTGTCTCTGACAAAATTACAGTGTCATCGGCGAACCTCAAAGTTTTTATTTTTTCTCCATGGATTTTAATACCTACTCCGAACTTTTCTTTTGTTTCCTTCACTGCTTGCTCAATATACAGATTGAATAACATCGGGGAGAGGCTACAACCCTGTCTCACTTCCTTCCCAACCACTGCTTCCCTTTCATGTCCCTCGACTCTTATAACTGCCATCTGGTTTCTGTACAAATTATAAATAGCCTTTCGCTCCCTGTATTTTACCCCTGCCACCTTCAGAATTTGAAAGAGAGTATTCCAGTCAACATTGTCAAAAGCTTTTTCTAAGTCTACAAATGCTAGAAACGTAGGTTTGCCCTTCCTTAATCTAGCTTCTAAGATAAGTCGTAGGGTCAGTATTGCCTCACGTGTTCCAACATTTCTACGGAATCCAAACTGATCTTCCCCGAGGTCGGATTCTACTAGTTTTTCCACTCGTCTGTAAAGAATTCGCGTTAGTATTTTGGAGCTGTGACTTATTAAACTGACAGTTCGGTAATTTTCACATCTGTCAACACCTGGTTTCTTTGGGATTGGAATTATTATATTATTCTTGAAGTCTGAGGGTATTTCACGTGTCTCATACATCTTGCTCACCAGATGCTAGAGTTTCATCAGGACTGGCTCTCCCATGACCGTTAGTAGTTCTAATGATTGTTGTCTACTCCCGGGGCCTTGTTTCGACTCAGGTCTTTCAGTGCTCTGTCAAACTCTTAACGCAGTATCGTATCTCCCATTTCATTTTCATCTCCATCCTCTTCAATTTCCATAATATTGTCCTCAAGTACATCGCCCTTGTATAGACGCTCTATATACTCCTTCCACCTTTCTGCTTTCCCTTCTTTGCTTAGAACTGGGTTTCCATCTGAGCTCTTGATGTTCATACAAGTGGTTCTCTTGTCTCCAAAGGTCTCTTTAATTTTCCTGTAGGCAGTATCTATCTTACCCCTAGTGAGATATACCTCTACTATACTAATAATAAATCTGTGAATCTGCGGTGTCTGTCTATCTGAATACCCTTCTCCAAAACAAATAGGCGTATTTTCGTGGGTTTTCGCCGGGAACATGAGGATAACTTGGAGCACTGTTTAGGGCTTATTCCATCACAACGGGATCACAGAAAAAGAAGGTATCATAATTGAATGTTTTATCCATACTTACATTAAATGCGAAAGTATTTCGGTCTGTTAAGTTTTCACGACTGACCTGCTGAAGAGACGTCTATGAAATTCGGTTTGGAGATAGCTCGAACCCTGATGAAGAATGTGTAGAGCATGAGTGAAAAAGCTGTTTACTCTTTGACATTTGATCTTTATCATATTTGAGAAAAGACATTTGTTGGTTCATAAGCGTTATGTGATACGATTCAGTGTAATGAATACAATGCTTGTACAATCATCATTGTGTTTACTCAATACTTCCACACTATTTGTAGCATAATGTTTACGGTGGGCGACGATAGCTGCTTCAGTAGGAAGATGCATTGATGCACGTCCCTGGCCACGACAGTCTGTATGCACTGCTCGGTAGCAACATCGGACATGCCGAAGCATCTTGCAGCTGATGTTATTACAGTAGTGGACATTTGGTACATATCATTTTAAGTTTAATACATGCTATCTGATGGCGAAATAGTCAGGTCTACTTGGAGCAGTACGAAGTTTCATACAAGTTTTTTGGTGGTATGTATACATAAATAGAGCTGACGTTCTGGAAATGTATTGGAGAGGCACAGCTGTGTTACTCCCTGCACTGTAGTGTGGGGATTCATCGGGTACGACCTCAGGTTAGGGCTGGTAGTGACTGAGGGAACTCTGTCAGCACAATGGTTAGTCTCAGTCATCCGGCGCCCTCATCACGTTTTACCTCTCATGCCACAGTATCGTGGTGCCATTTTTCAACAGGGCAATGGTTGTGTTTATAAAATGAATAACAAATTAACAATAACATCGTTATGGCAATTGCTCTACAGTATGCAGTATTCACTACTTGCAGAACTGTGCACTGTTTTGTTCATATATATATATATATATATATATATATATATATATATATATATATATATATATATATATATATAGTGTGTGTGTGTGTGAGAGAGAGAGAGAGAGAGAGAGAGGCAGAGAGAGAGAGAGAGAGAGAGAGAGAGAGAGAGAGAGAGAGAGACTGAATTATTGAATGTACTAATGGTGCAAGTTTTTCAATCACATATCGGAGACGATACGCAAATTATTCAGTAATATGTCAATAGACCTGTTAAGGGGAAGGCGACTAGGGAAGAAAGAAAACAAGTTACCTCTCACTCTGTGTAGCATCATGAAGCCGCAGAGAACAGGCAAATTTTCGCCTTAACATGTATCCTCATATCTTCCTTGGTTTGTTTGGAGAAGTATCGGAAGCGTCGTATTGGACACACAACGAAACGTTGTCAGTGACGTTAGGAAAGATGGAGCGCTTGCGCGGTCGTCGGGAAACAATGGGGAAACACCGGCCGTACACTACTGGAGAAACCACTCCCGGAAGTCGCTTGAACTATAAACAGCCATATCCACTCTTCCAGAACTCTCAGTATTAAAGTGGTTAGTCACGTTTGTAACTTGATGAAGTTACTGCTGATAGGGCAGAGTCTTTTTTTTTTCAGAGAAGAACATTTCAAAACAAGAAACTACAAATATATTGACCGTATTCCAGTTCCCTTCTGGTATAACTATGAACATGCTATTTCCTGTAGATCGTATCTGTGACTTGATTTTAGCTGATAGTAGAGTCAATAGTAGATAGTAGTAATAGAAGATAGTATAATCAATTATTAGTCAAGGTTTCTCAAATTTTTAGAAGCATCATGACTTGTTTCCCACGTTATGCCTCGTCCTTAGGTGCATTAAAGCAACATTGCTACTATTTGAGACACGAAATGAAAACTGAAATATAATACGCACAATACCTGAGCTTAGAGAGTAGTGCTGAAGCGTCTTACGATGCATTAAAATAAAATAAAAAACAGTGCTAACGATTTCTTACTAAATGAGAATCCTGGCCATCTGTAAAATCACCACCACTGAGAAGGATGGTGCCAACACAAGAAGCTAGTGCTCGACATTCCTTTGCAAGGTCCCTGCCTCCAATTGACCTTCGCAGAGAGAACATCAAACTTTCTACAACCTATTTCGCAGTCTTTCTTTCCCCTCCAGCTTCTTCTAATAATTTACAATTGTAATTTGCTCAAGTGTATTTGTAAATTATTATTATTGATTTTGTTTGTTTAGTTAGTAAAACAGTCATAGCTAAGAGTAGAGCAATAGACGTCTGTAATATACAGGGAGACACAGAATAACGAGAATGTTTGAAATGAGTAGTGGTAGCCATGGGCAGGTGGCACCACTGGAGGTTCGTGACAGCTGGCGAGTAAACAGTCCGCCATTTCAGTAATCATGGATCAGTGGAACGGTGAACAGCGTGCGTTAGCCATCAAAATGTTTTATAAAAGCAATGATAGTTTGGTAGCGGCGCAGAGGGAGTTTCGACGTTTTTATAAAGTCGGACATCATGGTGCCGTTTCGTCAAAGCACGCGATAAAATCTTGTATTAATAACTTTGAAGAGACTGGATCTACTCTCGAGAAGAAACCAACAGGACGACCAAGAAGTGTGCGTTCTCCAGCGAACATTGATCTTGTACGCGAGTCTGTGTTACGGAGCCCACATCGTTCAATTAGTAAGCAAGCAGCAGTGGTTAGAATGTCCCGGGAGAGTGTTCGTAGAATTCTTCACCTTGATTTAAAATTTCATCCGTAAAAACAACAGATGGTGCAACAATTGAAGGACAGCGATTACCGGTTACGATTAGGATTCTGTCAACAAATCATAACAAAAATGAACACTGATTATGAATTAATAAAGAAGTTGCGGATGTGAGATGCGGCACAGTTTCATCCCACAGGTTCTATGAATAAACAGAACTACCGTTACTGGGCAAACACAAATCCTAATGACGTTCATTAGCGCCCTTTACACGCTAGTAAAGTGACGACATGGGTGGTGTTTCATCACATGGGGTTATCGGACCATATTTATCGCAAATGAACAAGGAAACATGATAACTGCCAAAGTCGGTCATGAAAAGGAGATGTTATGAACTTTCGCTACACCTGCTTTCAACAACATTCCAAACGTTCAAGAAGCCGCATTTCAACAGGACAGAGCGACATCAAACAATGCACGACAGTCAATGGCATATGTGCGAGAATTGTTCGGCAACCTTGTGATCTGACGATTCTGTTAAATTCCCTTCCCCCCTAGATTGCCAGATTTATCCTTTTGTGTTTCTTTCTTGTGAGGCTACCTCAAGAACAAGGTCTATACGACTCGACCAAGAACCCTGGATGAGTCATAACAGAGAATTCGGGATGCAGTGCACTGTATCCTAGCTCAGATGTTGCAGCGGTCAATGTGGAATTTCAACAGCAGATTTCACGAATGTATTCGTGTAGGAGGACGCCATCTAAAGGACGTAATTTTTAAAAAAATGTTTCATAAATGACAAATTTGTAAGGTTTCAGTTAATATGAATGCATTTTCTTTCCTTCATCACTTCCAGTTTCGTTGGATTGTGGAAATGTTCTCGTTTTTCTGTGTCAGCCTGTAGAAGGATGTGTTGTGCCTGACTAAAAGGTGAAGCACCGAGAGGCATGGTCGAATGTCAGTGTAACGTATAACACATACGTAATCGGCGGGTGTGCAAATAATTACAGCGACAGTTCTCTGTGACAGATAGAAAGGGCTCCAGAATGCGTCAGCGTTGTTTGGGTTTAGAGTTGTTACAAGGCTGTTGTTATGAGGCCTGGTCATGTATGTAAGAGACGTGAACCAAAAAAATGGCTCTGAGCACTATGGGACTTAACATCTGTGGTCATCAGTCCCCTAGAACTTATAACTACTTAAACCTAACTATTCTAAGGACATCACACACATCCATGCCCGAGGCAGGATTCGAACCTGCGACCGTAGTGGTCACGCAGTTCCAGACTAGATCGCCTAGAACCGCACGGCCAGTCCGGCCGGCAGACGTGAACAGCTTCAGACATTAAGTGATCACTGTGAAGCACATGGAGATGCGGCGTGCTTATGTGAGACAGCCTTATCTGCGTAGAACAGAGTTTAGATGGGACCAAATTGTGGATCTCTGTTTCACCGTTTGGTCGAATCGTGAGACATCCAGATTTTTGTGGTATTCGGATGTGACACTGGCCCGATGTCGCACTGAATGGGAACATGAGGACGTAGTCATCGTCAAGGTTTCGGGCCAGCACGTGTGATCATCATAAGGGATGATCGACCCAGTACCTGCAATATTATGTTTCATCACGTACTGTTCATCGTAGATTAGGAGCAGCCAGGCTCCGGAACTTGGGAATTACCGCCGTGTGGGTAGGCTGCCGCTGTACCGCAACATAGACGGATACGCTTGGTCTGTCACCATGTGGAGCATGGACTGTTAGTGAATAGCGTAGCACAATAATCAGCGATGAATCGTGGTTCCGTTCTACAGCGGATGACGATCCTTCCAATGTTTTGGGGATGTACAATGATGTTATTTCTGACGTCATGGTATGGGTGACCAACGCATATGAGTTCATTTCAAAGCTGGTAGTGTTCGCGGGATCTCTTACCGCACAACGGTATGTAACGGAAAATTTGCGCTCTCATGTGGTACATCTCTTGCGAGACTGTAATGCTGGCATTTTTCAGCAGGACAATGCTCGTCTGGCACAAGTACCTGTCTCTATGAACTGTCTGCATGATGCTGAGGTACACTAGTGGTCTGTCCCCAACAGAACATGTGCACGACCTGCTCAGACTTTAACTGCGACTCAGTGCCACTACCCAGGATATCAAGGACCAGTTACAACAGTTGTGGGGCAGTTTGCCTCAGGTGAGGGTACAACAGCTTTATGACACTATTTACAACCGAATCAATACATGCATCTGGGACAGAGTAGGTGCAACGTCACGCTGACAAGAGAGTTCGTAATGACAAGGTCTTTGTAAATTTGACTCGATTTTGTAGTGACCCAGGTAACATCGCGTACCCCTCAAAATAGGCAGCTTCATTTCTTTCCTTCCTCCCTTCTGGGTCTTTAATTTCTTCACAGTTAGAATTTGTTATTCTACAATGAGAATTGTAAAGGTACTACACTACTAGCCATTAAAATTGCTACACCACGAAGATGACGTGCTACAGACGCGAAATGTAACCGACAGGAAGACGATGCTCTGATATGTAAATGATTAGCTATTCAGAGCATGACTGTTAGCACAATACGGAATCGGTGGGTTCAGGATGGTAATACGGAACACCGTAGTAGATCCCAACGGGCTCGTATCACTAGCAGTCGAGATGACAGGCATCTTATCCGCATGGCTGTAACGGATCGTGCAGCCACGTCTTGATCCCTGAGTCAACAGATGGGGACGTTTGCAAAACAACAACCATCTGCACGAACAGTTCGACGACGTTTGCAGCAGCATGGACTATCAGCTCGGAGACCATGGCTGCGGTTACCCTTGACGCTGTACCACAGTCAGGAGCGCCTGCGATGGTGTACTCAACGACTAACCTGGGAGCACGAATGGCAAAACGTCATTTTTTCGAATGAATCCCGGTTCTGTTTACAGCATCATGATGGTCGACATCGCGGTGAAAGCACATTGGAAGCGCGTGTATTCGTCATCGTCATACCAGCGTATCACCCGGAGTGATGGTATGAGGTGCCATTGGTTACACGCCTCGGTCATCTCTTGTTAGGACTGACGGCATTTTAAACAGTGAACGTTACATTTCAGATGTGTTACGACCCGTGGCTCTACTCTTCATTCGATCCCTGCGAAACCCTAAATTTCAGCAATGTAATGCACGACCGCATGTTGCAGGTCTTGTATGGGCCTTTCTGGATATAGAAAATGTTCGACTGCTGGCCTGGCCAGCACATTCTCCAGACCTCTCACCACTTGAAAACGTCTGGTTAATGGTGGCCGAGAAACTGGATCGTGATAATACGCCAATCACTACTCTTGATAAACTGTGGTATCGTGTTGAAGGTGCATGGGAAGCTGTAGCTGTAGCCATATCAGTTCTGTTTGACTCAATGCCCTAGCGTATCAAGGCCGTTATTACGGCCAGAGGTGGTTGTTCTGGGTACTGATTTCTCAGGATCTATGCACCCAAATTGCGTGAAAATGTAATCACAAGTCGGTTTTAGTATAATATATTTGTCCAATAAATATCCGTTTGTCATCTGCATTTCTTCTTGGTGTAGCAGTTTTAATGGGCTGTAGTGTACTTCTTGATAAACAAGAAAAAGAGACCTGTGAAATGAAAAAGAATGAAGACAAATTTTTCGTATTTGACAATCAAATTCGTGTATGAAGACCGGTATGTTCATTGTTGGTACATGATTGGAACAGGTAGGAAGACAGCGTCTGGATAGGTTGAGCTGTGACAGGTCTCTGCACAGTGTTGAGGACCTGGCGTATTTTCGTGACCACGCCGTGTCTAGTCGACGTCTGCAGTTGATCTGCAGGTGCGCAGGCGCAGGCGGTCGGGGACACAGGGACCAGGGAGTGCCGGTGGCCGGCCGTTCGCTTTGTGTTTATTAAGACGGCTGCGGCGTCCGTGGCGGGCGCTGCCGCCTCCAGAATTATCGGAGGTTGCGCCGCATACCAGAGCACCGAGCCCGAGCGCCGAGGCCCCGATATGAAGCTCTAAATATACCGCCGCCCGCCTGCCGCCGGTGCATACCGCGAGTGACTGACTCTCCAGCCACTGCTGTATAAGGCACGCTACCGCTATAGCCTCGTCACAGAGTCCATAGGACGACTGGGACAAACGCCAGAACTAGCCACAGAAGGTGGTCACACAGATGTTGTGCAAATTCAGGTAGTCGATTCCATGACGCCCAGCCTGAGATAAAATTTTTCTTTGCGGGTTTGTATTTTTCTTTTATTTTTCTTTAATTTGCGTCACTTACTTCATCTAAAAAATCTAAATTTTATATGTTTGGAAAGGGCTACCTTACCGAAGTTCCAGTACTCTCGTCATAGAACAAATCCACCTGTGCTCTCCGTAATTTCTCTATGCTGGGCTGCAATTAGTTGTCTGTGCCTGTGATGGCGTAAGCTGTCGCCAGCACACTGGTCGGCAAAGATGAAGCGTGAAGATCGATAGCAGGCGCTGGATCAAACGCACCTATCACGAGAGAGATCACAGACACACCGACAAGTAACAAGCCGCCAACGCCCTCTCGACAACATGTATTTAGGCCGCCGCCGCTGACCAGAGGGCGTCACTGACTCACTCATTCTAGCTTGGCGTCTGTCATTCTCTCGTCTTGCTTAATAATAGATTATGACAATGCAGATTAGTGTCTATAGCAGGACCTGCAGTGAGACTAAAGTTTGTAATAGCAAAATTAGCGGTATTCTCTACAAGAGGACTATTGCTGACGAGCTTGTACCACATAACATGGACTCTGTTCCAGTTAAGAAAAAAGTCATGTTAATCCACTTATGCATTTTTGTTGTAGAAAGAGGATACCGCCCATCCATAACAACATCCTCTCCCTTGCTTCGTAACGGCACAAGATTCTTGTTTTTTGCTCATCAGTCTTCTGACTGGTTTGATGCGGCCCGCCACCCGTCCTGTGCCGACCTCTTCACCTCAGAGTAGCACTTGCAACCTGTGTCCTCAATTATTTGCTGGATGTATTCCAATCTCTGTCTTACTCTACACATTTTGCCCTCTACAGCTCCCTCTAGTACCATGGCAGTCATTCCCTCATGTCCTAACAGATGTCCTATCATCCTGTCCCTTCTCCACATGTGCCAAACTGATGTCTTCATAGTCAGCGGTTCATAGGAGCAGAGATGAACACCAGAGGGATCCAAGTCCGTGCTGTATGGTGGTTGATCAAATACTTGCCATCGAAAACCCTGCAGCGTGCAGCCGAGCGTTGTCATGAGGAAGGACACTGTCTGATGACAACATTCCTCTTCGCTTGTGTGGACTGCCCTTCATAGACGATTATATCGAATCGCCTGATCCACTCGCTGAACGAGGCAGTCTGTTTATAGTCCACTCGTTTCCTTCCCTCACCACCAGCATAATGAAAATCTACCTGATGACAACATTCCTCTTCGCTTGTATGGATTGCCCTTCCTAGACGATTATGTCGAATCGCCTGATCCACTCGCTGAACGAGACCATCCGTTGATTGTCCACTCGCTTCCTTCCCTGACCACCTGCATCATGAAAATCTGTAAATCTTCCTTCAAAGTTCCCGCACATTGCAGCACTTCACTTTCACGCATAACAGTTACGTTATATGGGCTTCATGAAATCAGGTGGATCCCCTCCACGTGAAGAATTCGAATGACAACAGACTAGGCGGGAGACTATACGGGTCTAGCTATCATTATGTTCTCACTGTGCGCTCAGAACTGAAACGTCCGACGTGACGCGACCGATGGGCGTACTAGACACACGGTGCAATACATCTGTGCAAAGCTACATCAGATTTTCACTGCGGTTGTTATTTCCCCACCGATCAGAGTTTGGAAAAAAATATAGCGCCTGTATTTTAAATAATTTGAGGCCTATGCTAAGAGGATTAACACCAATCTAAAATAGGAGGTTATGGAGAAGAAAGCTGAAAAATAGCAGAGTCGAGAGAAGAGGAAAGGCGTTTGATGAGTCGGTTGGTGACATTTTACACGATAGACTTGCAACGTTTCTATAGAAGATATTAAGAGGCAGGTGTTTTAGACTGAGCCAAGACTGTCGGAGTTCGTAGGGTAAGGTTTAGAAGGAACGGTTACAGAGTGTGTATTTCTGGTGTGCTACATTTACGATGGGAGTGAATGATCTCAAACTGTCAGAACCTTACGAAAATGTGAGTGGAACATAAATTTTTCATTCCCTAAACAGTGATGCGACCCGCACAAGCACCACGAGAGACATTTTAATTATCACCTGTTAAAGGCATAAGACAGGAATACGGTAGCGTGAGGAAGCAAAATTTAGGTGTAGTTGTACTAAAAATGAGGATATAAAATGTAGACTGGCAACGGCAAGGAAAGCATTTCTGAAGAAGAGAAATTGGTTAGCATCGAGTATAGATTTAAGTGCAAGGAAGTCGTTTATGAAAGTATTTCATGGAGTGTAGCCTTGTATGGAGGTGAAACATGGATGATAAACAGTTTAGACGAGAAGAGAATAGAAGCTTCCGAAATGTGGTGCTACAGAAGAATGCTGAAGCTTAGATCGGTAAATCACATAACTAATGAGAAGGTACTGAATAGAACTGGGGAGAAGAGACATCTGTGGCACAATGTGACTAGAAAAAGGGATCGGTTGGTAGGACATGTCCTGAGGCATCAAGGGATCACTAATTTAGTATTGGAGAGCAGCGTGGAGGGTAAAAATCGTAGAGGGAGACCAAGAGATGAATACGCTAAGCAGATTCAGAAGGATGTTGGTTGCAGTAGGTACTGGGAGATGAAGAAGCTTGCACAGGATAGAGTAGCATGGAGAGCTGCATCAAACCAGCCTGTGGACTGAAGACCATAACAGGACTAAAAACACGCATTTCAATGTTTTGATTTATTGCTGTATTTCTGTCTCCTAAAATAATTACTTCAACTCCACCTACAACGCCTCACTTTCGATAGGAGTTGAAACTATGTTCTCCAGTATGTTGCCATTAATATCTTGTAATTTTGGATGATCTGCACTCACTTGAAGATTTTTGTTGCTCTGTAGATGAAACCCCTCTACTACAGTTATACATAACGCAAACAGTTCTTAGTGCAGGTACACAAGCAATCTATGACTGAAGCTAGAAGACAACAACAAAAATGGTTCAAATGTCTCTGAGCACTATGAGACTTAACATATGAGGTCATCAGTCCCCTAGAACTTAGAACTACTTAAACCTAACTAACCTAAGGACATCACACACATCCATGCCGGAGGCAGGATTCGAACCTGCCACCGTAGCGGTCGCGTGGTTCCAGACTGAAGCGCCTAGAAGACAACAGCTGCTTTTTGCATGCAAGTGGTCCATATCACTGTTTTAAGGGATTTATATTGTAAGCACATTTTCGTGCCCTTATTAGCGTTACAGGTCACGCACTTCTCTTCTTAGATGAACGTTAAGATTTGAAAGATCATTTAAATTATGCTGTGACTGGAAGAACGTATCCAAGCAGACATTGTGAGGGCATGGTACGTTTAATCACGTGTGGTTCGCAATAAATGATCGTTCACTCTTTCCAACAAATGATTGGTACATACATGTATGTGTGCAGACATTTCGTAGATTTTGACGAAACGTACTGTCGCATACTAAGGAATGTAGATTTGATTTACAGTAGCAGCTGTATTACAGTGATCCACCACTCGTTTAGTGATATCACTGATTTCAAAGGAGAATTTTGTGGTGTCGTATTTAAAACCAACACTCGCTATATTCAACAAAATGGCATCGATGCAGAAACAGGGGACCAGAGACACAGCAGCATCCCTCGTCACCCGTATACGTCATCAGTTATCTACATCTACATCTACATGGATACTCTGCAAATCACAGATAAGTGCCTGGCAGAGGGTTAGTTGAATCACCTTCACAATACTTCTCTATTATTCCACTCTCGAACAGCGCGCGGAAAAAACGAATACCTACACCTCTTCGTGGGAGCTCTGATATCCCTCATTTTATTATGATAATCGTTTCTCCTGGTGTAGGTCGGCATCAATTAAATATTTTAAATAAAATTATAACATAGAAGAAGCTTCCATTCATGCGTCTTTGGTTACTGAAAATATTCGAAGTAACGAGATGTGAATAAAATAAACTGTGCCACGATTCAGTTTTAAAGTGCACTAAGTAGTCAGATCCCTAACTGATGCATAGTTGTAACACTTTCCTCTTTTACCTGTAAAACATGTTATTTACTCAGACGTATTGTCACACGAAAAATTACACGATCGTTTGGTATTTTTCTCGGGTCATTGCAAAACACAACTGCGAAGTTGGCGTTCCATTATACACTCCTGTAAATGGAAAAAAGAACACATTGACACCGGTGTGTCAGACCCACTATACTTGCTCCGGACACTGCGAGAGGGCTGTACAAGCAATGATCACACGCACGGCATAGCGGGCACACCAGGAATCGCGGTGTTGGCCGTCGAATGGCGCTAGCTGCGCAGCATTTGTGCACCGCCGCCGTCAGTGTCAGCCAGTTT
The DNA here is from genome assembly GCF_023897955.1 of Schistocerca gregaria. NCBI lineage: Eukaryota > Metazoa > Arthropoda > Insecta > Orthoptera > Acrididae > Schistocerca > Schistocerca gregaria. The sequence goes on from NC_064921.1 coordinate 956,290,604, forward strand.
GCCGTGGCATACGGAGCTCCATCGCAGTCTTTAACACTGGACGTGAACCGTATGTGCAGTTGACGGACTTTGAGCCAGGACGTATAGTGGGCATGCAGGAGGCTGGGTGGACGTACCGCCGAATTGCTCAACACGTGGGGCGTGAGGTCTCCACAGTACATCGATGTTGTCGCCAGTGGTCGGCAGAAGGTGCACGTGCCCGTCGACCTGGGACCGGACCGCAGCGACGCACGGATGCACGCCAAGACCGTAGGATCCTACGCAGTGCCGTAGGGGACCGCACCGCCACTTCCCAGCAAATTGGGGACACTGTTGCTCCTGGGGTATCGGCGAGGACCATTCGCAACTGTCTCCATGAAGCTTGGCTACGGTCCCGCACACCGTTAGGCCGTCTTCCGCTCACGCCCCAACATCGTGCAGCCCGCCTCCAGTGGTGTAGCGACAGGCGTGAATGGAGGGACGAATGGAGACGTGTCGTCTTCAGCGATGAGAGTCGCTTCTGCCTTGGTGCCAATGATGGTCGTATGCGTGTTTGGCGCCGTGCAGGTGAGCGCCACAATCAGGACTGCATACGACCGAGGCACACAGGGCCAACACCCGGCATCATGGTGTGGGGAGCGATCTCCTACACTGGCCGTACACCTCTGGTGATCGTCGAGGGAACACTGAATAGTGCACGGTACATCCAAACCGTCATCGAACCCATCGTTTTACCATTCCTAGACCGGCGAGGGAACTTGCTGTTCCAACAGGACAATGCACATCCGCATATATCCCGTGCCACCCAACGTGCTCTAGAAGGTGTAAGTCAACTACCCTGGCCAGCAAGATCTCCGGATCTGTCCCCCATTGAGCATGTTTGGGACTGGATGAAGCGTCATCTCACGCGGTCTGCACGTCCAACACGGACGCTGGTCCAACTGAGGCGCCAGGTGGAAATGGCATGGCAAGCCGTTCCACAGGACTACATCCAGCATCTCTACGATCGTCTCCATGGGAGAATAGCAGCCTGCATTGCTGCGAAAGGGGGATATACACTGTACTAGTGCCGACATTGTGCATGCTCTGTTGCCTGTGTCTACGTGCCTGTGGTTCTGTCAGTGTGATCATGTGATGTATCTGACCCCAGGAATGTGTCAATAAAGTTTCCCCTTTCTGGGACAATGAATTCACGGTGTTCTTATTTCAATTTCCAGGAGTGTATAAATTACACACCATTCACCAAGTGATGAAACAAAGTAGATTTAATAGCCAACAACAAAACTGTAGTAACCAGCAATACACCCACCAACGCTGAGTAGCTTTAAAGAGTTAAAATAATTTTGTTTGTACATGTTAAAAACCGTTCATAATTATTAAATGAGGTACGGAAATGTGTGATGTTGCATCTCTAACAATAACAGAATCCTGACTGAGAACAAAAGAAACAGAAATTAATTACTCTTCCTACAAATTATAAAGAAATCAGTTTTCGTCTACCTGACTGCGAGCCTTAAAATGTTCTCTAACAACTCCTAACAACCGTTCTGCAATGCTCCAGTACGCAACGGGCAACTTACCTCGTCTTACCGCTCCAACTGCGTGATAAGCAACATGCTAAAAGGTTTCAAAAGCAGTACTGCGATTCATGCAGAGTGTAATGGTTGGTCTTAATATTTGCAAGAACCACTGCCATATTTTTTTGAATAGAAATTGAATGATCAGGAGGGGTTTGGTCAACTTAAACAGTGGAAACAAATGAAACAAACGAATAAAGACTTTAATTTACTAAATTCGAAAAATAGATTATTTTAACATTGACAAACTTCAACAGACTTTAATTATTCCACAATGTCTATACTCAATAAACATTTCTCTGGCAGAACAAAGACACGAACATTACTCTCAATGTATGCATACAAAAATCTGACAAAATGCCTCCAGTGCCCAAGCAATCAACAACTAAATTCGACAAAAAGGCAAATTACCAAAAATCCTCAATTAATACCGAAGTCTCCTCCGACGCTACTGGCACTATCACGGCTGGCTGCGACCCTTCATGTCTCGCGGCTTGTCTCCACTGCAGACAGCGTCCGACCACTTACGACTCCTCTCAACAACTGTTTGCTCGCTAAAACTCGCTATAATAATATCTCAGACTCAGAGTTTGTGTATGCACACCACAGCAGGATCATTGGTCAACTCTGCAAAGAAGTATTAACGTCAAACTTTGATAACCGCTACCCTTATTTTGTGGGGTGATTCTTGCCTAACATGTTGGCAAGGAGCAAACGAAAACTTCTGACATAACAAAATTGAGAAAAATAGCATCAAATGTTTTACAAAAGTGGTAGAATACACAAACATAAGCGTAAGATTATATAAGTTGTGTACATAATAGGAAACTGATAAGGTGTACAATGTAATCAAGAAAAAATAATATACAAATATCATGTTGTGCATGTACGCACTCATCTCCACCTGATATTGATAGTACTTCATTTGACAGGATAACAAAGTGCTTTTTATAGTTCTTCAAGAGTGTAAAAAGATGTCTTTCAGTTGCATGGATACAAATATTACATAGAATTGCAAATAGTATAAAGAGAGAGAAAATAAATATACAAAATCATTGTGCAGGTAAGCACTTATATCTGCATGCCATTGACGCTAGTTCATTATCGGACGAGATAAAAACCATCTGGCAATAAACACCTGTTGTATGTGCAGCAAGCTCAGGGGCAAATCACACTATGTCCATAGACAACCACACCGAAATGCTGACATATTCATTTGACGACACACAAGTTTGAAGTGTAAGCAGACTCGGGGACTCATTATGTACATTATATCCACTGAGAATTTGATGAAAGACGAGTCCCAGGTGTAAGCAGACTCAGGGACTCATTACATACATTATGTTTGCTGACATCCACATCAAAATGTTGATATATCCATTTGGTAGCGTGCAAGTTTGAGGTGTAAGCACACTCAGAGACATATTACATACATTACGTCCACTGACAAGCACACCAAAATGTTTTAGTGTTTCACTCCCTTTCATATTCAGATAAAGATTCTGTACAGAATTAGTAATACAGTATAAGGCACAAGTATACCTTGTTGAGTACCAAAGAATTCATGGAGATCATAGAAGCATTGAAGCTGTATCCCTCTGAGAAGGCAAGTCTTCATAATTGACATAGAAGATCAAAAGTCTCATATTACAAAATAGCAGAAACGAATCATAGTGAATAAATGAATAACAGTAAGTTACATACACTTGAACATAAAAGAAAAATTAGGGGAATAGGTACATCATTAAATGACTCAAAATATGTATGACCACAGCTAATTACGTTAGTGTGCCGAGTTCATTGAAGTATAGTTGCAAATAAGAAGTTTAGACCAACCACATAGCGGTAAACGTGTTCTACATAAATAAATTTTCTGATGGTACAGTACACAATGTACCACAAAATACATGTTTTGGTCCAGAACCTGCAAAATGTGTGACATATAACATCGCTGAATGACATACACATTTGTTCAAAGACATTAATGGTGAAACATTTAAAAAATGTTGTAGTTAATTGTAGATTCCAGAGTTGATATACACATAGCAGTTACACGTGGTTTAAATTAACTTACAACAGAAAATAAGTTTGGCTCGACAATACGCTCACATACACAGTAAAATTACAGGTAAATAATCAAAATATGAACTTCAAATAATCCTGTGGTAGATATTTTTTAAAAAAAGTGAATATACATGCAATTCCTTTTTAAGTAGTATAAGTGACTTGAGTTCCAGTCAATGCAAGTTAGTAAAGAAAGTCATTTCTTGTGACTGTATATCTTGTTTAGTTCTCATAACGTATTCCACACTCACTCATTGAGTAATGAGTCTGTGATTATCACAAGTATTTCGTTATTTTTAGAACATAATTATATCATTTTTTTTAAATCATAGTACTGTTTACATGATGATCATCAAATGAAAAATAGTAAGTAGCATCAAAAGGTCAATATCGTCAGATGTCAAATGCCAACTTGTCTGAGTGTAAATCAGATGTGTATGGAATCAGAATCGAATAGAGTCATAATCGTATGGAGTCAGAATCGTAAGGATGTTAATCTTATGGAGGCATGATCTTATGAACTCAGAATCGTATGAAATCATAATGTTAAGTCAGAATAGGACGGCCACACATAGTTAATCACAAATGTAAAATAAATACAACACTCAGAAGACATATCTTATAAAGCTACTAGTAATAACATAACTTACTCTAGGATGCAACAAAAAAAAGATTTACCCTCTAACTGTTCAGTAGTAGCTGCAAGTATTGGTTTATTAACCGAAAATGAAGCAAATAACTTTTCTTGATTTTCAGTATAGGTTAAGGACAAGAGAAAAAATCATCATATTACCATCGTTAACTTAATGTGACAAAATCGATACTACGTCACTGCTGTCGCAAAACCATATGAGAAAATATAAAATAAAATGTTTAAATAGAAAGACGCTAACGTATTTAAGTAACTTATTTTACTCAATTATCTACAACATGCATAGAAATGTAGCTGAGCACCTTGCATCAAGGAGTCAAAATACTTCAAGCTGAAAAGAGAGAGTTGTCAAAATGCATATCATATTTGTATACAAATCACGGATCATTATTTTTAACACGTTTGGGTTCATGTGGAATGTCTAATTCTCCATAACAGACTACTGCACCTGCATTATCAGGATGTAACTCGCTCGCTACGTACGTTATACTCCGATCTGGAAAAAAAAGAAATTAGCTCCTACAAATTCATAGAGTTATGTGTTCTTTTTATTACTTCTGGAATAAAGAAAAATTCAATTATGGTCATGTCACACACAAGAAGGAAGTACAATGAGTGGAAACAGTAATAAGTACTAAGTAGAAAAGCAAATTTTGTTTACTGCGACAATTTCATTCCAGAACCTTGCACAGCTAGAAATTTCATTTCACGACTACCTTACGTAATAGAGAGGAAATCCGTGCTCATTACTCGACGGATCCATCCACACATGCACTCTCATCTCCAAATAGATGAAAAGAAAAGTGTCATCTGCAAGCGCTGGTCTTTTATAAACGCTAAAGTTTCATGGTTTCTAGAATTTTCTATGTTTATAGCAGTATCTCAAACTGTAATTAGTTTTCTTTGCGTAATCGACAATTCTTAGAATCATCATACGTCTCATCAGTAGCGACGAAACTTCAGTAGTAGTGTCCTCTCAGAAATCATTTCATGACATAGTAAATCTCTTATGAAGATATCATTGTGGCTCTACCTTCGAATGATGTGTGCACAAACAGAACCTCCAAATATCTAGTACAGCTGTGGATTGCTTCGTTTAAAGAGTGTACTTTCCTCACCTTGTCTTGTTCCATAAATATCTGCAAAAATGCTACCTCATTAAATCATATATAATGCGTCGTCTGTCTTCCTCAGAACGACATATTTCATTAACCTTGAGCATAATATCATATGAATCATAATTCAGTTCACATAACATACCATAACTGCTCCATAATATACCGTAGTTGCACCATAATAAACCATAATAACACCATAAGCCTCACATGGCAATACTAAAACAAAATTCGTCATATTCCATAGTTATATCGTACAGTTATATCGTATTCAACATGTGTATGCATTCAACCTCTGAAATTATCACTCTTCAAAATACTTCCTAAACAGCAGAATCCTAGTTAAACTACTGCCCATCAGAAATACATTACTCAATTCAGGGCCACTCGTACACAGTCTGTCATTCAAAGCAAAGTCAGTAGTTATATCTCTAGAATTCATGACATACTTCACAAAATGTGTACCGACAGAGAAATTTATCTCATGCACTTTCCTCAAAAATAGCACAGAATTCTGTCTGGATAAGCTGAAGCAAAATGTACGTCACAAGTTAGCACAGACACAAGACACTTCATGATATGTACAAACTATCCTCCTGAAGAAAAAGTAAAATGAATATCTCAGAAGCTCAAACGAAATCTACTCTGCTACACCAAGACCTCAGAAAAAAAAAGTTCCTGACTCATGAAGTAAGATAAAACGTATTACATTTCAATCAGATACATCAACGGTAAACTCAGAATTGGGTTACCATTCCCATATTGTCGTAATGCAAATATAGATGCAAAAAACTAAAAACAAAAAAATATATTTCCACTGTGTTATTACCTTGTCGGACTATGCTTGGTGAATTGAAAGTACTTTTCTGCACACAACACAACTCATAGATCATCACTACTCATTGAAATTCACTGTTAAGTAGAGTGACAGTAAGAGGTACATTAACAGAGATGCAGATTAGTTGAAGAGTATGAAACAGTGCTGAAAGCTAAAAAATGAACGTGCACTTTGACATCTGGGACACATAGATGAAGACCTCGTGATTTATGTGTGCGTATGGTTTCAAGTTCCACAACATTTGCATATGCGATTCGCCGTATGCGAAAAGGACTTTCATACACCACGAAAAACTTGCTACTTAAGGACTTTCATTTATGACATGAATGATGTTGTTTGAACAACACTTTCTGACCTACGTGTAACCTCTTGATGTTCACTCGTAGATTTTGCAGCTTCTTCCTTTCCCTGCGGCTTTCGTGAGGTTTCCCAATCTTAAATCAATTATTACACTTTACTCTTTAATACAAGGATCGGAGGCAAAGTTGTATAACCGTTCGGTAATGATATTTTGAAATGTAAATCCCGATTTCTGTGTTGCCATTGCAATACAATGTGCATGCTTTACGAAGGGTTACAAGATGGCGTAAAACGTAATATAAATATTGGTTTAATTCTCCTACGTCTCAAAGATTTTAGCAGTGTATTAAAACTAAATTGTGGGTCATTATCATAAATTACTTTGTCGACATGCCCAACTTATTTCTGAAAATTCTTTACAAGTGCTACAGAAACAGAATTTGCCATAGATTTCCGTAAATGTGAATTACACAAAGTTAGAGATAAGTTCAACAGCTACAAAAACAAACGACCACGTTTATACCTCGTAACTGGACCGAAAATGTCGACAACAGCTAATTCTCTTCGCCCGGATGACCGGAAACAGTGATGTTCTGTGCGTCACGGTAGGTGGTTTTGCTTTTCCCATAGTTTCGCAGGAACGATCCTAAGTACTGGTGTCCTGTGTGTAATGGAAAGTAGTTTTACCTTTAAGCACAGTTTGCATTTCTCCAAGACAATAAGAATTTGCTGTTCCATATTGTGGAATCAACATATATCCCGTAATTTAACTGCTAGAGAATGTATGCAATCAAAGCCATCGTTTTTCTGAACAGATGAGCTTTCTCTCATACTGTAACTCGCATTCCAGTCATTATGTCCTGCAAACATATCAAGTTCAAAGAGAAGTAATTAGCATTTCCAAAATTAGCACGTTCATTGCGATTTGTAATGTGATAATTATTGAACCTACTGGCATCTTCATCCCGACCGATCTTATGTTCGATATTGGTAAGTTGTGCCTCTATCTTTCTTACGTCACGTTTGTTTTGCTGATTCGTCGTCATCTACCCTTCTTCAAAACATCTCAGACTGAAATTTTCGGCACCAGCGAACGGAACCCTGAGTATTGTCTCACATTTTGTCTCAATCATTGTTTATTTGGGTCACTCTCTCGGATAATTCTTCGACACGTTTTGCAACAATCATCGACAGATTTTTCGAAACTTCAGTGTTAGTCTGTAGCTGTAAATACTCTAGCTTTGTGCTAATTTCTCTATTTGCAATTGTTCTTGTGATGTATGTTGTCTCAACTCAACAGTGTCAACAGACTGCACATGATCAAGTCTGGACTTGAGATTATTAATATCAGCTTGAGTTCCTCTTGTACCTGAGATTTCAACCGTTCTGACATTTCCTCTAATTTGCGATTCAAATTATCATTAATCTCATTCGGAAACAATTTGAAATTCCCTTCCTATCTGTTACTAGATTATTTGATTTCGACACGAAGTTCGTTATTGGATTTCCTAATTTCATTATTGTTGATGTAGGAATCATAATTAAGCCCCACAGAAAGCACAAATGAGAGGGTGCAATGAATATAGTATTCAGAGATAGTATCCACTGGTAAATGGTATATCAATAAGAAAAAAGACAGATCATACAGTTACGCACAAGGTGTGGTGTCGCCCAAAGGACGACTCCTAGGGCAAGGTTGGTACCTCCCAACGAAACCGCATGCAAGCATAGTCGCAGCCGGACGCAGCTGCGAATAGGGGGAATGATAGTGGACACGCTCACGAGTGTTTCCATACGTCACCGCATCAGCTCGCTTATTTACGTCAGGACACAGTGCCACTCGCTGCAGTGTGCAATCATCGCCGAAGATGCCAGCATCGTCTCTTTACCAACAGCAGTGCGGGAGTTGTGTTAGACGGAACTGTAGTGTTTGGCAGGAGAGCCAACACAGGGTTGCTACAGGAGGCCGAAATGCACGCGTTTTAGCTCACGCAGGCTGGCGTGAGGTCTGGAACATGACAAGGGAATTAGAATTGAGAAAAACGGACGTAGCTGGTGGAATACTTAACTTTCATCCATTAATGGAGAACGTCGGTCTTTAAGGTACATGATTCACAATATCAATAGTACGGATACTGGCGCCTTGTTAGGTTGTAGCAAATAATGTAGCTGATGGCTATGCTAACTATCGTCTCGGCAAATGAGTGCGTGGAAGTTAGTGAACCATCGCTAGCAAAGTCGGATGTACAACTGGGGCGAGTGGCAGTAAGTCTCTCTAGACCTGCCGTGTGGCGGCGGTCGGTCAGCAATCACTGATAGTGGCGACACGCGGGTCCGACGTATACTACCGGACCGCGGCCGATTTAAAGGCTACCACCTAGCAAGTGTGGTGTCTGGCGGTGACACCACATTCCTCCCCCGCAAATCGGCTTACGGTTGTGGCATAAGGCTTCCGCCCGCCGTGGGGAGGACCGCATGTTGACGTATGCGACAAGGTTGGGAGCCTAACAACAGGCGAGGCTGTGCCACCCGCACCCTGCCATTCGGACCGCGGGTAGCTAGGAAACGCCTGAAAACCTGCTCCAGGGTGCACGCTAACATGCGGTGTATGCGCCCGTAGAGAGACAGGAGGGGCCGAAGGGTCGACCTCCATCGGGCCGGGGCACCCGACGGGCGAAGACGACATATGGTCCGGAGCGGGCAAGAGTTCCATGTCGGAGGACAACTGGTCACGGGAAGCGATCGGCTACGAGTGACCCAGGGAGGCGCCCGGCGGAAGCAGCTACGCGCCCACTGCGGGCGTCGCCGGCGGGAGAACAGGCGGCGGCGGTGGCGGCGGCGGCGGCGGCGGCGGCGGCGGCGGCGGCGGCGGCGCGTCGCCATGGGGCAAAATGGAAGGCAACGTCGGTAACACCTGGGGCTGAGGCGAGCCAGTAGATGGGTCCCCGAGGCGCTGACCGGACGGCACAGTCGCTGAAAGCGACGGCGAGCGGCAGATCCCGTGCGACGACAGAGGCGCAGCTGATTGAGATGCCGACGCACCTCACCAGAGGCCCACAAAACCAGATACATAGCGCGTCCGAGGCAGCGAAGTATGCGCCCTTCGAGCCAACGCCGTGAACCTCGATAGTGGCGATAGTAGACAACGTCGCCTGGAGTAAAAGCAAGTGTCTGCCGCGGCACAGGAACCTGATGCGGCGGATGTAGCAAAGACATCAAGGTTCGATGATGACGACCGTGGAGCAACTCAGCCGGCGTGCGACCTTCTCGGGGCTGAGAGCGATACGAGGACAAAAAGAGCAATAACGCGTCCTCCCGAGAATGCGACTCTTTCAACTTCAACATCTGTGACTTGAAAGTCCTAACCAATCGTTCAGCGGCACCGTTTGACTGTGGCGAAAACGGCGCGGACGTCAGATGTTGAATACCATTGGCTTTGCAGAATGACTGAAATTCTGCGGACATGAATTGTGGGCCATTGTCGGAAACAATAGTCCGTGAAAGACCTTCAATGCAAAAGATAGCGGATAACGCTTGGATGGTGGCAGATGACGTCGTGGAAGACATCCGGACAAAAAAAGTAAAATTACTGAATGAATCTACCACAACCAACCATAGAGCATTACAAAATGGACCAGCAAAATCGATGTGTAAGCGTTGCCAAGGCAAAGTGGCTTTTGGCCATGCAATGAATTTTCGCGGTGGTGCTGATTGTTGTTCGGCACACACCATGCAAGAAGAGCACATATTCGTAATCGCGCCATCGATTCCGAACCAAGTACAGTGCTGACGAGCAAGTTGTTACGTTCTCACTATACCCCAATGTCCTTGGTGGAGAAGCTGTAAGACAGAGGACTGTAACGAACGTGGTACCACGACCCTGGACTGATCATTATCAGAACGCAACAGCAAAACACCACGTCGTACAAAAAGTCTCTCCTTGTGAGCAAAAAATCGGCGAACCAACGGGTCCCCGATCCGTGTCTTGGACAAGGGCCAGTGCGTAGCAACAAAACGCAGAACGGGAGCAAGGACAGGGTCGGCAGCTGTGGCTGTAGCTACACGACGAAAATCAATCGGAAACGATTCGACCACGTCATCGGTTTCCACATCAATGAACATGCAAGCAAGATCGCAGGAATCGAATGCCCTATCATCAACAACAGGCAAGCGGGACAACGCATCGGCGTTTCCATGCTTAGCAGTGGACCGATACAAGATATCGTAGCGGTACTGCGAGAGGAAAATAGACCAGCGAATGAATTTCTGCACTGTACGTGGAGGTACAAGCTTGGTCGGATGAAAAAGCGATGGCAAAGGTTTGTGGTCTGTGATTATGATAAAGTGATGACCATACAAGAAATCTTGAAACTTTGTAACACCAAATACGAGAGCCAATGCTTCTTTCTCGATCTGTGAATAATTTCTTTGAGCAGGGCAGAGCAATTTGGACGCAAAGGCAATAGGGCGATCGTGCGATCCATTTTTGTGCGCAACCACAGCACTGATCCCGAAATCCGATGCATCCACCATCAACAAGAGGGGCTTCTGGGGATCGAATGGCGTAAGGCAAGTATTGGAAAGCAACGCCGATTTCAACTGGCGAAAGGCGCGTTCGCATTCCGTCATCCAGGCGAACGCAACACCCGTACGGCGTAACCGATGAAGCGGAGCTGAAATGGAAGAGGCATGCGGAACATATTTGTTATAGTAATTTATTTTTCCCAGCACACTCTGTAGCTGCTTCAAATTCTGCAGAGAAGGCAAGTCTTGTATGGCATTAAGGTGCGTGGGACTGGAATGTATGCCTTGGGCATTGATTATATGTCCCAGGTATGGCAAGTCCCGAGCAAAAAACACACTTTTGTCCTTCCGCAAGCGAAGACCATTTTGTCGCAAGACCTGAAATAATGTTCTAGATTGGCCAAATGTTATTCTTCCGTCTTTCCGGAGATCACAATATCGTCCAGATAATTAGCTGCAGTAGGGACCGACGCACAAACAGTTTGTAGATATTGCTGAAACAATGCAGGGGCGGATGCACACCCGAATGGCAGTCGTTTGAATTGATACAACCCAAGATGCGTGTTAACCACCAAAACGCGCTGGGATTCTTCGTCCACCGGTATTTGCAAGTACGCATCTGCGAGGTCCAACTTCGAAAAATATTTACCCGGGCGGGGTAAAGGAAAAGTTGCAAACACTAGTTGTGGATTCACTGTTTCCTTGAAGTCCACACAAATCTCAATTTGCTGGAAGGTTTTGGCAAAATTTCTAAGGGTGATGCCCAGAGAAGCCTGCACACGTTCAATTACACCTTGTGATTCCAAATCGCGTAATGTTTATGCGACCTCATCACGCAATGCGTGGGGAACATCGCGCGCTCTGAAAAATTTCGATTGCGCGTGTACTGTCAGTTCCAAATGTGCTTTATAGTTCTTAGCGCAACCGAGGCCCGGTGCAAAAATGTCTGCAAATTCTTCTCATAGACGAGAAAGACTGTCTGAAGGCACCGTCTGGTTCACTGATAAGACCTGATTTACTATAGACAAGTTAAACAACTGAAATAAATCGAAAGCAAACAAGTTCACTGCAGAAGAAGAACGAAGGACGTAAAATGTCACAAGTTTTGTTTGTCCTTTGTAAGTTGCAAGAAGGCTGCACTGTCCTAACACAGGGATCTTTTGTCCTGAATAGCTAGTTAATCGAACATTTGCGGCAGGCAACGGAGGTGTTCCCAGCAGTTTGTAAGTGTCTTGATTGGTCAGTGAAACTGCAGCTCCGGTATCGAGCTGGAATGGTATCACTTTGTCGTTAATGTCCAAGTCTACAAAAAGTTTGTCCTGCTAACGACAAGAGCGACTGTCTCGTGCAACGTGAACTGACACTCGTACATAGTCACGTGAAACCTGACGGGATTTCCTGCGATGTCGACGCACACTATTTTTGGAACGAACACAGTCACTGTTAGAGAGAGTGGCACTGGGTGGAGTGGAATGAACTACATGAATTTCCATGGGAGAAGTTTCGCGAGCCTGAGTATCCTTGGTTCGATTCCGATTCCGGCGCGAAGCAAAGGCCCTGGAACGGTTTTGAACTTCCGATCTGAGCTTTTTCTGGCAAACACTCTGAACATGTCCTTTTTTATTACAATAAAAGCAAATAGCTTGGCGTGACGGGCAATTCTCACGCGAATGTTTAGCAGCACACCGCGGGCATGATTTGATCACTGCATTTGCTTGCAGGCCCGACACACGTGGCTGAGAGCCTGGCGGCAGCGGCGCGGCCGGGCGCGAGGGCTGTTTACTGCTCCGTGCAGCTCGCCCGGAGGGCCGGTTAACCTGACACACTGCTGGCGAAGTTTCAAATGATTCCTGAGCAAAGTCAAGTGTGTCCTGCCGATCCTATACGTTCATCACTTGTTGAAGGGAGGGATTTACTAGTTTCAAAATCTGTTCCCTTATACGAACATCAGAAACGTTCTGTGCAATTGCATCACGTACCATAGTATCTGAATAAGGGAGTCCACATTGACACTCAAAAGCACAATCCCTAGTAAGGCCTTGCAAGGTTGCAACCCACTCCCGATTAGTCTGACATGCCGTACGTTTTGTACGAAAGAAGGTATACCGTTTGGCAACTACATTGACTGATTCTTTGAAATATGCATCTAATGCAGACAAAATTTCTTCGTAGGACAGAGTTGCTACGTCGCGCCGGGGAAATAATTTGACTATCAGACGGTACGTGGTCACCCCTACCGACGATAACAAAAAGGCGGCGAGATGGAATCCAAATTGGCGTGACCACTCCGTCCAGCTTTCCAGTGCCGCATCAAAAGGTCGAAAAGGTGGTGCAACAGCGTGTTGTGGCTGCGTTAGCGGTGAAGCGGCTGCTGCCGCATCATTTTGCATCGCACGTTGACCCTGGACGAGCTCGTCCAAGGGCATCCAGTAAGGCCTGCGTCTGCTGATTCTGTAAGCGATGAAATTCGGACAGTACATCTGGAGATTGAGGCGAAGCCATTACACAAGTAAATCAGGGCAATTTAGATAAGAACACTTTTACTCTCGTCGCCAATGTTGTGGTTGGCAGGAGAGCCAACACAGGGTTTCTAAAGGAGGCCGAAATGCACGCGTTTTAGCTCACGCAGGCTGGCGTGAGGTCTGGAACATGACAAGGAAATTAGAATTGAGAAAAACGGAGGTAGCTGGTGGAATACTTAACTTTAATCCGTTAATGGAGAACGTCGGTCTTTATGGTAAATGATTCACAATATCAATATTACGGATACTGGCGCCTTGCTAGGGCGTAGCAAATAATGTAGCTGAAGGCTATGCTAACTATCGTCTCGGCAAATGAGAGCGTAGAAGTCAGTGAACCATCGCTAGCAAAGTCGGCTGTACAACTGGGGCTAGTGCTAGGAAGTCTCTCTAGACTTGCCGTGTGGCGGCGCTCGGTCAGCAATCACTGATAGTGGCGACACGCGGGTCCGACGTATACTACCGGACCGCGGCCGATTTAAAGGCTACCACCTAGCAAGTGTGGTCTCTGGCGGTGACACCACAGGAACTCTGCAGGGAAGTTTGGCTGGTTGATTGACGTAGGAGAGAGGACCAAACAGCGAGGTCATCGGTCACAACTGATTAGCGAAGGTTGCAGAAGTAAGTCGGCCGTGCCCTTTCAAAGGAGCCATCCCGGAATTTGCCTGAAGCGATTTAGGGAAATCACGGAAAACCTGAATCATGATGGCCGTCGTGGGTTTGTACATTCGTCCTAGCAATGCGAGTCCAGTATGTTAACAACTGCACGACGTCGCTCGGTATGAAAGTTTATATTCAGTTGTACTTTGTGGGAAGAAACTGGTATCCCGTTCTGTATCAAGTGACAGTAATAAATATTCATGAAATTCCTATGGACATGGGTGGTTACAAAGTTAAGTTTCTCATCTTGTTCAATTTGTAATAATGAAATCTAGTATTTTATGTGTCGTAGCATCAACCTGACCTCTTTCCGCCGTAGAACTAAAAATCCAGCACTGTAACGACAAGTTTTACTTCCCCAATACAACACAAGGAATGATATGTCATCATCAAGCGAAGTATTTAAAACTAAATATTCCTCAAAGTGCAAGGTGATGAAAGCTACAATTAGAAATCACATCTTATAGATTTCAAACGCTCGCATTCAATATCATTAGCTCTATGCATGAGACCTGAGTTTGGTGATGAAAGCATCGGAAAGTTAGCATCTTTCCATTAATTAATTTTATACGGAATAATTTTCTTCAGAATCCCTGAGAAGCTAGTGAGAATGGTGCAAGGTGGTACGGAAGGGTCAAAGGCAGCAGTACGTTTCCGAGGATCCACATCAGAAACATTCGAGATTCGGACAAGCCCCAGACAAGGGGATGCTCTCTCATGAGTTCTGTTCACTGTCATCTTAGAGAAAGTAATAAAAGAGTGTAGGCAACAGGAGTGGGAAGGAGTAGAGATGGACGGTTACTTCAATTGTCTCGCATATGCAGATTACGTAGTACTACTAAGTGAATCAAAGCACGAGTTGAAAGAAATGTACCAGAAAATGGACAATCATGCACAGAAGGTAGGGTTCAAAGTGAATCGAGACGAAACAGAGTTCATGCAGTTAGGAAGAAGACAAGAGTACGAAGAATTTTTTGAGATAGATGACAAGAGGTTCAAGAGAGTACACCAGTTCAAATGCTTGGGATCTTTGGCAACTTTATTTATTTATGTCGTTTTTTCCAAAACTTAGGTTCTTGGTTTACCATGGACAACAAGATAAAAGTGGACATCAAGGGAAAAGAAGCACTGGGAGTGAAATTCATGCATTCCCTCAGAGAGGCTCCCGGCTCTAAATCGATCTCAGTGATCGCTAAGATGAAAATCCACAACACAGTGATATGCCCAGCAGTAATGTACGGGTCAGAAACATGGAGCATGACTAAGCGAGAAAGGGAAAACCTATTAATATTTGAAAGAAGAGTAATGAGGGTAATATGGGAACCAGTTTTAGATAATGGAGAATGGAGGAGGAGGAAAAACGAGGTAATCTATCTTCTGATGCGACAACCAACTATCCTACAGAAGATACAGAGAAAAAGAGTACAATGGGTGGGCCATGTAGCCAGTATGTCAGATGGAAGACAGGCGAACATGGCACTAAGGGGTAAACCAAACGCCCCATTAGACGACCAAGGCAGCGCTGGGTGGACGACCTTGCGAGGGACCTAGCAACCCTGGGAATTGAAGACACCTGCAGGAACCGGGCACAGAACAGGAAGGAATGGAGGCACTTTGTAGAAGCAGCACGTGGTCTGCAGGGCGTGTGATCGCTGAATATCTATCTATCTATCTATTTTTCTGTGGAAATTTCACACTTACATCCATGTGCTCATTGCAAAAAAAAATGTAGTAATGGTAATATTTAAAGAGATCTTCTAATCACATGTAGGCAACAGTCCAAAACTGGGAATACTAGCAACAGCAACACAAAATATTTGGCGTATTGTAAAGTATTTGTGAAGGAACATTCACAATTTGAGAATAGCAGTAGCATTCATAAATATAAAAAACTCTCCAGAGATAAGTTTCGGAATACATGTCTGTTAATTATTATTGTAGGTAAGGATCAAAGTGAAATTCCAGTTAGCTAATAGTCGCCTTGTAGCAACTTTTCGCTGAGAAAATGTAAAATATTTTAAAACCTATTGATATATTTTGCATCATAGCGACCTGCAGCAAAAATCATCAATGCAAGGTTTTTGTTTCTTAGTGGCTTTCGGTTGAAGCCCATTCAGCCATGTCATTAATGGAAAGACGACAAGACAATATATTGGGCACGAGTTTGTTGTCAGTTAGAACGATACGAACTTAAGAACAACACAACAGCCAGACCCGCTCGGAGAGAATCTACTGCCCGGCCCGGAATCAAACCTGGGCCCCTTTGGCTAGCAATCTACTGCGCTACCAAGCAGCCTCCCAGGTGGACAAATCTACGGAACTTGTCAACAGTTTAAACCAAGTGATTTTATTAGCGCCTGCACGTCTACACTAAAAAAAAAAAGTTTAAAATCCGGACACAGATGATTTTATGTAAGATAACGCCTCAGATAAGTGAATGTTATTCATTTCAATTGACAGTGATTTCTTGAAGCTAAATGTGAGGAAACGTCCAGTGCAAATCGGATATGCCCGGAAGACAGACCGACGGAAATCTGTTTCAAGGAAAGTCTGATATAGCTGGCCGCGGTGGCCGTGCGGTTCTAGGCGCTTCAGTCCGAAACCGCGGGACTGCTACGGTCGCAGGTTCGAATCCTGCATCGGGCATGGAGGTGTGTGATGTCATTAGGTTAGTTAGGTTGAAGTAGTTATAAGTTCTAGGGGACTGATAACCTAAGATGTTAAGTCCCATAGTGCTCAGAGCCATTTGAACCATTTGAAAGTCTGATAATACCAATGAAATATTCAGTATTGAGTAGCATTACAGATATTAGCCTGCTGCCTCTTCATCTGATAAAATACTGAGGAGACTGACGTCTTATTTTCTATGTCACTCAAGCCTTGGACAATGAACGGGCGTGTAACATTATGCGCGATGCAGCAGGCTTTATAAAGAGCTGCAAGTAGTTGCCAGCAGAGCACGCTGAGCGTCGGATCGCGAGGAATGCAAGTGTTTGAAGTCAGCTGACAACAGCTCCCGGCATGCACCGCGGCGGCGGCCACTGTTTGGCTTCCCTGAGGCAGCAGCGTAAACACTCCCGCCACGGCGCGTTACGTAGAGGAGTGGGCGCAATGCTCGCTGTCTGCTTTTCGGCAGCCTTGGTAAGAGAGAGGCGCAGAATTACAACGCCGAAAAGAAGCAGATGTTCTGAAGTGGCGAAAACTGGGTTCCCATCCACGTGCTGCGGAAAAGGCAACAATTCTACTGCAGGGAAATTGTAAATACTGAGGCTGGCCATAACAAGAGCACGGTGATAACGCGAGCTACAGACACAGACACCAGTCCTCAAAGCAGATATCGTGTGTCGACTGCAAGTATTTGCCTGTCATTGTTGTCGATAATACGGAAAACAAGAGGAACATTCGAGTTCAGTTACGCTCTTATATACAGGTGACTCCGAATCACGGATTTTTTTTTTCACATGTTGAAAGCTTTGGCCCTCATCGCTGTTCTGCAGAGCATGATGTACTGCAGTGAGAATGTCTGTACATCACTGACAACGGGTGCTATAGGGTAAACATTTCTGAGGTGCTAGGTTCTTATGGGACCAAACTGCTGAGGTCATCCGTCCCTATTTAATCTAACTTAAACTAAGTTATGCTAAGACAGCACACACACACATGCCCAAGGAAAGACTCGAACCTCCGCTGGGTGGAGCCACGTGAACTATAGCAAAGCGCCCCAGACCACGCAGCCACCCCGCGCGGCTATGCTGAGGTGACAAAAGTCATGGGATATACACATATACAGACGGCGGTAATATAGCGTAAAAAGATATAAAAGACCACTGCATTGGTCCGTGTGAAAAGGTTCCGACTTTATTATGGTCGCACGTCGGGAATTAACAGACTATGAACACGGAATAGTGTTCGGGTTAGATGCATGGGATGGCCCACTTCAGAAATCATTAGGGAATAGAATATTTCGAGTTCCAAAGGGTCAAGAGTGTACCGAAAAACCAAATTTCAGGCATTACCTCTCACTACAGGCAGTGCAGTGGCCGACGTCTTCACTTAACTACCGAGAGCGACAGCGTTTGCGTATAGTTGTCACTTCGTGAAACAATCGCAGTAATCAATGTACGACGAGCTTATTCGTTAGGACAGTGCGGCGAAATTTGGCGTTAATGGGCTATGACAGCAGACGATCGACGCGAGTGCCTTTGCTACCAGCAGCACGAGACGACCTGCAGCACCTACCTTGGGCTCGCCACTATGTCGGTTGCACGCTAGACGACTGAAAAACAGTGGCCTGGTCGGATGACTCCGCGCACGGAGGCTTTCCGGCAGTCGTTCTTCCCGCGAACCATACGCGACTGGAGCAGGAAAGGCAGGTAATGACAGTGGCACGTAAAGTGTCCTCCGCCACACACCGTTGGGTGGCTTGCCGAGTGTAAATGTAGATGTAGATGTAGATTTCAGTCGGAAAGAACTCATGGTAGCGTTCGAGTGTGGCGCAGACCCCACGAAGCCATGGACCCAAGTTGTCAACAACGACGTATGCAAGCAAGCTGATGGCGGCTACATAATGGTGTGGCCTGCGGTTACATGGGATGCTCCAAACGAACCGATCATTTGAAACGTCCCCTTAGAACAATTGTACAAGACTGTGCTTAAACTAAGACACAATATTTTTAGCGCAACGCAATCTGACTTCCAAAAATCCCTACGAAAGAATGGCCCTGACTAACATTAAACTATACCTTTCACAAATCACTTACCTCAAAAAATCTTCGTTACTCGAACTACTGCAATACAGCGAGCGCCACTACTGCCAGCTAAATAAAATATTCAAACTACGGAAGGCACTAACTACTGATAGGTATAGTTAGCAAATGAAAGATTTTAATAGAGAACAAACAGTGTATTTACCTTAATAGTCAAAATATATATGGTGGTTCATGACATACAGTCTTACAAATTACAAAACTCCGCCATCTCTCTCCCCACGTCCACCACTGCTGGCGGCTCACCTCCAACTGCGCAACGCTACGCGCTGTTAGCATCCAGCTGCCGCTGCCCAACACTACAATGGCAGACAACAATGCAAACCAGCCACAAACTGCACACGGCACAGCCAGTGATTTTTCATACTGAGCGCTAAGCGGCGTTACCAATAAGAAAACCTAAACAGCCTACTTACATAGCCCCCATGCTCCCCACAAAAAATTGTTACAAATTGTTTTGGGCAGTGGCCAATAATGATTTGATAAAATTTTTCATAATTACTATAACAAAGATATCAAATGCACACACTTATTGATACAATGTTGGTCAGAAGATAAAATTTTCTCACAGTCCATATAGACAGTCCTGATCATTCATCACAGTAAAAATGCAGTGTTTTTTTTTTCAAAGTCTGAGCAATAAAAGAAATTGCACTTGGAAGTAGTGGATTTCTAAGCAGTCTTGAAGAAGTAGTCATACTGAGCGCTAAGCGGCGTTACCAATAAGAAAACCTAAACAGCCTACTTACACATTGACTGTAAATGGTTACGTTCGGCTACTTGGAGAGCTTCTGGAGCCATCCATGGATTTAATGTTCCCAAACAACGATGGAATTTTTATGCATGAGAATGCGCCTTGTCACGAGGCCACAGTTGTTCGCTGTTTACTGAACATTCTGGACAATTCAAGCGAATGATTTGGAAACCCAGATGTCCCGACGCGACTCCCATCGAACATTTGTGGGACATAATCGAAAGGTCGGATCATGCACAAAATCCTTCACCGGCAACTCTTTCGCGATTATGGACGGCTATAGGGACAGCATGACTCAGTTTTTGCAGGAGACTTCCAATAAATTGTCGAGTCCATGCCACGTCGAATTGCTGCTCTACAACCGACGAAAGGGGGCCCTACACTATATTAGGAGGTATCCCTCAACTTTTTCGATTCAGTATGTGTGTGTGTTTGTTTGTTTGTTTGTTTGTTTGTTTGTGTGTGTGTGTGTGTGTGTGTGTGTGTGTGTGTGTGTTGTTTTAAAGTGTACTGTCTGCCATCAGGTTCCCCTAAATGGCAGGCAGCACCGCATAACAGCCACGCTATGGGGGAAACAAACCAACAGCCAAACAGGCGAAGACATCAGGTAAACACGCCGAAGATTACAGTCGATTAATAGGAACCTTTCCTTGCAGAGGTCGCCGCGGCATATCCGGCCACGGATTCCTACGCCGAGTTTCTGTTGGCTCCAGCTCACTATATAGGTCCGGCAGACCAGTCTTCCTCCGCTGATAATGGCAACTCCTATAGCAGAGTCTCCTAGAAGATATCACCGAAGCCGCTGTACTGCACCGCCGATCGAAGTACCAGCCGACCGAGAGGAACCACATCTCAGGCTAGACTGACGGGCCGCTACATCTATTCTACAGCCAGCTATTGTATTATAGAAGCAGTTACGTTCAATAAACTGTTGGCAAACACAACAATAAGGAAATGTTCTACTGACACGTAGTGATTGCTGTTGGAAACATAGATAAAAGACCGTTTACCTCATTGCCCCCAGGGTTCAATTCTAACAATGGGAAGAGTGTAGAAGAACATAACGGCTACATAACGAATATAATGAATTAGTGGAAATATTTTAGTCTTACGTGAAACAGTGAAGATTAGTCTGAAAAGGAAATCTGTCGCGAATTGATAATTGTCATCACAAAACGCCATTTATAGTGAGAAGGCAATACGCTGTTAAAATTTAAAACCCCGAAACGGAATATCTTCGTGAGCCTCTGGGGTCGCCCGTTACATAGAGCACTAGTTTCAATTTATCAATCAGAAAGTACTTGTAAAACACTTATTTACAGACCTCAGTGAAGCATAATCAATGGCAGTAAACGCTAGCGAAGCTTTACCAATAACAATACGTTATGAAAGATAGTCGGTTTAAAAAGACCGGCCGGCCAGTGTGACCGAGCGGTTGTAGGCGCTTTAGTCTGGAACTAGCTGCCTGGGGCATGGGTGTGTGTGATGTCCTTATGTCGGTTAGGTTTAGAAAAATGGTTCAAATGGCTCTGAGCACTATGGAACTCAACTGCTGTGGTCATCAGTCCCCTAGATCTTAGAACTACTTAAACCTAACTAACCTAAGGACATCACACACATCAATGCCCGAGGCAGGATTCCAACCTGCGACCGTAGCAGTCGCACGGTTCCGGACTGCGCGACTAGAACCGCGAGACCACCGTGGCTGGCGGTTAGGTTTAAGTAGTTCTAAGTTCTAGGGGACTGATGACGTCATATGTTAAGTCCCGTATTGTTCAGAGCCATTTGAACCTTTTTTTAAAAAAAAAAGACCGTGTGAGGAGTCATACTATCGGTTTGCACCCTATTAACCACACAAAACGATTCATCACAGCGCAAAAGCAGCTGACAAACTCCACACCTAATGATCAGTGGATTGATAATGACACATTACAGCCAACTGACCAACGAAAACAAACACGGGCAAGAGACTTCGGAAAAACGAGAAAAAGTGAAAAGATGAAAGTCATTCACTTATTTCCATTCGTATCAGTAATTTCATATTTTATCGATTAAGGAGTTGACCACGTGGTGACAGGTTTATCTTATTATAACTTACTGCTCAATGAAAGTTCGTAGCAGTAGGTCCCTGCTGAGGTAAGAAAAAGAGGTAAGTCTGTACTTTACTACTTACACGTAACTTTTCTGATGTTTTGCTTGAACATTGTATAAAGTAAGGCTGTAAAAAAAGAATAGACGAATTAAAGCTTGACGCTACTGATTTAGCCCTCAATTTTGCATGGAAATAGTTATTCCAGTTGGTCCCTAAAACCGATAGTGGAGTATTTGTCAGAAAATGAGGAAATGGGATATATCCACAACGGTGTTTTGGGATAAATCCCCACATTTCCAACAATGTGACGATGATTCTTCAATGATCAGCTCCGCAGAAAATGACATGCAGAACACACTGAGTGAGACTGTCTTACCTGAAGATGTAATTCTCCTATCTAAAATAGATGTATGTAGGTGAAACTACCTGGCAAAGCATTAAAATTTGTGGTTTTAAAGTCGATATCCAATAAAAAACGAATAGAAAAAGAATGCACGGGAAAAGAAAAACTTGCAACTAAGAACGAAAGACGCGCCAATGAAAGAAAAGTGCGTGCTATAGATACAAAACAACGTAAGCTAGATTTCATTACGTCAACGCCAAAAAAACGGAAAAGTCAGATCAAACAGCCAATTGAATATTCTTCACTCCAGACTTCTCACATCACGTAGCTCAGTTATAGATATGGATTTACTATTTGGAGAGGTTTCCGAAGAAGAACAAGAGCCTGAGACTTCAAGGTAGAATCAGATGATCTAGCAAAGTACACTGTTTACTGGGTACCTGGATAGCATACCCTCTGTGACAGAGCTCTTTCAAATTACCCTAGTAATCCTCTGTTCATGAAGAAGGAAGTATTGTTTTTGTACAAGTATTTCTAAGCATTGTGTTCAAATTTACAAGATATTTCGGTTCAGCACAGTGTTGGCAACATGGCTGCAATAGAACAATGACATTAGTGGTTACTTCAAGAGTTTTTATTGTGCAGTCATCCACTTTTATCCCTGTTTATCTCAAATGGAATAAAGACGCACAATGTGAGGCTTTACCCCAATTTGTGGGGTAAAACCCGGCAATTTTTGTTTAATCAAAATTGTGAATTTCTCTGTAATTAATAATCAGACAGAGCAGGAATTTATCTGTGTTATAAGTAATAACCGAATCTATAACTTCAACTGACCCCCACTGACCACGGTATAAAAATTGAAAATTGCATGACTTTACCCCTAACCTATTCTACATACGCAACTATACAACACACAGAGAAATAATTGGCTTTGTAGCTGTAACTAACCATGTTTCAGTGGCCGCCGGATTTGGTACTGCAATGAGCACCAAACATTAAGAATTAGACACTGTTATGTACTAGTCATGAATTCGGGAGTCGCTGCTGAGTGCAGTGCAGCTTCCAGCAAATGTAAAAGTTAAATAGTAAGAGAATTAAAATATTTAAAGTTAGAATTATCAAATAACATACGATTATATAATTCTACTATATCCCAGTAATGACCAGGAACAATTTTAGTTGCAGCAGTTTCATAAAAAAAGAACTGTTAAGCTACACACATGTAGCTGATTCAATATGCAAAGATAGTGTAGTGTTAAATAATACCTTCTTTTTGAATTTCGTATCTCAAATGAGTGTGGCTTAGAGCATTAGGAACGTGAACTGGAATATGAACTCATCGTTCCTTCCTGAAGACCCTTCTAGCCCACTAGTCTGATTTATTATTGGGGAATTCTTACGTTCTTCCTGGGTAGACCGATTAACTTAGAAGACAGACTGAATAAGGCAATTCTGCGTTTATTACAAATTTAGAGAAAGCCTCTGACAATGTTGACTGGAATACACTTTGAAATTCCACAGATAGCGAGGATGAAATACAGGGAGCATAAGGTTATTTTACAGCTTGTACAGAAAACAGAGGGGGCACTTGAAGGAAACCAGCAGTTCAGAAGAGAGTGAGACTGGGTTGTAGCACATTCCTAATGTTGTTCAATCTGTACACAGAGCAAGCAGTAAACGAAACGAAGGGCAAAAGACATTATGGTTTGTCAGTGGCATTGCAATTCTGTCAGTGACAGCAAAGGATTTGGAACATCGGTTGAACGGAGTGGAATTTATAAGATGAATATCGTCGAAAGTAAAAGAAATGTACTAGGATGTGAACGAAGTAACTCTTCGATGCTGAAAGAATAAAATTAAGAAATGAGACACTAAAAGTACTAGATGCATTTTGCTAATTGGGCAGAAAAATAACTGGTGGTGACAGGACTAGGGAGGACATAAAACCCAGACTGATAAAAGGGAGAAAAACGTTTCTGAAAAGAGAAATTTACTAACAGTGAATATGAATATATGTACTGGTAATATTTTTTCAACACATTTCTCTGTAGTCATGTACGCAAATGCGAGATAAACCACAGAAGGTAAAGAGAAGAAGAGAACAGAACTTTTGAAATGTGGCGCAGCAGCAAAATGCTGAAGAATAGATGGGCAGATCGCGTAACTAAAGTGGTGCTGAATCGAATCCAGGAAAAACGAAATTTGTGGCGTAAGAGATACAAATCGGTTAACAGGAGACCTTCATGGCCATCAAAACATAGTTAATTTGATAATAAAGGGAAGTATGTTGCGTAAAAATTGTACATGTCCAAGACCTGAGTACAAGAAGCCGGTTGAAATTAATGTAGATTGCAGTAGTTACATGGAGAGTAAAAAACTTGTGTAGGATAGGCTGGCGTTGATAGCTGTCTCGGACCAGTATTCCTTCTCAAGCTCATAAGAACAGTTATTTTCAAGCAAGGTTATCATATCATTATCTCATCAAATATTAATTGCATACGGTCGGTCTCTTGCGACAAAATTGTAAATAGTGACACCAATACAAAAGTGGAGAGACTACTCAAAGACGTCATTGGGTAGAGAACAGCAGCTACATTTTCGTGAGGGGCATTCGGAGTTGTTGGCAATGCTTGTACTAGCGAATTTCGAGTTATTCACTCAGTGAACTAAAGACATGACCTTCATAGCATCACATAGTTTCAGTGGACAGTAATTTCTTATCTCTTGTTTCGAAGAACCGGTTGACAGCTCGCTCCAACCCATTGTGGAAGCTTGGAGCCAACGAGATATACGGACCATGTGGCGTGCTTCACATCACGTGACATTACAGGTCTTGACGTATGGCAGCAACCACATCCGGCGGGTGGGAGAGTTGCTATTGGAGACCATAATCACACTTCGTAGCTGATCATTTGCACTCATGATGTCAATAAGGTACAACCAAGGTAAGGACATTATGGGGCACCTTTTCATTGATTTACTGATTTCCTGCCTGGCCACGGACGTAGCCGTGGGTTCACGATGTATGTCGGGCAAGGCGACTAGTGTGGCGTCACAAATCCCTTCCCGACCCTGTATTTCCCGTGAGCCCCATCACAGCTGGGCTTCATGGAGTGTGTCTGTAATTTACAATCGAGTTCACTGCTAATAAAGTACACAACCGGCCATTAAAACTGCAAGAATTGCAACTCCTTAACGGCAACATACAACAAACGTCAAATTCTTATGAAAAGTTTTCTCAGCTCGGAAATAGAAATGAATGGACAATCGCATAAAGTATGAAGGGGTAACACCATCCACTGTTTGAATGTAAGGAGAGGCTATGATGCAATTTTATCATTGAGAAATCGCATTTGAATGTTACTTTTTAGTGAGACTATTCTGTTACCCCCGTGAAAAATAGAGAAATATCTAGTATTATGTGTCGGAATTCGACATCAGCAGGATCTGTCAGATCGAAAGCGTGATTTACCATTCGGTGATCATGACGCTGCTGTCCCGAATAGGAATATCGAATCGATGGTTCCGGAGTAAGGTTTTCGCTATGTAGAGGAGTATGCCCTGATATGAAACTTCCTGGTAGATTAAACGCGGTTAATAGACCGACAGTCGAAGTCAGGACCTTCGCCTTACGTATGCAAGTGCTCTACCCAAGCACAACTCAGGTCCCTTTCTCACAGCTTTACTTCCACTAGTACCTCATCTCCTATCTTCCAAACTTCACAGACGCTCTCCTGCCAAACTTGCAGGACTAGCACCCATGGAAGAAAGCATATTTCGAAGACTAGGATTATCTACAGCCTGGAGGACGCCAAAATCTCGTTCTGGAGGAATCCCCCAAAGCTGTGGCTAACATGTCTCCGAAATATCCTTTCTTCCAGTAGTGCTAGTCCTGAAAATTTCGCAGGAGAGCTTCTGTGAAGTTTGGAAGGTAGGAGATGAGGTAATGGCGCAAGTTAAGTTGCGAGGACGGTTGGTTAGTCGTGCTTGGGTACCTCAGGTCGGTAGAGCATTTGCCTCAGAATGCAAAGCTCTCGACTTCGAGTCTCGGTCCAACAGAAAGTCTCAATCTTTCATGGAATCACTGGGTTGAGGAGGAACATAGTCAACTCCATGAAGGATCTAAAAACACCTTCGCAGGTAGCTCCTATTCCTGACAAGTTATAAAGAAAGTATTTGCAGATATCTACAAATCACTGCAGGAAAAAGAAAGAACTAGTACGCTCTTTTAGAGGTTTACATTTCACTCAAGATTTGTTATTGCAACAGTGCATATCGAGTACATGAAATGATTGCATTTGCAGACCAATAACACAAGCGATTCTGCGGTGCCAGGTATCAACCTATACTAAGACACTCGTGTTAGTACGTGGTGGAGCCTCCACGGCGCCAATGCAGATGCTCGCTCTGGAATCCAGTGGATCGTACGGTTGTCTAATACTGTCGTGGGATACGTTATGCCATGCCCGTTCGAACTCTTCATGTAATTCTGTAAGAGTTGTCGGTTGACGAGTCGCACAAATGACTTCTCGGTCCATCATACCCCACACGTGCTTGATAGGAGACTACTATGGAGATCATGATGATGAAGGAAGTTGCTGCACGTCTTGTATAGGACATTTAATTTTACGGGAGGTGCGTGGACGAGCATCTACATCTACATCTACATCTAGATCCATACTACGCAAGCCACCTGACGGTGCGTGACCCAGGGTACCTTGAGTACCTGTATCGGTTCCCCCTTGTATTCCAGTCTCGTATTGTTCGTCGAAAGAAAGATTGTCAGTATGCCTCTGTGTGGACTCTAATCTCTCTGCTTTCATCCTCATGGTCTCTTCGCAAGATATACGTAGGAGGGAACAATATACCGCTTGACTCCTCAATGAAGGTATGTTCTCGAAACTTCAACAAAAGCCCGTACCGAGCTACTGAGCGTCTCTCTTGCAGAGTTTTCCACTGGAGTTTATCTATCATCTCCGTAGCGCTTTCGCGATTACTAAATGATCCTGTAACGAAGCGCGCTGCTCTCCGTTGGATCTTCTCTATCCTTTCTATCAGCCCCATCTAGTACGGATCCCACACCGGTGAGCAAGACTCAAGCAGTGGGCGAACAAGTGTACTGTAATCTACTTCCTTTGTTGTCGGACTGCATTTCCTTAGGATTCTTCCAATGAATGTCAGTCTGGCAATCACTCCTAATGCCTACTCCCAGATAATTTATGGAATTAACTGCTTCAAGTTGCTGACCTGCTACAGTGTAGCTAAATGATAAAGGATCTTTCGTTTTATGTATTCGCAGAACATTACACTTGTCTAGATTGAGATTCAATTGTCATGCGCTGCACCATGCGTCAATTCGTTGCATATCCTCCTGCACTTGAGTACAATTTTACATTGTTACAACCTCTAGATATACTACAGCATCATCCGAAAAAAGCCTCAGTGAACTTCCGATGTTATCCACAAGGTCATTTCTATATATTGTGAATAGCAACGGTCCTAATACACTTCCCTGCTGCACACCTGAAATCACTCTTACTTCGAAAGACTTCTCTCCATTGAGAATGACATACTGCGTTCTGTTATCTAGGAACACTTCAATCCAATCACACAATTGGTCTGAGAGTCCATATGATCTTACTTTGTTCATTAAACGACTGTGGGGAACTGTGTCAAACGGCTTGCGGAAGTCAAGAAACACGGCATCTACCTGGGAACCCGTGTCTATGGTCCTCTGAGTCTCGTGGATGAATAGCGCAAGATGGGCTTCACCGATCGTCTTTTTCGAAAGCCATGCTGATTCCTACAGAGTACATTTCTAGCCTGCAGAAAAGTCATTATACTCGAACATAGTGCGTGTTCCAAAGTTCTACAACTGATCGACGTTAGAGATACAGTAGTTCTGCACATCTGTTCGATATCTCTTCTTGAAAACGGGGATGACATGTGCCCTTTTCCAATCTTTTGGAACGGTACGCTCTTCTAGAGAGCTACGGTACACCGCTGCAAGAAGAGGGGCAAGTTCCTTAGCGTACTCTGTGTAAAATCGAACTGGGATTCCATCAGGTCCAGCGGCCTTTCCTCGTCTTGCTGTTGGAACAACGTATCATCTTCCTGTTGCAAGAACGCCAAAAGAACA
This sequence comes from Schistocerca gregaria, assembly GCF_023897955.1. Taxonomy (NCBI): domain Eukaryota; kingdom Metazoa; phylum Arthropoda; class Insecta; order Orthoptera; family Acrididae; genus Schistocerca; species Schistocerca gregaria. The sequence goes on from NC_064921.1 coordinate 956,318,929, forward strand.
AGCCACAACTAATAATCGGTTCGTTACAGTTAGTGTTGATACGTCTAGGCTGACGAGCCATTTTGTCTGTGTTAACTATACGCTCTGCCACTGCCGCTCGTACATTACGATGATACTGGTGGGCGTCTGTGCCGCTAGGTCGTCAAGAACGTCGTCTACGGGCGTGAGAATGTTCACGTGACCACAGGTAACAGCATCGTAGCACAACTGGTGCAGTACGTCCAACTTGTTTGGCAGTTCTCCCGCCACTCGGAAGGCCACTATTCGACACCTTTGATGCTCGCACGGTTGGCTGTAGGAAGCACGAGGTGTCTCCGAGGAGATTGCCTCCTTGCTTTACACGTTTGCACCACACAAAGCCCTCAGGCTGTGAGCATTCCCTGTTACAGGGTAGACACAGATGACGCTCTGGTACATATGCCACTACACTATCTGATGGCGGACGACGCTGAAACGATTATCATTACATCTACTACCCCCCAGGTGGCGTATACTGTCGTCGGATCAAAATCGACATCGTCTTTCCAGGTGTACTAATTTATTTTTTTAGCTGTGTATGAGCCGCCTCAGCCGTGCAAAATAGTACATGCACGTCAATTCACGTATCCTGCGTCAGGAAATAAGCTTGTTTGCAACAACACAAGAATCCAGATGGACAGTGCGATGATACCCAGAGCGTACTGACTTTCAGCATGGTGACCACTGTTGCTAGTTTCTTCCACGAGGCAGCAGAGAGAGGTACTCCAACAACCGTGCATCCAACAGTAACACTGTACACAGGAGTGGCAGCACGTGGTGTTTTCAGAGGAATACACGGTCTGCGTACGGAATCATAATGGACTTATCCGAGATCTCTCACTTATTTAAAACATTCGGGAAAACTTTGGCCGAGAGGGTGGCACGCCACAACTCATCAACCAACTGATGATCTCTCTGACAGAATTGAGGCAGCAGGGCGGGAACTTGCACGACAGGCAGAATCCCTGTGTTTACTAGCGTAGAGTGTCTCATCTTCTGGGTTAGACTCAGATTATATACAGAATACCTTAATAGAAATTATCGCAGAACATTACCGTAATTTATACAGGGTGAACACAAAGTCTTCCCCTTGCAGACTAACCGTTTGACATGATAAGTTACATTTGATACCGTTACATAGTTAGTGCTACCAGTTGTCACCAATGGATGGCGCTGGTGCTCCACAACATCGACGCGGTCTGTTAGGTCACGTTAGTTGCTGGCGAAATGGCGTCGAAGCAGGAAAAAGGGCAATGTGTACTTTGCTTTCACGAAACGAAATCGCCCATCAGTGTTCAGCGTAAATTTCGTGCTTCTTATGGACCCAGCCCTCCTGACTTTAGATCAATAAAGTGATGGTATGCAAAGTTGAATGAAACAGGCAATATTGAAGATCGTCCTCGAAGCGGCAGGCTTGGTGTGAGTGATGCAACTGTGGATCGTTTTCGGCAAACGTGTCAGCCGAGTCCGTCTGAATCAACTCGTGAAGCATCACGTGAACTTCAAATACCGAAAGCAAGTGTGGTGAAGATTCTTCATGAAAGGCTTAGTTTGCATGCTTACGAAGAGAAAATCGCGCAGTTCTTGCAACCGAATGATTTGCTGAGATGTGCTGAATGTTCAACTGAGATTCCCAACAGGATTGATGACTCTAACGATTACTTAAATCGCATATGCTTTACCGATGAATCCACCTTTCCTCTCACGTCAGTGGAATGGTAAATAGGCACAATGTCCGTATATGGGGTTCAGAGTCTCCATATCCTACTGTACAGTCACAGTGAGACAGCGAAAAAGTGAATGTTTGGAGTGGCTTCATGCATAACAAGGTTTTTGGACCGTTTGTCTTCGCGGTAAAATCCATTACCGCTAACATTTACTTAGACGTCGTGCAACAGGTCATTGCCCCACAGTTAGAAGAATATCAACCATGGATAATTTTACAGCAAGATGGAGCACCCCCTCCCCCTCCCACTGGGCTTTGATAGTGCGTGATTTCCTGGATGAAACATTTCCGGATCGGTGGGTTGGAAGGAACGGTCCAACACACTGACCATCCCGCCCTCCAGACATCATGCCCCTTCACTTCTCTTTCTGGGGCTATATCGAGGACAGCGTCGTCGTCACACCAGTTGCTGACGTCGACGAACTGAAGGCTACTGTACAAGCTGCTGTGGGTCCTGTGACAGAACACATGTTGCGAAACACCTGGCGGGAACTGGAATACCGCCTCGACGTCCTCTGAGCTACCACTAACGTAAGTTGTCTTAAAAAAAATAGTAACACTAACCTATGTAACGGCATCACATGTAAATTATTGTGTCAAACTGTTATTCTGTAATAAATTGTTGTACTCATGGCAAGATTTTGTGTATAACAGTTTCCATAAAAGTGTAATTAGTTCTTTAAAAATGGACTGAAAACGACCTTGAACGCAATAAAATGTGTATTTACGGTGGATACCGATTTCGGGCAGAAACTGACCACTTTCAGATTATTTATACTGAAGTATGAATACCGAATGTATTTAGAGAGAAGTCTGATAATAATAGTAACATACAAAATACATGATACAAAACAAAAGTTAAAAAAAAAAGAAATTATATCCATGAGGGTAGGCCGTGGCGGTGAACCGAGCAAGGGTTATTCAGCTGCTAAAGACAGGAACATAGTAGTTCCTGAAATATACGATGCTCGCCCACTGCATACTGAATTACGTCAACGATAGCCAATCAGGCATACAGGACATAAAACAGTTGTTCGAATAACGTATACACAGAATAGTTCCACAAAAGCTAATAAGAAATGAAAAAAGCAGGTACATTACGTTATATAAAATAACTTCTTCAAACAGCATTTCGTCAGTAACAGATGAAAATATATGAACAAGAGAAAATCAATAGTAATCGGTGTGGAGAACACCGATAGCCATCTTATAGGATTTGTCGAAAACTCGTAAACTGTACGCCAGCAAAGATACTGGTTAAGTGACGTCAGTGGTTGCCATGGAGACCGCGTTGACGTATCGATGTGCGCTATCCAGCGCAAGATGATTTCAGAGCTACGACAGCGACTGAATGATAAATACGTACTGACAAGAATGTAGACATGTAGAAATGCATGCCATGTTCTGTAGACGGCTCCTCGATCGCAGTGCCATTGAAAACATTGCTTGAGTAACGCCGTTATTTACCATGGAAGCGCCGTGGAGACGTCGATGTGCACTTTCAAAGTTGCGACAGCGACTAGCTGTTACAGAATAATGGCATGTCGTAATGTATGTCAACCAGACCGCTGTTTCTCCACGAGAAATGTGAAATGTTCTCAGGAGTTACTAAAACTAGTTTGTTTCATCAGAACACAAAGGAACAGAAAAACAAAGTAAAGCTCCTTAAGTCTCTAGATGACGTGAAAAATTCTGAAGTGATAGATGTTCTGTGCCTCTCTGAACACTATGTAACCACAAGGAGACAGAAGTAGGAGTTGCAATACACTTAAAAGTTGGACAAAAAGCCGAAAATATTGATACAAGCAGTTTCGTTGTAGGTCAGGACCTAGAAGCATGTGCTTTCGAATTGTTACTGCAGAATATTCACCTTGTAATTGTAAAAATCTATAGGTTCGCTTTAGGAAACTTTCAGCTACCTATGAGATATGTAGATGCATTATTGAGCCTTCTGTCAGACAATAAGAAACAGTTAATGGTTTGTGGAGATTTCAATGTACATTTCTTAAGACAGTCTATCAGGAAAAATGAATTGGAATCATTATTTGGTTGTTTCGATCTGATTTCAATAGTGAATTTTCCAAATAGTGTGCAGCAAGATAGCAGGACTTTGATTGGTGACATTTTTAGTGGTCATGATGAAACAACTGTTAATGGACTAACTGATCATTAGGCAATGTGAATGGAAATAAACAGTATAGCAGGTTACAGCCCCGAGGCTGGTACATACAAAGCAGTGAGGCTTATTAACGACAACATGAAAGAATGTTTTAAGAATAAGTTAAAAGAAATGGTATAGGATGAGATGTATAAAGAATGTGCTAATGTCAAATTCAATTTATTCCATAGTATATTTACGTCAATATTTGAAAGTATTCTAATGAGTTATCAAAAAAATCCATAAAGATGGTTGCCTCTGTGCTCACGGTGATTTTGTTATATTGGGGTGCCGATTCTGAACTCTACGGCCTTCGAAATAAAACTTTTTAATCTCCCCTCATAGTTGAACTACGGTTGATTGTATCTTTCTAAACTGTACTTTTTGTAATTCAGGTACCTCCTCAACGTATGGTGGTAGCAGCTTCAGCAACAACAGGCTCATTCCTGTATAGTTGCTACATCTGAGTGGGCAGATGACAGACTGATTCCATTCTTCTGGGTTTCTTTATCTCTTCCAAATTAAACAGATTAGGTGATGTACTGTCTGTTCTAGAATGTCCCTTCCCTCTTTCGGCATCTCTTCAGGTATTCCATCAATGCCTGGTTCTTTTCCTCTCTTCAGCATTTTTATGACTTCTCCTACATCTTGCATGGTAGGCAGTACATTCTCCCCTGTTGGTAACGTCACTATTTTCTCTGTACAACTCTCCCTCTCCCCGTCTCCATCTCGTCGATCTCCTCCTTTTTCGCCACCTCCTGAATCTCCCCCATCTCTTCCTTCTTCTCCTGTTCTTCCTTCTCCTCTTCCTTCTTTGCTGTCCCAACAGTGTTGATGGTTTCGTCCATATTCAGTAGATTGTCGGAATAGTTGTCCCATTCCTCATAGCTTTCGTTTCGTCCCTTATCATTTACCCTGGTTGAAATTCCATCACATCAATTCTTACGTTACATCATTTTTGGAGAACAAGACTGGCCTGTAAAAGTCTCTTGTATAGCCTTCTGTTTTCAGAAAGAGATTGTCTGCATCGTTTCTGATGGACTGTACCGTCTTGTCAGAAACTTTTAGATGTCATTTATTGAATTAAATAAATTAAAAAAAAAAACTTCGTTGCTGCAGGCATCACGCGTGAAGTAAGGCAGACGCGGTTCCCGTGATTTCGGAAAGAGGTTTCGGTGTCAGTAGAGTGGAACGATTCTTCTCCGTCTCTCGGCGCTGCATTTGAAAGCGAACGCTGAGAGATCGTGGGATCGGCCTGCGCAGTCACACGTCCCCGTTAAGACTTCTGCCGGTGTTTATTGCCGCCGTTTGTGTCTCCCGAGTCGCGGGCTTGGCTGGCAGACAAAAGGCGGGTCACCGCCGGAATGCGGCGATTTATTTACATTGCGGCGGGGTGTCGGCATCGGGGGCACACACGGCCGGTGTCGCGGGCCGTCCACGCCAGCTGGGAACGGCGTCCGGCGGCCGCGTGCCAAAGTGCAGCGCTTAAAGAGGAGGGCGCTGCCCGGGCAGGCCGACACAGCGGTTCGCAGGTGTACAGTGTCTACTCGCTGCTGCCCATCTGTGGGTGTAGGGACAAATTAAACTCAGTTCACTCGGGTAAAAAGAAACTACGAAGCCCTCTTCTGAGGTACTCCCTGCTACTTAGCTCTCCACTCATTTTCTACTGTGAGCAAAGCGATTACAGTGTACTTTATCTTACCGAACAGAGCGTTAGTCGTAATTTCTGACAGAATCAGGCGTCGGAGAAGATCAGATTGGATTTCGAAGAAATGTAGGAACATGTTTGTCTTGAGGCTTAGTCTTAGCTTCGCCTCCAATACCGAAACCTTTTCCTGTAACTCGTCAACTAGTAAGTGTTGCTTTGCTATCACTTCACTAAGTGTCGCCTTCGTTGATTCCTCTTTGGCCAGATTGATTTTATCTGCCAATCTACCTGGAGGAATGTGCCCAGTAGTATCTGCAATTACTTCCTCTGGATCTGCGCAACCCATACTGCTTCCGTCCGACCGTCTAACGTCAGCTCTAACCTCATACACGCTGTAATCTATGTGCTTTTCTACCAATCGTGTCCTGCTATCACTAAAATTCTCGTAATCTTTCTCCTTAATACTTTCGCAACGTTTAAACTGGAGTTTTGCGTCGGGTGGGTTGGCTACTTCTACCACTACTACTTTCGGTAAGGCCTGCCGGTTTGGGCCAGAACTTTCCGTTACTACTTCAACATCCAACTCCTGCGGGACGAAACACGACGAATCTTGCTCGTGTTCCCCATTAACATCAACTATTTCTGGTAAAGTCTGCCGGTTAGGGCCAGAACTTTCTATCAATTCACAAACACTATCTTCCTACGGGACGAGACGCGGCAAATCTTGCCCGCGCTCCCCATAAACACTTCTCCCGTACAGACCCCTATAATCTCTTAGTTCGTCGTATAAGTGACCGAACTGCCTTCACCAGACCTCATCCCTCTCTGCATCCCCTCGCTCGAGGACGGACGTGTTATCCGACATCTGATTTTCTCTCAACAATTGCGAATCATTCTTAAACTCAATCTCCAGTTCCGCTGTGGGTGTTACAGCTGCCACTTTATAATCGATTTCCGGAACACTACTTAAATTGTTCTCACTGACAGTGAATGTATTTTCTGCTGCCGTCTCTACAGCTGATCTACTACTTGTGGGCGCACTACTTTCTCTTAACACTGGCACACTCTCCCGCCGTTGATTATTCCATACGGAAGTTTCATAATGACGACACCTCGGTTTTCTCCTGTTACTGGGCCGCCAGAATTTCTCCACGCCCCGTCGGCCCCTCACCGGTGCGGCTAATGGTTTCCCTGTCTCGTCCCAGCAGATCTGCTCCCCAGATGCTGCTGAGGCGGCTGATCACACCCTCTGGCGTTGTTACTATTCTGTGAAGCCCGTATCACGTTAGTATGATACTGGCTTCCTCCATTCCTGTTATTATTTGCATTGTACCGATTGTTATTACGGTCCGAACCATTATTGTTATTGCTGCCATGGTTGCGGTGTGCATTATTCCCATGATTATCGTTGTTGTGGTTGTTGTGGTACCCGTTGTTGTTACCACGGCCTCTACCACTGTCGCGATTATTGCGCCAATTGTCCTTGTCCTCAACTCTTTCCAGGAAATCATTAATTGTCCTGTAATTACTTCCTAGGTAGCGTTTTGTATCATCTGGAAGCTTCCTGTAGAGTTCCCAGCCTATTTCGGATTCCGTGCGGCGATCACGCAAATGATCAACTTGCGGATCCAGCCCTCACAAAACTCCTTCATCTAGCCACGCGAATTCGCATCTAAAGGCTTCGATACGACAAATTCGCGCCAGACACTTTGTTATGTTTCCTCTGACCAGTATTCAGCCAGAAACAAATTTTTAAAGTCGTTAAAAGTTAGGTTCGTAATGTTGAGGTTTAAGCCCCAACGCTTGGCATCACTAGCCAACACGTCAATAACCTCATTAATTTTTCTCTCATTAGTCCATGATCTGGGTAAAATTCTTTTACAATTTTTAATGAAACCTGTCGCGTGTATACCGCCTTTTTTCAAGGGGTCGAACGGCTCCTCTTTCGTCAACAATTCCGAACTATGTGCACAGATTGGCACATAACTCTGTTTTCCGTCAAGTTACTTTTCTAATTCCGACACTCTCGTAATTACTTGGCAAGTGGTTGTCGCAAGCGTTTCCACTTCCCTCTTTTTCTCTTCGCAGGTATTAGCCTGCTTCCTCATTTTAGTATCTACTTCGGACACTAAAGTCTTTAACGTTTCCACCTTCTATATCTCCTCTTTTTTCACTAATTTGATTTGTTCAGTCACCTTATTATCGATGATTGGAGCAACTGCTTCTCCCACACTTTTCTCGATTCTGCTAACTTCGGAATCAAAACGAGTATTTATGCTCGCAATTTCCGCCTGAATGCCTATCATTTCCTGTTTAAGATTACCGATTTCGGTATTAATTACAACAATATCTTCTTTGATTTTATCAACTTTTGTGTTAACAACTCCAACATTGTTGTTAACAACATAAATAGCTTTGTTCTGATTGTCTAGCTTCCTGTCAATTTTTTCAGACTGAGCTTCTTGCTTCGCAGACTTAGCTTCTTGCTTGGCAGACTGAGTTTTAATTTCTGCCGATTGAATTTCTATCTTGCCAGACGGAGCCTTGATTTCGTTAATCAAAACATTCAATAAATCAGTTAAATTCCCGGAAACCAGCGGTTTTACTTCCGTAGCGGATGCCTCTTTAGTTGTACCCCCGTACTCGTCATCATGGGGATAAGATTTGATTTTCACTTCCGATTCCGAAATATTTTCTAAAGTTTGGAATTCCATTTCTGCTCTTTGTTGCGTTTCGGCGGTCGCGTCTTTCATGCTAGCTGCCTGCCCCTGAACAATGGGTTCCGCGGTGCGCGTTTCCCACTATTCGACCGATTGTTCCGTATCCATGTCTACCAAATTATGGTAATTGTTGCCTTCACTCATGTTAATAATTTTCAATATAAATGCCAAATCTCAAATATAATTAGGATTACTCCCACTACTTATTCTCGCTGACGTAACTACCTGTTTGTAACCAGTACTTTGTTACGAGATTTGCACAATACAAAATTCGTGTCCAGAACAACCTCAAATCTGATGATTGTCCTGTCACAGTCGCCACGTGTAACCTCTCCCCTCACTTATCGGCATTAATGACAGTGAAAAATTAAACCGCGTGCTCCTAATGGAAATTTGGGAAAAGCAATTGTTACCGAAGTTAATTTGTCGGTAAAGAGGGAGGAAAGGGTTACATCTAAATGAAACGAAAAATGCAAATGAAATTGGTGGAAATCAATTTTGAGAAAAGGGTAAAATTCATAAAGAAAGTAAATGTGCGGTCGTTACGTTAACAATTAATTGGCGTTAATTAGATATTTGAGATTTGGGGAAAATTACGGTCGACAGTCCTATGAACAACTACTATAATAACTGAAAATGAAAGATTAATGTACATACAATTAGCACTAAAAGTGTGGCAACTGAAAGTTGAGACGTGTCGTGTGAAAACTGAATGTTTGTCAGAAGTAATGAATTTCGCTACACTCTGACTTAATTTAGCAAGAGAATTAATAAAACCGGAAAATTGAAAGTTAATTTAGTGACTGAAATTAATAGTGAACTTTGTTTCTGAAGCAGTACGAAATTCAATAAAATAAGATTAGTCTTGGGCTACCTTAACAATCATTTCAAAAGCTACTTGAAACTACGCAATTTAGAAATAAGTGATTTAACTTTGAACTTGAATTAAATGACTGTGAACAATTAACAATAGTAAAATTTAGTACCTACCAAGCTGAGCTGCAGTCACAGGTAATCCAAAATATGGTAACAAAACTCGCACTCTTAATTTCTGCTTGTGTAATATCAATATTTTAGCCAGCTATGAATACTTTAACTGAACTTTGAAATTAATTAAGTGAAATGGAATGATATTACTTTAATGCTGGCGTATGTATTTCAACGACACTCGGGTTCATTCCAGAAAAGGAAGGGACCCTGCTTGGTAATGCAATTGGGACAATGAGCAAGAAGAGTTCATGCTATGTTGCTCTATTTTAGTGATGGTAATGGAATAGTTTCAAAAGCTGAGGTCTGCTATAAAGTTCTAAAACTTTACGTGCTTTCAGTCTTCCTTGTTGGTTGATTGAAGGTTTGCAGTCGTCGATCGGGGAGGTGGCGACATTCACTTATTGTCGGCCGTCGCTGTTGCAGAAACTGGATGTTGGAGCGCTTTCTCCTCGACACGGTCACCAGGCGAAACGGGCTCTTGATGTGCGCCAGCTAAAGCTTCCTGTCCGCGACACCGTGTCAGAAGCTATCATAGCAAGTCGAGCGCAATTACATGCTGCCGAACCCCGAAAGCGCGGCATCTGGTGGGAGCGTCACACAACACACCTGCTCCACCGCCCTACTCCAGCCAGACTCTCTCTGCCCACGCTCCATGAGGCAGAGAAAACACTACCAGATCCTAAACACTTTGGCTCTCCACACGACCTATCGATGTAATCGTTCGATAGCATAGTTTTTGCTAGGCCAGACGCAGCGTAAAAATACAAATATTTACAAAACAAACCAATCATACATATATAAAGACACAGAAATGTCATATCTTCAGGTAACAAAATAAGGAAAAAAATTATAGTACAATAGATGGAAATAGGAGGATATGCATTTCCGGCGTTACAACGTGAGAGAGCAGTTGAACGGAATGGACAGCAAAACAAGCGTATATAACCGAATTGAATCAGATGATGTTCAGGGAATAAGACTAGGAAACGAGACACTCACAGTAGCAGTTGAATTTTGTTACTCGGGGAGCAAAATAACTGATGATGGCCGAAGTAGAAAGGATATAAAGTGTAGAATGGCAATTTTAAGAAAAGCGTTTCTGAAGAAGAGAAATTTGTTAACATCGAATACAGATTTGAGTGATAAGGAGACTTTTCTGGAAGCATGTTTACGGACGATAAATAATTTAGACAGGAAGAGAATGGAAACTTTTGAAATTTGCTGATACAGAAGAATACTGAAGACTAGATGGGTAGATCACGTAAATAACGAGAAGGTACTGAATGGAATTGGGGAGAAAAGAAATTTGTGGGGTAATCTGGCTTGAGAAAGGGATCGGCTTCTATGACACATTCTGAGGCATCAAAGGATTACCAATTTAGCGTTGAAGGGAAGAAAGAGGGAGACCAAGAGATGAATACAGGAAGCAGATTCATAAAGATGTAGGTTACAATAGTTACTGGTAGGTGAAGAAACTCGCGCAGAATACAGCAGCATGGAGAGCTGCATCAAACCAATCTTTGGACTGCAGACTACATCATCATCATCAACAACAACAACCTGGACTAACAATTACAATAACTGTTATCAAAATAGTTCGTGGAAAAACTGAATTTACAGACGTTTGTACATGGGCAGATGAGCCTGACAGACAAAGCTAAAGGTGCAATAAACTGAAAGATAAGGTCAACCACCGACACCATAGTGCCCTGCAGTCTCCAGTGTAAAGGCCGCAACCTGGCAATAGCTAAGGTAGTCACTGGCAGCTTCCTCGGTCGGCGGTGAGTGTCGAATGGCACGGCGCCGAAGGTTCTGAGGATTTCCTGCTAGAGCTCTGAATGATGGGACTGCGCATGCAGCCCGAGCCTGGCCCAGAGGACTCGAGTAAAAGTCTATATGGAACGGCTGTGTGCGTGCCTAAATACTATGGTGGCGCCAGGATACAGTGGGAACAATATGCGGCCACGTCACCCTTGGAAGCAATGGTTGCCCTCACACTGCCGCCAGTCGCCCTGGTGAGCTTGAAACATCGTTGACTTTTCTGCTGGCGTAGCTCCTGGCAGGTTAGGCCACTTGCAAACCAGATGAGTGAGAGGGATTGTTGGATTGTTGGATGATAGGGCGAAAGACCCGTGTACGGCACCAGTGACGTTGTGTATATACGCCAGTCAATTACACGGATGGACCTACGTGGAGACATGACAGAATGACATAATTAGAAATGCCCATGACCACACCTTGGAAGTCAAACGTCTTAGAACATTACAGCTTAAGATAAGGTCGAACGCTGATACCAAAGTCTCTTGCAGTCTCTGTGTGCAGAGGCCACTTCATGGCACTGCCGATTGGTTAGTATATGCACGTGGAGTGTCCAACATACCGTCAAGGAATGGTCTACCACTTGCAGCCACGTACATGTTGTAATAACTGTGGCCGTAAAAAGATTCTGAGATGGACCTAGGAGGAGTGTAACGCCTTTTGAAAGACAAGGCGTTTCAAACCCAAAAGGCATTGCTACTGTCGGCAAATAAGGTTTCAACTAGTTTCCTTATGAACAATGCAAATGAAACTGCGTGAAATGGGTATTTGACGTCGGGTACACCTCGCAAAGGTTCATTGTCCATGGTGGTACATCACGCCGAGGTATGCAGAGGCTGAGGCGACACATAAACTAGATATTAGTTGAACGTGGGGAAGTAATTCCGTCCAACAAGCCGAGATTTTGCCACTTTTCAAATGTTTCAAGGTGTTGGGTGCACTGACGGCCCAGGAAGGTGTTTGAGTTACATTGTCTTCAGGCAGGAGATGCTTCCGTGATGCTATCCTTGAACCTGAACCATGAAGTTTATTTATTCTAGCCGACCATGAGACATCCTTTCCTATCTCGTTGTCCAGCATGACGGCGGTCATATTCACAGGGCTGTAAGTACATACATCAAAAAAAGTTTTGTATCACCTCGGTTCCGAGAGCTCCGGAACCTGTACAGAAAATTGGAATAGAGATTAATATAAACATCATTTCCACCATTTTTATTGCTCATGAAAGCCACGTATCTCATGTTGTACCACCTTACAGTGAGACCTTCAGAGGTGGTGGCCCAGACTGCTATACACACCGGCACCTCTAATGCGCAGTGGCATCTCCTCTTGCATTGATGCGTGCCTGTATTCGTAGTGGCATACTGTCCACATGTTCGTCAAGGCACTGTTTGTACAGACTGTCCCACTCCTCAACGGCGATTCGGCCTAGATTCCACAGAGTGGTTGGTGGGTTACGTCATTCATAAACTGCCCTTTTCAATCTATTCCATTCTTGTTCCATAGGGTTCACATCTGGAGAACATGCCGGCCACCCTAGCCGAGAAATTTCTTTATCCTGAAGGAAGTCACTCACAAGATGTGCACCATGGGGTGGGTGGGTGGTGGTGGTGGTGGTGGTGGTGGTGGTGATGGTGGTGGTGGTGGGGGAATTGTCCATGAATACGAATGCCTCGCCAATATGGTTGCACTATCAGTCAGAGGATGGCATTCACGTATTGTACTGCCGTTACGGCGCCTTCCATGGCCACAAGCTGCGTACATCGGCACCACATAATGCCACCCCAAAACAGCAGGGAACCTCCACCTTGCTGTACTCGCTGGACAGGGGGTCTAAGGCGTTAAGTCTGACCGGGTTTCCTCCAAACACGTCCCCGACAATTGTCTGGATGGTGCAGTCCATTCGGCATGGTATTGGGCCCATGTGTACCACGCTGCATGGTGTCTTGGTTGCAAAGATGGACCTCGCCATGGACTTCGGGATTGTATTTGCGCATTATGCAGCCTATTGGGCATAGTTTGAGTCGTAACACGACGTCCTGTGGCTGCATGAAAAGCGTTATTCAGCATGGTTGCTGTCAGGGTTCCTCCGAGCCATAATTCGTAGGTAGCGGTCATCCATTGTGAAGCAGCTCGCGGAATCTCTTCGCCACCGAATTAAGGTCATTATGAAGGATTGAGATGGTTTAACTCGATGTTAGCGTGACATCTCCTGGAGGCGATATATTTTTTGTTATTGTGCTCATCGTGCAGCCGTCAGCCACAGCCACAAGTTACGGAATTCTTGAAAAACGGTAACGTGTATTCGAAGATGCCGCCAATTTCCCAATACGACTTTTCAGCCAAAATGTACCTTCAGGTCTAACAGTCAGCACGGTGAGAGTTATTGCCAGTATTCATTCAGAAATGTATGGGGGAATTCACAATGAATGAACAGTTCACTACTTATCTACGAAGATGGATCAAAGCGAACCTTGAAGGACTACAGAAAAGGGCTATAAGAATAGTACAGCAATAAAAAGTGGCGTTCGGCAACAATTTAAAGACCTGTTCGAATCTTTGATTTTAGTGATATCGTGTCAGTACGTTTGCCAAACGGTTATGCACATCAGAAAAAGACAATAATGGCAAGAAGAGCTCTGTCCACGCTAAAGGAACGTGATGTAAGCCTTTTTTACGCTTATCAAGTAAGAACAAAAGTAAAACTCGAAATAACTTTCCTTACCAGGCAATGAAACTGAACAATAAATTGACTAAGGACATTAAAGAGATAGCCAAAACAAACTAATTTATAGAGGTAGTTAAGGCTTGCCGTTTATCAACACATCATATACAGTCAAGTATTACTTAAATAACGCACAGGGATTCGGAAAAGAAATGCAAAAAATAATTTAACACTTCTGTAATTTTACAAGACACTTTCACATTATAACATTTTTCTTTTATTTGGAAAACGCTACCCTAAAGCTCTGTAATGGGTAATTCTCTAATCCTCTCTCTGAGCTCAAACTCTCAGTCATTATGGAGGAATGGTGATTCAATTCTTCAAAATGCATATGCGGAGCTGTAGTACGTGAAATTAGAAACCATACTTTATCTTCATGGTCTAGTTGGCAGCTGAAAGTTTGTGTATAGTACCCGAAGGGTGTACAGTTATTGTTGACAAATGAATGAATAGTGCAACTCTAGCTTTTTATATTGTGAAACAATGTGTATGCAGTTACTGGGGTTAGAAAAGGAATGAACAGTGTAGCTGTAGTTGGTTACATTATGAAATCACTTATTTACGGTAATCTGTAAGTAAAACTGTACCGTACACTAGGGATAAACCGAATAAGTTTGAACAATTTTGTATGGAGTGACTTTTTTTCTGGTGGATGGAGTCTCTAATCCCTATCCAAGCACCCTGATTTAGGCTATCGTGGTTTCCCCATATTACTTCATGGAATGCTAGGATGCTACCTGCTCTAAGGTCAAAGGCGATTCCCCTGCTCATCCTCACCACACTAGACACGTATGTAAATACCTGTGCAAATGGTTTTTCGTTATGAAGCTGTAGTACTCTAACATTCTGCGTGGTTTCTGTTTGTTCTAAGTCGTGTCTCCCTACCACTTTCGTGCAACGACACACTGAGTGTGTTTTTTAGGGAATTGACTAGTTTGAACCTGGGACCTGTTGCTGGTAAGTAGACGCCAGACCACACAAGACATGTAGAATTCAGAAGAGTTCAGTGAGACTAGCGATGATACAACCAAATACTTAATGATTCCAGCGACAGCTCCACTGCACTCTCTGTAAAGGAATCTGAATACTAACTAAATTTGGTGGAAGGGGTTAAAGGCTTTTCTATTATTAATTAGCTGGTAAAATAACGTCGAAGAAGCAGTTAAGTTTACCATTGGGATTTTTATTCTACTCACAAAACATTGTTTATAAATTGCACTATTTATAAAAGGAAATGTTTTAATACAGGATGGTAAAAACCAACTGCGCTCAACAAAAATTTGAACGAATATTCCCTGAATGGGTTTCCAAGTTCTACAATGGATCGAAGGATGACCTATGCCATATCACATCTATAATGTAGGTTTAAATTAAGCTACACAAAAGAGAAAACTATCAAAATGTTCTACTTTTGTTTTTCTTCCGAATAGGAAGTGTCGAAAACGTTGGAAGCCCCATACAATGGGCAATGCTTCCAGCTCCGTAACTGAATAGTTTTTTTCGCTTTTTGTAAGTACCCGACTGGCAAATGCAATTGTTCTATATGATCTTAGCCCTGCCTGTTCGTATTCGTGGAATAAAACAACTCCTAAACCTGTTTTCGCGCTATCAGTGGAAATACAAAAATTTTGTGTTAGATCATGATGTGCTAAAATCGGTGCTGTTGTTAGTGCGTTTTTCACTTTTAAAAATTCTTCATTGGCTTGTTGATCCCATACCCATGGCGTTTTGTTTCCAGTCAATGCTCATAGGCGTGGTGTTGCGAGAGAGTCGATCCAAATAAATTTTTTTATGGGATCCGGTGAGACCTAGAAATCCTCTGAGAGTTTTCTTATTATATGGAGTACAGAATTCTTTGATTGCCATTAGTTTTTCTGGGTCAGGCATTACCCCTTTCTCTGAAATTATGTGTCCTAGAAATGTGACCTCTCGCCTTCCAAATTTGGATTTTGTTATATTTACTGTGACCCCATGCTCTTTCATGATCTGTAAAGACTGATTTAATGTGTCGCTGTGGTGTTCCCAAGACGGTTCTGCTATAATCACATCATCAACATAACAAGTAATTTTTTGTAAAATTTCAGGACTGAATATAGTATTAAATCCCCTAATAAACGCTGCTGATGGTATG